>NC_045704.1:40557047-41807047 GCF_009834535.1 Camelus ferus
AATCTTCTCTTTCCCTCTACATCAAACTGAGTTCTAAATTGACATCCTTTCTAGCTGGATGGCTGGAGCTATTCCCTCAGAAAATAAGGCTCGGGTTAATCTAAGTCACTTGAATGCTCTTTTCTCCAATAATCCAGATGGCCTTATTCTGTATTCCTCTGGTAAAATGGAGATTCTCTTACTGGCTATGGAGGGACAGCAATATTAAGATCAACTCATTTTGAGTTTTATAGGTTTTATGAGATAATTATGCTCCTATTTATTAGCGTTTCTAGCCAACCAGATATATCTCTCCATAGTTATAAACTCAGTTAACCACAGCACCGTGCTCTATTACATTCATCTGGAGAACCTAACCTTTTACCCATTATTTATTCAAGTAAGGTTTGAAAGAGGTTCTAACTGATGGCATATGTTTGTTTACTGACATTGAGACCCATCCAATAGCTGCACAAGGGTCATGACCTTATTAAAGAACCAACAAGAAACGTAAGTTTTCTATAGGCAGCTTTATTCTAGAAAGAATTTTGTCTAAAAAAATTGGGGTAGGGGGAGTGTGCCTTCTTTCCAATATCAGAAAACATTAACTTAGGAGAATCAGTGATTTAAGGATTAAAGCATGTGGTTCTTTAATTGGTAGTCTCAGAAAACTAAACTCCAAATTAATCATAAAATGTTTAGCAAACCATAAAATAAAAAGGATCAGAGAGTTTACTAAAATGCTTTCTTCCCAGTCTCTTCTGTAGACTTGATGAGTATGTGGGAAAAAGTTAATGAGCAAATTATACAGAGATTTTGCTCCCTGTCTGAAAAATAGGAAAAACTAATTCACATTGAAAATGGCTATGGAAATAGACTCTATGATCCCTCCAGAGCTCTGCCCATTAGGAAGATTTCTTCTCATCACTGTGTCCAGAACCCCAACCACCGCCAGTGGGGCTATAGTACGTATCAGTCAATTTTGAGGTCACACCCCATGCCCAGCCAAGCCAACTGTGAATTAAGCTCATGATTTGTCTTACCCTTTCAGCTAGTACAAGGTAACACTCTACAAGGCCACAGGTGCGATTTAGGTGAAGGTGTCAGGTGAGACCCGGGTGGGTGACATGAAGGACTGGGCAACCATTTTTTACAGCTTACTTGAATCCTCTGGAGATATTTAAACCCAGCAGCAGATTTACCACTTTCGTCTTATGATGAATTTCTACTCAGCCTACTAATGTGATTTTGTGGTTCTGACAGCACCCAGCTCAAGAGAGGGATTTCTGACTGCATGGTCTCTTACTGTCACCTGGTAAGATTCTTGCTCTCTACTTGGAGATGCTTTTCAATAGTATCTGCTGCAAATGGCAAGGCCTTACTCTAAACTAGGTGTTGTAGTAAACTGAATGGTGTTTTCCCAAAATTCTTAGGTTCAAGCCCAAAGCCCTAATGTGATTGTATTGGATATAGGGCCTTTAAGGGGGTAATTAAGGTTAAATGAGGTCATAAGAGTGGAACTCTAATCCAATAGCACCACTGTCCCCATAAGAAGAGGAGAAAATACCAGATTTCTCTCTCTGTGGATACAGAAAAAAAGGCCTTGTGAAGACACAGCCAAAAAGGAGCCATCTACAAGCCAGGAAGAGAGGCTTCGCCAGAAACCAACCCTGCTGTGATCTTGATCTTAGACTTCTAGCCTCCAGACAGAGAGAATGTTGTTTAAGCCACCTAGTCTATGGTGTTTTGTTACAGCAGCTGGATCAGACTAATACAAGTATATTCCATGTAACTTACCTTCTAAGGCTTGCCATGAACTTCTCTTTGTGTTCTTTCCTACCATACATATAATCCAGAAGTTCTGGCTTAATAGAGTAATGAAATGACCTTCAGAAGATACAGCTGAGGCACCATATTGAAAAGGATACCCTGTGAAGAAGGGTGCATAGTCACAGTGTAATATGCAACTTACACCAATGGCCATTACCTGGTACTAGGTGCCTGACTGCTACAATACACAGGCCCTGTAACTAAGAAATGGAAGTAGAAAAGACTCTGCTCACTATCCCTTCCAGGGACCCAGTTCAGTAATTTCTTCTCCTTGTCCTGACAACACCAGTTTCTGTGGGTCTAGAAGTCCTGGTTCTCTGTCTTTAGAATCCCACCAAACTTAAAGCTACGATGGCAACCTGGTCTCTTTAAGACTCTTCAAGGCAACAGACTCCAAAGCAAGGAAAGTAATTACCACATGGTAGATGTAAGTGGTTCTGAGTTTCACAAGAAGATAGAACGGTGGCTGCTGACAGCAGGACCGACAGTAGCATCAAAGACTGTAAGTTCACCCAGAAATTGTAACTACTCAATCGTGGAGAAGCTATGATTGAATAGAGGGAATTGAGTATGAAAAGCAAGTGGATCTGAGAAACGCAAGGGGATGAATTACAGGAGAGGCTGTGAGAGTCCTGCCTAGATCCCCTTTCCCAGCCCAGTGCACCCAGCTCTTGTTTCTGTTCATGGCGTTTCCTCTCAGCTCATGATTGTACTTTTCTCTGGAGAACTGCCACAAATGATCAACATTCCCCAGCCCAGGTGGCAATGGATGAGTAGGCTGCATCCAATTACTAACCCTGATACGGGACACCCAGAGTGAGAGAGCTCTGTGGTGCTATACATGTCTCAGAGCTCCTGAGGGGGACACTGGCTTCTTCACAGTGGCCAGACTTTAGCTAAACCTACATCTTTGTTTAATTTCTTCCCTGTTTATTCTGCTTCTTTCACCTCCTTAAAGTTTCTCCTGAGAAAATTCCCTAAAACAAACAAACAAACAAAAAACAGGCTCTGCTTCTATGGAACCTGACTTAACGTAGGTTGTTGTGAATAATGATGTGTGGCAGCGTCTTTCACCAAGTTGAACTTTTATGCAAATTTATTTAGGGAAGCTTTTTGCACTAGATCTTTGATGTCATTTTGTGAGTTTTAGGAATATAACAAATTAAGAGAAGTACTACTCTAGCCACATAGAATTTTTAAAAATATGTGACTAAAAATAATGCAAGCTTGGGTTAAAAATGCTCCCCTCTGAATCAGTTTAAAAATTATCACAGAATTATCTTACTTCAGAGGGTTCAGACTTACAGAACTGACTGTTGCAAATCTTCCTACTTTTGCATGTAAATTTGTGGATTGGACAGAACACTTTATGGGAGAGGCAGTAAATACATTCAAATTTGAACATACTGTTAATCAAATTCAGCCAAACTGCTATTTAGCTGAATATACTGCTATGCCAAATCCTCAAGGCACTGGGCCTGCACTGCAATGACTCAACATAAATCCCATTTCTGTATGTCATTTTGCAGACTGCGAAGGCACACGTCAAAAACATCTGCAGTTGAAACTGCACCTAGGATGGATAGGGTGTGCTTTATCTATTGTTTTGTACTGACTTCTGATAAGATCCCTGAATTTTCAAGATGAGGAAATGAGGACTTTGTCTTGATTCCAAGGTAGGTTCCAAGCCCAGAACTTTCTGATTCCAAAATCCATGCTCATTGCATGCACCGTTACATCCTGCAAGGATCGGACAGGCTATATCCCTTCTTGGAATCTGCAGCTAGCTAGGTGAGGACTTTTCTCTGATGCCTAGCTTTTGGCAGAAGGGGTAGAATTACTATTATTTTCTGTCTTTCTGCTTTGAATCTCACTCCCTTGTTTTGGGAAACTTTTTCTCCCTGCTGAGTTGTTCTTTTTGAATAATAATATCCGTATAACAGCATCAGCTATGTAACCATTGTTCTGTTCCAGATCTGAGCAAAGTATGTTGCAATCATATTCTCATGCAAGTCTCACAAAAGTGCTTTACGCTGTTTGTTATAATTATTTACAGATAAGGAAACTGACGTCTTGGAGAGTTTCGGCTAATTGCTGAGGTAACAGTTATCAGATGTTTCAGTGATATTTGATCCTATGCGATTTGAAATCAGAGGCTTCCCTTTTAAACTATTCACTGGCTTGCATCTCCTTGATTGTTTCTGAAGTAGCTCAAAATAAGTTGTAAGTTGTAGCCCTTACTAATCTCAGCACCTATAAAGATTTTCTTTTGGACTCTGTCCCTTTATTTGTTTGAATGAAACTCACTATTTAATGGATCTCTTCTTCCTTTTCTTACCCACTTTTCTAACGATTCTTACTCCCAAGTATTTTTTAGCATCTAAGATGCATCATGTATTGTTCTTGAAGCTGAAGATACGATCATTCATAAGATATTTCTCCTGCCCCAAAGAATGCAAACACAGGTTTCATTGTCCACTTATGTCATGGGTCTTGCATTGGTTTTGTCATTTGGCAGACTGGAATAGGCTAAATTGGCAAAGATTTTCATGTCATATAAGATCATAAAAATCCTTTTGATTTTTTTTTGTTGCTTATATTAAAGAGAATTATCAATTTTCACAGGACAACAACTTCAAAATTGTCAATGTTGAAGAGAACAAACCTAGCTTGAAATCAGGGTTTCTCTCTTGATGTCTTCCTCCAGAAACTGTGTTCAGAACATGTGGTATCACTTGCCAATACCCATGGGTACTGTTGCTTTTTTATCTCTCTAAGATTTAGTTCATAACATTATGTATACTTAGAAAAACTCCATTCCACTCCTGTCTAAAGGGACAGTGTTCTGTTACGTGTTTGACTAGTACTATTAGAACTATGTATACGTATTATTATTATTAATTATTATTATTATTTGAGCCTACTATAAGCCAAACATTTTGATAGGCACAGGGTTGGGGTTATACAGGGGTGGGGAGTGGGAGGTACAAACTATTGGGTGTAAGACAGGCTACGAGGATATACTGTACAAAATGGGGAATATAGCCAATATTTTGTAATAATAACTATAAATGGAGTGTTACCTTTAAACATGGTATAAAATTTTTTTTAAAGTTTTCATCCTTTGGAATTAATGTTTTAGTTGGGAAGACAGATAAAATATTGTGTGTGTGTGTGTGTGTGTGTGTGTAGCAATGAAAGAGGAATTAAAGATCGAAAATTACAAGGATGTTTTGAATAGGGTGATCAGGGAAGCCTGTATGAGCCTCTCTGAACAGATTCTTGAAGGAATTCATTGTAGCCAGGAAAACTCGTACTCTCCCCGAGAAACAACCAAGCATCACCCTTTAGAAACCTCTCTGACACAAGCTCTTAGGGCAGAAACTATGGCACTGCCTTTGCTGTCTCTGCCACCTCCTTGTTTTGCTCCATTCAGTGCCCGCTGGGAACATGGTATTATTCAATACCATGGTCTTGATGGGGATCATATAATGAGGAAAGGTGAGACTGAAATTGCCTTTAGTGTTCGTGATCTGCTGGCGAGGCATGACACTCTGAGTTCGCCGCTGCCCACTGGTAAGTTTGGACATTCTGCCCTGTTACTCTTTAAAAGATATTATGAAGGGCCTCATCCCACGTCTCAGCAGTGTTCTTCCTCTGTTCATAGTTTGCTCAAACTTGATTTCATTTCCTTTCTTTCTACATGTTGAAAAGAACAAATTCGGTTCTTTTCCTCCAGTGGACTGTGTTTTCACCTCACGCAGCAGTTTCTCCTGCCTCGCCCGAATCAGGAGGGAGAACAGGAGAGGAACTGGATTCCGTGTCTCGGTGTGGTCTGCTTTCTATTAGTGCCATCTCACCAAGTCTGTGAAGAGAACAGGCCAGGTCCACAGTCTCACTGTTCATGGGGGACTGATAGCCGTTTCTCACCTCTCCAGTTATTTTTGCAAAGTCTTAAGTGTCTAGCTCTGCCTTTATCCCCCTGTGACCATTTAATTTCTCCCCGAGTGGCAAAGCCTTCAGCACACTCAGAGGGCCTGAGACTTGGTCCTCAGGAAGCAATGCATGTTCTCACAGTTGTCCGACCGAAAGGCTTAACGATTCATTATCAGCACGGCTGTGGGAGCTCTGCCCTCTCTCCTGGGCTCCCCACAGATTCTGTTCTAACCCACTGGACAAAATTGCTTCAAGCTGACTCACTCAAAAGTTAGAGCTTTTTTTTTTTTAAAAAAATAAAAGGACTTTTTTGGGTTGTCTTTTTGTTTATTTCTAAAGCAACAGGCTGGTGGTGTTTGAGAACCATCCTTGACAGAAATTCTTTGCAGTCTTGTTAGCAATTCTCTTATAGCAGGGTAGGTTTTCACACAATTAAAGTAAGAGTACTGTTCTTTCTACAAGGACACTTTTCCAGAAAATTATAGCAATAATAGCCTCATTTTATGAACCTAACTTTACTCATCATTCCACGCTTTTCAGTGTGCCAGTTACGGTGCTAAGTATTTAAAAGCTTTATCTACCTTATGAGAATACGAGAAGTTAGGGGCTCCTGTGATCCACTGTAGATGAAATCCAAAATGGTGTTCCACCGTTGCACAGCTACCAAACAGCAGAACAAGTGTTCTGTTGAATGAGTGAGTTAATCTCAGGGTGTGACTTTTTGGTTCACACCCGGTTATCAATCTAAAGCCAGCTTTTATGTAAAATATGGTGCTTTGATGTCTCCATTCTGGTGTGGCTGAGTAATAGGGAAAACTCGTATTTTTATGCTCATTGTGCATTTGCATACTCTTAAGGCACTATGGACTCAGCTTTAGGGTTGTGATTTTATTAAGTGCCGTTTTGGACAACCTCAGCATTATGATAGGTGCAGTCTGTATGAAAGCATATGTGAAATGGCTAAACTGGAAGAAAAAAAAAAGTCCTGTAGAAGGATCTTTAACAGTGCTGTACAGAAAGGTACCCATGGTTTCAAGTTAATGCATATTGCGGGATCCCTCCTCTACTCTGATGGTAGGAGGTATAGCCTTATATAAGAGAGCAACAGGAATCACCCCATCCCCCAGTAGGGGAATGATGATGTTATAGGTCAGAGATGGCTCTGATTAGAAAACACAGAGGCAGCACTCAAAAATCAGAAAGAAATTTTTCTGGAAAAGTAGGATGCTGCACAGTATTTTGAAGAAGGGAAACCTCTGAGACATAGGATTGACATTTCTAAACTTTCTAATATCATAGGAACATTTGAGGTACATATTGAGCAGGTTCATAAGCCAACCTCAAATGTTTCCTGCATACAATAAAAACAACTCTGAAGCAAAAAGGGAGATGTCCCAATTCAAAATGTATTGTGTATTATTCATGCATCGGGAGGAGTTTTAGTGAGAGTGAATAACGAACAGAATCTTCAACACACAAGAAAAATGAAAACTTTTCACTTAGTCATCCATTTTAATTAATTTTCATCAATTATTTTTATGAAGGAATTTGAATTTTATATCAGAACCACAGAGAATATTATTTCTACCTTTTCCTAAATAGTTTGAAATGTTTATTATAAATAAAGTATTTGTAATTTTCACTTTTTAGCGTAGGGTTGTCAATTTCAATCAATCAGTGTTTGTCCTTATAACATCTTATCCAGGAATTGCAATAAACTGATAACTGACAGTGGAGACTCATCCTTTCTAAGTAATGTAATCAAGACTCTGGTACCCAGAGTGGGCAAAACCAGAGATATATTTGCAATGCCATTCATCCTTAAGTAATCTATGTCCTTGATGTTTACAATTGCTATTTGGTTATAATATAAATAATGACAACTTACTATCCTTTGTGTCCATTTACCAGGTTATAACAACAATGTTTACTTGGAATAAAATGATAACTCATTTTGCCATCATTCCTGTATTGGAGACTCTTCATTATGGTTACTACATTATAAATAATCCTCCCAGAAGCCACAGCATGGACCCCGGCTGTCACCATTGTGTGAGAGTGGAAACAACCTGTGCGTTACTAACTTGGAATCCAGAGATTTATCTCCATAAATCCTCACAACCCACTACTCCAGCTTTCGAACAAGCTCAAACCTCGAGATTCTTTTTCTGTGTATTCTTCATACTCACTACCATGTGGTTGGTGCTTTACGAATTCTGAATCTTCATGAACAATCTCCCTTACTCTGCTCTGCATAAGCACATGTTCTAAACACTGTAGAAGCAAATAGCAAAAGTGTTAAAAAAAAAAAAAAAGCCTCACTAAGGTTTAGTCAGTGTCATTTTTGAAATAAAGTCCATTATTTCTTGATTTATTTACTTTTTCTACTGCCATCTTCTTCCTAGGAAGCTTCCAGGGTAATTAGTTTAACATGTTTGTTTTTAAATACGTTTATCCATCAAGCAAAAAGGATCATGTATAATATTATACATTTTTCAAATAGAAGAGTTTTCTCCCTAGTTCCTAAACAGAGACGCTGTGCCAGAAGCTGGTGACACAGGCTCACCCCAACCTCACTAAACTTCGTGTGGCCCTTCCTCTTTCCTGACTCAATATTCATGGAGCCTTTTGTAGCACTACTGAGAGTAGCTTCTTCATTTTTTATCTCTTATACTGTACATAGTGCCCTCTATTTAATAATAGAACTTCTTCCTAACCTTTATTTTTTACTTAGAATGATTATACGATGGAGCTTGTGAAATGACAAAGACTCTTTGGGTAAGTAAGAAGAAATTGTTCTGGAACTGTTAAGTAGGTAGGTAAGCCTTTTATGACCATATTCCCCCCATTGAGGAGTTGTGGTGCTCATTATTTCTTCAATTTAGAAAGTTAGTTAGTAGAAAACTACAGTTTTGCTCTAATTAAACCAACAAGTGACACCTTAATACACAAACAAATGTCTGTGTTAAGCTCTACTCTCTCATACTATTTTCCCAATTTTTTTTTTTTTGAACAAACCTGTTGTCAGGTTTAAATTAGCTTTCTTGGTTGAAATCAGCGGTCTTAATTTGCAATTGAAATCCATCCAATTAAACAATAGATTGCCTGGAATTAATGATAATTGAACAATCTAAATTAAATGGGAGAAATCGTGGACAAGTGAAGGGGAAAATAAACATGGCACAATTTAAGCCTGGAAAGTCACATACATTAACGGGATCATGGAACCATGTTTCTTGGGATGCCATTTGCCTTTGTACACATCCATAAAAGCCTTTGTGGGACCCTACACTAATCTAAAAAATGAGCACCTTGGCAGATATTGAGGCCATTCAAATTGATGTAGCAATAAGTCCCTACCTTTGCAATGGATTTACTTTCTCATGGTTAATAGGACATGGCAAAATATCCCCATGTTGACATCAACTACATAAATGTGACAAGAAAGGGATTTTCCACTGCATATATTATAATAGAGCTCCATCAAAGAATCTAAGTCTCCTTGCTCAGGCATGATGCAGTAGCTAAGACTCTAGAAAATAAATGCCATCCTGAGGCTTATGTTGATTTGTTGCCAGAAAGAATTATAGAAATGTAACCTAGCTTTTGCACAGTCACTGCTAAGTCTTTGGAGAGTTAACTCAAAAAATTCAGCTTTTCAAAAAGGGGTCTCTGACTGTTTAATATTAGGTGTTCCACATAAAGCAAGCAGCCTGTATCTAAAGAAACAGGTAGGGTCACTTGGCAAATGGACCCCTCACTCAAAATTCCATTCTGAGACACTGATGATGCCATAAATGCACCAAGAAGGTATGTAAAGGTTTACTCATTACATCAGTGAGGTCTCTGGGATGAGCAGGCAGGTCAGAAATGGCTTGAGAGGGAAAGGAAGAGGGACAGGCATGAGTTGCTCTGGTGGTAGGAGGTGGGGCTGGGGCCACATTGTGTGGGCTGGGACTTTAGGAATTTGAATCCCCTGCCTGTAACAAAGAAACACCCAGGGTTTTCTCATTAACTTGTCCAGTTGCCGGACACAAGGCAAAGAGGCTTAAAAGCTGCCTGTGGTAAAAAATAATTTTTCTTTATTTAAATGAAGTCTCTTCATTGCAAAGACTGAGTGTTGAAGATGAGCAAGGTCAAAATGGGTATGCCTCCAATTCCACTGTTAATCATTCATACTGAGCTACCTGGTGACACATGGTACCCTAGCAGATCCCTCACTGCAATACATCAAATGCTATTAATTTGTTCTAAGGAATAGTTCAGGCGGTTCTCAACCACCTTTGCTCCTCCTCACCCTGAGCCAGTGGTCTCATTTGCTTCTGATTCCTTTATTTTCTCTGAATTCAGATTCCTGGCACAGTATAAACAAGAGGGACATATTATGGGAAACAAAGCTTGGCAACACCCCAGAATCAGAGACAGCTCCTAGACCTCTGTCTTCTTTAAGAATCCTCAGCTGTGCTTATCAGTTCAACTTCACTATTTATATATGTGCCCCATAAACCTTGCTTTTGGTGAAGACATCTATTGCACTCTATCTCGATGTAACCCGGAACTTCCTGACCCTATGAACCTCTATCCTTAATTGCAAAGTGGAGAACTTGAATACTGAGGTTCCTTATGTTCTGACTGTTTCACCATCTCAATCCTCTTTCTACCTATGGCTATATTTTCCTTTCCAAGGGCTTCAGTTTCTTTCTATATGCTGACTATTCCCAAATAAATGTATCACTTCCAAATTTACTGCAAATACAGCTGCTTAATATGTTTCCTCATCTAGGCATCTCACAAATGGGGGGGGGGGTGTCACAAAAACTCATTATCTACTCCAGAACTGCTGCCTATCGTTAAACTCATCTCAACATCCTCATCATTTCCTAAGCCATAGATTTAGCTGGTTTACCCTTATCTTCATCCTATATTTGAAGAAATTCCAGTTACGTGGAGTCTAGCCCCTAAATTTTGGGAGATCTATCCAATTATCTCAAAATCCATGACAATTTAACCAGTTTAAGGCTCCAGTATTCTTTTACTGGATTATTTCAACAGCCTGCTAAGTGATATCCCTGTCTCAATTATTTTTCAGCCCAAGCCATTTGATCTCTAACTGCCAGGATTATCATTGTTAAATGTTTATTTGATAATATCTCTCCCCTGAGTGAAATTCTTGGGAATTTTCCCATTACCCTTGGTATGAAGTCTCAGTTTCTCAGGATCGTTTTACACTTTCTGATCTGAATTGAATGATGTTATGAAAAAGAGATGATAACGTCCTAAACCCTGGTACCAATGAATGTGACCTTATTTGGAAATAGGGTCTTTGCACTTGCAACCAAGTTGGGATGAAGTCAAACTGGGTCAGGATGAGCGCTAAATCCAATGATTGCTATCGTTCTAAGAAGAGAAAGATTTGGAGGCACAGAGACACAGACACACACAGAGGGAAGATGGTTATGTGAAAACAGAGGCAAAAACTGGGGTGATAAAGCTACAAGCTCAGAAGCACCGACTGCAGGCAGAACCACCTGAAGCTAGGAAGAGGCAAGGAACGATCCTAACCTGCAACTTTCTCTTGACACCTTCATTTCATATTTCTAGCCCCCACAACTGTGACATAAGAAATTTGTGTTATCTTAAGCCACCCAGTTTGTGGCAATTTGTTGCAGCAGTTCCTAGAAGCAAATACTCAGCACAATCTGGTTCTTTTCTATTTCCATAGCTATATGACTGTCCCCTTTCTCTTACACATACTTTCCTGCCCTGCCTCATACACACAACATATGCTTTATTATTCACATTGAATATCCTCTAATATGGATATAGCCTTCTCATTTTATATTCTACTTTGTCTGCCTATAGTCACCTATGTATTAGTTTTGTGTGGTTTTGTTGTAACAAATGAGAAGAAATTTGGTGACGGAAACAAACAGAAATTTACTCTATCATTGTTCTGGAAACCAGAAGTTTAGTCAGAAAAATATCAGAAAATGCTAATTACTTCACTTAGGTTTCAGTGTTTAGACAAACCACAAAATTATTTCAATGTTTGTCTACCCAGATACAGTATGGGTTTAATTGGTAACTGCTTATTTTCTTCTCTAGGGAAAGTTCTGACTTCACATTCCTGGTTATTCCTTTGATATGAAGTTCACTAATTAGAAACATGTAGACTGAGTCAATTACAATCAAAGATGAATAATTTTCTACATTCAACTATATAGAGTTTGGCTTATGAATTCTTCTCATCTTCACTTTTTCTGGTAATGAATATCAGATATTTATTTCTGATATGAAAACATCTCAGTCCCCTTGAATTGAGTGATAAGAAATAGACACATATGTACATTTTTTCTAATTAATTCAAGAGTTTCAGTGGATGTTCAGGAAAATATAAAAGTGATCCAAAGTGAATCTTAGAGATAAGAAAGACAGTATCTGAGATTTAAAAAAAAATACATCAAGTGAGAATTATAGCAGACTAGATATATCCAAAAAAGAAATTAAAAAACTTGAAGACACAATAGAATAACTTACCCAAAGGGAAAAAAGGACCCTAAAAATGAACAGAGCACCAGTGATAAGTAAAATAAATTGCAAGTGGACCAATATATGTGTCATAGATGTTTGATGAAAAGAGAGAGAGAGAGTGAAGACAGGCAAAATGAAAATGACTACTCGCTGAAAATTTTCCAATTTGATGAAAACTATAATCACATAGACACAAGAAGCTCAACAAAGAAACATGGAGAAAACTACTTATAGTGTGTGATGTAATCAGATTGCTCAAGACCAGGGTTAATGAGAAACTTTTAAATGCAACTAGAGAAAAAAGACATGTTACTTACAGAGATAAGGATGACAGCAAATTGCTCTTTGGAAATAATGCAAGTAAGAAGAAAAAGGAGAAACAGTTTTAAAACATGAAAAATAATGAAAGAAACTGTCAACCTAGAATTCTATACCAATAGAAATTTCTTTCAAAAACAAAGGTGAAATACAGACTTTTACAGATATACACAAATTGAAATTCTGCATTGCAATAATTTTTCTAAGATCTCCAGGCAATAGGAAAATTATACAACATGGAAGTATGGATAGAAAGGAATAAAGAGCACAAGAAATAAAAGACTTTGGTAAATATATAGAATATTATTATTACTTAAAACTTTTTAAAAGATAATTGATAGTTTAAACAAAATAATAATACTGTAGTGCTAATAATAAAAATACAGTAAAATATAAAAACTAGTAACCATGTATTTGTAGAAGTAAAATATGTGACAACAATAGCACAAAGGCCAGAAAGAAAATAATGGAAGTATATTATTTAAAAATTTAATACTTTAAATGGAGTAGTATAATATCACTGGAAGATTGACCAATGGAACAGAACAGAGAGCCCAGGAATGAACCCACAAACTTTTGGTCAACTAATCTTCAACAAAGGAGGCAAGAATATACAATGGAATAAATACAATCTCTTCAGCAAATGGTGTTGGGAGAACTGGACAGCAGCATGTAAATCAGTGAAGCAAGAACACTCCCTAACACCATACACAAAAATAAACTCAAAACAGGAGGCTCTGATAAATTTAACATGTATTCTGCTAATGGAAATAACAGGATAAGAATTATAGCTAGTAAGCCAACAAAATAAATAAGTCACTCATAAACATCTAAATTAATCCACAAAGGCATAAAAAGAGAAAGAATGAAAAATATATTGGACAAATAGAAAACAAACAGCAAGTTGATGAATTTAACCCTAATTGTATCAATAATCACTTATATGTAAATAGTTTAAAAACCTCAATTAAAAGAAAAAGGTAGTCTAATTGGATTAAAAAAAAGGAAGTCCCAACTATATGCTGCCTAAAAGAAAATAACTTTAAATACAAGAACAGAAATAAGTTAAAGTAAAATAATAAAAAAAATATATTCCATGATAACACTAATCAAAGGAAGGCTTGAGGAGCTATAATAATATCCGACAGAGTAGATTTCAGAGCAAAAGAAATTACCAAAAATATTTAGGAAAACTTACATTGTGAGATTACATTACTATTAAGTCAGGAGACTTAACAGTAGTAAGAGATTGATTTCCCCAGATTGATCTATAAATTCAGTACAACCACAATCAAAATGTCATCAGGTATTTTTATTGCTGTTGTTGCAAAGTAACAAGTTGAACTAATATTCACATGTAAATGTAAAGATAGTAGAATGTTGGAACAAATTTGAAAAAGAACAAAAGTTGAGTGAGTAACCCCAACTAATTTCAAAGTACATTATAAAGTAACAGTAATCAAGACAAAATGGTGTTAGCATTAAAAACAGACGAATGGATCAATTAAAAATAATAGAGTCCAGAAATAGATCCACACTAATATGATCAACTGACTTTTGACAAGGTGTGAATACATTTCAGTTTTTTCAATAAATTTTTCTGGATATCCACATGCAAAAAAAAAAAAAAAAGAACTTTGATTCATAACTTAAATCATATACAAAAATTCAAAATGAATCATTTAGACATATAGGTGAAACTTAAAACTATGTAAGTAATAAAATAAACCAATAGAGAAAATATTGTGGAATTTTGGTGATACAAGATGCAACAAGAAAAGTACCATACACATGAGCAACTTGATAATCTGGATTATTCAAAATTTAAAACTTCAGCTCAGTTTTCGAAATACTATTAAGGACTATTTGAAGCACTGTTAGTGAGAACAAAAAGATAAGCCATAATATGTGAGAAATTATTTGCAAACATTTAAATAATACAGAACTTTTGTTCAAAAAATATAAGTAACTCTCAAAACTCAGTAATAAGAAAATTAAAAACCCAGATAAAAATTGGTGAACTATTTGAACATAAATTTTACCAAAGTTTTAAGCTTTGGGTGTTTTTTTAAGCAAGTTTTTTTTGTAATTTTTTTAACCACTTGGGGAAGGAGAATACTGACTTCCCCCTTTCTTCTCTTCCCCAGACTCCTGTCCTGAGAGATACTGTTTCCTGCTCTGTCCCCGATCCCAGAACTCAGGGAACTGGGGAGCCTGGGGCAACACCAGGACTCTGAGTCCAACTGCCAGAGTTGGTTCCATCTTGGAGGTTGTGCCTTTTGGTCCCCATTTGAATAACGAGCATGTGTGTAGAAGTTTTAAATTTTATTTTCAGCCTAACAAAGCCAGTCTCCATTCTGAATGCCCTTCCTCTGTGGCTCTGAGGAAGCTCCCACACAAAGAGTTCCCTGCTCTCCTCTGGTGGCCCAGGCCAACCTGCTCTCCTACCAGAGACCAGAGACCAGACCAGTCCCAGTGCCCAGCAGAAGTAGGGAAGAGGTTATGCAGAGAGGAGGTTATGTTTTATTTCAAACAAAAAACACAACCTTTCTTCCTTTACAGAAACAAAGAAAGAAACCAAAACAAGGTACCGACCTTTGAACTATTAACTCTGTTACACTGCTCACATTAAATCAATGTTATATTGCTCAAGAGTTAAAGCAAGCGCAAAGGAAAGGCTGATGCCCCTCACAACCAACAGAAGACAAACACTCAAATACCATACTGAGTCACCAAAAAAGAATCAGATGGTGAAACATCCAGACATGCACATTTATTTCATGTGCAAAGTTTGACTGAGCACACTTGACTACACAAAGAATCTGAAAAGCCCAATGCAAATTGAATAGATTTCATGGTATCTAACATTAAGAACCAACTGCCAGACAGTTCACCCTCTCAGAAAGCTTATTTATGGGGACAAACTACTTTGGGAAGATAAGTAGAAGAAGTAATAGAAGGAAGTTAAGGGAAATTGCTGCTACATACTGCAGAAACATGTTGGAAGACAAAACTGACCCAAAGGAAAAGCTTCACCGGGGGTAAAAAAAAAAAAAAGGTTGAAAGCAGATTATAAAATCAGTGCCGTATTACATGTTCAACAACTTGAATAGCCAAATAAATGAAAAAGACCTTTCCCTTTCCTAGGGTCAATGAAGTATGTTGTATGATGATGGTAAGCGAGATGAGGTATGATGACAAATAAGCCCATGAAAAAAACTTAACATCATTAGTCATTAGAGAAACACAAATTAAAACTATAATGTGACACTCTCACATACCAAATAGAATGGCTAAGATGGAAAAAACTCACCATAACAAGTGTTGGAGAGGATGTATAAAATCTGGAAATACCATACATTGTGATTCTTACTTAATTTTTGACACAATTCTACCTATTAGTTAATGACATTTAATAGTTTAAAATATTATTCAATAGGGTAAAAATAATATCAGCTATTACCTCCCTCCTAAGCTCCACTTTCTTCACCTGCAAAATAAAGCCCTCTATAGGATAATATATTTTAAATCTTAAGGAACCATAGTGCAGATAGTTGAGTGACTTGCCCAGGGTTATACGGCTAGTTAAATGTGAAGTATATAACTATATATAAATATCAGGTGAATTATACAACTAATTAGGTGTGAAATTAGGGTTTCAGAGCCATTCCACTAATCCTGATTCCTCTCTAGAGTTTGTCTTTACAGTAATAAGCAGATGATTATTTTCACAACTTCACTGAGGCATAAATAATATACATTAAAATGTATAAATTTTAAAAGTATAATTTGATAACTTTACCATATGCAGACACCCATGAGATCATCATCACAATCAAGGTAATAAATACATCTATCACTCCCAAAAGCTTCTTCATGCCCATGTATAATTACTTTTTGTCACTATAGATTACATTTCCTGGATTTTTACCCACATAGAATCACACAGAATGCATTCCTTTTTTTGTCTAGTGTCATCCACTTAACGTAACTAGTTTGTTGTAGTGTGTACCAGTCAGCCAATCATTTGCGTCCACCCACAGCCAAGGCAGTCCGATGTATACATTATTATTTTATATTTATAGGATATTCTTTTCTGATAGACCCAAGGGGCTATCTCTTTTTCATGTGTATGTGTGTGTGTGTGCGCGCGCGTGCGTGTGTGTGTGAGAGAGAGAGAGACAGATAGCTCTGATCTGAAGAGAGACCTAATGAAATATGTGGGGAATGAGATTTATGAAAAGTAATTCACTTGCAGTAATGAAAGGATGTCTTTCTTAGACCTTATGGCAAAGTACTTTGAGATATTAAGTACATTGTTAGAGGGCACACAAACAAAATTAAAACACCAACAAAAAACAGATTACAACGGTGGGCTAAATGGAATTAGAAGAGAAAAAAAGGTACCTTAAAATTTGCAATGCGCTTGGTTGTGTATATCACATGACTCTAAGATAATCAGAATTGCATATTACACTGGAGGTATCTGTTTTCTATAAAACTGTCTGCGATAGATCATTCCAAAACACTATGAACCATATATTTCCTTTCCAAACCTGTTTATTAAGCCCACAAGTAATGAAATTGAAAATCTACACACGAGAAAACCTTTTAATTATGCAAAGTAATGAAAACACTAAACCAGAGAATGGATTTTAAAAATCCATTTAGAAATAGTGTTTGCTACCTTTTCAAAGTGAACTCTGAGACTCTGTATTTTCCTGGTAGAGTTCCTCTCTGAATGGTTTGGTGTTAACGGTATTTTACTTTTTTCTCTTTTAAGCCTGATTTTCTTTTGATGAAAAGAATTCTCATAAACTTTCCAAACACTCTCCTGTCTATAGGTTATTTATAATGCTGGAAGTTATCTACCCTGTATGAGGCAGGCACTTCAAGGTGAAAATAATATATCATTTTCCAGTGTTACTACTGATATCTACTTTCTTTGAAAGAAGCTTGGTGGGTTTTTGTTGAAAATTGGCTCAAGTAAATAGAAAATATAAAAAAAAAATTTGAGGAATTAAACAGGGCTCCCAACAACTTGAGAAAAAAAATATATGCAGTGAAAATTCTATATACAAAGAGAATCTTTGTATATACACATACTCATTTTTAAAAGTATAGACATTTAAGCATAGACACATTTTTCCCAAAATATTTGCTTCACAGACACAGTTGTATACCTGTTCCACTGCATTTAAAATACCCTGAAATTTTCTTCTCCCTTGAAACTGAGTTACAAAATATAAATAAATAGACCTATCACCTGAGAAACATATAAACTACTGCTGTAAAACATACATACATACATATATATTTTTAACAAATGCCCCTATGTACAATTTATAACAAAGAAATATGAAGATTGAAGAGAGGATGGGATTGATGACAACTGAGAAGCAGAGATTTTGAGACCTTGTTCAGACACAGATTTCTCTAAAGTAAGTTTAACATCTTGAAATATCCATTTAACAATATTCCTGATGAAGTATATGAGATCTAGGGATGGAGGTGGGCCATGAAAAAAGAATACTGTATTTTTTAAATGGAAGTCGAGTCCCACAGTACAGAATGAAAGGAGAGTGGTTTTTAAAAAGAGGGGACTCAAAAATATGCTATATTACTCTTATTAATACTTAATCTTCTCTTCAGAAGAGGTCAGCTTATGTTTTAAGGTAAGGAAGAAAGATAAGCTTCTAGGTACACCTACAAACTACCTGAAACAAACTTAAGATATTGATCAACAGGAAAGACAGTGAGAGGAATTGTAGTATAAGCTAAATTCCTTGCTTTTAATAGCAGGACCTCACGATAATAAAGTTAATAACTATATTAACTTATTCTGCAATATTTTTGCTTGTGTTATTTTTTGTTTCAATTTACAATCTTTATAAAATGATTGCATGACATAATGGGAACATGCTTCATAGTATGTCCTTTTCTTTTTTGTCTTATTTGGCTAAAAGCAAATAAAAGTATTTTAAATGAAATGGTATACCTAACAAAACCACTTTAAATACATAGGCATACATAGAATACATCTATCAATCCATCTATCCATTCTCCTACATCTAAAAATATCTAAAAATATTTCGCTACAGTCTCATCAATATTTACTATGGTTCTTTCTGGATGTTGAAAGTTGTGAAATTTGTTTTCATGTTCCTTTTTTAAAAATCTTACTCTATTGTTTAATTTTTCAAGTTAATCAGCATATATCATTTTTATTTGAAAACAGTTTATGGCTTAAAATGTCATTTAAGATTTATCCAAATTTTCTGGGAATAAACTGGGGCTTAAATTCAGAAAGATTTTGTACTTTTCTCGGTAAAAAATACTACAAATCAGATTATTTCTAAAGAACACGGAAACCTGTTGATTTAATGCCTTTGATTTTAAACATAATAAGGAAAACATATTAAACAGAAAAAGTAAACTCTTCAGTGCACAAACATGTTTATTTTTTAAAGTGAAAGATTAGAAAATAAAATATCTAATAAGCTAA
Source organism: Camelus ferus (assembly GCF_009834535.1). Lineage (NCBI taxonomy): Eukaryota > Metazoa > Chordata > Mammalia > Artiodactyla > Camelidae > Camelus > Camelus ferus. The sequence continues at coordinate 40,576,147 of NC_045704.1, forward strand.
TAGTTAAACAAATGATGAAACAGTAACTGAATGGAATATAATCCAATCATAATATTTATGAATTATATAAACCAATATGAAAATGCTTAATATAATTTTAGAGAGAAACTAGGAAATAAAATTTTATATACCAAATGTTCACAACTGTGCAAGCATGTCCTGAATACTAGCTAGATGAGAACACATCAAATCAGTCATCTTGGGATGATTTGGGTTGTTTTTTGTTTTTTGGTTTTTTTCATTTTTCTACATTTAACCCTTCTGTATTTTTGTTTTGGTTTGTTTTTATTTTTATTTTATTATCATTATTTTTTATTGAGTTGTAGTCGGTTTACAATGCTAATGCTGTGTCAATTTCTGGTGTACAGCACAATTTGTCAGTCATACATGAATATACATATATTCATCTTCTGTATTTTATAAAATTATTTTCATGATCATTTTTTTTGTTTGGGCAATGAGTGAATATAAATTATTTTAAACACAATTATGTATGTATAAACATGAGGAGAGGATAATACATTTCTTCGGTAATATCTACCGATCATTCATTTTACTCGCTAGCTTGCTCTCTCTTTGGAAAACAGAGAACAGAACTAAGGAGTGTGGGGAATAAGGCACATCTATTGTGGTAGAAGGGAGAAGAAACACTTAATAAGAAGCCCCTTACCCCATCAGGAAGTTTAGCTCCGCTCCCCTTACGAACCTGTTTAGCAGAGATTTAAGTAGATTGAGCCCGATCTTTAGAAGCTCAGTAAAACATTCTCCTTTGTCACTGGTGCCTTTGCATGGTACTCCTCTTACAATATCTTGACTACAGACTCATTATAAGTCCCTTTTAGAACTAAGTCCCATGCCTTTTACTTCCTTATTTTTTCCTTAGGGATCTGGGTAACTTCACCAAACTAGATCCTCATTTCTTGTTGACAGACCAATACGGTGCTTCCCACGCTGGTGAGATCTGAAACATCTCTTTTTCCATTATGTTTCCTTCCATCAGTATCCAGTCCTACTAAGGTAGACAGTATTTTTGATCACTGTTGGACTGTATCCTGCTGTTCTCTTGGAAAATCTGCTTCATTAAGATGCAAGTATCTATTCAAAACTGACATCTAAAGAGATAATGAAGCTAGGCAATGGTCAGTCACACTCTAGGTAACTTAATTAATCAGAGCTCTGTAGCAACTAATAGTGTTTTAACTAATGTTAAGTATGCAAAAGTCAGAATGTGTGTGTATATGTGTGTGTGTGAGAGACAGAGAGAGAGAGAGGGTTATTAACAACAAAAGAACTACCTGTGGAATTACTCAGCCCAGCAGTTCTCAAAAGCCTGTTGTGATAGATTATTAGTTGGTCATAATCAGTTTATAGGGTGTTGTATTTAATGTCATTCTGCATGATATAATTTCACATTAATTAGAGCAGATAATTAAAGCACATTGTTGTTATTTTCATTCTTTTGAATTCCACAATGGCCCCTTATCTGATGGAAAAGCAGAAGAGGTTTCTTCAGCACCAGAATTTTAGCCCTCAAGAGTAGTACGCCGTGGCGAGCATATGAATGGCTTTGATTGGGAGGGTTGCTGATAAACTAACGTTAAGAACTGCTAATCTATCCAAACTGCTTTTTCTACTGAGGATAAAATTAACTCTCCAAAAGGGATAGTAACTTTTCCAAGGTCACATAGCAAGTTAATTCCTGATTCATTTTTTTCTCTCAGCGCTTTGAATTCTCTCTACTTCATCTTCATGCAACATTACTGGGGTCTGATCCAGAACATTCAGGAGAGTCACAGGAAATTCAAACCTATGGCAAAGTCCTATGCAAGGAATATGGGTCTATTTTTTACACTATTTAGGGGTACAACTAAACTGCTTTCAAGAGGAAAATCATCACCCTCCTCTAAAGTCTTTCATTTTTTTCTTTACCTGTTATTTGCAGCTTCCATTAACTTTTGGCAGATGCTGAAAAAAAATGGGGGGAAAGGTGTACAAAATGGCTCACATGAATGATATGCCATAAATACATTTCAGTTACTTTTAAGGATCATATACTTTAGAAACACAGACTTCATCTTCAGACAGTGAGCAATGGAATGTTGTGAAATCCCTAAGTTAATATTATAATATATTTTTCACAAATTACATAAAAAAATTCTCAACCTCAAATTAGTCTAAATATTTAATTAGCACCGAAAATGTGATAGAGAAAAATAGTTAACACATGGACTTTTCTGACAGATAATCTGTTATGTACAGAATTCTTTATTGATGTCCCTAAGCTACTGGGATGATGGACCATTTACCAAATCTGAAGTCTATATGGCTTCTTAGGAGCAGATGGCAAGGGAATGTGTCAACTGAGACAATTCCTTGTATCCCAGTGCCATTTATTCAAAAAATAGTCATTGCTTATGAGGCTGCCGCAGCATTTTTAGATTTTAAACAAGATTAAGAAATATATTAATTTTAGAAGACTGTAAAAGTAGCTTGCTATTTCAGGCACACTGTTGTCTTTTTTAAAAATATTTAATACCAAATATAAAATAACACATTTAAAAGAAGAAAAACTAAGGTGATTTCTGTAGATTAGCATCTTGTCAGCAGCTGTTAAGCAAGTTAACCTGTTGGAGCTGCTGTTTACTCATCTCTACATGGATAGAACTCAGGTGACGTTTGGAAATCTTTCCCACATTAAAAAAAAAAGTACATTACTGAAAAGAAGGCTGTATGTGTTTTTCACGTGGGGAAAGAAGAGCACAGTTTAATATAAATAAAAGGATAAGGCAGAGAATGTACGTGGTTTCCATAAACGTGTTTATAAAACATATTTAACTGTGTCAGGTAAGATGAGTCCCTTGTTGAGGTCAGTGGCTTAACATGGATCATTCTGTCAATGGCTTTCTGCTAAGAATGGTCCCATATAGAAAGTGAGTTTTAAACCCCACTGAATAGGCCTTGAATAGTCTGATTAATTAAGGGGTGAGAAAGTTCATTCTTGGCACTTAGGGGAAAGCTAGTTATGACTGTTTGGTAAGAAGATTTCCTATGGGGAGCATGACTGTCAGAAAAATAGTAGGAGGCCAATAAGAGTTCCTGCAGGGACTGACACATGGACGAGTCTACCTTGACATTTTCTGGCAGGAAAACAGGAGATAAAATACCATTGTTGCATCATTATTATGTCCTACGTACTACGCTTGACACATTACAAACCTGTATCATTTCATTTTTCAAACCACCCTTGATGTAATGACAATAACACAAATGCTAATAATGAACGGTTTTTAACCACTTCTTTCAAGGCGCTATTTTAAGAAATTACGCATTCAATACTCAGAACAGCGCTATAGGATAACCCAATCTAGAGATGAGGGAAAAGCACCAAATTTAAAACCCTTTACCAAGAATATAGATTGTATAAGTGGTGGGACCGTAATTTGAACCCAGAAAGTTTACGACCAGAGTATGTGCTCTTAGCCACAAGCTATGATGCCTCTTCAGGAGACAATATTATCTGCCTTTTGTATTAGTGGTACCGAAGTTCGTGGAAGCTAAGTAACGTATCCCATCGCACAACTCAGAAGTGGAAGGGTTAGAATTTAAAGTCAAAACTATCAGCCAGCAAGTCCATTCCCTTTTCCTTGTGAACTTTGAAAGAGAGTCTCCCCAGCAAGCTTTATAGGGATGTGCTAAAGGACAAAACCATTTCAGGGGTACTTTAAAAAAAATGTTTTGATCTACCTTTCTACATGTATGACCTCATTGCTACCTTAGACACCATATCCTGACCAGTGACCTATCACTCATATTCCAGCAAAGCAGGTCTTTTCATCTATGACAGCTCCTCCCTATAAAGCTCTTCCTGCCTTCATTTTAAGGCCTGATTTTTCTGGAGTGTCCTTTCTAACCACTTCCTCCGCTTAATCTTTAACACTTGTTATTTACTGAAGAGCATTACCTAGGAGGCTAAGTGACCAAACTTGTTTGAAGTCTTACCAACTTACCACCATGTGGTTATGTCTTTCCTTTTTAATTTAAACCAACTATGCTTATGAATAAAAGCCAGACATTCTTTATCTACACTAAAACGAAAGATATTCCAAGTACTTTAACTGGCACAGTCAAAAGTGCTTGGTAAGCCAAGCACTTACCCCCTCTTTCTTGGGGGCCATTAATGCTGATGGTACTCACAATCATCTCATTTTCAGTCATCAGCATCCCTGAACAGGGCCATCTTAAAATCACCTTCAGAAGAAGCCCTCTTTGCCTCTTAGATGACTTTGGTAACATGTGATCAAGGGAGAATCAGATCATGCACGACACCAGACACACACCTAATATAACTCTCATTTAAGAATAAAGTACTCATAGTTCTCATCATGCTCTTAAATAGCTAAAAAGTATCTATTCTAACTTTTTCAAAAAGAAAAAAAAAATCACTATAATTATTGAGGCATCAGGACCAGTTTATATTCTGAAGTCAGAAGCAGGCAGCTCATGTGAGCTTTAACTTTTTCTTTTCTTTTATAGTAGACCTTGTGGGCCACTGTCTTTGTTTACAGTAAGCTATGTGTGTGGATGGTTTATCAATGATCAAAATCCAAAATGTGCACACACACAGTTCACATATTCAGTAGTCGAATCTACCAGGGTAAAAGCAGATTGTTTCTTGACCCCTAAGGTACCCATTTTGATTATTGATTTCCCCAGAGAACTCGCAGGGATTAAGAATGTGAGTCTAAACATCCAGCTCTGTTCATTGGGTTTTCTCTGGGTCACATCAGTTCTTGTGACATTTTTAATGGAGTAGCATTAGCGGATTTCTATCTAGTTAGAACTATTCAATACTTTTCTACAGAGACAAGGTGTTGCTGTCTGAAAAGGTGATTACCCTAGTTGTGCTATCTATTCTTCTAGAGGACAAGCCTCTTTTTCCATTTGGACTGAATTGACATGGGTCCGGAAGCATCAGTCAACTTCCCAAATAAGTGGCCCTAGAGAAGTAAAACGGGTGTGACAAATGAAACATTTGAGAGATATCCAGAAACATACTTACTGTGGAAATCGTTGTTTTCACAAAATCTTGACATCACCTTATTTATCAGTGTAATGTATGTGTTTGTGTGAGTGTGAAGATAAAAGGGGTTAGAGGGCTAGTCAAATCCTTTATTCATTTTCACACGTATAAAGGAACGATAAAGAAAATTAATTACATGTTTCCTTGGACCATTCTATTCTTGATCTCCCAGAGATAAAGCACATTAGAGAAATAGAGGCAGTTTCATAAATACGCTTTTCCCAAGACTTGCAGAAGAAAGTACAAAGGAAATATCTGGAGGAAAAGACCAAAGTCATGTAATTTCTGTAACCACAGGAGATCTCTTCATTAGTCTCCTCTTTGGTTCTTAATAGTTTTCCGGATGCATCTGGGGACTGGTATGATGGCTATCTCTGTACAATTGTTCTGTCTTTTTACTGATACACAGAACTTCAATCTGAGTGAAGAGAAAAAATGTATCCAATATGCTTTATGTTATGACAAAGCCATTGCTGAGATAACATTATGTAAAGGTAAAATAGGATTCCAACTCCCTTTTAAGTATTTAAGTTGAGACATTTCAAATACCACTGAAACGCTAGTAATTAGCTCCCAGCAACTCCTGCTTACCTTCAAGGATCAGTAAATGCTTAAGAAGACCCTTCTACTTCTACTATTGGTGCTAATGAAGTATGAAATAGACTAATTTTATCTTGTTTCTTGCCATTTTTTTTTCTGCCATAGAATATAAGACATATAGAAATGATGTCCCCCCCCCCAAAATAAATTAGGCAATCTTCTCCCTACCATTTCTCCTTCTTTCTAAATCTCTCATAAGGAAACATGACCACAAACGGCAACTCCAGCACCAGCATCAGAACCAGCACCACTGTCATTACATCCTCATCATCTGTCATCACTGTATACTTCCTGAGACTGGATTTATCCAATTTTGTCTTTCTCCAATCTGTTCCTCACTTTGAAGCCTGCCTGAGCTTTTTGCCCAAAACTCATAAAGAGTTCTTCATGCTCTAAAGATAAACACCAAAACCATTCCATGGCATGCAAGGTTCTTGTTTAGGCTGACTCTTGAATATTTTCAGCACCATGTGCAGCATAATCATCTTCAAACTCTGCTGCAACCACAATGTTTTTTGTTTTTTGGGTTTTTTTTTCCCATTTCCATACCTGTTCTAGGCTCTTTTCTGCTTGGGGGCTTTGTCACATACTGTTTCCTCTTTATAAAGCAATCTTACCTACACTATTCCTCTCAATAACTTCTATTTTTATTTAGTTAGATCTCATCTCACATCTCACTTTCAGAGATACATACTCGTCTTATTAACATTAACATGAATTGGAGGTCAGCCAGTTGAACACTCTTATATCATTATAGGTAAACTATAATCAATTATATATTTTACACGTTATTCCTACTGCTAGATCAAGTCACCTTATTATACATTCTTATGTCATTATAAACAACTCAGTATCAATTATTTCATTAGAATTTTCATGTATCTACTTGATATTTGATTAATGTGTACCTTCATGATTAGACCCATGAACAGTAGTTATTCTGCTGTTTACTTTAGTATCTGACATATAATACATATATAGCAAATTATTCAAAGTTTACTATCTGACATATAATACATATATAGCAAATTATTAAATGCTATAGAGTTGTTTTTATTTTATTTTGTTATTGAAGTATTGTTGATTTACAATGTTGTGTTAGTTTCTGGTGTAGAGCATAGTGATTCAGTTTTACATATATATATGTGTATATATATATATATATATATATATATATTCTTTTTCATTATATGTTATTACAAGATTTGAACATAGTTCCCTGTGCTACACAGTAGGACCTTGTTGTTTATCTATTTTATATATAGTAGTTTGTATCAGCAAATTTCAAATTCCGAATTTATCCCTCCCTGCCCCTTTCCCGTTGGTAACCATAAGTCTACTTTTTATGTCTATGAGTCTGTTTCTGTTTTGTAAATAAGTTCATTTATATCATTTTTTCTAGATTCCACATATAAGTGGTATGGTATTTGTCTTTCTCTTTCTGGCTTACTTAACTTAGTATGATAATCTCCAGGTCTATCTGTGTTGCTGCAAATGTAAATACTATAGAGTATTATGTGTGTCTAGCAATGTCTAAGATGATACATACATTATTTCTTTAATTGCCACAAAAAACATACATTAGTTCTTTAATTGCCACAAAATAACTTGTGGCTTTAGTATCATTACCACTTTGCAGTTGATTAATAAAACAGCACGCCCAAAGTCACTCAGCTAGTAATGTAGCCCCTCTTTTATCCATGACTCCAACTCTAAGATATATCCAAGTCACCACAGTCTCTTGCCTGGGTATCTGAAACTGACCCTCTCTATCTAATATTACAAAACAAAAAACAAAGAGAGAAAACTCTTCACACATTAGCACACACTGTGCAGTTTGTAAAGGTTAAATTCAATAACATCACACTCCTACTTAAAACCCTCCAAATGTTTCCCATTTTCCTTACATTACAATCCAGAGTCCTTGGAATTCTGCTTCAAGAAATGTCAGCATATCTTGTAGCAGTCTACTCATATTTCACATAATATTTATAAATGCTGAACCAAACTTAAACTTACATACTTATACACACACACATACACACAGAGAAAGAATTATTTGAAGGTACTGGAAAATGAGAAAAAAAAAAAAAGAAAAGAAAAAGGTAAGAGGGATGTCAAATTTGGAAAAGAGCAAATACGCGAGCTGATAATTCCACTTGTATGCTTTTTTACCTAAGGGATATTGACATTGTTCTGGATGCCTAAAACCACAACAGAAAAATCACAGTACTACTGGACTGAGGACTAAGAATAAAGTCTGGAGCTTTCAGAGTAACTGGAAAGTTAGGAGGTGGGTATCTTAGAAGGTTGGAGTCCATAGATTTGGGATGCCAAAATTTGAATATAAATATCGCTTAGGCCCTTGCATAACACCCGAACTGCACTGAAGAGCCAGTAGAAAATAAAGGAAACCATGAAAGAACTGACCAGAGACCTCAACTGCTGCTCGCTGCAGGAAAGGCGGATTTTGGGGTTTTGAGTCCAGGCACAGCAACTGCCCCGAAGAACAAAAAGTCAACAGTGTCTGAAGGAAGGTGACAGACTCCAGATCCTCTAAAACATTCCATCTGCCATTTCCACAATGCAATTAAAGTTACTGTGCATGTGAAGAAGTAGCAAAATGTTCTCCTTAATCAAGAGAATAATGACACAAAGATGATCTAGATGTTGGAATTTGCTGAAAAGACTTTTAAAACAGCTGACATAAACATGTTTCAATACTAGAGAAAAGCATTCTTGAATGAGTTAGTGAGAAATATCAACAGAGAAACATAAACCACAGACACACACACACAAAATAGAATTTCTTGGACTAAAAATATACACTACCTGAAAAAGAAAAAAAAAAATACTGCATAGGTTTAAAGGCAACATAGATAGGCTGTAAGATTGTGTCAGTTAATTTGAAGATATAATAATATAAATTATTCAGTATGAAGAAATCAGAGGGAAAAATAAAGCTAAATGAACAGAACTTTCTAGACATGTGGGGGAATATTAAGTCATTTAAAATATTTGTAATTGAATTCATAGAAGGAGAGGAAAGAGTGAGTGGCAAGATAAAAATATTAGAAGAAATAAGGGATCCCAATTTTTAAAATTTAAATAAAAATAAAAATTTTAAAATTGAAAAACTCAGAAAACACTAAAAAGGATAAAAACAAGGAAAACAAGATTTAGACACATCATAGTCAAAATGATGAAGTCCGATGAAGATAAATTTTAGGAGATAGTGTCTTTTCAACAAATGAGGTCAGAAAAATTGAATATTAATATCCATAAATTAACTTTGACCTAAGCCTTATACTTTATACATACATTGACTCAGAACAAATCATAAATATAAATGTAAAATTTTAACTATAGAGCTTTCAGGACAGATTACAAGAGAAAATATTACTAACCTTGGCCTAGGCTAAGACTTCTTAAATTATAACAGCAAATGGATGATCCATAAAAGAAAAAAAAAAAAAAGGGCAAACTGAACTCTGTAATAATTAAAAGCCTTTGCTATCTGAAAGACTTTGTTAAGATGAAGAAATAGGCTGCTGACTGGGAGAAAGTATTTTTAAATCATAGTTCCAACAAAAGACTTGTTTCCAGGCTACATAAAGAATGCTACACTCAATAGTGAGAAAACAAATGAAAAATAAAACAAAAACACTCAGAAAACGGGCTAATGACTAGCTAGACACTTTCACCACAGAAAACATGAATATGGCAAATAAACACATAAAAATATGTTCAGCATATGGAAGAGAATGAGTAGAATTATATAAAAAATACGACTTTCATTTTATACGAAGTGATACAATATAAAACATTTTTAATGTGGTAAACGATACCTATTGCAACCCCCAGAGCAACCACTATAAAAACAATTAAACAAGGTAGAGCTAAATAGCCAGTAGAGGAAATAAAAGGGAAAACTAGGAAATACACACACAAATTTAAAAAATACATTAAATAGTCCATCTAAAAGGCAGAGATTATCAGATTGTATTTTTTTAAATCTAGGCTCAACTACGTAACAATATGCTGTCTACATGATTCACACTTTATATATAAGGATAGAAAGCTTTAACATAATAGAACGGGAAATTGGGTACATTTCAAACAGTAAGCATTAGAAACCAGGGGAAACTGTATTAATTTCAGGGAAAATAGACTTCAAGATGAGGTGTTCACACAGAGATAATGGAGACTGTTTCTTAATGATAAACGGGTCAATTCACCAGGAAGACATGACAGGCAAAAAGGTGTAGATGCAGAATAACAGAGCTTAACACACATGAAGAAAAGCTGACAGAACTCAATGGTTCAATACATAAATCTATAGTCAGATGTGGAGATGTTAACATCCCTTTCTCAATAATTGATTGGAAAACTAGACAAAAAAATCAATAAAGATGAACAATATCAACCATGTTTATCTAACCAAAATTTCACCCAAGTAATGCAGAATTTATATTCATTTTAAATGCAATGGAGTGATAACTAAATAATCCTTATGTCAGGCCATATGGTAAGTCTCAGTAAATTTTAATATATTGTAATCTTACAGAGTATGCTTTGACAAAATGAATTAAATTAGAAATCTATAATTAAAAAATAAACAGAAAATATTTGGAAAGTGAAGAACATCCTTATAAATAAATCATTGTACGAAGAAGGAATAGTTAAGAAAAATCAGGGACTATTTTGAACAGAATGATAATGAAAACAGAATGTATTTTCCATGTGTGGAATGCAACTAAGCAGTAAGTGCTTAGAGGGAAATTTAGAGCTTTAAATGCTCACAGTAGAAAAGAAAAAACTGCTTAAAATGAATGATCTTTCTACTTTATGAAGCTATAAAAATGAGCAAACTAAATCTAAAGTAAATAAAAGAAAGAAAATTAATGACAAGAATTGAAATACATAGACAACAAATGATATCGAAAATTAACAAAGCCAAAAGTTGGACGTTTTAAATAACAAAATGGATTAAAGTCATAGGAATAGTGATCAAATAAAAATAAAAACTGCATAGCTACCATGTAAGGAACTCAAAATTTGCCATTCCATCCTAACAACAAGTAAAAAGATGAACTAATTGGAAAAATCAAAAACACTTCTTAGATCTGTCAGCAAAGTAAGTTACAGAGAACCATGCTGTAACCAAAATTAGAGAGACAGACGGGAGGATTCAGAGAATCACAATGTTCCAGAGCAGAAACCCACAAGCAGAAAGTTCCACAGGAAACTGCCGGGTACATCATGTCTGGATTTCAACAAAAAAAGTGTAAGGCATACTAAAAGACAATGAGCACAGTTTGCAGAGGCTGAACAAACATCAAAACCAGAGTCAGATATAGGTCAGATATAGCAGGGATGTTGGAATGACCAAACCAGTCAAGCAAAAACACCCTGTGATTAATATGCTAAAGAATCTAATGGAAAAGGCAGACAACAATCAAGAACAGATGGATAATGTAAGCAGAGAAATAGAAATTCCAAGAAAGAATCAAAATAAAATGCTAGAGATCAAATACACTACAAGAGAAATGAAGAATGTCTTTGATGAGCTTATTCATAGACTGGACACAGCAGATGAGAGGATCTCTGAGCCTGAGGATATGACCACAGAAACTTCTAAAAATGAAAAAAGACTAAAAACAAATACAAACACAACAGAATATCCAAGAACTGTGGGACAACTACACAAGTTGTAACATATGCACAATGGGAATACCAGGAGGAGAAGAAAATGAGAAAGGAATAGAAGCAATATTTCAAGCAATGATGACAAAGAACTTCCCCAAATTAATATCCGACACAAAATCAAATACCCTGGAAATTCAGAGGACACCAGGTAGGATAAATGCTAAAAACAAAAGAAACAAACAAAAGTACTCATAGGTGTATCATATTCAAACTTCAGAAAATCAAATACAGAGAAAAAATCTTGAAAGAAGACACAGAGGAGAAAACACCTAATCTAGAGAGGCTCAAAGGTGAGAATTATAACTGACTTCTCAGAAACGACTCAAAAAAGAAAAAGAAAGTAAAGTGAATATATGAAATGTTGAGAGACCAGGACACTGTACTTAATATATTGTAATGGAGTATAATGAAAAAGAATATGAAAAGGAATATATATATATATATAAAATTATATCATACATATATATATATATATATATGTGAATCACTATGGTGTACACTAGAAATTAACACAATATCGTAAATTGATTATACTTCAAAAAAAAATTGTTGAGAGAGAAAAAATCCTAACCAGCTAGAATTTTGTGTCCTACAAATTTATCCTTCAAAATGGAGGAAACATAAAAGACTTTCTCAGGCAAAGAAAAATTGAGGGAATTTGTTGCCAGTAGACTTGCCTCCACAGAAATGTTAGAAGTTCTTCAGCTTGAAGGAAAATTGTTAGAAGCTCAGATCTACACAAACAAAGGAAAATTGAAGAAAGAATAAGTGAAGGGAAATAAAATCATTTATTTTTCTTATTCTTAATTTAACAGTCTGTTTAAAAATAATAGCAGCAAAGTATTAAGTATGTGTGCACATGTATATACCTTATGAATGGTAGCAATGATACAGGAGAAGGGAGGAAAGAAGTAGGATTATTTTGTTATTATAAGACACACACTACCTGTCCAGTGGTATCATATTATTTGAAAGTGGACTTGGACTAGCTGTAATTAGTTGTAAATGTATATTGCAAACTCTAGGGTAAACAATAGAAAAGTATAAAAAGGAAGTGTAACTGGTATTTGAAGAAAGGATGTAAAATGGAGTCATATAAAATGCTCAATTAAAACCACAAAAGGCAGAAAACGAGTGGAAGACAAAAATAGGAACAAAGAATAAGGCCAACAAATAGAAACCGGGAACAATTATGTAAATATTACTTCAGCTATATAAATAGTCACTTTGAATGCCAATGGTGTAAATGCACAAATTAAAAGAAGTTGTCAGATGTATTAAGAAGCACGATCCCACTATGTATTGTCAAGAAGCCCACTTTAAAAATAAAGACACGTACAGATTAAAAGTATGGGTGGAGAAAATTATACCATGCCAACAGTAATCAGAAAAAGGCAGAAGTAGCTATATTCATTTCAAACAGAACAGACTTCAAAGTAAGGAAAGAAATTTTTTTTTTTTTTTTTTTACATTCCATGCAGTTTTCCCCTTCCCATTGCATCGTATTTGTACAAGGGTGCTGTTTAACTGCCCTATATTATTAAATGATAAAATTTTATTCTGCCCCACTTTTCTGAGAGATTCTGGTGTTCATCACTTGACATCTGCATTCTCCTGGTTGATTTCCTTTTAATGTTCTGATCCATATCTGGAGCAGCCGTACTACATTAGCAAACAATCACTTCTGCCAATCATGCATCGAGAAAATGAAACATGTATGTGTAAGAATACATGCACACACAAGTACACACACAGAAGCACATAAGCACATTGGTAACAACCAACAGAGGAAAAACAATCTGTCCAAGGTTCTATGCAGCTCCATTTTGAATGGATAAGCTAGTTACTACCTATTTGCTGAAAAAAGCGTAAGAGGCAATCATTCACTTGACGTAAAAAAATCCCAAAAAACTCTGTAACCTATTTTATTCTGTCTTCTGTCACGAAAGGACATCTCTGCTTTGGGTATCATGTAAGTGGGTCTTCACTGCTTGTGGCAGTGGCATGATCTCTACTCCTATTCTCTCTTCAACTCACAATCTGCCTTCTCATTTCATAGGGGGTTGGGTGGCAGAAAATCTTGGTGGCTGATGCTGCCTCTGGTGCCATACTGCAGTACTGATTTTTTTTCATGCAATGGTATCTATTTCACTATATTTAATTTTTGTAAACAGTTCTAGGTCTTCACATTTACCTCATGGAAATTTCCATCTTGTGTCTGATCTGAGGAATTCTAAGTCAACTCTCAAGCTCCCTTCATCTTTCTTATAGCTCAAATTCCTGTGTTGCAAGGACCATTTTTATTTATGGCTGATAGCCATGAATTTCCCCTTCTCCAGTTCATTGACGACAGAGCATTCCTTTCCAATCTGTTTTGCTCTTGCTGTTGTATATTCTGATATAGTGTTATTATTGTTCTTGACTGGATGCATTATAAAGGAGAGAAAGCTAAAAATGTCCTCACACCATCATCTTAAACTGAAAAATCAGTGGTAAGTGTTTTATAAAATGCACTACTTCAGTCTATCCTCAAAGCAATCTTAAGCAATAGGTATAGTTAATCTCATTTTGCATATGAGAAAGCTGAGTTTCAGAGACTTAAAGTAACATGGAAAATGGCAGAGATGAGGTTTGGTGCTATGAGCTACCTGACTATGAGGCCATAAAAGCATATTATGCTAAATAATAATTAGAAGGATTGAAAGACTACAATAATTTACAAAAGGGTTTTTTTGGTAATAATGTAATCACAAAGTCCTGGTGATATGGGTGTTTTGAGTTAAGAACAGGAAATAATCAATTTTCACTCTTAAAGTGAAACATGGATGTATGTCCTCCTTCCATTACAACATGACTGTGAAATAACGTTGACTTTCTGGGTGCTTAAAGATTTGTGATATGTTCTAATTATCATGAACACCCAAGTAGTATGTGTGCTTTAAGGTCTTTTGATGGCACTTAGACATTCTGTAATGACATCAATTCTTACTTTCAGCAATATTTCTTTCCTTTGGCAGAATGAATCTCATTTGTTAGTGGTTTAATTTTGTCTTTTGATAAATTAGAAACAACGTGCCACGATTTAGCGAGTAAGTTATTCATTGTGAGTTTAAGAAAATATCACTTTAAAGAAGTTTTTTTTTTCCTCTTCAAATGTGTAGACATTTTAATTTTAGTATTAGGAGAGTTAGTTCAAATCATATGTTAAACTGTTCAAGTTTGAAAATAGAACCTTACGTGAAATTATTTCCAATGGTATATTTGGAGATCATGGTGAATGAAATATGATTGACATGTTTTAACACTATACTTGTTATATTTATGCTTATGGTGTTTGCAAAAGGATTTAAACATTAGCTGTTATCGTTATGAAAAATCTTGTTCTCTTTTCTCTGGTTTCAAAGGAATTTTTCAAATGAACAAACGTCATTGGAGGTTGAATATGATATAGAAGCAAGTACTTAGTTTTAGAATATAAGCTCTGAACTTTAACAATTATCCAAAGGGTTTAATTATACAGATATAATGTTTATATTTTAAGTCACCTCCACTTAACATTTTGCTGGAATTTGTGCAATAAAAATCTTTTCATAACTGAGAGTACAAACTTTATTAGACTGCAGTTCAGCATGGAAGGTTTTTTTCTTTGACATCCAGACAAATGTGGCCTGGGGTGAATTTTCCTGGAATAACTGTACTTCCTGTATTGCTGCATTATTACACAACTTTAGGAATCACACTGTGCTCCAGGAACTTGAGTTTGCATGCACAGTTGTATATGTAAATAGTACCACCAGGAGGTACGCACCGGGCAGACCTACTTCCAGGCACTCAAGTTTATGCCATTGTTATACCAATGTGATACCAAGTATGTCACATATATACAAGCATGAGCTACATGAATCAAAAACCATGGGAATCCAATATTGAGCATAGGGGTGATGAACATGTCTGATGGCTTGGTATCCACACAATCTCTTCAGCCAGACTATAAAATTCATAGAATGAGAATACTTAATCTTGGACCCATGGGCTCATAGTTCTTTGAGGGAACTGTTATTCCCATGAAATTGCGTAAGACATTCAATCAAAGTTTTGAATGTGCAAAGCTTGCATTACTTTCTTCAATCTTATGACTTTAAAGTGATGAAAAAGCCGCACCATAGAACAACAGAGGAAACAGAAAGACACAGAGATAGACAGCAAAAATAAATCAAGCCAACTAGGAAACAGAATTCTGATTTCTCTCTCTCTTTCCTTTTCCCTCTTTTCTTTGGCTTCATGACATGTGTGATGGAAGAGCATGTCAAAGATAAAGGAGTTGCCTCTTGGCTTTCTAACCATAATATCCACAATGAAGCCTCTGGGAAAGTTTCATACAGGTGGACAGTATTTTAATTATGTAGGTAAAGTGAGACATGACCACAGATTGGGATACCGACAGCAGAGTGGGGCATTTTGTGCTCAATGTCTTCTCATCATAAAACAAAGAGTCTGGATCAATGTTGAGTAAAGAAAGACCAGATTTCATTCAACTAAGTAACTCTGCAAAATGGGTTCTATTGCATAAATTATTGGGTCTTAAGGTACTTATATGAAATTAAGTGAGTTTGATAGCTACCCAGTTTCTAGGATGCATCACAGGCAATGCTACACTGTTGCACATTTTAGGGGTGATATTGTTTTCCCCAGACTTTTATTTGTATCAACTGTAGTATATTGTAAGTAATGTCCCCAAGAGATGTTCACCAACAGACCTACATTTAGGCATAAAAGTTTATGATCATCTAATGCCATAATTAAGCCAATATGAAAATAAGGCTGGATCTACAAAGAAACATGATATTCTGTAAATCACATATTTTAAAATTATATATATATTCCCACTTGCCTAATCTGTGATTTTCTATTATTAATAAGAAATATCTAGTTATAATAACAATAGCAACAAGAGCAGAAAGAATCAACAGCTTGACATAATATTCGAGACTTCAAACTAGAAGTAGGGAGGGTGAGATCAGGAAAGGTTTCTCAGTGAGGAAGAGACAGCGATAAAAATGACAAAAGCAGATGATTATTGAGAAACGACTGTGCCTTGAGCTATGCGCTAAGCCCCTAAATACTCCGTAAGTGCCAACAAACGCTACTGTCTTGAATCTGCACTGAAGAAAGAAAAGCTAACTAAGCAAAGAAGAGTAAGATACAGTAGGTGAAAGGAGCACCACTAGGAAAGGCAAGGAAATGGGAAATAATACGCTGCATTTGGGTCCCACATCTAGTTAAGTATAATTGAAAAAAAAAAAAAAAAACTTTCTGAGGCATCAGCTAGGGGGTTACAACCCTAGATTGGACTAACTCAAACCATTTTTAAAGTGAGGAACCACAATGCTTTAGGTTTGGGGGAAAAGCTTTGTAACCACATATTCACATCATTCTCTGCTTCAGGCATCCTCCAGTATCCTGAACA
The DNA here is from genome assembly GCF_009834535.1 of Camelus ferus. Taxonomy (NCBI): domain Eukaryota; kingdom Metazoa; phylum Chordata; class Mammalia; order Artiodactyla; family Camelidae; genus Camelus; species Camelus ferus. The sequence continues at coordinate 40,593,003 of NC_045704.1, forward strand.
CGAACACTTTTATGGAGCAGCAAATAAGGGCTGTTTGGTGGGTTTATTATATTTTTAGAAATTCTTCTAAGTGAAAACACAACAACAGTTCTCACAGCATCACAAAATCAGTCTCCCTGAATTCCACTCATGCTCTAAGTTTTAAGTTCTCAAAAATCCCATAACTTGTCCTTACGTAACACTTAACACATCTGAAGAAACTTCCCCTCAGGCCTCTACTCTGACAACTTTTTCAACCTGGAACACAAATATAATTAGTACAGTGACATTTGCATAGTTAATGTCAGGCCTAGGTATTTATTTTTCCTCTTCTTGGAAAATTCTACTCCGGGGATCATTAATTGCACTTCCCACACTTTACCAGTTTTTCTCCTGTTATTAGGGTATTGTAGAGTGTCAAAATTCTCAAATGCAAATAGTCTTGAGAATATTGATTCATTAGGTTTGGAGGTCAGATCCCAGGTTGAGCTACAAGAAGGCTGAAGGTGAAATTGATAGGAGTACCTCATTGACTTATTTCGGTTCAACCTCACTGTTAACACTGCACACAAATGATACCTAGGGCCACAGATAAACGGTTTGCCAAAGGTTTCAATCATGTGGGCAGTTTGAAGACTGCTCATAGGACTAGTGTTCCTAAATATGGTTTGTCTGAAAGGGTAGGACCAGAAGTATGGTGAACCCAGGATATTTGGAAATCCTGAAAGCAAACCTGAAAACCTTAAACCTCAAGGGGACAGAATTAGATGTAGGGACATCTGGAGACTAGGGGAAAATGGACGATGGGAAGGCCAATGGGTTAAGTTGAAATCAGGAGATGGAGCTTTTGAAGAGATAATCTCAAAACTATTGAACACTTTCCTAGGCTTACCTACAGGGAATTCTTTAAAGGCAGGACTGGTCACATTATATAGGATAATCCTTGGGTAATTGTATATCCTATTTGGCTCATCCAGTACTACTTACTACTAATAAAAGCATAATGAGTTATTGGTGAGTGCTCAAGTTCAAGTCATAGAATAAGTAAAGAATCATAGTTTATTCTCAGTACAGCCTAAATGTTTTCTTTAAATTTTATTGGTAAAATACATCATGCATGATGGGGTTTTTGAAAGCACTATATCATTTAGATTCAGAGATTTTAAACAGTGTATACTTTGATGTATCATAGAATCTAATAAAAATGCTAAACCAGGCCGTTAAATATTTATGTGCCATTTGTATATTGTGCGGGGAAGGGACTTTAATTAGTTTGCTGCACAAGAGAATATCTGCATTTCCATAAGGAGAAGAATTGTTAAGATGAATGTTCTAGCCATAACTTTCTACATAGAATGCTTTTCGGTTCAATCTGGAAACTACTCAAATAGTATTATAGAAATAAGAACAAGACAGACTAAGGGCAAAAGTACAAAATGAAGATTACTCAGTCAATGATAACATATTATACTGTAATTAAGTCTGATGTGATAAAATGTAAGTTACAGAGAATTCTGTTTATCTGAAGGTACTTCAGAAACCCCATTTTATTGCCTTCTTCACACCAGTTTGGGCACATTCTTAAGATTTTAATTAATCTAATACCTTGCAGTGCCTCAGGAGGGATGCCTGGAGAATTGGAAAGAACATTAGAGTAAGAGATGGTTGAGCTCAAGAAAATCCAATTCTCCGCCTGAGCCATACAAACGTGTGCAGGGTATTCTCTGAGCAATACTGTTTGATTTATTCGTTGGCAATACTAACATTTTCGTAGAGTCTTTGTGAGAAGGTTAGAGAAGTTACAACTTAATAATTACAGGTGTTGGCTCATAGTAGATGTTAAGCCAAGGTTCTTCTCCTCACTCTGGTCTCAAAGTCATTGTCTTGCATATATTTTTATTCCTCTGTTTGTATTTCCAATGAGTATGATTATTCCAAGTCTTCCTGACTGCTATGATGATGACTTCCTCTCAGTCCTCAATGCCGCCATTTAAAACTAGATACTTACCAGAATCAGCTCTCTAAAGAATCAGTCACCCACCACTCAGACTCTTCCAACTCATGGTTATATTAATTGTTCTAAAGTATTAATTCCAGATCAAAATGTAATCCCTTGCCTGTCTAGCAAAGTCTTCATCTGTGCGTCTCCCAACTTAGATTCCACGACTCCCAACTTCAAGTCTTTTCTCTAGATGGTGGAGAGTAACTATGAAAAAATGGTGCACACTAAGAACATCATCTGCCTGCTACTTCCTTCCTTGTTTTCCCCAAATAAAATACTCTTATCTCATTCTATGTGAGTTCATTGTTTTGTCTCTCTGACTCAATATCCTCATCTATAAAACCTGTATAATCAATATTGTCCAGCACATAAACTAATGCTCAATACATATCTGGTGTCACTGTTTGAGCTGTTTTTAAACTCAGGCACATCACTAGAATTCCCAGGAATTTTTCTACGACCCTGTCATTTCACAATGATCTTGCTCTTTTGAACTCTGTGACATTTGGTGTCAATCACATTATTTTTAATTCACTTGGCTTTTGTTCAGGCCTTGACTTCCAAGTGAAAAATAATTATTTGAGGGCATTGACCTGTGAGTTAGAATTATTCTGAATTTCCAGTAGAATTGTGTGTAGAGTGAAGTGGAGAGTGAAGAAAATCTAGCTATTATAGGGACCTCACAATAAACATGTGTGTGCAACACAGGCTTAGTTGTTTATTTTTGTTGTTGTTGTAATTAATTTTAAAACACTGCATTTTAGATTTTTTCTACATTAATGTAGTAATTAATAACATAATAATATAATGTATTACTTCAGAATTTTGACCCCTTCCCAGGGAAGTAGTCTATTTTCCATCCCCTCTCCAAAACTTAAGTGCTCGTATGAAAGGAAACCATTAGTTAGAAAAGTCATTAATTTGCTCATTTAGAATATGAATTAAATTCTAACAGTTTGATCAAGCTTGGCCATATCTATAGAATAACTCACAAATGGCAGTGGAGCAGTAAGTGCTTCTTGATTGATTTTTTTTCTTTCTTGTTTTCACTTCTTCCCAACCACACTTTTCTACAAAGCTTTCTATGATCGTGTTCATCCATATTTCTATCCATATTATGCTGTTCCATTGATCTCAGAAGTCAATAAGTCATCACTACTGGTAGAACTTTAATTAATGGTAACAAATTAGAGAAGCATAATTGAAATCACCAAGATGATGGATATCCTATATGGAACTTGGTGTTGAAAATAGGTGGGATTAATTACCAACAGTGTGGAGTGATTCAGGCCTTCTTATTCCCATTATCAGGGAATAAAATCAGAAGCACAAAGTTCAAATTCTAATAAAGAATAAAAAATCACGTTTAAAATAAGACATCAAACCAATGAAAAAAAAGCCAATCAGGGGAAGTACTGAATCTGACATCAAATGGTAATACTTCTAAAAAAATCAGTAACATCTGGTGAAGAAATTCATACTAAATGCTTTGAAAAATTGATAATAGAAGATAGGAAAAAAGCAGTCAAAATACTATGACCTTAAGGAATTCTCAAATTTGAAAACATGAGCATTGCTAGGAGATATGCTAAGAAATCCCATCTTAAAAGGAGATGCATATTCCAAGGAAAAAAACTTCATATTCTTTTTGAAACCATCTATTCTACTTGGCACGGGGAAAGGGAACTGGATTAATTATTTAGGAAATGCAGAAGAAAACAACAAGTGGTAGGTACATTTGTTTTATTTGTAATCATTTCCAATCTGTAATTTTACGACAACAGTATTGTCTGGCACTTTGGTGCTAAATGTACTTTATTTCTCCCAATGTCTAATATTTTTCTCCTGCATTTCTTTCTCCTAAAGCTACTTATCCTTTGTAAGATTAAAACAAAAGTCAAGTAGCATTAAGGCAAGTGTGTCCTCTCCAGGGTCTGTCTTAACTACATGATAGCAGCTCCCTATTGTTCTATTTTAAAAGATTTCAAAGCCTTATTAACATGAATATGACCTCATGATCGAGTAGAGAGACAAACAAAAGACTGATAATTTTCCAAGGTCTATTTACTCTATTTCATAATGTGGGTTTAATATTCCTCATAATACTTAGCTATGGAATACTCATTCATATTTGATGACAGAAAAATTATCCCTAACAGTTACATTCACTATTTTGTTTAGGAAAAGTGGTGATACAAAATGAAAGATGAAAGTGTATAGAGCCAGGAGAGGATTATACACATTCATATGGTCATCATGGATAATATACAATGTGCCAGGGACATAAACAACTTCTAATATGAGGAGCTGAGCACAGCAGAAAGGCAGTGGTCTATGAAACTGTATGAGCAGGATGGAGTACATGCACATATACATTTAGTGAAACTTGAATTATATTGGACATTATGACTTTTTTTTACACAGAATACCAATAACTGACTTGCAGAGTTGGAACACAGTCAACTACCGTCATTGGGAAAATATTATGAACTGTTCAAAACCCATGACATTGTCTCTTATCACAACCATCATCTACTTACCTTCTGGCTCTTGCCAAATTGTTGCCTGACACAAAGAGAAGTTTTCCTATAACAGGAATATGAACGTGGACTTTGGAGTCAGATATGATTGTGGCACTTTTTTGTGGTAAGTTACTTAACTGAACTCATTTGTAAAATGTTGATAAAAACAGCACCTTTATAGGATGGTAGTGAGGATTCTGTAGAATGACATTTATAAAATATTAAGTGCTCCTCTTCTTCCCCTAGCATCGTGTGTGTTATATACATGTCTCATGAGGTATTGTAATAATTGACTTCCATTTCCGTTTTATCTACTCTCACAACTCTTTAAAGAAAGAAATAGCCTTTTGTTCCCTTTAGCGTCTAGGGCAATGCCAGACCCAGAGTGCATGTGTGCTCGCACACACACAAACACACACACATGAATAAATGGAAGTGGTGGGAATGCCATTGGTTATCTGATGAAAATTTCCCAATATTCCCCTAAGTCAACTTTCTTTACTCACATTTCATTATATTTGTCCCATACAACTTTCATGTTCCTAACTTTGGAAAAAAAAAAAACAGTTTGCTAAAAATATGAGTAGGAAGGTGCTGTGAGGGACTGTAAAAGTGACGAAGGGTAGAGTTCTTTATCAGCCCCATGTCTTGCAGCTTAGCTGCAACCTCAGTCAACCAAACACCTTACTTTCCTCCGAATGTGTGCTCTACTCCACTCTGCTAGATTTACTCACATTTACTCCCAACTAATCTCTCTACCTTTCTTAGGACTACATAATTATCCCTTGACCTCTGGCCCATCAGGTGGTTCAAGGCAGTGGAGGTACGACCAATAATAGATTGTAAGCCAGAGAAGAGAGATGTTGGGACATTTATTCCCCTAGCTCCTTTCCTCCTGGGAGCTGTGTTTGGCAATGAACCCCTACTAAAGGCAACAGCTTTTTACCATATAGATCTCTCCATCCAGCTCTCTCTCCAGGTTCCTTTAACTCCCCTGATCCTATATACAAGTGAGTGGCAAGACTGCATACTCCTTACTCCAGGTAACTCCGTGGTTCAGCACTAGCCCTTGTTGTTCTCCTAAATTTACCTATCCTTTATAGATAACTCCTTTATTAAACTCCCTTCATATTACCCAATGTCACTGTGTGATCTACTGTGTGACCTCTGACAAATAAATTCCTCTAAACCTTTCTGTCTTCATGTGTAAAATGAGGTTAATTTTTGTGTGGTAAATACTTGTGGATTAAGAATGGTTATTTAGGTAAACTATTTACCTCAGGAATTCAGTTTGGAATGAATGAGTTAAGCCGCAGAAAACATTTAAAACGTTGACATATATTACTAGCTCAGTAAGTGTTAAAATGCATGGCTGTGATCAGTCTACTGCAATTACTGTTTCTTCCCCCAGCATTATACAGTTTTATATTGCTCTTATCTCCATGTGTTATAAATCACCTCTTCAAAATTTGTCTAGTTTGCAAGTTCCCTGGAGGATGGGTTCATGCGTCATTCATCCTCTGCCACTACTGTGTATTGCGGGGTGGGGCACACCACACACTCATAAACTTTGTGGAAACCCTGAATGAATTCATTACTCACAATTCCTTTGTCAAGCATGATCAACATGTGCAGTTACTACATGTAATGTGGTATCGAAGATCAGTTCCTTTAACTTATTATCTATGTTTCTACAATAATAAGATACATCTTTTGAGAACATGAGTATGGTTACAGTCAGGCATCTGGAGCCTTCCTGAAAAATGAAATAATTAGGATGATTATGTCTCTAACAGGCTTATACAACATCTGCTAAAGTGAACTTGAGCTATGGAGTGGGTAAAACCTCACATAATATTCCATTACCAGTAACAAGGTATATGTCAAGTTTAAATATTTAAAGTTTTTTTTTCTTGGGTAAATTTGTTGTTTGTGAAATTGTATTTGAAATTGATTATTTTAATATTTCTTTTGGGTCACAGTTTAACAATCTAAGAAAATCTTCAAAACTTGTTCTAAAGTTTAAATAGAATCAAACCATAGAATTATGGTGCATTTATTAAGGTGTCTACAGGATAAATATATAAAGGGAGATTTCCCAAATGCCTAAAAACATAAGTAAAGACCCTTAGTTTTTCTAAAATTACTTTTCAGTCACCAGACTACGTGCTTTCTTTTGAATTCCAACTGCTCTGAATTTGGCCTATATAGGTCATAGCTTCAATAACTGCTTTTATTAATTGAGAATAAGGCAACTAAATTCAGTGTTACTATGAGGAATGAACAGAAAAGACACATGAAAATAGACAGCATAATTTCTATCACACGAAAGGCACTTATGAAGTATTAATTTACTCATCTTACCCCCTGTCCGCTGTTTGTTTCAAAGTTTAAAATAAATTTAAAATAAGCATAAAACAAGTTAATGGCAGGAACAAAAAAATAAATAAAAATAAACACAAGCAAAGCAAAATAGAGACCAGATTACAGACAATTATGAATTTTGTGGATCAAAATCTCTTTACTTAAAAATATAGTATCATTTGTTTTTCTTGCAGACGGGATGCCATCAGGCCTCCGACGAGGAGCAGGAGGTCGGAGAGCAGAACTTGTTTCTGTCTCTGCCTCCGTCATTATCTTCCTGAGAGACTGTGGCCGAGTCACCTCTCCAGCCTTCAGTTTCCTCATTCACCCTGCATAGACTTGGAATTTATAATCTCATCGCATTGCATGAATCTCTCCAATTCGAGTGGCTCCCTTGGCCTGGCAAGTTATTCATTTTTGTCCCATTAAATGAACTAGTGTTTTAGAAAAAATGACTAAATGCATCCAAGGCCATATTGGGTAAGTAACTGACTTGGACTTAGAAACCTCAATTTGGTGTAATCGTTCTGTAATGAACTTCCTTTATGGCCTCAGAACTTTTGCTTGGTTTCTGAGAACTTAGCTTCTCTCATCTGTAACAAGGATGTGAATGAAAACCAAGACTTCTGATCCCTACCCACCACTCTTTGTTTGTTTGTTTGTTGCTGTTGTTTTCCTACAACAAATGATATCATTTTATATTATAGGATTTCCTCGGTTTAAAGTGCATTATAGTTGGTATAAAAAAATAAAAGGTTTTCCTTACACTTTCATCAGTAGTTTGCAATGTTAAAAATACATATTTTAAAATTCATACATGTTGCAAATAATACCAGTGATATAAAGTCTGTGGGTTCTGACACTTGGCCACCTCAATGCTTTCTTTCAAAACTCAATTCGATTTTGACTCCAAGCACAGGGCAAAAGGAAAAGTCTCTAACAGATTCAGTAACTCAAAGAGGCCATTTCTGAGTAAATGGAAAATTTCTTCTCTGTTCTCAGCCACAACACAACCCAAATAATAATGTATATCCACAATGGCAATGCGAAGGCATTTTTAATATAATCATAGATTTAACTTTGAATATATACTAAAAAGCTAAACATGGAGTTTGAGGTAAATTATTTTTCCTTCTCAAATGACCAAAGTAAATTGAGACATCATTTGTTACACAGTAGAGAAGATTAAAGACATTTCCCTCCTAGAAATTGAAACCTAACAGATAAAATGCCCATTAAAATCCCCATGGAGTTATAAAAATGAAATACGTTTGCTCCACTTAGGCAATAATAGAGCTACTGAACTAATGTGTTCTTAATTATCACATATGGTTGTGAAGAGAATTTTCTATTATTTCTGAATAACCTTTGCTTTTTAATATCTTTCTTTTTATAATCCTAAATGCATACAATTGTCTTTATAGAGTCTGTGCAACATTTGGATGAACACTAAACCAGTGTGAAGTGTTTGTGGAGGGGCTGGTTGGAGATGAGCTATAAAGACCAATGGAGAGGGGACATGACTTTATGTCAGTGCTATGATCAAAGACCCAAACATAAATAAATCCCCTTTTCCTCTAGATCACAAAGAACTGTCTAGAGCCTCAAATGTTAGACAAATCTAGAAGCTAGGTGTTGGGGAAGATAAACAGATTTGGGGAGAATGTGATGGTAAAGGGGGCTTTACTTTGTCTCCTCAACCAAAATGAGTTTCCTGAACCTCCCTCTCAGTATCAAGTTCTAATGCCTGTTATGTTTCATGTGCATGGCAAGTGGTTTGGGCCTTCTAGCCCTTGGGAAATATAAATGAGTCTAAATGTGTCATACTTAATGATATTTGTAAAGGAAAGAAACAATAAAGGCATTCATAGGCTATAAGCTGAGTCAGCAAATCTAACACTCCTATATTGAACATGAAAGTCTGCCAGAATACAGCTTTAAATACCTTAAAAAGAAAAGAAAAAGAATGACATAGAATAAAAATAATGAATTAAAGTTGATTCTTTCCTTGCATGACTGTTTATGATGTTTGTAAAAGAAATTTATGAGACAGACTCTCTTCCCAGTAAAATTTACTGATTGGTTTATTCCTTGACAAAAGATGTGAACAGAACAATTTTGCAATTGCCTGAAAATAATGCTGGATTTATGGCCTGGCCAGGATATAAGAGAAATTTAATCATCCAGAACAGATGGAAGTGATGTAGTCAGCAAAATCTCCTTCCCGAGTACAAATGGACCAGCAAAAGCTATCTCACTACAGAGACATTGTGGTAAGAGATGGCAGAGACTTGGAAGCAAGGAAGAAGAGATTAAACAGAAGACAGCTGGAAGATGGGGGATTGTCAGAGAAGGGAAGGGATGTGGCTGACAAGGTGTAGCTTCTCCCTAGTCAGCACCTGTAAGCCCAAAGAGCAACGTAAATGTGCAACCAGTTGCAAGCAGAGCTGGGGTTAGACTACCCACGTACAAAACACCCCTTTGTGGATTGAATTACGTCCCCCTCAGAAATGTATATATTGAAATCCTAATCCCCAGTACCTCAGAATGTGACCTTATTTGGAAATAAGGTCATTGCCGATGTAATTAGTTACATTAAGTGAGGTCATTAGGGTGGGCCCTAACCCGATACAACAGGCATCCTTATAAAAAGGATAAGATGCACGGAGACAAACATACGGGGAAAACACCATGTGCTCATGAAGGCAGAGATTGGAGTGATGCTTCTAGGCTGAAGACTGCCAGCAAACCTCCAGAAGCTAGGCAAAAGGTACAGCCCTCAGAAAGAACGAAACTCGTCAACACTCGGATCTTGGCTATCTGGCCTCCAGAACTGTGAAGAAATAAATTTCTATCGTTGAAGCCACCCAGGTTTGTGGTACATTGGTACAGAAGCCCTAGCAAATGGATACCTGCCCAGAACCTCCACTCGTGAATACCTGCAAAAGTAAGCTACCAATAAAAATTCGTAAAATATCCAAATCCCCCATCTCATTTAAGGTCAACAAGAAAAGTCTCTTCAAGGAGTCTGATCTTACTAAGAACTCTTTTATCCCACTGCATTCATATTCCACAGTGAACTCTCCAGCGCCCGATTCTAAGTATCCTAATTGCATTGTTGTTAGTTCTCTAGTAGGTGATTTCCCTAAATACACGTTAAGCTACTTGAAAATAGGTTTTCTCCCTTGAGCAACTAGGAAAGAGCCAAATACAGAAACGTGCTTATTTTTTAAAAAAATAAAAGTAGACTAAAGTGGTAGGCTTTAGAGCTCATACTACTTTGGAATCTAAAATCTGGCTCTGTCATAGTCAACACATACCTACTTGGCCTTAGGACAGTTACAAAAATAGATATGAAACACTCCACTGCCAACATACAGAAGACAGTCAACAGCAGCTGGTGCATGGTAAATGGCAAAGTGTAGGGGAAGGGTTATCTGTAGGATCTGTAGTCACAGAGGTGTACCAGACCTTGAATTTTCTGACCACAGGAAGATGCCTCCCTGCCTTGAGCCTTGGTTTCCTCATCTGTACAAGTAGGATGATAATGGATAACCTGATAATTAAATGAAGGAGTCCTTTGTCTGGTAAGTTATATGAACTCAACAAGTTCTATAAGCTCACCAAGTGTTAGTTCTCTCTCCCTTCATATGCAGAACAATTAGGAAATGGCATATATATACATGGCATACTATTTCTTTTTGATAGGTGGTTTTATAAGCTTCCCTCCCTCATTGCTTTGCTGACTTTACTGAGAGTTTTATCTTCTTAGTTCTGAAGACGTAATAGTTTTTAGACACTTAAGTCTTTAAATTAAGCCCCAGATCCAGAATTAGGTGGTCCATGGACAAATATGCCTTGAATCGGTGTTCTTTCTGATGAAACCGGATTTAGATCCTAGATGTAGCCTGTTATCTCCTGGGTGATATGGCAAGCCCAGCTTTAACTCTAGACAGCAAAAGTGGTGAACTGAGATCCATCTTAGTCCTCCTTGGTCTCTCCCTCTCGTATATTAGGTAAGACTCATTTTCTGCACCTAATAGATTTTTCTGAAGTTAACAAATCATGTAAGCTTTATTATAAGAATCCGTAAGGTTCCACGGAATCCAGACTTTGGTGTCACAAAGTAAACCAGAATCAGAGGTTCTGATACCACGCAGGAGCCATCTCCATTGTCCCTCCCTGCTTCCCAACTGCCTGCTTTGTTCTTTCCTGGTCAGACTGACATTCTTTTTCTCTTTGTTTCCTAATATATAATTTATGGCCATGCATAGTCCCTAGTTTACATGCTAAACGTCCAACCACTTAAAAAGAGAAAATAACCTTACCCAGTTTCGATTGCCAAATTACTGATGAAAAACTTCTGACTGCTCCAGCTAGGATTATGGTCCTAATTCCAGTCCAATTTACTGAGGATGTAGGGTTGAAATTCTATTTTAATAAAGCCTCCAGTGTCCCCCTGGGCTACATGAATGCAGGGCAGCAGGGGTGAAGATTTCCTGAAATAAGGCCTGGGAAGGCAGTGAAAAAGGTATCAGACATTCTTAGTCCCTTTCTATGTCAGGGACCCTATATTTAATCATAAAATATTTGGAGTAACAGTTCCCATGGCAACTGCTTCTTATTATGGGTTGAAGATTCTTTTGTCCCACTTTCCGGTCATTCTGTAACTTCCCTGTTTGTGCAGATCTCTGAGAGACATGAATGATGCCTGGTTGGCTCCTGGGTGTCCAAAGGACACTTGAGTTGGCTGTTGGTATGCATTTTCCTCCTAAAATCACTTTCTGAGTTCTGATGCTTGGAATCTTTTATTATGGCTTTTGGCATATCAAGATACGCCTTGGACCGCCATGATCAATTTGCGTTGTTGCATTCATTTTCCTTTCACTATTATCTTTCTCTAGCATCTGGTATCTATTTTTTCAACTAGAACATGTCTTATACTACAGTCTGACCTCATGAAGATAGTAGAGAATTGTTCACATTTTGAGAGCACTCCCCTCCAAGTAGCCTTTAGAAACACTTCTGTCTTCCTTGACACACTCTGTTGACATGATTCTCCTGTCTCCTGGGACAGCAATATGCTAGGACGGCCTTCCTGCTTGACGAACCTTATGGTAGAGACCAAACTGCATGCTGACTGGCCAGCATGGCTATTAACCTTCTTGCTCAGCTCCCATGCCAGAAGGAAAGACAAACAGGGCTTTACTGGGGTAGTAAATATTCCATACAACCTTGGACCAAAAGTAGTTACATCTGTGAAAGATTTACATTTGTAGTCAACATAAATTAACCGTCCAACGAAAATGAGAAAATATAGATGCCTACATAATTTACTAGCCGACCACCTTGCACAACGTCAAAGTACATTGAAGTGATCACCAGCAGAGCCCTAGTGATGACGAGAGGTTTAGATCCACTGTGAGTGTATTACTGCTTCCTACACAAATGAATGAAAGTATAAATAAACAACATAGCCTCAGGAGGAAACTCTTCTTTTTTTGTATCAAATATTTGGCCATCCTAAGACATGCTAGCAGAAGCGTTGGGAGGGCGTTAATCTCAAACACTGCATCAGCTTGAAATTATGAAGGGAAGATGCAAGTGCTCTGATTCTTTGTGATAAAAATGTATTTTGTGAGTTAAACAAACATATGCTTCTGAAAGGACAATGACCTCTTGGAAACACTACCCTAAGTGAGATTTGCCTAATCTACAAACAAAATGTACAAATTAAAATATTGGCCCAAGAAATATAGAGCAATTCAATTATTTAATAAATGCTACTCTGACAATAGAATCTTAGTATTTAAATGAATCTAATATATCCTTCTGGGTTACCCTTCTACTGTGGTAAGCAGGACAGATTAACATAAAAGTGGAGCCTGCAATGTGAGACCCCAGAGCTAAGACAATGACCTAGTCAAAACTAAAACTTCAGTATTACGACTCTTATTAGAGTATTCATGAATTTTTACTATCCTCTTGAAGAAAAATCATTCAAAATGTCTAGCATACTTCCTAACACGTAAGTGTGCTCAGTGAATACTTGTAGAATGGATTCATGAATGACTGAGTATTTATTATCTTCAATGGAAAATTCAGGGTTCAGAGAAGTAGAAGACAAGTCCTCTTACCTAATCACTCTGTAATTCAGCCAGGAAATAGAACCCAATACATTTAGAGCTCTTATTTTAAGCCAATTATTCCAGACACAATGTCAGTTTTCACATAAAGCTTTTCCTGGAAAATACTTCATTACCGCCACTTAAATAAACATGCACTATACTTGGGGAAACTGACATTATTAATACCCGAGGCTTTCTCAGTCTAAATGGTGCTCACAAAATATGAACAACTTTTGGAATTTGACCTTTTCAGCCGACTTTGTTGAGCTGTATCACTGACTCTACATGTTCTCATCTTCTGAACTGTGAATTTAGGTTGAAAATAAATGTAGATGTTCCTCTTGATAAATATATGAAGTGGACTGTCTAATCTTCCCAAAATACAATATTCCTTCTAATCTCAGAACCAGAAAAGATACCACTATGATTCCACACCTTTAAGGATGTTTTAGTATTATATCACATTATATCATCGGTACAAACTCCCATGAACAGCTGCAAGATATGTGTGTGTTTGTATATGTGTGTGCATAAAAGGTAGAAGGCAAAATGAAAATTCATGAGTATTTCTGTTTCATTTGTAGAAAATTCCCTTTCCCAACAAAATAATTGGTTCTCAATGAATATCATCTGTTTCAAACAATTATATCTACAGTGTCAAGATATATGATGGTCATCCAGATAATCAGCCAAGAACAGCAATCCTATGACCTCCGAAAAGATGGCTGAACTTGAAAGAGAAACCATGGACAATTCTATATGACAAATCTGGGAGAATCAGTCATCCCACCATTTGGTCTCCACTGTTCCACTGCAGTATAACCAGTGTTTTTACATGGACCAGAGCCAAAAACAAAGACTCATTTTCATCTAGATGATAATACATTTCCAATGAGGGAGATTCAAGCAAAAATGTTCAAAGCAGATTTTTGTAAATTTAGCAAAGGATTGTTACTACTCACCTTGGCCCCTTATTATGATTTTCCTCTTAATTCTGGGTGGGACTGTGAACATGATGGCGAGATTTGGATCAGCCATCTTGAGCTATGAAGTCATGTTGGAAATGGCATCTGGGAAGAGAAGAAAAAAAAAGCCAGAAAAATCCTGATTCCATTAAGAAATTCATGGAGCAGGTTCCCCGAACAGTTTTTGACTACCTGCTTCTGGACTCTACTTTGAGAACAGAATAAATTATTTATTGAATTTAAGATTCTGTTACATCATGATTCTCTTACTAATAAATTCAAACCTTAATTATGAAGGCAATTTGTATCTAGGAATATATTGTTTCTGGTACCACACTCAATTTGGGGGAAATATAAATATTCATAAATAGGAAGAAATGATACTCATCTAGAAGACTAAGAATTTTTCATTTTATTTGGCACCTCAATTATTCTACCTTGCACCCTGAAGAACACTGTAGGATAATATGTGTATAGGGAATAGGAGCAGAATGTGTCTTATTCACTTTAAAGGGCATTATCTACAGAAGTTAGTACTTTATTCTAGTAAATAGTTTTAGAAAAAAATTCCAGCTCCCAATCCCAACTTCAGTATCTTACCCTACTGATTTTAGAAATGACTGACACAAATGAGAAGAAAAGATTTTTTTTTTTTTTAAACACAGAAAAAATATTTGTCTTCACAGCACAGAGCTATAGTGTCCTGTGTTTAGTATGCAGGTCTTCTTGAAGACAGGAAACCTCTGGACCCGATCAATAACCAGGGGAGAAAAGAGATGAGAGAGAGAGACAGAGACAGAGAGACAGAGAGAGACAGGGACAGAAGGAGGGGGAGGGAGAGACAGAGAGAGGAAGAAAATAACCAATTGTACCTTCGTTTTTTCTCCTTCAATTCACTGATAGACAATAGCCTCAAATTTAAGCAAAACTCCTCTTCTTTTATAGGTGGGGTTCCTGTCTTTCAAACCTCTTATCCTTGAGGAAGAACAAAGGGAATGGAGAAAGGAGGAGGTTTAAAGTCATTCTATTTGTGATATATTTGGGGCTGAGGAAATATTCGTTGAATGGAGGTGTAGATGAATGAATTAATAAATAAATGAACTGGGGAAGTGATGACAACAAGTTGCACTGCTATTTTTTAAGATTGTTCTGCGTGTGTTTGTGTGTACACACATATACACATTTATATATGGTGTTTCTGGAAATATAAATGAATATATATTTAAATTTACACATGGTAAAAATCACTTTTTTCACATATAACTGAATCAATTTTAATGTATGTATAAATTTGTGGAGCCATCACCACAAACAGGATACAGGTTAATTCCACAACTTCCAAAATTTCTCTTGTGCTGCTCCACGTAGTCAAACACTCCCACAACCCCTAATTCCAGCCAATCAGAAATCTATGCTCCATCCCTGCAATTTTGTCTTTCCCAGAATGTAACATATTTAGAATCATATAATATGTAACATCTGAACTGGTTTCTTTTACTTAACATAATGCCATTGAGATTCAGGCATGTTGTGTTTATCAGTACTCTGTTCCTTTTTAACTGCTGGGTAGCACTCCTTTATACCACCATTTATTTATTTATTCAAATGTTAAAGAAAATTTAGGTTGTTCCCAGATTTGGGTGATTATGGATAATGCTGCTATACTATCCATGCACAGATTTTTGTATGAAATAGGCATCCCTCTAGGGATAAATGCCTGGAAGTGAGATTGCTGGGTCCTGCAGTAGGTGTATGGTTACTTTAACCACCAGGCTATCTTCCAGTGTGGCTGTTACATTTTGCATTCTTACCACCAGTGGATGAGAGTTCCAACTCCACCATATCCTCGGCAGCACTGAGCCTTGTCATATTGTTATCTTTGTAAACTTTATTTTAGCTATTCTAATAGGTATGTATTAGTATATCATTCCAGCTTTTTTTGTACTTCCTTAATGACTAATTCGTATTTTTTCATGTGTATGGTTGCTGTTAATGTATCTTCTTCAGTGAAGTATCATATATTTTGCCTGTTTAAATGGTTTGTTTGTTTTCTCCTTGTCAAGATTGGAGAGTTCTTTATGCATTCTGGGTAAAGTTTTTCATTAGATATCTGATTTGAAACTCTTTGAAGTCTCCAGCTTGCCTTTTGATGTCTGTAACAGAACCTTTAATAGATCAAAGGTTTTTTATTTTGATAAAGTTCAATTTATCATTTTTATTAATCACTATTTTGTTGTCATAAATGAGAACACTTTGCTTAACTCAAGGTCACAAGGACTTTTCCTATGTTTTCTTTTTAAATGTTTTAATAGGGTTATGTTTTACATTTAAATAAGTTTATGATCCACTTAATTTTATATAAAGTTTAGATCAAAGTTCTTTTATTTGCTTATGGATATCCAATTATTCCAGCAATATTTGCTGAAAAGACTATGCTTTCTCTGTTGAATTGCATTTGCAACTTTTTCAAAAACTAATTGACTATATTTGTTTCCATTTCTGCACTCTTTATTCTGTTCCATTGTTCCATGTGTCTACCCTTTCACCAACACCACATGGCCTTGATTAATGAAGCTTTATTGTGAGCCTTAAAATAAGAAGTCTGAGTCTTTTATTGAACTTTGTTGTTCTTTTTCAAAATCATTTTGCTCTTCTATTTCATGTCTCCTTCTAAATAAGTTTTGGAATCAGCTTGTTTATATTTATAAAATACATCCTGAGATTTTGATGGAGATTGCATTAACTCTAAAGACCAGTTTGGGAAGAACTGGCATCTCAACTATATAGAGTCTTTCTATCCAAGAACACAGTTTTTGAACCATGCAAGAATATAAAAAGCTGGTTCTTTGCAAGTCTAAGTAAAATATCCCATGGGGATCCCCAATTTATGTGGTCATTGTCATATGCATTATATCTACATACTTTGGAAAAAATCAGGCAAATGTAATAATTTTAACTTTCAATAGTCACATATTTTGCAAATTCTTAGAGGCAAAATGTAATCTATTACATTTATCCAGATATTTGCCATTTTTGTTGCTCTTAATTCAACCCTAAGGTTTCAGATTTCCTTTTTTATAGTGTTTTTTCCATCTGAATAAGCTTCTTTGCATCCATTTGAAGCATGTCTACAGATGAAAAATTATCTTAATTTTCTTTCATCTGAGAATATATTTTACTTTCATTCCTGAAAGGCAGCTTTGCTGAGTTAGAGAATTCTAAGTTGACAATTCTCTTTCCTCTCAGAAATTTTAAGAAACGCTGTTTTACTCTCTTGTTGCCACCACTGATTCTGATTAGAAATCTGGGGCCATTTGAAACACTTTCTTCTACGTACAATGGGTTGTTTTTCTCTGTCTGCTTTCAATAGTTTTCCTTTATCTTTGGTTTTCAGGAGTTTGATTATAATGTGTCTGGGCATGGTTTACTTTAAGTAAATCCTGCTTGGAGTTTGCCGAGTTTCTGGGATCTATGAGTTTATGGGCTTTACCTAGTTGGGGAAGTTTTCAGCCATTGTCAGTTCAAATATTTCATTAGGACCTATCTCTTACGTCTTCCTATTGAGCCTGCAATGACACAAATGTTAGACCTATTAATATTGTCACACAGGTTCTGTTCATTTGGTTTCAATCTTTCTTTCTCTGCTGTTTAGACTATGATTTCTACTAACCTACTTGCAATTCCACTGACCCTTTTCCTGAGTTCTTTGGGGGATTAAAAAATTTTATATTATTGTGTTTTTCAGTTCTAACATTTCCATTTTTAAAGATTCTACTTCCCTGACAACAGTTCTATATTTCCATTCGTTTGAAGACTGTATCCATGGTCCATGATTATGATAGATGCTTTAAAGCTATTAGGAGACCTTGGGTCCTGTAAAAATCTCTTAAAAACTTTTTTTTTTTAAGCAATCAATCAAACTGATCTGATTCAGACCACAAGTCCTGACTTACTTCCTTGAACTGTGATTCCAGTGACAGTTTAATTTTGAAAGTCTCTGCTGCCCAACGTTTCAGTAGTGAAACATCCAAGGTTCGCTCTGGGGCTTGGTCATGACCCACACATTTGTTCAGTCTTTAAAATTTTTGTGTTGTTGATTCTGATCAGTTCCATACATGAGTTCAAGGAAGAGCTCAAGACCTCAAACATATTCAAAGTACCTCTCCTGCCCTCTTCTCTGTAATCTTCTCCATACTCTTGAATTCCCAGTGGCCCTCTTCCTGCTGCTCTGGTTAAAAACCAGAGGATTTAATGTCCCCATTCTACTGGACATGTCCCATGACTGGGTCAACGCTGATGCAAAACAGTAAGAGGAAAGAATGTGGTGCTGTCCCTGCTGCCACTGCCAGCTCCCCTCCTGGCTGCCTCTGTTGCCTCCACCATAAGGAGTCCATTTTTCACTAGGGTTTGTCTAGCATGGTGTTGGAAAAATCAAAAGAGCTTCATACTGCTACTGTCCAGACCACCATCTCAGTCCTTTGTTGAGAAGTGCTTTTTCTTTTTTCTGTCTATATTCATTTGTAACTCTTGGAGCTATGACAGTCTAATCAAGGAGATAAAGGAGGAAAAGAAAAAAGTAACATAACAACAGAAACACAGAGAAAAACATAACAACAACAAAAAGGGCAAAAACATAACCAGATCACTTATCATCAGATGGCCATTTTTGTTTTTATGTCTCTATTCATCTGCCTGTTCTTATTTACTGCACATAGTCCTCTGGTAGCTCCTTTTTTTCTTGTTTTTCTGATGACTTTTACTAATAATCAGTAAGCAAGGTGAGCGAGGTGTGCATACTCCATCTTCACTGAAACTGAAAATTTCCTGCACCAACAAAGTCCAATGGACCATTACAAATGGCATAAGAGGGAGAACGTTTAAGAGGTGAGAGAAGAAAGCACTATTTTCAGCATCTGGGAAGGGATGCTCTGTATTCCTGATTAGAGTTCCAAAGTTTGATTACTGAACCAAAGATGGAAAGTCATTTCCTTAGAGATGGCATTTGAACAATTCTTGACAGTAATGGATACAAAATGCACTAACTAAAAGGGAGAGGGAAAGAATGAGAAAGAGATTGAAAGAGACAGAGAGAATTATTCTATGATAGGTTTGCAGAGGTAAGAGGATTATTTTATATGAGAGTTTCAAGGAGGTAGTCAAAAGATATTTTTCATATCAATTTTTTCTTGTAAGTATTATTTTCTTTGGTGTCTTATATTTTTATATGCTTTTGTTCAAGCAGGTATATATATATATATTTTTAATTGAAGTATAGTCGGTTTACAATGTTGTGTTAATTTCTGGTGTATAGCATAGTGATTCATACACACACACACACACAGACACACACACACATACATATATTCCTTTTCATAGTCTTTTTCATTATGGGCTATTACAAGGTATTGAATATAGTTCTCTGTGCTATACAGTAGGACCTTGCTGTTTATCTATTTTATATATAGTAGTTAATACCTGTAAATCCTGAACTTTCCATTTATCCCTCCACCTCCCTCCTCTCTCTCCCTGGTAACCATAAGTTTGTTTTCTATGTCTGTGAGTCTGTTTCTGTTTTGTAAGTAAGTTCATTTGTGTCATTTTTTTTAGATTCCACATATAAGTGATATCATATGGCATTTTTCTTTCTTTTTCTGGTTTACTTCACTTTGAATGACAATCTCCGGGTCCACCCATGTTCCTACAAATGGCATTATTTTATCCTTTTTTTTATGGCTGAGTAGTAGTCTACACACACACACACACACACACACACACACACACAAACACCCCACAGCTTCTTTATCTAATCATTTAGGTTGCTCCCATGTCTTAGCTATTTTAAATAGTGCTGCTCTGAATATTGGGGTGCATGTATCTTTTTGAATTAGAGTTTTCTTCAGATATATGCCCAGAAGTGGGATTGCTGGACCATATGGTAAGTTTGTTTTTAGTTTTTTGAGGAATCCCCGTACTGTTTTTCATAATGGCTGTACCCAATTACATTCCCACCACAGTGCAGGAGCGTTCCCTTTTCTCCACACCCTGTTCAGAATTTATCATTTGTAAATACAAATGATACACACACACATATATACACATATATATTTTGTCTAATTTGTAGAACTATAGTGAAGTAAATATTGGAAAATTGATTCAGGATCATAACCAGGGAAGGTAAGAATAGACCACAATATAAAAACTAAATAGTTTTAAAGAGAAATTATAAGCATATAGTTAAAGGTCAAGTCATAATCAATAGCTTCAGAGGCTTGTTTAAGCACCTGTTGACTTAGAAGATGGTTGGTTATATGAGACGAGGGTTAGAAAGTGCTGGCATAGGTAAATCAAGGGCTGGCAGTCTGGGGGCCAGAACTGTCAGGGAGAAAGTTACTGTCATGTTCACTAAACGTGCACAACTTTGAGAGTCAAAATGTCCCAATATCCCGTACTCAGGAACTTCTGGAAGACAACTGATCAGAGATAATGCAGGCATCTGAATTTTACAGGCAAGGGATGAGCCCAAGGAGAAGAGGGCACTACACTGATTAAAGCAGGAGGGCTTTTATTTCCATTCCAGGATGAGCATTTTTTACGAGAAAATGAGGACCAACCAAACTGCACGGGTCAACATCGAAAGGAGGACAGGCAGTCAGGATGCATGGCAACAGTCCTTGACAGGGAGAACTGTTGTCTAACGTAGTTTCTGTGGTTCTGAAAGTTGAGCCAAGTTTTGATGGATGTTTGGCATCGTTAGAATGGACAGGACATGATCGCTTATTGCATGAAGTTACCGGTAGGGTTATGGAGAGGGTGGAGTTAATGGTGAACTGCAGACTTCCAGTTTATAAAGTGAGAAGACAGCAGAAGCAGAGACACAGGAGGGAGACAACATCTAATCAAAAAAGAAAAAGAAAAGAGTAGGTAATGAGAGAGAGAAAAATATAAAGAAAAAGGGAGTAATCAGGTAAAATGAGGGAAAATTTGTGATTTTTATTTATGGATATTTCAAGATATTTATTTATGGCTATTTCAAGATGTGGCAGGATATTTCACAACCCATAAATTTGTGATGCCCAGTAGGTAAATGGAATTGCAAGATGAGATCTCCTACCACAGAATCTGGGAGTTCAGCTCCAGAATCAGGAGTTTATAGTTATAGAAGAGTAACATTCTAGAAAGGTAAGTTACAGGAATGACTGATAAGAAGACAACTGTTATCCCAAATAGTGGTGGCAGCATAATTCTTCATTAACCTGGCTTCTTTAAGTTACCAGTATTGTATAAAAATGGGGATGCTTTATTTGTAAGTGCTAGGGAGAGGGAGATAGATTTAGGCGTTATAAGTCTCATTGTGGTGTTATTGATTATAATAGGTTATCTGACTTCGTTCATACTGCACAGAACATACATCTCTCCCCAAAAGTATAAGCATTTTAAAGCATTTGGAATTATTTCTGGTGAATAACTGTTAATTCATTTTTTATCATCTACAACTAAGGGAGTAAATAGAATGATTTTTACTTTTTTTTTTCCTTTTGAAAAAATAATGGTTCAAAAAATTTGAGGACTTTTTTAAAAAAGAAAGAAAAAAATGGGGGGAAAATTTGTCTTTAACTGCTCACCTGACTTTTCTACTTTCAACTTTAATGAGAGTTTCTATCATTTTTTCTGCATAAAACTCTGATTTTGAGCTCTTATCTGAGCAAATTTGATATATCATTAAATTTTGAGCCATGAAAGCACTCCAAATTATTTCTCCAAAAAAAAAAAAAAAAAAAAGATGCAGCTGCTCAAATTTGAATTCAATATTACATGTAAACTAAGTCCCATTCAAATATAATATGGATTTTAAGCAAAGGAAATTTTAATCACTGAATCAGGATTCTGCTTTTCCATTTTGGAAATAGACTGGATGGAGAATAGGAAATTGCCTATGAATGAGCCTATTCTTGACAAACTTCCAATAAAAGGATATACAATAAGTCTTCCTTTAATACCTGAACTAAATCTCATGTATAAATGCCTAGACAATTATTGCTGTTGGAGGATTTTGTCAACAAAATAGTTTAGCAGGAAGTAATATGATAATTTCCACTATACAATGGGAGAAATGAAGAGCAATTGAAGATACAATAAATATTGTTTTATTATCTCAGAGCCTCATGACTTTGGACTTCTCAGATTGAAACACTGAAAGGAAATGTGGGAATAATTAATACTGTCAGCTGGGGCTTAAGGAACTTGCTGATAGGAAATCATCTCTGTAGGAAAGATGCAATTGATTATCTTTTAGTCACAAAAAAAAGAAAGTGACTATCCTACATCATACACTTGATTAATTTTTTTCTCTTTAGAAGAAATGCAAAGTTACTATACAATAATGTTTATCAGCAATATGTAGATATATTCGATATTGGTACTATGCCCATCTACTGGGGTACATAGGAAGAAACCAATAGGACATTATAGAATTATGAACTAAAGACGAACACAGACACACACACACTCCTGCAATATGGGAAGAAAATCATTCTAGAATTCAAGAGACTTGGATTTGAATGACAAATCTGCTGCTGAGTTTGGATAATACACTGCCTCTCTAGGATTAGTTTCCTTATTTTAAAATGGAGCACGACTGTCCCTATCATATGGCGTTGATGTGGAGAGCAGATAAAATTGTATTTAATGTATTCACTAGAATACCTCACACACAGTTGGAATCAATAAATAGTGACTGTTTTGCTGCCACTATTCTTTTGCCTCGATTATTGTTCTCAAAATAAAACTTGCATTAATGTTGTTACTCTTTGTTGTGTAATGCACATGAGAATTCAAAGGGTGTGGAAGTATGGATCCCTATTGGTTGACTCCAATGAAAGACATGTGCTTGACATCCAAGCTAGAAGAGTGACATATCACGGACTTGCACTGTAACCAGGTTACAGTGGGGGCAGTGATCAGGGATGCTTAAGATGAAGGTTATTGAATGTTTTCATCTGGTCAAAGACTAGATCCAAGGAACATGTGGGAACTGTGTCTCTCCTTAGCTACCTTTTACCCTTCCCTCCCAGCAAAATGAAAAGTATCCATTACAATGGAAAGCTTCACAGGATGGCTCTGTCAAGGACAGCATGTTAAAAACAAACAAACAAACAAACAAAAAAAAACCCATCATTCTAGGTGTTAGCTTGAAAGGGATTTATAAGATGAGTTAGGGAACAAGAAATGGGTTTGCACAAGCATGATACTTGCTTCTCTATTACTGTGGGCATGTCATTTTGCTCACGTGGACCAAAGTAGGACTATTGGTTAACAATTCATCTCCTTGAGAATCTCAGGATGAATTTCTACCAACTAAGGTATGAAACAGATCAGAGCTAGAATGTTGCACTATGCAGAAAAAAGCGGGGGGGGGGGGATAGTTAAAATTTACAGAACTTTGGAGGGTATACACCCCCTTCCCCATGTCTGATACTTTCTCAGATATGGACTATTTTTGGGTGAGAGGTTGGGAATAAAAAAGAAGATGTCGTATCACTACCTTGGGCAAGCTGATTTCTGAAGCCTCCTGAAGCATTTCATGACCTACTGCTTGTGTAACACCTCCATCTTTGCTTCTCATCTCAGTACATCTGATTAGAAATGAAAATTTACTACCACATGATGGCAATGAGCAGGATGCAAGTGGACAAGAGGTGACACATTGAATTTGATGACGTTCAAGTGATTGTAGGAAGAGCAGAGAAAGACAAAGCCACGGAAGGAGAGCACACCAGAAATTCTGTATTATCTCATGATTAGGTCCCATTCTATTCTACCCTGTGCCGCTTCTATCAAAAGGCAAATTTTGGACAACTTATAAATTATCCATCAATATATTTGCCTCCACATCCTCAAGGAGTCACTCCAGAATCATACACAATCACAACTGTGACAGCAGAAATATGCTGATTTCCACTGAAATATGCTGCCGTCTTGGACTATGCAAAGAAGTCTTGTGAACCTAATGTAAGAGATTAGTATCCTGGCTGTATCTTGGCAAATAGTAATGAGGATGAAACGGGGGAATCCAAGACCTATCTACTGGCAACATGGCTTGGATCAACTTTTCCTTGTCCAAATGGTTTAATAGATAAAATAAGATGAAGAGAAGCTTCTGAAACATAAAATATGGGAACTTTTACATTAAAAAGATAGTAAGAGAAAGAAAATAATAACCTAAAGACTGATTAAAAAAACAAAAAATATTTTAGGATTTGCCATGTAAATGTCTATATATACTATGAAGATTATTTTATAAACATTTTAGGAAGAAATACGTTCATTTAGTGCATGTGATACACTAAACAGTTAAAGAAGTATACAAAATGGAATTAAATAAACCATGCTTCATTTGTATGGTCAAGTACTCTGCAAACAATAAAATGCTGCTATTAAAATATGTTTAAAATTATAATAAAATAACATATAAAAATATCAGAACACATATAGATACAGATATAGCTACAAAATAAGACCCTAATAGGTCTTACTATCCAAACACATATTTATTATATACACATATTCAACACAGCATTGAATGGCAGTACAGAATTTTCTATGTTCAATAGCTCATTTCTTCTTAATAGTGGGATCATGGAATTATTGTCTTTTTAATGACATTTTCCATTTGCTTAATTACTATCCATCAGCATGTAGTCCTTTGTACTTAAAAAGAACCCATAAATGTAAAGATTACAGGCAGCATCATGAGAGATGCCGGCCCACAAAAACAAAAAACAAAAACAACAACAACAACAACAAAAAACCTTTAAAGTACATGGAATGCTTTGAAGGAAAGTCTAGTGCTCTGAAAGTAGTGTCCAATTATAGAATTATATTCCCACAGTGAGCTTCCTTAGGGTAAGAATAGTCTCATTTATCTTTTCTGGCCCATCAAACAAACTTCACAAATATATATGACTAACTGAATGCCTATGAATTTTCAAGAAAAAAAATCATATTTAAATAGTCTTTATTTAATGGAACAGAAGTATTTTAACACATTTTACCAAAATTTATTTTTGGGGTTGGTGGGGTGATTAGGTTTTTAGTTATTTTCAATGGAAGCACTGGGGATTGAACCCAAGACCCTGTGCATGCTAAGTACACACTCTGCAACTAAGCCATACCCTCTCCCCAGAATTTAAATTAAAAGTGCCCTCTTTTCATAGAAAAGATAATTGGCCTCTAAGAAGAATCACATACTTTCACAGAAACACGGTGGGAAAGATAAAGTAGGTTATTTCAACTTCAAATCCAATGGTCTACCCATTTCCCTAATATTTTACTTAATTAATAAAAAAAGAGTCCTATATGGGACAGTATTTACTGGCAAGAAAGTGCTCTACACTTTAGAACTTACCATACCAAGACTTCCCCTCTTGGGGACAACTAGAGAATCAGTGCTTTAGGAAGGGATACAGCAGAAGAAGTTTGGTCAGAGAGTCAGCCCGCATGTTTCCCAAGCCCTTTCCAAGAGTCTCCTGTAGCTGCAACTGCTGAAGCTTCTGGAGTAGCATCACCATCATCCCTGTGTTTCTTACAAGCATAAGGGCAGCAGCTGCATTTTGAGAAAAAGATTTATTCTACCTGGTTTCTATACTGGGTGCAAGTCATTCTTGAAGACTGTGAAGAAAAAGGATGCACCTTTATTCATATAGCTCCACTGATGAAACTTGAGATAGGATAAAATGAGCTCCCAATTCAAGAAGGACCCAATGTGAGAAGACAAGCACATGGCTAAGTGTATCTGAGTTTATCTGAACTCAGGCTTTATAGAAGCAGATGCTAATTCATCTCTGCCAAAGATAAACCTCTAACAAAAACACAAACTATGTCAATTGCAAAGTGGTTTTCTCAAAGGTCACGTAAAAACTAGAGGGCTCTCAAAAGTGTTTTAAAGTATTCTTTGCTGGAGAGAGTTGATTTAATTACCTGTAACCTGTCCTCTGGGGACAATTAAAATCTGACAGCACTCTGCACAGACATATTTTCAGGAAAGGAAATGCTAAAGATACTCTCTGTAAAACTCCTAACACGAAAACGCAAACTTTTATAGTCCCTCAATTTAATTCACGTAGTATGAACAGAACTAGATTTATTACTTTGTTCTTGTTTGTTTGTTTAATAAATAGCTCTCTTTTTTCCCTCAGCAATGCTACCAGGAATCCAAATGATTCAATGGCAAGAAATATTGCAAAGCTAAGAGTAAGACACAGCCATAAAGAATTGAGCTTAATTGTCTTCACAAATCTAATCTGACTGTTCTCATAATGCCTTCTTCCCTAGGTGCCTGCCGCTTCAGACCTTCTGTGTCAAGCAAGGAACAATTAACACAGACTTAAGAGTGCAGGTTGTGGTTTGGATACTTTCACATTCTTGCAGGAGTTCAGAAAAAAACAAAACTATGTTATCGGTAGTGATTTCAACAATAACCAGGTGCCATGAGATGTGATGAGCTCATCTTAAGGCAGATGTTTCTCTCTTGAGGTTTTATCACTAGAAATTGAGGCCAAGATCATGACACGAAGTGATCTCTTTATTACTCGGCTTTCAGAAATGGCTCAAATAACTGTTTTAATTAGTTTTTAAGGAAGGGCCTGAGATTAGCTGGGGGAAATTGGGCAGATATCCTCTGTGGACTTTGAAACTAACATTAACAAAAGTGTATTCTTTAGAATGCTAAGTCTTTGAAATGTTTTAAAATCGAAACCCAAAATATTCTTTGATCAACTACATTTTTTAAATAAAAATTAAAATCTTATCTTGCTTTGTATTCTCACTATCATTTTATAAGAAAGGAATAAAATGGGCAATTCTCCAAAATTCAGTTGGTCACATACCCTGTTTATTGCTATTTTATGCAGAAGTGTTCTTCAACGTGACCTCTGGGTAAAGACATCATTCTAGTCCCGACATCTCCCACACCTTGTGATTGACTCCTGATTGACATACAATATTATGTCTTTTGGTTGGAAAGGAGGTGTGAGCCAATTTATATAGAATGCAGGCTTCTCAGGATTTTGGCAGCCTAGTACTAAGGCATCTGTCTGATGGTATAAACTACTTTCTGTGCATATCTGTGGTATCAGATATTGTGGTCAGTGCTCTTCAAAATGTGAGAATCATTCAATATATCCACACAGTTAAGGAAAATGAGACTCAGAGAGCTAAAGTAATTTGTGCAGCTAATTGTGGCAAATCTGTAAATCAACCTAACTCTGATGTGCCCACCACCCAGCACTGAAGATGAGCATTGTTGGTGCATGTTTGCGTGGTATTTAAACATGTCTCAGACCAGAAGTCCACACGGATTCCAAGAAAGCAAACTAAGTCAACCAGGCCACCATCACTTTACTGTCAATAGTAAAGACTTATCTATGGACAGAACACAGTTAACAAACCTATTGCCGATCCACTGCTGACCTCACATTACTTATGATTTTATAGGATATTGAACTAGATGGTAGAACAGGCTTCTCATGCTTGTCTCTAAGAACCAGACATTGTCTCTCCAAGAATTTTATTTGCAGTCTAGTACTCTATATGCTTAATTAATTTCCCAGGTAATAATGCTCTTGTGGGTGATCTTTGGGTCATATTTTAAGCAGCTCTGACATGGACTATATGAAGACTGCCAGGTATAATGCTAATCTAGAAAACAAAACTGGCTTTCCAAGAAAATCATTCTGCTGCACAAAGACTCTGTTGGACACTCAAGAAAATTATATGAAAGTCAGCATTTACTCGATTTTGCCACTGTTTTCAAAAGGCTCCATGTCATATTCCTTTGTCTTGAAAAAATAGTTCAGAATAAGGGAAAAATAATTCTGCTATCTATTGTTCCTAATTTAATAATTCATTCTTTAAAGATTTTATCATATGCTTATTTTCAAATTCATGTTCAATTCAGACTACACATATTTAGGGGAGTGGTAAGAAATGGGCTCCATGAGGAATACAAAAGGAAATCAGACCCTGGTCCTGCATTCGAACATCTTTGGGTAAGTTGCATAAAAAAAAAAAAGTATGGCAATCACATTTTCTAGAACAACAACTGCATTTGTCTGATTAAGGGTTTTTTATCTTTCTGCTTCATGCTTTAAGAAGCAGAAGCATGGACTCAAAATGTTGGATTTTTGCACATTTAAATAGAAGGGAACATTCTAAATGAGCACAACTCTATCTAACCCAGAACTTTTGGATATTAGGACTATTATATCAAGCAAAACTTCACATGATTAAAAATAAATTAATAAATAAAGCCAGTTTCTGAATCCCAGAGGTCAAGGTCCAGGTACAAGGACTGAAACTTAACAAGTGTAGGCTTTCCAACTGTAAGAATATCAGTCCTTTATTTATCCAGTGAACTTATACCCATGTTTTGATTGTCACCTTATTCTACTGCCCCCATTTTTTCCCTAGCTCTTTTCTATGTATCTGAACAAACAAAAGAAATTGTAACAGAAAGTCACTGGGGGAAAGCAAAATGTTTTTGAATGGACCAAGGAGGAGCCCTGGTTTAGGGATAAACTCGTCCTTTTCAGCACATGTCATACTGACAGTTCTCTTATTCAGTGTCTTGCAGCGAGACAGATAATATCACAGCATGCCATGGAGACAAAGAACGGAAGGGCCAAAACAGAACCCTCAGAAAGTGGCTGAGTTATTGATTTCTTTTTCTTAAATAAATTTTTCTGAAAATGAACAAGTTGGATTTCTTAGAGGAAAGATTCAGTTTTATTCCTTCTTGATTTCTAAACACTAGGAAGAAATTAGGGAACAAGATAAGCGTTTCAAAGAAAATCTATGCAGATATGAAACCAAGTGGTAGCAATGGGACTAGAACCCACTTTTTCCGACTCAAAGTCTGATATTCTTTGTGGTTTTGCTTGTTTGTTTGTTTTTAAGAATGCATTGAATGGGATTCCAATAAATTGTGGGTAAATGTTTTCCACAGTAGAAAACTATTCTTCACTTATCACACCTTCATCTGGGGTAATTTCTGAGAACTGCTGTGGAACAGACCAGCACTTGACAAGACATTAGAAGAGGGAGCAGGGAGCAGAAGTGGGGGATTCTCCAAGCTAGAACATCTTTCTTCCCTGCCAATCAGAATGGAAGCAACTACAGCTACTTCCACAGGAAATGCCTTAGATAATCCGAGAGGTTTGGGCTAGGATCCCTGCTTACCCTGAGATGGATCTTCCTATCTCCACAGTGATCTCAGAATAAACAACCTTTACAAAAATAGAACAATTCCACTATCCAGTCAATCTTGAAGACGATCTAAACACCACATATTTTCTGCTCATGTCCACATATGGTGTGACTTGTTCTAACCAGGTAACAAGTATGACTGGCAGGAAAAAATAAAATAAAAATACATTTCTTAAGTTCTTATCTAGAGATAATCATGACTGTGAGCATGTTCTATTTCCTCTAAGATTTAGGACTAATTTATGAAATAGCTATTATTACACTTCATATATATAGACATATGCATACACAAACACATATACATACACGCGCACACACACATACACACACACACGTGTGTGTGTGTGTGTGTATACATACAGAGGCTCAGAGATTATAGATTATCTTAAACAGCTAATTAGGACAGAGCCAGAATTCCAACTCAAGTTTTTCTGCCTCCAAATATGTTTCTCTGTACCATGATGCTTTCTCTTCAGAAACAGAACATATTTTGAACTTCCGAAATGGTGATACACCTATAATTTGTGCTATATGACATTCTAATATACTGTAATGTTACTTATTTAATTTGCTCATTGCTTGTTGTCTGACTCATGCTCAAGGACTTAATTTTCACTTGAGAGTTTTGAGTAGGAAAATTATGACCATGATTTAAATACAGGCTTCAACACTGGCTCTGCCAGAAAGTTATGACACAAACAGGGGTTAATTACTAAAAATCTCTTGGAATCTCAGCTTTCTTGTCTTGAAGGTGAGAATACAATTGCTCTCTCACCAACTGTAGTGATTAATATTAATGAGAACTGAAATCACCCAGTGTATAATCAGGAATTTACACTTATGGGCCTACTTGTTTTATCCTTCAAGTTACTTTTTTCATCTTCTGTACTTCCCACCTGTCCTCCCCTAGACTCACTTCATCCTGCTAGTTTTGTATTGGTTGTACAACTGTACTGTACTGCTTCTCAATGCAGGTAATCATATCATGCATGAGACATAAGATATCATGCAAGCCTCCTTCTGAGCCCTCATCCTCCTCCATGTTTGACTTGATGGAGTTAACTGTATTTTATTTGTAAGTCTGCTGCAATTTTCATCTTGTTTTCAGAGTGTGCATGTTTTCCTGAATTTATTAACCTAAATGTGGAAAATATTGGCTCCAGTTTAGTCATTACTATCACGAGCATATGAATGACAGATTTTAGAGTAGACATCAGAGTCAATAACTCCTTTCTCTTATGTAATCTTCCTTGCAGTACCTGCCCCAGTGGTTATCCGAGGCCTGGTAATAATTGTCAAATCAAATCCTTTCACATAGGACAGAATAGAAGAAACTTTGAAATCAGAAAAGGAGGAAGAGAGAGATCTCTCCATTAGGAGTACACATATATTTTGACTGACAGTTAGAGAAGGAACCTACTACTTGAAAAAAATGGGTGTTGTTCCAGGCATATGTAATTTTTAAGAAGTATTGTGAAGTCAGAAGAGAAGATAATGTTTTTGAGGGATACTGCTCAACGACACTGGAACATATGTTCAGAGGTAAAGGGTGAAGCTTACGGTAGCATTTTGGGTAGACACCACACAGATAGTAAGAAGCTCAGGCAATCTGGAAACCACAGCTCACCAATGTTGGCTCATCATCAGAATCTCCTGCAGCATTTTGCAAAACACAGATTCCCAGTAGTCACTCTTTAAGTTTACAATTCTGCAGAAGCAGGGTGAGGCCAAACATACACACAGACACACAGACACACAGACACACACACACACACACACACACACATACATATATATCTGTATAAATATATATGTATGTGTATATGCATATGTAAAACATATATATATATATATATATATATATACACACACGTACACTTTTTTTCCCAAGTACCCAGTGATCACTATTATCAGCCAGGTTTCTATACTGCTGATGTACATACTAGAGAATCTGGAAGAATTTTGTGTCAGAGGGAGAATTTGTGATCCACCAGTAACGTGCATGATAGATTGACATTTCAGGGATATCAATCAGTTCAGAAAGGAGATTGGAAAAGAATAGTGATTTCAAAAGCAAGCTCGGAGTCCAAAGGTTGGGGATGTACCAGTAAGTATCATGAAGCAAAGATTATATACGTATGACTTGTAAAGTATATGGCATAGAGCTTGATATCCATTAAACACCCAAAAGTAAATGCATTACTGGGGTATTCCCAGTGGAGCTGGAGAAAGGAAATATGTTTAATAGATATCTTGGTGGTACATTAGTAGGAGTAAATCATTAAAGTAGGAAAATGGCTAAGTTAGAAAGTTTAGGCATTACATGATGGATGTGATTGTGGACATTGATGCATCTGAGGTTTCTGCAGTATACCCAGATGGAGATGTGTAGTGGGAAGACGTGTATACTGGGAAAATGTGGAGAAGCTGCATCACTGGGAGACAAGCAGCCTTTGAGATCTGTGGATGATCTGTGGATGATTGTTTCCTTCACTCACTAGCTCTATCTTTCAGCCCACATACATCACTTTGTATGACCCTGATAATTCTCTTCAAAGTCACAAAGCTGCCAATTTTGTATTTTTATTTATATGTTATTTGTCTACTGACTTTCCCCAGGAGAGGGACATGTTCTGTTAAGGGTTGATACTGTCTCTAGCTTGCTTGCTAGTGTATTTCCAGCACCTGGATAGTGCTTGATGCTTATCATTTGTTGGATGAATAAATGAATGGTTAGTTTGAACATTTTTTAAACAAAATCACAGTGTTTAACCAGGTTATTTCCCCTTTTATAACAATAATGGTAAGAAGGATAAAGATATCTCAGAAATTCTTTCGCCAACAATATCCCAATAGTGTTAGAAATGGCAGTATTTTATCTTAACAATTATGAAATGCAAACATCTAGAATTATAGTTCCACAATAATTTTGTCTTGTCTTTTAATAAAATGTGATGTATAAATCATCAGAGTGCTAATTATAACACAAGTAGATTATACAAATGCCCCTTGTCTCATTGCTATTTCACACTATAAACTTACAGTGCTACTAACAGTTAACTCCTCTCAAAATACAAAGACAATCCTGGAAACAATTTAAGGGATAAATTTTAGAAGTAACATATGAAATGAGACAAATAGAACATTCAATGTAATTTTCTTATTCTTAATTATTCACTCCATAAAAGAAGATGTTAAACTTGTATTGAGTAATAGATGCTAGTAAGTTCATATTCAGTTCTCTCAAATCAAATGATACAGCCCAATTTTATAGCTCTAGGAGTACTTTATTCTATGGAACACTGAACTAATGACCAGATAAAGAATTTTCTGCTAGCTTTAACTTAGCTGTGAAAAGTCATATCAAATGCAATAAAATTATATTGCTTCTTATATTATTGATATTTGTGTTACTTCCTCTCTTTGAGTCATTTCTCTTTTTATGTTCTCACTAGGGCAGGATATGAAAAAACAATATCAGGCAACCATCTCTGGCAAGTGCATCTAATGAGAATGAATCAGTGAGAAGAGAAATATTGTCTTAAATAGCTTTGAACAAGATCTCAAGAGTGAGCAGAGACTTAAGTTAGCCCAACTACTTTATTTTATATGAATGTAAAGTTAGACCAAAGGAGTTGAAGTTTCCTCTCCTGTCCAAAGTTATACGTTTAGTTATAATTTCAGTTATAATTTCAAGGGTGATGCTAAGATTAGAATTCAAGTCATCAGATAAACTCAAGTCATCAGATGGAAGTATTCCACTATGAGATGACAGCAGATACCTGGGAAATGGCCAAACTAGGAAAGATTAGTCAAATACTTTTCCTGTGTTTAATGGGCATTTCTTTAAGGAAAGGAAGCAAATTAAGCAGCAGTCTTACATACTCACACTTCAGCATTCATATCCACCTCAATAGGCCAATAAATTTCATACTCCAGGGAAATAAAAAATAGCTCCCCATCAGGAGAGCTGATACATCCATATTGTGAGCAATATATCCAACTGATTTCCCCATTCCTATGGAAGATGGTATAATCACTCATTATTTATTCTTCAACCATTCAATCAATGTATATTGAGAATATACTGTGTAAGACATTTTTAAGCCATTCACAGGTGAAAATTTAAATGAAGAACAAAGCAGCTTTTGACAAAGTAGAATGCAAAGTGAAGCGAGAGAAATGAAGTAAACGATCACATTTTCAACTATGTAATTGTTAACTATGATTTCTTTTTCTTTACTAATGTAGACTTAGATAGAAAAGACACACCTACCCATACCCAAGAAAAATTTCCTGCTACAGGTTTGCCCTGTTGCCATAAGCAGCTAGATACCTGAGCAAAATCTACTGAATACAAACATTCGGACATTAGACAGAAGTAATAGAAACACCGCAAGCCTAAGCAAACGAATAAAATTTAGGTAAGCTTTATGATTTCTCAGCTTATGACAAAGAAACAATTTTCAGGCCACAGAGAGAGGGAGAATGCACGCAATGTCTGATGAGCTTACTGGGCAGGATACAGAGATTAGAGCCTGGGGAGGCTGAGCAACTAGAATTTTCTGGTGACAGTACCAGAAATGAAGAAATTGCATAGGCAAAGAGCTCCTAATATTTGAAACTTTGGGTGGATACTAATCTCCATACATAGGTAAGATAAAACTCTCCAAGGCCAAAGAAAAAACCACTAGAAAGCAAAAAGACCATATATCATCACAACTCACACAAGTTTGGCAATAGTTGGTGATTAGTTGGTGATCCTAGCAGCCAGAGTGGAATGACCTCCTAGGAAATGAGGCATTTGTTAGATTCTTCAGAATGGTATTGCCATAGTAGTGGGGCTAAAACATCCCAGAATAAAGGCTCTCTGGAACTGCCATAACAAAGCCTAAAGCAAGACTTGAAGGGCTCAAATTAATCTAAAGTTAGTTGACTGTGTGCCAGAACAAAAGCCAATACTCATTAAGGGAATATAACAAAATCCTGTAGCCAATAACATAAAATTTCCAGTATTTGATAGCAAACAAAAATTATCAGGCATAGAAATTAGGAGGAAAATATGGCCCATTACTAGGTATACCAGTCAATAAGAACATCCATTCACAATTACACTCTGCAAACTAGGAATTACAACAGAATTTCAATGTAAAAGTGAATCAATGAAAAACCTGTATCACTGATAAAAATTGAATGAAATATCAATCAAAATCATAGCAGGTTATTTTATGGATACCAATAAACTAATTCTAAACTTTATATGTAGAGGCAAAAGACCTAAAATAGTCAACACAACACAACATTGTAAAATAACTATTACTTAATAAAAAATGTAAAAAATAAAATAAAATAGTCAACACAATGTTGAAGGAGAACAAAGTTGGAAGACTGACACTATCTGAACTCAAGAGTTACTATAAAGCTACAGTAAACAAGACAGTGTGGTATTGGCAAAATAATACACAAATAGATGAATGAAATAAAAGAGAGCACCCAGAAATAGCTTCCCATAAATATAGTCAGTTGATCATTGACAAAGAAGCAAAGGCAATACAATGGAGCAAATATTATCTTTTCAAAAATGGTGCTAAAAAAACTGATACAAACATGCAAAAAAAAAAAAAATTGAGACACAGACTTTACACCCTTCACAAAAATAAACTCAAAATGGAATCACAGATCTAAATGTAGAATGCAAAAACTACAAAATTCTTAGGTGATAACATAGGAGAAAACCTAGATGACCTTGGGTATAGTGATACATTTTTTTATAAATCACCAATGGTACCATGTACAAAGGAAATAATGTATAAGCTAGACTTCATTAGAATTAAAAATGAGTGTCTGTTCCGTGAAAGATAATGTCAAGAGAATTAGAAGACATGCCACGAACTGGGAGACAATACTTTCAAGAGACAGACGATAAAGAACTGTCACCCAAATATACAAAGAACTCTTAAAACTCAACAATAAGAAAACAAAAACCTGACTTTAAAAATGGGCCAAAGACCTTAACAGTGTTACACTTCACCAGAGAAGATATACAGATGGAAAATGTATGAAAAGAACTCCACATCATATGTCAGCAGGGAAATGAAAAATTAAGACAGTAAGACACCTATTAGAATGGCCAAAATCCAAAACACTAAAACACCAAGTCCTGGAGATGTTTTGGAGCAACAGGACTTTTCATACACTGCTGGTGGGAACATAAAATGGTACAGCTGCTTTGGAAAACAGCCTGGTGATTTCTAACAAAATGAAACCTACCCATACCGTACAATCCATCATTCATGTATTTACCCAAAAGTGCTGAAAACTTACACCCACATAAATACCTGCAAATAGATGTTTATAGTAGTTTTATTCGTAAGTGCCTTAACCTGGAGGCAGCTCAGACGTCCTTCAGTAGGTGAATGGGTAAATAAAAAGTGGAATATCTGTTTTCTTTTCCTTTTCCTTTATTTTCTGAATCTATAGGAGAGTAAGAATTCCTCCTTCCAAATCAGTGCCTACTCACTATGGAATAGACTTACTTTTAAAATTTCACAGCAGGTTTCAGCATTTCATATTCTGTAACAGTCTCCTGGCTGGGCTATTTCTTACAACTGTTTTCAAAAACAAGCTAAGCTTTATTTTTCAAAGCATGTAAATGATCACATCATTTTAAAACATGGCTATGCAGTGGTTTACACATGGGTAGAAACATAACTCCCATGATATAATGCTATAATTTGACTGTAAAGTTGCTCACCATTTTGGTCAAAAGAGACCTGTGTGAAGAGAGTTTTAGCCAATATACTACTACCGACCAGATATTTAGCTCATATCAATAGCCCATATGAATTTATTCATACCTTTATTTTAAAAAGATACCATTCAAATGAGTGGAGCACAGCCCTACTGAAGATATTTTTTTCCAGAAGTGTGTAAGGTTGAACGTTACTGAGAGGATATCATATATGAGATAGTAATTTTTAAAAAGGTGGAGGTGTTATGTGAACCAGTTTGAGAGGACCTCTCAAGTAAAAGTTAATAGTGCATATAAATTATTTGTAAAGGAATATCAAAGTCTAAATATGAATTCTAAATTATATCCAGCTTCTGGCCAGAAATATCAATTACCAAAAACCAAACATAGTCTGCTGCTAACAAAAAGATTTCTTTTTATTCTTAAATAACAAAATTTGTGGACTCATTTGACAATACTGAAGATGTCCAAACAAATCGTATCCATTACAATTTTACAGACAAGGTATTAAAAATTGCAGTGGGACGTTTTAGATACAAGCTACAATTGATGCTAAGATCCACTATCAGAGTAAACTTCTATGAAAAGTAAGGAGCTAATAATCTGACATTGCTTATGTGTTCTCTACCTGTATAGAGACGGGAGGTCTGAACCGGCTCTAGGATACCTCTTAATAGGGACAACGTACCCATGAAGCACAGCAGGCACAGTGCCCAGGACCCACGTTTCCTTTTGAGACCTATGGATATGTTTTAATACATTCTAAAAATCAAAGTTTAAAAAAGTGAATAAACCTGGCTGGATTAGAGCTGCCTTTGCAAAACAAATGCATAGAATTGTATTTGTTTATCATCTGATTCCATCCCGATGGTCAACGTTTGAGCAAAGTTCACGGATCAGTGAATACTTGTACAAACAATGAATGGGTGCTGAGACAATACTGAGTCTTCTCAAAGGGCCGGTGGAGAGAATGCCTACATTCACATGCATACCATACCAGCAAGCAGACATGGGCGAGGAACAGTGGCAGCAGCTGGACTTGCGATATCTAAAACCGAGCTACATGACCTCCTGGGTTTTACGTGCCGGAAGTTGACGATTCCTGACTTTGTCCTTGAACTAGATTGTATTTTTTTAAAAACACGAATTGAAAATAAATGGCTGTTACTGGCTCATTCTTCTCAGTAGTACAAAAGAATCTTACTCAAGTTGTTAATTATGATTATTTATTCCTCCATGGTTTGTTTTGCTCTTCTGTGTCTGAGGAATGCATCATACAGTGTCCTTTATGTTGAGACACTCTTACAGGGTTTCCCCCCGTGCAGTTCTTAGCTTCTCACCCTACATTGAAACCCAACCTGTGTGAAGCTGAGATATTATTTCTTCACTATTATACATAATAAGAATTACAATTTGTTTGCCAATGATTAATTACCTCTTTCCCCCAGAGACAAAATGCTGAGTGTTTTCATATGCTAATATATGCCAAGCTGCCAGTGCTAACTCAGCTCTCTAATCCTAAAACTCACCTTAAGTGAAAGAATATCACTGTTTATTGCCAAAGTTGTCAATTGCCTGGAAATGAAATAAATACCTAAGAAGGATTTCTACAATAGACTTGCTTTTCAGCTAACAGATCACTCTTTGCTATCAAAAGGCAAATATATGTCAATGTGCATATTACTTAAGATGCATGAGATAATTGCTTCAATTTGCCTGACAATATGATAATGTCGTTTGCACAGTTGTGAATGGCATCAATACTGAATGAATGTTCTGGAATGATATTAAATGTGTGAACCACAGCTGGAAAAAAAAGACTCTTAATGAAGTGTCTTCTGCCAGATGAAATCCTACACAGTTAGTTGCCTCTTCAAAAGTCTGTGTTCTTGACTTAAATTTGATACTGGATTTATCACCAAATGAGAGAAGAGATCCAAGACTTGAGGTGATCTAAGACAGTGTATAGGTTTCCAATCACTTCTTTAAATTCAAAACTTATATTAATTGACATTTTTAAAGACATCTATACAGTGAGCTGACCTGTATATGTTAACAAGCTATGTGATGGGGAAAGCATATGTTTTGGAATCAGACTCTTCCCATCTTAAACCCCAGTTCTACCACTAAGTTTCATGGTGTTGGATATGTTTTGTTTTGCTTATTATCACTTTTCTAATTATAGTTTTCTCATTTGCTTAAATAGGTATAATACTACTTATGGCTATGGAATTTTACGGAGAGTAAATGTGCTAACAACTGAAAAGCAATTACTACTACGACTGGCTCAGGTTAAACACGTATTAACACTGTTACATGTGTATTTAATCAAGTTCTTAACTTTTCTAAACCTCAATTAGTTCATCTATTAAGTGGCTCCAATAATAAATCAGTTGTAGTGCGAATGTCTTTAAAGCATTGTGATGGTCACATTAAAAACATATAAACATGTTAGCATATGGTACAGCACAAATATGATTTTGAAAAAAGTTTTTAAATTTTCTGTGATCGACAATTAATATAGAAAAATATTATATTTTTCTCATATGAAGGCATTGACAGGATTCAAAATTAACTGCAGTATATTTCTCTTTTATTATTCACCTGAGCTGGTGCTAGCAGCAGATACTGCCTGGAGTAATTGTTCAGATCAGTGGTCTATGGCCAAGGACAGAAGAAATGAGACTTTTAATTAATACAGAGTGGGAACCAGAGAGATATAATAGTTGGGGCATCTGCTAAACTATAAATCTCTGAACAGAAATGACCCTTTATTTGACTGCAATTCAATATTTGGAAATTATAGATGCAACATGAAATTTGTCTCAAATAATACATTCTTATTTAACTTAGAACACAAGCCTGCAGTGCATTAATGCATATACAAATGAATTATTATCATAGAATAAAAAAGAGGCTTAACATATTTTACTGAATTCACGCTTTCATCACCCAGACATCTACTAGAATGATACTAGACGACTCATTTCTGCTTTTAAAATTAAAACACCCAAGTACGAAAACAGTGGAAAAGAAAACATTTGCACATGAGAACAGTCAACACACGTTTGGAAGATTTATAGCAGCTATATCAATGTTAATTTTCTTAACAGAGGGTAGAGAATCGGAAGTAAAAGGTGAAGTATTATTTTTAAAAAGTGAATTCACCCAGAATTATCCCATGGAGCCTCGGTAATTAGAGGCAGGGATACGTGATGGGTGAAGGATAAACAAGCCACAGTTAGATTCCTACTTCCACTATTCCTCCCCATGTTGGTCTTGCTTCAAAGACAATAGACAGAAAGCAGAATTGGGAGAGGCATAATCATAAAGACAGGAAGTGCTTCAGTGCATTTCTACCCACTGAAATGTGAGATTCCTCTTACCCAGAATCTCCCCCTGCCATTTAGCTCCCAGGTTTCCAGAGAGCAGATTTATCAAATCCATTTTGGAGATTAGAGGGCTTTTTTTTTTTTTTAATTGAATGCTTCTAGGGAAAAAGCTTTCAGTTTTCTTCCTTCACCACCCAGTGAACTGTACCAGTCGACAAACACCAGCCATCACTGAACCAGAGCAAACTAGAACGCATTCAGTGCTTTTTCAATATGAACCATAATTCGAGTATCACCAGATATTTAGACATTTGAGGAGGGTCTCCACTATAAAGATGGAGCTCAAGACAAAGAAGACAAAGGAGAGAAGTTAGAGGAAATGAAGTTTTTGAGAAGAAAATCAAAATCTCACACCACTAGCAATGCATAATATTTTTAGAGAAAGTAAAACATACATTTCAACCAGGAAGCATGAAGATAATGCTAGATAAAGAAATAGGAAATAAGAAAAAGTTCTGAGAATTTTTTAAAGAAATTAAAAAACGTTACATGTGTTAGAATGATAATGTCAGGGAAATCACTCAGGAAGTGGCAGAAAAATAATCAGGGAAGGACGTCATGAATCATAAACAAAGACCTCCATTGCAATACATTTTTCAATAGAAGATATTAGAAACAACTCAAATGATTAAATATAGTTTAAAATTCTTGCTCTCTCACATACACATACGCATTGTATATGGATAACATATATTTTTTAATGACGTGATAACTCTCATGTAGAAGAACTGAAAAACTTAAAAAATAAATCTATTAAAATGATTTTCATTGGGTTTTTAGGTTATAAAGTAACAGATGGTTTTACTTTTTAACTTATCTTCATTTTCTAAATTGTTGATAATTAATATATCTTGAATTTACTTTGACAGTGTTTTCTGTAACAACAAAACTACTCTTTTTTCAGTTCCAGGTCCTTCATGCTCTTTACTGATCCTGTTAAATTAATTTCTTCTTTGTCTAAGAAGACAATGCAACTATGCCATCTCTTCATTTGCATCATAGCATTTATTGAGCACTTACGATATGTCAGATGTTAGGCTAAACACTGAGGGTAACAGTGTTCACCAAATAAGCCAGTTTTTGCTATCATGAAACTTAGATTCTAAAAGGAAACACAGCTAAGAAACAAACAAACAAACAAAAGTATAAGCAGAGAAAGAAAACCATGGCTTGTAAAAGATGCCTTGAGGGAAAATACAGGTTGATAATAAAAAATATCAATTTGATTGCCAGGGAAGTCCTCTAAAGAAAGTTGACTTTGGGCCTGAGAAACTAGATTATGGAACCATATTTTTAAAATGATGAAAAAGGAAAAGGAACTGGAGACATTAACCTCCAAAGTCAGAAAATCTCAATATAATCCAGAAACAAAAAGAAGATCAACACATAATTCATCAGCAAAGGGAAGAGAGGCAGGTGCTAATTTTGGAAGAATCAAGAGAAGCTGCAGGAAAGATTTGAAATGTGAAGCTAATTAATGAGGCTCTGCTGAGTTTAACCTGAGGTTGATATGATGCATTTTATGTACTTTGAAGGTCATCTGGTTGTCCGGTGACAACCGTAAATGAAGGAGAAGGTGTGAGGGTGAAAGTAGGCTGTTGAGAAACTGCTGCATGACCCCTGTGAATAGGGCGGCGTGGTAAACTCCAGCTAATCCCTCACAGCTCGGCGGCTTCCTTCTATTCCTGGGAGAAGTGCTGCACAGTAAGAGTCAGCATGCAACACCCCAGCAGTCCTCTCCTGCTCCAGGTGCCACTCTGTCAAGAGCAGAGGACGCGGACCACTCTGAAGGAGATTCCAGGTGATGGGGCTCACCGCCTGAACACACATCACTTCCTGCTAATTTTGCGCTGGTTTTGGTTAACGATGTTAAGCAGCAAAGCTATAGGAACTAAGAGGAAACACTGAATCTTTGGTTTTACTTCCTCATCCAAGCTAATCTTCTAATTGTAGTAGTAGTAGTAGCGGCGGCAGCAGCAGCAGCAGCAGCAGCAGTAGTAGTAGCAGCTGCTGCTATAGGGACGCAGTGCTATCTATGAGCATCATCTAGTAAGCTGTTAGGATGGAGGTTTGAAGGCCCAAGCTTAGATCTATCAGATTTGCAAGCGTTAAAGTTCTGGAAGCTGCATTCTAACACACTCAACATACTCCTCACCAGGTAGCTCACGTAACAGGAATACAAGGGAACCATTCTTCCAGGCCACGTAAGTAGCAAGCTGTCCTGACACACAGCCCTCGTGCACTTGCAAATTTCTTTTGAAAAGTTCCAACATAGTTACTTACTACCAAACCTATGCTACATTAAAAAGTAAAACAGAATTTTAGACGCTGAAAGTACTGTTCTTACCTCACGCTTCTGAATTCCTTTTTTTTTTAAGAATTAATTTAGATAACAATTGACGGTATAAAATAGGTAAGGTTTTCCTCATCCAAATGGTAATGCAAACCCTTAAGAACAAATGTAGTTTCTTTTGAAGTTAGTCTACCTGATCCTTAAGGAAAATTCAGAAACTTACTTCAAGTCAATGTTTTATTAAAAAGGACACTTTGTAAAGAGGAACAAATGTAGCACTCTTGAAGTCAACATAATCTAGGTCATGACACTCTAAAATCAAATTATTTATTTTGTGTTTGATATACTGTGCCTTTTGCTTTTAGTCTAAGTAGTAAGGATTTGAATAGATATTCATCTGTTCAAGTAGATAAGCCATTACTTTAATGCAGGCATTAAAGGCTACAAAGAGATTAATAATTCCTGGCCCCAGCCATCAAGGGGAAGACAGTATTGCATAATCAAAAGACCGTTTCTACCTTGACACTCTCTGATTCTAAAATTCTAACACGGTTGCATGTCCTAGGAAAATCACATGCTCTGTTTCAGTCACGTCAGCACATAAAAGGAAAGTGAAAGAGAACAAATGCTCGATTGGTCCATTCTACACACAAACACCGTGCTTGGGGCTTTATATGCGATATATTACTTAGCCTCTGCAAAAATGCAATATGATGGTATTATTCTAGCAATATTTCATATGTGGAAATTGAGTCTTAGTATGGTTAAATTATTTGGCCAAGGTTATGCAAAACAGAGAAGAAAAAAAATCCACTTTGGCCTAACGGCATGGCTTATGATTTTCTCTGTCAAATTATCTTCCAGAATGAGTTCTTCTTAATTTTCCTTTCTGCAGAATTAACTAAAAGCCTTTATATTAAATTCTAATGCTCCTCAGGGGCACAGAAAGGACAAAGTCTCATGCGTTGTTCATGATTTCTGCTTTGGTGCAGTCCCACAATTTAGCTACACGTTAGTCAGAGGAAAGAAAAGATTTCCTTTAAGAAATTTAAGATTTCCTTTAAGATGTCGTAATTCACTTTACATAATAAAGAATCATGGAATGTTGACTATTGTGTTCAATCTGTACATGACAGAGTAAATCATTCTTACCCCTTATAGCAACTCTAATCCATAAGTAGAGATTCCCAGGAGCAATGTGTTGAAAAAGAATCCAGATTGTTGATGAGATTTAGAAGAAAGGGACACTAGGATCAAGCAGCAAATTCTCATACAGTTGGACTAGGTCAGAGGACTCAAGCTTATTATGGTAATTTCCAGCTCTTTCCTTTGCCAATGTTAAAAACAGGGCAACAGGTCCAAAAGGGAATCACTTATGCTAAACCCCACGTCACCAAACAGAGACTTACTTACAGCTTCAACTCTCCCAGAAATGGAATCTAAAACCAATCAGGAATGGCCTGATCAGCTTTAGCTAGGTAATCTGCCTGAAGAGATCCCTGCCAGCCCCTGAAGGAAAGTAACTTTGCCATAACAACTGGCTTTCTTTTTTTGCCTCGTATAACTTCCTTGTTCCTGCTCCCTTCTGCCTATAAAAGCCTTTTATTTTGCACAGCTCTTTGGAGCTCCTTTCTGTAGATAGGATGCTGCCCGATTCTAGAATCACTGAATAAAACAAAGGAGATCATTAAAATTTACTCAGTTGAATTTTGCTTTTTTATGCCAGTGATACAACTTTGACCAAGTATATTTCTTTCATTCCTCATTCTAGTATCATTAAAATGATACTAGGTATCTATTTCTCAGGGTTTTGAGAAGCATTAAAGCAGCTATGTAGCTAATATAAATTGCTTACTGCAGTACCATTACTTTGATGCTGTATTTTGTAGACACAAGATTCAGTATAGCTCGGATGAGCTGGAAATGCTATGTGTGTCATCTGGTCTACCATCTGCCTTCACGAATGCAGGTGTCCTCCTTTTAGATTGCCCCTCTTCCCATCTCTTCTGGGAAGCACTGGTTATAAACATACCTTGGAGCCCAACAATACTGGATTTAATTCTGTCTCTGCCATACAGTACTCTGCGTGTCTGGGCATTTTATTTTTACTTCTGTGATCTTCAGTTTCCCTATCTATCATCAAGCGTAGCTTCTAGTAAAGTGGCACACATTTTTCAGGGTAATTGTGAAGATCAGATCAGGTGAGGAGTTTTCTATCTGGAATGTGCCAAATGACTAATTTCAGAAGTGGCAATATAATAATTTTATTGTAATGCCTGATTGAAATAGTTTTTATATTTGTTATGATCACTAGGCACTCTCATCTTCAAAGCACAACCCACAAAACCATTTCTCTTCCATCCCACACACTTTTTCTCCAAAATAAAATAAAGCTAGTTTTAGCTTATAGAAAGGTATTTCTCAGTGGTCTTAGCTTACTAATTACATCCTAAATGCCAGCCTATTTTTAATCATATTCTCAAACCTGGCTTATAAGAATGCTAAATTAGTTTTATATCAATAAAGGAATTAACTGGAAACATTATTTTCTCCTTCCAAAAATGAGTATTTCAGGTCTCAAATGTCACCTTTGCAGAGTTGCGTTTCCTGAGCTCATCCATGAATCTATCTCCTTGTGTTGTTTTTGCTCCATACAATC
Source organism: Camelus ferus (assembly GCF_009834535.1). Taxonomy (NCBI): domain Eukaryota; kingdom Metazoa; phylum Chordata; class Mammalia; order Artiodactyla; family Camelidae; genus Camelus; species Camelus ferus. Next base: position 40,637,319 of record NC_045704.1, read on the forward strand.
AAGTATTGCTCAATACGGTATTATGTATTAATTTGTTCTCTTGTTTATTATTTAACTCTGCTGGAATGTAAGGTCCATAAGGAACAGGAATCCATCTAGTTTATTCTACCGCTTGAATCTCCAGCAATTATGACACTGCCTGACCCATATGTTCTAACTTTTGGTTTTGAAATAATTGTAAACTCATAAGAAGTTGAAAATAACACTATAAAGATATTCTGGGTAACTGACTCCAATTTCCCTAGTGCTAACATCTTAGATAACTATAGTATATTATTGAAACCGGACACTAACAATGTTGACACTAAACAACTAACTGCAGATCTTACTCAGGTTTTACCAGTTTGTGAATAAACTAACTTTTTGCATCCTTTCTCCATAGCTCCATGATGTTTAATCACATTTATAGATTTTACAACCACCACCCTAATCAAGAAACCAAACTATTTTCTCACCTTGAAGAACCCCATGCTAACACTTTATAATCATACTCTTTTCCCTTGCCTTATCTCTGACATCCTCTGATCTGTCCCCATTTGTATTAGGATTCTCTAGAGAAAGAGATCTAATAGGAGATTGGTAGGTAAGTAGGTATGTATGTAGGTAGGTAGGTAGATAGGAAGAAAGGAAGGTAGGATGGAAGAAGGAAGGAAGGAAGGAAGGAAGGAAGGAAGGAAGGAAGGAAGGAAGGAAGGAAGGAAGGAAGGAAGGAAGAAGGAAAGAAGGAAGGGAGAAAGAGAAAAGAGGAATGAGGAATTGGCTCAGGTGATCATGATTAACTCCTATGAGCTGCCATCTGCAAGCTGAAGACCCAGAAAAGCTGGTGATGTAATTCCAGTCTGAGTCCAAAGGCATGAGAACCAGGGAAGCCGAAGATGTAAATTCTAGACCAAGGCCAGGAGAAGATCAACGTCCTAGCTCTAGCACACAGGTAGGAAGCAAAAGGGGCAAATACCTCCTTCCTTCTCCTTTTTGTTCTATTCAGGACCTCAACAGATTGGATGATTCTGAACCACACTGGGTAGAGTGATCTACTTTACTGATTCCACTGATTCAAATGCTAATTTCATCTGGAAACATCTTCACAGATACACCCAGAAATCAAGTTTAACTTGGGCACATCTTGGCCCTGTCAAGTTGACACATAAAAGTAACCATCACACCAGCTCTATAATTTTTTAAATGTTAGATAAGTTTACAATACACATACACACACAGGTTTGAGACTGGTTGTTTTCACTTAGTATAATATCCTTGAAATTTGTCCAAGTTGTTATGTGTACCAATAAATTATTGCTTTTAATTGCTGAATACTTTTCCATATTGGTGTATTAATTGTGTCACTAAATAAATCCAACTTTCTATCATTTATGCCATGTGTTTTAAAAACATGTAAAAAATATTTACATTGTGATCACTTTATATTAAAATATTAACCTGCCACTTCTCTTGACAAGGGCACTGTGTATCCTTCAGCAAGTGGTGGATATTCCTCACAGGCAATTTTGATTGACTTTGATTTCAGCAGCCAGCCAAAGGAGGGTCTCCTTTGTGTGTGGTTTCATTGTGTGTGGTTTTCAGTGCTTTCCAGAGTTGACATGTATCAGTGTCAAACACACTGGCACTTTTTCTCTATTTGTATCCTCCTGTTTCCTTTCCCATTTCCAGAATGGGCTACTTTCTAATTGGAATCAAGAGGAAAGAAAATCCCAACTAAACTGGTAATGAACTATTTCATTCTCTCTCCTTAAAATGCTTCTCTAAAAACACACAATAAAAGGAACAATTGCTGGAAGTTCAGACTGAGCAGATAGGAAGTGAGGCCCTGGAATATGAAGTTTAATGTGGGTTATCCCCCAAATCCTGATATACTTTGAGAAATTATGGAATTATTTAAGGAATGCAAGCAAACAAATAAATAGACAACAACAAAAAACTCAATGCTGGATGATACAGATAAAGCTATGTGGGTTAAATACTTTTAAGCTAATGACGTTCACGTTTTAATCAACGAGCTATTTGGGGAGTATAAAATAATTGTTTCCATATCCCTCTCACTCCCAGCGTGGTGAATGCCTTCTCACACAGTATTAGTTCACTGGTGTGTGACTAGGACGAATAACTGTAAGTACTTAGAAAAAAAAATCCAGAAGAGATGAAGCCATCCTAAAAAGGGAGAAAGACACTTGAACTGAGGGGTGTTGAGTGACTAGTGCTTCCTGTGCTTACCACACCCCACCTCGTGGACTGCTTACAAGGGCTCTTTCAAGTACGCATTACATTCCCTATGGCAACATGATAGTAAAATGAGGACTAGTGATATATAACTTGCCTAAAAGCCTAAAGCTAGGTAGAGGCAAAGCTGGGATTGCAACTTGAACTATCCGACCACAAGCTTTATAACCCTCCTTGCCCATCAACCACCACTTATGCATAGGTTTGTTGGCTAGAAAAAAAGACTTAGATTTTTCTGGGTAAAATTCTTTGTAAAAAAATTCCAAAAACAATTTTTAAAGGAGAAAAAGAAAGAAAACAAGCATATCTAATCATCAAAAACAAAAATACAACATAAAATCATTGTCAAAAGACAGCAAGAATTTTTTTTTCCAAAAAGACCCAAATTGGGATACAAGAGATTTGACGTTCTAAAAAAAAAACATTCTTCAACAGAGGGAACCAAGACTCCTGGACTGGATGTTAGAACAGAAAAAGGATATTAATGGAAACACTGATAAAATCTGAACAAAGTCTATAGTTACTTAACAGTGTCATTCCAATGTTATTGATTTAATTTTGATAGTTGTCATATGGTTATTTAAGATTTTTCACAAAAGGAGAAACTGGGCGAAGCATATATAGGAACTCTCTGTAGTATTTTCAACTCTTCTGTAAGTTTTACAATATTTTAAAATGAAACATTTTAAAATTTACCGAGAGTAGGTATTTTTTTTAAATTTTTTGTTTTACTAGAGATATGTAAGGGAAGAGTGATTGGATTTGAAGGGGAAAAATAAATGAGACGATGTGCTTTGATGATGGCATGATGCCTTTAGTACACTGTAGGCTGAGGATGTGATTAATCCAGCCTCATGCATCTCAAATCCAATACAATGAAATAAAACAAAAAACGCAAGCCTACTGCAGGGCTTATAAATTTAAATGCCTACTGGATCTAAGCAAGTGTGGAAAACATATACAATGGATTAGTTGGGGCCAAAAAAATCCTTGAGAGTGTTGGTTATTTCTAATGGGAGTAATAAAACAGCTATGTTTATTGAGCACTCTCTCTAAAAAAGGCACTTTTTAAAATGCTTTGAATGTAGCAGCAAATTTACTCTTTGGGTTTGATGATACAGTCGAATCCATTTCACAGAGAAGGAAGCTGAGACAGAAAGTGAGTAAATAACTTGCCCAATACACAATGGCAAACGCGAACCCAGGCAAAGTCATGCCAAGACACATCCTCTTAGCCACCAGCCTCTGCCAGCGCTGTCTGAACCCTTACTAGGCATAAATAATATTTCCTAAGAAAGAAAATCAAGCTTGTGTACCCAGATTTTAAGTTTTCTTTAAAAAACTTACATGCATATTTTAATGTTAAAAAGCTTGATTAAAAGACATTGTAAAATAACACAAATTTAATTTCAAAATATTCTAACAGCAAACAAAAAAAAACAAACAACAGTTCTCCAGACAAGGGTGTTAAAAGAATCACAAGCTACTGGCAAACGAAAACATAAATCGAACTCAGGGTATATCTCCATGACTTCAAAACTCTTAGAACGTTTCATAAAAATTCAGCAACACTTTTAATCACCACACAGCAATACACATAATAAAAGAAACACCAAATTCTATGTATGAAATAGAACTCTCACTTGAACTGGGTAACAAGTCATTTGAGCTTTCACAGGCGTTTGCCATGGATTCTAGGACATTCACCCTTTGAAACTTAGCAGTATAGAAGAAGTAGGGACTCTTCCTGAAGCAGGTGCATGAGTCTCCATAGTAAATTAAACCTTCTGCATCATTGACTTATGCCCCTTCCCCGAAGTCTATCACATGCTTACTCATTTAATTAATGTTGCCTATGCACACTATGCGAGGCATTGCATACATTGATATAAACAAGAGATGAAAAAAATTTTTTTCCCCGTTTAAAAATCCAAATCTGGGACAGAAGAAAGTAGCACAAACATGTTTTACCAAATATCTGGGAGGTATCAAATACTTTGTTATTTACTGTGACATAGTGTAAAGGTCATAGGCTTTGAAAAAAATTTTTTAATAGTTTTTGCCACTTCCTGACTATGTGATATCAAAATGTTTAGTCATTCCTCATGAGTATAAGTTTGTTACCCTGTAAACAGAGGATGATGATTCAAATGTACAAGAATTAGTAAAGTAGTGGAGGCGTCTTAAGTAGAAGACATAATATACAGAAGGCCATCAATGAATGTTAGTTACCATTTTGTTAAAAAAAATTACTCACTCTGGAATGAGACTCATTTAGCCCTGATCTGGATTTTATGGGTATATATTACCTACCAGGCATTTCTTCTTCAATAGTTAAATGAGAATGACAAATGAACCTACTTTAGGGACTTGTGATTTTTTTACTATGGTGATTGATATACAACATTTAGCATAATGCCTGGAGCATCATGTGTCCTGATCAAAGTTTAGCTAATATATGCATTTTGGGGTCAATTCTTCTCATGCCAGACCTAACTGAATTCATCCCCCAGAATGGGATATGTCAAGTTCTGTTATCCACACTTTACTGATGAAAATAAAGAAGCTACCTGAAATACAGATAAATTTGCATTATGGAAATTATTAAATCTGCGGTCTATGCCTAACACAAGAGATCTTGCGGAACTGCCCACTTAATCCTGATGCTGAGTTAACAACCTGCTTTATTTCACTGGTCTAGAGACCTGAGCTGAGGCATTTCTTGCCCCTTGAGTATCTGCATACTCTTCCTCATATCACATGGACTTCTCCCTCCTATCTGCTTTGTAGCATTCTCTTGTCACCTTTATATCAGAGCAAAGAGAAGCCATACCTGAAGTGACAAATTTCTACCACAGAGGACTCCAGTCTGTCCTGTGTCACCACACACACACCCCGTCATCTTATACTGGAATCAGGTCTTGACTTTTAGAAGGTTCTCCCTATGTTGATGCATTTGTGGACTTACCTGTAGCCAAAGCTCCTTGCAGCCAGGGCTCCATGACCAGACAACGGAATGGTGCGTGCTTGCTGATTCGTGCAGTAACTCTTGAACTGGGTCATCGTGAAGCTCTTTCATTCCTTCCGCCAAGAACCACTCAGACAGAAATGACTCACGCCGTTAGAAGGAAGCCCTGGGAAACAATCATTTAAGACAAGGGGAAGAGACCTTATTCTTTAGTCCTCATTCAAGCCTCCTCATAAATATATCTAACTGAAAATTTAAATGGTGTTTTTACATGGGTCTACTCCTTTCTCTCGAATTTACTTTTCTTAAAATAACAGTGAGTGCTTTATTATCGGGAGGTCATGTGATGTTTCATTAAAGAACAAGGTTCAGAGTTAGGCAAACCTAGTCTTAAAACTCCATCTCCGTGAATAACTGCAGACTTTTATAAATTTATTTATCCGGTCATACGGTTGTTTTCTTCATCTAAATATGGGAATTCTAATATATCTTTTATGAGGTTACTGGGATATTAAGTGGAAGCATGTTTTAAAATGTCTTGCCTGGAAATTAAAACACATTCCACAAATGGTGGCTAAACTCCGTTTAGGATTTTATTGTATTTCAAGGGAAAGGATATTCTACTTATTAATTTGCTACATCTTTTGTATGAGTAACATACTTTTGTCCTTTTTTGTCCGGGAAGCACACCTGTTTCCTCCTCGTCCCAGGACAGCATTATTGATGCTGGGGATGTAACTCCCTTGATGTCCAAATAAACACAACTCAGAGGTACAGGGGAGTTATGCCACATGGGCTTAACTTGTGAAAAGTGAGAGATAAAGCCAGATCAAACATTCTTTTTTTTTTTTGTAGTAATTTGTATCAGAAATACATCAGGATTCTATACTGAAATATAGTCAGTTTTCTCCTTTAAAGTTTTTATCTTTCCTGTGATGCCACAGACATACTCAAATTCTTAGACATATTTTCTTTTGGGGGGGATGGTAATTAGTTTTATTTGTTTATTTTTCATTTTTTTTAAATGGAGGTACTGGGGATTGAACCCAGGATCCTCACACATGCTGAGCACACACACTGAGCTATACCCCCCTCAAATTTATTTATTAATTATTAATCATGTTTACTGAAGTATAGTCAGTTTACAACGTTGTGTCAATTTCTGGTGTATAGCATAATACTTTAGTCATATAAGAACGTACATATATTCATTTTCATATTCTTTTTAACCACAAGTTACTGCAAGGTATTGAATATAGTTCCCTGTGCTATACAGTATAAACTTGTTGTTTATCTGTTTTATATATAGTAGTTAGTATCTGCAAATCCCAAATTCCCAATTTATCCCTTCCCTTCCTCCCCCCGCTAGCCATTAGTTTGTTTTCTGTGTCTGCGTGTCTGTTTCTGTTTTGTAAATACGTTCATTTGTATTATTTTTCAGGTTCCACATATAAGTGATATCATATGATATTTGTCTTTCTCTGACTCACTTCACTTAGCATGAAAATCTCTAGGTCCATCCATGTTGCTGCAAATGGCATTATTTCATTTTTTTTTTATGGCTGAGTGGTATTATGTTTGTACATATACCACAACTTCTTTATCCAATCACTACCTCAATGTGGATGGACATTTAGATTGCTTCTGTGTCTTGGCTATTGTAAATAGTGCTGCTATGAACTATGGGGTGCTTGTATCTTGTTAGAGTTCCCTCCAGATATATGCCCAGGAGTGGGACTGCTGGATCATAGGGTAAGTTTACTCTCAGGTTCTTAAAGAAGCTCCATATTGTTTTTCATAGTGATTGTACCAAATTATATTTCTACCAACAGTGTAAAAGGGTTCCCTTCTCTGCACACCTTCCCCAGCATTTATCGTTTCTGAAAGTTTTAATGATGGCCATTCTTACTGGTGTGAGGTGATACCCCACTGTAGTTTTGATTTTCAAACATTCTCTTTCCCTAACTTAAATGCAGCCTCTCAGAGGCCTTCCCTTGATCTTAGCCCTCCCTTCTTCTCTGCTTTATTATTCTTTTCTTTTATTTCTACTTCCCTGAATTATAGTCCCTATTCATCTAGCTCCAGTTTCTGACTACTTACACTAAAATAGGGATTATTATAATTGTGATTACACAGCAAACAGTTATGCAGCAGTCAAAAGGCACCAGGAATTGTTCTAAGTGCTGTATATTTACATACCTACATACATACCCACTTTATCCCCACCACAAACTCAATGGGATTTTACTTATCCCCATTTTACAAATGGAAAGACTGAGTCCCAGGGAGACTGTGTAATATGTTTGAGTCAGATCCAGGCATCAAGGCCAGGGCCCATGCTCTCAACTACTACATCATGCTGGCTTAGGCTGGGGAGAACTATTCAGCTCTATTAAGGTATGATACAAGAGATAAAACAGAAGGAAACCAAAAGGAAGAACTAGGTTTACTGCTGGAGTGGGTGGATGGAGAGCTTAGAAATTCTTTGCATATGAGATTCCATAAAGAATTTGCAAACTAATATTCAACATGAAGGAAATATCTTGCTGTGACAGAGAAATTTGTAGGTATTTTTGGAAGAACAATTAATTTGTTAATGATATGTAGCTATTTAAATTTTCCCTTTCCTATTGTAATCATTCATATTTTTTTGTTTGGGAAAAAAAGTTGATTTCTGTTTTTCGGTCGTAGATTTGTCTGTGAAAGTGCAGGAACACAGTTTTTCTGTAAGAACGCTGTATCTGACTGAATAGGCATTAGTTTGTTATTGCTACAGGCTATTGAGCGTGGCCACAGGAAAACAACCCCATTGCCAGCAGCTCTGTGAAGATCTGGCCCCTTACACGCCCACTGTCCACCAAGGAGTCCATCACTTTGGGAGGGGACTGTGGAGCTGAGGACCAGTCCCCAGTGTGCTGACTTCTCTGGGATGGGCAGTATCCTGGAGGAGGCTTTGTGCAGATGGTGAGGTAGAAAACCAAACAGGATACTGGGAAGGGACATGCCCTGTCCTCAGGGGGAGGGGGTGGTGAACAGTGAGGATCTTCACAGAGAACCATACCGGTTTTAGGCATCATTAAGGTCATAGATGTGAGGACCTGAAATGGCATTTAGTACATCCTCATTCACTACATAGGAAAACTGAAATATAGATAGTGAAAAACTTGGCTCAATTCGATCTTCATGCTATAAAACAATGACTTGGTTATAAATTTGTTACAATTAGCGCTGCTTATTTGTTCTGGATTCACTACAGTAGCTGAGTCTACGTATGATTCTACATGAGTCATGCACAACATATGATTTTCAACATTGTCCATGAGTTAAAATAATTTGAGGACACTAAAAGATCTTTTGATACCTAATTAAATATTATGGAATGCTAGCTGCCCACACTAATAGAAGGATACAAACTTTTAAACTTTTCCCAGGGAGATTTTTAATTCTTAACAAGTTCAAAGAAAATAAGAGATTGAGAAAAAACCATGTCCGTTATGAACGACATAGATATTTACCATTGGCTAAATTTGCTTTTGTCTATAATCCTGAAAAAAGGAGGTTGCTGAAGGAGTGGGGCTCAATGTCTGGTATTTGAACCAATATATCTTATTTACTCAATTAATAAAATCAGCATTTATTGACCACCTGATATAAATTGAATACTGGACAAATCTTTGAGAAATACAAGATGTAAAATAAATTCTTTTATCCTATAGGATATCATGGTTTGTGAGACACACGCAGAAACATATACACAGCAATTATTATGGTGAATTGTATTAATCACCATTATGGTGATATGTTCTGAAACAGAGTTTACTAAGTGATTCAGAAATACTGATGAAGGATCATATAATAACCTGGGATACATGTGGAGAGACATATTTTGAGAGAAAATTGCAGAGAATAGAAGTGTACGTGCAAAATCAGTGATTTTTTCATTATGTTGATTAATCTTTAGATATTTTAATTTATTCAGGGAAGAAACAAAGGTATTAGTATTCATTCATTGAATTAATTGCCAATGAATGGCTTCATCTGCATAGTCAAAAATTAAAGAGGAACAGTTTTACGGAAAATATTTTTATCACAGAGTTCTTTGTTACCAATGCACACTTGTCAAGGCCCTTAAGTGTATCACATCTATTTTTGATAGGGTCTGCTAATGATATCTATTTTGTGACAGTGATTTTTTTTTTCTTAAATTTTTTGGAATTTTTACATTTTAGTGATAGTGATACTTATCTTTTCTTTGGATAGCCTCCCATTAAAATAATGTCTACACTATTGTATTACCTGCACCTTGTAGGTGTTTAATAAAATAGTTAAAACAATGAATCAGTGCATCAATGTTACTTTAATGAAGCTTGGGTTCTGTATTACTCAGAATTCTTCTGATTACAAGTGACAAAATTCAAAAATTAGCTCCAGATAAGAGAAATTTCTCACACATTAAATCACATTATTGGTGTGACAGATTTCAGTATGCACGAAAAGAACATTTGCAATTGACCCACTGGGAATTCTCCTCTCTCCCATCTTTTCATTTTCTGTCTCTCCTTCTCTCTCTCTTTCTTCAGCTCTTATTTCTTTTTATTGGCTTAATTTTCTATTAGGCAAGCACCCACGACAGGGAAGAGAGCCTCCAGAAACTTGATGCCAAATTGGTCCTCAGAGTTGGGAAATTACTCATCAAGAACATAATATAACCTATCTTGTTAAATCCATGTTCTAACTCTTTGGAAAGAGGGTCTGGATCACAATCATCAAGTGGCAGGTGGTCAAGGCACAATGGTATAGTCTTATCAGAACACACGATAGGGAGAAGTTCCCCAATGGAAAGATGATTGCCTTTAATATCTTTTTTTTTTTTTAATGAGATTCACTACCTGAGAGATACAGTGAGGTCTGACTATACCACCTCTGTCATCAGAGGAAAATTTATTACCCATCTTCCTAACATGGGACAAGAAAAATAAACGACTGATTCCTGGGAAACCACTAACTAATAATCATTTGTACCTCCATTTGCATCCTCATCAACCAAGCCTGGGATCCTCCAGGTTGCAGCAAACACTCCAGGGGTTATTTTTATTTTTACCTTAGTACATCAAACTCTCTGTAGACAGAGCTCCTAACTCTTCCCTAATGTTCTCTGGTTGTGGAATATTAAACATCAGAAGTTGGAGTTGCTCAGGTGTAATAAGTCTTCTGAAATGGAACTGTGAATTTTATGCAGTCCCAGACATCACAAACATGGTCAGGATTTCTGCATAACCTTGCAGTCTGAGTGAGTATGAGTTTGCAGCTGAAAAACCCTCCAGAATATGTGCATTCTTATGCAGTGGTTATTAATTTAGTTGGGCAAACTGTCAGTCAGACCATCAGCCAACCAGCCTCTGAGCCAGTGCATCAGGAAGCTGTGTAATTGGACATCAGACACTTAGCTAGTCAGCTGTCCATCCATGAAACTAGCAAGTCAACCAGTCAGCCAGCAAGTTAACTAGTCAGACTGCCAGGCAGCTGGTCAACCAGCCAGTAAACCTTTGCGCCAGGGAGTGATTGAGCAAGTCAATGAGAGTCTCACTTCAGTTTGGCAGCCAGACATCCATGCCTTTTGCCAATCAATCAGCCATTCTGTCAGCCAGTCAGTTCTCAAACATAGAAATAAAGGGAGAATTGCCTTTTTTTTGGTTTGTAGTTTTATTTTGTTTTTAAGGTTGCTGTGGTTTACTGTTTACTATCTCAATACTTTTAATCATCATTAGCAAACTGAATCGTTCCAGTACAGATTTTCCAACTAGACAGGATATTTAATACAGCACAATAGTTGTGATTTCTGATAATCAGAACACTACTGAAAAATATTAATAGAGTCAGCAGGTTTGCAGAAGCCATCTCAGCATACTTAGAAATATACTCATTTCAGGAAGATATATTTACTAAGAAAATAAAAGAGTAATAACTACAGAATTATCATGTTAATTCTATAATTAACAGTATGTCTCTCAGATATTCCATTTACGCAGTATTTCTTAAATAACTTCAATATTTTAAAAATAAAACAGAGACTTACCTTTCGGATATTATAAAGTTAAGAATTTCAGGTAATCCAGGTATATCTTCCTCAATTATTTGAAATGAATCCACTCGCCTCTACTGAAAAAGAAAAGTAGATTTAACATTTATTTTTAAACTCATTCATTCTACAATCATTTATGCACTATATAACAGATCATGTTTTAAAGCTGAAAGTTTAAAAGCAAAGAACAAAAACAAAAATAAAAACAACTCCTGCTCTTAAGGAATTCATTAACGGACTTTGGTGAAAACAAACATTTAACTCAGTAAGGGTCCTAATCCTGACAAAAGTACAAATCTTTATGTGATCACCCAGGGATATTTCCAGAGTTGGAGATGATACTGAGCTGAGTTCTGAGGAGTAAGAGTTGTTTGTCTCTCCATTAGGAGTGGAGGCAGAAATAAGTCCTTTGGGAAATGTGCAGGGTGCTTTCAGAGAGGTACCAAACGTCTTATTTTTGTGGATCAATCTACATGACTGTGAAAAAAATCACTCAGGAAATGAGGCTGCAGAAGCCAGTGCAGTCATATCGCGCATGTTATGTTCCTATGTGAATTTCATCCTGAAAGTGGCAGAGTAACCCTGGAAGGACAGTGTTTGACAGCAGGGATTCTATGCTCGTCCACAGTCCACATACTGACAATTCGTACATAGCTGCTCTTACGTTCTTAGACAGTGCACTACAAATTTTTTTTGTTCATGCATTTCCAAATGAATTTTGAAAACCTCAACCTCTTGTGAATAGTCAAATTGATAACAAACATTTAACTTTAAGAGTAGACAGTTTTAAATGTTGTAATTCATGGCATATTTTAAATGCTGAAATTTTTAAAAAGAAGACATGTAGATTAATTTTTTAAATCATTTTTTTGTGGGTGGAGGTAATTATATTTACTTATTTACTTAATAGAGATACTGGGGATTGAACCCAGGACCTCATACATGCCAGGCATGCACTCTACCACTGAGATACACCCTCCCCCTTCATAGATTAATCTTAAAAGTATATTCAGTGAAACAAAAACCTTACAGCAAGTTGATAACCACTATTTTGGGTTCCTGGACCCAATTCCAACGTGTGGAGGGGGGTTTCACCACCAACAAGCAATTCTAGGATACCACCTGGGTGTCCTATAATTCAACTCAGTTGTGACACTATCTGCCTGGAGACAGGGTCAGATCTGACAGGTAAAGGGCTCAGTCCCACAAGACTGCCCTCACTCGACCTGCCCCTGCACACTTCAGATGCCAGTGGGAAGCCCAGGTAGTCAGTCGTCTGTGCTTCTAACCCACTGGCTATAAATCACAGGTTCCCATGGCCCCCTCCTCAGACTTGATTAATTTGCTTGAGCAGCTCACAGAACCCAGAGAAGCATTTTACTTACTAGATTACCGGTTTATTATAAAAGGATGTAACTCAGGAACAGTCCAAACGGAAGAGAGGCCCACGACCAGCTATGGGGAAAGGGTGAGGAGGTTCCTTGCTCTCTGAAGGCACCACTCTCCCTGAATGTCCATGTATTCACCAACAGGGAAGCTCTCTGAACCCAGTGTTTTGGGGTTTTTATGGAAACATATTACATATGCTTGACTGATTAAATGATTGGCCGCTGGCAACCGATTCAACTTCCAGCCCTTCTGGCTTCCCTGGAGGTCAGGAGGTGAACTGAAATTTTCAACCCTCTAATCACAGTTTGTTCCCCTGGCAACCAGCCCCCTTCCTTAGGTGTGAGGTGGAAAGGCACCTCATTAACATAACAAAAGCCACTTTAATTAAATTCCAAATGTTCAGGCATCTGTGCCAGAAATAGGGATGAAGACCAAATATATATTATTACAAATCACAAGTATCACACCCTCATCGATCATTTCATAAATTTACATGAAAGCTTTTCTTTAACAGAAGTTCTATTGTTTTTCTACTTGAACTTTTATTTCTTTTCACTATTTTAAAGCTTATTCTAATTGTTTATCTTGGAAAGTGTTTTTTCACTACATCATGCAATGTTATGATAAAATAAGTATTTTATTATTTTTACCACATCATACAACTTTATAATAAAAAATGTTTTTGCAAAATATTTATAAATTATACATATAAAATAAAATTTTATATTATAGCATCCTACAGCCAAAAGATTCTAAATATTTAAATGTAATTGGATTAATATTGTATTGCAATTAATATTAGTATACATTTTTTCTCAATTTTAATCACTTAAAATATTTTTGCTGAATTGGATTCTTAAAGTGAAAGGAACTGTTTATGAAATAAACCATTTATTCACAGAAGAATATTTCTTCTCAGTAGAACAGGACAGAGACCAACACCAGCTATACACTTTTATTTAAAGCAGAGATAAATGCTGAGTGCTCATGTAAACAGATAAGTAGAGTGGAATAAAAGGAGTTTTGCCATATAAAATCACTCAATTCCGCAAGCCCCTTTTAAATCTGCAATTCAAAAAATTTCATAATCTATCATCAAAAAAATTTAAATTATCTGTCAGTAGATACCCCTATCAGATACTGTCCGCTGACGGGTGCGGGAGAGGGATTCGAGGTGAGCTGTCCAACTGGAAAAATGCACAAGGAGCCACATGCAGTGAAATAGCATTTTATTGCAATACAAGCGGGTGGCGTGCACAGCGGGCCGCAGTGGCAGCGGTGCTCAGCACTTTGTTCTAGTTCAACGAGATGACGCGTGCCCGCGTGGAGCGTTTGTCCTGCTTATGTCTCTTCTGCCCAGCCATGTGCATTGCTCATTTCTTTGCTCATAAGGCTTACATAACCGGCGCATGCGTATTGTTCATAATGCGTACTCACGCTACCAGCGCATGCGTACATTTACCTCTTACCAGGTGCAAGCTGTTGTGAACTTTGGCTTGGGCCCTGACATATACACTTCTAATTTTGCTGGAAAAAAGTATTAAAAACTGACTTGCAAACAAGTTTATTTTCTAGTCAATGGAGTCATTAGTTTCCTCAATCTCGAAAGTGCATCAAAAAGGTTTTACTAACCTTAGCAAATTGTCGTTAACTTGTTTTTCATCCATTTAGAAGCACCTTGTTTAACCTTATCTAACCCAAAAGAGTTGAAAGACATGTAACATCATTAATTTAAAGCATCTTTGCCAGTATTTCATGAAAATCAATATACATACACAATTATTTTTGTGGTGAAGTATAACTTACATGCAGTAAGTTGCACTAACATTTGGTTCCTGGACTTTAAAGTCATATATCTATCTATGCACTATCTAGATAAAGTCAATACCGTCTCTCCTGGCCTCTTTTTGCATTCTCTAAAAATAACACTGAAATGCAAGGGAGGAAAACCTTTTCAAAAAAAGGTGCTGAGTCAAATGGACAATCAAAGGAGAAAGAAAAATTATATTGTGGTCCTGGCCACTGTTGGAGGAGGTCATTGACAGGACATGACCTCTGGTGGACCTATCTGAGCACAGGCCATCAGAGGCTCCTTACGCCCAGCCCTTAGAATGTAGTTCGGCCCACTGTTCCCACAGCTGTTGCCATTCAAGGAAATAGCCTGGAGACAGTAATGTGTTACCGTGAACACCTGTACTGAATACCTGACTGAAACTACTTAAAGCCTCTTTGTAAACATCTAAGGTTCTGGCCCGGTGAGTGCCGGGATCCTCTCCTCTCGCAGCAGCCCAGGATGAGTCTCGCATGTAAGTTCCTTTGCTTATTATAAACAAATATTTAATCCCAGAACTATTGTAGAACTAAATATGGAAGGGAGAATAATGAAGTTTCCAGAGGACACATAAGAAAGCATTATTTCTTTGGAGAGGATAAGGATTTTCTCAGCAGGGCAGTAAAAGTATGAAACATGAAAGAATAAAAGTATCTACATCAGATTATTTTAAAATTGAGAACGTCAGTGTATTTCAGGTATCCATTAACAGAGTTGTCAAGTGAAAGAAAAACACTGACAGACAACTTTACTTCAGCAAAGTAACAGCAGGGCTTTAATAGGTTTGCAAACCAGGGAGAGGCAGGCCAGATACACTGCAAAGTGAGTCCCACGACTGGGGCAAACGGCAGAGACTATAAAGATAAAAACCACTAACAAGGTGAGAAAGCCGTTCGGTCCTGATTGGTTGGTGGGTTGCTGCCACAGTTATTTGGGTTTGGTTTGGCACCTTCCAAATGTTACGCTGTCACTGAATTAAGCCATCCGGGCTCCGCTCAGGCCCTAGCCGAGCCAAGGCTCTCTGCCTCAGCCAGAGAAGGTTCTTTTTCCATTCAAGCTGCTGAATAAGGAAACCCAACCTGAGATACTCACAAGCTTTATTCAGTAGCCAAAGAATGAAGAAGCAGAGCTAACTTCACAGATCAACTTCTGGCCCCCATGGAAAGAAGGTTGTAATTTTAAAGAGTAAAAACAAAGGGAAGGAGGAGTAAGGCTAATAATGGAGGCACATGCATTAGTCTACGGGGAAGCGGCAGGGCTTTTTTGAGGGAGTGGCGTGCCACCCCTTTTCTATCCTTTTTTGGTCCTCAGTGTCTGGTCATGGCCACTGGTAGGTGTGTTATTTAATATCCTAATGTAGTAAGATCAGTGTATAATGAGACTTACTCAGGGTCTGTTGGAGGTGAGTCGTCGCCATCTTGGTCCCAGCTAGTACCATCTGGGTTTTGTTTGTAGCTTCCTTTCTTCTTCCTGGACCCTTTAACTTAGAGATTTGTGTTAACTCCTGCTGAAGGTAAGGGTTGGAGGGTTGTGAGCAAGGACACTCCCGGTGCAGGTGGGGGTCAATGGGTTTTCAGCAAGGACATGGAGCAGCTCCGGCAACAAAACTGCAAGCAGGTCCTTCTGCAAAGAGACAGTCAGGTAGCTGTTTGTTTTTATTAATTCAGGTTTTGTTTCTTTTTTTTTTTTTTTTTTTTTTTTTTGGCTCTGAGGACTATTCTCAGTCATCCTGGCGTTTTTCACGCTAACCCTGTCCACTTTTTTTCTGTTGTCAGAGTGACCAAACAATCCGATAGAACGAGGGAAGATGGTCACAGTACATATTTTATATTCAGAATATATAAAGTTACTCTGAACAACTTCCTAAGGAAAAGATGAAGGACTCAACTGAAAATTGAGCAAGAAACGTGAAAGCATTTCACCCAAGTGGAGCTAATGAGCCCAGGAAGGGTGATCAGCCTTATTAAGAGAAAGCTTACGAAAACTGCAAAGTGGTAGCACCGGCTACCTATCAGCAAGGCGGTCGGAGTTAGGCGGACAGTACCAAATGTTGGCAATAATGGGGGGGGGGGGGGAGAATTAGGTGGTCAAACTGGTGGTTTATTGTAAAGTTAAGCATATTTTATGACCCAGAAATCCCATGCTTAGTTACATACGCAACAGCGATTAAAAAAACAAACAAACAAAAAAAAAACCAACTTTGCTTTCCAGACTGTATCCAGCTAGTGACTTTGTTGCAAATCAAGTAAACTTAGTCGTGTGCTCCTATGCAAGGACGGTACTTTTTTGCAGAGAAGCGCCGGCGACCTGGTCTGTGCTTAGAGCGATGTGGGAAGAGGTTGAGGCCGGGAGTAGGAGGCTTGGGCTCCGGGGGGAGGGCAGGCGCCGGACCTGCGGAGCCCGGTTACCCCCAGAGCCTGGTTACCCCCGAGGCCTGAGCCGGGAGGAGCAGGCCGGAGCGCAGGGCGGGGCTCACCTCTGCCTCTGGCCTCTCCGAATTTCTGAACCCTTAGTAAAGGGCTTAACATCAGGTACTGGAAGCCTTTGAATTTGTCGATGTTCAAGATTGTCTTGCCTATTCTTAGAGTGTTTGCATTTCTATATGAAGCTGAGAATTATCATGTCAACTTG
This sequence comes from Camelus ferus, assembly GCF_009834535.1. Classification (NCBI taxonomy): domain Eukaryota; kingdom Metazoa; phylum Chordata; class Mammalia; order Artiodactyla; family Camelidae; genus Camelus; species Camelus ferus. The sequence continues at coordinate 40,654,455 of NC_045704.1, forward strand.
TGCAAACAAAAAGCCTGCTAGTTTTTTGGGTTTTTTTTTTCTTTTTCCTTTTGAATTGGAACGGTTGTGAATATATAGATAAATTGGGGGAGAATTGAAATCTTAACAATTTGAGTATTCCAAAGGAATTAGGAACTTTTTAAAGTTTCTAGTGTTTTTAAAACGGTACAGTTTTCTACAACTTTGTTAATAACTCTGAATTAAAGAATATTTTACACATTCCAAAGAAGCGCCCGGTGAAGTTTATGAATACAAAACCACTAATGACCAGAAAAAACTGAAACTTAATCTTTCCTTTTTATTTATTTATTTTTTTAATTCTGGGTGTTTATGTTTGCTTGTTTTTGTTTATTTGTTTTTCTTCCTTTCATCACCACTCAATTTGCCCATCTAAATTCCTTAAGTATTTGGGTACTAATTTCATCCAAAAGAATAGTGACCCAAGACTGGCCATTAGCATTCCTTCAAATACTAAGATGCAACTCATATTTGTGTTTATAGTAGAGAGTTGTAAATTACATGGAAATACCACTCATTTAGAGTCATTCTCCAAGACTGTAAAGAGATGGATGGTCCCCAGGGGAGGGCTGTCATAAAAAGGGAAATCAAACCAGCTGAATAATACAGTAAGTCTCTGTAAGAAGCTGGCGCAGCCAAGCAGGGATATGAACGGTGGCAGCCTTTGAGGAGATGGCTGACAGGTTTCATTTGTTGAGGATCAGATCTTGCCCTGGTGTCACATGTCATATTTCCCCCCCACCCTTTTTGGTGTTCTACAGGCACTCTCTCCAGGTGCTGTCAGGGGACAGTGCAGAAGCTGCCAGTTAAATGGCATGCGTGGTTAAGTCAAGTGTATAAAAAAACAGCCATTTTCTCCCCTCCTTTCCTGCTGAAAGGTTCAAACAGAATCTCTAGTTGATTTACTAATCATATAGGAAGAAAGTGAGGCTAGAATTAATAAGTTAGACCCTTCCTTCCTTCTTTCATTCCTTCTCCTTTCTTTTTTTTTCTCTCTCTCTCCTTCCCAACCTTCCTGTTTGCCTTTCTTCATTTTTTCCCCTATTTTCATTTTCTTAATTCTTTTTTAGTCCCTCTTTATTTTTAGTGTAATTTTCCCTCCCTACCCCAGCACATTTGCCTGCTTTCTGCTTCTGAGTTCCACCTTATAATTACAGAATTTATTGTAATTCTGTGACAGTTACTTTCTGGCTGTGTTGTCTTTTGCTTGTCTGAGCGGAATCCATCAAAGGGTTGGCTGAGACTCATGCGTGCTTCATCTGTTACCTTTAGGAAGAGTCTCCTTGACCTCTTCATCTTACTCCTCTCTCTTTCCTGTTTTTATATTCCGTGTGTGCCTGTACCTTCTCTTGGTCGAGACACTGTGCTGGGCACCGAGAGCTGAAAGACGAGCGCATGTTCACCTCTGACCGAGAGTGTCTCACCAGTTTATTCCTTCAGTTGTCTCTTTGACAATTGAGAATTACAATCTGCGTATCAAGAAGGAAGTCTAAGGCCTTCACAATACAAAGATCGTACAGACTTTACTCATTAACTTGAAACATGGTACTCAGAGCTTAATGATTTATACAGGAATTTTTGCATATTTTTGAATATATATACTTTAAGTGAATGTTATGATTTTTCTCTCACAAGGAAACAGAAGAATTTGTAGCTTGTATCAGTCTGAGATTCTAATACCTGGGTCTTTGTATGAGTTCATGATTCTCAGCCAAGTTCATTTCTCATTCCACCCTATTCTGTTTTCTATCCTCAACTCAAACGCTGACAATGTAGTTAGAATTCCCAAAACTATTTCAGTAAACATGGTTGAGTCTAATAAACAGAAAATAATATAGTAACCCTGTAAAAGGGAACCAGGTATTTTAACCAATTGTCCTCATCAAACCTGTGTATGCTGTGTACTGTGTGCAACTTCTTATCTTCTTTCTTACAAACACACACAGACACAATATACACTGTGTAAGTCATACAATAAATTTGGAGAAATGAATGAATGACTGAATAAAAAATCATCTTGAAATAATTATTTTTCATTGTACTATATTTTGAATGATTTGAACAATGTGGATGGAATGGATAATTTCAACTTACACATACAGGTTTTTTTCTGTATATATTTTTATTGCTATGCAGTCAGTTTACAATGTGTCAATTTCTGGTGTACAGCATAATGCTTTAGCTATACATGAACATACAATGTATTTCTTTTCATATTCTTTTTCACTGAGTTATTACAAGATACTGAATAGTTCCCTGTGCTATATGGTATGAACTTGTTTATCTATTTTATGTATATATTAGTATCTGCAAATCTTAAACTCCCATTTTATCCTTTCCCACCCCTCTCCCCTGTGACCGTAAGTTTGCTTTCTATGTCTGTGAGTCTGTTTCTGTTTAGTAAATAAGTTCATTTGTCTTTTTTTTTTTTAAGATTGCACATGTAAGTGATATCATATGGTATTTTTCTTTCTTTTCCTGGCTTACTTAGAATGACAATCTCTAGGCCCATCCATATTGCTGCAAATAGCAATATTTTATCATTTTTTATGGCTGAGTAGTATTTTATTGTATAAATGTACTACGATTTTTTTATCTAGTCATCTATCAATGGACATTTAGGCTGTTTCCATGTCTTGGCTATTGTATATAGTGCTGCTGTGAACATTGGGGTGTTTGTATCTTTTTGAACTAGAGTATTCTCTGGGTATATGCCTAGGAGAGGGATTGTTGGATCATATGGTAAGTCTAATTTTAGTCTCTTGAGGAATCTCCATACTGTTTTCTATAGTGGCTGCACCAAAGGGTTCCCTTTTCTCCACAGCGTCTCCAGCATTTATCATTTGTGAACTTTTGAATGATGGCCATTCTGACTTCTGTGAGGTGATACCTCATTGTAGTTTTGATTTCCATTTCTCTGGATAATTAGTGATATTGAGCATTTCTTCATGTGCCTATTGGCCATTTGTGTCTTCACTGGAGAATTGCTTGTTTAGGTCTTCTGCCCATTTTTGGATTGGGTTGTTTGTTTTTTTTTTATTAAGTTGCATGAGCTGTTATATATTCTGGTAATTAAGTCCTTGTCAGTGTCATCTTTTGCAAATATTTTCTCCCATTCCATAGGTTGTCTTTTTGTTTTGCATATGGTTTCCTTTGCTGCACAAATGCCTTTAAGTTTAATTAGGTCCCATTTGTTTATTTTTGCTTTTACTTCTATTGCCTGGGTAGACTGCCCTAGGAGAACATTACTAAGATTTATGTCAGATAATGTTTTGCCTCTGTTTTCTAAGAGGTTTATTGGGTCTTATGTTTAAGTCTTTAAGCCATTTGGAGTTTATTTTTGTATATGGTGTGACAGAGTATTCTAAATACTCTATACATATAGATTTTTTAAAATCTTATTTTTATATATAGTGGCTAACATTTGTAAATCTCAAACTCCCAAATTTATCCCCTTCCACCCCCTTTCCCCGGTAATCATAAGATTGTTTACTAAATCTGCAAGTCTGTTTCTGTTTGGTAGATGAGTTCATAGTGTCCTTTTTAACGTATAGATTTTAAACATTACAGTTATTTGAGAAAATTATAGAAGCCTCTTCTAAATTATAGGTTTTCATTTATATTTGGAATAATTATATACTCCCTATATATGCCTTAAGCTTTGAGGACCAAAAGCAAACTTTTAAAAACTGTTTTGTAAACCATAAAGCTGTTAATATTTTTATCAGTAACAGTGATGTTATTTTATAAATATTTGGGGACATGTCATTATCATAATATTGTAAAATTTCATGATAATGAAATTTAATAAGAAATGAAGAAAGCTAAACAGACATATGTATTTATATGTGTGTGCATGTCTGTACATATAAAATTATAAATTATAAATGGTTTCTTTCTATATATATAAATAGAAGTACTCAATATGGAGTATTTATGCAAAATATAAAACTTGATGCATTTTTCTCAAGACTAGGATTTGATTACTCCCTACTTAAAATTTAATCAGTTAAACCTGATACTTTTTTCCATAGATGCTGGCAGAAGACATGGAGCTCCTTGGTCAGAGACAAAGGACGTGATCACTCATGGCACGGTATGTCACATGAATATCCACATGTTTGTATCTGTCCTGCTTGCCCTGCAGATCTCATGCAGAGGGTCTAGATATATGCCTGCGCACACAGGGTTGTACTGCAGGAGAGGAACTCTGAGCTTAAGAAACCTGCCATTTTATAGCAAGCAGAAAACAAGTAAACCTTTGTCCTTGAGGGAGGTGTTACCTCACCCTTTGATTGCGTGTAATAAACGCAACTCTGATAATAGGTAATGAATGTTTAAGCATGGACGGTGTCACCAGCAGCATCTGTAGAAACATGAGCGATGCGTGGAGGAATGCATTACATTCCTTAGAATTCCCTTGTTAAGAAAAGGAATGCTGGGCTCTACACAACTTGGTACTTACTGTAATTCTGGACTTTATTTTTTTAAACCCACACTTAGTATAAGAATGATTTTATTTCAGCCAAAAGAGACTAAGTTCACTAACGTTTACTTAATGCCTACTGTGCGTCTGTCACTGAGCTGGGTGCTGTGTTACATAAGAGACCATTCAGTGCATATGAAAGCATTCCGATAAAAGGGCTTTCAGAAAGAGTGTTTCAAACAGCACTGTCTGAGAAGAGGGAAGGCAGAAAGGGAGCTATTGTCTAGCGGTGATCAGTTTCAGGCAGTTTCAAAATGCCTCTGGTGATATCATTCTCATCGTCTCATAATGTTTTGGAAGTTGTTAGGAAGAGAACATTAAATCACCCGGTCAGCAGAGCTGTTCTCTTCCCTGTAACTCATGTAAATCCGCTGTGTACAGGAAAAAATCATTTAATTACTCCAGTGCCATTGTCACGGATAAAGCCCAGCTACTTTCTTTAGAATTATAAATGTGGCAGAATCTATTTACACAAAGGAAAATGTCTAAAAATGTACAGCTTCTATCCTAATGAAGGGTTTATGCATGTGTGCACACACACACACCTGCACACTCACAGACACACACATACAGATTGACCTCTTTCCATCCTGTCACCCTTCTAACCATCATCCTTCTAGCAAAATCTTTCAACCGCGATAACCCACAAATTATTCTGCAGTTTTCACTTTGATTTACTCCATTCTGGTATAGATTCTTACAGTATCAGGTGGAGTGATCTTCAAAATGTAAATCCAACAATTCATTTCCGTGCTCAAGCCATCCAGTAGTTTCCTATTTTTGTTGGGGTGAAGCATAAACTCCTTAATATCTACAGCTCCCTAGATTTTCTAGATTAGGAGTTTGAAAACTGTGGCCCATGAGCTAAATGAATTTACAGTGATATTTGTAAATAAAATTGCATTGGAATATAGCCATACATACTTATGTATTGTTTGTGGCTGATTCTGCAGTATTATCAGAGCTGAGTAGTTGCAACAAGACTAAAGCCTATAAAACTGAAAAAAGCCTGCCTTGCCTGAATTTGTATTCAATTGTTGCATAATAAACTACAACAAAATTGTTGGTTTGAAACAACTAAAATGTATTACCTGCCACTCCCAAACCCTACATTAAGGCACCCTATGAACATCTGGAACAGTGTTCAATGAAACATGAAACTTAAACTCTAAAAGAAAGTCTAACTGAATATTTAAAGCCAAGTGTAGGAAAGTTAAGGAAGTGATATAACTAATGTGTCTTTTTTTGATTTTGTTCAAATATTTTGTTCCATTACTATGGTCAGATAGGTATGATTTAAAATGTTGACTCATAGAAGGAAACCCACCTGTTAATAATGGGTAGAAGACTTGAATGATACCTAGCCAAAGAATGTGTTAACAAAGCAAATAAGCACATGAAAATGCTCAAAATCAGTAGCAGTTAGGGAATTGCAAGTTAAAACCACAATGAGCTACCACTGTTTGTCTAGTAGTATAGCTAAACCTGAAGACCAGAGTTACCAAGTATCACGGAGCAGGGGCCTCTAGGAGTGAGGACTATGGTGGGATTAGGGGTAAAGAGGGGATAGTAGGGAACTTTTTGGAAAAATGAAAGTGTTCTACGTCTTGATTATGGTGCTTACTTCAGGACTGCACATGTTTGTCAAAATCCATCCAACTGTACATTTAAATTATACACTTTATGGAATTTGCATGGAAATGATAATTGAAGATGTTTAAAATGTTGATGGCTCATAATCTCTCCAATTTTGCTGTAGAATTTTTATCTGAAAAATGTATTTTAGTTTCCAAAGAATCCATTAAATACATACTACACACACATACATACATATACTCACACACACATACATGGGCATGCCCAGAGACACAGATGGCTGTGAGAATCTAGGTTGATGAGACTGGCAGATGATGGGCTAGCCTCAGATCCAGGGGAATTCAAATCTACATGCAAGGTGTAAGGTATGGGGGTAGTAGGTAAACTAAAATTTAAAAAATCATCTATAGAGAGGAGAATTGAGCAAACACCTGTCCAGTAACAAGAAGTGTGTGTGTAAGAAAGTGGAAGAGAAGGATGCCCCAGTATATGATTTTGTACTTTTGACCCTTTGATCAAACATTTATTATTTAAAGAAATTTGTATGGGTGTTTTTTCCTTACAAATAGACTTGATTAAAATGGAACAGAATGAAGGAGATTTCGAATACTGAATTTTAAGTGGTGACAAAAATCATATGTATGAATATGCATGTGTGCGTGAGAGTGTGATCTTTGGAAACTGGATATAATTCAGTATAGCTTAAGTATTCATTAAGCCCTAATTTTTGTTGTCCTAGTGTGAATCAGGGCTGTTCTGAGTGCGTCTTTATATTCTCCTACAATTAATCCTCATACTAATTTTTAAATGAGGATGTTGATATTTCCAGTGGGTTATGTGAAACTCTATTCTTTCTATCATATATTTGGAACAAGTACTGGAATAAGACACAGGAGTGCTGGAGATGGTGGTAAACATATCAGTTCAACAAACAGTAAGTGAATTGCAGAGTGTGCAAAAGGCTTTCCTAACCCTTTATAAGACATGTCACCCTCTGAAGTTCATACTTTGAAACAGCTCACTGGAGAGAGCTTTGGGGGAGTGTCAAGCACATCAGTGTCCCGAGACATCTGTGTCAAGCCGCAGAAAAGCAGGAGAAAGGAGGAGTTCACAATCCCAGCAGTCTTCAGGCTAGCCCAACAAAAGCAAGGGACTTGAACTAAGGCAAGTCAGTCACACGATGAGATCATTCAAACTGCCTCTTTACTTCCCTTCTACGCAATTAAAGACTTAATTTCCCCATTTTACAAACGGGCAATCTGTGCATTGATGCAGAGAGATAGAGAGTTACATAACATACCGAAAGTCACACAGTTTTAAGGAGTGTATTTGAATACCAGCTGATTTATTTAAGGATAGTACACAGAATAGTTATGCTATTTTTTCTTCTCACTGTGTTGTATTTGTAGACTTTAGTTTTGAAAGATGGGGTCTGGTTATGCAGACCTGCAATGCTAAGGAATTAAGTTTGCATACTGAAATTATGGAAAGCAATGTGTATATATATATATATATATTGTGTGTGTGTGTGTGTCCCAGATGACACATTTGTTTTCTAGAAGGAAAAAAGTCACACTTAATAGTGTTAGGCATTCAAGTCCAAACTCCTTTTAATTCTTTATATTTTCAGTGTCTGACTCCTCCTGTGGTTATGCATTATACATTCCTTCTCTCTTCTGTGGGCATATTTTGATTTTCTTACAATATTTCACGATCTCTTGCCTCTCAGGCATATTTGGAAAACAAGGTGATAAGTTGTGTAACTGGGAAGAGTGAATCTATGAAGAGAAACAGATGTTGTCTCACCAGTTCTTTTCAATATGTTGTGAAATTCTTAGTCAACAGTATGTGGATTCTATGTGTAAATGGGACAGAGACAAAGAAGTTGGCTTCTGAAACGAGCAAGGCATGTGGTATTCTAGGCACTTGGGTGGTAGAGACAAGTATGTATGTATGCATTTGTTTATATGTGTATATATGTTTATTTAGCATTATTATTTTCTAAGCAGCTCTTGTTTTACCTGTGGCGACACAATACTGAATCCTTTTCCAATTCTGAATCCTAGCAAGGTTCCTCAACTCCACTACATATCTCTCACTGAAAAATGAAGTGTCATATTGAATCCTTCTCCAACATCTTGTTTCTGTAAGGGGATTAATTTACTATTAACTACATTTTGAGTGAGTAGATTGTCAATACCACCCCCACTCAAAAAAGAAGTACCATCCAGAAGAGCTTAGCAATTAGCTAGAGCAACTCTTGTCATTATTCAGCTGGTAAAACTGAGCCCTCTTTCTGCCTGGACCCTAAAGCTGGGGTTCAGTCTGTAGCCCAGTTATTCTAGTTTAGCAAGAGTCCTGCAGAGAAAGTTGAGCAAAGCTCCCCTACTTTTTGTCTGACCACATTACCATCCTGGCCTGGTCTCAGAAAAAGTCCTGTTGGAGCAAAGAATCTCCCTACCTCTTAGTAATTTTCCGTCTGCTACCCAACTCCCTACCCCCAACCCTACAACTCCTGCCCTCGGCTTCAAGTCCCCATTTTCCCTTATGGTATCCAGAATTAAGCTCATCTCTTTTCCCCACTGAAAACTTCATTGTAGTAGCCCCTCCTTGAATAAAGTCTTTGTTATTGTCTTTAACACATGTCATGAATAATTTTTCTTTTTTTTTTCCTGAGAGCTAGGTGTGCTTATTGCTGTTGGCCTGTCTCAGACCGTCTTAGACAACTGAGACGGATCATATGTGCATTTATGACCCATGCTTCTACATTCTCTGTAATCTATTTAGATACATGTGAAGCTAGTAATATGGTGGGGATTTTTGTCTATACATGATAAATGTGGGTGTATGTGTGTGCATATATGTATATATATATACACACATATATATACACACACATATGTTGTGTGTGTTTTTTCTATAACTCACGTATTATTTCTTTAAGGATTTTTTTCCATTTAAAACTGGATTTTCAATCTATATATGTGTCTGTATGTAGATAAAATGGATCAATTTTGTGTTCAAATCCAATATATGTAAATACACACAAAGCTTCCAAATAATTACTGATTAGTATTTAATCAGATGCACAAGCCACAGGTATACATGGATGCTACTAGTGATAGCAATCTTGTTTGCCTCCAACTCCTATCACAGACATGCCTGAGATAAGAATGTGAGTGATGAAAGAGAAGGCATCACAAACACCTTCGACTGTTTATGTGTAGTACGAGAACTTGTCTCCTCGTACTGAGAGACACCCAAGTTGAAATCCTGCCTTCTGTCACTTGTAGAAACAGCTCCCTTGTAATATCCTCCCGGAAGCATCTCAATGATCATTTGTGGCAGCATATTGCAGGGATGACACACCTACGGGTCTGATTTTTTTTTTCACTCTAGGGAATACACATACTAATGACCTTGAAATGGCTTTGTTGGTTTACAGCCCACACAGCACCCAGAGGCTTTCTATTCCCTCACTTTCTCAAGCATTATCCAGCTTCCTACTCTACCACAGATGACAATGCAGTGATCTCCTTTTGTTCTATAAATTTGTATTTTGTTGATTGTACCAATTGTCATATCCTTGTCAGACACCTGCGTCCTTCTGTGACTTTTCTCTTGATTTAATGCACCTACTGTTCTTGATTTCCTGTCATTCTCTGGTTTTGCAACAAAACCTTGTAAAATTCAAGTTATTATTTACCCTCAGTTTTAAATTTTGCAGATAACTTGTCCCAATGACTTCTATTTCTGTGTTTTCGGTTTTTGAATAGAAGTCCATAAATTTGATGGAGTTTAACCCAGCAGGTTTTCTGTATACAGCTTGTAATTTCCAAGACTGACATAAGAAATCCTCTCTGTCCCATTGAGCAGTGGTATTCTGTCATTTCCTCTATTCCCTTTATAATTCTAAATTTCATATTTAAATACATAAGCCCTTGAAGGTTTATTTTCATACATTTGTGAAGTATTTACAATGTTTCTTTCCATATAATGAGAGCTCTCTCAATGTATCTGCAAACTATTCAGTTCTTCCCTAAATACATTTTGATTTCCTGTATTGATTATAAATTATGTTCTCATACATAGAATGTTCTGTTTCTGGGTTCTGAGTTCCATTTCATTTTTGTCTTTTTTAGCCCAAGTTACTATTTTTAAATAATACCTTTGGAGAATATTTTAAATCTGATAGACCAAACTTTCCACGTTGGCTCAAAATTTTCATGACTGTCTTGAGCTTCCATGAATTTTCCCTACATAAATTTTCCCAAAAAATGCAACTGAAATTTCATTAGACTTCCAAATATGTATAAATTTAGTTGAGAATGAATTGGCACCTTTATAATATTTCAAGTAATGCTGTTCACCAACATAACTTTTCATTAACATAGTTTTTCACTTATTTTGTTATTCAGTCCCTCATGTTCACGTCAACCTTAAAAGCTTCTCAGCAATACTTATCATAATCTCTCCTAACTGTATTCCCTAGATAGTACGTATCCTGCTCCTAAGTTAATGATGTGACATCATCATAATCAATTCAAAGAATAATGTCCTTTCATTAAGTTCATTATGTTCATTAAGACTAGAGTTTAAGTTATCATACCTTTTTTATCTACCAATTGTGACTTTAGAAAAGGCACTGAATATATCTATATCTCAATTTTCTTTATATAATAAGACATTTGATGGTTTGCTATAAGATTCTTATTAAAATATCTGTGTGTCTAGCATGTAGTAGACTCAACAATGCCTAGTAGTAAATACTCATATTAATAATACATATTCCCTTACTGTTCTGCTACTTAGTAACAAAGCCAAATTCTTCATGTGCATGGACTTGACATGGATGATACCATACGTATCAAATTTATTTTATGTTCACTGTGATGCCATTCTTACCTGTTTTAAATGAATACCCAGTAGTTTTAAAGGATAACATATTTATAATAGTGTTTTTAAAGAGTTTTTAAAGGCCGGATATGTAAATGTATTACATGAAAAATATTGATCAAAATGAACAAACAGCCTATATGTCAGATATAAATATTAACCCCTATTCTATAGATGATTAAACTTTGCTCCACTAATTTTCCTTAAAGCGCCCAATGTCACATAGCTTGATCTGAGATGTACACTCAGGTCTGCCTAAATCCAGAACTTCTGTGCTTAGAGAGGAGGCAGACCTATTAAGATCAGACAAGAGCGTTTTCCTCCTGCTGTCATTATTGTGGAATGAAAGGACGTTTATACAAAGTTTCCAACAATTAGTAGAAGAGAAAGGGACGTTTGTAGTTTACTCTCAGGGGAGCAACACGTTATAAAGAACAATTTCGTGTTGTCTAGGGGTTCTGTTTAATTGGAGACTTTTCTCTCCTCCTTTGTTCTGTTTAAGAGTCTTAGCTTGCCATTACAATTCTCTTCAGAAACTAAAGGGGAAAACAGGCTATAGGGTGGAATTTGTTTATGGGAAAGCATTCTGCAGTGCTGTCAGCTCAGTGGCAGGAGCTGAAGAACGTACTGTGTGAGTGGGAATTTAATGTTAACACCTTGGGACCCATCGCCCAACCATGGGTTTTGTCAGGCAAACATATGCAGCCACTGGGAAAATGCAGGTACTTGAGCAAGAAATTTTTAGTCCTAGTTTGAAACTTTCACAGGCTCTGAAAGAGTCATGTCGCCTTTCCCTGTCTTATATGGATGGCAGACATAATTCTTCCTTCCTCGCAGCAGCCCTCACTCATGATTTGTGTTACGTTTGGTCATAAACTTCCTGACACACTTTTATTATATTTAATATAAATTACTCACTAAAGATTACACTCAGATTGCAAAGTGGTAAGCATATTTTGGTCAAGATGCCCATTTATCCTTTTTGCTTACAGTTCTGGCGTTTAGTGTATTATTTTCTCTTTCCTGCTCAGAGTCATTTTGCTGAGGAATTTTATATTATGCCGCATGACTGTGTACCTTGAAGACAGAGACCAGGTCAGGATTGTATCTGCACAGTGACCAGGGAGGGGTCAATAAAAGCTCAAAGAGGAGAAGTGGAAAGCAAATCAGTCTTGGTATAGATGATGCTGAGTTTTAGTTTTGGCTCAGCTGGTAAGTAGATAGGTTATGATGTGGATGTCATTTGTTCTCTCCATACCTTAGTAGTAGAGACACTGAGGTCAGATTTCCCTAAAAAATACCAACATGAAGTGCTTCCAGATCTTCTCCCAGAACCTCTGATACCCTCCCTCAGATGTCTGTGTGTTCCCAGTAGTCTTAATTCTCCTGGTTATGAAGGTCTCTTTTTTCCTAACTTGACTGAATTCTTATTATTGGCTTTGTGTCTCGAGTCTCTCCTTTATGGCCATCTGGGGATTGATCCAGAGATAGAACTCACAGCCTTTCCATAATTTCCACACTGAAACAGCAAAAGAAGCAATCACAGCAAAGGAGACATCAGCCACAGAGCAAACACAGATAAAACTTTTGCATTGCTCAAGGGTTGATGGTATTATAAAAATTTTTCTGGAGAAGAAGATAATCAAAATCATATCTTCAAAACCCAGAAATAAAAATTAAAGTAAAATCTTATCCTAATAATATTTTAGTACTAGCATACTAGGTAGTATTTCTGATTTTAGAAATCTGTAGGAAACACATGGCACTAGTTATCAGTTAATTTGTCTACTCAATTGTCATCTTTTCTCCTCTAATTTCTCCACTCACCTCGATTACTGGCCCTACTTTTCCTTGCTCTGTCCCTCACCCACCCATCTCTTTTGTTGCTCTGTTCTGCTTTCTTCTTTTTTTCCCCCATAGCATGGCTTCCTTCTAAGGAGCACACAGTGTATACAGTGTATTCATTTCTTTATTATGTGTATTGTTTTCCTGTCTTCACCCACATTCCTGGTAAAATTTAAGCCAAAAGAGGATAATGATGATTGTCTTTGCTTTTCACTGATGAATCCAAGCACCTGCAACAGTTCTTCACTCTCAGTTGTCACTCAGTAAACTCAATGAATGAAGAAACAGATTTCTGCTGGGAAACTCTAAATTCTTCTCCTCCTACAGAGAGCAACTCAGGACACATCACCATATTCCATTAAAATTGAAAGACCTCTTTCTTTTCTTCTTTTTTTTCTTTCTCTTTTTGGGGGGGCAGGGAAGTTCATACATGTGTAGTATCTGCCTTGGTCTATGATGTTTCTTTGCAGGAGGCAGGTGCTAATCTGATGTGTGACTGGTTTTTCCGCACACATGAGCACAGTTTCTGCTGGAGTCCTTCCCTTAGACGTGTGACCATCTCCTAAACAGCACACTTGTAAGTGTTGGTTTTGCTGCTGTTGCCTTGTTCTGTTTCTTCAGTCTCAGATGAGGTGATGAAGCCCTTAAGAGCAAAGAACAGATGTCTCAGAGCCCCAGCCTATAGGAAACGCCACATTTATTGATCACTTGTGCTGGAAAATTGACTTCCTGCAAGAACTTCTCCACACCCAGTGTCTGTCATGCCTCTGTGACACCACCAGCACGTGTCAAAACCCATCCTCTACCACCTTCACACATCTGTGGGCACTCATATGGTTGCTTGTCTTCCATTTTTATATTATCTAGTTTCAGGGACACTGTATTATGCTTGGTGAAATGTCAGGCAGAGAAAGACAAATAATGTATGTTCTTACTTAGATGAGCAATCTGAAAAATAAAGCAAATGAACAAATATAACAAGACGGAAACAGACCCACAGATCCAGAGAATAAAACCGAGGCTTCCAGAGGGGAGAAGCGGTTACAGCAGGGACAAGATGGGTGACAGGGATTAAGAGGCTCAAACTACTGGTATAAAATAAGTAAGTTACAAGGATATAATATTCAGCACAAGGAATATAGCCAATATTTTATAATAACCTTATATAGAGTATAATCTATAAAAATCTCAAATCACTATGTTCTACACCTAAAACTAATATTAGAAGTCAACTGTACTTCAAAAAAAAAGCATAGGTTTTAAAACTATAGAAAAGTTCAAATTCTGTTTCTGAAGCTTTGTTTTCAATTCTGTATCAAAACCACTGTGAATGGGGTATGTGACCTGTCTGCTTACCAGTCTCCTTATGCGTAACGTAGGGCTAATGACACTGCTCATATCAGGGAAATTTAGTGAGAAGTTGGAGTGAGATTATACGTGTAGGGTTCTTAGCAAATTGCCTGATGTGGCAAAATCACATTAAATAGAAGCTACAGTTTTTATAAATATGAAATGCCCCCTTTACACTCTCATTTGCATACCAGAGACGTACAAATTTCCATTTTAATTTTACCAGTCATTTCAAATAAGTTTACCTCTTTGCAGTATACATGTGTGTGCATGCATATATACACATGACATAAACATAATCAAATTATCTAATAACCTGTTCTTAAAATCACAATATGTAGAAATCAAAAGGCTACAGTCTTGGTCTTTTGTTTTTTTTTTTCTTCAAAATTTTAAGTCCTAGATAGAACCTATTTGAGGGAAACTAAAAACATGAAAGTAATTTTGCCAATTTTAAGATGAAATCAGTGATGCTTAATGTGGCAAAGCACTGAAAACAAATGCCAGGGTGTAGAGAATTAGGATGAGTGGTTATGACTCCTTGGGAACTTGGAGATCTGAAGTTCCAGTTTACTGGTGTCCCTCACTGACAGGTATGTGATTTTTAACGTATTGTGTTCTGACTCCCGTCCTTTTTAAACAGTGTCTGTCTGTTCGTCGATCTCACTGCCTGAGTTGATTTCTCGTTCTCAGTGTAGCACGCTCGTTAGTGGCGCTGATTCTGATGTCAGGTGGTGTAGGTTCTAGCTGTCTGTGAGCCACCTACCTGATGTGCATATTATGATACGTTACTTATTTCTCTTTTTGCCTTTGGCTCTTCACTTAGAAACTGAACATACCTTTCAGAGTTTGTGCTAAAAACAAAACAACAAAACGAGAGCTAGCATACACAGAGCTCTTTAAAGAGGACCAGCCTTACAGAGAATGATGAACAATATAAACTATTAATATGGTATATTTTAATATCTGGCATGGCAACGCTTCACTTTACCAATATCAGACTTTTTTTTAAAAAAATCAAGTATTCTGTTTGTTTCTTATCCTGCATGAAATGTAGACTATTTATTAAAGTTGCTTCTAAATCCCATTAACCCCACTGTGATTATAATTAGAATTATATTAAATCCATTTATCAGTTTTTGAAGAATCAAAATTTTATTGGTATTAATTACTCCTGAATCTAGCAAGGAATATAGTGTGTCTCTCAATTTATTAAAATCTTTTTAGGGCCTCTGAACAAATTTAATATGTACTTTAAATGTGCTCTACATATTTCTTGTTATTTTTAAACTACGTTTACTTATATAGATGAAATTCTTGTTATGATGTCTCACTGGCTCTTATGAATATATAGGAAACATGCTTTATCTTTATGCATGTTACCTAAACTCTCTGAGTTTCAGTTTTTAATATAATTGGTTTCCAGTTGTTTCAGCTGCACCTTCCAAAAAAATTATCATACCGACTACAAACATTGATATTTGGCCTCGTCCTTTATCTTTGTACTTTACATCCTTTTCATGTAATTTACAGTGTTAGAATAATGTACGTTAAGTTATATGTTAGCCATCTTTTATTTTCTCTGATTCCAGGATGATTGTCCCAAGTTTTCTTTTCTCCTCCATTAGGTGAAGTATAGAATTCCATCACTTAGTGTAATTTATAAATAATCTATAATTCTTTGTTTTATAGAAGAGAAAATAAAAGATCACAAAGTGTAGCAAATAGCCCAAAGCTAGCCAGCAAGCTAGAAGTGTAAGTTTGCTTGGTTGAGGTAGTCCTGTTTGGAGTATCTTGTTCTGAATTGATCAGATAAATAATTCAGGGCTCTTTGTCATTCCACTTAAGTTAGTGTTTCAGTAAACCAGTGTTAGTTCTGTTACCCATTGCTGAAACAGCAGTAGGAGAGCTTGTATCGTTTTCTGATCGGAGGGCGGGGGGAGACATTCTTGGGTTTACCCAAGTTGTAAAAAAGAATGAATTTTATAGATTTATTGTCCGTCTAATAAATCGTGAACCCTTAGGAATTTTCGTAGTCTCAATTGACAAATTCCCAGAATTGAAAGTCTAAGCATCTGAAATTTTATTTCTCCCTGAGAGATGGAACAAGTTAACATGTGATGTGGTTTCCTACAAAATCCAGGTGGATGGATTTATACTGTGGAGAATAATTTGACTTCAGTAAGGTAAATTATAGTGGAACGCAGGACAGGCTTCGCCCTCTTTTCATGTGGAATGGTATTATGTGCATTGGACCAGCTCTCCAGACTGGCCCCTCTGTCTTCACTGTTGATTCTAGTTGGATAGTTTGTGTCTGATTCTGGGGGCAGCACTTGGAGGATCTGCGCTGAAATTTCACTCCTGGGTGTGTGGTCCTGCTAAAGGACCTGGGAATTCACCAGCCTTTGATTCAAGGGCCCCAGTGAGTGACGGAAATCGGCATGTGAGGGTGCTTACTATACACTACAGGCATGAGAATGGGTCGGGCTAATGACAAACAACTGAAAAGTGCCGTGGAGCTTTGACTTCAGGGGCATCCATATAGTTAATAGCTTTTCTGAGTGAGGCGTCGAGCTCCTATTTATTCTCCATGGACCAGGAATTCAATGAACTGATGGAAGGCAAGGAGCTGATTCTGTCTTCATGTGCTTAATTAAAGGCAAACTCAGGAACAGAGGTAGTGCTTGAATTGTATCTCCCCCATTAGAAAAGGACACAAAGGGAGTTTGTAGATCCCCTGTTCTCAAAGGGTAGTGTGGTTAGCTTTGAGCATTCTGGGGCCTTTTCTCCAATGGAGGGACTATGACGATTTCAGACACTGCTTACAAGGCTTGGGTGGACAGAAGTCATGACCATTCTTGAGATGGGATGTTTGTGATGTGGGGGACGCCTCTTGGAAATGGTATTTCTTAAAAGCAAGTGGCTGTTCTTTAACTGTCATGCATCCTGGGCAGGCAAGTGTGACATACCTCAGTACCTGGTACAGCTTGTGCTATAAGAATCATGTTCTTAAACTCAAGTTATTCATCCTTTGAAAATAGAATCAGCAAGATTCAGATTGTACATGTTCATGTACATATTTTCTGGAAGAATGCTTTTATGATAAGAAGGTCCTTGTGTTCAAACTAGATGGTGTATTAGGAGAAGCCAGAGTTGTAGATGAGGCATCAGGAGGCGAGGTAGCAGGTGGCATGTCATCTGTTAGGCCCGTGGGCCTCCGAAGATTCATGAGTAGAGAACGGTCTTCCACAAATGTGGCTGTCCCACGTGTGAGGCCATGTATCTCATGAGATGTATCCGACTCTCCTAGCTCTCTGATTCTAGCTATTATAAATAACCACTCCAAACTTGATCTAAAGAAGTGGGTAATACAGGATTAATCCACTTAGGCAATCTCTTTTTTTCGTTAGTTAAGAACAGCTCCTGCTATATGAAAACATTCTATCTTGCCACTCACTACTTTTTCACGTGATTTTTGACTTGGTGTTGTGGTATACACTTCCCTGAACTCAGAGAAGGGTGCTCTGTGAGATTCATAAACTCACTCTAGCAATGAACTTGAAAGTATTCCAAGTGTCTTTGTGAGATAGAAGGGTTCCAGACAGAGTGCTGTTCAAGTCTTCTTGGTGCATGTGCTTTCTGTCTTTATCTAGTTAAAAATGCTTGCACTTAGCAGCCATTTGCATATTATATAGACACTTCCCCTGATATTTTTAATCTTTGACACCTTGTATCATTATTAAACCAATCACCTTAACACCTACTTCAAAAATGATACATTATATCCCTTGAGTTTATCAATCATAGAACAATCTCAGTCCATCATCACATGAATTATTACAAAACTCTTTGATATGTGTACCGAAAAGGGAAAAGTAGTCTCTTGTCTTTGAACTTTTTAAGACAATCGCATTAGGGCTGAACTGTACAGCACTCACATGTCAATTATAAAGACATTATTCAGTGGCTCTACTCAATCCATTTGACTTACAGTTAACCCCACAACTTTCACTATTAACTTTACTTTCTACTTCTTTTAGTATTTGACACTTACACATCCTAAAAGATTGGTAGGGATCTTTGAAATGGAATTAGAAATCGACTAGTACAGGGTTTGCCCGAGTAGGGCATGTGAAACAGGGGCATAAATCAGAGTGCATTTTAGTGGAATGCAGGGTGGTTTTAGATGGCATCCTGGCAAGGCAGTAATTCACCTTGAATCTTGTAGTGAGAAAGTTATTCTTACCTCAGCCTTCTTCCATTCCCCACTGGATACATCAAGGGGAATGAATCAGTATGTTGCTAATGTGTCTTTAATACACCTTCAGTGCTTGCCATTATAACCAAATGGAGTGGACCTTGGGCTCAGAGCCTAGCACTAGAGCATGCTAAAGGTGTATACTTGTCACTTAAAAAACTTTGTAATCTTATGTTTAAG
This sequence comes from Camelus ferus, assembly GCF_009834535.1. Lineage (NCBI taxonomy): Eukaryota > Metazoa > Chordata > Mammalia > Artiodactyla > Camelidae > Camelus > Camelus ferus. The sequence continues at coordinate 40,673,084 of NC_045704.1, forward strand.
GAAAGTAAATATGGCAGTTTTCCATTTTTAAAATTTATTGCAATGATGAAAGTTTCCTGTAAAAAAATACTTACAATTTACATAGCAATGCAATTTTAAATTATCACCAAATAATAGTAAAGATAATCTGTGGAAATGGTCCAAATCATGATGACAGTTTGTCAATGACTAAAGTTTGGAAAATGCTGACCTACTTTATAGGTCACAGTGTAGCAGCACACTTATTTTACAGCTGGAGGACTGAATTTTTGAGTAAAGAAAGTTGTTATGGACCGAATTGTGTCCACTCCAGATTTAACTTGTTGAGGCCCTTAGCCCCTAATTCTTAAGAATATGAAAACTGTATTTGGAAATAGGATCTTTGAAGAGGTAATTAAGATGAAATGAGTTGGTATGACTGAGAATTAGGGATTTCTAAACCCATCTTACTGGGATTCTTACAAGAAGGGGGAATTTGCACACACAGAAAGGACACTGGGGATGCGGGCTCCCAGATGAAAGGCTGTGCGAGGGCACAGTGAGAAGGTGGCCATCTGCAAGCCAAGGAGGGAAGCCTCAAGAGACACTAAACCTGATAACACCCTGAGTTTGGATTTCCAGCCCCCAGAATTGTGATAAAATAAATACCTGTTTTTAAACTACCTAGTCTATGGTATTTTGTGATGGCAGCCTGAGCTGGCTAATGTGGGGGGTCAATATTTCAGTCAGAGCAGGAGAGTCACAATTTGACCTTAGGTTTCCTTACTTCTTTTTTGTCCTCACTGAGAGTTATTTGTATATGCTTCATTTACAGAAGGTAGACTGTCTCAGGACTTCAGAAGCAGATGAAAAATAAGGCAGTCTCTGGCCTTGACTATAATTGTATTGAGAAAGGGTAATAATGCACAGTCCTAATAAATAGATCTAATGGGAAAACAACTGCTTTTATCAATATATCCTTGATGACAGATGGGAATTATAGTGTCTGAGTAACATAGACCAGTGATTCCCAACTGGGACTGAATTTGTCCCCCTGGGAACATTGTCAGCCTCTGGAGGCATTTTTGGTTGTCACGACTCGGGGTGGATAGCGATGCTAACCCCATCTCCTGGGTTGAGGCCATAGAGACTGCTCAACGTCCTTTGTTGCACAGAACCACCCGCCAGGACAAAGAAATATCTGGTCCAGAATTTCAGTAAGTTGAGGCTGAGAAACTCTGATGCAGAGAGAACAGAATGATGGAAAATAATCAGGCCAAGTATGTATGAATTTAAAATCCGTCCTCTGTGCCATGTAACAAAATGTCAGTACAGAATTGAAGGCATTAACAAACATGGTCACTTGATTACAATGCTCTCTAGTTTCTTCCTTTATAAAATAGGATAATAATAAAACCTATTTCTTTGAGTATCAGAGGAATTGAGATGAGACAATACATGTGCCAGGTAAGTTATAGCCTGATGTACGTTTTTGATTATTTCAGTTACGTTAGACATCATAGACTGCCACTCTCAAGAGAACGAGGGCTTATGGATCTGTTTGTCCTAAGCCCTGGGTAAGAAGCTGGAATTCGTTACCCAGTGAGTGAGTGAGTGAGTGAGTAGACACATTAAGTGATGGTTAGGTTACTCACGCTCCCTCACTTACTCCCTCTGTGATACCAAGATTTAACATCTACGTGATGGAGATGGTAAAAGAGTTGCCCAGAATGTGACATAGGTTGAGACAAATTATACAATGTAAGACTGTCATACTTTCTATTTATTTCAGTAATGTTCGCTTATATTGAAGTGGTGCCTTGGAACACTTTTGTGTATAAAGATCCGTATAAATTGTGGGTATGTTTTGCATGTTTAATTCATGAATTAACTCAGTGGGAGAAAATATTGTTGAGCTGGTGGTCAGCCCCCTTTTCCTTTCATCTGTTGTTCTTCCGCTCTTGATTGGATGGTTGTCTGTGATCCCACTGGGTGCTCCAGGGCTGCTCCCTAAAATTCTCTTGCTCTCTAGGCTGCGTGCCTTCATGCCTCCCATAGCCTCTCAGTTAAAGAGAAGGTAGCCTTTAATACTTGGATACATTCTTTCAGACCCACCATCCAGTAACGTCACTGAACGACTTCCACATATTGATAGTACTAACACAAATAGGGAATAAGTTTATCTAAAACTATTTTCAAATGTATAATGTAAATCAACTGGAGGTCAGCAGATTTATTAGTATTTTTTACTGTCATTAATGAGTAGTTTAATGTACTTACTAGCAATGTGGAATTATTTCTCTACACATACATATGTGATTTTGAATAAATATGTATTTTATAATTTTTTAAAAATTCTAGTTCACTTTTATTGAACATTTATTTGCCTGACACTGCTGAGCATGTTATATAAAATATTTCACTTCATTTCCGCAACTCTCTATGAAGTTGTATTGTTTTCCATTTTACAAGTGAGAAAACTAAGCTCAGAATTAAATATCTTATATGAAGTTACACAGACAGTAAGATACAAAACTTAGATTCAAATTGAGGGAAAAACAGGCTTTCCTTAAATACAGGGAAAACAACCAATATGTGTTAACATTTCTAGATGAGTATCATTTGGACAATATAGAAATAACAAAAGGAAATTCTAAAGTCTATCTGCACTGGTGTTAAAACATTCTGTCAGCATCCTAAAGTAGCCCCCATGTTCTGAGACCCCAGGGCTGTATTTTCAGAGATGCTCAGTTTCCTCAGTCTGTATACCTTTGCTGTGTCACTGTTTTCTACTTTCTATATGGCAATTTTGAAAAATTAAGCAGATAAAGGGATGCCTCAGTCTTCAGTTAGAAGCTTATTAAAGGATGAAGAGTTAATAGAGAATTGGGTGCGCTGTATGGAATTATTGAAACCCTGAGTTCAAATCCTAAAACATTTATGATTTTTGTGTCTTTGGAGAGTGACCTTCAGTTTTCTCATATTGGAAACTAGCAATAATGGCTAATGATACATTTGCATGAAGAATGAATGAGTGGCTATTTGCCCTCTGTAAAAGCAAAGAAAAACAAAACGAAATGACAAACTTAGTGTCTGACATACACAACAAGTGCTCCCTAAAAATTGTTGGCCCTTCCATCATCCCATATAGCTAACTTTCAGTTACTTCTCAGTTGCCTCATTTAAACCCTGAGTATATGTTTGGCAAGATGAATCGTCTCTTAATGCAGAAATGCTGCCAGCAGGAAGGTAACAAATCTAAAGATACAATAAACCTGAAACTAAAAATCACCTCTAATCCAACTGGAGTTGTTCAGCTGCTACTTTAGTATGGATTTTGGACAGATTTCTGTTGTCCTGAGGGAGACACATAACATTTAAAACCGTCACCAACATTTGCTGGCTGTATATCTTCTTTTTGCTTTTTTTAATTTATGTGTATAACTATACCCATAAAACAGGTTAATGTTTTTCGAATCCACCATAAAAGTCAGTGTATATTTCTCAAAGCAGGTACCTCGGGGTATCAGTGAATTAAGAGATGGATTTAAATAAATTGGTTAACTGTTGTTGCCAGAGGTGTTAGAATTTATTCTTTGACTTGAAGTGAGAAGTTCTGTGACATAAGACATGGCGATAACTTTGATGCTGTTTCACTTGAGGAAACATGATAGACAGGAAAGAGAATCGTTCTGGGAGCCAAGAGCCCTGGATTCTTACCCTAACATAGGGATGAGGGATGAAGGCGAAAGAGAAAAGTGAAATTGCGCATACTGGTTAAGAGCGTGGGCTCTGCTATCAGACTGCTTGGGTAAAATGAGTCTCCACTCTTGCGTTGTCTCTGTGACCTTGAACGATTTCCTGGTATGTCTGGGTTCAGTTTCCCCACCTACAAAATGAGGGTAGTGGTGGTATCTTCCTCATTGGATTGCTGTGAGGGCAGAGGCAATGGTGAACATACAAACCTTAGGACGGTGCTTAGAACAATGGAGTCGCTCCATAGATAGTAGTTCATATTGTTGTTAGTATCGTATTTCGACGTTTTCTTCACATGAAATGTGAGAGAGCCAGGATAACAATCTCTAATAGTATTTTCAACTGTCACATACTGTGGTTTTTGTTGTTTTGGGGCTTTGGGGGCTTTTTTGTTTTTGTTTTTTGCTTTAAATGTTTTTAAAAATCCACTTTTAGTTATCAGAGCCATTGAAAGTGCATATGAATTTGTCCTGTTTACTACTGGTTTTCAGCACTGAGAAGAGCATCTGGTGAAATGTACCATAAATGTTAGTTGACTGTGTACAGATTCGTGGGTACCAAGCAGACCTGATCAAGTCAGCATCTCTGATGCTGTTACTTAGGGATTTGCTTTCCAGCCACCCTCCTCGGACTGTGTAGCTGTGCTTAATCTGTGGTCTACACTCTGCAAAGTATAGTTTTAGGGGCTCTAATATGTGATGATGGATAAAGTGACCATAGAATGTATTGTCAGAAAGGGGACAATTTAACGTGTAAATCTTAGTGATAATTATGACCACAAAGCAGGCATAAATCTAGAATTTACTGATCATGGGGAAATGTAGACACCTGGAAGGTGACAATGTGGCAGTGCATTGAAGGAGTAATGATACACAGCTCTTGACTGATGCCAAGAAGACCTTTGTATGCAAGATCTCTAGGATCTTTTACTTTCCTGGGCTGAGGTTTTTGGTAGCCAGTGAGCTGCCAAGGTTGTAAGACCCTGATCTGACCCAGAGGCAGGAACTTAATGTGACTTTTACATTCTTACTCAGGAAACACATCGAACAATAAGCAACAAGCAATGCAAGGGAATTCAGTTAGTGATGCAAATTTGAACACATGAGAAATACAATTTTTGATTCTAAATTATGTTTAAAAATCAAGATTTACAAAAGCCAAAGATGACCCATATAGATTTTACCACTTCGAAAATCCAATCTAGCATTTCTGTGAATTCAGTCTCCTCATTGGTTCTTGGACTGAGAAAGTAAATGATCCTCCCTGCCCGCCCCCTGAATTAGAACCCATTGCTGCCTTTTGAAACTGTTTCTCTCTAGTTTGTGCACTCCTCCCAACCCCAAAGTATTGAACTATGAACAGTCTGGTTACAGCTATTTTCTTTCATCCTCCTTCATGATTCGGTTTCATTCAAAAAGGGATTATCCAGATACGGGCTTCAGATCTAATGCTGTATTAGTTGTCCATACAAATGGAAAGGGGACGCACCTGGGGGCAACATGAAACTCTGTGTATAGAAGGCACCAGGAATGAAGTCAGTCCTGGCGTCTGGCTCTAAGTCCAATAGCATTTATTTGGAATGCCAAAATAAAGGCAAAGAAAGTAGGCAAACGAAAGCATTCAAGTAGGAAATCAAGTTAGCATTCCGGAGACACTCCAGAATGTGTAAGATGTACGCAGCAAGTTGGCCAGATTCCCTTGCTGCTGTCTGTTTACATCATCTGTAGATGGGTTTGTGTGTATGTGTGTGTGATTAGTTTGGTTTCCTACATTATTTCTTACCAGGTATAAGTGTATTTTTCTGCTCTCAAGACTGTATATTTCCCAGTGAGCCAGATGAACACACTGAGAAGGCTTTTTCATGGGCATGAGGCTGAAAAAGAAAAAAAAAGAAAAGTAAAGTCCACTGCATAAGGCAAGGCAACGGATGACACTCAGACAAGACAGGGGTGATTATGGGCCACTTCAGGCATCTGGATGTTCGGTGTTTTCAAATAGAATCATCATTCCTCTGCAGAGTGTCTCTCTGTGTCTAGCAGCTACAAATAGATCCAAGAGTTTCCAGAGTTTCTGTCTTCTGATCTCATTATACAAACCACTAAAATGAGCAAAGGAATAACTCCCAAAAGCTTTCATGTAGTTAATGGCAGCAGGGGGATGTCTGCCTTTGATATACACCTGTTCAGCATACCTAACTCACTTTGTGCCTTTCTTTCAAAAGCAATTTAATGGGGGTATCTATCTTTCAAAGGCAATATCACAGAAATGTTATTGGCTGTTTCTGTGTGTGTATATGTGTGTGAGAGAGACAGAACTGAAAACACCTCCATTTTTAAGGACAAATACTGCTGTCTTTGCAGAGTCAACCTTGTAATTGTAAAACCAAAGGGAGTCTCTACTCTTGAAGAATTTAGGACTGAATAAGGAAACCCACCCTGCCTGCGGCTGTGATTAAAATTGGGATGAATAACCATTATAGCCAACTAGTCACCAAGGACTGTGGGCTAATTCTTACGGGGAGAGAGGCTAGAATGCAAAAGATGTCAGAATAAGTTTCACATGAAAACTGTCAGTTTTACCAGGTGAAATGAGTAAACTTTGGTAAGAAAGTGATGTGGGAGAAGAGCCTTATAGGAAGGGAGTGGAGGCTAGCCAAAGGGTTGAAATACAACAGAAAGGGAGAAATAGTAAGCAAATTAGCAAAATACGCCTGCTTTGTGGAGGAATTTATGAGAAGATGACACTAACATTATTTAGAACTAGATTCTAGAGGGCTGAACTATACAAACAAACAACAACAACAAAAAAAAAACCCAACTATGAAACTTGACTAGTTTTCTGTATTCAAAGTAATACAATTAAATGACTTGGTCAACAAGCAGGCTGTATTGGTGTCCATCTATCTTTCTGAGGTTCAGGACAGTGTGTCTTTGGAATTTGACTTTTTAAAATTCATTGTTGTTGTGTTTGCATTCGTGGGGTCCTTGGTTAGATTCTTTCATGGCAGTAGAATGTCTGCTGTGCGATGTGTCATGGGGAGTACTTGAGTCATTACACGGAGCTTTGATTAATGAATTGAAAACTGAGAGACTCAAAAACAGACAGCGTCTGCTTCTCTCAGTACTTCTGAGCATTTGCTGGAAGTCAAATACCATTAATGAATCGAGTGGGTGCTTCTTGGCACTTTATTATTCAACAGTCATCTTAATTGTGAATAATTCCTAAGAGCACTGGAGTGAAATGTGAAAGGGGTGGCGATTAAGAAAAATCAAGTTTTCACCATGAAGCTAAGTCTCAGAAATATTTAGCAAAGGTTCAATGTAATAAAAGGCAAAATTATAGTTTAAAAGTTAGGTAAAATTTCCTGGGTATACATACCAAGCAGGAAACTTTGTAAATAATATCATTAGCAATGTCAGGTACAAATACATAGGCTTTTTATGGGCCAGAGGCTTTTGCAATAGCCTCAAAAGTTAGCCCACGAGAGAGCTAAAAAGAAAGGTGATAATGACAATTGTGATAGCACTTCTTGTATGACAGGAACTGTTCAAATATTCTCTGCATAACATTTAATACTATCAAGAGCCCAATGAGGTAGGTCCTATTATTATCTCTGATGGGGAAACAGACGCACAGAGAGGTTTAGTAATTTGCCCAAGGTTTCACGGCTTTTGAATGCAGACTTGGCAGAACTAGGATTCAGACATACATAATCCAGTCCCAGAGCATGTCTTCAAATCACATGCTCTGCTGCTGTCAGTGAATATGATTATAGGAATAAATAGGTGAAAATAGTTAGCGATATAATAGTAGCTAACAAGTATCTAGTTGGTATATGTGCCAGGCACTGTACTAAAGATAGTACAAACATGAACACAGTCAATCCTCTGAACATACCTGTGAGGTAAACACCAGACCGTCCTCCCCCAATCTGTCATGCCCACGAGGGAGCTGAGCCTTAGGAGTTCAGTACCTTGTCCACCGCCAGTAAAGGTGAGAGACACTTGTCTATGCCCCAGCTACTGGCCTGGGACTCAGTATTCGTAATTCTGTACTTCCATGAGTGAATCTTAGCCATGTGTCCCCAGAGACCACACATGACATCAGACACCAAGAGACCAAGCTATCTCTTATTTTCTAAGTTGGTGCCCTTTCCAGAGTGAAAGCTGGGGACTGCTGGATCTTTCCTAGAAAAAGCAAAATGTATACATTTGTTCACATAGACTAGTGACAGAACACTGGACCCTTGATCTGTGATAAAATGACGCAGTTAAAGTTGGTAAGAAGTTCAATCCTGGACTAATTAATTCTTCTATTCAGACCTTAGTGTCCTCGCCTGACAAAATGAAGGGCGGGGTCAGTCTGAGCTGCTGTAACAAAATACAGGAGGCTGGGTGGCTTTTAAATGACATAGAAGTATTTCTCACAGTTCTGGAGGTTAGGCGTGTAAGATCTTGAGTGCCAGAATGGTTTGGTTCCGGTGAGATGGCTCTTCTGGCTTACAGACTGTTGACTGGGCATTGTACCTTCATGGGGCAGAAAGAGGGCAAGAGAAATTTCTGAGGCTCCTTTAATAATGTCACTAATCTCATTCATGAGGGCCCCACGCTCTCGACCTAATTACCTCCCAAAGGATCTACTTCCTAATACATCACTTTGGCGGGTAGGATGTTGACATTTCAGTTGTGTGTGAACACGAACATTCAGTTGATTGAAAGTGGTGTGACTGCTTCTGTATGTTTTTCCAGATCCACAAATTCTTCTCCAGGAAGCCTTCCTTAAACTCTCCCTTCTCTTCCCTTCCCCTCATTAGTCTCATATATTCTTTGGTTCCCTCTGTTACAACTAATCAAACAGTATTCTCCTTATTTGGTTGTTGTCTGTCTTCTCTGTTGGACTGTGCGGTTGGAGATGACACGAAATGTCTATTTTTTGCATTCCTTCTACCTGGTGCAGTGTGTGCACGTGTTAGATACCCAGTGCATGTTTAAATGAGGGAGGGAAGGAAGTACTTTTTTGGGGTGACAATTGTATTTTCATGTATCAACCAATTTTATTTTCAGTGCTGCATCAGAACTTAGAGTCACTGTTGCTAAGGACAGGTTTTCTGATTAAGGAGTAAAATTACCAGGTATTAGTTTTTTCAAATGCTTATTCATTCATTCACTCATATTACCAACTCACAGTCTTTTGGGCAGTAAATAATTCAACTGTTGGCTGACCTCTGGTTTGATTAAAACCACAGTCCAGTTTCAGAAAGTGGTAGTGAATCCATCCTAGACTATCTCAGCTTTGGAAGAAGTTTCCAAACTCTTGGGTGAAAATAAAGATCTGATTGGTTGGGCGCCTGAAGTGACATTAAAGGGGAACTCCAGAGTTACAGGTCAGGTTACTTATTGGAATAAGTCTGCAGCCTCCCTTGGTACCTGTTTCGACAACGCAGCATTCCTGTATGTGGCTGTGTAAGTTCTGTTTGTTTAACAGGTAGGGGTACTACGTTTTCTGGTGACCTGTACTAGACCCCGTTCAAGCATGTAATCAACATGTGCTTGAAGAAGAGTGTGGGGAGATTGTCCACGGTTCCAACGCTGCTTTTTGGATGGGGGGTGGGTGGCACACAGCTTCCTCCTAGGTACTCAGCATCGTGTGGCCCTTCTAAATAATTAGTCTTGATAAGACTTTTCAGTTTTTGTTTTATGAAAAAAAAAAAAAAAAAAAAAAGCATTTGTACCTGGTTAGATAAAGTCTCCTAAAAAGTTGTGTATCCTGGGAGATGTGGGTCCCACCAGACTCTAAAGCAGTAATTTCACTTGAGTTATTCACACACACCAACTACCATTTAAGCAAATTAGGCTATTAGCTCAACTTCCAAATTAGAGACGAACATTCCTTTCAAGCCCACAGACAGCTCTGTTTGTTTGAGATAATATGGTTAGCTCACATTAGATGTTTCTTTTAGTTGTGTTCTGCAACTGAGTCTAATAATCACAACATTCCTAATTTGTGCCAAATGTCCACGGCATAACCAGTCGGTTGGAGCATTGAGATTAATTTTCTGTCCTCTTTCTGCATTTTTGTTTTCACTTTTTAATTTTTTTTAGGAGTGCATTCTTCTAGAGAGCTTTCCTGCGTCCTCCCACCAAATCCACTCTATGCGTTTAAATTCTAGAAAATTAAATCTGGTGCAAGCAAGGAGATAAACAAATGGCTTAAAAACATCACAATCAAGTATGATAATGGCAAAGTGTTATACTTTTAATAAATGATTAGGAATGGTTGTAATGCAAAGATTCATTTCACAGAACAAAAGCACTTAAGCAGGAGTTTATATTACTGCTATGCTTCAGTGGTGATAACACTGGGACTTCAACCTGCACAGCTACAATGATTAATTAACGGTCTTGTTCAGGATGAGTGAGCACCATTATTGTTCTTAAATAGGAAAAGGCAGATAACCATTACTGATTATTCCTCAATTCCCAGTCTTACTTGTTAAAGACTAAAGAATGCTAAAGTAGGTTGTGGGATTTCAGAGCTGCTATGAGAAGCAGAAAATAATAGAATTTTTATAATGTGTACATAGGATTAGTTAAAGATTCAAATTAGCAGTCAGATTTATCTCTGAAGGTCTAAATTTAATTTTTTTTCATATTAATGGTATTATAACATCTTTAAGGAGAGATAATTACGTCACCAATATTTGCTTCAAGCTGTATTTCTCTATCCACTGCAATTATCTTCATCAAAATAAACACAATAAGGAAAAGAACTTACTGATCAAAAAACAAAATTGATCAATCTAATGAAAACATTTTCCGTAAGCCTGCGCTTTGTTTACTTATGGTTTTTATTTTGTCTTGTCCTTTTTCTGGGGTGTAAATGATTTATATATCAGGTATCTTGTTCTTTCTCTAAAAAAAAAAAATTCATAACACAACACTTACTTTACTGATGCAAATTGATTTGGACTAGTTCTATGAGTTTAGAGACAATTTCTTTCGGAGTCTTGGAAATGCATCTACCAGATCTCTGGAAATTCTCCTGCTGATTTAAAAATGGAGAAGTAACTACCTTTGAGAATATTTCTGAAGGAACATCCTCTTTGGACAGGCAGTCCTCTATGGCTGGCAGGACATACCAGTTATTCCAGTGTGATGCTGTTGTTGGGCCCTGGAACACCCCTGAGCTAAGATGTCCCAACTCAGGAGCAAGACAGGAATGTTTCTTTTGCTTTTGGCCACCAGACAGAATAAGGAGCATTACACTTTGTATGACTCTGAGTTCCACCAAGAGTGATGGCATGGTAGTCGCCATGGCAATCACTGAAAAGATTCCAAAGAGCAGAGTTTGGTGGCTTTTATTTAAATTTTTAAAAATTTTGTTGATTTTTTTTCAATATTTGACTTATTTCATTAAACTTCTCCTATTATAGACGAGACTATTCACACATTCTTTCTTTTCCCCAGTGCTTACAAAACTGTCAAACCATTTTGCAGATGAGGGGATGGACACTGGGAGGAGTGAGTTCTCTAAAGTTTCACAGCCAGTAATGAAAAAGACAAGACTCACCTAGGTCACCTTCTTAAAGCCCAAGATGAAGAATGTGTTCTTCTCTAATATATAATCTGTCCAGGGAGGGGCCGTTATTTATTTAGTTATTCAAAAGTCACGCCCTACCTAGTTCTGGAAAGTATCAGAAATGGTTTGTAAACTAGGAATGTGGGTGGAAAGTAGCAAAAACTTTGAACTATTTAACTAAAGGAATTTTTAGAGGAAGTTAATTCAAGTGCATCCATACCATAGAAGTTTATGCCAGCATTTCAAGCAAAAAGGTATACCTGCACACACAGTATTATGAAGATCTCAAAGATGTGTTACCTAAGAAAAACAGATCCCCTGATGAGATTGTATGATGTTGGTATACTAGATTTGTGTATGTACTCTTGTTTCTATACGTTTTCATGAATAGGATTTATTTTTTTTAATGTTTCACACCAAAGTATAGTTACATATAGCATGGTCAGTCAAATGGGCCAGGCCTGGGGCAGGGAGTGTCCAAAAGATTCAGGGTGGTTAGTTAGATTTTTAGTCCATATTCTATATTGTTTGAGTCTTTAAAAATACAGGTTCTTGTTCCTGGTGCAATTATGTCCCTTCTTTCCCCCTCCCCGCTTCCCCTGATTAAATACTTAATTTTTAGTATGTTTCCCACATCTTCAAAGACAAGACTTTCTCTAAACCCAGAACCCTGCAGTTGGAGTGCTCTGGCTGGGCAGAAGGAAATCTTTGAGAAGTCTGACCTTTCTCTGCCTTGTCTGACTCCTGGACAGTGCTTTCCTAATGAGATTATGGGTATTAGCAGTGATACCCGAATCTGGCTGTGCCTCTGAGTCATCTGTATAGGCTTTTGGGAGCCACTGATGGCTCCGAGAAGTGCTTTAGTAATTTAATTTTCTGGCTGGAAGGACATTTTGAACTGAAGATTATTTTTTTGGATACATCTTAAAAATCATTGACTTTTAGTTATCAAAGGGACTTCAGATTATCCCCTTCAATCACTTAATTTGACAACTATTAAAACTGAGGTTCAGAGTAGTTAAGTGAATTTTCCAAGGTCACAGAGCAAGTTATTGGAAATCATTGTTACATATATCAGGACATTCTCCTGCCTTGTTAGTTACAATCTAATGAGTAAAATTTAATCTTCCTGTGATCCTCAGGGCTTTTGCTAGGCCTGCAATCATTATGAACATCGGTAATTAGCATATAGGAAAGTGAGCTGAAAGATGGGTTAATGTCTGGATTTTTTTTCTCTTTATTTTAATATTTAAAAGAATGATTAATTACTTTCCACAGCCGCTCCTCTTGCCATTTTTTCCCTTTTCTCCTAAAAAAGAAAAATAGAACCTTTTTATACCAAAGAAAGTTTGTAATGGGCCAGGTTCTGGAAATTTGAACTGCTATTGCTTTTTCAATTCAACTTCGTAGAATTTAGAGTCTCATTTACAAGAACCTATAGGAATCTGTCCAGTTTCTTTAGCCATTTTCTCCTTCAGATCCCATTTTACAATTGTTTTATAAATAAATTGTTTTTTTTCCCCAATACTATGCCTATTTCGGGAAGCAGAAGTGATCAGGTTTCTAAACAAGTTCACTGCATCCAGATGTAACTCTTTAATTTGGGTTTTCTGCTTGTCAAAGAGTTCTCATGATTCTGAAGAATGAGTATCTATGGGAAGATACATGTCTTACTCTCCAATGTATTTTCTCTAGAAAACACAGAAGAAAGCAAAGCATATATTGCTTTTTTCCAAAAGAAGTTGATATTGTCAGCTGCATGCAAAAGTTAATATATAGGTCTATATCACACGCCTATCTTTGCAGGTACATGCTGCTAATTGCAAAAGAAATGGTCCAAGTTTTAAAAAGACAGGAAATTAAGATTACTTTTTTAAAAAGGAAGATTAAAAAAAAACAACGAATCTTGTAAAACAGCCTCATGTTTTGCTGAAACTATAATGGTTTCTGTGATGGAACTTTTAAATTATTTGTAAAAAGAAATGAAATAAAATGCAAATAATTTCTCTTTTCCATCATTGAATTGGAAAAAAAAGCATATATTTGTTCTCATGTACCCCGGAAGATCCCATCTGCTAAATCTCAGGTTTGCCAGACTTGGGGCTGATAGGCTCACACCAGCTGAAATGCGTCGACATTAGGAACTTATATCCATCAGTGCAAGTTTTTTCTTCCTCTAAGATCCCACTTTTTAGGCTTTAATGAATCCTCCCCTACCGAGTCCTGTAGGGTTATATGAATGCAGTAATTGTTGTAATTCTTACGTATAAGCGCCTGTCTTGTGCTTGGTCCTACGTCTTGTGCTGTGTAAGACACCAGGGGGCCACAAAAAAGGTTCCCATCCCTAGAAGCATCTGAGAATTATTTGGGTCAAACTGAGGAGGGAAATTAAGAGCACACATTTTTTTTCCTCCTCTCTCACGCCGTGTGGTTTCTTTCCTGATCTGTCAAGGGGAGTCTTTGTCTATCAAGAAGAGGTGCTTATATAAGGCAATATTTAAAGACAGTTTTAACTCGGAAAGCTAATCCGTGGGTGTACAGAACTTAACAGCATTTGCACGGTCTACATTTTTGCCCATCAGCAATTAATTGACATGAGCCAGTTTGAATGTTTTAGTGGTGACAAACTTGATCCAATAATAACCTGCACTTTCTACTTATCCGTTTTAGTCTGTCAGTTTAGATTCTTGGAATCAAACATTATAGTTTTCAGATAAAGGACAGTTGTAGAGTAAATTAGATACATATCCTGTCATGGAAAAAGTGATATTTCAGCTGTCTTTTAGAGTTGGACGTACATGGAGTTTGGTCCAGTTATCCGTGTAGGAAGTCATTTTTTAAATCCCAACAGTAAGTGGACAAGAGATATTCCACAGAAGATTGATTACCCAGGAGTCAAGCAACTAGAAAAACCCACCTGCAAGTAATGGCCTTGGCCCATTTTTCTTTTACCTCATCCATTTATAAATCACGGCATTCTAATCAGTGGAAAACAACAAGCAGCCATAGAGTGGTGATGAGATGAGCAGGTCTGCGGATGGATAATCAATGAGGTACGGAAACCCGCAGGGCGTGGCACAGATGGAGTGGCCAGGTCTCCAGGGACTGATTGCTGTGATGTTCCCAGGCTCTGAGGATGCACAGGCGGGGCTGTTTCTTACCTCTTTGTATGCTTTAGCATGTAAAGACACTTAAAGCAATAACGCAAAGGTAAACACACTCTATCTTTCATTCTTTAATCCAGAGAACAGAAAAGGAAGCGAGAGGAACAAGACCACTCTCTTCAAAAATTAGATTCTGGATCACATCATTCAATTATGATGCTTTCCTGCAGTTAAATTCTCTGGGAATGGTATCGCTTAGGGACGGGTCTGCGCATAGTTCCCAACCACATAATATGAGTGGGAAACCAGTGCGTCCTCCCTCCATCCACCAGGGACCGTTCCTTCTCTAACCCGCTCTTTTACAGCCTTGACTGCTATATACTCAGGCTTCTGCTCTGGACTCTAGTCTCCTGTTGAACTTCAGAATCTTCCTAGCTCCAGGAAGTCAAGATTTCTCCCTCACCCACACTCAGAATCCGTGTTTGTTTTTGCTTCTTGATTATTGACTATACCTTTTCCTTTCTGTGAAAATATATTCATGTATATTTAAGTCTCTTGAGCAATACTCTTTAAACCCCAGTGACTACAACTGTGTGTTCCCTATGGAAGCTGCTGACTACATATTTACTGAATGGATGAATGAATGCAAATTGACTGTGTCACACGTTCAACACTTACCCGGTGAGCACTTCCTTTGTTCCAGGCAAAGTTCTGATTGCTGCAGACAAGGGAGGGTCTGAGAAGCTTAGAGAGTTAGTAGAGACGTTAGCCTGGCTTCAGTGCACCCTTAGGACAATCGGGACTGCCCCTACCTACCGTCCTGAGATGGGTCACCTCTTTCTCCATGTCCGTTTCCCCTTCTTCCCTGACCTGGTGCTGAGATTACATGGCTTTTGAAAATTATAGAACCACAGAAGGAGCTAAGATGAAAGTGGTGATCTGATACTCTGCCTACTGGCACCTGCAGAATGAGGCAGCTCTACCCCTACCCGCTGGAGTAATTTTTCCAGAATGATACAGCTGCTTTTCTATGTCAGTTCTAAAATCTTCAGCATTTTGCACCCAAGCCCTCATTTGCTGAGTCTCCTACCCTTCCCTCTGATTTATTTTCTGGAGCCTGAGTTCTGATTTTCTAGTACAGTGAGTTTGCATCCACAGTGAGGTATCTCCTGCTTTTCTTTAACCACCAAACTTACTGACGCTGTAAAGGATGTTAGCCTTGCTGTGCTAAGAAGCTCAGTGTCCCTCTAAGTTCTGTGGATTCTTTCACCTCCTTCAAGCTACAGTGTTGCCTGCCCTCTGGTTCAGGGAGGCAGCCCAAGTCCTGTTTGTGAAATTGAAACATCAAACTTGCTGTGGGCTAGCACCGGCATTACACCGCTTTCCTCCTGGAGCCTAATTGAAAGACGGAGAGACTGTCGACTGCGGAGGCTGAAGGCATGAGGTTTGAAACTAGTCTGCAATTGGTTATGTGACCTCGAGTGAACCTCTTTACGTTTCTGAGTCTCAACATTCAGATCCATACAATGAGAAAGAGCTGTCACTTTCTGGTAGTCACGGAGGTAGTTTTGTAAGAATTAAATGAGATACTTATCATGTGGGTACACCAAATGCATGTGTGCTATGGTTATTCTTGTTTTTATATTTTTAAATCATAAATATGTATACTCCTGTGCTTCTGATAACTTCTACTTCTTTTTTTTTTTTTTTTAAACAAAACACATCTATTATCTCATAGTTCTGTGAGTTAGGAGTCCAGGCTTAGCTCCAGAGACTCTCAGTGCTGCTATAAAGATATTGGCTGGGGCTCCAGTCTCAGCTAAGGCAAGGCTGGGGAAGGATTTACTTTCAGGCTCATGGGTTGTTGGCAGCTTTCAGTTTCTTGCAGGTGTTGGACTGAAAGGCTCAGTTTCTTGTTGACTGCTGGCCAGACACCCTCTGAGTTGCTTATCACATGGCCCTTGACACAGGGCAGCTCACAACCTGGCAGCTGTTTCTTCAAAGCCAGCAAGAGAGAAAGGATATCCTCTCAGGATGGCCAGTACTGTCTTATGTAATGTAATCACATACACGTCGTCATGTGCATCCTGTCGCCTCTGCTGCATCCTGTTGGTTAGAAGCAAGTCACAGGTCCTGCCCACATTCACGGAAGAGGTTCCCACGAAGGTGTGAACTCTAGGAGGTGAGCAGCAAGGGCACTGCCCTCATGTCTCTCTTGTCACCTCCTCCTGCCCTTCAAGGTGCCCTGCTTCTTCACTGTCTGCCTGCTCTTCTGCCTCATTTGGTTCTTTAGTCCATTGATCTGTCTTTGTCCTGATAGATCATTCTCCTCCTGTTGTCCCGCTTTCACTGTCCTCCTTAGATTAGATTCCTTGCTTCCATATTTCAATTACTGTCTTGCTAATAGCCTGACTCCCTTGCTCCTTTGCCTGTTAGCTGCATTCACCTGGAAAGCCTCCAACTCAAGACAAACACAGTGAGCCTTCTCCCCTGAGTCCAAACCCAAATGGCACTACTGTAAATCCATGCTCACAGATCTACTGTGTTCAGCAATCTTACTGTTTTCCAACTCAGTTTGCTTTCCCACTTTCCACAAAAACTATTCTGAACTTCCCTCACTCTCCTCAAATCTTCAAGCCCTTCCTCCTCCACCTCTTTATTATCAACATATGAGCTAGCCCCCGTATTATACATAAAACGGCAACCATCATGTGGGGTTGCCCTCAACTTCCACCACATTTACAAATCTTCCCGCATCTGCTTTCATCCTTCCGACCCACTGGCACCAGACATGACACCTGACTCCTGTAAACTATCATATCCTCCCCCTGAATTCCTCCCCTCCTTTATTTAACCTGTAGTATCAACCTCTTCACCTTTCCCTGCTCCTGCTCATCAGTATTTGAGTAGGTAAATATTTAAGCCATCCCTTGGCCCCATGTCCCCTGGTGTGGTCACATGCTCGTCTTTCTCCTCTTCACAGCCTGGCTTCTTGACAGCGCTGTGTGCACCAACCATCACTTTCGCCTTACCTTCCACTGGCTTCCCAGTCCACAGACTCTGGGAAAACAAAAGCGATCTACGTACTGTCAGTTGCATTGAACTGAGTCTTGAGTTCCTTTGTTCCCCACCAAGGCAGCGTTCCTTAGCCTCTGGGTACATATTCCTGTCATATCACATGTTCCCCCCACGGTACCTGGTACATGATTCTTCCATGTCGTGTGTCTCACAGCAATGGATGAGAAGCCATTATTGCCCATAGCATTATTTCATGTGGTCATTCTCTTCTTCAATAATGAGGGTTTTTTGGTTTTTTTTTTTTTTTTTTTTTTGATCGTCTATGTCTGTAATTACGTAATGCCCAAACAATTAGGTCATGAATGAAAATCCAACTGATTAACATGTTGGCTACTTTAGCCAGTGGCTACAAAGAACTCTGAATATTGTTTTTCCACCAAAGTGAATTCTGGGCTCTTAGTCCATCAATCAATTAGTATTTCTTCAGTATCATTGGGGTATGGGAGGGGGGTGGAGGTGGCAAAAGCCAGTTTAGACCCTTGCATACAGGGCACTTAAAAATACTAGGTGATTGGCTGGAAGCTTGGAGTCAATGCAGTAATGACGGCTCCTGGAAGTAGGAGTCACTTCATTCATCTCTTCAGCAGTTTATTTGGCATAGTTTTGAGCTCATACTAACTGTTGAATAAATCCTTATTGGTCAGTGAATGAATTGCTGCTTGTTTCCCAGGACATGCATTAAGAGTTTGAGACTCTGGCTTAGAATTTTAGAGATAAAACAGACCGTAGTCAGCGTGACTTACAAGCAGGTAACAGGAGTCAGTATATCTGGGTTCTGTTTTTAGTTCTGCTACTTACTTCATGGAAATATGGGCAGGACACCTCGATTCCTTAGGTCCCAAATAACTACCATGAAATAATAGCATTATACTGGCTCAGGGTTAGTGAATAGTTTAAAGTATGTGCAGACGCTCATCCATCTTCATTTCTATGTTGGAATGAACTCTGATCCCAGGTGTGGCTAATGGGGGAAGAGCACCACGAAAAAATCCTGGTGTGTGTGTGCTGGGGATGAGGGGGTAGAGCAGCCATGCAAATGCCACAGCCCTTTCAGTCCTGAGTGTTTCCATTTCAGTGATACTCTATTTCCAGTGCTACATTCTTTCTTTGAAAAATGATTACAATTGGACTCAGATCATATATCTTGGACACAGTTACATATGGAGTGTAAGTATGAAGTTCTCTGTGTATTGTGTTCAACATGGAATGTTTGCAGGTTCAAACAGTTTTTTTTCCCCTGAACATGGATCAGTGATCTCTGTGCTTCCATTCTGCATACCATGAGTAAAAAGAGCATACACGTCATTAGAAATCCTTTCAAGAATATCTTAAAACAGGCTCCATGATTTGAAAACAAAGATAATGAGGGGAGAGTAGAAAGGAAAGGTGACCAGAATTGGCCAAGTGGAAGCATTTAAAAAACACAGCTTCCTGCAAATTGGCAAGAGGCAGAGTCATAAATGTAGAGATGGTTCCTCAGAGGTCAGATCTCTTCCTGCCGCCTCGGACGTGGAGCTTGTGGCTGCTGAGTTATGAGTCAGCAGCACCATCTAGAGGCGTGCGGCAATGCTGCACACAGAAGAAGCAAAGGGGTGGAGCCATCGATTCCAGTTGAGCAGTGGCAAATCCATTGTTTCATTTTTTTCAGTTTATGTGTATATAACCCCTTACAGAATGCCTGTAAAGGAATTGCTTCCCGTCCCCATCAAGAGATGACTGCAGAGTTCATTACTGGTAACATTCAAGGCTTCACTTCAGAAGCTAAAACTTACCTCCACAACTTCCCTACTGAGAGGAAAGTCATTGACTTTCAAATCAGTTAATGCATTCCATACGTTTTACTGGATACCTTCCATGCCTCAGGCTTTGTGCTGGGCACTAGGGGGGACACAGACAAGAAAGTGTTACTGACTGTCCCTTTGTACCCCTAGTCTACATAACCACACCTAACCACATGGGTAAATCTTCTCCCGTCTTATCTTTTTTTTTTTAATTGAAGTATATAGTCGGTTACAATGTGTCAATATCTGGTGTACAGCACAATGTCCCAGTCATGCATATACATACATATATTCTTGTCTTATCTTTTTAAACAGTTCCTGTGTAGTCGGAGTAGAAATCTTTCAAAGCATTCATTACATTTCAAAAATTCTTGTTCTCTGTAAAACTATCAAGAATGTTTTAAAGGAAATCATAGACTCAAATAAATTCAGAGTGACAGGGGATCCTACGGTCTTAGAGTGGTTGTTATCAAACTTTGGTTTATAGGAGAATTACCTGGTAGACTTTCAGTTATAATACAGAGGTGCCGGCTTTGAGCCCCAGACATTCTGATACTGTAGACATGTGGTGTGGCCCAGGATGGTGCATTAGATTTGAATGTGTTTATCTGGTTTTCAAATCAGGCTTTCAGAGGAAAATACTCTAATGTTGACTCACAGGAGAGATAATGCCAGGATCATAAGCCAGAAGGGTGTATTTTTTTATTATTATTATTTCCCTCTTTAATTTACCCTATTTATTATTTGGACTAGATAATATCTAAGGACCACACCAATACGAATGTCCAGTAGTGCCGAGTGATTAACTTAGCAGTCCCTTCTCTCTACATCAAATGAATTGTCTTTGTCGCAGCTTGGTCATGGCTACATACCTAATTAGAATAATTTTAAGACTCATCCCATTAAAATATAGATCTTTAAGTTGACTAGTAACCACATTTTGGTCTCAGTTTTATTTGTATAAAAACATACCATCTGAGAATATTTGTGTAGTGAGCCCCTTGTTAGATTTAACTGGAAATCCATTATATTAGCAAACTCACAGCTGTGGGTGTGTGGGTGCAGGGAAGCTGAAAATTAGAAACTTGAGTGGATTTCAATACCTAATTCCACACCAAACAGGCAAATCAGAGCTGAGGAAAAAACTCCTCCCAAGTTGAAGGCAAGTTCAGCTTTTACTCTTTCATATTTTGGCAGCCCCTGTTTTGAAAGATGCCCAAATATAAATCTGTGGGATTTAAAGAACTGAGCTTTTCAAAGGAAACTTGTAAAACGTCTGTGATAATAAATACCTCTCATATATTTCTTCTACTCTGCTCTTCCTTTTGTTTTCATGGAAAAAGTCCCCATTATATTTCAATTGAACCATTAAACTAGCCTGGGAGTGAGTTACCCTGATGCTGTCCTCAGTCCCCAGACTTCCCCAGATTTGATTTCCACAGCTCCATCATGACGCTCTTTCTACACTGTCAGTAAGATGGTGTGGCTTCTATAAAGTCTTTCACTTCGCACCACACTCACTGTCTTAAGAACAGGACTCCAAATTGGTAGCAATTTGATCACCTGGTACATGGATCTCACCTCAAACTCAAATTTCAGCCATCTGAGTTCCTCAGCTGTAATAAGTCTTTGACCATTCCATGACTTTGAACCATTTTAGCCTGCTGGGTTTGTGGTTTGGGATTATTACCAGGATAGTTCAGCTCAGCCATTGCCTGCCCCCGGAGCAGCTCTCTCAATGCCTTCGGCTGTGTTACATCTCCTTTCTCTTGGGGTTTTTTGTTTGTTTGTTTATTTTAGAAACATGTGTTCTACCATGAGAGAAGCATAACATACAAAAGGAAGAAATAAGATGAGGGTTTAACTCTGAGTCTTAAAAACCACAGGATTTATAATTCTTATTTCTATCATTTTAGAATGGAAGTTTGTCAAAGGCAGAGAATACAATTAATTTTATATTCCCTAATTTTGATCTTAGTGATTACACGTGTAATATGTTCATGAATGTTCCTGTTTACCTCTGTTGACCAAGCACTAATAATCCTGAAACTGAGATGACTTGCTGTCAGGTCCAACTTGTTAATCAAGTAATGTGATCTGTGACTCTTACCTATATTTATTCTTTAAAAAAAAAAATGAGTTCCAGCAGTACAAGTTGGGGTGGGGGGTAAACTGAGGGAAATAGTGGAATTGTAATGGATGGAAGATACTTTAGTTTGAAAGAAATGCTGGAAAACTCTTGTATAGTTAGTACTGTTGCTTATTAGTCATTTCTTAAATTTTGAAACGTGAGATAGGATTAGTGTAATTTTCATCTTTATTGACGCAATTTGGAACTGCAAAGAAATCAATATTTTGTTAATGGTATCAGGGTCCACTTGTTACACTATTTGATCATCCTGGGTTATCAAACTTAGTCATAATATTGTTATTTTGATACATTTTGTTGACAGAGCGTGCCACCATTTCATCAGTTAAATAAGCCCTGGCTCACGTGCAGCTCAGTGAAACATACAGGCAGCCTTTGTCCTGAAGGACAGGAAATGCCATCCCCCAGCACCAGTACGAGCATATGATACAAAAGATGAACTTCCAAGGGTCTCCTCTCGGATGGATTTAGAAAGAAGGCAATGCCAATAATCCCTTCACTGGCTTTCTTTAACAAGATATGACTTAAATTTGACAACATGGTATATTCTATTTTCTGTAGATTCCATTTGGCTGTGAATTCAAAACAAATGTTAACTGACATTTTCTGATTTTTCTCCTGTCTTCTCACACGACAGCCCTAAATTCACTGTCATATTTCTCAGTCCTTATATCTTTTCTCTGTGCTTTTTCCATGATATCCCTCTCTGAAATGCCCTTGTCTCTGATGCTCCTAATCATTGACTACTGTATTTATAAAGAAGCAGTTTGGCAATACGTATGAAGATATTAAATGTGTCAAAATGTTTCTTCTCACATATAATTCTCAGGAGTCCATTTTATTATAATAATACAGATACAGGAAAATCTTTGAATAACATTCTAATGGCAGTATAAGTTATAAAACATTAAAATTTATAAATTGAAAACAATGAAAAGGTAATGGTGAATTAGATAATTATCAGTTCTCTGGATAGAAAGATAGAACATTATTAGAATCTTGTCTATGAAAGGTTTGTCATAAAATTTCCAAACAGGGAACTGGAGAAAAGCAGACAAGATGTATGAATATTTTAATTTAAAAAGAGTGGAATATAGAAACATACAAGTGTAAAAAAACTAGATTAAATAAAACCAATTCATAAAATAAAATGAAGTGTTGAAAATATAATACTGGTTACCTATGGATCTTTTGACAAAGAGTGATTTTACTTTCCTTCTAGAATTTCCCCCACATATATATATATTTATAAAAATAATTGAAGTATATACATTTTCTTTCTTAAAAAACTTTAAAAAACTGAAATATAGTTGATTTACAGTGGTGTATTAATTTCTGATGTACAGCACAGTGATTCAGTTATACGTGTGTACATTCCTTTTCATATTCTTTTTCATTATAGGCTATTCAAAGGTATTGAATATAGTTCCTTGTGCTGTACAGCAGGACCTTGTTGTTTATCTATTTTATGTATAGTAATAGGTAGTTATCTCCAAATCCCAAATTCTCAGTGTATCTCTCCACCTCGCCTTTTCCCTGCTGGTAACCACAAGCTTGTTTTCTATGGCTGTGAGTCTGTTCCCCCAACATTTTCTGTATTCAACATTCCTTATCCTTATAACAAGTGAAAGGAAACAAAACATGATTATGAAACTAAGATACAGGAGTGGTAGGGTTCTAGGCATTTTGTTATTATAGATCAGAACATTCAAATTAACATCATAATTTGTTTTTTGTGACCTAGAACCTAGAAGGATTTTAAGATCCATCTGTCTTTCTGTCTATCTACCCATCTACCTACCTGTCTCTGTGCGACAGCTATGTACCTATTTCCACCTATCCTCCTCATCCCTGTCTTTTTGAACCATTCATTAGCCATTGACTGGGCCATTACTTAACACATTATTTTCTTGGATTGATGAATGAACTTGTCTGGTTAGTTGTTCTTAGGGCACATCTTGAATGTCCTCTATCTAGTGCCAACTACCCAACTCTGGAATCAGACACCCAGACTTTAATATCTTTGCCATTTATTAAGATGTCTTCATGAAACTTACTTCACCTCACAGAGCTGGAAATTTATCAAGTAAAAAGAGGGTAATGCATCGGACCTCATAGGGTTATAAGGACGATAGAAGTGAAAAAATCGGTGAACACAGGTGACAGCGCCTGGTGGAGGGGAGCTCTCTCATCCGGACAGTTATATCCCCTTGCTCTCTGGACCCAATGCTTATTTAGGATCCAGAGTACATTTTCCATAACCAGGTAGAGAGCAAGTGTTAAACAGAAGTTAAATAGAGGCAGCTTTACCACATTCCAGATTCTGATTCTTGAGGGGCATTTGACATTATTCTTGTTCCCTTATTTTACTTTATGCCCCCTTCTTGAGGTAACCTGATATCATGGATGTATGAATGGAATTCTTTGAGGTTTTTTCCTAAGTTTAGCATGATAGTACAGTCTGAGGAGGTATCTTTCAGAATCTCACAAAGTAAGAAGAGCGACGCACATCAATAGAAGTGGAAAGTGGAGTGAGGCAGGCACTTTGTTCATGAAGATTCAGAGAACGTGAAATGATATTATATACCTTTTATTTTCATCCTCATAGAAACCTTGTAAGGAAAACAGGGAGGATTTAAATGCACATTTTATCAATGGGAAGACTGTTCGTAATTGATTTATTGAAGTCTTGTAAATCATCCATGGTGATTGTAATGCTCTGTTAGCAAAAGTAGTAATTTGTGTAGTAACAGTGTTGGCAGTAGTAGTGATGACAACCAGAAACGAGTGCTTACTATTTGCTAAGCCCTGTTCCAACTTTTTATTATGTATTATCTCATTTAATATAGCAACTCTGTGAGTTACATGTTGTTATTATCGTCATGGTGCCAACAACTACACTAAAGCACAGAAAGCTTGAGTGAAGTACTCAAAGCCACCTAGCTTAAGAAATAATGGTGCCTGGATTCAAAGCCAGGCATTTTGATCCTGAAACTTCTGACGTGTTACCTCTCCAGAAATGACAAGCTTAGAATAAAACTTCAATCTGAGACACAATGGAATGGCAAAGTGAAATAAGACTGTGGGAAAGACAGCTTAATGGATGTGAGTATGCACACTGGAGTCAGATGACACAGGTTTGAAACCACAGGGCTATTCATGGGTGACTGTGGACACTTGGGGCTATTTATTGGATGAGTTTCCTCATCTATAAAATGGTGATAATAGTAGCACCTGCTGGGTAAGGGTGATGTGCAGATTAGGTGATAGGATCCACATTGAGGGCTGACACAAATTAAGTAATCCACGTGTTTCAGCAAATATTCTCATGATAGGCTTAACACATATAATTAACCTGAAGCTAAGAGCATATGTGGGTACTGTTTTGTTTTCCATTCTTATCAAAGCATATAGACAGTGGTGAGTACAGAATAAATGGGTGTTAAAATATCTTCAGTTGAAGAAGAGACTACTCCAGAAAGGCCTGTGAAATGTACCGCTGTTGTCAAAGCATGCTCAGGTAAGGCTGTACGTAGAGGCAAGAAGAGCGCCAGCCAAATAACGGCTTCTGGAGGGAAGCAGTCACTGAAGTCTTGACTGTGTAGCAGAGAAGTCTGAGGTTGGGAATCCTGTGGCATTAACCTGTGGGATTCTGCATTTCTCCTGTCATAGCAGTTATTCCACTTTATTGTAATTAGTTTGCCTCTCCTTCACTGGACACTACATATAGCTACTGGCTTGCACATTGCCTGGAAGCAGGCAGACCCTTCATAAGAATTTACCGAATAGATGAAAAGACACACGTGCCAATGGATGAGCACAGCCTAGAATGGGAAGCTCTATTGAGACCTTCTATCTACTCTATTGCATTAGGAGCCATGGAAGCACATGGAAAGGCTGCCCAGCACAGCACCTGGTACTCTAATTAGAGACTTCCCAGAGAATGTGACTCTCAGTTGAATTTTCAAGGAAAGAAAAGAGAGGTTGGAAGATACTGCAGGCAGAGAAGGAAAAATGTCACTTTGTGAAGAATGGAAGATTTATAGTCTGGTGTCAGCCTGTGTATCTGTGGCTTTAGTGTGGAGTCCACAGTGGAAAAGCATCCAGAGACAGGACATGCCGTTGAGGGAAAGTGTAGGCAGGCGCAGGGCAGACCGGGAAGAACCAGAGATTCTGTACTAGTGAAAGAAGGCATACTTCCCACTGCTAAAAGATTACTTAAAAAGAAAAAAGAAAAAAGCAAGCACACCCTCACAGATCTTGGTTGGGTATGCAAGAGAAATGGCCAGGAAAGTTTGCTTTTTTTTTAAACAAATTTACCAGATGATTCTGATTTAAGGATCATGTTTGAAATGTACTGACTCATGAGACTTAAAAAAAGCAGTTATTAATATTAGCTGGTTATAATCCATTTTGATATTTCAAAACTGTGTCCCTCCCTGTATATATCCATAATGGATCCTTTTTAAAACCTAATAAAATTAGGTGTGTTTTTAAAATAGTTTCGCAGTACTGCATGCTAGCTTCTTTTGACAGTTTTTTTTTTCCATTTATATAATACTTCTAATAGGGGTGGTTTATTTTTCTTACCAAGTTTCCCATAAGAAAAAGCTTGACTCTTCCCCCACCTCCACCCTCAACAGCCCTTTGACTTATCTAAGCTTTTAAGTTTCAGTCGAACTGGGCTCAAATGCTATCTCTGCAGACAGCCTGACCTTGCCAATCACGCCTCCTCCTTTTGGATAATGTGTGACACCTCACACCTCCTCACCAGCTGCCTTTGACAGTCTCACCAGGGGTTTCCCTTGGACTTTGTTCCTCAACCCAGAAAGTTCCTGGTTCTGCCCTTCTCACATTTCCTGGGGTGAAAAGCATTCTGTGCTGCCTGACTATGTTAAGAATGAACTGGTCTCCACTTGAAGAGACACATCGATAGCGTGACATTCAAATGAATACAGATCACGGAGGTGAGGCTTCAGAGATACAGTCCAGTTGGCAGACCTCTTCAGCAGTGTAGGTTATTGAATCAAAGCAAGCTTAACGACTCACATTTCTGTTCTGGGAGCTGGAACTGTTAACAGGCATGTTCATGTATGCTCCTTGTTTAAGCAATTACGTTTTTATTTGGGGGCGCATATGAAGAAAATTTGTCTGTTTATGTTTACTTTTTTCAAAGGCAGATTATATGTGTGTGGACCTTAGGCTAGGAAAGAAAGTGATAAAGGAAGAGATAATATTGAATAAACCTATCTCTGTAAAAAGTCATACCGTCACTCACTGGAATATAAGCTCCACGGAACAGGGACGTGGCTTCTTTTGTTCACTGCGATATTTCAGCTTCTTGGATCAGTGCCTGAGAAGGGCTTTCATAAGTATATGGTGAATAAGTGAAAAATACAAGTGAAATTCATATATATTAAGAAACCTATTAAAATGTTTGGTTCATGTGAGGTCCTTAAATGGCAGTCATTTCTTTTACTATAACTAAAACTACTTTAATACTAAGATACTAACACTACTATAATAATCACTACTGGGTTTTTTGTTTGTTTGTTTGTTTGAAAAATAAGTGAAAGTCCACAGTAGCTTGAATACATTGTAATGAATAAAAATGGAAGGGATGCTTGTGAGAATGATGAGGTGCAGTAGACAGAAATTGCAAAGGGCAATTTGTATCAAGATAAAATTGTATGCATTTTACATTGTAAACACTGGGAGGAAATTTTCTGCATGTGTCTTAAACATGGCAATGGTATAAAAACACCTCTGCATAAGAAAGATGATTGGCAGTGAAATACTCAGGAAGTACAGTGGGGAGGGGAAGAAAGAATGGAAAGTAGGGGAAGGATGAAATAAGTTAAGTGAGAGAAAAATTTGTTCAGATTTAAATTTCTTAAGTTTTATAAAGTTAATAATAGAAAGCATTATTAATTATAATATTTACTTATTTGCTGGTAGAATATAAGCAGAAAAAGATACGTCTTAAATGGAAGCTGTGTCTTAAGTCTGTGCTAAATTCTGTTGCTGGTCGCCAGTTCTAGGCAGGGATGGAGCTGAATGGAGGAAGTCATTATTTTAGTGTAGGAAAATCCATCGGAGTTTCTGAAGGAAAAACAGCCCTTAGTCTGTAAACAAGATAAAAATTCCATCTGAATTCCACAAACAAATAAGTGATATTATTTCATCTCTAGCAATAGATTGTTGTTTGACATTCAGGTCAGTAAAGCAGAATTAAGAATCTTTAGCATTTGAACCAGTTTTGGAGGAGGACACCTTGTCCAGAATTCCATTCCAGTTATGGAACCAGTTCTACAACATCCCAAGAGGTAGAAATATGTGAGGTCTCCTTGACTGTCTGCAGGGCCAGGAACCTGACAGCGCCATAGCGCTGTCCATTGATTTACTGACTATCTCTGAGTGTAAAAATCACTCTCTTGAGCTAAAACATGTATCCATAGCAATTCAGCTCATTGTTTCCATCTCCCCCCACCCCCATAAAAGGCCCACTCTCTCTTAATTCTCTTCCTCAGAAGTCAGCCTGCCTAGTTCTTTTCACAGTGTTTCAATGGCAGTGATTTCTGGAGTCTTCGCCCAACGTATGTGTTCTTGTCTATTTGCATTCCGCGTTGCCGCCAGCACGCTAGTGAGTGAATGAACTGTCAGCACGTCAGCGCGTTACTCCACAGCAGTCAAGTTATTCTTAAACTGTAAGTCTTATGAGGATACTCCCCCTACTCAAACTCCCAGTAGCCATGTAACACGTTGTAGGAAAAGACCAGCGTCTTTCACCAGCCTGAGAGGACCTGTGTGCTCTTGGCACACTTTACTTTTCAGCTCTGCTCTGCACCCTTCGCCCAGTGTTCGGTACATTGGGGCCGCATTGGCCATCTCTGTGCTTCAGATGCATCAGCTCTTCCAACCCAGCACCTGTGCACCAACTATGCCCTCTACCTTTTCTCTTTTTCATGCTGTAAATTCCCTTTTTTCCTTTAAGCCTCATCTTGACAACAGCCTCCCTGATGCCAATGACCAGTTGTCATTATATTGGTTTACAATGTCTCCTGTTGATCCTTGGTGCACTTAAGGTAATATAAAATGTACTCTTAATACTAAATACATTTGTGTCATTCTTTGCCTCATATCCCCTTCACCTCCTGGGGAGTAAGTGCTACAAAAAATACATATATTGTGCTCCCCAGAGCATCCTCAGCAAGAGACACAACTCCAGACACATAGTGGAACTTTATGAAAATTTATCGAATTGAATAAATATGTCATCAGAGTTCATATTTTCCACACAAAAGAATATCCAAACCATTACTTATGGGGCAGGATAATGATGCGTAAGACTTCAGGCTGGGGGTGTAGTTCCATTGGCCACCTTATAGCTGTGTGATTTTGCAAGAAGCTACTCAAAATTTTCAGTCTCCTCTTATGTAGAATGGGGTTAACATCATGTCTTCCTCCTAAGCATAGTGTGGCATTGAGAAGAATTTCATGTAAATCTGAGTACAATTCCTAGGATGGGGTAAACTGTGGCTGGTTATGGTTATTTGGCTTCCAAGAGGCCTGTATGGGCTGGGAAGTATTGAGTGCTTGCCATATGGTTGTTGGGATGAGTGGGTCCCCATCACAATGCACGGATGCCCAAGGAAAAGGCTGTACTAGGAGTCAGGATACGTGCATTTCATTTCCGTTTCCACCAGGGAGTGTCTCTGTGGCACCATGCAACAGCACTAATGAATGAACATCTTTGAGCCTCGGTTTCCTTTAAATTAACAAAAGGAAGTTAGAGGAGAATCTCCCTACCCTCTCCTTCAGCACTGACATGTTGAGGGTCAAATACGCTTTGTAGACAAGACCTTAAATTTTATAATATTTTTTCAGACATGTTTGGAGTATCTGCTGGTCTCACAGTTGCCCTAAGGCTCTGTTTATGCAAGCAAATTGAAGAGGAGATACCAGGGTATTATAGAGCAGAATCTGGGAAAAGGGGAACTCATTTGACCTGAACTGTCTTCATCGATACCTTCCCCTGGTGATCGCTCGACTCCTCATTTGACAGTGTAGACAGAGCCCTGAGGAAGGTTTCAGGGCAAATACAGATTGAGATAGTGAAACCTCAAAATATGTGCTCACTGCAAACTGTTTGATGAAGGGGAATCCTGTGCTGGCTGAGAGCATCGAGTTTTGATGTAATGTGGTTTAATTTGCATAACTCTACTTAGCTGGTAATATCTGCCAGTGGTTTTGATGATACACTCAAAATGGAAGTTTTCAGGAGCACCAAATTTATGTGTGGAGTACATGGAAATGTAAAGTGCCCCGGAGTTCCAAATGTTTTCTGTGTCATGTTGCAATACAAATGGGAAATGATTTTGTGAGTTAACAAACCATAGCAATGGAATTGGAATTAAAGGACCAATTTTTGAAGGATGGTTTTTCCATAGAGTCGTTTTGCATGAGTCTCCAATATACCCTGATATTTTCCACTTTTCTTGAAACTCTCAAGATCTCTCTATGATTCTTCAGTTAGAATTTACTATTTGCAAGATTTTACATAGGAATGTGGTCCAGGTAGAGAGAACATCCAATCATTCCCCGCCTTTTTTTTTTTTTTTCGATCTGTCAATTTTTATTTAATGTTTAGTTTTTAAATTTTAATTCCTCAAAATAGACTGTCTTTTTATCTTTGATCTGTTCCAGCAACTCCTTTTTTTAAAAATCTCATTTCAACTTGTACTTATTTTCACAAGGGACTTACCGCAATTATAATTTATTATTAGATATTTGCTCATAAATATATCTTGAATTTCTCTCTCCTTTCATTAGATTAAAGATACTGTGAACACAAGAATTATTTCTGCTTTCTTCAGAGCTGAATCCCCAACAAAGAACAGAGCAGGCAGTCAGATATCTCTGGTTCCTGAGGTGCTGGGTGGCATGTTGCACACAAGCCCAGGAAAGGTAATCCGTGAAAGCATCCTTTGAAAGCTTGACTTGGAGAAGTTACTCCTCTGAACCTGTTACCCCTCACCCCACGTCAGGAAAACGTTGAATGGGGTGATACCTCACAGTCTGTCATACACAGGCTGAAGGGATGTTAACACTGTTTGTGAAGAACTATTTTTGGTTTAAAATGGATTGCCTTCCTTCACCATAGCCCATTTGAACCTGTTCATGTCTCTCATTTACTAACCATAAAATAATCTAATGTCATGTTCTAAATTTCAAAAATGCACAACAGCCTACTAGAAGACATTCCAAACAGAATGCCTCAACTTAATTCTGTCCCCAAATCACTACTCAGGTCAGGTAAACCACTGGACCTCTTCAGTGCTTGGGTGAAATGTGCTTCTGTTGTATGTAAAATGAGAAATGACAACAAAGGCATTGTTTCTTGCTCTAAATTTCCCACGTTTCAAATTGTTTTGTAACCGGAGCAATCAGGCAAGGCAGAAGAAGAACGTGTGCAGAGAGTTCTTGCCGATGGTGACAGAGCCTTGGGAGGCGTCAGAGGTAGAAGACCTGTTGCTCATGAGAGGTGGCCCGTGGCAGCGCCGTGCCTCCAGGCAAGAGGCTGAGGCTAAATCTTACCACGGGCAGTGTTTGAGTTTGATGCATCGCGGGCTGTGTGGGGAGTGAGGGTGCCTGCCGTCTGACTTCTGCGCACCTGTTCTCTTGGTGAGAGTCAACTGCTCACTTGGTCTTTCAATTTCATGTTGAGTCAATCAGGGAATACTTAGATATCTTAGGAAAGGAAGGTAAATCACACCCTACACTAATGTGACAGCAAAGATAAATTACACTTACCTGAATACTCAACACTTTTTCTGATGAGGTAAGTTATATGAGAACATGTAAATTTGTTTATTTTTTTCAAGATATCAAAATGGCTGTTTATGCAAATTAAGGGAATGAGATTCTCAAATGTAAAACCACAAGATTTTATGATTGTAACTACATTTTAATCAAGAGAAGAGATCCCTTAAACAAAAACACTTAATTTAGGTGTGATAAGAAACACAGAAATATACCAACGTTCACTGTAAATTCCATCCTAATATTTATATTACAGATACGGAGTATTTGCTGCTATAACAGATAAACAGAGTGAGTTAGTGTTAATACAAGAACTAAACGTAGGAGAAAGAGATGCCTCAGAAGGCACCTGGAATTCAAATTTATTTAGAGAAGCTTTAGTTTAATAAATGAGAACATTCTTATCTCATCTCACAGAGTTGTCTTGAAACTCTCCTGACGGAAGCAAAAAGACAAAGAGTTGAGTTGAGAGGTTTACTAATAAATGGAGAAAATACAGGTTTGGAAAAGGCTTGTGCCTATTACTCCATTTCAGTGTCCAGCTGAATTGGGACTTAAATGCAAGTCTTGGTGAGTAAATTAGAACAGTGTGCCAGTGAGAAATGAGAGAGAGTCATTGCACCTGGACCTGAGAGGCGCACAGTATATGATGGCGATCGTTGTGCTAGCGTTTGCCGGAGGTGTCCTGCAAGCCTGAGCAAAGTCAATTTCATCTCTTGAAGTCTATTCCTTAATTGACACAAAATGCAAGTCCCTGGAATGAGGTTTGGCTGCTACCTTAAGGGCTGTGGGTGCTTTATCTTAATGCTTTATTGATGGAAGTCTGCCGTGCCCATCACTGGGACAGCAACAGGAGACTCATTAGTGAAATTTGCTCTCAGTTCCAAAGATCCTTTACCAATCCTCTTTGCTGGTTTGAAAAGCAGTAAAGAGAGAGAGTGATTTGAGCAGTGGCTAAAGGGTTATTTTCAAACTGCTTTTGGCATTCCCTTTTTGTAACTAGTATTTTATTTCATTTTCTGCTTTTACCTGTGGTTCCCCAAGAAGAACTCTTTTACAAATTGAATCTCTCTGCCTTGACAGGTTTTGTGTTTTTTTTGTTTTTTTTTTCCCTCCTCTTAAGCTGTGGCCAGTGTACACTGTGACTCAGATATACTGAAGACTTCTAACTTTCTGAATATCTACTTTGTCACATTAGGGCACTTTCAAAAATGTAAAATGTAGGGTCTTACTAATATCATGAGTTTAAAATGAGTATATGTCCTACATTTTCAGGAGGTATGTGTCCCTAATTTTCTCAGGGAGTCTTCACCACATAAACATAGATGATTTCTAAGAAGGGTAATTCATCCTTTAACTACATGTTCTTTGATCACTTTACTTTTGTGAGATTCTCGCTATAAACACAGTCTAAAATTGGAACATAAAATCTCTTCATCAGGTAAATTCCAGAATTTTACTTCTGAAAATGTCACATCATGTGCGAACATTGTACATAGACACCAAAATATTTCAAAGACAACATGCACAATATGCAACAGATACTGAGAGCTGTAAAACTACACATAGCCATAGATTAATAGAAGTTAGGATAAGAGGGTTTAGAAAGGAAATGTAAAAGAAGAATGCGAGCAAAGATTTTTATCCTTCCTTTCATAAGAATATTATATCAGAACTGTTTTAATAGCTCAACATATGTTACATTAATAAATAATAAAATAAATTTTCATTAGATGGCATAAGATTCAGGTACTCTCAATAATGATGAAATATTAATGAAGTTCAAAAGATAAATAGAAAAATTAAAATCAAGCATAATGTATTATATGCAAAAAAAAAAAAAAAGATAGACTGTCTCAAGTCGCTAGTCATTGTGAGATAGTTTTAGGCACCCAGGCTAGTTGCATCCATGCTGTTTTGCTCTCCTTAGCCTATGCTCAGATGTGTAAAACATAGAAAACTGACTTGAGACCAGGTTCTTCCTATCAGGACATGTTTTAAAGACAGAATAATAGTCCCTTAAGGATGGCCACTCACTAATCCCCAGTACCTGTAAATACATGGCAGAAGAGGCGTCTCAGATGAGAATAAGGTTACAGGTCTTAAAACAGGGGGCTTTCTCCTAATCACAGGAGTTCTCATAACTAAAAAATGATGGAAGAAGAGAGATGTAATGGAAAAAAGACTAGACTTGTAGTTGGTGACTCTGAAGGTGAAGGATGGGGCCATTAGCCAAGGAGAGCAATGAATAGCCTTCATCTTATAAACAGCAAGAAATACAAAGACCTGGTTCCAGTTAGCCCTAAGGAACTGAATTACGCTAGCAACCCAATGAGCAAGAAATAGATTCTCCCACAGAGCCTCCAGAATGGGATACAGTTTGCTGACACCTCAGTTTTAGCCTGATGAAATTTATTTCAGATTGCCCACTTAGAGAAGTGGAAAGTATTGTCCTCAGTTTGTATTTTGGGCAATTTCTTATGCAGCAATAGACAACTAATACGGAATGTTATATATTTCATTTGTCCTTCGCAGAGTGGACCTCACACAGTGTTTTCTGAATATCCATTGATAAATAACTTTAATAAAGTTCTACAGTAAAAGTATGGTTATGAAATATTCTAATAGATGTGAATTAGTCAAACTGAGAAGGTTTGAAGTAGGATATTGAAGATTGGGTTAGGAATTTCATTCTTAATTTTTTTTTTCTTGGTGTTCCATGTAGCTGATGGATCAGCTATTAAAATATTTTTAGATAAAGAAACTAGATTACAAAGAAAGCTAATTATGTTGAAATAAAATTATCAAAGTGTTTTAATCGTGACAGAAATGTCAGTGCTTCCTCATTAACATATTAAATAACCTCTTCAGTACTGTAATTTTTAAGTAGAATTATTAGAAACAATATTTCAAGGTATTTGAAACACTACAATAAGATAAGTAAACATCTGTGGTAGCCACAGGTGACAGTGTATTAAAGTCACTCTGTGGTTTCCTTCCTTCATTAAACAGAACGAAATATTAAATTAGGTGTATTTTTTCCCCTTCTGAATTCAGAGCTCCTAAATTCTATCATAAACTCCTGGATAAGAATTCCTTCTCTGTATCAGTGGACTGATTAGACTCCAAATCAGCCAGTGAAAAGTGACCTCTTTGACTTGAGCCAAAGAACAGATATATTTTAAAGACTATCAGTGATTTATCCCTGAGTAATGTGAACCAACCACACTGTTATGAGCAACCGGAATAACCATTTTTTTTTCTCAACTCTTACCGGAACAGTAGATTCTTCTGTCATACTGACAGGTTAAACCAAATGGTAGCTTCTTGTTTTTACTTTTTGTTTATGATGGCTAAATTGAATTTTGCAAATGTTAATTATCTCGTTTTCTTTCAACACCTTGTATTAATCACGTGGAAAAGTGATTAATTAAAACCAGCCACAACAAAATAGGTGCTGTGACATGGTATGATAATTGCACTCAAGATGTTCACAAATTGAAGCAAAATTAGGCATATAAAGAAGTAACTGAAAATACAGCAGTTAAACCATATGTACACTCTGTTAGGGGTGTGAGGGAGTGGCCGGGTTGGAGGGATGTGGCAAGCCAGAAGCAATTAGGTGTGACTGGGGACTCATTCAGGGAACAGGTGATATATCTGAGCTGGTTCCTGAAGACTAAATACACTAGTCTTCAGTGGAAGTTGAAAAACTTCAACTTCACACTATTGACGTTTGGGCCAGGGTAAGCCTTTGTCATGGTAGGCTGTCCTGGGGATTGCAGAGTATTTAGTAATATCCGAGATGTCAGCACCCCCAAGTTAGGACAAATTAAGTGTCTCCAGATAGTTCCAAATGGCCTCGGGGAGCAAAATCACCCCGAGATGAGAACGAGAGCTCCAAGACCAGTGCTCTAAGGTATTCAGTGTCCTGCAGGCCTGCATAATATTAGCTTCCCCGGGGAGCTTGTTGTAAATACAGCCTAAGACCCCACTCCAGAATTACTGAACTGAAACCTTCACTTCAGCAGGACTCCTTGATAATTTGAATTCACTCTGATGTTGTGAAGCCTCCTGGAAACAGGAATAACGTGCACATTGGCCAGAGGGCAGGACAGAGAGAAATGCAGGAGGGCAGAGGGTAGAACAGGGGCAGGACACAAGCCTAGGGGGTCAAACAAGAGCCAGGAGACTACTCACCTGGACGAGCTCATGGAAGCATCCAGACAGCCCCTGGGGAAAGGGAACCAGCGAGTGGTTTTAACTGGAGAAACAATCGGAGCAGATTTGCCTTTAAAGTGTAATTTTCTGTGTCTGCGGTCACTTTAATTGAACGCTTAGAAGGAATGGGTGATTTGTGAATTTCTTTCATATCACATCTCAAATTAGCAACTGTTAGTTTTCTGGTTAATCCAAAATTATGACCTCTCCCTCTACTCAGAGCTGTCAGGGAACAGTGCAGAGAAGCACTCGATGTTTCCTTAAGAAGGCAGTCGTGTGGAATGGCTGGAGAGACGTCAGGCTAAGATTAAATCTTTATATCCTATTGAGATGGGTTTCCTGCTGTCCCAGAAATTAATGTGAGTTAATCATGATCTTTCCACTCTTTGTCACCCATTTCCCCGTAGGTGAATTAGTCCACAACACAGCAGCCTTACAAACTGGGAGGCCTGATTTTCTCGTTTGGCCTGGGGGATAGGAAGTCAGAAGCTGGCAGAAGATGGATGCTTTGCAGAAGTGACAAATTTCATCTCCTGGAGAAAGTTGCTGACTGCAGTGTTCCAATTGGAGCAGCTTATCTGCCCCTCCAGATGTTGAAATAATGACAGATGCCCAGAGGAAGCTTGACAAGAGGAAGAAAAGAGTCTGCTGAAGAGTCCAACCTGTTTGTATGCGGGAAAATAAAAGTCCTGCTTACTGAGATCCGTATTCCAATGAGGTGTGTATGTACGTCTTTATAGCTAAAAGAGGCTGTTACTCTGTGCAAACCCACTGTAGGAAATCAGATGATTTTGTGTTACTGGAGATATAGACAGTGTAGAATTGTGATTCTTTTTTCATAGGATTAATAAATCACTATGTCACTTTGTTAAATATGAAGTGACCTCTGAGTACCTGTGCTGAATGACAGAACACCAGTTTATAATGACTGGATGTGTATGAGTGCATTTTTCACAGATATGGCAGGTGGGTGAGTTTCTTAATGGTGCACAAAATTTCTGGCATTTAATATTGAGGATGTGTTTTAAAGTCATTAACTTATTACTAGACATCTAAATGAAGTATATAATTTAATACGTAGTAAACAAGTGCAATAGAAATCTTTTTTAACGAGTTGAAAGTTTGTGCAGCTGCAGAGTAAGTCACAAGATACTGATCTTGGTAATAGATTAAAGCATGAACAGGAGAGTAGAGTGAATAAAAAGATGAATGATTAAGAGTTTGACTTATTTAAATGCACTTAAATATATAGTGTTTGAAATATCAATCATAACTGATGTGTAATGTGGAGAAAAAATTGTGCTGATTTTATGTGTGTTTATCTTTTTCTGTATTCTTATACCTTTGTTTTTTCCTCTCCAATTTTTTTTTAAAAGAGGTCATCAACCTCCTATGAAAGAAACTTATTCTCACCAAAGGAAAACTCCCAGTTGTAAAATTTATGGTTTGCAAGATGAAAGAAACATTTCTGCAAACATTTCACCTTCCCTAAGAGATTTCTTTGCGTCCTCCTTGGACTGCTGAAAGGTCATCTTCACAGTATCCTTTGCAGTAACTTTCCATTCATGGCTGAAGAGTGCTTCTTATGAAATTCTTTCTGCATTGCGTTGAAGCCTAACTTTCCTTTGTGGACTCTGAACCATACTCCTCAAGTAAATCACATATGTGACTGAATCTGAAAGCTGTAGTCCTGCTAGATCAGTGAGCGTACCAAAGAGGGGATGTGGGGAATTCAGACAGAGAGAAGTACCAGGGAGTAGTAAGGACATGGGCTTTATCACCAGACTTGAAACAGAACGTTCCATAGTTTCCTGATGGTGCTTTGGATCATGCAGCTCTCAGATTTCTCTCAGCACATCTACATAAGCCACATCCTGAGAGAGCATGTTTACATTACATTTGTCTCCACGTGTCTCTGGTTTGAATGATTAACACAAACAAGCTAGGATCCCAGACGTTTATGAGGGTGTAGTGGGAGCTGCTTAGCCACAGGTGATACTTTTTTGTTCCAAATCCTTAACTTGATGTTTAGGGAAAAATACAGTCATCTGAGTCTTCTGAAGATCTACATGACGTGAGTAACAGAAATGGAAAAATAATTCCATTTTTTTCTTTTTTAATTTTCTGATGAATGCAGAGAGCGTGCATAAGTATTCTTTTTGCTACATATTATCTACATCACTGGAGAAGAGATGATATGGGTTATACAAACTTTCCCAATTAAAAATTAATTAATTTAGGGACATTTGTGTTGCAGGATCTGTATTCCAAAATGATTTGGCCAATTAGTAAATCTCATGTCCAATTTGTGATACATATAACAGTATATTTGTTTTAGTATAGTTGGCCAAAATGCATTTTTTTCAGTTAAATACATAACATAAAATTCACCATCTTAACCATTTTTAAGTGCACAGTACAGTATTGTTAACTATATGCAGGTTGTTGACAATGAGTCTCTAGAACTTTTTCAACTTGCAGAACTGAAACTCCATATCCACTGAACATCAGTCCCCCACTTCACCCTCCCCCAGCTCATGACGACCCCCGTTCTACTTTCTGTTTCGAAGAGTTTGGCTATTTTAGATATCTTATATCAGTGTGATCGTGCAATATGCTGTTTTTGTGACTGGTTTATTTCACTTAGCATAATATCCTCAGAGTTCATCAACCTTGTGATATATGACAGGATTTTCTTTTTTAAGGCTAAGTAATATTCCACTGCATGTATATACTGAATTTTTTAATCCATTCATCTGTTGGACATTTATGTTGCTTCCACATTTCAGCTATTGTAAATAATGCTGCAGTGAATATGGTTGTGCATGTATCTCTTTAAGATCCTGTTTTCAATTCTTATGGATATATGCCCAGAAATGGGATTGCTGGATTATATGTAATTCTATGTTTAATTTTAGAAAAACCCTATACTATTTTCTGTAGCAGCTGCACTTTTACATTTTTCATCAACAGTGCACAAGGGTTCCCTTTTCTCCTACATCCTTGCAAACATTGGTTATTTTCTGGGTTGGGTGTGTGTTTGTTTTTAACAGTGACCAACCTACTGGGTGTGAGATGGTATCTTGTAGTTTTGATCTGTGTTTCCCTGATGATTAGTGGTGTTGAACATCTCTTCATATCCTTGTTGGCTGTTTGTATATCTTCTTCAGGGAAATGTCTGTTAAAGTCCTTTGCCCATTTTTTTAAACAGGTTATTTTGGTTATTGTTGAGTTGTAGATATTCTTTACAATACTGGATATTAATCTCTTATATGGTTTGCAAATATTTTCTTCCATTCGATAGGTTGCCTTAATTCTGATTTTTATAGTAATTTGTACTTTAGGAAGTATGATCATAACTTTGAACTTGAGCTTTTATGTGTTCCTCAAAGATATGGCAATCTAGTATCAATGGAATTTGACAGTGTAGCATTCGAGTCGATACAGGTACCCCTCTGCCACTTCTGCTTATACCCATGGGCATATACATTCTTACTCTGTCTCTGTCTCTCATGCTCTTCTCCCCAGTATTGTAATCTGCATGGAATCCCCATTTGAATTTTTCACTTTTTCATCATGTTAAAATTTATGGTAAGATACATGATGGTATTAATGAAGATAACAATTGTATTTAAGGAATAGTGTGAAACTATCCAGGTTTAATTTACAGCAATTAGAAATTTCATGGGACACAATATAGGAGTTTTGAAGGCTCAAAGTGCATCGTAAGATCAAATGCCTTACTTATATACCACATTGTCTGATCTGAAAAGACGTGTTGTATGTATGTCACATGGATGAAAAAGAACTCTTTCTTCAGAAAGCCATAGCAGCCTCAGATTGAAATTTTGGAATATTTTATGTTGTCGGATTAAAGATAGAATATTTAGAATATGATGTCACATAGAAATTCCAGGCCCTATGGAAATACCTAAAATTAATAATGGAAAATAAGTCCAAAGGACTCTCTCAATTCAATAATAGCTATAATGACAATCATTTACTGTGTCAGAAACTATTATACATGCCTAACTTGCCATATGTATTTTAATCGGCACCTCAGCCTAGTGTGATCCATAATATTATTCTTCCCATTTTGGAGATGGGAGTTCAGATGTAATGGAATATACCCGTGGTTACAAATACGGTGAGAGGAAGTGAGCAAATTTGTACCCAGGGTGTTTGGCAGATTCTGTGTGCTTTACTACCACACAATACTAACTCTTCTTTTGCTTACCTGCTGTAAGGACCTGAATATATTATTTATTAGATCAACATAGAAATATACAAAAAAAATTAATTGTCAAAAAGTGGAGATTGAGTATTTAAATTAATTAACATGTTCTTGGAAATTGATGGGTTATGTCTACTTTGCAAATATTTAACATCTAGGAACAGATAATGCCTTTTGGTTGGAAAAGAGGGTTTCATTTCTATTAAAAAAAAAAACAACTTGGTTTGGAATAATTTGTCTCCTTTTTATAATGAGGTGAATGGCAGGATTTGCCAAATTGTGTTTCATGAGACCTAATTAAAATCAGGTGGGAGGGCAAGCGTGTGTCACCAAGTTGTTCTTAAAAAAATGAGAATCAAATGGGACTAATTAGAGGGAGTGATAGCCTTCATTAGATTCCTCAGAGACCGCGAAACACTGGCTAACTTTCCTGACTATCCAAGAAAAGATAAAGCTTGAAGCTCGTCCTTAGTCAGTAAAATGTTCCAAATGTACAAGCAAACAAAGTCTGAATTCTTTACTTTTCTCTGTTACTCATGACCTGTGGGACCTTGGAAGAGTTACATTGGATGAGTTTCTGTATTTGTAAAGTGCAACATTTTAATGGAAATATGCTTGTAGCCAGAGTTCTGTCTGTCAATTATGGCCCTGGGCCTTGGAGAGCTCCCTCAAGTCAAGGTGCTGTAGGTGGGCAAAATTTGCCACCTCAAAATGTCTCTATGGCCTGCAGATTATTCTGAGCTAAAAACAGTCAGGCCAAAAAGACTCAAGAAGAAACTGTGACCTTCTCCTTAGTCTCCTAAAGGATGTCGGTAGAGGACCTGTTCCAGGAAGAGAGCTGTCACCTAGACAAGTACAGTATGAACGAGGTGAGCCATGGGGAGGAACCTAGCAAACACTGCTAAAATTCCTCTGTGTGTCCCACTGTCCCTGCAGGACCCAGCAAACATGTATTTACCAAATATCTGCTTTTCCATCTCCATGTAAATAGCCTTCCTCCCCTTTACCCTTCCTCGTTCTAAGAATTAAATTGACAGGAGATGGATTAACAGGAGGAAATCAAACAAAAGTGTAATAACATGGTTACATGGGGGAGACCCGGGAGAACTGAGTAATGTGCCAGGGTGGCTGAAGCCGTCACCTTAAATGCCACCCCCAGTTATGGAGGATGCAGCGGGTAGTGGTTTGGGACTTCAAAGAGGAGGAGAGATTATCTGCAAATACGTATGAGGAATCCCTGTGATATTTGGAAGCTTCTGAAACTGAGTTATGGTGATTAATGTACAACTTTGTTTAATTTGCTAAAATTATTCAGTTGGACAATTAAAATGGGTAGATTTCATGATATGTAAGTTGAAACTCAAGAGAGCTTTTACAAAAATTTGGACTAATGGGGATAGAAAATTTGACCCAGTGGGGATACAGTCCCAAAGTCCTTTCCTAGGTCTAAAAATCCTGATTCTGTAATTTTGAGAATAATTTTTTTCCTTTTTCAGTTTTATTAGGTGGAATTATTACAGTTTGCACATATACATGATACTGCATGTAAATACAAACATATAATATACTGCACATATTTTTGGGGTTTATATATAAGTACTGATCAGTGTTTCTAAGAAGAGATTAGAGCTTTAGCTTTTTAAACTTCCATAGTTATCAAAGGAATAAAGCCAACCACAAAATTAGAATCAACAGAATGTGATAATTCAGTCATAAAGGACAGTGAAATGTGCTTATACATATTCAAGAAACCAGTCATCTAAGTTAAAAAAAAAAAAGGACACAAATGAAATAATTATTTATAAGATTCTGCATGTAAGTGACATCATATGGCATTCTTCTTTCTCTTTCTGGCCAACTTCACTTAGAATGACAATCTTGAAGTCCACCCATGTTGCTGCAAATGGCATTATTTTATTCTTTTTTATGGCCAAGTAGTATTCCATTGTGTATATATACCACATCTTCTTTATCCAGTCATCTGTTAATGGACACTTAGATTGTTTCCATGTCTTGGCTATTATAGTGGTGATCTGAACATTGGGGTACATGTGTCTTTATGAATTTTATTTTTCCCTGGGTGTATGCTCAGGAGTGGGATTGCTGGATCACATGCTAAGTCTAGTTTTAGTTTTTTTAAGGAACCTCTATACTGTCCTCCATAGTGGCTGCACCAATCTACATTCCCACCAACAGTGTAGGAGGTTTCCCTTTTCTCCACACCCTCTCCAGCATCTGTCGTTTGTAGACATTTTAATGATGGCCATTCTGGCTGGTGTGAGGTGATATCTCATTGTAGTTTTGATCTGCATTTCTCTGACAATTAGTGATGCTGAGCATTTTTTCATGTGCCTATTGGCCATTTGTATGTCTTCATTGGAGAATTGCTTGTTTGGGTCATTTGCCCATTGTTGGATTGGGTTGCTTTTTTTTTTTTGCTATTAAGGTGTATGAGCTGTTTGTATATTTTGTAAATTAGTCCCTTGTTGTTCACATCATTTGCAAATATTTTCTCTCATTCTGTAGGTTGTCTTTTTGTTTTGTTGATGGTATCCTTAGCTATGCAAATGCTTTTAAAGTTAATTAGATCCCATTTGTTTATTTTTGCTTTTATTTCCATTAATCCAAGAGCTGGTTCAAAAAAATACATTGCTGTGATTTATGTCAGAGTTTTCTGCCTGTATTTTCCTCTAGGTGCTTTACAGTATCCATCTTACATTTAGGTCTTTAATCTATTTTGAGTTTATTTTTGTATGTGGTGTTAGAGAATGTTCTAATTTTCAGTCTTTTGCAGGTAGCTGTACTGTTTCCCCAGCACCACTTATTGAAGAGACTGTCTTTTCTCCATCGTACGTTCTTGCCTCTGTCGTAGATTAATTGACCATAAGTGTGTGGGTTTATTTCTGGACAAGAATAATTTCTTAAAACTCATCTTCTGTATTTTTTTTCTTTAATTTTTAAATTAAATAGAGGTATCCTTTAAGGATCTGGCCTTAAAAAATGTTGATGTCACTTGTTTTGAACAATGTGCAGACGTTCTGCGTGGCTCTTTTCATTGTCTTTCTAGCCGGGGCTACACACACTCATGGTCATAATCTCACCATACACCATGCAGTTTACTCTAGCCAAATAAACCTCTGAACGGAGGCATTAGAGTTACAAATTTTGTCCCTACCAAATCTCTCTGTCCTCTAAATGCTCTAATTCTTCAAATTTTGGCAGACTTACCCTTCCTAAAATAAGCTGTGGTGGTCTGTACCTGGAGAGAAGACAGTGATAATTTGTGTTATTTAGGTTTCTTGAAGTGAAGGAGTTCTTCTCTATTTCCTAACAATCAGCTTCTTCTGGGAGACAGAGAGCAACATGAATCATCAGTGTCCTTAGCAGAATGTATTTTGCCTGTTAAAAATGAACATACACATCTTAGCATTCTCTTCGTATGTATAGTATTAGGACTTCTTGTCAGATCAGCCTTACAGGGGGAAAAAAGAGATGGAGAACTAAGTCAGATTTTGTAATCTGCCTCTGTACACATGTCTCGTGCCAACCAATTGCTCCTTTCATGTGTTCAGTAATGCTTGAAATTCCATGCATCCTTAATTAGCAGAAAGACATAAAAGTGAACATAACCTTGGCAGAGAAGAGCTGGACTTTAAGCTCCTTCTCTTCTTTCTCCTTGTATCTCTTGCTTGCTTACTTTCTGTGCAGACTGTAAACCCCATGAAGTGAGGGGTGGGGAGGATTCTGCTTTCTATTGTATTCCCAGCATCTCTCAAAGAGCCTTGCTCAGTGGAAAGATATTGGTAAGTGAGAAAGTGAACAGTTTGCATGACTGTGCAAAGTGCACACATCACAGGAACGAATCCTGAGAAAGGCAGCTGTGACTGAGACAGGTGTGGCCTCTGCTGTCACGTGGTCAAGTTGGGGGAAACAGGTATTTAACAAATTACGGTGGAGGCAAAAGTCTCAGAAGAAATAAAACACATTCCCGCTCTCCTCAGTTACCATTAGAGCCGTGATTCTCATCCTTAGTGCGTGTTAGAATGTGACAGGGATTTATAAGAAAGACACCGAAGTCTGTGACCCACACGAGGGCAAAACTAGAATCACTGGACATGAAGCCAGGACGCTGGTATTTTCTTAGACTTCTGGGTAATTCTAGTAGATAGGTTTAGGGTCTTCTGACCTGTAAGCTCCTGGTAACCCAGTCCGGACGGGGTGTGGACATCTCTGTGGTCCTCCCAGCTCTGGTGGTCTCTTCCCTTTTGGTTTTCTCCATTTAGGTGGGACTCTGACCTTTTATAGCCCAAACCTCACCCCGCTTCCTTGTAGACTGTTCACCTAGTCC
Source organism: Camelus ferus (assembly GCF_009834535.1). Taxonomy (NCBI): domain Eukaryota; kingdom Metazoa; phylum Chordata; class Mammalia; order Artiodactyla; family Camelidae; genus Camelus; species Camelus ferus. The sequence goes on from NC_045704.1 coordinate 40,717,113, forward strand.
TCAATATAAAGTTGTATTGAGAGAGCATTGAATTCAGCTAATGATACTCTACCCGGTCTTCAAAAATAGAAAGAAATGTTCTGACTTCCCCTTGTGTACATTGAATCACTCAAAGGTCTATCAATCCCATTGCCTGCATGCATTTTTTCAAGTCATTTTTCTCTATCTCAACAACTATGCTGAGACTTCAGTCTATGATTTGGTGACTGTATTGGTATCCCAGATACTTTTCTTCTCTCTTCAATTTATTCTACTTGGTGCTCCAGGAGCAAAGTTATCTATCTATAGCGCACATCATGTTATCATCTGCTTTATAAATATAGTGAGTAAAGACAAGACAAAACAAACTTCCTTCAGAATAGTCTATTGTAAAAATTTTAGGCTCCTTAAGGAAGCAAACACAATTTCTTGCATAGTTTGAATCTACCAGTTACTTCTAATCCCTTCTCTCTACCTGCTCCTCCCCTACCCTGTAAGTCATTTGTCTTAATTGTGTCCGATTTTTAAACCCCTCCTGATCTGTGTATGTCACACTTCTGACCTGAAATGCCTTTCTCCCCTACATCCCTGATCGCCTCCCCATCGCCTGTTCAGAAGTATGCTTATCTTTCTTCAAAGTCAAGTTCAAATGCAAATTCCTTTGTGAACCCTTACCTGTATCTCTGCTTTTTAGGGATGTGAAGCATGTTGTTGGTTTTAGCAGAGGAAATAAGAGTTAGTCCTAGCCCTGCCTGATCATGTGACCAAAAATAAAGCATATGTTAAATAATGGATTTTATTGAAAGCTTAAAATTCTACCATTCCTCCAAAATCACCGGAGTTTGCTTGAGTCATTGATTACTTACAAATGAATATTGGAAAAATTGTGGATATGGAGAATGGTTACTTTTTATAAACCAAAATTCTAGAAATAAGGTTGAAACTGGGATGCCAGATCTAATCTAGTGTGAGTCTGTCTTTGTATTTTTCAGCATCATAAATACAGCTTACAAATAGTTTACTGTGCTATAGAAAATAAAAGGAAAAAAATGTAAATGAATATTCAGTGTGATTTGTGGGAAGACAGCTCAGAGGTGTGTATCTTGCAGTAGAACTGTTGTTATGAAATATTATTGCCCCTCAAATATATATACCACTCTGTCTTTTTAACATATTTTTCTTCAACACTTTTCCAATAATTGTGACTGGAGAATATATACTATGTAATTACTATAGATGATTTAATACTGTAGCCAGAACTAGAGCTTTTTTGGCATCTGATTCATAACTCAAGGAACCTCTGAAACTTTAAACAACCAGGGAGCCCACGTTATGAACAACAGTAACTAGGGAAAGTCTAGGATGTGTGATACGTGGTAGGATGTTGCAGCCTCTCATAATAAAGCAGGTTATTAGATTTCCTAAAATGAATAATCCCAGAAGAATGGGCATATATTGCCAACTTCATGAGTCACCCTGAAGACCCACTTCTATTTATAGAGTAAACCTCTTGGATTAGAAGATTTGCATTTAAATGGTCTCTTTCTCCCTTGCAGCTACAGGTTTCTGCATCGGATAATACTCCTTTCTTTGTGCAGCACACACAGAAAGGATCCTAATAAATCCCATCATTGTGATGATCCCAGAGTTTATCAAAGGACTTTGAAGGTATTCTAATAGACCCATTTGAAATAGGTTTTCCTGTATCTCCTTTTGGGAGTTTTAAAATATAGTTAGGATAATTAGCTATTTCCCTGCAGGCCATCTTTATGAATTTGAGATAAGATGTCATCCATTTTCTTAGTAAATTAAAGAAAAACACATATTTGAAAACTAACTGCTCATTTCAATAGCAAAAAAAAAAAAAAAAAAAAGCAACCGTTTAACACTTTTAACAATCTCTTTCTAACACTGCATGCCTCTTAGTCCCGTCTTTGAGGAATTAAGTAAATAAAGAATTAAGAGGACTATAACCCAGATTCTTGGTGTTGAAGAATTCTCATTTAGAACCTTAGAAGTAGTCAGCGGGGCTGGAAGTCATCTGTCATATTATATGGTATGATATCCTAGTTTTAGAAATTATTTGTCCAGTTTGCAAAAAGGAAGACTCGACTAGAGTAATTCAAAGGCTGTGGCAACATTTGTGGCATATTGTAGATATTTTATCAATGTCATGTGCATTCAAGACCCCTCTGAGACTTAGTCCAGTGTGCTGTCCATTACAACATGAGGTGCCTGTAAGGGAGATGTCTGTATGAGGTGGATGAGGGAGAGAAGGAAGAGGAGTTCGTTCACATATTGTCTCCTGTGTGTGTGTGTGTGTGTGTGTGTGTGTGTGTGTGTGTGTGTATAAAACACCTCTAAGCTTGAGCAAGTGGAAGGGTATACTTCCTGCTTTTTCTTAGAATGTCTCAACACATCACAATGTCAAGTCCCACTAATTTAATTTAAGTTAAATTCTTTTGATTCCAATACAAATAAAAACATGAATTACTTTCTTAGGGATACTAAACACAACTTATAGAAAAACGAATAAACATAAAAATTGCTAGTAAAACCCTGTGTGAAAAGAACAATGTGTGTGTGAGTCACCACATATTAAAATATCTCATAGCTGCTTCCTTTTTTGTATATATACGTATTTTTTTTTAATTGAAGTATATTCAGTTTACAATGTGTCAGTTTCTGGTGTACAGCACAATGCTTCAGTCATACATGAACATACATATATTCGTTTTCATATTCTTTTTCACCATAAGTTACTACAAGATATCGAATATATTTCCTTGTGCTATACAGTATGAACTTGTTGTTACCTATTTTATATATATACATTAGTATCTGCAAATCGCGAACTCCCAGTTTATCCCCTCCCATCCTCCTCCCCTCTGGTAACCACATGTTTGTTTACTATGTCTGAGAGTCTGTTTCTGTTTCGCAAATAAGGTCATTTGTCTTTTTTTTTTTTTTTTTTTTTCAAGATTCCACATATAAGTGATACGGTGTTTTTCTTTCTCTTTCTGTCTTACTTCACTTAGAATGACATTCTCCAGGTTCATCCGTGTTGCTGCAAATGGCATTATTTTATTCATTTTTATGGCTGTGTAGTATTCCATTGTGTATATATACCACCACTTTATCCAGTCATCTGTCAATGGACTTTTAGGTTGTTTCCATGTCTTGGCTATTGTAAATAGAGCTGCTGTGAACACTGGGGTGCAGGTGGCTTTCTGAATGAAGGTTCCCTCTAGATATATGGCCAGGAGTGGGATTGCTGGATCACATGGTAAGTTTATTCTCAGGTTTTTTGAGGAATCTCCATAGTGTTTTTCCATAATGGCTGCACCAAACTACATTCCCACCAACAGTGTAGGAGGGTTCCCTTTTCTCCACACTTTCTCCAGCATTTATTGTTTGTGGACTTTTGAATGGTAGCCATTCTGACTGGTGTGAGGTGATACCTCATTGCAGGTTTGATTTGCATTTCTCTGATAATTAGCAATATTGAGCATTTTTTCATGTACCTATATATGTAGTGTCCTTTATCTTTCTTTATGGTCTTTGTTTTAAAGTCTATTTTGTCTGATATGAGTATTTCTACTCCTGCTTTCCTGTCATTTCCATTTTCATGAAATATCTTTTTCCATCCTCTCACTTTCAGTTCGTATGTGTCCTTCACTCTAAAGTGGGTCTCTCGTATGCAGCATATTGTAGGTTTTTTGTTTTATTATCCAGTCTGCCACTCTGTCTTTTGATTGGAGCATTTAGTCCATTGATATTTATAGTAATTATTGACAGATGTGTGCTTATTGCCATTTTGAACTTTGTTTTCCAGTTGATTTGATATTTCTTTGTTCCTTTCTTTTCCTTTTTGTTTTTCTTTTTGTGGTTTGGTTTTTTTTTTTTTTTTTTTGGTATTAGCTTAGGTTCTTTTTGGTTTTGTGACTCTATTGTGTACTTTTGATTTGTGGTTACCCTGTTTTTCAAGTATGTTAATCTTTACTATATCTGTTTGCTTCAGACTGATAGTCGGGTAGGCTCAAACACATCCTAAGAAGAATGAAGAAAAAGAGAAAAATCTGTACTTTCTTGCTCCCCCCTCCCACCTTTTGTGATTTTGATGTCTTTTTTTTTTTTTTTTTAACATCTTCATGTTTATTCTCTTGCAACTCATAGTTACCACATTTCCAAGTATGGTTTTCTTGTTTCTGTTGCTTCCTCCTTCTTTTCTACTTAGACCTTTCAATATTTCTTTTAGGGTTGGTTTAGTATCGCTGAATTCTTTTAGTTCTTGTCTGTGAAATCCTTTATTTATCTTTCTACTCTAAGGATAGTCTTGCTGGATAGAGTATCCTAGACTGCAGCTTTTATTCATTCAGGACTTTGAGTGTATCTTGCCACTCCCTTCTGGCCAGCAGTATTTGTGTAGAGAAATCAGCTGAAAGCCTTATGGGGGTTCCCTTATAATTAACTCTGCTTTTCTCTTGCTGCCTTTAGAATCACTTCTTTAACTTTGGCTATCTTAATTATAATATGTCTTGGAGTAGGTCTGTTTAGGTTTTTCTTGTTTGGGACCCTCTGTGCTTCCTGTACTTGGATATCTGTTTCCTTCTTTAGGTTTGGAAAGTTTATAGTCATAAGTTCTTCAAATATCTTTTCAATCCCCCTTTCTCTTCTTCTGGGACCCCTAACATGCACAGGTTGGCACGCTTTATTATCCCATAATTCCGTTATATTGCTTTGATTGGTTTTTACTTGCTTTTCTGTCTGCTGTTCTGATTGGGTGACTTCTGTTATCCTGTCTCCTGAATCACTTATTCATTCCTCTGCATTATCTGGTCTGCTTTGACTGCCTTCAGCTCGGCTCTTATCTCAGCCATTGAGTTTTGTTTTTAATTGGCACCTCTTTATAGTTTGTTTCCTTTTCATAGTATTCTCTGTATCTGTTCAATCTCTTATTTCCTTCAGTTCTTTTATCACCCCATTTTTGAAGTCATGATCTAGTAGATTGTCGAGGTCTATCTCATTGTTCGTTCTTTCAGGGGATTTCTCTTGTTCTTTTAATTGGTAGTGTTTCCTCTGCTTCTTCATTTTACTTCTATTTCTCTGGCTCTGTGGATTTAGGAGTATCTCATAGCTTCTTCTTATTTGAAAAAAACAAACAAACAAAAACAAACAAACAAACAAAAAAAACCCCTCCAGCAAACAATGTAGTACTGTCACATAAGTAGAAGAAATAGTGAAATAGAAGAGCATCCATAAGAATCCGTAAGTGAAACCAAGCAGGACCTTGTGAGTGTGTCCCCTGTTTCTTATTCTTGAATTTTTGGAACTGGTTCCTGGACATAAGCTCACCATCTCTCCAGGTTGCTGGACTCCTAAATAAAGCAGCGTTTCTTTTCCTTGACCTGTCTCTGAAGCATCTGGCTTTTGAGTGGAGAGTAGGTGAGCCTGAGTTTGGTAACAGGTTTTGGCTCCCAAAGTGGGGCTGTGCTCTCATGGTGTCTGACTCCTCCAGGTTTCCCAGAGTAGAGCCACCAGGCAGGGCAACATTCCAGGACCATCGAGAATATCAAGACTAGTTGGCCCCGAGAGGGGGATTTTGGGGGATGTTCCAGTAGCTGCCAAAACTATTTGCTTCAGCGATTCTTCCTATTTCTCCCCTGCTTTGCACCTGCTGCCAACTTTGGCTTTTGGTTGTGGGAATGGAAACATGCATCTGAGACAAGTGGATGAGCTCCAGGACTGGTAAGTCCACTGATGTGCAGGTGGGCCACCTTCCCTTTGTGCTGACAGGGCATTTTGCCAGTTGGTTCTGATATGCATCTGCCACTGAAGGCCATTTGTGTTGGGGAAGTGTTTGGGACCCCATACCGGTCATCCTCTCAGAGGCATTGTGATGGATCTGTCTTCTGGTGTGTGAGTGATTCCATTTATATAACTGATATTCTTGTTGTCTTTTTGTACAATGGGAAATTCGGTTTCAATTCCATATCACAGCCCCTTGGAGTGCATTCTGGGTGGTTGGAAGGATTTTAGCTATGATCCTGTGACAAAAGAATGAAAATGATTTTTTTTTTTAAACACTGTGTGGGCACAATATTCCTTGGACTCCAGAGAAAACTGGTTAAGATGAAACAATTTTGAAATTCCAAATCTGGTTCTTTTTGCATATGCAGATATGCAGTTAGAAAAAGCTGGCTTGATAAAACATCTTTTCAGAATTCTGACCCTGAGGGATCAAGTCCTTCTAGGAGGAACTTGCATTTCCCTCCCATGCCCTTAAAATGTAAATACTCTACCTGGCTCTCAAGAACTTATCTGAATGTCTGTAGTTCCTGTGACTGAGAGAGCAAAAGGGGAGCCTTTTTTAACTCAAGCAGAAACACTATGAGATCTGATTCTGTCTTTATGTAAAAATTAACTTGTAAATGAGCTCTCTTTAATTGACTTCAAAGTAAACACTTACAAATTAAATACTTCTAAATATAAAATAAACTGGCCAGAACGAATTTCAAGTTAATGTGATCTGGGAAATATTCAGTACTGAATCAATATCTGGTGTTGAAGCTAGCTTAAGCTTGTTGGTTTGATTAATATAGACAGTGTTAGGTATAATACTTTTATTGTACCTAGGTTTACTAGAAGTCAAGCAAGTATTTTATATCTGTTTCAAGTGTGTTAGCAAGGAACATCACTTGATATGATGAAACTTCAAGTAAATGTACATAAGGGGCTTTTTAAAGGTGACTTTGCTAGCAGTGATTTTGTTTTGGGACTGTCTGCTTTAAAGATAGTCTCTCCACAATTTGGTAACTTGAAACTAAACTAAGTGACAAAGAATTCATTGACTATTCAGGTCATTTCAAATAGGATAAAATATTGGAACATTAGTTGCTGAGCAGATTTAAATTTACATACCTTTGCCTTCTTAGATAGACTAAAGTGTAAGTTTTTCAATCAAAAAATGCTGGTATGACAAACTGCTCATAATTCTTATTTTTTGCTAGAAATTAGGATTTTTAAGGGTCAAAATTATAATATTGTAATTAAAGCTACCAAAATAAGAGAAACATTTCAGTAATTCAAGAAAGTAAGATGTTTTCAGTACAGCAAGGTATGAGGAGTGGAACTGCATGTCATTAAGGGAAAATAAGGGTGATTTTGTCCTAAAGCTGGCTGTTTCTGAATGGAGAAGAAAATAAGTGACAAAATAAATGGATCCAGAAAGTTGTACTGAGAAAAGAGTTTTGTACATGGTAAGGATTGGCTTAGATTAGATAAGTTAAATTAGGTAAATCAATTTTGCTATTGACAGTAGGCTGATGCAAGAGTGGAGTTTGGTTCTCTGTTAAGAGAATATTTTCTTGAAGTGGTGGTTTCGATAACAGACTGTGTGAGTTTCCGTACCTTTAAGTGATCTGTACTTGCTTTTGAAATCTGTCACTTTGGTTAAGTCAGTAAGTATTGTTTCAGTGACCTGTGATCCTATTTGACCAAATGTTTTGAAATCATTTTGACAAAGTCCCGAAACATCAAATTCTAACTGAAGTTCTTTTGACCCCCAGTTAACTTCGAGATGTTTCAAAGGAAACCTGAGAGAGATATCAAATTACCTAGGAATATTTGGAATGTTAAATCACATGGAAAAATTCTACCTGCTCCATCTGGGTTCACCTCCCTTTGAGGGAATAAGCCAATCTGGGTCCATTTTCTTTTGGAGTGGGAGTGGAATTTTTGGTCTCCACCTCCTCTGATTTTCTGTCTTTGCGACTGTACCTTATTTGTTGACTGTATATTCGTGTGCATTGGTTTGGCCTGAGCTGCTCTAGCTTGCTCTGCACTTCATCTGGGCTCATTGTGAGCCAGTCTGAGCTCATTTGGGGCCATTCTGGGCCTATTCTCCGTTGAGAGCTGGGCCAATTTGGAATTCTCCATCTGGGAGTGGAGATGGAATTTGGGGGGTATACTTCGTTGGATCTTTTGTTTGTGGCACCGTGTTTGCTGTTTGTATGTGTGTGTAACAGTACTTGTACTGGCACACTGAGACACCTCTGCGCTCTGAGGGCACCACGGCATTTTTCCCTCTTGCATTGGCTTCACCGATGGTGGAGCACTGGTTGGGATTTTCTCTCTCTGGGGCTAGGGAATTGCGACCCTGAGAGAGCATTCTACATTGCATTGTTTTGCTGTGAATAATTAAATACGGGTGATCAGAGCTCTGTATCTTATAGTAGGTCTGTATTTATAAAATTTACTGTGTTAGCCATACTCTTGCCCTGATGTTCAAGAGGAAAAGAAAATTACCTAGTGAAGTTATCGCAGCATGTAATTATTCCTGATATATCACTGCTTGCTTTAAGTCTACTGCTAAAAACGCATGTATGATGCTTGTGTAACAATTTGGTACAAGTGATAAGATATATGGCTTATAAAATGTTTCCCCATTAACATACCTCTGAGCCTGTTCATGATATCTGAGTAGTTCCCCCCCCCCACATAGATAACAAAGCAAAAAAAAAAAAAAAAAAAATTCATATACATATAAACAAAAAGGAGGCCTAGCACCAAGTGACATGGTGGGCCCAGGGCAGGCGATAGACATCCTGGCATTCAGGGACACATATTTTGTGCTGTCGAAGGATTTGCAGTCAAAAGGGGAAAGGTGGGAAAAAAAATATGTACATACTGAGGTATGGGGAAGTTGTTCTGGTGTATACCTGGTTTAAACTTAAGCTTAACTGACTAGAGTAGCCTGTTTTGTGGCCTTTTGGATATGTATTGTACAGTTGCTTTGGCCATTGAGGAGGGGAATGTATTTGAAAGTCAAAATCGAGTAGGTATGGTTCAGATGTTCAAGGTAAAACTAGATGGTCATTGTGGACATAATTTCAGACACATTCCTATATCGCTTAGAACTTGAATTTTCTGAACTGTGTCAGACTTGGGGATGCTACCAGCCCTTCTCAAAGGAGCATCTGCTGGCAGCTGCAAACTTACTGGTCTCAAGGTCTCCTCTTGTAACTATCAACTTTTTAGACAATGGAATTGCTTTAGATCAGATGTTAGTAAAAGATGACTTATGTGTAGTGGCCAATAGCTCTGGCTATGTATTTGTTAATGCCACATCAGAAATTAAACCCTGCTTAGATAAAATTAGACAACTGGCTACAAATGTGCCCTGAAGTTCCAGGTCCAGATTGGGTGTCAGGCATATTCTCTTGAATTTCTCAGACAACAAGATCTATCTTGTCTATTAACATTCCTCCTAATTCTAATTGGGTCTGTTGCACCAAAATGGTGGACCACAGGATTAAGATCTGAATCATTATAAAATTCGAATCTAGGACTTGGAATTTAGGAATGTTTCCAAATCAGTGTCTGTTCCCCAAATCAAGGTAGGACTGTGCCCCATTTCAGCAGGAAGTAACCAGAGTGGTCATCACCCTGTTCCCTCAGATTTGGGGAAGGTAGAAACAGAAGTGGAGATTGACACCAAGTCCTTCAAAAAACCAAGTTCCTCTGCCGAGTTTATGATTAACCTCTCTATCCTAAATGTTATTCCCTTTCTTGTCCAACACGTGTTCTCCTCAAGATTGTGGTTTATCGAAGAAAAGAGGGGATTGAAACCAAGCGGGACCCTGTGAGCTCTCTAGGGACAAATCTTCCATGTCTTCTGCTTCTTGTTTGTAGGAAACAGGCTTTCATTCAGCCTCCTAGACCTTCCCTGAGTTCCAAAGGGCAGATTCAAACAGTTGCTAATCAGGGAGGAGGAGGGAATGAAGAAACAGAGGTGGAGCAGTCGGGAAACAAGAGTGCAGTGATAAAGCAGGGTCCCAATTCCTGCTCAAGGAATATACATAACAAGTGATGGGCAGACTTGGCCAACATCTAGTCAGACTATGCATGCATTTATCCTTTGACAGGGATTCTAATATCTAGGAAATTATCTCGATGATACACATCCAGTAATTTAAAACTGCAAATACACAGGGTCATTCCTTGCAGCACTGTATGTATGCAACAAACTGGAAACTACTTATGTTACAGAAACGACAGGCCAGCCAAGAAACAAGCACCACTTGGAGGGTTCGGGTACTCAGATGTATTATGCCAATGGGCTCAGAGGGGCTTCTGCTCCGAAGCTCTGAGCACCTCCAAGACATGCGCATGAGGTTTTATAGGGCAAAGTACAAGCTTGGGGTATTTGGCCAATAGGCATGGAACAGCTTTAGCAGCATCATTATCACAAGAGTGGAGGCAGGGAGGCAGCAAACCAACATTCCAAAGCCAGATATATCTCTTTGAAAATCCAGCTGGCTAGCAAAAAAAAAAAAAAAAAAAAAAAAAAAAAACATGAACAGCAAACCAACACTAATTAACTTAGATTTACAAGTTAGTCCAGCAGAACTCAGATCAGTATTCCGATACTTAAATTTGTGAGTTATCTTGTTAGCCCAGCCCAGCCTCTCCTTCACATTCCTAGACTTGTGAGTTATCTTGTTAGGCCAGCCCGGCTTTTCCTTCACATTCCCCCCTCTTGATGCTTTCACAACCCTAGTTGGAGTAAGCATCATCACTTATCTGTTGCAGGGGCTCATAATTGGAGGCTAACATCTGAAGTTTTATAGCCTCTATCTGCTCACTGACAAAGCGGGTCAGGAAGTTTAGGACACAGGGCCCAAACAGCAGAACTGCAAAAATCAGGAGCAAGGGACCTATGAACAGTGCCAGCCAGGAGGTCCAGCCCCAGGGGCCTGTCCATGGGCTCTTATCTAAAATATGTTTTCTCTTTTCCACTCGGTCTTGTAACTCGTGAACCATCCCTCTGACAATTCCTGCTTGACTGGCATAAAAACAGCACTCTTCATTTAGGAAGAGGCATAGTCCCCCCTCTTTGGCTGTGAGTAGGTCCAGACCCCTCCTGTTTTGTAAGACCACCTCGGCCAGAGAGTCAATCTGATTTTGCAGAGTTCCCAGGGTTTCTGCTATTTGTTGGAGATTGTGGCTGAACTCACCTGTAAGCTGATAATAGTAATAAGAGGAAGAGGCGATGCCACCGATTCCTGTGCCCACGCCTGCTGCTGTTCCAAGCCCCACTAGCAAGGGGAGCAATTGTATAGCTCGTTTCTTCCTCCGTGGATGCTGGTGAGTTACGACAGGGATGGGTAGACTTTGATTATTAGGCATAATGTAACATCAGCCTTCTGATTATCTTAGACGTGATGCTGCCGTGCTGGCCCTAATTATGACAAGGTATAAAATAGCTATCAGGATTCTATGGCCTATGTTCCAGTCAGGTGGGGCGGCGCTAGCTATCCCCACTGCTAATACGCAGACTACTATAGCAAACATGGAAAGAGGCAAGGGAGCACAAAAGAAATACGTTTAACAGCTTCACTGAGCTTTCCTCAAGCTTCGGCCGTGCGTGCGTTGACTAGCCACCTTCCGGGTGTGGCTAGAGCAGGGCTCGTCGATCCTTTTCTGGTCCCTCTTGATCTTGATCTTGAGCAGGTCTCCCCGGATACTCTCAATTTTCCAGGGACCCTCTGTTTGAGGTGAAGTCGCTGTCTTAACCCTGGAGTGGTGGATCCAAGGGATGACTCCTGCAACTTTAACAGCTGTAGGGGTAGTTAATAGCACTAAATACGGCGCCTACCATGTTGGTTTGAGAGGTAGCTTTTTCCAGTCCTTCACCCATACTTGGTCACCTGGTTTATGGGGATGCACTTGGACCCCTAGCGAGATGGGGATTCTATTACCCAACCCCAAACTTCTCGTAGTACTTGTCTTAGTCCCAACAGTTGTTGGTGGAGCCCTAAATTTCCTATTTCTGGGGTGGGATTTCCCATCCTGACTAAAGGTGGTGGTCACCCATAGAGGATTTCAAAGGGAGAGTACCCAGTATTAAATCTTGGGGTGCATCTTATTCGCAACAGAGCCAGGGGTAAAATGTCCACTTAGGGGAGCTGGGTTTCTTGGCTGATTTTAGCTATCATTTGTTTTAGAGTTCTGTTCATTTGTTCTACCTTCCCTGAGCTCTGAGGCCGGTATGCTGTGTGCAGGTTCCAGCGGATGCTCAGTGCCTTTGCCACTTGCTGTACAATTTCTGCCACGAAGGCGGGTCCATGGTCAGACCCGATGGAGGTGGCATTCCAAATCAAGAGATAACATCCCTGAGGAGAGTCTTTGTCACTTCCCTTGCTTTCTATGTCCTGGTAGGGTAGGCTTCTACCCACCCTGTGAAGGTGCAAACGAAAACCAGCAGGTACTTATATCCCTTACTGGGCCCAAGTTCAGTAAAGTCCACTTCTAAATCTTTGAAGGGAGCCAATCTGCATCATTGTATTCCCATTGGCCCAGTGAGCCCTTGTTTTGGATTGTTTTGTGCACAGAGCAAGCAGCGTTGGGAGACTGATGTGCACAGAGTAGGGAGACGAGAAATTAGGAAATATCACTTTAAGACGGCCTCCAAAGCCATTTTTCCCATATATGTGGCTTCGTGGTGTTGTTGGACTAGACGATAAGCTAGTCGTTCTGGGATGAAAACCCTTCCATCCGTCATGATTCACCATCCCTCCTTTCCTTTCTTTCCTTGTTCAGCCTGTGCCCACTTGTTTTCATTGTGGCTATATTCTGGGGCAGTGGGTAGCTCTGGCGCTGCCATAACTTAAATTACTGAGTGTTCCCAGGTGGCTGCTTCTCTTGCCTTTTGATCAGCCAGCCTGTTCCCCTGGCTCACAGGGTCATTTCCTTTTTGGTGTCCCTTACAGTGAATAATGACCACTTCCTTTGGATCCCATACTGCCTCCAGTAACTGTAAAATTTCTTCTTTGTTTTTGATTTCCTTTCCCCCAGCAGTCAAAAGTCCTCTCTCCTTATAAATGGCTCCATGTACATGCAAGGTTGCAAATGCATATTTGGAATCAGTGTATATATTGACTCGTTTTCCTTTCCCTTCCTTTAGTGCCTGGTCCAGTGCCCAGATCTCTGCTCGCTGAGCAGACCATCCTGGGGGAAGGGACTCTGCCTTTATTACCTCTCGGGTTGTTGTTACAGCGTAACCTGCTTGCCGTTGTCCATCCTGCATGTAACTGCTGCTCTCTGTGAAAAGTTCCAGGTCTGGGTTTTGCAGGGGCTTGGTTAGATCAGGCCTACTTGCGTACATCTCTTTGATGATTTCTTCGCAGTCGTGGTCAGGCTGCCCTTCCACCTCAGGCAAATATGTGGCTGGGTGTAAGGTTTGCACAGTCTCTAGACGGACTCTTGGATTCCCACATAGAAGCCCCTAGTAGTGGGTCATCCTTGTGTTAGTTATCCATTTGTAACCTGGGCTGTTCATCAGTGCCACCACAGAATGGGGCACTTTTACATTTAAAGTCTGTCCCAGTTTGAGTTTATCTGTCTCGTTGACCAGGAGGGCTGTGGCAGCGACGGCCCACAAACAGGGTGGCCATCCTGATGCTACAGGGTCCAGTCTTTTAGACAAATAGGCCACAGGTCACTGCTGCGGACCCACATTCTGAGTCAGGACTCCAAGAGCGGTTTGGTCTCTTTCATGCACAAACAGATTAAACTCTCACGTTACATCTGGTAAGCCTAGTGCTGGGGCTTGGGTTAGCAGTTCCTTTAATTGCCTAAAGGCATTTTCTTGTTCAGTTTCCCATTTGAGGGTTTCCTTTCCTGATCCAGCAGTTGCTTTGTAGAGGGGCTTGGCGATTCTTGAAAACCAGGGATCCAGATCCGGCAAAACCCTGCTGCGCCCAGGAGCTCTCACAGTTTTCTTTTTGTTTCCGGTCTGGGTATGGTGCAAATAACTTGTTTTCGTTCTGATCCTAGGGCTCGGTGTCCCTCTGGGATAATAAATCCCAGGTATTTGACTGTCTTTTTGCAAATCTGGGCCTTTTTCCATGAGACCTTGTACCCAGTTGTTTGGAGTAACCCTAGGAGGGCTCGAGTTCCTCTCCAACAGTCCTCTTCACTGGGGCTGGCTAACAGCAAGTCATCCACATACTGGAGCAGAGTACAGTTCAATGTCTCCCCGGGGAATTTTACAAGGTCTGCGGCTAGTGCCTCTCCGAACAAGGTGGGCAAGTTTTTAAAGCCCTGGGGGAGACGTGTGCATGTCAGTTGAGTTTTTCCTCCTGTATGGGGATCCTCCCATTCAAATGCAAATATGGGCTGGCTCACAGGTGAGAGTCAAAGACAGAAGAAAGCGTCTTTAAGGTCTAGGCATGTAAACCATCTGCATCTGCCGGAATGAGGCCTAGAAGAGTGTATGGATTTGGCACTGCTGGATGTATTGTAGTGACTACTTCATTCACTTTTTGTAAGTCCCGCACTGGTCTATAGTCTGTTCCTTCTGCTTTCTTCACCGGGAGCAATGGTGTGTTCCAAGGAGATCTGCACTCAGTTAGGATTCCCTCTTGTCGGAGGCGCTGTATATGCTTCTGGATTCCTAAGTGGGCCTCTCGAGGCATGGGATATTGCTTCTGTCTGACCAGGCTGGCTCCAGGTTTGAGGTCAGTCACCAGTGGTGCCTGATTATGTGCCTAAGCCTGGTGGTCCATTTTCAGCCCAGACTAATGGAAAGTCTTCCAGGAGTTTGCTAGGATTTTCCTGGAGTTCTCTGCTCTCATACAGATGCCACTCTTCTTCTCGGGGCACTGAGATGGGTAGAATCATAGACTCTCCCCGTAGGGTCAGATGTGCCTATTTCCCGGGGATGAAGGTAATTTATGCCCCCAATTTAGATAGAAGGTCTCTTCCAAGCAATGGTATCAGGCATTCAGGCAAATATAAAAATTCATGTGTCACTAGATGGCCCCCTAGTTGACAGGATCGTGGTTGGCAGAAATGGCGGGCAGTTGAGTCCCCAGTAGCCCCTATAACAGTCGCCTTTTTCTTGGTCAAGGGGGCTACAGGTTGGGTCACCACAGAATACTCTGCTCCTGTGTCTACCATAAAAGTCATTGGTTGGCCCCCTACAAACATGTTGACCTTGGGCTCCCGGGGTCCCAGGGGCAGGGAGCCCAGTCTCTCCTATTCTGAGTCGACCCCAGCCAGTCCGATGTGATTACTGGCTGGTGGCTCCAGCTGATAAGTAGGCCTTTTGGGGGGTGCTTTCTTTCCATCCTTTCTGTTTGGGCACTCGTTCTTCCAGTGTCCTGTCTCCTGGCAGTATGCGTACTGGTCTCGGCCCAAGGGCATCCATGGTTGGGGTCCCCTCTTCCGGGGTGGTGCAGGATTCTGGGTGAAGCTTGTTTTCCTCAGGGCTGCTGCAAGGAGTGTGGCTTTCTGCTTCATTCGCTGGTCTGCCTCTCGTTGGGCTTCCCATTCTCGGTTTACAAAAACTTTGCAACTTCCATCAGCTGTGTTGCGTTCATCCCTGCGAATCCATCCAGTTTTTGGAGTTTCTGGCGTATATCTGGGTATGATTGGGCTTCGAAGGCAGCATTGACCATCCGCTGGTTTTCTTGGGCCTCAGGATCAAAAGGAGTGTAGACTCGGAATGCTTCACAGTCTCTCATAGAAGTCAGTGGGGGTTCCGTCTGGCCTCTGGGTCACCGTGGTCATTTTAGACATGTTAGTTGGCTTCTTGGCTCCCGCTCTTAGCCCTTGTAGGATGGCCTCCCAGTACTCACACAGCACTTCTCTTCCTTCTTGGGTGTTAAAGTCCCAATCTGGTCTGGTGTTAGGGACATGTGTCATGGCCCACCCCTCAACATCCATTGTGTCCCCAGGGGCTCGGCCCTGCAGCCATTTTTGTGCTTCAATGAGAATGCGTTTCCTCTCCTTCGTATTAAAAAGAGTCAGAAGCAGCTGGCGGACATCATCCCAGGTGGGCCGGTGAGAATGGAAGATAGACTCTACGAGGTCACTCATAGCCTGTGGCTTTTCAGAGTAGGAAGGAGTATGATGACGCCAATTGAGAAGATCTGTGGTGCTAAAGGGTTGGTAGTAGAGTACGGGGTGCCCGGGCTGAACAGTCCCGTCTTCTCCAACCCTTGCTGCAGCCCTTGTGTCTCCCACAGCGGCATTTGGAGGGCCGGTGGTGCTGGCTTCCCAGCTTGTGCTGAGTGGAGTCTCCTTCCTACCGGCTCAGGCTGGGGGCTGGGCTCTGCCTCTGGGTCCTCAGGTTGGGGAGGTGGTGACACAGAGGGTGGTGGTGTGTCTAGTGGGACTGGAGGTGTCTGTGCTCCAGGGGTATACGGAGAGGGTAAGCATATCTCATCTGCGTCTCCCTGGAAAATAGGTTTTTTCTGTCTGTCTTTTTGGCCTGGACTGGCTGAGCTGCTAATATCTTGCATTGTCCAGGTCCATTTGAGCAGAACCGAATCCATGGGGGTAGAGTCTGGGCGATATTCAGCCAGGAGTCAATGTAAGGGAATTGATCTGGGTGGCCTGGGGTTCCAGGGATAATTTGATAGACTGCTCACACTGTTGCTAGGTCGAGTTCCTCCTGAGGGCCGCCCGACTCCAAGGGCCGGCCATTCAAGCTCACACAAAGTGCGGAGCCTGCCAGGAGTCATTCAAATTCCATAGTCTCCTGAGAACCCCTTTTTGAAATTCTTAATCATGCAGCCTAGAGCGGTGGGTTTCGACTTAGAGCCTCCCATTCTTTTTAGATGTTTAAGGATAACAGATCTGTTGCTTTAGATGTTTGGGAAGGTAGCCTTTACATCTTTTCCTTCTTCACTCTTCAAAACACTGGAGTTCCCAGAGAGACTGCTCTTTTGCTGGGTCTACGAGTTGTTTGAAGGCTAATTTGGTCAGGGAGTCTGGGTTCCAGTCACCGCTGATGTCTCTGGAGCTCAGGGCCTCAAGCAGTTCCAGGGACTTTCTTCATTAAATCCTCTCTATATCCTGAACTAACGTATCAAGGGCATGGGACTGACGGTGGATGGTAAAACAAATGGACTGGAAAAGGGACCCCCAAGGCAGGAATTTGTCTTCTAAACTTGAGTCCTGGGAGTCTGAGGCTAGGCAAAAGGGACACTACTTGGGTCAGTTCAGTAGGGGAACAATAAGTCTCGGGTATTCTGTGACAGAATCAGGTAGGAGACTTTCTCAAAGAAATAGCATCCTAGCCTCCGAGGGCACAGGGGCGATGACTCATTGGCTGTCTATGTCCTTTTCCCTTCCAGTGTAGCCACCCTGTGCCGGTGTCGCAGACAAGACAAGGGAGGGTTTTCGTTGCGTCCGCCTGGCCGCTCCCCTCGCGGGGATGAAGGTGCCTCTTAGCTTTGGTGGGTCAGTATAAGCCGCTGACTCCAATCGGGACCCTGAGGGACCGATACCACCCTGAGCCGTATGAGGTCACCATGGAACCGCAGGTTGGGACTCACTCGAACTCCGTAGCAGAATGCCGTGAAGCTACAAACTCGAGCCTGACTGCATGCTTCACAGACCGCTCATTCACTCACACACACACACACACACACAGAGGTTAACAACAGTCCTCCCACCAATACCAATATCCTGTTTCCTGTAGGAGGGGATCAGCCTCCTCTTCTGTCCACTGGGACAGGACCTGATTCCACCTGGGGGTTCCTACCTTGTCCAGACAGCCACCTGGTGAGTCTGTCCATCCCTCCATGGAGTCTGGATCTGGTTGTAGCCCAGCCACCCGGGGGGGCCAAGTTGCCGTCACAAAGGAGAACACAGAATACCGTCGGGTGGCGCCACCTCATTCGCTGCCGGAGTCCTGTCCCCCGGTTGGCCGGAACCACCAGTCCAGCGGCTCAAGGGGCCGGCGTGGTTGTATCTCACTGAGGCCTCCAGAAATGTTACGGAAACGAAGGCCAGCCAAGATACAAGCACCACTCGGAGGGTTGGAGTACTCAGATGTATTATGCCGGCGGGCTCAGAGGGGCTTCTGCTCCAAAGCTCTGAGCACCTTCAAGATGTGCACATGAGGTTTTATAGGGTAAAGTACAAGCTTGGGGTATTCGGCCAATAGGCATGGAACAGCTTTAGCAGCAACATTATCACAAAAGTGGAGGCAGGGAGGCAGCAAACCAGCATTCCAAAGCCAGATCTGTATCTCTGAAAACCCAGCTGGCTAGCAAAAAAACATGAACAGCAAACCAACACTAATTAACTTATTAGATTTGCAAGTTAGTCCAGCAGAACTCAGATCAGTATTCTGATACTTAGATTTGTGAGTTATCTTGTTAGCCCAGCCCAGCTTTTCTTTCACATTCTTAGACTTGTGAGTTATCTTGTTAGGCCAGCCTGGCTTTTCCTTCACACTTAAATGCCCAAACCTAAGAGATTTTGTTGAACAACCTATTTGGCATATACACCATGAAGTACAATGTTGCTTTGAAAAATGAATATCTATGAGTTAACACGAAGAGATTTCCAAAGTTTGTTACTAAATTAAGAAAGCAGGGTGCATAAATGTATGTCTCTATATATCTATATATCTGTCTTTTGCTTATGAAAGAATGGAGGGGAAAAAAAGTCAAAAAGGATGAAGGAAAAAAATTCGGTCTATTGAAAAGAAATAATTGAAAATAAGACCTTAACTTTTTAAAATGTGCTTGATCTTATCTTTGGAATGTTGTGGGGATAGGAATTCTGAAGCTCCCCTTCAGGTGTAGAGTACAGTTTGGCAAATGAATTGTACAGTGCTGCTGTGGCTGGAAGCTAGGGCTCTTAGGAAGGAAATATCCGTGAATCTACTGTGTGTGTGTGTGTGTGTGTGTTTGCTTTCATGTTACGAATGGGTGGAGGTATGCTTCTCTGCATCTGCTTATTTCTTCCAGCTCTGTTCACTGAAAGGGCCTGGAAGTATCAATTCTAGTAGTAATGAGCATACCAGGATTCAGATCTTAGCTTCAAACTATCCCTTAGTAACTCCTCCAGGTTTCCTGACCCCTTGGGGTACTGATTCCAGGCCTAGGACAAAGAAAGTGCAAAGTGAGGCTGGAACAGCTAGTTCTGCCACGAGGAGGAAAGCAAGCCCACATAGGACAGGGGCATTACTGAAAGGTAGGAGAGTCAGCTTGAAGAGTTTCCACAGCCAAACCTAGGTGACTTCTTCTTTACTTTGATAAAGACAGAGCTGGATGATTGCCCTTTACGTAACAGGAGAATGTGTGATTTCTCTTTGACAATCAATAAAGATAAATAAATAACTATGTACACGAAAAAAAGGAGAAGAGAGAAAATATCCCCCGACAGAGACATGGCACCTAAAGGTGAAGTAATTACTGGAGATGGAAAAACTACCATTTCGTAGTTCTGGTAGTTGAAACTGTTCCTGGGAAATGTCATGGGGAGTAAGGGTCTCAAAAAGACCCCACACAAATTGCTTACTGTGTGGAGAGGGAAATGTAGTATAGAACAGAGAACCTGGGTAAGACCTTAGTTAGGAGGTCATGGGCATCACCATGAGGGATGGTCAACACCGTGTCCCTCTGGATGTGTGTGATGCATGAAAAAGATTCTGCTTCAAGTGCGCCGTAGTCTAACCAGGAATGCACAACTTGACTCTCGTCCGCAGAAGCACAAAACCTCAAACTGAGGAATAATCTATAAGGTAACAGGTCTGTATTTCTTCAAAATGTCTCTGTTATGAAAGATGAAGTTAATTAGGGCTGAGAGTCAGTTTCAGATTAAATAAAGGCTAAAGACATGGGCCAGCTCCATGGGAAGCATGGCCCTAAATTAGATCCTGTATTAAAGAGGGAAATGCTATAATAAAATATTACTGGAAAAGTGCCACTCTAACAAATAGAAAGAACCTAAATTACCACACCTAGATTGAACTTGAAGTATCAAGTCTTTTACACCATCTGAACCTGATACACTACGTGCAGTTGACCTAGTAAGTAATACAGGTGCAACAGCTGATAATGGGAATGAACGTGACTCCCGTTAATTAAATGCTTGCTGGGAACCTTGCTTGGCGATTTACGCCTGTTATTCTGAGTAATCTTCAGTGATGGAGTTAAGGTAAAGGCATTAAGGGGAAACTGATGCTCAGAAAAGAGAAATAACTTATCCAAATACCCAAGGTGCTTTGAGAAACATGTTGCTTTAGATATTTAAAATAACTTTGGAGGTCTATGTTTAAACTGATAACTACTTTTCTGCTAATAGTAAAATTTTAAAACCCAGTGTCTTCCAGTGGTATAGATTTTTAGAAAAGTGGCCCACAGCTTTATATTTGGCTTACTTGTACCTACCTTTGTTATGTTTCTTGAGTTTGCTGAAATTTTTGTCACTGTACAGAGAAAAAAAATTGTTCTATATAAATGCATACTTAACACATCAGGGATTCTCTTGGACTCTTAATGAAAAAGATGCATGAGAAAACCAAGATATAAATAATGGTGTAGGACAAAGTTTTTTTAAAGACAAAAATCAGTTTTTAATATTTACAGTTCTGATAGAGATCTATATTTTATTTTATTTATTTACTTACTTTTGTTTTTTACTTTTTTATTGTAGTATAGTCAGTTTACAACATTAATTTCTGGTGTACAGTATAGTGATTCGGCTATACATGAATATACATATATTTGTTTTCATATTTTTTTGCACTGTAATCTACAAGATATTGAATATAGTTCCATGTGCTATACAGTATAAACTTGTTTATCTATTTTATATATACCAGTCAGTATCTGCAAATCTTGAACTCCCAATTCATCCCTTCCCACTCCCTTCCCCTCTGGTAACCATAAGTTTGTTTTCTATGTCTGTGAGTCTGTTTTTTTGTAAATAAGTTCATTTGTATTTTTTTCATGATTCTAACTATAAGTGATATCATTTGGTATTTGTCTTTCTGGCTTACTTCACATAGTATGACAATCTCCAAAGCCATCCATGTTGCTGCAAATGGCATTATTTTATTATTTTTTATGGCCAAGTACTATTCCATTGTGTAAATATACCACAACTTCTTTAAGAGAGCTATATGACACATTTCAAATATGAGTATAGTATACATCTTTATTTCAATGGAAACTAAGTCCTCTACCATATTTAGAAAATTTAATTCCCAACAGAGTATCTAATTTGAAGAAAATAATTCTTATTTTTGTAATTTAACTGAGTTTATTTTTAAGTTATGAACTTACTTTTGACTTTGCTGTCAACCTCTAGGTGAAATGTTTCAAAAGTTTGCAGAGTGAGTTTTCCCATTAAAATGCAAATCAGTTTCCTCACTGACAAATATTAAATTAAAATCCTCATAAAATGAAGACATGCCTTAATGGCTACAAATTTAAATCCAATCCTATGTTAAGATCTGAGTTATGGAGTTCTATCAGAAATAATGTTTGCAGAAGTGGCTTTTCACATTATTTCATGCCTGGTAATGTGATGTTAACTGTTCAAAGAAGTATATTTCTAATGAGGAACAGATTTTAATTGTTAACACTAACAGATTGTTAACAAATAACTAGAGATTTAGAATAACTGTTTGATTTTATTTGAAATTACATATATTTGTGTATAACTTTGACCAAGAACATCGAAGACTTTGGCACTGAAATCTCATATTGTTGTGATTAAAAGGAACCTGAGAGCTTGGATAAGGGCAGGGTTAATAATAGTAATTTGACTCTGATATCTTGCCTCTGAATACTTTTGACACATTTTATAGTGTTCTTTAAAAGCTTAGTAAATGCAATATGGTATTCTGGATTGGATCCTGGAATGGAAAGTGACACTAGTGGATAACTGGTGAATCCAAATAAAGTCTGGAATTCAGTTAATGATAATGTCCCAATGTTGTATCAGCCAGAACTCCTGTGATTGAAAGTATCTGAGGCTTAGCTCAGTGTACAAAAATACAGTGTACAAGCAATCAGGAGTTTATATGAAATTAGATTTGGTAGGTACAAACTTATTTCTCTCTACCCTGCTTCTGTCTCTTCCTCCTCTGCGTATGTCCATGTTGCCCTCATTTTCACACTCAAAAAGAAAACCTATGTATTTCATGAAGATAGCCATCGTGAGTCCCAACTTTAGTACTTACCGACTTAACATTCTGAGTGGAGGAAATATGTACCCCTCTCCTCATATTTCTATGTATTAAAAGCGCTAAAGTATCTCTTCAGCAAGTGGTGCGGGGAAAGCTGAATAGCAGCATGTAAATCAATGAAGTCAGAGCACTCCCTCACTCCATACACAAAAATAAACTCAAATATAAGACATGATAAATCTCCTAGAAGAAAACACTCTGACATAAATCTTAGCAATGTTCTCCTAGGGCAGTCTAGCCAGGCAATAGAAGTAAGAGCAAAAATAAACAAATGGGACTTAATTAAATTCATAAGCTTTTGTACAGCGAGAAACCATAAGCAAAACAAAAAGACAACCTACAGATTGGGAGAAAATATTTGCAAATGACGTGACTGACAAGGGCTTAATTTCCAGAATATATAAACAGGTCATACAATGTAATAAGAAAAAACAAACAACCCAATCCAAAAATGAGCAGAAGATCTAAACAAGCAATTCTCCAATGAAGACATACAAATGGCCTATAGGCACATGAAAAAAAAAAAGCTCAATATCGCTAATTATCAGAGAAATGCAAATCAAAACTACAATGAGGTATGACCTCACACCAGTCAGAATAGCCATCATTCAAAAGTTCACAAATGATAAATGCTGGAGAGGGTGTGGAGAAAAGGGAACCTTCCTACACTGCTGATGGGAATGTAGTTTGTTGCAGCCACTATGGAAAACAGTATGGAGATTCCTCAAAAAACTAAAAATAGACTTACCGTATGATCCAGCAATCCCACTCCTGGGCATATATCTAGAGGAAACTCTAATTCAAAAAGATACATGCACTCCAGTGTTCATAGCAGCACTATTTACAATAACCAAGACATGGAAACAGCCTACATGTCCATCAACAGATGACTGGAGAAAGAAGTTGTGGTATATTTATACAATGGGATACTTAACCATGAAAATGAGTAATATAATGCCATTTGCAGCAACATGGATGGACCTGGAGAATGTCATTCTAAGTGAAGTAAGCCAGAAAGAGAAAGAAAAATACCATATGGTATCACTCATATGTGGAATCTAAAAAAAAAGAATGGAAAAAAAAGACATTATGAACTCATCTACAAAACAGAAATAGACTCATAGACATAGTAAACAATCTTATGGTTACCAGGGAAAGGGGGTGAGAAGGAATAAATTTGGGAGTTTGAAATTTACAAATGTTAGCCACTGTATATAAAAATTGATTTAAAAAAAAAGTTTCTTCTGTATACCAGAGGGAAACTATGTTGTAATATCTTGTAACAACCCTTAATGAAAAAAGATGAAAACGAATATATTTATGTATATGCATGACAGGGACATTGTGCCGTACACCAGAAATTGACACATTAAAATTGATACACAGTCAGTTACAAAGTGCTAAAGTACTAACGTCTATTTTAGTATTTACTCATCCCTGAAATGATTACTAAGACTGTGCCTGTTGGCCAAACTCATGTGATCAAACCAGAACCAAGTGAACTGCAGGGAAAAAAACTGTCTTGGGAAGATTAAATCTGTGTGGTCATGTCACCAACATGTACCCAGGAGAGGGTATCTTTGCTCCATGATCCCATAGCATCCTGTTTATTTCTCAAATTATTTTCAACCATCACAAGTCTGCCTTCCTCATAAGATCATCTTTGGTGACTTGATTACGAAATAATGCCTTTACTCATCTTTCTGTCTCCATGTTTATCTGATGTTAGTAACTAAAACCCTTGATGAATGGAGACAGAAAGAAGGTAAATCAATCTGAGGCAAGTAGGAAAAATAACTGAAGTTAGCATGGAACTTGTTGATTTTCATTTTTGTTTTTTAGCATTTAAGCAAAAGTAATTTTATTTAATGGAAGTATTAGATTTCAGTCCATGCCCATTTGTTTGCTTATTTATTCATTTGAGGTATAACTCACATATAATGTTAGTCTCAGGTGAACAACATCAAGATTGGCTATTTGTATATATTGCAAAACGATCACCACAAGTCTAGTTAACTCCATCACCACACGTAGTTAGTTTTTTTCTTGTGGTAAGAACTTTTAGGATCTACTCTCTTAACAACTTTCAATTATACAATACAGTATTATTAACTGCAATCACCACGCTGTACGTTACCTCCCATGGCTTATTTATTTTTTAAAGATGCTAATTTTTAACATAGCTCGTAGGTGCTATCTAGCCTTTCCCATATTCTTAAAAATGATTTCGTAGATATGAAGCCAGTACAGGACCTGGAGCAATTAAGCTCTTTGAGTTTCTATGGATAGCACCAGTGGAGAGGTGTCTCTCTCTCTCTCTTTTTTTTTTTTTTTTTTTTTTGACCCCTTTCTGTCTCTTTCCTAGCACTTATACACAGAGTCTTTGTCTCTCTCACAAATAAATATTTTGCCTGGGACTGATCTTGTCCCAGGAGAGCCAGTGATTAATGGATTGACACGGCATGGATTGACACGGCTGTTTGGATAATGGCCATCTTAGTCTGTGCTTAGCCCTGTTTATTATGTGTTTTTTTTTTCTTTAAGTTTTTTTTTTTTTTTTTTTTTGAGAGTAACTAACTTTTGTCTTTGTTACTATTTCCTCCTCCTGAACTATTTTTCTCCATGGCTCCCTTTTCAAAATACATCAAGGCTCTGCCCCATAGTTCTTATTTCTCAACATGGATTTCTTTAAGTTTGGCAAAAAATACTGGGAGCAGACTGTGTTAACTTCTCCTCACTACTGTACTCAAGTGTGTTAAAAATCTTCAATGGTTATAGTTGTCATCCAACAGGACTGATGCTTGCATAGGGGAGGCAGCTGTGAAGTTCTAACTCCCGGTCCCAACTCCTAAAGAAAATGATCAAAGGCACTACCTTGTGGCTAGGACATAATGCTTTTTGCCATGTTGCTCTACCATCGTGAATCCAACTTGGTGGAGCATGTTTTATAATATAACTAAGGCAGTGATATAGAGGTGGGGCATATAGGTTGATAGCCTGTGGGGTGATCTGCACACAAAATCTTCCTAATAGGATTTTCTGTGTGAAACCTGATAAACTTAACAAACAGTAGTTTTCCCCTGAGCTATTTTGTATGTTAGATTCACAGAAAAGAAGGAAAATAGAGCAAGAGAAAAAAATATAGAGAAAAGCAGATATAAATAAAACTGATTCACAGAACTAACATTGAATGCAAACTATCTTGCAGGCAATGGACTAATGATTTTAAATGTATCATCTCATGTAATACTCAAGACAACCCTATAAATTGTTTTTATCACTGTTACATAGATGAGGAAACTGAGGATCAAAAACATTAAGTAACTTACCTCCTTTTACAGATCTAGACCGTGGAAGAGGCAGGATTCAAGTCTGGTGGTCCAGTCTAGAACTCGTATTCTTAATGTCTCTGGTTTTGGAGAAATATGCACCTGACCCCGAAGACACAGGAGGCTCCACGAGTCCTTGGAATAGTAGCACGTGATTAACATGAGTTAATGTGCTAGGTCGGCATGAGCCCGCGCTGTGCTTTCTTACCCTCAAGCCCTTATGTTTTAGTCAGCACTCGCTGCCATAACAAAATGCCTTCGACTGAGTGGCTGACACAACAAATCTGTTTCTCTCAGGTCTGGAGCCTGGAAGTCTGAGATCAGGGTGCCAGCCTCGTCGGATTCCGGCGAAGAACCTCTTACCATGTCCTCATTTGGCACAGAGAGAACTCCAATCTCTTTCTCTTTTTATAAGGACACTAATATCATCCTAGGGCCCCACCTTCATGATCTCATCTAAATATAATTGTCTCCTAAAGTCTGCATCTCCAAATAGCATCACATTGGGGGTTAGGGCTTCAACATATAAATTTCAGGGGAGTACAAACATCCAGTCCAACACCCCTGGCTTCCACAATGGCTGGACAGTCAAGTTGACCCACTTCTGAGCCAACATAGGTTTGAAAGAGCGCAACTCATATGGTGGTCATTTCAATAACATTCTCTTCTTCTAAATGTTGTAGGTCATTTTTGTCAGTGCAGTTCTGCCAAAGTGGAGGTGGGGAGAGGAGGTTGTTATTTTGTTTTAAATGTAGTCTTCTTTTTTCCTCTTAGGCAGTTAGGTGCTGAAAAATATTTCATGCTCTTTCTGGTTAAGCCCTAAACAGTGTCTGCATCTGAGGGAAAAAAAGAAGCAAGTGACAGGAACCATAGTAGGCAAGATAATAATGACACCTATACTTCACGCAAGACACTTCTATAGCTACCATGCATCAATGTGCTAAGCATAGAATAAATTAATCTGTTTTGTCTTAGTGTCATCATATCCAGAATCCAAAAATAGAAGAAAGCAATATTTACAGTTAGGAAAAAATTAGTCTGAAAGAGGAATGGTGACAAAGAGCAGACAGCCATTATTAAAGGTGGTCATTGGGACTGACCTGATAGCCAAAAAGAATGTGTCAGTTTACTGAATGTCATCCAGCAAAAACTCCATTTTTACCAAATTCGACAATTGAAAAGAAAACTTTAAACACCGGTTAATGGCTTTGGTGACACAGAGCACGGTAGAATGGCATACAGAAGACTGAGAATCCAGTTGATATCTGTAATGAGAACTTTTATTGTCTGTTGGGTGATCAAAATGTTTGAATCCTCGTGAAAGCTGGAATGTAAAGAGTAAAATGCCAGTGGTTGTTAGAAGTCCTGATTTTTAAATCAGGATCATTCACCAAACCGGTTTCTGAAAGACCTGAGGGTAAATGATGTTGCAGTAACACATCAGGTTAGAAGTGTGTTTAAATGGAAGAAAAAAAAAAAAAACAAAACACAACATATTGACTGACGATTGGAGTTCAAGCTCAAAACCATTGACTTGAAACTTTTAAGCAGATGAACTCCACTGGGAAGATGTACAGAAAGAACCATTGACTGGGATTTGAATTCTCAGCGTCTTCTTTCACTTGGAGAATTTGAACTCAACTTTGAGCTCATATTGAATTCACAGGAGCTTCAAGGGAGTTCAGATTAGCACGACAGGGGGTAAGCAAGATCAGATGGTGGCCTTTTAATGCTCTCTCTGTTCTCTGCTTCAGAAGTCAGTGGGAATGCTCGGTGTGGAGAGAACTCAATAGGAGCAGTGAATAAGGAAGGTGCATCTGTATCTTTTTTGCCCTGTGTGGCAGACCAAATTCCCATATAATGAATGAGCTAATTTATCATTTGGAGCTCATTATTAGAAAGCATTGTGTAAGCAGATTATGAAGAATTCAAAGTTTGCAACCTTTTGATAACTCCAAAAGTGCTCGATTTATAACCCTGTCTTGAAATATTCAGATAAGCCAGGGTGTGAAACAAAAATTTCTCATTGCCTCCTTTTAAAGCATTGTGCAACTTACAGGCTCTGACCTCAGTGCTGCCCTTCATAAAATAGTACCTACTTCATAAGACAATCTTGAGGATCAATGCAATAATATACTTACAGTGCCTCCATTGGTTCCCAGTGTGAAAGGATAGTTGAACAAGTGTTACATGTTCTCCTTTTCGATTCAGTCAGACATTTCTAACACTGGCAAAACTAAAAGATTCCTTTAAAATCAGAAAACTAAAGTTACTTGAAACTTGATGCATTTGATTACTTTTAATGCACTAATTTTAAAACAAATAGCCAGAGAATGACTATATTGTTAAGATATTCAAAAAGCTAAAATGGAGATATCTTAAAAGGTAACTAAAGTACATGATGTCATTTAAATTTATCGATGTGTCAATGAGAGCGTGGATGTTTTAGGAGAGATTCCAAGGACCGATAAAATACTGCATTTTTTGAATCTTTTCCCAAAGCAGTTCAGGAAACATGCAAACTTTTTTTCTGATCTCAGTTATTTTGAGAAATTATAATCTAATGGCTATTCAGTTAATTCAAGAAATGGTTCTTTTAGGGGGAGGGTATAGCTCAAGTGGTAGAGTGCATGCTTAGCATGCACGAGGTCCTGGGTTCAATCACCAGTACCTCCTCTAAAAAAATAAATAAACCTAATTAATCTGCTCTCCCCACCAACAAGATATGGTTCTTTCGTTGGTTGCAGTGGACAGTGATACTGTGTTAGTCTGAGTCATCTAGAAAGTAAGACTAGGGGACATATTACTGTTCAAACACTGTATTGATAAGGTTCAAAACCAGAACAGTCAGGGCGATGAGAAAGAAGCAGGGATTTACCTGTATGGCCCTGTCCCAACCTTACCACTTGCCAAGGTTTACCCAACAGGGAATGGAGTCCACAGCACTGAGCTGTGTCCTGTGACCTCTGGTGGCCCTTCATGACTGTGGATTTATATCCAAGTCTACAAGTAATGAAGTAATGGCAATGCTGCATGGATATAACTTGACACATGAGGCCCAAAGCTGTAGCTGGTACTCATCCACCTCAGGAAACCCAGAATGAGGGACCTTCACCGGTTGCCAACCTTTCTCAGTTTCAGTGCGCTTGTCTCAGAAATCTTTTCACAGTATCTGTATGCTAAAAGAAATATCTTAACAACTCATACAATTGCATAGTTAGGTCCAAACATTTTTTTAAAATATGTATAAATTGAAAGAAAATATAACATTATAATTTCACCCTTAACTAATCACAATGACTAATATGATGTGTGCTGCACAATTTTTCTGGCCTTGGAATTAACCACCATTCTCATTTGCTATTGATTTTCATGGCACTTTTGCAGTAAGATGCCATCAAAATGTATATGTCACATGACCTCTCCTCTGCTGGGAAACCTTTCCATCTTTTCCTCCAGGGCCCAGTCCCTTGGCACTCCCTTTGGGGGTTTCCCTCATCCTTCAGGGCAGTGAAAGAAAAAAAAAAGCAATATAGAATAATCTAATGTTTAAACCATGAACCACCTAGGATTTATAGTTTAGGGGAAAGTCTAACAAATGCCAAGTATTGCTTAAAATTGTAAAAAAAAAAAAAAAAAAAAAAAAAAAAAAAAGTCCTGCAGAACCCTTGTGTGGCCCTATCATGCTCCAGAACAACTTGGTGCATGGTATGGGAACCTCAGGGGCCAGCAAAGGCAAAGGCACAGGGGGCACCTTATAAAATTGGAGGCTGGATTATGGAATATGAGGTAGCTCAAAAGGCCTGTGTCATATCAGAAGCTTTATACACATCCAGGTCAAACTCTCAGAATTAACAAACAACCAAATAGCTAACTAAATAGCATGTGGGATATAGACTCTGCTCTGGATTCTGACTCTTTCAATAAAATGTTAGCTGTCTGACTGTAGGAAGATGTTTCAAAGCCTGAGTTTGCTTGTGCATGAAATGAGACGGGTAGTGGACTCTCCTTCATGAGCTCTCTGGGAGCGCTACGTAAGTGATTTCTTTAAAGCGCTTTGCATGATACCTGTCTCGTAGTAATGGGTCAGTGACCATCGTGCCGCCGCTGCTAATGACAGTATCCTGAGCCCAATCCATGTCACACTCCAGTCTCTGGTATCATATTAGACTGTTTCCCTTGACTCTGTAGTACCTTCAACTGGAATGGAGACAAAATGCTTCAAGGTAAGGAGATAAGAACAAATGTGAGGGGTTTTGCAGAGGCTGCCCCTCTTCCCATGTCTGGAGCAACTTGGCCTCAGTGTGGGTGAAAACCATTGTAAGTTTGCTTGAAAACTCCAGCTGTTTCAACTGCAGCTTGTCTGTTCCCTGCAGCAGACAAGGTGCTGCAAAAAACAGACATGGTCCAGCTGACCTCTGATGGCAATTCTTCATGCAGTTGAAAGCTACAGATACTTCAGTATCCTCATCATACTTGTCCATCAGTTTTGTTTCAAGTGTTGACTTTGGTTCTTAGGAGTTTCAGTTTCAGCCACGGAGCATGTTCTTGATTCTGTGAATTGGATTATCACCCACCTTTGCATTTGTGCGTGTTGTTCCTTGTCTTCTTGCATGAGATGTCTTATGTCAGCTTTAGCCCTCAGATTATAGACTAGGGGTACTGTTTTCTTGTCCAGTGCCTTAGTCAGAGACCATTGCTAGACCCAGTCAGGACTGTCCATTTGAAACATCTGACCACATGCCATGCTGTCATTACACACACAATCATGGGCCAAAGGTGATAGATAGCATCGCATAATCTTATTTGGAAGGAACCACATCGGTCAGTAGTCCAAAGTTCAGTTCAGCTTAAGAAAGCTTGTCAGTTGTACCCAGATATGCCCAGTAAGGAGAAAAGGGAATGAGTGCTGAGCAACTAAAATAAATCCCCTCCAGGTATTGATTAGCTGGAAATGTGGTACTCAGTCTGCTGCTTTAAAAAGTTGCATTAAACTCACCAGTAAGTCAATAATTGTCCCATTTTGCTCTTCTAAAATAAGAGAATTTATACTTAAAAAAAATTTGGTGTATGTACCTTTGTGCATGTAAGAGAGATAACAGAGAAGGAGGCAGAGATTTGGGGTGAGAGTGAAAAAGAGAGGAAGAGAGAAAGAGAACACCCCTCTTTCTTTCTCCCTGGAGCTCACTGAAAATGCTTCTCGGTTAACTATTCACGGCCGTGCAAAGCGGAGCTGACACAAAACCAGAAGTGGCCGTGCAGAAACTTGCTGCTGATACAGTTGGGTGACTGAAATACAAATTTACTTTCCTGAAAATATTAAAATCCCATTTTTTCCTTTCTTTAATCCTGGGTTCAAATGAAAAAGTTTCCTGATTTCTTCCCGGGGAATGAAACTTTACTTCCTCTGGTCTTGATCTACCTCCAGTGTTCTTACCCCAAAGAGGTCCAGTCACAGAAGCGAAATGAGCCGTAGACAGGTTTGTCATATTTATGTACGTGCTTTATTTCTCTATTGTGTTACACATTTCCCTCTACTTGAATTATGGTGGCTTACATATTTGTCTTTCTCACTAGACGTGTGAGCTGCTTAGGAGGACCGAGTCATTATTTCGTCTTCATCTTGATTTAAGGAGATTACAATTTCAGAAAGCTATTATGCTTGTGTGTTGTGTGCCAGTTTACAGAGTGCTTACATGTACCTTCAGTGGTTGACATTCTCCACTTGACATTACAGTCCATGGAATATATACCATTATTGCCATTTTAGTGATGACACAGCTGTGACTTATAGAAACCTTTCATAAATCTCATGGAGGGGTTGTGATTCAAACTGAAGGTTGCAAAATCCACCTGCAGTACATTTGGTTACACCTTGCTTATCCCAACATGCCACTTAGTAGACGCCCATAAATGTATTTAAACATGCACAGTAGAAATTTTTTAAAAATCCACACAGTGTTTTTCCGAGAAAAATAACGTTTTGAAGAAGAGACCATGTCTTCGGACATGAATTCCCAATAATGACCAAGAAGATGCTGGCAGAGTGTGAAACTACCCTAGCTTCTCTCGTGTTTACTTTTTCCTGGGCTTCATTAAACAGGAAATATGCAAATCACAACTTTCTGAATGTACACAGATTCTACAAACACAAGTGCATTTTCAAGAGCGACTTTAATTTTCCTTCTTTTCATCCTAATTGACAACACTGATAGAAGGAGCACAGTTTGAGCAGTGAAAAATCAGGAAAATTAACTACGGAAACAGTCTCAACTGCATAACATGTCTCCTCTTTCATTAGAAGAAAGAAATATTGTCAGTGCCCTTTATAGTTTTAATTAAGTGTGTCAGGATAATACTTAATTGAGAGAAATATGCAAATGACTGTTTCTTTATAAGGCCACAGCTAAATAAACACAGCATTCTGCCAGGACCCATCTTATTATATGTCTGTGCAGAAGTCTTGTGCAGATTAAGTTATTACAGGTGGTTCTTTTTACCTAGGAAGTTATTGGTAACATATTCATGCTTAGAGATTTGTATCAAAAATCCTAGCCGGTTTGCAATTTTTTTTCAGTATTATCATGCAGTACTCTTCTTGGAGCACAGTAGTAGGCGTGATGCTGATCCCAGTGGCCAGCATATTCCATGTTTGTGGTCAGGCTATGGAAGGTGACTCTGAGACATAGATCAAGCTGCTTTACCATCTCTCCTCGAGAATTAACGCACGCATGATTGCTTTAAACTTGTAAAAACGAACACATCATGTCTTTCTAGACTTTAAGAACAAGAAGACCTGGGCGATACCGAGAGGCGTTGAGGACTAAAACAAACCTTGTTCAACTTCTGCTTGTAAGGATTGCCATGCTTAAACCATCACAGGTGGATGCATGTTGCAAATTCTTGTGGCCTCTCTCCTACTGCCTGCTCTGAAACACCCTGCAGTCCACCCAAACCTTATTACTACCTCTTCCTGAATATTTGTGCTTCTCTGCTTTTATCCTATGCATTTGTGATAGGGTTTGGTTAAAAATGTCTTGTCCTTTCTCTTCCTCTTGACATTGTACTTTTCTACATAATTTCAGTACCCTGTCTTCTATGAAGGCTTCCCTGAGTCCCTCAGAGGTCACCTGTGCCTTACTCTTTATGACTTCCTTTAGCCCTTTACGCTTCTCTGTGGTATAAGTTATTATAATAGGTTACCATTAATTGGCTTTGCGATGCTATCCTCAACCCCCTCACATCCACCACAAAACTATGATTTCTTTGCCTTCCTAAACCTATTGTCATTTATCTTGTTATAGTCCAGTCCTCCCAGTCCCGTGGAAATCTAATAGGCATTGTTGGCAATTTAAAGTACTTTTGTGTGATACTTTTATTGCTGTCTAAGACTTATTTTTGATAAAGATTATAATAGGTATTGTTTTATGGAAATAATCAAATATTCATTGGGCAATATATCCAACAGGATTAAAGTGATTTTCTAAGTATGCGAAGGACTAAAAAAAAATATGTGTTGACACTGAATCTTTTAAATAGTCACTGGCAATTTAAAACACTCCTAACCTTACCATCCGTAATGATCCAACCTTTCCCTCGTCCTGAGAGGCTATGGTCTGTGTGAATCTGATGAAGATTAACCAAAGGAAAAGTAGAAAATATTTACTGATTAGAAAATGATATATCTGTCTATTTATACCTCATCTAAAGACAATCCCCCTGATAACAGTTAATGTAGGTCATTATTTATGAATTATTTTCTCTGCTTATATATAGTGGGAATAACTATTCTCTTATTTTCAGGCTAAGGTAGAAATACTAATTCCTGGAATGGAACCAATTTCTTTTTTTTTTTAAACGGAGGTACTGGGGATTGAACCCAGGACTTCCTACATGCTAAGTATGCACTCTGCCACTGAACTACACCCACTACCCCTGGAACCAGTTTCTTGAACCAGAAGGGAAGGGGCTCCCTCCTCTGAGCGCCTTGGTATGCGCCTCCTCTCAGGCTTGGCTGCTTTTCCCATGCTGCTCCACTGTGTAACTCTGTCTTGTCTATCAGGGCATGATATCCATCACTCTTCTTTTAAATGCCTCTCTGACTGCCCCACATATTAAAATAAATGCTCCTAGTCTGTGCTTCAGTAATATGCTCTTCACTCCCCATTTTCATTCATTTATTTACATTTCCATTTAACCAATATTTACTGAGAGCCACCTTTCTGTTTGGAACTGAGGGTTCAATGGGAGATAATAGCACCCATGATGTGTTTGCTGCTAGCGTTCAGTCTGCTTGAGGGATTTCTCTCACATGACACATTTCAGACAGTACCAGCTGTGTCTGTCTCCCCTGTTAGTCTCTGCTCTCTACTCTGGAACAGAGGTTACCTCTTATTGCATCCTGTGCACCTAAGGCTTGGGAAAGGAGGTACTCAGTAACTTTTTGATAGACTCGATACCCAAAGGACTTTCCACCAGTTAAATCTCATTCTCAATCCACTGGCCAGCAAATATTTAGTAAACTCCTCAATTCTGCGAGGTCCAGATAAGAATTGGAAATACTGCATTGCAGAAAGATGTAAAATATATTCCCTACAAAACTGGAGCTCACCAAATGTTCTTAAGGCCACTGTGAATTTGCCTGTATGCCACAGGACACATGCATGAGTGGAATAACTGGCGAGGCTGTCATGTTTCACCTTTTTTGAGTTCTGTGCATCTCCCGTTGAGTAATCACAACTCAGCTCTAATGATGGGGTCAGGGCTCAGTGTCAGGGCTCGACTCTTAACATTAACGATATGGGTCAGTGAACATCTATGCGGGTCCCAATAACTCGGTTCCTGTTGTTAATACATCTTCCCATAGTTTCTCTCTTGCTCTTGTAATTAATAGTAACATCAAAAGCCATTCAATCAATATTTGGAAGATACCGAGATGCCTCATAATGTGTCCTTAATGGGCAGGGATGACACTATGCTCGATCTGGAAAGCAGGGCAGGCCATCCACTCTAATGGTTACCACGAGAGCTCAGCAAGAAGTAGTTGGTCTGCTTCTGGCACATACGACAAAATCCTCCTGGAAGGGAAAAGTCGCTCAAGGTTCACTAGTCCAGGTCCTTCCAGGGGAACACTAGCTGCCTGACACTAGAGAGAAGGGGCAACACACAGGGAAACTGCAAGGCCACTTCCAAAGCAACTCTTACTGAGCTTAGATTGTAAAAGCCGATGCAGTGAGAAGCACACGCATTTTAATCTGCCAAGTAATTAAGGAATTATAGTCATTTCTCACTTATCATTCATACTGTCTCCAGAATAGCACCTTAGAAAAAATTATATCTGTTATTACAATGAACAAAAAGAGTTTGCAGCTCCTTGTTGACCTAAAAATGACTAATACTGAATGACCTAAAACGAGTTAAAGGATGCATTTTCCCACCAACTTATACATGAAAAAAAAAAACACCTAACCTTTTAAACACAGTTAATAGACACGTGACTGGTAATATACGATGGCAGACAGACAGTGTTGGTTGGCAGACCTACCTCCCATCCCCTAACCCTTTTATCCCCTGCTGCTTCCACTTCAAAGGCTGGAAAAGCTTAACAGACACAGCCCCACCCTCTCTATAGCCAGAGGGGTTGACATACTTCTCTAGTATTATGGTTAACAGTGTGCATTCTGGAAGCAAACTCTTGAGTTTATGGCCTGTCTTAGCTACTCACGAGCCATGTGACTTTGGGCAAAAGTCACTGCCCCTCAGTTCCCTCCCCTGTGGAATCGAGGTAACCAGGGCGTTCCCTCCTCTGGTTACAGGGAGGTAGATGTTTTAATGAGTTATCACATAAGACATGTTTAGAATGGTGCCTAGCATATAATAAGTGGTTTATGTGTCTAAGCTATTACTATGACTTGTTTTTTTGTTAATCTTGGCAAAGAAGGTAGAATTGGAAATCTGCTGTTTTTGGAAAGATTTTACTTCCTAATAAAATCAGAAGTAGTAGCTGGCACTGCGCTGCCTCCCTAATGCCAGCCGTGCAGCTGGAAATGATACCTGCAGCTGGAACAGATGGGCTGGACATCCTGAAAATATAAGCATTGGGGAGAAATGGATGGAGACAAGCACAATTTGAACCCAGACCAACAGCCACCTCCCTTCCCTTGAGGTGTGTGAACCATTGTAATCAAGTTTTGCATTCTCTGAAAGCTAAAGCATTTTTTCATTGATCTGCGGGTGGAGCTGACCCGACAGCTAAGTCTTATTGCCAGAATTATGTAAAAATACTCTCTGCTGATCAAATTGATCAAAGAGATGGACCGCATTTTATGAAGTGTTTCAAACATAGCCTCTGGAACACTTAGATCTTTTTGGGTCAGAAGAGCTTGTCCCGCAGTTAACATTATGTATTATCACACATTTCAGCTACGGCGCTAAGTTAATTGTCCAGATCTGACGTGTGGAGAGAGGAACTTTCTTTCTAAGTCACTGAACACCTTGGCAGTTTAGAGACAGACTTTCTTCCTAGGGACTATTTGCTATCAGCTGTGACGTTTTTATTTTGCTGTGGAAACGTACGTACCTGACACGTGTGGTCTCCAGCCTCCAGAGCTCCCAGGGTGCGCACCTTGTAGAGTTTGTTCCTGCATTTTACCAGTGTTGGTCTGTGTGACCAAGAGCACACAGTGGAGGTGACTGTATGTGCCTCCTGATTAGGTTATAAAAGACTGCGGTTCTGTCTTGGACTTTTTCTTGCTAGCCAGCTCTCTCCCATCCCTCACTCCGTGCAGAGCCAGTTGCCCTGTCATGAGGACACGCAGGCTTCCTATGGAGGGGTGGGGAGTCTCACTTGGCAAGGAACAGAGGTCACTGGCCAGAAGCCAGTGAGGAACTGAGCCATGGCAACAACCTCCTGGATGAACCTGGCAGTTAATTCCTCATCCTCCATTAAGCCCTGAGCTGACTGCAGTCTGGCCACGCCAACAGCTTAACTGCAACTTCAGGAGAGACTCTAGACCAGAACCACTCGGCTAAGCCACTCCTAGATTCTGACCCTCATAAACTGTGTGAGATAATAAGTGTTGGTTGTTGTAAGCTACTAACTTTTAGGGGTTTTTTTTTTTGGTGGGGGGTTGTTTTTAGCGATTGATAACTAGTGTTATACTAGAGGAAAAATTTAAGGCATCAGTCTTAAGTGATATGTCACAAGATTGTGTTCAAGGTTGTTAATTCCCCAAGAATGTTCCGTGAAGTAATATTTTGCTCTTAAAAAAAAGTATGTGTGTACATACATACACACACTTACAGGTACATATATGCCTGTTCTGAAATATGCAGCATGCATCTGGGTAAGCGGCAGTCCATGGGCCTTAAGTGACAAATACTTCAATATATTATATGAGAAAACAGAGGCCATGTAACTGGAGACAGATGGCATGACTCAGTGAGACTCCAACTATATTACAAAGAGAGGTTAAGAGTTTTTCCTTTCCCAACTTCAGATTCCTTTATTTCCAGAAGAGGCCAATAAATCCTACCTCACAGAGATGTTAGAAAAGACAGCATGACAAATATAAAATATCCAGAACGTAAGTAGTAATATCCAGTACCCTATAAATGTGTCTCCTTCTTTAAGAAAAAAACCTTGAAAAACAGCGTAATAAGAGTATTCAACTGCTTTGCTCATATCTTAAAATTATACATGTCATTATTTATTCATTTAAAAAGTATTCTATTTAAAAGATATCTTAACAATTATGTATTATATATACTAATTTATATAGCCATACTTATAAAGGCAATTTATTTTCATTCATATATATTGAATGTTAAGGACTTACTCAAGTAAAACATAGTTGTAGTTTAATCTAACAGTGATGAATTACTGGAGTGAATTCATGCAAACAGGGAAATTGAAATTAAATTCATCACACCAAGGAAAACACTTCCTACCCATGTAAATTAGCAGCTTTTCCGCTAAAATCAATTTGTTTTGGTAAATTATGCAAAAATCCTCAAAGGACTTAGGTGAGTAATTTATTATACTCTCGGCTGTTTCATAATGTTAGGAAATAAAACGTATTCACACAGTATTAGATGGCATGAGCTGAGAGCTTTAGTGACAATTTTTGTTTATTACAATTAATCTGACTTGACTGCACTGTCAGAACACCCACATTGTATGGGACGTATAATTTTTGTGCTGGTGCTTAGAAGATGTTGCATTAAAAAAAAGAGGAATGAAAGAGAAAAAACTCTTTTGGAGTACCAATTATTTCCTGAAACATTTCATGGCAGAGGTCAGTAATTTCAATGAAAAATGCCTTGAATTCTGTAGTTCTAAGAGAGGAAATTGCCTTCCTAACCAGCATGCATGAGAATACAGTTTTGCACAAGGCTACTGTAGAATTTTTGGTGTAATTCAAAGAGAATGTGTTTGTTTAGCAGAAGATTTTATGTTGCTGTATCACCAGATCTAATATGCACCTGTAGTCGCATGGAATATCTGATAAATCTCTGTAAGCAGAGGGGTAAAAGTGTTTGCTATCTGTAAAAACTTCTCTCTCACCCTGTACCCAATTGCTTAGGTTATCTGAGCCATTCTAAGTCACGTGTATGTACTTCCCTCTCTCCTGCTGTATGAGATCAGTTTTAGAGACCTCCTTTCTTGTCCAAACTATAGACACAGCCACCTAATGGTCTTGTATCTCCCACCTAATTACCCCAAATCCCTTCCCCACAGGGTGGACAAACCGATGTTACCAAACATGAAGCCGGTGTGACACTCCACTGCTTGAGGACGTGGAATGGTCTCTTGTGACCACAGTGGGCATAATAACCTTGCAGAGTATCACATCAGACCTATCCCATCATCACACTAAGCCACTGGCCTTGGGTTAATCCTTCCTCCAGGCCCTTCATTCCTGTCACATCAAATTCCTTGCCTATTATCTAAAAGAGATCATGAATTTTTCAAAGTACATCATGAGCCCTACCCTTTACATGGTACCTCTCTTTTTAGATCACTAAAATTTAGAGGAACCTTACCCTTTCTGGCTTAATATTTTTGAAGTACCTAAAATCACAATCATTTGTTTTTCTGCTCTCTCCCCCTAGTACGTAAGCTCCACGAAGTCTACAATCATATTATTTGGTTGACCAGTAATTTTACATTTGTATGTATGTGCATTTATGTGTGTACGTGCACACACACTGTTTCAAGTGGTGTAAACACTTTTGTATTAGCTGGTTTTCTTCCTGATACAGGTTTCTAATCTGCTTTGCTTTGTTCTCTACAAATTTTGGGACCTCCACAAACTGAGGTTTCCACACACCCTTGCATCTGATTATTTGCTGTCTGACTCATAAAAATTTAAAAAATAAAAATTAATTTATCTTTGTGATTATATATATAAAATTACTTAATTATGAATGGATAATAAAATGATACATATCTTGAAAGTTACCACTGGAACCAGATGAGGGTCATTTGACCCATGAGCTTTTGCTAATAGGTGGTGGCTAGTTTATTTCTGGGTACATTGGAGTGTCAAGTGGGTTAAAAATAAATGGCCACTTCTGAATAGCCCAGTGGTTTAAAATTACATTGGCATCCACTATCCATGTGCTCCTTGTGAAGACAGTGGGGTCGAGTTAGGCTGAGATTCCTTCTCCTCTGCCCTACTTCTCAACATTGGGGATCTAAGCCTACATTATAGGTTCAACTCACGACTCCAAACATCAGATTTTGTGAAACCACGGTCTACATGTGAATTCAAAGTACTCCCATGTGTATGCTGTTTAAAGTCAGTAGAATTTTCACAAATAAAATTGAATTGTGCTACAATAAGAGATTATTTGATTTCAAGGAATAAGTTGGTACATATGTAATATAAATATATATAGATAGATAGATAATTAGAATAATGGAAAGATACTGCAGCTTACTTAACAAGACTGAAATGTTGGGATGACAGTGCTTCACATTCAAGGGGCCTGGATTCAATGTCAAGCACACAAAGATTTTTTGTTTGTTTTTTGTTGGTGTTTTTGTTGATTTGGGTTTTCTGGTTGAACTTTCTTAGTCATTGATAATTTTCTCCTTTGCCAAGTCATTTGTTACTATGGTTATTTTAAGAAATGTTTAAGCTCTACACATTCTTTCTTTCAGAATCAGTGCATCTGACATATTAAACATAATAAATTATGTCCTCAACAGCAACATATATATATATATATACACACACACACACACCTACACACATATATGATTACTCCATATAAACTGCATTTTAAACATTGAAGGAAACAGTTTCCATTTTGAGATTCTTTTTAATCAATGCTATTTTCACGTTTTAAGCTCTGTACAGTTCATTGAGAATAACATGTCACAAGTATGTAAGGGAAGAATAAATGTCCTAATGTTCTCCAAAAGCCTATGCTAGTAAGAATGAAATAGTTGCTCTATTTAAGTGGCATGGGAGGTTTTCTAAAACCCAAACCTATGGTTTTATTCCACACTTCTGGCTTTCTCAGCTTCTCTCATTAATCTTGCAGTAAATGATGCTAATACAGGAGTTGCAGGGTGCATCCAGTCTGCTTACTCTCTGTTTGTGGTCCCCAGTGGGTGTGAGCTTGGAGCAATTAAGGCAGGTGTGTGTGCTGTTCTGAGGCACCACAAAGTTAGATTAATTAGGTGGCAAATGGTCCCAATGACATTGCCAACAGAGCCTTTGATGGGCTCGGTCCAAGGTGATTGAGTCCGAAGTTACTGATGGATAGATGATCTCAAAAGAAGGGAACTGACTATGAGAAGTAAAGGAGAAGCATCTGGTGCCTGTTAACATGAACAAGCCCTAAGCTAGCACTGCCAGAGGCTAAAAATGGATGCATTCTCTGAAAATACTGTTTAGCAAGACTAATATAAAGTGAAAGGAATAATATTAGTACTAAGGAACTTGAATTTCTGATTATAAACCTCACAAAGAAAACCCCAGTCCCAGATTAGAGTCATATGCAATCCAAGTCAAATATTTGTAGAACAAATAGTACTAATCTTACCCAAACATTTTCTTAAATCTTCTCTATATTTTCACTCATATGTTTGATACTCACTGCTGAATTATATCACACATATGAGAGGGAAATGAGAGAGAATGAAGAGCTTTCCAGTCAACAGAAGTAGAAGAAAGCATTTGAAAAAATTCAACACTCACTTACAGCAAAACTTTCAGACTCTAAGAATAGAGTAGAATAGAGAAACTTCACGTGAATGTAGAAAGGGAAGTCGGAATGTAGCCTGCATCACGATGAGCTGAATTTTGATCACTTTTTCTTACCCAGCAGGGGCAAGTGTTGTCCAGTGTCAACCACATGTGGCTATTGAGTATTTGAAATGTAGCCTGTTCAAATCTAGACATGCATTCAGAGTAGAACACAATGGACCCCAGTAACTTAATTTGACAGAAGAATGTAATATTTCATTAATCATTGTATACTTATTTAATGCAGGAAAATTATATTTTAGATATATTTTATTGATTAGATTTGCTTTTAAATTTCACCTTTCTCCCCCTGTTTAATGTGGCTACTACAGAAATTAAAATTTACATATACGACTCACTTTGTCTCACAGATGTCCATTGGACAGCCCAGTTAATTTGATACAGCTCTAAAATGAGATGTGATCCACAGGGGTTCTCAGCATTAAAAATTTAAGATGCAGATTTGTGTGATTTCCTCTTTGCTTATGTTGTAACTGGTTCAGGTTGGGACCTTCGTTTACAATCGGGTACAAAAGTCTATGGACCTGCTCTTTAAGTTGCAAAATTTTCGAGGCTAAAACTTTCTCTCTAGCGCCACCTTTTAGGCAAATAAGTTCTTAGCATTCTGTGTCTTTCTGGAGGGGTTTTCTTTTCCCTCAATGTCTTTTTATACCTGCCTGCCTTTTGTTCCAGCTATTTTCTTTATCTGAAACACCCTTGTCCCTTTTGCCTATGAAAATCCTGGTACTCCTTCAAAGGCCAGCATGCCCCATCTGTGAGAGCTGATCTCTCCCTGTTCTGATCCTCCCTGTCCTCTCCCCAACTGAGCCTGACCCTCTAAACAGGATGGTTTTCTCCTGACTTCCATATTCCAGTGAGAGGTCCTGTCTCTGATCCTGCAGTAGGGAGCTCTGTGACCACCATCAGGACCGTGGGGCCTCCCTCTTGCCTCTTTCTTAGCACCTAACCCGGTTTGCACATGGTGCTGTTCAAGGCTTGTTTCCAGAACTTATTTTCATTTTTTGTATGCATGCGTATGTACTTATTAATTTATAAGAGCAATTTGTGAAGATATGATGTATTCTTGGGTTTATTTAAAATGTCTCTTTGGAGCTGGAGCTGCCTCATTAGCAATTCACCAGGGTACTAATTGCATGTGACACTGTAGATGTATTGTGTCCTATTTTCTAAATCCCTGGGTGGAAATACAGACAAGGGTTGCATCTAAAACAAACAGAGGCTATATAGACATTTCCTCTCCTATTATAACAACTGGTCTGAGCAGGTGGAGTAGAATTTTCCAACCTCAAAAAAACATTTTTCTCATTTCTTTGAGAATCTGCCAGATGTGATTTTTTCCCCCTGATTTTTAGATTTAATTTGACTTAAGAAGAAGCCTCCTTTTAAGCTAGTGTTAGTGACTTCTACCTTCATACTATTAGCTAAACATACCTTTTTCAGATCAAGTTTTGGTAAGAAATAGAGGTTGCCCATCTAAATGGAGAGATGGGATCACGAAAGACAAAAGTAGCTGTTTACACAGCTTGCCTCGTATCTGCCCTCCAGTTCTTAAATCCCCCCAACGCTGGCAAGTTCCACGTCCCTGGATTCCCTCTGTCCACAGCCCCTCTCTCAGGTTTCTGCCCCCAGCAGCCCTGCAGTTGATTTCAGTAGTTACCTCCTGCAAGTGCAGAACGCCCCCATGACTGAAGACCCAACCAGGATGAAGTACAGAATCACTTGGTCCAAGTGTGCCCCCAACTCAACCATCCCGGCATTAGTTTTACCATTAAACAATTTAAAAGCTTAGAAAAGTTTAAGAGTTAAAACATTCCAATCTCTTCATGTCACAGATGGTGAAACTCTCCCGGGAAAGTATTGTTTTCCTAATATTAATCAATATTTAGGCAGAGGTTTAGTGATAAACATGTTATCTGGACACCTGACCCAGTCTTTTTTCCACCACACTATGATCTGGAAATTTCTTCTTTTTCACATTGTGAACAAAGTCAAGTGCCTTCAAACATTTTATTTCCTGTCTCTTCTTTTTCCTCTCTGCCTCTAACTTCATCATCACCTTTGGACACTGCAGTCACAGTTCAAAACTAGACTTGTTTTGAAGTAACCAGTAACAGTGTTCACTGACACACTGCTCTCAAACAAGAGAAATTAATATGAGCCTAAAAAAAATATTCTGATGATCTTCCAGAAGCCAAGAGGGAAAAAGATTGAATTAAAATACTCTGACTAGCACTCTCTGATCAATTTATTTATGCATTGAGATCATCATCTGAGGGGGGAAAACAACTGTTTTAAACAGTTTTGCTAATTAAAGGGTTCTGATAGCCTTTGATATGTTTGCATATGTTGTAAAAGTCCATGCTGGAGATGTGATTTGACCATTTTCACACTTTGGCTCAAATTCTTTACACACACACACACACACACACACAAGTTCAAGTGTGCACCCAGGCACACACAACAGATTTACGGACACCAAATGGCTTGTGCAGTGCTCTAGGGACCACATTTTAGGAAATGCTGCCTGAGAGAAAAGAAAGAAGGGAGCCTTTTTTTTTTTTTTTTTTTTTTTTTGGCGGCCTTGTAAGGAAGCTGTTGTCTAATGAGAGAGAGGAAAATATT
Organism: Camelus ferus; assembly: GCF_009834535.1. Taxonomy (NCBI): domain Eukaryota; kingdom Metazoa; phylum Chordata; class Mammalia; order Artiodactyla; family Camelidae; genus Camelus; species Camelus ferus. The sequence goes on from NC_045704.1 coordinate 40,760,327, forward strand.
CCAAGACTATATAACCAAAGATTAAGTATCACAAGAAGAACCACTGGCTTTACGGATCTTGAAGAACTTGAAGTGTTTGCGCATTGGAGGTGAGAGAAATGACATGAACAAGAACCAAGGGAAGCTTGGAAGATAAGGGAGAGGACAGAGTCTATTAACAGAATAGCCAGTTCGATTCCCTAGAGGGGCTGTTCCCAACCATGGACGGTTTGTCTGCCCCCCACCCCCCACCAAAGGCATATGGCAGAACAAGGGGACATTTTTTGGCTTTCATGCTGTGGCTGAGGATGGGCATGTTTACTGGTATCTGGTGGGGACAGGCTAGGGGTTCTGAGACACCCTACAGTGGATGGGACAGCCCCCTCCACTGCCACTTGCCACCGCCATGAGGACTTACCTCACCCACCGGGTCAGTAGTGCTCCTCCTGTGAGAAACCTTGCTCTTGAGGATCGCTATGTGATGGGCATGCCAGAGTCAAGAGTGCGGTGAAGGTGATAGGGACTGTTTAGAATTCCAAAATGAAATGTGTCTCTCAGTTGGGAAGGAGAAGCAGGAACCTTTCCCCGTAGGCACAACATTGACAGTTATGTCTGTTACCTGTTTATATACAAGTTGCAGCAGGGATGGGATGAAAAGAGGAAAAAGTGGGGATGAAGCTCAGGTGGGAGGTGGTGAGGCAGTTGTAAGTATGAGAAATATCAGTCACCAGTAATCTTGTCAAACCACAAGGAATATTTGGCTGTATAGCCTCCTAGAATTCAAAAAAATAATATATGATGTATTGCTTCACATTATCGCATCATAGTGTTTATAGTGAATTTTATATACATGGGGGCCCTGCTACAAGTTTTACTTTGTAATCTGTGATAAATACTTGTTAAATTACTTAATTATATATGAGCATATATATAATTATATATGTTACACAGATCTATACTCATATGTATGTGTGTATATATGTATATACATATATACATTCAAAAGAAGCTATGGAGGTCTCCTCTGCTGATCTACTGAGTGACATCAATTATTTAAAAGTGCATATTTGAGCATTTAAACCATTTAAATATATATAGAGAGATAGACACATATATGTATGTGTATATATATAGGCATACAGTTCATTGATGTCTTCACTAGAAGCTCAGAAGAGGCCTTCCCTCCGTAGTTCTTTTTCAGTCTCTGTTGGTTTGCAGTTTCTAACTCATATTCCTGGGAACATACCAACTTAGTGTCCTTGATGTGGCCAGAAGGAGTGCATGGTAGCATCCTTTCCACAAGATGGCAGTGGCAAGACAGTGTCTGATAAAAGAGGTTATTGGTTGCCCCTATTTTTTTTTTTTTTTTTCTTTAAAGCTTGTTTGGTAATTCAATTTGTGTCTGTCTATCAGAAGAGGATAAGGGGATTTCAGAGGCAGACGGCAAAAGGGGAAAGAGCATTAGTGGTACGATTCCTTTATAAGAAACAAAAAATAGAGCTGCTTTTCTGTGTGTCACAGATTTGCTCATCTTTTTCTCAAAGTGAAATGTTTTCTCATAATCGCAGCGCTGTATGTGATAGCTGTGCATTCCTTAGCAGAGTCATGTCCTTGCAGCGTGATCTCCCTCACTTTTCCTTCCCACATAAAAATATTTGAAAGTGGTATCTTTGTGTTTCGTTTTTCACTTTAATAGTGAGAAATGCTCTGATTTTAGTTTAAAATTTTACACGATGTAGACATTACTCGGCTGCAAATCCATAAATATTTTCTATTTACTTACAGTAACAGGTCAGCTGTTATGGCCAGCATATAAGTAAGTGTTAAGATCAAAAGTCTCTTCTTTATTTGAGCCATAAGATAGATCAGATTTCCAATTAATAGCTCTCCTTTGCCTGTGTTTCAAACATACAACCACCTTCATTTAGCCTAAAAGGAATCCATATACTTCTGCTCTGTCCTAATCTCTCCAAGTTCACTAACAAGATTGTCCTGCTATTAGCTAAAGTTATCAAAATATGTTAAGCATAAGTAACACATGGTAACGTGTAAAATATGCTCTTACAGAATGGATATATGAATGAAGAGAGAAGCAAGTTATTGTAAAGCGGCCACCATAAATTAAGGTTCAAATCAATGAAAAAAAATTCAAAACTATTTTAAGTTCATAATGGATATAAATAAGACTCTGGAATGTCTGAGAGTGTAGCAATTTATGCAGATATCCTGTTGCTTCTCAAAAAACATTCTGTACTCAAGACAGAAGACACTGTAAAAACAAAGTGTTATTTTGGTTCTTTTGTGTTTTAGGAAGACATTCTGGATCTCTTGTTTTGGTGAAAGGTGCTTTATTCCACTAACATGCTAGCTTGCTTTCCTTTCTTCCCTCCCTCCCTTCCTTTATCTTTTTCTCTTCCTTATAAAAACATATAAAGCAACTTTTCTTTGCTGGATGCTTGTGATACTGAGATGTGATATTGTAAGTTTAGAGTTACTCATATTAACCTTATACTGTACTTTTGTGGTAGAGAGAAATGGGGAGATTGGAGGACCTTTGAGAAAGAGATACTTAAGTTGAGACTTGAAGATTGACTCTCACCATTTATAGGGTGCGCGCGCGCGTGTCTGGGGAGGATAAAATGGTGTGACCGTTCAGGCCTATGGTGCATGAAGAAAGTCTCTAAAACTGTATGGAGCTTTGTTTTTTTCCACAAAATGAAATAATATCAGGTGTTTGGAGCCTAAGAAGGAAGGAAGAAAGAATATGAGTTGAGTTTGAAGGAGCAGATCACATAAGATCATTGGTTTTTCAAGACAAAAGAGGACACTGTTGGATTTTAGAATCTATGTCTATTTCTACGTGCATATTACAGAACGCCTGGAGCTCTTTCTTGGGAATCTAGGAGAACATTAAGAGCCAGTACGACTCCATACATTGCCCTGAACCAGAGTGAAATATTAAGGAAACCAAATAAATACAATAAATAAATAAAACAATTCTTAATGAATAATAATGGGGGTGCCCTCATTCCAAAGCATAGTAGGCATAAAACCTGTTACACGTTTAACTCACATAGTGGCTTAAAACTAAACTAAGTTCTGTCTTAAGTATGCAAATTTAATATATCTCTAGTGAGCTAATTTATTAGTACTCTTGTTCTCAGATGATTGTAACGTGTTTGTAACTATGGTTGAGAACCCCAGGTCCAAGGAAGACAAAAGTACCTTGTGAGACTGTCCCCTTCCTTAAAATGAGTTCAGTGTGTGTCCCTGTGAAGCGTTCGCTCAGTTCAATAGTTAGAGGAACTGGAGAGCCTGCAGTTCAAGCTGGTGGTTAAGTTTGTGAAGGACCTACAGCTACGAGGCTACCCCCCTACCATTGTGAGTGGGAGGTGGCCCCCACACTCTGTTGTCCACCTCGCCTCCCGGGATCTGAGACTTCAGTCCTGCACGTTCTGTAAAAGCCTACGGACCATCTGAGCACCATGCATGATGCAGATCAGCTCTCAAGGGAGGAAAGGGAGAAAGATTTCGGGAGGCTGATCTTTTTGTGGAGAGTAGGCTTGGGGAAAGTGGAGGCTTTTGGGGTGAGGGTACACATATGTCTTTTCAAGGGAAACGAGCTATTTCAAATGTTAATTGTATATCAGTATATGATGGAGATGGCTTTGGAGTTTCGACAAATAGCAAAAGCAAAAAAGAAAAGGGGCAGGTAAGAGAGAGAATAAAGATAAAACAGACAAAAAGAAAAGAACCCACAGACAGCGTGGAAATGGTTAGTCTTGTAAACTGATTAGCTGCAGCCACAGGGAGGCAGGTCTGGCCATCTGCCTTGAGGAAGGCTGGCTAGGGCTCTCCAAGTACAAAACTTTTATTACTTGTTCATTCTCCAGAAAGTTTTGGAAGTGTATCCCTGATGTATACGTATGTGACATGTGCCTCTGTGCAGTGTCTGCCACTGCCCGTCCCTTAATACCTCCACAGTATTTAAGCCACCATCATCCCTTTCAGGGTTTGATGGCTGATTCATTGGCATCCCTTTTCTTGTAGGGACATATCCCTCGGGCCCCTCCTTCTCATTGGGGGCCTATTTTATTAAATGTCTTCATTTGAGACTGCAGAAAATAGCCAACTTAGCTACAAACTTGGTTTCCCATTTCCATGGGAAATTCTGTGTTTGAATATTCCCTGGAATTTTTCAAACCCAACTGTAAAGCAACTTTCATATACATAATTAATCTAGGGGGCTGCTTTTAGAATTTTGGAAGAGCAGGGAAATAGGGAGGGACAAGCCATATTCCCATTTTGTTATGGGCTCCTCATGAAACAGGTGTCAAGCTGCCCAGGGAGTTAAATGTGGTTAGAAGTCTCAAACGTAGATAGTGCAGCGTGGCTCATAGCCCACCGAGACCAGCAGGAAAGATGAAGACAAAAGGTGAGTGCCTGGGTACGCTTGCAGCTGAAAGACAGACAGAATTCCATGTGTCCTCTTAGGTGTTAAATCACAGATTCTCAAAACATGGATGTTTGCCACTGGTATTGAGTGTAATGACTTTATATTGTAAGAGACCAGGCATTTTTTGAAAGGTATGACCATTACATTTCTGTCAGTCCATCTGCTTCTATCAGGAAGAATGTCTTGGTGTCATATGACTATCTTAACTATTTTTCTTATATATGCTCTCTGTAAGATTAGCAAAGACATGACAGGCTTTTGGCTCAAAATCTCAGATAAGCAATGATATCTATCTAATATTTAATAATATTATCTTGGTCATATCATATTTATTTCATGTTAAAATAGGTATTTGTTTATCATTTGTCAGAGTGGCATAAAACTTATTTTAAAAATAAATATACTTAAGTTAAATATTAGTCAATAGGAGGAAAACATTAAATAATTAACAGTATAGGTAGCACATGAAATGGAGAGGTTTGTGAACAGCTAAACCCTGACTGTGATGCTGGGTCAAAGCTGTTGTTTTCTGTATTGACTTGGCATTGGAATCGCCTCGGAGACTTTAAATATACAGATGTTAGGATACCATCCCAGACCAATTAAATTAGAATCTCTAGGGACAGGAGACTGGACATTGATTTTTTTTTAAAGCCCTTTCAGTGATTTTAATGTAGAGCCAGTGTTGAGAGTCACTGGGTTGGAGATGCTAAAGAATGAAGGGTATGTGTCCCTACTCATAGCCACAGAGAAACAGATATCATGGCACTGTCACGGAAAAGCTGTATTTTAAGTTTAAAAAAGGCTTTGTTTTTAAAGGAATAACAAATTGTAATTCAAAATAAACTATTCTCCCTTGCTCTGCAGATTTGAACGCCTGGGCTTCTGAACACATTCTACTGGGACCAAGCTCAGGTTTAGCCATTAGCTTAATTTGTCACCTTGGGCAAGCCACTTGACTTCTCTGTGCACCGATTTCCATTTTTATAAAATCAAAGGAGAAAGGATGTTTGACATAGATGATCCCTAAAGACCCTTCCAGCTGCAAATCTTTATGGTTCTTTATTTTAAATGGAAATGACTAGACAATTAGTGGTTCCTTCTCGGTTTTGCTTTGATGATGATAATTAAAAATAGAATCATAGATGTGGTGTGTGTGTGAGGTTTTCCGCTACTTTTTTATTGTAGATAGATTTTGAAAACTAATTTTTTTTCTCTCCCTGAGCTGACAGTTCAGCCAGCAGGCAACCTTTTAAAAGCCTGAGTCAGAGCAAGGAAACCAGCTTGAGTATGCACACAGAAGACATGGTTGACCTAGTAATGAGGACTGTGTGAAATCACATTGATTTTCTTTTTTGACCTCCCTTTCCATTTAACCATTTGTCAATACTGGAGAAAGAAAGCTGTAGAATGTAATTTTTCAGTAACCGGAGAGAAGGCAACTTGTCCAGGAGAAGGAAGCTGGAATACAGTTTTGACATGGACTCAGCTCTAAGTAGAGTGACTTTTCTCAAGTTTTTTGCTGAATATCAATCTGTGGGCTCAAACAAGTATTCTGCATGTAGGTCTTCCTGAATGCTTGACTGGCCCTATTCCCCCTTTGCCTCCAGGCCTAACCTAGAATCCCTTCTCCTTTTTCGCTCTTATTTAACTCCCAGATGTCAAGAGAGTTTAGGGATCACTTCTGTAAAGTATCCCTTAATGAGACCAATAACATCTCCACTCCTTGACAGAGTTCCTAGGCCCCCTGTAAGTAGTACATAGTGCCTCATACCTGCCAATGGCCAAGTTCCCATATGACCAGCATCTCACCATTACTGAGTTTATTTGGCTCAGGTGTGAGACTGCAAGGTCTTCGAGGCCATGAGCATGTCCTTATTTGTCTTCATTTCTCCGGGAGCTGACATATAGTGGCGGTTTGGGAATTAGTAAAACACACACATAGTGCTTACAAACTACATCTTCGAAGATAAAAATGTCCCCAAACATCCTAGGCTCAAAAAATATTTTATTTCTACTGTGGAAAGAATATGCCTACTTGACAGTCCACTTATAATTTATTCTCAAGTCCACACTCAATTCCTAAAGGTCAGATTTGCTTTCTCTAAACCTAGACGTGAGAAGCAGTGGCCAAAAGGTGGCATATTACAAGCCAACACCTGGCAATTGGCCGTGGCTGACTAGAGTATTGAGTTAAAAAGGATTTCGAATATTATTAGGACTAACCAACAGTTTCTTGATCATTAGAAATATTCACCAGGGGCACTGATGAGAAGATTGCCAGTGAATAGGCTTTGTTTAAGTTGATCAGATTAATGAAATATAAGTAAGATTTAGATAGCTGAGATCTTTGAGTAGTAGCCTGGGCAAGCATTTTAGAAGGAGGCCAGCTACAGATAAAACATTCCAGAAGTCTGAGTTACTATTTGGGACTCCTGTGATTTATATACAGCAGTGTTCTGCTATTTGGACCAATTTTTTCCAAGTCTGTTTCCCCGTTGTGTGTGTGTGTGCATGCGCATGTTCCAGCTAAGAGGGTAAGGAGACGAGGCAAATAGTTATGCTCTAAATAGATGTTGTGCTTGCATATAGCATGACCTCTCAGAAGCTAATATGCTATTTTGATATAAACACAGATGTCAGCTATGGTCTCCTTTTCCACTTATGGGTCAGTAAACTTCAGGTTAAGAGTCTCTGTGACCTATCTGTCTCTCTTAACCTATCAGTCTCTCCTGTTGGAATAAGAGCTGTTCAAGCACCAAAACTGTAAACCACATTCATCTTTGTTTACATATAGTAGTACAAACTGTACAGTGTGTGCGAGTGTATAAAATTAGGCATGTATATTATTTCCTGAACCCATGAAAATGAATATAAAATATGTACATCCTTTTGACACCCAGAAGTCTCTTTTTTATGTATTTATTCCTAGATGGGGAATTAGTGATAAATATGTCTCAAGAGTTCTGGAGATCATCTTTTCAGTTTGAACCAGAACTTCTAATCCTACCTAACTGTTCTCAGTTGTGATATTGACCTACTTTAGGCTAAAACATGACGCAGGGCAGAAAATCCTGGTTTGGCTGCTTCTAAGAATGGAAAATGCAGAAAGTGCAGAATTCACTGCAAACAGTTTTTTAAAAATATGGCAATGAAGAGCAGAAATGAAAGAAATACTGTACTTTCCATCCCTAATACATACACACACACATTACAGATAGGTGATGAATCAATAGATCAATACATAATTTTTTTTTAAGGCAGGCTTTCCTGTTTCCTTATAGGAAACCTCCCCAATCTCACCTTGGTAGGTTACAGTTACACACAAGAGATTCTATAATCCTAAATATGCATCCCAACTAGTACTTACATACTGGCTGAATACACCCAAGAAAGGGACCCTTATAAATAATCCTTTCTGTTCATTAAACTTCAGCACAAACCACTATCTTGGATTCTAACCAAATACAATACTTTTACCTGTTTATGTATTTTATATCAGTGAAATTATATAGTATTACTCATTTGCACCCAGGTCGTTTCACTCAGGATTCTATACCTGAGATTCATCCATAGTGTTGCTGAAGCAGAGTGGATACTGTGACCCACCACCCACACCCAGAAGCCCCTCCAGGGTTAAAGGACTTATTTTTTGACAGCTGTGGGTGTTGCCAGCAGAGAGCTCTCATCTTCCATCTGAAACTGACTCAGCTGAAGAAAGGCTCCTCACCTAAGGCCTTGGCTACTCTCCAGGGTGGCCAGCATCCAATGACTGATCCACGTAGGGTCATGTAGGGTCAGCCCTCGTGCCCCAATCCTACACATCGCTGGCAGGCCATTCGTTCTTTAAAGCCCTTTTCAGGGTGGTTCAAAGACTCTGCTGGACTGGCTCCAGGGTTGACTTCTCTGTATGTCCAATTCTGCTTCTCCTCATTATTTTCCTCAAGTCCTGATGCAAGGAGCACCTCGAACACCCCCTGTAAGTATGCAGTCCTCCTTTGTTTCCCCTCATTGCTCTACAGTATTCCACTGTGTGCAAAAATACACGATTCATGTGTTTATTCCACTGTTACTGGGTCTATGTGTTTCCAGTCTTGATAATTACAAATAATGCTATTGTGAACACCCTAGTTATGTGTTTTAGTAATCATATTCATGAATTTTCATTGTGTGATTATGAGTGGAATTAATTGCTGGGCTTTTGAGTTTGTATTTTCAGCTCTTGGATGTTATGTAAGTTAAGTACTGATGTCGTGCCTTTAAGTCTTATAGAGTGAGAGAGATATTGGAGAGAGACATATATACAGGGAGAATGTCCTGTGAACATAGAAGACTGCAAGCCGAAGACAGAAGCCTGGAACTGAATCCTTCCTCACGGCTTTCAAAAGAAACAGACCCTGCCAACACTTTGATCTCAGATTTCTAGCCTCTAGACCTGTGAGACAACACATTTCTGTTGTTTCAGACACTCAGTTTGTGGTACTAGCTCTAGCAAATTAATACACTATCTTATTCAAAATTTTTATATCCCTGGGTCACAATAGTAATAGACAGTTTATAAGACTTTGTTAGATAAGTGAATGTAAGTGAACAAACGAATGAATGAACTGATAATTTTTAAAATGTATCATGAAGTTGATACATAAGGAGAACTAATGAGACTTAGAATATAAGGAATTCCATATCCTTAGAAATAATTTTTAAAAATTATTAGCATCTGGTGTTTTTCTGATATTAATCTATTTTTTAAGGAAAAGAGGGAGATAATATTTGCTGAATTTAGAGTATGTTCCATGTAATGTTCTAGGCTCTCTAAATGTTTTTTTCCAATTAATTTGAATGCCAGCTTTTCACAGAAGTTATTGTTTCCTTTTTACAGAAGATATACAAGAGTTTTAGGTAATTTAAAATAAGTCACCAAGATGAAATAAATTGAAGAGTCTTCTATCTAAATTAAAAAAAAAAAAAGAAAAAAAAAAGAAATGAGGTCTTGTCTAGACCCAAATCTATTTTCTTTTTCTATCTTTCTAACTTTCTTGGAGTCTAAGAAGCAGTTAACTATAGGAGTAGTAAAGAGATAATTAGAATTTTTAAAAGGCAACCGTTGTGGAAAACGTCTAATAGACAATAGACAGTTTCCTTTCAACAGTTAAAATGTAAATAAAAGGAGAGGAATACAAGGGTGGACGGATGGTGAAACATGCCACATTCTGTTAACCTCTTTCGGCCATTATGTTAACAAGAATCAGTTCTAGTTTTTCTTGAAAGTTCAACAGAACACAAAAATGTCATTTTTCATTTACCCATGCAGTCTACAATAAACTATTCAGATTTTAAAAATATTTTCAAAAGAATGCTTGAATCTTAGGCAAAAGAACTTCATGTGCTTGGCTTTGGAGGATTTCATATTCTGCTTCTAACATTTAATATGATTAGGACTCAGAATTTTCTTGAGTGTTTCTTCATTTAAGAACATATAAATGGAAGAGTCTTACCTGCCAAAAAAAATAGATGATGCCATAGGTAAATAGTGGAAAACACAGCCGACTTTTAAAATACCCTCTGTAAATGAGGAGTTAAGCTTTTTGGAGACAATGGATACTGAGACATCCCAGATGCATAATATGTAAAGGAAACAATATTCACTCCCCAGTTATTTTGCTGAAGATCCCTCGAAAAGTTGTAGCTATTCAGCTATGTGTTTAGGGAAACAGGTAGGAGATGGATACAGTTTTGCCAATTTTTGAAACTAATCTGGACTTTGGATATCATGGGAGTAGGATGAAGGCTCCAGATACTGAGGCAGACTGGAAATGAAGGAATGTTTGGATGCTGACATTATGCTTTTGACAAAGATCATAGGCAAAGGCATCCTTGCATCTAGGAGAGGAAGGTTGGGGATCCTGAATCTTCATGCATTAGGGGAAGAATAAATGAAAACATTTAATAATACTGACAAATTTGAAACATACTGTTGAGCTCAGTTCTCAAATTTTTGAATCTTTTAGTATGTTGGAGGGACCTTATTCTAAAGAACTCAAACTGAAAACAGATTCTACTTGAATAAGGCTATGGAGATACCTCAAGGTAATTAAAGCATTGTGGGAATTCTCTTCCATCACATTTGGGAAAAATGGGTGAACATTAATTTGGCCTTTGTTGCTCTGAATAATCTCATGTAATTTATCTATTGATTTAGAAATACTAGGAAAAAAGGTGGACCATTATCAACTTGTGTCGTTTTATTTTCTGGGCAGTATTCCTAATAAAAACTCTAGCCCCAGGCATCCAGTCATTATGTTTATTTGTCTTTAGTGTGTGTGTTTCTTCATAGACTAATTTTGCTTAGGAATTACTTTCTTTTGTGATTTACAGCTAAGCACACATTTAATGAACTGAAAATCAAAGAACAGTCAGTGGGTGGAAAAAAAAAAAAGCTAGAACACACATATCAGAAGAAATAAATAAAAGAGCCTGCACAGAGCAAGGGAGTGAAGTGTGTGTGACCCTTATCTGATTGCTTGATAGAGTAGAACGTGGGACTTTGGCGCTCTCAGCTTTGTTTGTTTTACAATTCTATTTCATCATTATTGTTCTGTTATTGTATCGGTGATGGTGGTGGTGGGGATGCTTTCTCTTGCTTTTCTAAAAAGTGTGTGGGAGAACATGCAAACTAGCTTTGTCGCTTGGCATCTGAAGAACCTGCAGCCCAGGAAGGAAGGCTATATAAACAATCCTGTTACGTAGCAAGGTCAAATTCTGTGCTTTTCCCCTCCAGCAGGGACAGCATGTAGGTCCTGCACAATTGCCGATGGTGACTGATTGGGAGTGGTTGAATGGGGTGCTATTCCAGGGAAGACCCTGTTACACGTGGGCAAGGCAGGGACATGCCCAGGCATGTTAGTAATCACGGTCTCCCACTGGTGAGGAGTAAGAGACACAGGCACTGTCTTTCTCCCCCAAATGACATGAGTTTGCATCTCTTTCTGGGAACAAACACATCTACCTAATGTGATTCCTAACTGTTGGACTAAATTATCTTTGATAAGTTTTGCATTTTCTCCTTCTGATGTGTACAGGCTGATAAGGCATTGGTTACATGAGCTAACTATATTAAGGTAAGATAATACTGAGTTTTAGCTTAGGGCGGAAGTCTATGAATTTTAAGAATAATTTGCTATTTGCTGTCTAGATTACAGATGTGGTAAAAACAAACAAACAAAAAAGCCAACCCCCCCCCCAAAAAAAACCTTCCAAACTTTGAGAGTTTGGATTTTACTTGTTTTCTGGACATAGGACTAAATTTTGTATCTGTCCGACAGCAGATGTCTGTAAGGTAATGGCTCTCCCACCACTTCCACTGGGTATTTCATCAGCAATGGTTCAGGCAGGGACATTTTTGTTTACAAGACACGTAGTAGAGAAATATCCAGCTTCTACTGGGAATTGGACTCAGCACCTCGGGAGCTCCTTTCAGCTATGAGTTTCTGAGTAAACTTAATTCCCTGGGTGAGGGGATACTATTGATGTGTTACTGGGTTTCTAGGCAATAATTTTTCTCTGGACCAGCCATCTCCACACGCTATGTATAAAATTTTATACTGTTTCCCTACAGTTTTCTCTTTTGTAGACTTCCCACATCAAGGCAACAAGTGGTCTATTCCTTCTTTAAATAACTAATTATTGAGTCACAAATTATTGAGTGCCTATTAGAGTGTTATGTGCACGGAGTACAGTGGCAGACCCAGACACCGTCTTTGCTTTCCTGGGGTTTGTTTTCTGTAGATTTAGGAAGGTACTTCATGACCAAAAGGAACAGCCAGATAGACATGTAGTAAATGCTGCTGGTGCCCTGCCTAGCTCACCTTCACCTGCTGGTGTAATCATCCATCCTCCCTCCTGGTGCTTTGAGTACAGTGCCCTCCTCTCAGACAACCGCTCCTCGCCATACTCAGGGCCAATCAGCTCCAGAGTGTAGCAGCATCTCTGAGGCATAGCTGGTCAACGGCCAAGCTGACTGAAAGAGTGTTACAAAAAGCTGCTCCCTTGCCACAAGGTGGGACTAACCCTGTGGTGAATTTTGTACTCAGAACCTTCAGAAGAAATTAAGGCTTGTCTCTAGGTAAGTCTACATTTTTGCTTTTTAAATTTTCTTCCTTTCATGTCCTGCCTCCTTCACTCTCATTGTCCCCAAAAAACCGCCTAAGCGAAAATGTGTACCTGCCTCAGATTTCACTTCTGGGGAACCCAGCTGAGGACTGCATAGAATTGCAGTTGTGGTCACTCATGAAGTATGTGTGGGTGTTCTTTTCAGGACATATCACGGGTGTAGTCTGACCTGTAAAGTGCAAGAAAGGCTTTCCACTGGAATGGAAAATGCAACAGAAATGGAAAGAATGCTTAGGAACTATGCAGATAATGAGATGGGAAGTTTCCCGGACAGAGAAAAACCTGGGTCATACAACTAATGGAATAAGCACCCCAGTACGTTTGAGGAAGAGAGATTGGGGTGATGAGGGCGAATCACAGAGAATGAGGGGTAGTGAGAGGCAAGATGGAAGAGCAGTTGAGGGCTTGACTCTTTAGGCCACAGCAGAATTTAGTTTTTAATTTAAGTGTAATGAGAAGGCACTGATATTTTGAGGTAGGGTAACAGGAGCTGATGGAATTAGAAGTACATTCAGCAAGACGGGCTGAAATGTACAAAACATATATATTCCTCCCTAGTTACTCTTTGATTTGCCCCTGGTCTGCTTCTCCATCAAGTCACCAGTCCTAGCATTCAGCGGGCTGTAAGCATCTGCTCATTGGGCCAAGTTTTCTATGCAGAATTCAGGACTTAGGTTCTTTTCTCTGCTTATTCTAACTTGGAGCTATGCTATAGTCAGCCCTCAGTATCCATGGGTTCCTAGTCCATGGATTTAACCAGGCAGGGATCAAAAATATTTTTTTGTGGGGGAGGGAGGAATCCAGAAAGGTACGAAAAGTAAAACTTAAATTCATTTGCACCTGCAATTATTTATATAGCATTAATATTGTATTTACAACTATTTACATGGCATTTACATTGTATTAGGTATTTTAAGTAAGCTAGAGGTGATTTAAAGTATAGGGGAGATTGTGCAGAGGTTACAGTAAAATACTGTGCCATTTTATGTAACAGATCTGAGCATCCACAGATTTTGATGTTTTGCGGGGTCCTGCGACCAGCCCTTGTGCATACTGAGGGATGACTACTTCCTTTTTACCTGTAAAACCCACAAATATTGCCTAGGATCTACCTTCTATTTTCCAGGTCAACGATTAAGCATTTTTCAAAATTTGTGTCTATTCCACAAATGTTTTGGAATAGTCTTGGTTCCAGGAAGCAAAAAACAATTCACATGACTGAGGGAAAACCTGTGTGAGGATAATAGATTCACAAAGACACAGGAGATTTCACCAACTCCTTTACCATCTTTAGATGCAAATGGAGTCTGACGATTTTCTTAAGATTATCTCAATCATTACATAGAGGACACTGTCATCTTTTTCCCCATTATTTTCTTATTAATTATGTATCTGTGAATAGAGACCTATAAAAAGTCAATAAACCAATCACTGAGTGGTACCAAAAATGATTAATGCTATAGTGGGACTAATATTTAGTGTTGAATAGAAACTCAAAGCATGCCAAGGGTTTAAGGAGAGTCTTGTAAAACAGTTGCCTTCACAATTACATGGCAACCAGATCATCCAAGGGATGATCCAGAATGACCTACAGACTTGCCCATTGGCACAAGAGATCATTGCATTGATTATTTATCAAGCTTTTTATTAAAGCCTACTCTAGGGATTTTTTTTTCTAGATCCTGGGGATACAAATAAGAGTTACTTGTTCCAGTAACTTACAGTCTAATAGTAATAACTCTGCACAAAATCTGCTGAATATAGAGGATATACACTGTTAAGAGTGAGATGCTCTTGCTTCTGAAATATAATGAACTCAAAGATTTGTTGTTATTACAGTCGTTAGGTAGCTGATGGTATTTGGAAGATGCCACCCCATATTATAGCCAGAATTATCACCATGGATAAAATGTCATCCTATTGACCTCACCACACAAACTAGGATTCACAGAAATTTTAATTAAAAAACACCTAGATGTATTTTACTTCAACCTCAGCATCAGGAACATAGTGTGTTTCAGCAGCACCACTCTGGAGATGACAGATAATTGTTCTTATCAATAGTAGCCACCAGCATTATCCCCCATAAACATGTACAACTAAAGCTATCTGTCTGTATCTATTCAAGATCCATGCATTCATATATCCTTGTGTATGTGATACACACACAAGCATGTATATTTGCATCTTGTCTAATTAACACTGCGATATGGAAAAATTCTTCATAATGATATTTAATGACTATGTTATCCACTAATAACTAATATTTAACCATTCTTCTGAATATGAAATGTTGGTTACTATTTTAAAATAGAAATAATGTATCCAGAATGGACTTCTGTGTACTTAAAATAATTCCTATCTTAAAAATTTATAACATTAGAATTAGTGAGACAAAACATTTTACGACAAAATGTTTTAGGGTCGTGTTATGATGCTTGTTACCTGGCAAGCTCACTTTCTGAGTTATACCAATGAGTACTTTCACCAGCACTCAGTTCATGTGAGTGGGGCCATATTTAAACATTCATTAAGATTCCCACTTTGAAGCTACTGTAATAAATAAAACATGCTATTTCACTTTTGATTATAGTGGTTTTAAAGGTTTTCCCACCCCTTACACCAATCAATAATCATATTCTCACTGTCTGGTATTTATCCCCCTGTAGTTTTCACTATAATCATACAGGAGCATGTATAATTTGTCACGACTTTTATTTTGTATTGCTGGTATACAATGTCCAAACAGGTGGATGCGCACACAGACAAACGTATACACTCCCTTTTGAATTTCTTCTTTTATGAATAAGATCTGTATGTCTGTGAAGGTTTCAAAACCCCTAAACAAAAGCTTAGCCATTCTTTAAGAGATGGACTATACGTCCCATTTCCTTGACTCCAGGCGGGCCTATCACTGCCTCAACCCATAAAGTACAGCAAGAGAAACTGCAGTCCTAGCCCATGA
This sequence comes from Camelus ferus, assembly GCF_009834535.1. Taxonomy (NCBI): domain Eukaryota; kingdom Metazoa; phylum Chordata; class Mammalia; order Artiodactyla; family Camelidae; genus Camelus; species Camelus ferus. Next base: position 40,775,896 of record NC_045704.1, read on the forward strand.
AAGGCCATTCAGCTTTCACCTTGTTTACTCTAACACTTGCTCTTAGAAATTAGGCAGGCGGCCAGGTACGGGCCCAGCTACTTTGAGTCAGCTCTGCTGGAAGGAACATGCGGGCACTGAGCCACCTGCGCCCACAACTCAGGTAGCAGACAGGAGCGTGAAGAAGCCACCATCGAAATGGACCCACAGCCCCTGCTGTTCCAGCCCCCAGCAGTTGTCACCCCCTGCCATGTGAGGACAGTTTGAAGCAGAGGAGTGTTGACCTCACTGTGTCTTTGCCAAATTCCTGACTCCAAGAAATTGTTGAGTGCCACTCAGTTTGGGGGTCATTTATTGGTGAAACAACTTCCTACTGCCATGTTTATACTGGGGCTTTAAAATAATTTCCAACTCAGTGCCATTCTAGTATCTTCTCTTGGAATAAATGTTCCCTTAATACACATGATCAACTACTCTTCAACACAACCCCTAAACAATGAAACCTGCGCCAAATTTCCTCTAATAATGTCCAAATATTAAAAAGTGGATCCTAGAACATTCTGTTGCCAGAAGAGGCAGACGGAAGGAAACAGCATCATGACTGATCCATTAGCAAACATGTCCTCGCAAATATTGTGCAGTCTAATTAGATGCTTTCCCATTTGTAATCCCCTTCCTTAGGGAAGAGCTAATAGGGAAGGAAGATCTGAAGGAAATGTAGGCGCCAAAGATAAAAATGAAAAGTCTACAACAATACAAAACAGACACAGGGGAGTTGACGAGGGAACTCTGCCAATTATCTAAAAACCAATGCATTTAGGATTGAGTTCTTTGAACTGCCACACACTGGTATAAATTCAGAGTGCTTTAGGGACCGGGCTGCAGAGCAGGGTCATTCATCAAATGACAGACTTGAAGGGGCCTATCTTTTAATTTCCTTCTAATTCTATGTATCTGTGAATTGAGTTTTGTGTCCTGCAGTCCATAGGGTGAGCTGAATGCAAGAGAATGGTTGCAACAAGTATGTGGAAGGCCATGTTTCACACCTAAATGAAACACAGGTGATAATAGTTTATCAAGAGAGCTTTCAGTTCAGGTCCCTTAGCACACAGACACTGTACAGGCATTTCAAATGTTAGTGCTAGTTCTTACTTTCCCTTGATTTGTGTTCTTCCCCGTGTTCACACTCTAAGAGGCTAGAGTGATAGTGATGTATGTATATAATCATCCTTGGAGGTAACTGCATATCTCATCCCAGCCAGTCTAATACAGGACTTCTGAACCATTTTTTCCCTGATGGTCTAATGATACCAGTAATTCAATAATCCATTAGTATGTGAGCACTTGAGTTAAAGCAATAATTACCTGCCATTCTCACACTAACATTGAATGTGGTTAGCATCTTTATCTGGTGACATTTCCATCTGGTACAGGTAAAGAGAAAATAAACTGAAGTCGAAGATAATAAACTGAAATCTGTTTCTGATTATTTGGGATGCTAATACAACAAATAAGTTGAATGAGATGACAACACTATTAAAATTTAAAATTCACTCATGAGTTTAGCTTCAAAGGTTACTATAGGTGAAACTTAAGAGCATAGGTAAGTTGCAGACCTCTGCTGACTCTGAACCTGACTTCCCATGTGAAAGTCACGTGCTAAAGTAACCTGCCATTGTGAAGTCTAAACTGGTGATTCTGCATAGGTAATATGGACTCCAGAGATTGCATTACTTTGTTTTCAACTTTTAACCTGGGGTTAACAAAGTCTGAATGATATTGGGGGGGTGGGGATTGTACAATCAAGAGGACTGACACAGACTTCAAGTTGTACTCCCTTTGTCTCAGAAAAGCCAGCTAATCCTTCTGAATTGACTTTCATATAATGAGGACAATGATACGTATCAATTTCACAATTATACATCTCAAATAAAAACAGCTGTAAGCCTCTCCCATGTAATCTAAGATAAAACTGTTTTAAGTATGGAAAAGGCAGTGGGGGTCTGGGTTTCATCCCCTGCTCTGAGAAATGTTTGAAAATGAAGAGAGGTTAGAGCTGTGTCCTGTTAGCAACAGGGCAGATCACCCAGGTAAAACTCAGTGCAAAAGTTTTGCATTTTTCCATATAATGTCCAGAGAATATATTACTCTCCTGTCTGTATTACTACAGGAAGAACTATGTTGAAACTGCATCAGAATTACATGACTTTGGAGAAAAATACATTTGTGAAATTATATACTTACATAATTTTAGTTTAAAAATGGGGTGCTGAAATAAAAGACCTAAGCTGGGTGCCTTTTTAAAATGAACTGGTAAGATCTTTGTAAGTTAAATCAGCTGGACAGTTACAGACATCTGGGGAACTGAGCCACTGGTGAAGTTACCTGAAAGGAACCACATCACCCCAGGTTAAAGGCTCACGGAAGGGGTCAAATATGAAAGAGCAGGGGCTTGGAGTAAATTCGGACCTAAGCACAGATCCTGGCTCTGTAATTTAGTAGATGTATGAATTAGGATAACCTACTGATCTCTGAATCTGTTTCTTCTGTAAATTGTCTCGTTTTCATCAAACATACCAGTCCTTATGGAGCTCAACACTACCCTCTGCCCCAACAGTCATGGAAAGATTCTCCTAATAGAAACACACATTTTAGGAAAATGTATGCTAAAAAATTCCAATGCTAAGAAATAAAATGTCTTTTTTTTTTTGCTCTAATTACATATGCAATATTTTATCTTTTTATTTATGTTCTTACTACTTTAAAGTAACAGCCATTCATGTACAAAGTTTGACAAAATCCAAGGAGCCAAGACGGGAACAGAATAGAAGTAAACATCTCCCTCTCACACAAAGCAAACACCATTTTAAAGGTTTTCTGAAAATTTCTTCTGGAAAAAAACGAGTCCTAATGCAGTGTATACACACATTTTTATTTGTAGTACTAATATCATATGGTGTATACTATTCTGCATCATGCTTTGGATATAAAATATTTAGAAAAATAACTTTGTCAGGACAGTTTATGTATTATTAGCAATCAATGATTGGTAGAATGGATTCATCAAATCTCTTAATTTAGACATTTGAAAACAGTGGAAACCAATAGCATATTTCAACCAAGCACACAGGTTTGGAAACCCAGTATTCTTGATATGAATTTATTCAGATTGGGAGTAAAGGCGGAACTTTTATAGGTGATACTTAGAATTGTGACAGGAAGTAGACTCTGCCCCATCTATTGCTTACTAAAAGCCTTCTGTGTAAGGAGACAGTGTGAGGTCGATTTAATTACAAAACTAAATTCAAACTGCACCTCTGCCACCTGTATACTGAGAAGGTATCTAACCTCCCCAAGCCTCAATTTTTTTTTCATATTTAAAAAAGAGGGCAAAACCTACTCTTTTTTCTTTTCAAAACAAGCTACAGGGCTGGAGAATATATTTAAAAATCACATAGGCAGATATCTAGATTGTATAAAGAATTGTCCAAACTGAATAGTAAAATAAATAAATATTCCAGTTAGAAAACAGGCAAAAGATACGAAAATACATGTCACTGAAGAGGATAAACAGACAAATAATCAAAAACATATTGAGCAGCAGCATCCATTAGGGAAATACAAATCAAAAGCACAGTTAGCTATCACTTCATCCTTATTAGACTGGCTGAAAAAAAACGACAACCCACAATGCTGGTGAAGGTGCAGAGAAATTGGATCACTCACGTGGTGATAGCGGGAATGGAAAATGGTACAGCCACTCTGGATAAGTGTTTGGAAGCTCCTTTTGAAAAGTAGATTTGCAAATACCATATGACCCAACGATTCCACTAGTGGGCATTCATCCCAGAGAAATAAAAACTTATGGTCACACGGAAGCCTCTATATGAATGTTTATTGCAGCTTTATTCATAACAGCCCCAAACTGGAAACAGTTTTATGTCCTTCAATGTGTTAATGATTAAATAAAATCTGGTACATCCATAGCATAGAGCACTAGTCAGCAATAAACAGGAGCATCCTACTGATCCACAGAGCAATCTGGATGATGTCAGAGAGATACGCTGAGTGAAAAAAGCCAGTCTCAAAGGTTGCCTTCTCTATGATTCCATTTGTATAGCATTATGGAAATGATAGAATTATGGAAATGAACAATTAATAGTTGTCAGCATTTACTAGGGAGGTGAGGGTGGGAGAGAGGTGGGTGTGGCTGGAAAAGGACAACAATGAAGAATCCTTGTGAAGATGGCAACATGCTGAATGTAGACTGTATCAGTGTTAATATGCTAGAGGTGATAGCCTGCTATTCTTCTGCAATGTTACCATTGAAGAAAACTGGGAAAAGGCTACATGGGATCTTGAGTATTGTATTTTGTTACTGCAGGTATCTCAAAACAAGTTTGATTATAAAGAAAACATAATTCCACCATTGTCCTCTCTTCTGGTCTCCATAATTTTTGATGAGAAATCTAGTAGTATTCAAATCATGGTTCCTTTATATATAATGTTATTTTTCTCTGGATGCTTTCAAGATTTTTTTCTCCTTACATTTGGTTTTCAGCAGTTTTGTTATGGTGTATCTAAGCATAGTTTGCTTTTAATTTATCATCCTCATGCTAGTCACTTTTCCAGCCTCCCCCCAAACACACAGTAGGCCTGCATGTGTGTTATCCTCAGAATTCTTAGGTAATTTTATTTGTATATTTTAGCTAGTATTTGTAGTTGGCATCAGAACTGTTTTGATGGTGAACTGAATGCTGTTCTGATAGAACTATAAATTCTTCTTCCTATACCTACATAGTAATGTACAAATAAGAGACTGTCACAAGAGCCCATGGAACTGAACTGAAGTGGAAACTCTTATAATAATCTCTTTTAGTCAATTTTGGCTGAATGATAGCAAAGTATTTCAGACCCACTTGCCCTAGAAAATCCTATTTATTATATCCTTCTTTTTAAGACCGTGACAAGGCTAAAGATTCTAATAATCTTCCATCGGTCTTTATTAGAATTGCAGAGGGGAACTCTGTTATTTTTGTCTCTGAGGCATGGGAGCTGCATGAATATACAAGAAAAAAAAAAAAAAAAACAACTTCTCCTTGCTGGAAATAAATAGTATTATCAGATGACATTAGGTGACCCCCAAGCACCCAGAATCTCATGGGGGAAGTAGATTTATGAGAAAATAAACTAAAGGAAATATAGTGTTACTGAAAGTAACTATAGGATGCTGTACAAAAGCAGGTAAGAACATAGACTAGTCACTGGATGATGGGAGTAAGGGTGAGATTCTCGAAGACGTTGCATTGTGAAGATGTGAAAAAGCTGAGTATGTGGAAATGACAGAGGAGGGCACTCCAGGCCGTGGGCCAGGCAGACCTAAAAAGGGGCACAGACTATCTCCCAGCTTGGAATGAGGGACTCTAAGCACAATCTTATTAAAAGAACATTATTCTTGAGAAGTACAGCACTTTTACAAGTCTACAATGTGAGCATTTTGTGGCAAGGCACGGCTTAATTTTCAAGAGAGTTTTTGTAGCTAGCCCTAAAATGAACGTCTACATTGTTGAGCATCTAAACTTACGTTTGAAAAATTATTACTTTTTTTTTTCTATTTATAAAGCCTCACTTCACTCTAAAGGATACTGATCCTCTTTCATTTTGAACATGCCACAGTTGAGCTCAGGAACTTCACTTGGGAAAGTTTCTCTTGCCATAAGAATTTAGTTAAATGCCCATTGCTCTTTGAGTATATACCACTTTATAAACATATCCAGATAAGCAATGCACCTACCTCCATCTCTCTCTGATGCTAGACTGAATGTTATCATTTAGAATGTGTAAAATGCACTTCATTTATTGTTCACTCCAACCTTATGTATCATTATTCAAATTTAACTAATGAGGAGACTTAGGGTCAGAGAAAATAATCACAGCCATGATTACAGGAATAATAGCTACTGCTTGTATATATTATCTACTCTCCTAAGTAATTCATAAATATTATTTCATTTAATGCTCACCACAATCATATTGGCCAAACATCATTATTTCCACTTTATGGATGAAGATTCTGAGCACGTAGCTTGTTCGGGGACATAGAGCTAGCCAACACTGAAGTGCAGAGTCAAACCCAAGGCTGTATGGCTCCAGGGCCATTCCTCTGTCACTACAACACGGTAACTTTCTGATGCTGGGAGAAGGGGATGGGGAACAGGACTGCCTCTGTCTTTGCATTAGTACTAGTTCTTACATATATAAGGTATAGGGCATTTCTGCATCCTTAATAAATAATAATGCTGAATCTTCAAAGTTACCAGTAGAAAGTGTGGAGGGCGAACTGGTCCACATTGTTATATCTCAGTCTCATAGACCTACTGTTTTCTTGGAATCACATTCTCTTTTTTGCTCTCGTGACCTATTGATGTCTAGGAGATTCTAGCCTCTAATATTCTCTTTCTCTATCCTTCCCCCCCAACACCCATCTTCCCCCCCCCCCCGCCATGTCCCTGACCTAGGCCTTTTGATTTAGAGAGCATACATGTGAGAGGTTAGAGAATAAAATTATAATTTATCTGAATATAGAGGATAACAAGAGAACAGTAATAACAGAGAGTTTGATCTGGCTTGTATGGATGGTATGCTAACCCAAGGACAACTTTTAGCTTAATTTCTCTATGGTTGTCCACAAAGTGTGTAATGATTTTGCCTGAGAAAAACACTAATCTCTCTTAGGTTAATTCTAGAGGGAAAACAAAGGAGGTTGAATTCTTTCTTTTCATCTCCAGCTCTACATCCACAATCACAATGATAGCCATGGACTCACTTGTATCCAGTATAGTTATTACTAAGGATGATTTTATCCTCCAATTATTTTTTCTTCAATCTATTCTGTTATAGTCATTTATATCTTATCAGACTTAAATTCAACAAATGTTAATCTGCCATTTATTCTTCTATATTTTTATACCTCTATAGGAAAACCACCCTAGATTATAATAACTACAATAGCTGTTAAGGCATCCAGTAATAAAAAGATGTTTTCATTAGAGTACGCAATAAATATTTGAATAAATGAAACAATGAACTCCTGTGAATAAAGGAAAGAATACACTGATGGCTGAATGGATAGCCGCCTGGCAGTCTAGAGCGGCGAGGAAGTCATTGCTGCTGGATTGAAACTCGTTCCTGACACGTATGCAGCCCAGTCAACCACCTGGGTCACTTCTCCGTGCCAGGAGCCAGCCACAGGTGGTGCGGGCTTTCTGTGTAATCGTTCTGAATGCTTCCTCATCTGCCAGTCGCCTGGGCTTGCTCCTGGTGTGAGCAGCCTCACCCTCTGGCTGTGATCATTTGCTTCCGGACAAGCTGTTTTTCTACTTGTCAAGTAGACCAACAGTACCACGCTTGCATAAAATGAATAATCAGCACTACGAGGAGCCATTTTTCGCTCCTGAAATGAGTTTCTTACGAGTTTATTTTTCATCGCCTATCAAACAGATGTTGCCTGCTCTCGGAGGAATTTTCTGTGCTTCCCAGTCACCGTCGCTGGGTAGATTGCCAGATGCTCGAGTGCTCTGCAGAGCTGCTCGTGAATGCCAGGGAGGTGAGTGGATCCTGCCTCAGCAACGGGGGAAGGAAACCAAAGTGTTGCTGAGCATGGTGGGGCAGGGGGTGGCTGTTGCTTTAAAGTGGAAAAATGCAAACAAGTGTAGAACAGATGCAGACAAGCTCCAACTGCTGTGGAAGCAGCTTGGTGCAGTAGAATGAGCATCACATTTGGAACCAGACCGACCAGGGTTGAAATCCCAAATGTGCCACTTTCAGTCTCTATTAGTTGAACTCTATGCTGCTTCTTTAAATTACAGATTTTAAACACCCAAATCAAAGAGTTGCTGTACAGACTAAGTATGTCTGTGGGGTAAAATAGATTAGCAATAAATAATACCTGATCTGTTCTTTTCTTACCTGATATTAATCTAAGTGATGGGACCAAGCCATTTTTTAATCGCCCTGTTTGTTAATAAAGTGTCTCAGACATAACTGTCTGTCTACCGACCTACCTACCTGACCTGTCTGTCTATCTATTCATCCATCTATAAAGTTACCTTATTATTTTAAAAGGCTACAACTTATGGATCAACACAATGAATGTTAATTAATGAACAAACAAGTTATTTGTGTTGTGTGTGTGTGTTAACATTGTCACGGTGAATATTTTCACAAACACACACACACTTGGTGTATTTGTCTGATAATTACTTTAGGAGACATGCCTAGAACAGTCCAAACTTTATACATTTACTTTCTGTTTCACATAGCTCTTTTAGGAAAAAAAAAATCTGGCTATCAATTTGCATTCCCACCAACAATACCTGAAAACTGTTTTCCTACAACCTAATAAACACAGAGGGTTTAAAACATTAATGAAACATTTAAAATGTTTCCCTTTGGATTATTTTGCTAGGTGAAAAAAATGAATGCCTTTCATATACTCATTGGTGACTTGTGTTTATTTCCTTTGTAAATGGTCTACCAAAATGGTTGCAAGTATAGCTTCTTTTTGTTTGTTTGATTAGGGATGAGGATGTTCCAAAACTAAACTGGAAAGATGACTGCACAACTGTGGCAGAGAAAGTTAGTGCTCACAGAAAAATCCACGTGAAACTACATTTCTCCACCTCCCTTGCAACTGCATAGAGTTTAAAAAAAATTGTCTTGTTTTTATTATAAAAAGAAACAAACAAGAGTAGAGAAGATAAATTGATATAATTGAAAGATTAATAAAATGAATACCCTCATAAAATATATTCAGATTCAAATGATTTTCCTGAAATAATGGCAAGAAAAACTATGCAAAAATACATAACTAATGCACTTTCCAGCCCTATTCATGTGTAACTGGCAAGTAAAACTATATATTAAAAGCATACACCATGATGATTTGACTTTGAGTGAGAAATAAACACAATGAGATGCGTGGCAACTAGAATTAAGTGCCCTTATTTAAAACAGTGCCAGGGTGAAGCTGCCAGAGCTATGACTCAATGATAAAGAGAGAGTATCTTGATTTAATCAAAGGCAGGATGATGGTGAGTATAGTGTGTACACAGTTGTGTGTATGTCTGTAAACAGTGTAAGAGTGAGCTCAGATTTATAAGTCCCTACTTAAAGATGACATTTCATAATCTCCTATGTCCCCTTGGATTTTCTAGTCACAAAATTATTTATAAATTCAAGAACCTTCCCTGGATGCCTGCTTTAAAATTTGAGCTATTGAAAAATACCATATAGACAAAGCAAACCAAAACAAACCCACACACACAGGACTTCAGAACCACAAAAGCCCAGCTTCAAATCCCAAAGCTGTTCTTATGACCTATGAGATGTCTGGTAAAGCTATTCCACTATCTTTAGGTTCCCTTTTGCTCATCTATAAATGGGGTATGGGGATTGCTCTCAGAAGATTTTTCTTTTTTCAATTGAAATATAGTTGAATTACAACATTATATTAGTTTCAGCTGTACAAAATCAATATTTTTATAGATTACACACCATGCAAATTATTATAAAATATCTCCTATATTCCCTGTACTGTACATTATATTCCTATGACTTAGTTTATACCCAGTAAGTTTGTACTTCTTAATCCCCTTCACCTATTTTGCCCCTCCTCCCACCCCTCTCCCCCCAATAACCAATGATTTGTTCTCTTAAGTCTCTTTCTGTTTTGTTATATTTGTTGGTTGGTTTTGTTTTTTAGATTTCACGTATAAATGAAATCATATGGTATTTGTCTTTCTCAGTCTGACATATTTCACTTAGCACAATACCTTCCAGGTCTATCCCTGTTGTCACAAATGGCAAGATTTTACTCTTTTTTATAGCCGAGTAATATTCTGTTGCATACGTATATATGTCATATGTATATATAATCATAAGATTATATATATAATGCATATATATATAAAATCATAAGGTTTTTCTAAGTGTTAACTGAGCTAGTGGACATAAAGCCTAATACAGTGTCCTGTATAACTGTCAGTGCTCAGCAGGAGATGAGCCCTGTTCTTCTTTATATCTGTTTACCTTTGATGCCTGTTCCGATTCCACATGACTTGGGCAATACATTAGATAATTTTGACAGAAATATAAAGAAATATGTCTTATTATAAAAATAAAAACTTTGTATAGTGATTTCCCTATCCTTCTTTAGAGATCAGTGTATCTATTAAGGCTGTTTCTGTATTCACGCTGCAAATACAGTGTTCACAAATATGATTTACTTCTTTCTATTTTTCTTTTATTTTTATTCTTTTTTTTTTTTTTTTTTTGAGGCTTCTAGGAGTAGAGTTCTAGTCAGGAAACCTTAGTTTCTGCTCTATTTCACACTTTCCAGCTAAATGTCTTTGCAAAGGCCACTTAATCTTTAAAATGGGACAATAATAATCACATTACAACCTTGCTGAGAGCATAGACAAGTTTATTTACTACTATTTTCTATTTAAAGTCCTTTGTAGAGGAGCATAAAGGCTCTGTGGTGGGTTTTGTCCTTATAATTTATCTTTACTTTTTAATTTATTTTGAATAGTATATTTCTTCACAACAGATCATTGGTTTCCCCTCATTTTCAAGTATCACACTCTTCTCCAAACAGAATTATTAGTCAATTTAGATACTATTAACTTTGAGGGTTTGATTGTCTATAATGGTTTTGTTCACATTGTTTCTAATTATAGACATGATTCTTGTTCATTGTAGAGGGAAGAGATTATATGGTATAAAGGAGAACAAATTAAAACCCATAATTTAGGTTTCATTGAAGTGTATGTTTCCCAGTATTTGTGGATGTAGAAATGCATACATGTACACACACACACACACAGCTCACACATTCTGATAATACTATTGCTACTGTTCTGCGTTTTTCATTATATTGCTACTAATGTTGCAATATGTACACATATCTTTCTCAAGTTTAGTAACTGTCACAAGGTTGCTAAAGGCCAGAGCTTCCTTGCTGACAGCCAGGAGAAAAGCATCAACTGACTTCACTGGAAACTCAGAGAGGTAAGAGTGTACAGTGAAGAGGTCTGAAGGTCATGCACCATTTTCTCTTCTAATACGAGCAGTGTTGTGTTAGAAGCCAGTTCTTCAGAATGCTTATTTTCCCTACACCCTGGCTCTCTAACTTCTAAGTCACTAGGTCTCCTAGAACTAAGTCCAAGGCAGTGACTGGATGGTCACTCTGGCATCAACTGACTCTTAGATCAAGGAAAAACTGAAGCCTGCCTGTTGCACCATCAATGCCACACAGGAAAAAGCAGCATCTCTGTGGAGCAAAGGTTAAATGTTCTCCAAGACAAGGGGTTAGGCCACTGTACTCAAGAAACTGATTAGGGTCTTTGTTCTCCTTGAAGTTCATCTAATTTTCTTGCAGATACTGAACATAAAATGTGAAATAAAATGTGTAAGAAAGATCTGAGGAAAGGTTATATGACAAAGCGTCCCAGATTCACTCTAGTCTGGGACTTAAGCTAAAAAGTAAAAGAGATCTTGATGCTTTACAGCTCACAGGCTCCTCCAGCTTATTAAACGATGAAAACAAAGAAGAATTCTAGCTGTAACCCCTAATTGTGATATTGTTATTAATAATAACAAATACATTTAGCATTTACAGTGTACCCAGCCTCATTCTCAGCACTTTGCATATGTTAGCTACTTGATCCTCTAGGTACCCCACATGGTAAGGACAGTTATGATCAACTTTATTTTAAAGATATACAAGTAAGGCAGAGAGAGGTCATGTTTGTGGAGCCAGAATCCCAACAGGATCTGGGCTTGCTACTTCCCGAGGGAAATAGCTTACACGTTTTTCCTAGAGCAACTTCTGTGTCATTTGTCTCTTAAATACTATTTGGTCTCTAGGTATGTGGCTGACTCACCTAATGACTTCTTCCCCTTAATTTCCTCATCTTTAAACCGAGACAAGAGCAGTTAGCATGAAAGCAGACAATATAGGTAAAATACTTAGCACATTTCCCTGCACAAATAAAAGGTCTGATAGATGATGATTCTGACTATTCTTCTTTATTATTTTAATTGTGATAAGATAGTTTGAAAAAATGTAAGACTGAGTCTGACTTCACCAGGAAGGATTTTACAACTGGTCAAGTAGTGTCCACAGTAATATAAAGATGGAATTAATGTTCTTAGAGAACACAACAGAAATTAAACCTAAAGAATTCCTCTGTACTCGCTCAGTAAAGTTGAAATGAGTTGCTGAACATATATACTGAGAAGTCACGTACCAGTGGGGCAGATTTTTATGTGTGTTGGCTTTGGATGTAGTGACTTCAACAAAAGGAGGTCACATCTGACTCTTAGAAATTGTATTTTGGTTGCGAGATCCAGTCAGTATTTTGAAGGTGGCCAGTATTTTCTGGCATTCATATAATGGTGCCAGTGAATATCGCAAACACAGTAAATGTGATGTAGTATGTAGATACAGCAAACAAAGAAAAATAAATGAATAAAAGCTCTTATCTCCTCCAGGTATACACAGATTTGAAAAGTTACTAAACAGTAAAAATCCCAACACTGAAGATAACACAGAATTTTTATCCTCACCAACTTCCTGCTACCACGTTAAGTAAAAGTGGTAACATCTGTTTTCCATGCAGGTAGCTAGCACTTCCCATGTAGGGCACTGGGATCCCCACCAGGTGAACAATTCAGCTGCCTGTTTCCTCTTTCTAGGTGCATCTTTATTCAAATCGTGGTGACATGTAGAAATAAATGTGCTAACTTTCCATTCCCTGTAAGTAGAATTTATTTCTTCTCTTTTTATTTTCTGGGCTCTAGCATGGAATAATACACATATAGTATTTATCCCAAATTACTCTTCCATGAATTCTTTCTTTATACATAAGAACATTTTTTTTTTGTTATTGAAATTTTTCTGGCCAACAGAAATCTATTAAGTATCTTTAATACAATTTTAGATTACATATTATAAATGGATATGTTTATTGAGAGTGTACATATGTATGTATGTATATATGCTGAGTCTTATGCTCATTACTTCATATATTTTATGCTAAGTGGTGGTCAGCATAATATTATCCCTCATGGAAATGAGGTGAGAAGTTGCTTGTCCAGTGTAACACTGCTGACTTCTCACTGTGCTCTTTTATTTGAACTGGCTCCATATTCATTACATTCACTAGTGCTTTCAGAAGTGTTCCCTCAGTGCTATGCCTTCCTTGGGAGGTAGTTTACCACATGTTTGTTTTAAAGAGTTCAGACACACAATTCTTAATTTGCACACAGGGTCCAATCTGAGAGCTTGTCGTCCAATAGGAGAGGGAGTCTTCCATGTTTAATTCCATTTTCACTGCCCTTGTTGGAATCACCATTATCTCTAGCCTGAAGTCCTTGCAGCAGGACAGAGAGGTTCTAATTTGAACATCTGATGCAATTGGACTGCCGATTCTAAGTGGTTTGAAATTTTCTTCCAAAGGAGAGAAATATTCTTTTGGAGAGTTTGTGATTTAGAAAGTGAATCCAGAAAGTTGGAGCACCTGGCATCATCTAAGAAATTAGAATTGTGTAGTATTCCAGTTGGCTTTCTCATCTCCCTTGTCAGTGGCCCTCCCACAAGGTACATGGAGGCTAAATTAAATTCCATGAAACATGAGTCTTGGCTGTCAGTGGAATCATTTAGCTACAGGATGAATTTCAGTCACCTAAGGCTCATTCTAAAGCCATTCATTGTGTAAGTATTTTCTAATCCTAGCTCTCCTCTCCCTTTTCTAGACACCAGTTGACCCTTAAACAACACAGGTTTAGAATGCGTGGGTCCACTTATATGTGGATTTTTTTCAAGAGTAAATACTACAGGTTGAATCTGAGGACACGAAGGGCCAACTGCAAAGTTATATGTAGATGTGCTGCTGCACGGAGGGTCTGCATCGCTGGCCCACTTGTTGTCCCAGGGTCAGCTGCATATTTAGAAAACTCGACTGTGTGAACTTGTATGTCCATATACAGAATTACCTTTGACTCACATCTATTTGATTTTTGTGTGCGACTGATCACATAAAATTCTAATTTGTCTTCCTTTTAATTGAAAGCCGGTGACTATGGGCTGTGTCTATAATCATCATGCTTAAGTGGGATGGGGAGGGTGCGTAGCTAACTCATCTTGGGTGTGACTCGCCTATGAGTTAGGTGCTGTACTTATATCCATTTTAAGCCTCAAAACAGCTGTAACATAATTATAATCTCCATTTTCTTGCAAAGACATGGAGACTCTAAGAGTTTAGTGCACTATAGAAATTGATCACAGGTTTGTTTAAACTTATGTCCTTAAATAATGTCATAGTGCCAGGTACAGTGGCATGACTATAGCAAGTGCTCAACTAAGATTTCTTGAATGAAATAATGGGATTAATCTATCAATATCCTATTTATTTCACCTTAAAAATTACATCATGAATCGTTTCAAGTGTACACATCTGTGCAATACATACCAAATCTGAGTGGGAAAAGAGATTATTTCCAGCATTTCATCATTGTTTATATTAATATAACTTTCTCCACCACTGAGCCAACTTGGTTTTACAAGGCAAAAGCAAATAATAAAATCAGACTTCTGCTAGAGTGCGGCTGCTTCCCTAATTTGCAAATGTAAATGTTGCCAGGTGTTCAGCTCCCTTGTTCTAATAAATAAATAATTAGAAAACATGATTAATATGAAGCCTCACTGCCTAGCTGTGCAGAGTGTTCTTGGAGAGCAATGTGGGAAGTGATCTGGAGGGTAGAGTATGTGCTGAACGGTATGCTTCTGAGTGGTCCTGGCAGAAGAGCATCACATGGCTGTGCAGAGAATGAGTGCCTCACTGGGGCCAGAAGTATGGATGTAGGGGAGGCAAATATACCTGTGACAGCTAGAGGGAGGGCTTGGAAGAAGCACCACCTAAAGTCGGTACAGTTCAATATAGTTAGGGAGTATCCTGAGTCAAAACGGGTTTGGTACACAAACTGTCACTTCCAAGGTACATGGAATTTGGCACGTTAGCTAGCTTCTCTTATTTCATCGGTTTTCTAATGACTATTACAACACCTGTCTCACTGGTAAATACTGAGTGAGATTTTGAATGTGTCAACACCTAGATCAAAAGAAAGAAGCCCTTTCAAAGTGATAGTCACTTAGCCCCTATTTTATCTGAAAAATGGAATTAAGCTCAGAAAACAATACATATTATATTCTCTTATTAAAACACAACACTCATCAGCATATTAGAGTCTTTTCAAGATTCCTGCAGTAATAGAGTTGATATATACTTTTAACCCTGTAATCCACAAACCTCTTCTACTATGAGAACTTAAATGACTGTTTTTCTAAATACATTTTGGGTAATATTGTCGTACCTTAAGGAAGGCTGTGAAGAATAATTAAGATACTATTTCTGTAAATAAACAACTGTAGCACTATTGGCTCCTAATAGGAGCGCCTTTTGTCTTCTGCTAATTCAGAAATTTGGGGAAACAAATCCAGATCATTCGAGAATCAAAAGTTGCTATCCATACAAAATTCTGCAAATTCACAATGGGTCTGATAATAACTTGTTATACTCTGAATCCTCCATCCAGGGCTCCTGATTTTGTGTTGGATGGTGACTTCCTTTGGAATTGAGATATTTTCAAATTGAGATGCACAATGAGAAAAGAATTTATCCACTGGTGTAATGTGGGACATTGTTCTTAAAAATGGCCAAATAACTCTCCCCATCCCCAAATTTATGACCTTGTGACACTGCTGCTCCTTTCACACAGAGTTGGAACATATTCCTTTAGCCCCTGAATCTGTTCTTTACTCTGTGACTCTCACTACGGCATATTTAAGACTGAAATGCAAGCAAAAGCCTCTAAAATGTTTGCACCTTGGAACATTTCTTCTCTTGCCATCTTGTGAACAAGCCCAGACTGACTTTGTGCAGGATGAGAGGTCTTGTGAAGAGAGGCCCCAGCCACCTCAGTCATCCCACATGTTCCTGCCGAGAAACGGGGTGTGTGAGCAAGTCTAACCCCAGGGAAGTCCCTTCAGACCTGAACCACCCCATTCACCACCTGAATCATGGGAAATAATAAGTGGTTTTATTTTAAATCACTGAATTTCAGGCTAGTTTTAATGCTGCAGTAGGTAACTAATATAGACAAACGGCCATGAGTTCTTTGAAGACAGGTAATAGTCTAGCTCATTTTTTGTAAAACCAGAGCCTGGTTATAGGACCGAGCACACAGTTCTAGCTGAAAATATATGGCTTTATGGATTACCTTTATTTATAGACATCTAAACTGACCTCAAATATTTTTATGAGTTATGATTAGCATATTAGTTTCAGATGTACAATATGGTGATTCTGTATTTTTATACATGACAAAAATGATTACCACAATAAGACCAGATACCACGTATCACCATAATGTTAACTCACTAACTACATATCACACAGCTCCTACGTTCCAGTCACCAATCTAGTTGTGGTCTCATCAGACCTAAAGACTGTTTTCTCTAGGTTATGACATTTGACTTCCAATTTTGTCTGTGATACTAAAACCTGGGGGGACAGCTTTTCTCAGAATTGCAATGCCGGTCTCGTACCCTAGATATCTATTATATCCTTTACGATAAACAATAAACTTATGTTTCATAAGTTTAGGGCAGTCACATCACCTCCTCAGCTGACTGCTTTAGAGATGCTTAGAGGGGTGAGTTCTGAGTAATAAGAAATTCAGGACCCCCACTATCTGTTACATGGCAGACAGTGTGCTGGATGGTTAATTTAATGTATGCAATAGAATTATATCATCAGAAAATCTTGCTTATTATCACTCAATGTGTAGATGTCATTTATACATTTGTGAATCAAATAATTGATTCACAGATGTTTTACATCAGCTTTGTTTAATTATGCCTCTTCAAGTATAAAAGATAAATAAAGCAGACAATTGTCTATCTGTTGGTCTTTCCTAGAGAGTTTCTAAAATACAAATATTATTATCATCACCACTATCACCATCATCATTATCTACCTGTCTCCAATAGACCCAGTGGATATATGACCATATCTACTGTTGGTAATATTTTTTCCCCTAGGGATAGTGCAGAATAAATGCATAGAGTATTTGATGAATGAATGAATCAGTGAGTGAAACATGATTACTATCACATCACTACCTTATTGCTGGCAGTTGCATTTTTATTGATTTTATAGTGTTTTAATGATTAAAACCCACATAAAGCAATTAGATGTTAAATAAAAGCCCTAGGAAGGTTTTTAATTCAAGCAACAATAAAATAAACTTAGCATTTGAAATAAATCAGACCCAGATAAATGAAACAATTTACCCCAAATTATCAGCTTTATAATAGCAGAAAGAAAATGTGGACCCAGATTTTCTGATTTATAGCCACAGATATATAGAAACAGCATGCTTGTGATTGTTAAACCAAATGTTGTCATTTTATGGGGTAGAATATTGAAACCAACAGATGATAATTGACAAGGAAGAAACTCACAGAATTAGAAATAGAACTTAAAGAAGTAGTAGTTATCTATGAAAACAGAAAAGGTGGTTTTCCAAATAGAGAAAATGGCTTGTGGACAGAAATTGAGACCGAGAGAGAGTAACCTAGTTTAAATCTGTAAAAATCTAGTCTGAGTAATACAAAATGCCTGTTTTTTGTTGTCGTTGTTGTTTGTTTGTTTCTTTTTTTTTTTTTGGCCTTTTAAAAAATGGAGATGAAATTCACATAAAATAAAATGAACTATTTTAAAGTGTACATTGTATTGTCATTTGATATGTTTATAATGTTGTGAAACATGACAACTATTAAACATTTCAAAATATTTTTATCAGCCCAAAAAGAAACCTCAAAGCTAATAAGTAGTCATAACCATGCCCTCAGTGCCCCAACAGCTGCTTTCTGCCTCTGTCTAGATTTGCCCATTCTGGATATTTCAAGTAGTGGAACCATACTGCATGTGACCTTTTGGGTCTGGCTCCTTTCACGTGGCATCATGTTTTAGGATTCACTCAGGTGGTGGATGTATAAGTAATGCATTCGCTCTCTGGCTGAGTAATTTTCCATTCTACGTATATGCCATGTGTTTGTCTGTTTATCTGCTGATGAGTATTTGCATTGTCTTCACCTTTTAGCCATTGTAAACAGTGCCACTATGAACATTTGTGAATAAGTGTTTGAATTCCTGTTTTCTACTTACTTGGATATATACCTAGGAATGGAATTCCTGGGTTGTACAGTAATTCTGTAATGAAAGAAACCTAAGTGAAGCAAATGGCTGAGCCAAGATTTAACCTTAGACAATGTGGCTGCAGAAATGTTTGTAAACATAATGCAGAAGGTAACTTAGTCAAGTTCCAAACATATTCATCTTACTTAAAACCAAAGCAAGGAGCAACAAGTTGCTAGAGACTCCAGTAATTTTCATTTCATCACATTTCTGTATGGATAGAAAATCCACACAAAGAGATTAAAACAAATATAATGCCTCTTAAAGTATCTAAATTCCTTGAGAATCCAAAGGAGGTTCAAGAATGATGATTATTTTTTAAAAAGTCATTAACAGAATTGAAATGCTTATGCCCTCTGTCTCCTGGTTTCAACACGATCAAGTTCATTTCTAATTTTGTTTCTCTTTTCTCTTATAAAACAACAACAACAACAGAATAGACTTGCAGTTCCTTGTTTTGTTGCTCAGTGCACGAAAAGTGCCATTTGCTGATCTGAGTAAAACATCCCCCGTTTAACTTGATGCCTGGGATCAGGGCCAGGTTTTGACAGTAGATACCTGCTGTGACTGATACTTGTGAGCGCAGAAGGCACTGCAGCAGTGTATGAGAGGTGCCCAGAGTTCTGAGCAAAGTCATCAGACGTCTTGCATGTTCACTACGCTTGGGGAGTAGAATGAATATGGATGGATGGATGGATGGATAGATAGACAGATAAGTAGGTACTGGGTTTTGAGTTTTGCACAAATCTTGGAGTCAGGATTCAATCTGATAATCTTTTCTGCCAGTCATATTGATGAATGCATTGCCATAGTGAAGAAAATGTGAAATGTCAAGTCAGCATGCAGATAATGTATTAAGCATTCTCCGTGCCAGCTGTAATGTTATACTTTCCTGGATGATGATGATGATGATATGCTAATAGAAACTATGTTAATGGTAAAATAATAATATATCTAACATTTTACTAGGGACATTATGTGAAATATCTCTTTTACTATCTCAACACTTTCAATTTAGGACTAATATACTCTTTTCACTATCAAGAAAACTATGCCCAAGAATCACCTTCCCAAGGACATGCAACTAGAAAATATTTATCAAAGTCTGGAAAACAGGCTGAAGCAATCTTGCTCTACCATGCTATGTAGTTTAGCCATATTGTTGTCTCCTGGGGTTGGCACGTGCTATACTCTCTGCTGGCTAATGTCTGTCTCCACCCCCTTCAGCTTTCAAGCGCTACTTCTAGTAGGTGTCTCAAGTTGCCATAGGGCTGGGTTACCTGTTCCATTTACCTGGGTTACCAGCTGAATTTTCTGAGCTCCCCTGCAAGATATAAATTCCTTGAGAGCAGAGATGATGACCCCATTGTAAATCTTGTACATAATGAGTGATGGTTTAACACGTATTTGGTGAATAAATTATTACCATGGGATTTATGGTGGCAGCTGTTACATAATAAATCCTTGCCATGATCCAGGTGGTTGATATACTCATCTCTAATCCTCATAATAACTCTGTAAGGAAAGTGTATTTAAAAATTAATTTTACAACGATCACTACTGCTACCACTACAACTGTTATTATTATTGGTATTTTAAAAATGAGGGTGTAGAAGGTCAGAGTTTAAGTAGTTCTCTCTCACACTGCTAATAACTGACAAAGCCAAGAAAAATTTGTGACTGTAACTTTGTCCCCCATCGAAGTAGCTTTTGAATTTGCCATGTTAATGTCTAGTGATTAAGCCATGATGCTCTTTAATTTTGCTTTAGTTGCTTCTGTTGCCATCCATCTTTTTCAGTCCTACGTTGTTGCTATTGAGAGAGAAAAGAGAGAACCTGTACTGTTACAAGAGCCTTTGTGGGCACGGTCTATTCTTTCACCTCCTCCTGGAGTCTCCTGTATTTGCATAATTGTTTTGACTCTGCTGTCTCTGTTGAATCTCTCATCCTAAAGTTCAAGAACAGGGGCAGATGCCCACGCGCACACTCCACTCAAGAGTGGCCCTTGGCCACCTCATTTCTCAGGGGCTTTTGTTGGGCTCATCTGCTCAGGAAGCCTGGCTCTATAAGGGCTCATCTGATGGTTAATTGCATCCTCAGATCCTCTAAGAAGGCTGGCACACCTGCTCTCCCCTTCACCGTCTCTTTTGATCTCTCTAGAAAGACCCGACTTTGATTATGTGAAAATCTCCTGTAACTATAATACGTGCCTGGAAAGCAACTGAAAACCTCTGTTGTGACTATTATGACCTGAAAGAGAGGCTATTTTAGGGCTTGTATGTAGTGACTAGCGAAAAAAAAGAGAGAGAGAGACTTTCTTGTTTCTGTGTGTGTAATCCAGTTCAGGAGGTAAGATTTGATTCACCTGATGTTTGGCAGATGTTAAACAGATGTGAGTTGCAACATTAACACACTTTTAACACAATTTTCAAAACACTGGTCTACTACTAAATATCTATTTTCTAAGAAATTATGTATTACTGCTGGGAAATTAAGGGGGAAACCCAGAATTAGGACCCCATTTAAAAATAAATACCAAAGAGGGAAAACAAACGGAACACGAGAAAAATTATAAATGAATCAGTGCAGTCTTCAGAATATTCACCATATGTAGCATAATCAATTTCAAGGATGGAATTATCACCTATTTCTTGACTTCTCACGACATTTATATCAACTTCTTTAATGACACTTACTATTTCCACTTTGTATTCTAACTATTCACATCCATGTCCTCTCACCTTTCACTTCTCTCCACATGCCTGCTAGACAAGTATTCCTTTGGGGCAAATCTTGTATCTTTCTTTATTATATATTTTAAAAATCATCTCATACCCTTCTATCTCAGGGCCCGGAACAAAGCAGAAACCCAATAATTGTTTGAGTTATAAGTGACTAAATATGCATTTACCAAGGATTACATGTTCATTTATTCACTCATTTGTTAATTCATCTAGACATCTTAAGTATCTATTATGAGAAAGCACTATGATAGATGTTAAAAATGGAAGTTTAGAGCAATTAAATAAAAAGTTACCAAGACTTGTTAAAGCCCTCTTTATATTGCCAGCACTTAAATTCCTCATTATTTATTCATATCCAGCTATGGAAACAGTATCTTCACATATAAATGTATATTGCCTTCCAAATACAACCTGTCGGGGCTAAAACCAGAACAGGAGAGGACTGCCATACAACTTAGCGAGTATCTCATGAAAAGTATCTTTTTCCTTCATGAGGTGATTCATAGATGTGTTAACTTAGGAAAAAATAAATGTTTTATGTGTACCATCCGTAGAATACTTATAAAATAATATACTTTTATAACTTTTGTGGGGTTTTTTGGAAAAGAGGGTTCAATATAGGCATCAAATCATAATACCCAAACATTTAGACAGGAAACTGGAAGTCAGTGACTCCAACGCCTCTCTAATATTTGAATCCTTACCATACACATATTTGAATACTCTAGTGACTATCAGTCCACTGACTGGTGATTCAGCCTGTTTCTGTTTGTGTCAGCTTCTTTGAGAAACTTTGGTTTCTTTCTTATTGCCATCTCTGTTCTTTTCAACAACAATATGAAGACTGCACTGGATATTTCATAAAACTTCTGATATCATGGTCATCCTAAGAGCTCCAGGATTATATTTCTACCCTGACTCACTTTTGCTAAATTTCATTCAACTTCCTGTAAAAGAAAAGACATTTTTGGCTGGCCACAAGACATTTCTGGCTGGCAACAGAGACCTTATTTTATTCACGCTTCACTATAGTTTACTGATAATTTAACTGTCAACAGGAACTTTCATTTCCGATTTCAGTTTACCAGATTTCTGATATGACTATTCATTAGAGTCATAGTTCTTATTTCTCTAAGTTTAAATCTCATTTTCAGTCCAAAGGTAATGCATCTTATTTCCCATTTGGAACATGGGTCTTTCTTGTTCTTTCAGAGTCTCTAATTAGGCCATCTGTTTCAAAATTAGTCAGTCATTGAGAATGGATCTAGTTCTGTTTGTTTACTGGTCTGTTTTATTTTTTTACCAACCACATTTTTTAATGTGGCTTCTTGCTTTTGGTAATCTATGATCATTTCTTTCTTTTCCAAATGGAGAGGAAGATTTTATTCAATTACTGTTCTTCTCTACATCCATCAAGTGAAAATACAACTCTTCTCTTTTTCATTTAAAGCAAAACTCTTTGTAAGAGTGTCAAATATGTTATATGGGAAATAGAAGACTAGAGACTTCCTACATATCTTCCAATGGGTGTATATGACAGAAAACAGTAAATCTTCATCTTCTTTTTATATGAGTGTGTGTCTATCTATTTAATCATATGCAAACATAGACAGAAGAGCTCAAAGAAAACCCATGTATCCCTTATGCTGCCTCAGTAGCTAAGAAAATTATGCCAATCCCAAGAATATAGAAGACAGTCTCTTCAATATGTGGTGCTGGGAAAACTGGAAAGGTATTCTGACACCATATACAAAGCTAAACTCAAAATGGATTAAAGACCTAAAGGTAAGACCAGAAACCATAACACTCCCAGAAGAAAACATAGGTAAAACACTCTTTGACATAAATTGTAGCAGTATTTTTTTTAAATCTGTTTCCTAAGGCAAAGGAAACAAAAGCAAAAATAAACAAATGGGACCTAATTAAATTTAAAAGTTTTTATACAGCAAAGGAAACCAATCTACAAAATGTAAAGAGAACACACTGAAGGGGAGAAAATATTTGCAAATGATATGATAGACAAAGGGTTAATACCCAAAATATGTAAACAGTTCATACAGCTCAATATCAAAAGAAAAAAAGAACCACCCAATTAAAATTGGGCAGAAGACCTGAACAGATATTTTTCCAAAGAAGACTTACAGATGGCCAACAGGCACATGGAAATTTGCTCAACATTGCTAATCATCAGAAAAATGCAAATCAAAACCCAATCAGATATCACCTCACACCTGTCAGAATGACTGTCATCAAAAAAACCCACTAAATAACAAATGTTGGCAAGGATGTGGAGAAGAGAAACCATAGCACACTGTTGGTAGGAATGTAAATTAGTGCAGACACTATGGAAAACAGTATGGATATTCCTCAAAAAACTAAAAACAGAAATATCATATGATCCAGCATTTCCACTCCTGGGTATATACATAGAAAAAATGAGAACACTTAGAGAAAGACACATGCACCCCAATGTTCATAGCAGTACTATTTACAATAGCCAAGACATGGTAGCAACTCAAGTGCCCATCAACAGATGACTGGATTAAGAAGATGTTTACATACACACACACACACACACCCACACACACACACCTGTACAATGGAATATTACTCAGCCATGTGATAATGAAATTTTGCCATTTGCAACAACATGGTTGGACAATGAAGGTATTATGCTTAGTGAAATAAGTCAGACAAAGGTAGCAAATACTGTATGTTATCACTTATATTTGGAATCTAAAAGATAAACAAATGACTATAACAACAGGAGCAGACTCACAGATACAGGGAACAAACTAGTGGTTACCAATGGAGAGAGGGAAGAGGGGAGGCAGAAGATAGGGGGAGGGGATAAAGAGGTACAAACTACTATGTATAAAATAAATAAGCTACAAGGTTACAAGGTACAGAACAGAGAATATAGCCAATGTTTTATAATACTTTAAATCAAGTATAATCTATACAAATATTGATTCACTGATGTTATATATCTGAAACCACTAATATTGTAAATCAACTATACTTCAGTTTTAAAAATTATAAATAATATTTTCCAGTCAAGTATATATTTAGCTTCTTATTTCCAGAAATAATATGCTTCTCTATTCCCTTGCCCTTTGAGGCTATTAATTTATAAGCAAAGATAAGATAGAAAATGGCAGGGGATTTATCCTGGACGTCATCAAGTTGGTCTAACAATAAAGCACTTCATTTAAGGACAAAGAGAATGGTGGTATTAATACTGAAAAGGCTGCATTTTCTTATCTGTAAATTATACCTCAATCACCTATCTATAAATAAAACATTAAAGAGAAAAGAGCAGCAGAGGATGAGCGGCACCAAGTGTCTATGTATTTGAGAACACAGTCAACTTAAGACTGTTTATTTCCGTGGTGCCCACTTGTGTTCCTGCTTGACATCCTCTTGGATCAAAGCTTCTCTTGGAATCAGTGAGGCAAGCAGCTTTGCTCAGATGTAACGTGACTGTCCTGTAGCTACAACGAAGGCTTTCTGTTCCAGAGCTTCCTTGTTTGGTATCGGAATTTTGGACACAGGCAGTGTAGGTTCCCCCTTGGCACTTCAATTCTTACTAATTTAGAAACACAGGACATTTAACAACCCATGCGACAACCCTGGGCCAAAGAGAGGCACCAGGTTTTAAATAAACATGTAACGTCCACCTATCAGGAGGGCAATTTTGAAGCCCATGCTGTTCCTTCTCACTGCTCCTCAGAGGGCTTCAAGGGGATACGATCCCCAGTTGCCAACAGCACTAAACAGCTCCATCCTGCCTCTTCATATCAGCTCCTCTCTCCCTTCTGCGTCTTTCCAGGCACCCACTCTCCTTCCCTGGCGTAGTCTTCCCAAATCAACCATCTTCATGCAAACCTTGACTCAGGTTCATCTTTCTAAGGGGTAACCCAGTCTACTGCAGAGGCAGAGAGATTAACATGCAGTGGGAACTAATTATGTCCTCATATTCTTTTTGAAATTTATATATATTACTTAATCAATTCTCACATTATTATGAGGTAAGATTATTATTCCTACTTATCAAATTCAGCAACTGAAACTCAGAAAGTAGTATTTCTCAAAGACCATAATTATTAAGCGATCGATTCTTCTGACTTTCAGCTTAGTATTTTCCTGCAAATTCAGATGGAAGTAAATCTCCTCCTCAGCCAGTAGATTACTCTTAATACGGCAATTAAACCTATTTTTTTAAAGTGTGTTTATAGTAGGCATTGAATTAAAAAAGTAAATTAAAATTAATTGTCTCATTTCCCCTCCCAATAAAATGTAAGCATGCGCAGCCATTCTGTGATTTCTCATAATGGTCCGAGTAGGTCATATATGTTCTTGCTCCCAACAGCTCTTATGGAAAACTTGTCTTTGTTCATAATAGGGTATCCTTTAGATTCCTACTTTAAGTTTAGCACTGAGCAAGATTACTAATATATCAGTCTATAGCCTGTTATCTTTAAAAATATTAAAAATCTCAATGAGTATATAAGGTATTCCAAAGCTAAAAGAAGTGATTTACTGAAGGCCTCCATCGCTAATAAGTTGCAGAATGAAGAAACAACGCCAGATGGCTCTGGCCCAAATCCTGTGCTCTTTCCCTGCTCTGAAAATTTACTTAATTGGAATCAACTATGATGACATTTGAAGCCAACTGTTAGAAAAGCTATTCCCAAATACTGATTTTTTTTTTAACAAGATGAAAATTTTGTAATATTACACATATTACAAAAGGTAGGAACTTGCAATAACAAGTTAATGTTCCCAGCTTGATGGTATCTAGAATAAATGCAGCCCATTATATTTATCTCAGAATGATCCTATTTCTTGTTTGTTCATTAACATCCCAAAATGAAACTAATTGTGATGCAAATAAAATTTTTATCATAGCCAAAAATATCCCTCCTTAGGTCTCATAAAGAGGATACCGAGGGCTGGAGCTCCTCCTTCCCACTCACTCACTGTGTCACTTAGCAACCCTCTCAGCCTTCCACAGCACTTCAGGGGCCTCAGAGAACTTCCATATAACAATTTTGAGTCTTATAACAATCCTATGTGGTAGGCAATGCAGGGAATATTATTCCCATTTTACAGGTGAAGAAATGGATACTCATATAAGCTAGGGTCTTCCTCAAAGAATATTAATACATTCAGACCTTGAAGTTTAATTCAGGTTATTCCAAACAGCAGCGGTACGCATCACCTCCAGACCCTGAGCCTTAGTAAGTTGGTCATATTAACACTTATGGGCATACCTGTGGCTGGATTTTTTTAATCTATGACTATTGTTTCATTTTCAGGGCAGTTTTACTGGCAAGGGTTGATGAATCCTCACCCAGCACAGGAAAATGTCAGAATTGTGGGTGATAGTGGCAATTTTAAAATGCACATGTGTAGAATCCTAAAGGAAATGGCTAATGTGTGGAACTCACAAAATGTCTAATAAAATAGGTTGAACACAGGACCTGTGACACTCAAAATCAGACAAGAGTACCACAGCCATACAAAAATAAGTTCTAGGATTAGAGGAGAGGAGGGCAAATTCCAACTTTCTGTTAAAAGGAAAGAAAGAGGATTTCAGGATCCTAGCTGGGTGGGCTGATTTCAGCTCCAGTAACAGCATCCTAACCATGACCACGTCATCAATAACTGAATACCTGCTTTGAAGCCGGTAAATAATTTAACATATCATGTACGTTAGGCCCTTGAATACCTACAGCTTCCTACACATTAACTTCTAATATCTCTGCCTATTTTCCATAGCATCTGCTCTGTACTTCCTGTCAGAGACTCACTGAGGTAGGTATCTGTGTTACATCATCAAGTTACAGTTAAGGCAGCAGGAGTTAAGAATGGTTATGGGACATTTTCAAGGTGACTCAGTTTCTGAAGAGGCAAATCAGGACTCCAAGCTGTGCTCTTAGCTAACGTCTCTGTCATACTGCCACTTGACACAGGAAATGAGAGAATTCAGCTACGAACAAAAGCGGTGGCACTCAAAGCTTGCAGGCGAGGACTTCATGACTTGGGCACATAGTGAGTTACGTAATTACCTGTGCATGTGTGGTGTCCTGTCTTAAATGAGATACTGTCCCCAAGTCAGCAATTTCAGTTCCAGACTCGCATCACCCACTCTCACCTGTCCCCACCATGCAGCGATGTAAAAGGAGTTAGTAAGCCATCCCTTGCCCTTGTCAGGATTTTCTTAGAACTGAAGTATGGCTGAAGTTGTGGAGTAGAGAATGAATATCTAACATCTAGTAAACCTGCATGAGCCAATTACTGCTTTTCTAAATACGACATGCTTTCAAGTAGTAAAGTAAAACAATTTCTTAGGTTATCCACAAAGCTACTCAATTGAGTAGGAGATGTGAGAAATTAAAGCCTGGGCTCGTTAGCCTCTTTTATATAATATTCATGAAAGACTTTTAAATGCCCATGATAGATTTCTTTGTTAGCATTTTTCATTATCTTTTCTTTCTGGCCGTTCCTCATTCAGTTTCCAGTCTGTGCGACAGTCCTTGCAGCTAAGGTAATTTGATTAAATTTTCAAGCAAGATCTTTTTGTATGTGTGTTTGTGAATTGCTATCAACTTGTTTTATTACAATCAAGATATTTTCCATCCACTCCATTCCTCTATCCACTAATTTAGTGAGTTTATCAAAAAAGCAATCAAGTTTGTCTGGCATAACGTGTTCTTTATAAATTTAGCATGGCCCCAGAGAATGTAATCTGCTATTTATTAACGAAGCAGGAAACAGAAGCATGAGCTTTTTTTTTTTTTTTTAAACCACACTCCTGCAGGGGACTGTTGCACAGACTGATTCCTGATTTGAAAGAGGAATCATAGTCTGTTCTCTTTAAAGGCACAGGGCCCCTAAGGCAAGGGGTGAGTCTCTTGAAATGCACATAGAAATTTCAATTTTTCAAATTGGATGGATTTACAAGGGACTGTATCCTAATGTAAAATCAAAAGCCTTGAAGTGTCATGAATATGGCATCTGAAATTCTGCGAGCTGGTCAGAGCCAAAGCTCACAGTTAGCCTTCTTACAACTCT
The DNA here is from genome assembly GCF_009834535.1 of Camelus ferus. NCBI lineage: Eukaryota > Metazoa > Chordata > Mammalia > Artiodactyla > Camelidae > Camelus > Camelus ferus. Next base: position 40,804,022 of record NC_045704.1, read on the forward strand.
AGGGGGCCGGAAAGGTTCTGCCATCTGCCACACATTTTAAGTATTAACCTTTTAACTGGCGTCATCATATTTTTTTCCTGGACCAATTTAGCTCATTTTCCTTAAACAAATCTAATTTTGTTATATGAATTTTGGAATCTCCCCCTTCTTTTCCCCTCTGTATTAGAATAAGGAAGTAAATAGATGCAAATAAATAAAACATTTTGAAAACTCCTACTAAATCAAGTCACTTTCTATGTAAATGAAATGGTTCCTGTGAAACAGCCTGCAAAATTACTCTTTCTTTGCACTTAGCCAGTAGATGATTTGTTTATATGCAAATGTGGAGTTCCACTCACATAGATTCTGATTCAGTAAGTTCAGAAACAGTCATCTTTCTTTTAAACACATCTCTTGAGTTGAATTTGATAAAGATGACCCTAAAGCTAGCTACACTTTGCTTTTAGGAAAAATCAAACTTGTTTTAAAGGACTACTGAATTGGAAGAAACTGTTAATATTAATTATTAATTTCAATTTTAGAATTACCAATTCTAAACATCACCTGTGTGTCACTCAATCTTGTGTGTCTGTATGTATCTGTGTGTGTGTACATGAGTATATATATTTATCATATAATTTTCCTGCTATGGTAATGTAATTGTTCACATTTATAGAGTCCCAGGACACCCACTTCAGAGAGTGACATGCCTGACAATGATGCACAGAATTTCTACTATCATTCTTTTGCCCGGCACCCAATCATGTGCCCCTAACTTATTTTCAGTGGAGAATGGAATATATCATCCTCCTCTGAGTCTGGGAAGATCGGTGAGTAATCCTTCCCAGTATCCACCCAACATCCTGAAATAAACTAGATCTATGCATTCCTGAAAGTAAAATCGAACTCAGGCGGTGAGTATGAAGGAAAATATAGAAGAATGATAGAATCATAATCTGCTGTCCCTGCAAACCCTTTAGAAATAATTTAGTCAAATACCAGCATTTTAATAATGGGAATATGTTTCTATGCTCAGGAGCCCAAGTGTGGAAAAATGATCAATATCATAGAATTATTATTTTTAAAGCAGAAAAAAAGACTGAATATATGTATACTTTCAAAAAAAGGACATAATTACACACCCATTCAAAGTAGGCAACCTGAAAAAATTAAATCTTGTATCTAAATCTTCAATTACTTGGGAAAAGTTTGAGAGCTCATGTTCATATAGCAAAAATAATTTGATTCCATGATCTCTTTGTGGTAGTTTGAAATCCATAAAGGGATATTTATTTTCCAGCAAATGGGCACTAGTAAGAGAAAGCAGACCACTGTTGTAGTCAGTTTGGACTACTGTAACAAATTACCAGTGACAGGGTGGTTTATAAACAATAGAATTTTATTTATCACAATTCTGGAGGCTAGAAATTAAAGATCAAGGTCCTATCAGAGTTGGAATTTGGTGAGGGCCCTCTTATAGGTTACAAACTGCTCACTTCTTGTGTCCTCACGTGGTTGAGGACAGAGAGGAAGCAAGCTCTCTTGTCACTCTTAAAAGGTCGCTAATTCTATTCATGAGGGCTCCACCCTCAAGATGTCACCTAATCCTAATTACCTCCCAAAGGTCCCATGTCCAGTTTCATCATATTGGTGGAAAGTATTTCAACGTGAATTTTGGGGGTCACAAACATAATAACCATGTATCTATTACTTTTGAGTTATAACTACAGGTAACATTGTACATTTAAAAAAATGGATTTCAGGTTGCAGCTCCAATATGAAAAGAAATTCCCATTTTCACAAGAAGAAGAAATTGGACAAACAAATTCAACAAGTTTTCTCAGGCACATCAGAGACCTAACATCTCAGGGAAAGCCATCATCATGTAATTTGGAGCAAAGGTACATCTAGAGAGATATAGTAATGACCAGCTTATCAGATAGAAGTTGCCAGATCCACATACTGGTAAAGACACATGAATAGTTATTCGGATGAATTTCTGGGGCTCAATGTGAACTAGTGTGAGAGTGAGAGGCTCCTGGAGGCTTGAGTCTTAAGAGGGTCTCCACATTTTCCTGGCTCTACCCCCAGGAGCTTCATCAGATTCTCACCATGGGGATTCTATACATCTGGCAAGGAAAGAGGAAGGGTAATCACTGTGAAACACACTGAGAGTCTTCTCCTTAACTAAGGCCTACTCTTCAGCAAGAGAGGAGACCCTCCCCTCCAAACTCCCAAACCAAAAAACAAACAATAACAACAACAAAAAACTACAGGAGAAAGAGAAGTAGACAAATTCACTATAATAGTTGGAGAAATAACAGCTGTCAATAATTTATAGATAAATCAGGCAGAAAATCTGTAAGAATTTAGAAACCTGACCAACACTCTGCATCCAATTGATCTAATATTTATAACATACTCCCTCCAACAATAGCAGAGTATACATTCGTTTCAATCTGACATGGAAGTCAACAAGATAAAACACATTCTGTGCCATAAAACACACTTGAAAAAGTTCAAAAGAATAGAAGTGATATAAAATATGTTATCAGACCACAATGAAATTAAACAAACAAAAGCCATAAAAGAAAGCTGGAAAAAAACCTCAAGTACTTGGAAATTTAGCACACTCCTAAATAAGTCTTGGGTCAAAGAAAAAGTCTCAAGAAAAACTGAAATTTCTTTTGAACTTAATAAAAATGAAAACACAGCTTTTTAAAATGCAAGATGCAGTAAAGGTGGTGGTTAGAGGGAAATTTCGAGCATTAAACTACTGTATTAGGAGAAAATAAAGATTTCATATGAATAACCCAAGCTGCAGCCTTATGAATCTGGAAAGGAGGACCTAACAGAGCCTAAAGCAAGCAGAAGATAAAAATTCAAATTAGAGCAGAAATCAATGAAATTGAAAACAAGAAAACTATAGAAGAAAATTAGTAAAACCGAGACCTGATTCATCTTTGAAAAGTTCAGTAACGTTGACAAGTCTTTACCCAAACTAGCAACCAAAAAATACAGAAGTCACAAATTACTAATGTTACTAATGTTGAACAGGGAGCATCACTGCTCACGCCTTAGTCATTAGGAAATGAAAATGGAAATTCCATGATCCCTGTGTTTAAACATTTTAAAATCTAGACGAAATGGATCAATTTCTTGATACAATCTACCACGACTCACACAATGGAGGTACAGATAAACAATGGAGGGATGTTCCATGTTCACGCATCAGAAGACTCAATACTGTTAAGGTGTCAGTTATTCCCAAGTTCATGTACAGAATCAAAAAAAAAATCCTAATTAAAATGCCAGCAAGCTGTTTGGTAGACATTGACTAAATGATTCTAAAGTTTATGTGCAAAGGCAAAAATCTGTAATAGTCAACAAAATGCTGAAGGAGAAAACTGAAGTTGGAGAACTCATACTATACAACTGCAAGAATTTTATTATAAAGACTCAGTAATCAAGACAGTGTGGCATTACTGAAAGAAAAAAACACAGAGATTAACAGAACAGAATATGAAGCCCTGCAAATATAATTGATCTATTTTGGACAAAGACACACTCCTTTCCTCCCCCGGACTTTTCCTCCCTTCCTCTTTCCCTCCCGTTTCTCTTAAATATTCATTCTATATAAAAGTATTTTAAAATTACCCCTATTAGTACTTTTCCTTCAACTACTAGTACCATAACTACTATTACTACTTTTAAATAATTTAGAAGTGAGGAAGTCTAACTTGGATATAATTATGCTTTTTAAATACTTTAACATAAGAAGTGTATATTTTATAAATTAAACAATTGTTAAATGTCTATGCATGAGGGCTCGACTCTCATGACTCAGTCACCTCCCAAAACCTCCACCTCCAAATATCATCTCATTGGGGATTAGGTTTCAAACTATCAATTCTCATGGGACACAAATATTCAGCCTGTAGCAGCTACACTGCATCAGGTTGGTTTTATGCCCTAGCTTTCTGGGCTAAGCCACAGTATATTCCAGCCAGGCGTGAAGGTATTCCTTTGGTTAGAATGATAAACATCTGTAGAAGGAAAACCAAACAAATTGTCAACTTTTAAACTGATAAGTTAGTATACATCTACCTTCTGGTTTACATCAAAATCATCGCAAGATAGTTTGTCCTTGTATTTAAATTCTGGAAGTTTTCCCATCACCTGCTATTTTGCATGGATGAATGATCTCCACGTAACACACTGGATCCATCATACATATCACTCTTTACAGGTTGCCTGAGGTATTCAGTACTCTAATGACTTTAGACCAAATAAAAAAAATAGATTTAATAACATTAGAAACAGACGGTTTCCTATATGGTTTTTTGATTAAATCAGAGAAATGATATTATCGCACTTTCTTAAAAGTCCACTTATTTTTGGAAGAAATCCCACTCTAATACAAAACCCTTTTTGTCATTTCCAATGAACACTTCGGTGCCAGTTGTGTCACCACAACTGCATTACGTTTTGTTTTTATTATGTTACACGAAAGATTTAAAACCAGTTATGTTATGCTAGTCCAATTATTAAAATTAGATGGGCTTCATGTACCACCATAATGTATTTTGTGAGTATTAGTAGGAAAGGACCAGGTAAAAAAGTAACGAAGGATGTATATTTTTACATAATGTTTTTCAACGTCTCCAAATGCTGTGTTCTCAAAGGTGTATTTTAAAATACAATATAAAATTTTAGTACCCTTCATGGAATTGCATGCACCGTAGTGCCTGACACAGATTAGGTGGCACATTTCTCATCAACTTGCAGATATAGTCAGATAAAACATTTGGGAAATAAAAACTACACAGTTACTGGTTTTTAACAGTTCTTGCTCTTTCCAGAATTTACTCAGTTCCTAGACAACAGACACACACAATCTTTTTTTTAAACTCAAGTTATCCTCTATAGATTTCTGAGCGATTTCATAGTGTCCATTATCTTGCTAAGTTTAAGTGCTATCACTGAAAACCATCTCTATTTACACCACAAAAAAAGAGAAAAAGAAAAAAAATGAATGAACGAAAAAGCATATTCTCCCAAAGGTAAGCTTAGTGTCAAATGCCTTTGAAATGTCTTTTGTGTTGGAGCAACAACCATTCTCATGTGTCCGTTGAAAGCCCTAGTCACTCGGTGATTTTATGCTGAAATTTTCCATACCACAACCCAGATGTGAAAAAACAAAGGATGTTTGCTCTCATCTTGCTCTCTACCTTCCAGTCTATTTTCTTTCTTCCTCACCCCCCAGCTGTCTATTTTCTAGTCTGAGATGACAGGAAAAGTGCAGACAAACTTAAAATTATAGTTTATTCTGACTTTTGCTCTTTTTTGTTTTCAAAATTCCTTCTCAAAACACTTACTTGCTTACTCATTTAGTCAATTATTTACTTGTATCACTACTGATTCATAAGTAATTACTTATTCTCTTTTCTTAATTCAACACCATAGCTCTTAATTGTATCGCTCCCTTTTTTTTTTTCTTCCAGATTTGCTTTACTGGGGGCTCTTTTAGGTTGGCTCCTGTATCCTACCAGTATTGTCTTTTTTTTTTTTTTTTTTAAAGAATTTTATTTACTGGAAATATAAGGAGATGCAGGCTTAAGCTCAGTTTGTATTTTTCCTGCCCTAACTCTAGGATCAAAGTTTTCTGAAAGGAGTCTTTATTTTTTTTTATTAGAGAGTGGTATTTAGAAGCCAGAATCTGGACATTGGGTATGAGCACAACCGTGCTTCCAAGGTGTCAGTGCTTCTAGGCCCTCCAAGAGAATGGAGTTAGGGAAAATATGTATGTACACACACATATTTATATACACATATCAATACTTGCTTTTCATTTGTCTATATACACACTAAAATGAGTTCATATTGACATATACGACTCGCAAGCGCAGTATTCATTGTAACGTACCCCTTACTTACATGGTGTCTTTCTCTGATAGCGAGAAAGCTAGCACTCAGTAGCTACACTATATTCACTGTCTTTTTAAACACAGGATAAACATAAAGCCATTTCAGATTTTCTAAATAGTACTCCTGTGATCAACACATTTATAAGAGTATTAGAATGTTTATATGCAGTTCTTTTTGTCATTAATCTTACATAGTTTGACAGAACAATCAAAGTTATTTAGGTTAGTGCTTATCTTCTTCACCTCTTTAAATATGCCATCTATGTGTAATACAATTAGATGCATTTTTTTCCCCACAGTCTGCATTAAACTCTGGATGCCCCCCAACAACCTGGTTGATTTTTTTTTTTTTTTTTCTTTTTGCTCTGGGAAGATTTTATGTAGACTTGGAGGGGCAGATTTTCTACACAGTCCAACATGGTATCTGCAAAATGAGACAGTTTTTATTCTTCTTTTCCAATCTGTTGTTCTTTTTCTTGCCTTACTGTACTGGCTAGGATTTCTAGTGTGATGCTGCATAGGAAAAGTGAGTGAACTTATCTGCCGTATTACCAAACCTAGAAGAAAAACATCCAGTCTCTCATCACTGAATATGATGTTAGTTATAGGTGCAGTTGGTTAGATTTTTCATATTTTTATATGTCTGCAATCTTTTTTTTCATTTGGGCATATGGTATTGGGCAGTAGACACAGAAGTAAATATGTGTTTTCTCATCTTTACGAACATGTGAGCACATCTTTCCTCCTGCTTGGCTGTAGTGTGTAGATTTGTGATAATCTAATCAGGGATTAGATGACGTTTCATGTTTTTCTTGGACCTGGAGCAGGGAAGAAGTGCTAGGCTGATTCTTCTTCTCTAGGTCCTTGCTGCCTTCACCAAGATTGCCTTTTGAAAGGAAATATCAAAAGGCAATGAAAAATATGGCCATAATATTGTCTAGCTTTTCCCATTATGAGATGGAGTTTGTTTTCCTTAAACCTGAATCTGGGCTAGCTCAACTGTTTGCTTTGGTGAACAGTAAGGGAAAATGGTGGTCTTAACCCTCAGAAGACCTTATAATTTCCAGTCTTGATGCTCATAGGAACTCTGCAGCCCCACTGTATGCATGAACCCAGGGTAGTCTGCTATATCATGAGTAACTTATGGCCTAGTTCCCCTCTTCCCTGGCCAGCAGTCAACCAATTGCCAGCCACTTGTCAGATAGATGAATGAGGCTTTTGACCATTGACTGAAGGCAAGAACAGGAGTCAATCCAGCCAAAATCAGCAGAAAAACTGTCCAACTGAGCACAGCCAAATTGCAAATCCACAGAATTGACCTCAAGGATGGATGGTAGATGCAACAGATCCTTTCATTTCCACCTTTTTCTTGTTTTCAACATACAAAACTAGGAGGACTCTCCTCCTGCTATTGGACTATAAATCCCTTATGTCGTATCTTTTTCTTGCTGAGTCTATAGCTATTCTCTCTTGATTAGTGAGAGAAAATTTTGTAGTATTGACAGCTGTGGTGTTTATCCCCAGAGCCTGTTTTCAAGACAATTGATTCACTGTAGACAAATCTGTCTATAAAATTTAAAATTCAGACATTAGAAATGGACCATTTGTTTGAACTAGATGCTCCAAAGCAGTAAAAGCATTGATTTCAGTGGTGGAGAAATCTGGAAATACATGGACTGATGATCCAAGGGGCATTGATTCAATATCACATAAATATTACACATTTTACCATCCACCAACCACAGTGGTTCCTTTCAATCTTTTCCAGTTATATCCATCGCTAATTCATGACCTGTCTTTCTACTCTCTCCTAACTTGATCTTAACTTAGCCTGTTTTAGATATTTATTCCCTTTTTATACCAAACTATCTGAAATGATTCATAGTTACCAGTATTTGTTGCCAATAATATTTTCTCCATTTGTAATTGACATATCTTTACACCAAATATTTGGAACCTTTTATTATTGCTTTTCTTTCACTTGATAGAAACTCCTGAAGTAGAACATGTTTTATCTAAAAAAAAGTGTAAGGTGAAAGGGGTTCTCTAGTACTTTATCAAAGGAGTAAACTTTACAAGTATCTTCTCAGTTTCTTCTATGAAAAAACATATTTCCTTCAAAAGTCTCACATTAACGTTAGGGTAAAGTCTACACTTCTTATTTTGGGAGGCCCTGCAACTTCAGAATGCTGACAAACTTACGAACATAACTAGTTACATCTCATCTCATTGTGCTAAGTCTTCAAAAGTATGTTCACTCCCTGACGTGTACCGAGAGTGATGTACATGTGTCCATCTCATTGTGGTGTTCTTTTCTGCCTTGTCTTATTTGACAAAGTCTATACATATTTCTAAGATAGACTTTTTTTCACTCTCCTCTTTGACCTTTTCAGGCTCACACTAAACTGTTTATTTCTTGGTGAAACAGAACATTTGCACATAGCTCTATAAATTCATAGCGTGTGGCAAGGTAATTTTCCATGTCTATGTTCCAGCCATTCAAGGACAGAGGCCTTGTCATGTTGTTCTTCATTTAGGTGGTACCTGGAGCACTGCAGTCCTGTCCTTTTATGAAGTTACAAGAACCAAGGCCATGACTACCTTGTTTTTGGCTCTCTCCCTATCATCTCACATAGGCATTGACTTATATTGATAAATACTTGGTGAGCGAGTTAGTTTGTGTATTATGTAGGTACAAAATGAGCAACACATAACAAATACAGCACCTGCTCCATGAAACTGATGGATCATTGATGAAGACGAGATATCAAAACAGAACATTTCTTTACAAAATAAAAACAGAACTTCAAACAGAAAGCCACTGAGGAAAATATATTGAGTTCCATTTTAAAAAGAGAACCGTGCAAACATAGCATCTGAAAGCTTAGTGATATGTGGGCAGAGTCAGTTGTAGTACTGCAGTGAAGTAAAAACAGCATCAAAGTGCACACACATCACTTTAGATAGAAATATATATCATAGGGGGAAGACATATTCCCTTAAAATGTCCCCTAAAAATATTACTACATGGAGAACAGATATTGAGGTCATAGCACATTAATTGTGGATTTTACCTCATAATCAAGTGGATTTTAGCACCACTTTCTCTCACGCCATACACATCATGGCTAACGACTGATCAGAGTATGCTGTCCTCAGCAAGAGAATTATTATTACGTTCCGGAGCAGAGTCATTGTTTATAGTTCTCTAATCCTTTGTTCAAGTCAATTCCTCAGACATTTATTGACCATTTGCTAGTCAGAATGCACGGTTGTTAAGTACTAGATATTTAGTCCGATTTAAAGAATAGAGAAATAGTGGCTGAACTTTATTTCCAGCTCAAGTGTAGGAGACCTGAAAAATTCTAAACCTGAGCCTAAAATTGCTGGTATACTACAGAAGTCTGAAAGGCTCTACACCTTTTAAAGGTCATCAGTAAGAAAGGAATAGATGTGTGTGAACCAAGTTTAGGTGGTGGGGAGGGTGAGATGTCCTTCAAACCAAGTACAGATCAGCATAGCTCTAAAGTCAAACACGGTTGATAGTGAGGTACACCAACAAATTGGGATTTGAAAGTCAGAGACCTGAGATCTGAGCTGTATGGTTACCCTGAGTTGGCAAGAAAGCCAGACAAAGGAAATTAGCAAACACATGTTGGGTTTCAAGTAAGAAGCACAGGGTCTTTATGAAGCTCTAGAGCTTTATTCTTGAAAATACGTTCCTATTTGCGGTTAACTGATCAAGGCTCAAAGATTTGTCATCTTTGAATATACAGCAAGGTGAACAATAGAGGTCAAACATAAATATGATTAAAATTAGCAAAATGCCAATATAGACTCATAGAACAGATCTGCTAATTGCAGATGTTAGAGTATATTGGATGCTGTGTTGTTCTTGCCAGTTGAATATAGAAATAGAAATTACCTGGCATAAACATCCAGGAATTAAGGGTTTCCTCACTGGATCACTTAGTGCATATTTTCTGTTTGCCTGATTTTTCATCCTCCAATATTTGGAAAGAAACTATGATTTTCACTACCGATCTACCAGGTCACCTGCTCTCAGTCTATGGAGTGTGGGATAGGCTTTCTTCCCAACCCCATCTTCATCCCATTTAAGAGACGTATAGGACCCCAGGTTGAAGAATCAAATTCTGATTCAGGCCGAGACATATGTGCTGAAATAGGACTAAATGTTTTTGTTACCCCTTATATTTTTATATTGAAACCCTAATCCTTAATATGATGGTATTTGGAAGTGGAGCCTTTGGAAGTAATTAGATCATGAGGGTAGCATCCGCCTAAGAAGAGAGCTTGTTCTTCTCTCTCTCTCTCCCCCTCCCTCCCTCCTTCCTTACCATGTGAAGATGCAGCAAGAAGACATTCATTTGCAAACTAGGAAGAGGGCTCTCGCCAGAACCTGACCACACTGGTACCCTGATCTCAGACTTCCCTGTCTCAAAAACTGAAAAATCAATTTTTGCTTAAGAGACACAATCTATACTATTTATGTCAGTGCAAGTAGACTAAGGCATTCAACAAAATAAAACAAAGATCCATTTAGAGATGAAAAGATTTCCAGCCAGAACTTAAACATCCAGTTTACCGTTGTCAGACGGAGCCATAGAAGGTGCCAGGAGTACCATTTAGAGGTGGAGACATGGACTGTGATGTTTTTACTTGCATAAATGATCAAAAATGTGCCCCTCCCTGTGTCTGTCCCTCTTTGCAATTTTACTTTCCAGCTCCCACAACCAACATGATTCATATTCCCCAACCCCTTCAGTCTAGGCTAGTCCTGTGATGTTCTTTGACTGACGGAATGTGGCATGAGTTATCACTGGACCAGTTCCAGGCCTCATCCTAGGCCTCCTCCTGCTCTTGCTCTTGTAACCTTGCCAGAGTCATGTGATCAAGCCCAGGATTAATTTGCTGGATTCTGAACACATGGCCCAGTCATTCCTTTAGCATGAGCTACAGGCAGCAAACTTCAAGAAGGAAAGCCACCTAGCTGACTCACGACAGAACCATTACCAAAGGGTGAGGTCAGCTGAGAACTGCCCAGCTAGCCAGACCAAGTCACCGACCTACATAATCATGAGTTGTGTAAATGTTTATTCTTTCAGCTACTAAGTTTTGGGAGACTTGGTCATGTACTAAGTTGATACCTTAATCACTGTAGCAGGAGAGAAATCAAGTCTTGAGGGTATTGCTTAATCTCTGAATCCAGCTGCCTTTGGACTTTTTAGTTTCATTAATGAACACACTCATTTTATTCCTTAATCTAGTATACACTGGATTTTTCTGACAACTGCAACAGAAAAAGGTTCTTTGCTGACTCACCTACTAACCAGCATGTGTGCTCCCAGTTTCTGTCCCTTTAATCTATTCTACCCACTACAAATAAGAACACATCATCATTCTACTGCATAACGTGCTTATGTGACGTCTCCTTTAGAATGTGTTTGAAAGTCTTTGTATGGTCCTTCTCAGGCTGTATTCCGTGTAGGTCTTGACAGTCATTAACCACCCTCCACACCCTACGAAGACCATCCTAATCATTGTCACTGAATGTATCAAAAACTCCACCATACCGCCATGTTTTAGGCATGATATTCTCTTTGCCATAAATGTCCTTCCTTATTTGTCTCCTTTCCCAACTCTTCTTATTTTTCAAAAATGATCTCCTTTAGCAGACATGTAATAAAGATCATAGGCTTTATAAAGAGACCATCCTCTGTGCTCTGCTTTGGTGATGTAGCCTTGGAGCATCTGATGATGCTGTAATCATAGGAGACTGTGCTTGATGGACTACTTTCTGCACAGGACTTAGACCGGGGCTCACCACACAATAGTGCTCAGTGTGCTTTGATGAACACGCACACACGCATGACCTAAAGACTTTGTTCAGTGCATTTAGAATACATTCTTTATGAGACTTAAAATTTTTAAGGTACAACTTCAGTTAATGATTTGGTCATTCCTTCCTTTCTCCTTTCCAATTAAAATGGATAAGCAACTATTCATAAAATTAACTAACAGTTTAACTCCTGAATTATATTATATTTGTAATCCAAATGAAAATATATTTGGAGTATAGTCAAGGAAGCATATCCATCAAATAGAAATTGCCACCAGGCACATTTATTAATGGCAGACACTTAAAAAAGATCTAAAGAGACCTCAGATGAAATCCAAGGGTTCACTGTCCTCTGCCCATGGCTCCTTGAACTGTCCTCTGCACAACTGTGCTAGATGTTTCTTAATTTTCATTCTTATCTTCATATAAATCAACATCTATGCTTCTTTAATTAGGATACTCTACATTTTTCACACTTGTGGTTTTTTAATAATTTTACCCAATGCCCTATGTTGATTGCATTTTTTTAGCTTCACAAAATTAGACTTTTCCAATGTCTAATACCCTTACAGTGTTATGCGCTTGAAAACATTTCTTTTTATAATGAAATTTGAGAAGGTTTTTGAGATGCTACATTAGAGATAAGTGGAGGTTGCACACATTCCAAAAATCATCAAAGGAAAAATCTTATACGGAACTTTGGCATAAAATGATAAAGAATGAAGAAAATTGATACTTTTAGCTGATTTCATAAAGTTGACAACCAATGATAAAAAATGGTATTTTCATCATTTAGGGTACAAATTAAACCCTTCATTTTATACTATCTGAATGTTAAACATGCTTTCTAAAATAGGGATGCATTTTTAAGGAACAATTCAAGTAAGTTTATTCAATTCTGTTTAAAAAACAGTATTAAGTATATATATTTTGCCCATAATATAGAGCATCAAAATGTTTGACTTTATGTTTTCAGACTTTTTCAAATTTCCTTGGTCGTGAGTAGACACAGACTTTTAGGGGAACACCATCACAAATCAGTAAACAAACAGTCTTCACTTATAACCAAAACATTTAAGGGTGACTTATTTATGGCTGCTGACGACTCATTAAGAGCACCAATCTTATTCTATTTTTTCCATAATTTAGAATCACTAAAAGAGCCCATCTCTGTAAGACTGTGAGAGCCATTTCATATTAAAATTGTGAGTTTGCAGAATATTGGTTTTGTCATCCCGCAATGTGCCTTCCATAGCAGGGGTATCTGAAAATGCAAGCTGAGTGACACTAAATTTCTTATTTTCCCCAAGTTTGACTACTCAACAATAACTAGACAGCACACTGGAGTAAGACTAGATTTGGACCCAGCAACCCTGGCCTGTTTGCAGCAACCCTGGGGACATTTTTTGATATCTCTGAGTGTCCTTCCTCAGCTGCAAAGTGAACACAGTAACATGAGTGTTGCCCTTAGTACAAGGTTGTTTTAATGAAATGCAGATATGACAGTGATCAATGCTTTGAAACATACAACCCCTTCTCACATGAAAAGGGTCATTGGAATTGAAACATTAGATGCCATGGTCTCTCCAAAATCTGAGTTGTGCTATCTCTCACAACATTGACAAAACAAGGGATGTAAATGTTAATGCTGAGCACACAAAGCAGGTGGTGACTCTGTTCATAAGATATGTCACTAATTTCTGTGAGTGTATTATACATGTAGTTGACCCTTCAACAACACAAGTTTGAACTGAATGGGTTCACTTAAATGCATGTTTTTTTCACTAAGTATGCATTATGGTACTACACAATCCAGGGCTGGCTGAATCCATGGATGTGGAACCTGGTATACAGAGGGCTGACAATGAAGTTATAGGCAGATTTTCTACTACACAGGGGTTGCTGTCCCAACCCCCACAATGTTCAAGGGTCAGCTGTATATTCTCGGACTATATGTATTCACAGAGAGTGGTGTGTGTGTGTGTGTGTATATATATATATATATATATATATATATATATATATAGTGTGTGTGTGTGTATATGTGGTATGTGTGTATATGTATATATACAGATTTAAAGATGTTTCTTATTTGAGGACTGTTTTGAGAATCAATTGATGTAATATAGTGACATTCACATAAGCTTTATCAACCTAACACATCCTACATATATGTAATTATCATTAATTATTGTTTCTATTTATCAGAAGGTTAGCACTCAGTGCTGAAATGAAATAAAAAAAAATCAAGCAATCAAGTATAGAAGAATTAAGGCAGACGCTTCTGTCCTAAGAGGTAAACTAAAAGAGAAAACAATAAGTAAAGACAAAAATTAAAAGTGAAAGATGAGCCACTGTGGAAAATAGCATGGAGATTCCTCAAAAGACTAGGAATAGACTTACCATATGACCCAGTAATCCCGCTCCTGGGCATATATCCAGAAGGAACCCTACTTCAAAAAGACACCTGCACCCCAATGTTCATAGCAGCACTATTTACAATAGCTAAGACATGGAAACAGCCTAAATGTCCATTGACAGATGACTGGATAAAGAATATGTGGTATATTTATACAATGGAATACTATTCAGCCATAAAAATAACAACATAATGACATTTGCAGCAACATGGATGTCCCTGGAGAATGTCATTCTTAGGGAAGCCAGAAAAAGAAAGAAAAATACCATATGAGATTGCTCATAAGTGGAATCTAAAAAAACAAAACAAAACAAAACAAAAAAAAACAAAAAACAAAAAACATAAATACAAAACCGAAACAGACTCATAGACTTAGAATACAAACCTGTGGTTGCCAGGGTTGGGGGCAGGTGGGAAGGGACAGACTGGGAATTTGAAATTTATAGATACTGATAGGCATATGTAGAATAGATAACAAGATTATACTGTATAGCACAGGGAAATATATACAAGATCTTGTGTTAGCTCACAGCAAAAAAAAAATGCGACCATGAATATGTATGTATGTTCATGTATAACTGAAAAGTTGTGCTGTGCACTGGAAATTGACACAACATTGTAAACTGACTATAACGCAATAAAAAATGTTAAAAAAATAAAATAAAAGTGAAAGATGGGTATGAAATCATGTATCACAAGAGTATGATGATTCAAATTATAGAAACAGATAATTTTGAAATAAAATAATAGCCTTCTGGTTCAACAATGCAGGTGATTCACCTCCAATATAGTGTCTCCCACATTTCTCATAAAATGAAAAAACTGAATTAATAAAAATAAGGCATATATAAATTTGAAAAACAAACACTAATATCCCAGAACAAGCACTCATGGTCTAATGCCAGAAACTAGAAACGATTCTATGTAACAGGCATATTATCATTGAAAAACTCACTCAGATATTGCCATGAGAAACAAGTCTGCTCACCACAAAAAGGTGAGGTACTTCCTCTATTAGCCGTCCCTGCCAATAACTAACAAAGTGGATCATTCTCTCTCCCACTAGAGGGCAATTACATAGGTTGCTAGAATCCTCTTATGTCTCCCCAGTCTAGTCCATGCCGGCTTGTATAAGACAAGGTAACTCAGAAGGAAGTGACCTACCCAGCCTTACCATATTATTTTTTAGAAAACCTGAATCTAGAACTTTTATCTTCTTTATCCTTTCTTGATACATAGTACCGCAGAATAAGAATCTCACTGGCAACTGGCTTTAACAATAATAACAATAGTTACATGCAAATTTGCATCTAAAACTTATTCAGAAACATAGTCTTACTTCTCATGCTAGAATGAGCCCTGTTATCTTGCTGCAAAATATACGCTAGTTTAACCATGTAGGAAATAACCAGAAGTACCCATAACACCAAATTGTTTCTAACAGAAATGCCAATTCCTGGCTCATTAATTCAGTATTTTATCCTTGTTCAACTTCCCGACATGGAATCTGCCCAACACTAAGCAGCATGAAAGAGTTTTAAGGCTAATGCAGATTCTAAAACAGATGACATTTAAAAACCCATGCCAAGGTAAATATTTTATTTGAAAAGAGAAAAAGGACACACACACACACACACACACACACACACACACAAACACACGTGAATGATAGTCTAAACACACACTTATGTCCACAAGTGTTATCATTCATAATCACTGGGAGCAAAATACTGATTTATCTAGCTCCTTTCCATGCCCTGAAAGCTCTTACAGCTACACAGTGAGCACGTTGAATTCCCGTGGGCATTGAGTAGTTAAGCAGGCAGACTCTGCAGTCAAATGTGGAGGTCCAAATCCCAGGCCCTACATTTTATACCTGTAAAATAAAATCTCAGGAATATTACCTAACCTTCCTGGGCCTCACCTTTCTCACCTGGGCAATAGGGATAAGAATAAATCTCACTTCATAGAACTGTTGTGAGGACTAAAGGGCTTAATAAAAGTCACTGAGAATCATGCCTGAAGGCCCACAGTAAGGTCTCTATGAGAGATACCTATTCTTTTATATTCTCAGAGCCCAGAACAATATCTCGCCTATTCTTTCTTCTCTCTATATACTTTAACTTTCTTTAATGAAATGTTTGGGTTTTGGTTTTGAGTTAAATTTCCCATGTTGCGTTTCCCTCAATATTCCGAGAAACATGAGAGGCTATGATACTGGAAAATAACAGACTAGCCCCCTCTTTCATGCTTGACCACAAAAGGCAATCGAAGAAAGCGTTTGTAGGGGAAAGCAAAATCACAAAACCAGATCAGTGTGACTAACTCTTTAGTCTGAATGTGGTATGCAAACGAGATGTTCACATTGAAGCCAATGGGATAGAACTTGGTGAAAGGAATGATCATGGAACTATGCTCTTTTTTTTAAATACAGGTTCAGCCACAGGAGGCAAAAGGTGAGGGTGGTCTCTGAAAGTTAGCCCATGCAACGCTAGAGCAGACATAGGTCTATTCTGCTATTCAAAACATACGAAACAAGCATGACTCTTGGACGTTAGTTAAGACATACATAGCATCTGTCTTTCTCAAGGCATTGCTCAGTATTTATTATAGATCCCGACACATGTTAGGAGCTCTATGAATGCTTGTACAATGAAATGTGTGTATTATTAAGAATATGGCCCTAAATATTTTGACCTACCCACAACTTGGTGAAAACCCTTTGTACCTAGCGCAAGATTTAGTTGCTTGTGATATCAAAGGTACCATCCAATATCCAGCCCCACTTCCTACTGTATCTGGTTTTTATAAACCACATCCTTTACTTCTCTCTCATTAGATTCATCCTTGCTCTACTGCCTCAAAAATTCAGGCTTTCGGTAGAAAGTAGGAAATAACTATAGCAGGAATATAATACAATGAAGTTTGTAATTTAAATATTCTTATTCTTTTTTTTTTTTTAACAATGTATATTACTTACTGCTGCACAGCAAATTACCTCAAAACATAGTGTAAAACAAATATAAACATTTATTGTCTCGCACAGATTCTGATGTCAGGATTTGGGGAGCAGCTTGGCTGGGCTTATCCAGCTCCAGTCTCTCATGAATTAAAATTTCAGTGTTAGTTGAGGCTGTAATCATCTGATGGCCTGACTGGGGATGGAGGATCTACTTCCAAGATGGTTCACTCACATGGCTGTCAAGTTGGTGCTAGCTATTGGCAGGAGGCCTCAATTCATTGCCACATGGATCTCTTATTCTTGGCTATACATGGAGCTAATGGCTCATGCTTACATGTCTGCTCATGAAAGTGCTGCTTCTGGCAATCAGAGATTTTACCCCTATGCTCTTCTCTCTCCTCTAAGAAGCCTTATACACGAATGGGGTGCATGTAATGCAAAGCGACTATAATAGGTTAGGATAAAATAAATACATCAAGGCCATATGGGCTCCTGAGGGAAAAAAGAGGCTCCTTTACTATCCTCAAAAAAAAAAAAAAAAAATCACATCCTACTTGTGAAATAGAGTTTACAAATGCCCTACATAATATCTCCTTGTTGGTTAAGTTTTCAGTTCAGTGCATTAGATTTTAAGCTCTTGCTGAAAATGATTAAGATATTCTTCTGCACTGGTAATAAACAGCAGTGCTTCCATAAAATTGTAGTGTTTATTTATTAATATAATCAGTAAATATTTGTTGAGCCACTGCAACAGATGTGTTCAGCTCAGAGACACATGTTAAAAAAAAAAAAAAAAAGAATCCTGCCCTGGTAGACCTACCTTCTGGCAAGAATGTGGTCATGAGAGTAAAGATGAAAGTAACTAAATAATTCGCACTTTAATTAGTGTGTTGCAATGTGGTAAGTGTTATAGAAAAAATAATAAATGTAGAACAGGGGTAAAATGGACCAGAAAAGCAGGAGAGAAGGAACTTGTGATTTTAAATGAGATGGTGTGAAGGCAGGCCCCACAGAGAAATGACACAGGAGATCTTTCATGGAGATGTATGTGCTTAGGAGGCTGGAGCAGAGGAAGGATGTAACACTCACACAGAGATATTAGCCAGTGTGAAGATCAGTGATTGAAATGTTTCCGTGACGTAAAAAAGGTCAATGTGGCTGCAGCAAAGTCAGGAATAGGGAGGAAGACGATCAGGGAGGTGATGAAGGGGGAGGACTGCACAGGCTTTGTAGGCCATCACCGCAAACCCGAAGGAAGTGAGAGTCATTGCTGAATTTTGACCAAATACAGGGCTGCCTCACTTATCTGAGGATACTGTTAGCATTTTGGACCAATATGGTGGAAAAATCACCATATTTCCTTCACCTCCACAAAAAAGTAGGTAACAACAGCAACAACATAATAATATATGAAATAAAAGACTTCACAACATTAGACATGATGTCATAACAGTGATCATTTACAATGGAAGAGAAATGAGCTGAGCCCTGATAAGCCCCAGCTTCTTGCATTGGGAGTACTTCCAAGAACAAAGCATCACTGAGCTGTGGAAGAAATTCAAGAGATATAATGTATGTGTAATAGGAGTCCCCAGAAAGGAAGAGAGGCATGGGTACAAAAAAAAAAAAAGTTCCAAATTTGATAAAAGGTAAAAGCCACGAATCTAAGAAGCACAGTAAAACCCAAGAAAGAGATGTTATAAAATGCTGTATTAAGACAGATAGTTATCAAGTTTCTCAAAGCCAATAAAAATAAAAGCAGCTTAAAAGCATCCAGAGATAATAACACACAGAAGGACAAAGATTAAGGTAACAGCCAATTAACCTATTTCTGATTAGAAACAATGCAAATGAGAAGAGAGTAGAACACCTTTTAAATACTGAAAGAAAAGGGAAAAATAAAATCTAGACTTATATACCCAGTTAAAATATCTTTTCTAAAGAAGAGCAATATAAAGGCTTTTCGTATAAACATAAACTGAAAGTACTCATCACTGGCTGACCTGCATTACAAACATTGTTAAAGGAAGTCATTCACATAGAAGGAAAGAGTTATCAGATGAAAACATAAGTCTACAAACAGGAATAAGAGCCATTGAAATGATAAGTACATGTGTAAACATTTAAGGGAGAAATGATATCAGCTCTACACAAACTCAGATATCTAAAGAGAGTGACTTTTCTTCTAGCTCATTCTAAATTACACTGATACTACAGCCAAACCAATTCATTACAAGAAAATTGAATCCAATAATCTATAAAAGACAAGTGTGTAATGATCAAGTGGAATGCAATGTTGAATTATGATTTGAAAATTAATAATTCATCATTTTAATTCACTAATAATTAAACAGAATAAACATATGAACACCTTAATAGATACAGAAAAATATTTGACAAAATCCAACATCCATTTATGAAAAAAACAAAATAACCTCTCAGCAAATTAGGAACAGAAATGATCTTCCTATAACCTGATAAATATCTTACATAAGTGACATCATTCTTAAAACTAAATTATTCTAGTTTTAGAATTTAAAAAATTGTTTTCATTTTCATATCCTTTTTCATTAAGTTTTAGAATGTTTTAATTATTATTAAGTAATAACTAGTGTTAAAATCAGCAAATTATTTAGTTTTAAAGGAAAACGAAATTATTTTCCCCTAAAATCAAAAGCAAGATTAGAATGTTATTCCTTCTATTCAATACTGATTGGGTGGAGTTTCTACCCAATGCAATGAAGAAAGAAAAAGAAATCTAACAGACTGAGAATGGAAAGTAAGAATTAAAACTGTCAGTATTCACTGACAACCTGATTGTCTTTGTAGAAAAACTAATGAAATCTACAAAATGTAAGTAGGAAAAATAAATGAGTTGAGGAAGTTTATAGGATATAAGAAATATTGAAATCTACAAAACATTAAGTGAGAGAAATTAAATAAAAGCTAAAATAATAGAGAGATATATACCATGTTTTGGGGGAAAATAGGAAAATATCTGTATGATTTTGACCTTACGTGCGATGGCAAAAGTACAATTCTTAAAATAATAAGTTAACAAATTGGGCATTTTATCTTCAAAGACATTTTTAGGAGACTAAGACAAACCACAGACTGGAAACATAACTATAGAAAGCCAATACTTGAATCCAAAATATATAAGAAATCTCAAAACTCACCAAGAGGAAAACAATCTAATAAAGAGGCAAGTATCTGAAAAGATGCTTCTCTAGGGAAGCTATGCAGATACCAAAGAAGCACATAAAACTATGTCCTCAATCCATTAGTCGTAGTAAAAATGCAAATCTAAGCCACCATGAAATATAGCTGCACACGGAACAGAATGACTAAAACTGAAAAGACCGATACCAGGTGTTGTGTAGGACATTGAGCACCTGGAGCTCCCAAACACTACTGGTGGGGGTCAAAAATGACGCAACCAATTTGGAAACTTTTTAGCAGCTATTTCAAAAGTTACACATTTACTACCATACGATTTAGCCTTTCTGTTTATTCCACTACTTACTCAGTGAAATGGCAGCATATTTTCATACAAAGACTTGAAGACAAAGATCACCTACTGTGTATTTCAGTCGCATAAGTAACACAAAATGCAACCTAGTCTCTGGGGACAGAAATCAATTCAGTGGTTGGCTGGGAGGGACGGAGGGCTGGAGGAGAAGCCTACAAAGTGGGAAAAGGAGACTTCTGAGAGTGACGGCTGTGTTTATTCTCCTGATTCATGTGATGATCTCACAGACACATTTTTACATTATAACACATAATTACGCACTTTAAATGCATGAAGCTTATTATATGTCAGTGATGGTTCAATAAACCTTGTTGGAAAGACAAAAGAAGTAAATTATATTTGGGTGATAGGATAAGGGAGACTAAGGCCAGAGAAAGGATTTCAGCCAGAAAAGCACATTCAGTAGCCCAGGAAGGCATGGAAACATGGAAGCACTGGGGGTAGAACACAGTGGTAAGATTCTAGGTTTGTCTGTTAGAAGAGCCAGTATGATTTTCTGATATATTTGGTATAGGGTGTGAAAGAAAGAAAGGAGTCCAAAATAACCTGAGCATTAACTATACATACACACACACACATACCATATACATATATATGTAGTAGATGTAAATGGAGACGGAGCAACTGAATCAAAAAACCAGTTTAAGTTTTGGAGGCTGATTAGGAGTTCAACTTTTAAGAGGTTAATTTTACTTGTCGATTAGATACTAAAATTGGAGTGTTTAGAAGACAGCTGGATGTATATATGTTTGACGTTCAGGAGTGAGGCCTGGATGACAGATGTAAAATCTGCTGTTGGCATAGAAAGATATAACGGTAATAATAGTTGCCATGAGAGCTACTAGCATTTAATGAGTATTTACTAGATTCCAGGATAAATGTTTTAAGCTCATTTCAGTCAGTCTTCTCTGAGGCCCTGTGACGTCAGTACACTGACTTTTCCCCAATCTTGCAGACGAGTAAACTGAATTTTAAAGCTGTTAAACTGTCCAGAGTGGTAAGTGGAAGAGAAAGAGCCTGTGAAACGTCTCTCTGAAACCACAGACCGAGTCCCTAACCCTTAGATTGTTCTCTTACCCGCTGTAAAGGAAGTATTTCCAGCACTGGACTGGAATGACGGATGGATGTATGGATGAATGGAATGGATGGGTAAAGTAATTCGTGTAAGTCTAAACAACTGTTAGTGAAAAGCCCCAAGGCAAGAGAAGGCTCAGTCAATGCTGACTGGGGAGATGCAAGAACTCAACATCAAAGAGTTAGGATGAGCGCTCCAAGTAACAGGATGCTGCCAGGTATGAGAAGAGGACGATGGCAACGTGGATGACAGGACAGGAAGGGCAATGGCCCATCAGGACCAGACAGAGATAAAGAGTGAGATTTGGCTGGGCCGCAGGGACACAGACAGACACGGTGGGGGATGCATGTAAAGAGATCTGAGGGAAGCCCGTGTCGCTGAGCCTGGCATGATGTGTCGGCATTCTTTAGTCCCATCTGCGGCAGTCCGCTGCGGGCAGGGGGAAGGGAAGGCTCGTGTGGATGACACGCTGTCATGCTTAGAGAATATGATTAAATAACAGCTGTGACCGGACGACTCTTTAAAACCCAGGAAGTTTCCTTGCAGCCATCAGTCACTGACTGTTTATTGATGAAATTAAGAGAAACTGTCACACATAAGATAAATAGCTTTTAAGATTTCTGGTCGTACCTGACTATGACTATAATTATGGGTTTCATCAGGAGCAAAATAGGAGATTTTCAAGATCTTACATCTGCTTATTTAGCGTAATACTGCACTTTGTTTGAGCTAATTCTTTCTTTGTAGTGTGACAGATTTCTGCCATATTATAGTATTAATATATACTAAAATATTTTAGTGTATATTAAACATATTAATATATTGAATATCTTAGTAACTGGAATGGCCTAAAGTTTATTTTTCCCATTTTTAAGGTGATAGCACTGAGACCCCAGTAAACTATAAAATCATTAATTGTGAAAATCAAGGCCATTTAAAAATAGTGTAATTCTTCACTATTCAAATTTTCTCTGGCCTGGATCTGAGCAAATTGTACTGCAACCTGTTTTCTGATTGGCGCACACAGAAACTACTTAACTAGGTCCACAATGTATTTGCATTGCTTGAGCATTTCCTTATTCTGAAATGGTCTATAAATAACAAAAATTATTAAATTAAAATTAAACTGACTGGCTATTTACTATGCTGGGCACTGTGCCCTAGATATTACCAGGCTTTTTCTTATGTTTATAGAATTATGGATATTGTGTCCTTGAATCATTGCCATGACCTTTTGAAGCAGGTGTTCTTATTTTATGCAGGAAGAGTCTCAGAGAGACTAAAAAACAACATCCATGATTGCACAGGAACTCATGGACCATATGCCTCAGTGCCTGGATGCTGTACCTGGTTTGTCCAGTGGCTGAAGCATCTGCTCTGAAATACTACATAATGTGTCTTCACAACCCAGCTCAAAGATAACCACATTGTGTACCTCCATCCTTTTCTAACCTCGTGAATAAAATTAACCCCTTCCTCTTTCGTTGAAAGAATAGCCAAGAAAATAAGGTCTAAAAGTAATACCTATATACACTACTTTTTTCCTCATCATTCCTATAAGCTAAGAGCTTCATGTCTCAGAATATGGAGATACTGCAAATACACTTCATCTCCCTCTGGACTGTCTGTTCTATTTAGTCAAACTCAGTTCTCATGAAATTTCAACTTTTGTGGCCACAAGAATGTAAATTTTCTGCGGTGTGATTGTTTTTATTTTTTCTTCTGTTTCATAAAAGAGGTTACATGAATGTATATTTTATATCCACAAAATTTACTAACCTAACTTACTTTATTTCATTATTGGTTACTATTCAACAGTGACCTTTAGACTTTTCCCTTTGACAATAATTCCCTGATAAGTGACTCTTCCACACTTAACTAGAATTGCACAATAGTTTAAAATTCAAATAAAGAAAAATGGGCACACATAATTCTTCCTTCTCAAAAAATGCCATATATGAAATTGCCACCACATTTCTCATAATGAAACCCATTGAGGTGCGATTATTAGGAAAAAATACATAAAATATGATGAAATAAAAATTTTTAAATGATTAAGGCAAATACTAATCAAATAAAGTAGTAATTTAAAAATACTTGCATTTTTCTCTGTGCAGCCCAGAGTAAAGCTCAGAACTGATAGGAATATTCCTAAAATGGAACTGAGAAATTCTGAATGTGGTTACTCACAAAGTACAGATTCACCAGAGGCCCATGTAAAGACTTTGATTATCTTCACATCTGTTTTCACACAACTGAGGGGCTGGTATACATTGTTCTTCCAGTACTTTTCTCAGGCGACATCCCCTATTTGGTAGAGGAGGTGGAGATAGTAGTGTCCCTGACTCATCCGATGGCTCCAGTGACCACCCAGATCTTGGGACATTTGCAAGCTGAGCTAAAGGAATACAATGGACTATTGGAGCTGAGGGATGGAGAGAAAAGTGAGATGAGACAATGCAGAAAGGAGACCAACTTTTAAAAAATGAATAGGTAGGTGGAGAAAGATTTCATTGTTGTTATTGTTGCTGATGTTCATATGGGTGGCCTCTTAAAATTAAAAATGAAAAAAAAAAAAAAAAAGATTTTTGAAGGAAGAATCCAGCCACCCAGAAATAAATAGTCTGAATCGGTTACACCACTTGAGGGCACTGTGGCTTTGCATTTTGGTCAAGTGACCTCTTAAAACTCAACTAAGGGAGAATGATCTAGATTTTCAAGACCCAGGAGGAGCACACACAGGTACTCTGGGGGTAGGGTAATGTCTGTACACACGGATGGGCATAGCCGTGTGGACATATAAATCAGTGAGTGCCCCACTGAGGCAGCTCCAGGACTAGGATGTGCTTTCCACATCCAGCCTTCACTGTATGCTTCAGAGATTCCCTTTACTGGCTGCTCAGGCTGAACTATGATATTATGATTTTCCAATTGCAGTGATAATGGATCATTTTTGGCATTTCCCCACTCATTAGAATCTGTGCCAGTGTGATGGATTAATTTAGGGGCATTTTCTGTCCTTGGTATAATTATTGGGAAGGAAATGAGAATGGCTGCTGCACTGGGTAAATTACAGCATGGGGTCCAGAACTTAGATATGAGAGAGAGGGGGAGAGAGAGAGAGAGAGAGAGATGGAGACAGAGACAGAGAGAAGGACAGAGAAGGGAAAGAGAGGGAGAGAGACAGTGTGTTCACAAGGCTTAGCTGAGCAAAGGTGAAAGTCTCAGCTTGCTGACTGGGGCCAGCATCATGGGCAGGTCACAATGGAATGCAGCGCTAATATTGGAAAATGTTTAAATATATGTTAATAGAGCTGGATCCTCTCATGCAGTAATTTTCCTTTTTATCAAAAATCAACTGACTGCAATAAAAATCACGGAGCCTTTTTTTTTTTTTTTTTTGCCTGTTGCATTTTTCTACATTTATAATCCTTGTAAAGGAAATATAAGTCCTGGCTTATAGTCTTGTTTCTAAAATACCCCATTTCAGTAAATGTGTTTGATCAACACATACTGAGCATCTATTCCGTACTCAGCAAATTTACAAGGATGGGAAATACAGAAAGTCTTAGAAGAGCTTTTCCTGTCCTTACTCCAGTCACTCTTTTAATAAGTTGAAATACATTTTAAACAAATGAAACAACAGTACAGTCTGAATTAGCTTCCTCTGATCAAGTTCTTCAGCTCCTACATTTCTTTAAAAGGTATGCAATTCTGATACGCCATTTTTTTGCCGCGAGTGAAGGAAGCCTGGGGATTCAGAAGCCGCCTCCAGCCTCACCCACTTAATTAATTAAAATTGCTGATGGCCTTGGGAAGTCCCCCATGGCACAGCTAAAATAGTGAGCTTTTGACATGTATATGTAGAGAAATCAGAAGTAATCCCATTACTAGAGAAAAAGGAAAGACAAAGTTGAGTGTTACAGCATAAAAAAAAATAATAATAATGTAGGAAAGAATGGCTTCTTTAAATATTAATAAATGACAAATTTTCATACAGATTCACATGAATAGGGAATAATGAAGGCTTTGATGGGTCTGTAACATGGCTCTGCATATCATAAAACACAGCAGATGAAACACATAAAGGTTTAGGAGATGACCTCAGTATGTCACTAATGAATGGTGAGAAAGAAAATACAAAGGAGGAAGCTGGACACGTGGACTTATACTGAGACCTTTGATAAGCAGTGTTTCTGCTTCAAGTAAGAGGTTCTATAAATCACAAAGAATAAGAAAGAACAAATCTGTGATCGGTAAGAAGTAGTTAAGGAAAAGGCAGCTAAAAAGAAAAACTGAGCTAGTTAGATGAAAATCTAAAAGGAGTTATGTGAAGTTTTATAAATAAGCCAAACTGAATGGGTAATTTTAGAACAAGGTGAGAAACTGATTTTTTAAACATTTGTTCTTCAGAAACCTCCTCAGTAGGTAGTGAGCGCCCTGTCAATGGTAGTGCCAGATAGAGACAAGACAACCCTTTGATGGGATGTTGTAAAGAGAATTTTTATCTCAGCTAATGGTTTCACTTATTTCTCCCTTAAGGTAACATCAGTCCTAAGATCCATTAATACTTTCTGATTATAAATTTGGACATATTTACATGCAAATATTATGTGCCAGTCATAGTTGTAGGCATCATTGATTAGGATAAAGACAATCAGCATATACTTTAAATTAAATAGATACAGGTATTCATAGATAAAAAGATTAAACAATGAAACATGTTGCCAAATTGATCCATAGGTTTAATGCAATTAAATTCAAACCCTAGGAGATTTTTTTTTTTGAGGCATTTGACAAAGTGGTTCAAATTTTTATATGAAATAGCATAAACACAGAAGCAGAGGTTACTGCATGTTATTGACACAGGGATAGACAACTTGACCACTGCCAAGACAACAGATATTTCAGGAAGTGATTCAGGGAATATGTAGACTTAGCAGGTCTACCTATGTAGCATGCTGATCATTGCAGAAAGGGGATACCATTCAACAAAGAGTGTTGAGACAATAGGTTACACATATTTTTAAATTAAACTGGATCTCTGTTGTCAGAAAACACACACACACAAGCATACACTCCAAACAGAATAAGAATTTAAATATGAACCAAACCCCTAAAACTCTTAGAATAGAGGAGAATGCCTATATTGTCTCTAGGAAGTGAAAGAATGATCTAAGTAATTCATGTTAAACACTAGCATAGAACTTAAGTTTCAAACATTTGATTACATTCAAATTAAGAAATTACGTTCATCAAACAATACCATAAAGTTAAAGAGGAAGCCCTTATGTGAGAGTAATAATTGTAGCATATGACATTGATATTTGATGTTGAGGATATAGTAAAAGTTGCAAATCAATAAGAAATAGCCTTTTTATTAAAAAAAAAAAAAAAAGACAAAAATCATGAACAGCTATCTCTCCAACAAGGTAAAGGAATGGCTGGGAAACTTGAGGACAAATTCTCAACCTTACTGGACATTAAGAGAATGGAGATTATAATCAATTTCACACTCACTAGACCATTAAAAAGTGGAAATCTGATTAATACTGAGTGCTGAAAAAGTTATAGATAAATGGTAAAACCACTTTAAGAAATAGTTTTGTAGCATTTCAAAATCTTAGCATTTACATAATTTATGACTTCCTAAGGTTAAAAACATTAGAGGAATTCTGACTGTGCACCAGGAAACCTTTAGGACAACTGTCAATGACAGCCTTGTTCATAATAGTTAGGAACCGGAAAAAAACAAAGATTCATAAATGTTTAATGTAATTATGATATACTTACTCAGTGGAATATTATACAACTACAAAAATAACTAAACAAGCTACAAAAACTACATGAGTGAACTTATTTTTGTAATATTCAATGAAAAAGGAAGTCACCTGTGATTACATACTCTATTATAGCGTATTAATGAAGTTCAAATTAGCAAACTAAAAAAATGGAAAGACATTAGGAAGTGTCTGGAAGGGAGAGATTCTCCATTTTAACACTTTTACATCAAGGTCAGAAATGGCAGTTACTACAGTGCCTCTGCACTCGACTTACTACAGATATTATTTAAACAAACTCACATCTACTTTTAAGAAGCCAGACTGTATGGACAAATGGTCATTTAAAAGACCAAGAACTCAACAAACTATTCATAAGTAAAATGATGCCTAACTACCTAGACGTGATTTATAGACGTGTAAGTCACTGGCCTTGAACCCATATGGCTAAGAGTTGTGTAGCAATCGCCTTTGTATATATAGTTGTATTAGTCAGGGTTCTCCACAGAAATGGAGCCAACAGGATGTATCTATAGAGAAAGAGGTTTATTGTAAGGAATTGGCTCATATGATTATAGAGGCTTAAGATGTCCCACACTCTGCAGTCGGTAAGCTGGAAATAGTGTAATTCCAGTCTAAGTCCAAAAGCCTGAGAACCGGGAAAGTGTACGTTCCCATACAAAAGCTACCAAGCGCAAGACACAAGAAGGGCTGATGTTTCAGTTCAAGTCCAAAAGCAAGAAAAGACCAATGTCCCAGGTCAGCAGTCAGTTAACTCTTATTGGCAGAAGGGTCAGCCTCTTTGTTCTATCCAGGCCTTCAGCCAATTAGATGAGGGCCACCCACATTAGGGAGGGCAGTTGGCTCTACTTAGTCAACTGACTCTAGTGCTAATCTCACCCAGAAACACCTTCACAGACACACCCAGAATGCCATTTGCCCAAAAGCCTGGGCATCCTGTGACCCAGTCAAGGTGACATGTAAAATTAACCATCACAATATTAACATACACATGGCTGGGGAGAGATCTTGACTGATGACATAGACAATGAATAATATAGGAATTAAGGAAGGGTAAGTACTGTGGAGTTAGAGATCAGGAAAAAAACACTCACATGTGGTCAGTATGGTTTACATAAAGGAGGGCCACGTTTCATGCATGGATTCACCTATTTTACTTCATTTGCATTGTTCTAAGTGCTGTCATTCTACAACACCTGCAGGATCTAAAATATCCCTTGACTCTAATTCATTACTTTCAATGACCCATTGTCGCCAGTTTCTGATTTCTTCCACACCATACCAGTGATTTTACACACACACAGCCTCAGGCCAGTTCCAGTGTCATGAACAACAGCTACTATTTTCCCTTTTACTGTGTTTTGTATTTTCTCTTTACACCCAGACCGCATATGGTCCTTCCCCAACCTACTCTGCAGCCTGTTATGTTTTCTTGCCTTATACCTTTGGTTTGAGTTTTATGATGAGAATTGATATCAGGAGCTAGAAGGGTTGAAGAAAGTTGAGGGCAGTGTCTGTATCTCTCTGGTCCCTCTGTGCCGGGGCACAGCTCCTCATGGGTTTCTCTCTTGTTCCCTCAACGTGATCCTTTATGTCTAAGAGTCTTGCTAGCCTTGAGGTTCTCACATCTTTCCTTGTTTTCCATAGTCCCTATCCACACCTTTCCAAAAAGTTCACTTATTAAAATCTGCTATGATTATCATATATTTCCTCTCCAAACCAGCTGGATGCACGAATCATCATCCCACATTATTCAGGTGGTTTCAACTTGCCTTTGAGAGACTCCCTCTAGTTAAATATGATAACTAAGGTTGCCACCAGCCTCGATTCCAGAGGTGGCAGTGTGACACAGTTCAAGATCATTAGTGTATTCCGGTCACTTAATCGCTATGCTTGCCTCAAGAAGGATATTTGACCCGTCAGGCCATATGTTTAAATATCAGGATTTTATTTTATTATTATTTTTAATAACCGAAAAAGAGAACCTCTTGTTCCACAAATGTTGCCTAGCTGATAGGTCATAAGCCTGGGCTTTTTGGCTGTCTGGCTAGAGTGAACGTAGAGTTTGCCTGGGAATAAAACCAAAACAGAAAATCAGAACCCAAAGATGAAGATAGACATATTTTTACCTGAACAGTCACCCTGCCTTTGGATTTGTGGCATTTTTTTCCTCCAAGTCAGTTTGAATTGCTTTCTTTGCCATTTGCCATCAAGTGTTTTATGACAAATAAACACTTATCTCATACATTTTTTATGAACGCAGATTCTGTGACAATGGCATGTTGAGCAGAGTGTTTCAATTCAGGTCTCTTGTTCTGTGGTGTGTGATGCTGTGTGTGGCACTTTATCATGGTTCCCTTTCCCAGAACCGTCCCAGCTCTCCATCCACTTTAGATTGAGGGACTTCTTGGACCCATCGTCCCGCTGACCTTCATTCTTCTGCATCAATGTTCTTTCATCCATCCCTAGGGTCCCATGAATCATTCCTGGAAATATCTTTCCTAATCACTGAGCACTCACTATGTGTGACTTGTAACTTTAGAGCTTCTTATGAAATACGAGCCCACGTTTTCTTCAAAGGCCTACACCAACACCACTCTTGACCATACAGCTGGCACCAGCTGACCCATTCTTGCCAATACTTAATCCACTCAATGACAACCCAGTCAATCTCCAGAATTCTCAGTTTTCTTTCTATAATCACTGATTTATGTCCCAGTGTTTTTATGTATATATATATAGTTTATTAAACAATGTCTCTTTATATAATACTTTATTTTTATTGTTTTCTTCCTTCATATTATTCATAATCCTATAATAAGCACATCATTAATGTTTCTGCTTTTGTTTAATTATATATTTGGGTGAAGTAAAATCATAGAATAACTTGATTGATGATTAAAAGTATCATCCTAGATCTTGCTGGAAACTACATTATTGCTTTCCAAAGCAGTGTGGTAGTTTGAACAATAGACAAAGAATGAGTATACTGGGCTATAACATCACCAGTGCTGGGGGTCATTTTGAAATCGCTCCTTTCTTATGTGTAAAGCAATGTAAGTGTCATTTTAATTTTCATTACCTCTGTAGATGTGTATTTGACTATTATAGTGCCTTTTATAGAATAAATGAAATTTATGCATTATATAGAAAGGAAAAGGAAACAAAAACAACAATATGAGGAAAACCGTGGTTATAAAGAATAAACAAGATATATACAATAAAGAGTAAAGCAGAAATATAACAAATTAGCAATGTACTTTTTCATAAAGGTGAAAAGTCTTTTCTTGACATGGCATTTATCATAAAGTAGACCAAAATAGATTCCATAAATTTGTTCTATAATAATTATTAGTTTCAAGCTTGTATAGAATAAATCAAATCCTGCTACAGGCTTTATATTTGTGTATTAATTTCATTGTTAGCACAATCTATCACATTTATCACAACGGACAAATCAAGGGATTCTATCTGAGCAGTGAGGCTTTACAATGCATTGAGATATACTGTGACTTGGAAATGGAACCTATGACCCATATTACTGTTCCCCCACCACACTGCTTAGAGCATGTGATTTGAAAGTTGAAAGCCGACATATGGTGTGATACAGTTAGCTGTGCCAGTTTTGGGTAGTCAGTTACAATATTACATAGAAGAACCTATAAACCAATGATTTCTTTCCTTAATCAACGTATACTGGGCATACACATTTGGGAAACTTAATGTCACACATTTCTGCTGAAAATTTTATTTTTGAGCTGTGCAATGAGTTAAATAGATGGGGACAATCATGTTCCCCAGAGGGAAGTCACTGTAAAGAGGACTGGACTGGGGAGTCAGATGATCTGATTCTAAACCTAGTCATGCAATTCACTCTCCATTGGTCTTCGGTAAAATGCTTGACTATTTAAAATGATGTCTCCTTATATGTTGAATGGGGTTGAGAAGTCCTTTTCTAATGATTCCCTACACCTTTGTGAAGATCAGCTGTGGTGCCTGTTTGAAACTAAAGCATTATGTGAACATAACACTTTCTTACTACTTGCACCTCACCATCTCCAACAGCGGCAGATAGTTTTGTCCATTTGTGTTGCACAGAGAAATACAAACTGAATCCATTAATTTGGAGTGAAGCTGTCTTTATATGTCCTTCCAGCAGACACGTCCTTTGTGCTGTCTGACTCTAAGAAAGCATTTCTCCATAAATAATTGTTGTTGAAACAAAGGGCCTTACAACAACTCATGGAACTACAATCATGTTAGATAAGCATGCCCTCCAACATGCTGTCAGTATTAGTCAGACCTTAGAAATAGATGTTGAATAATGGAATTGTGAAATGGAATAAAAAATATGTCTCTATATTCTGGCAGGCTTGTGCTCATATATGAATGTGAACAGACATTGGAAGACAACATTATCAAAAGTTCATGAGCAATAATTGTAGTCTTCACTTGATTCCCCATTTTGCCAGTTTCTCTCAAGATTAAATGTGAAAAATGCATCTGAAATATATTTAGTGTGCTGTCCAGAAAGCATGGTGGAAGATAAGATTCTTCGAAGCTGTTTTCAGACTCAAATGAAGATTTACTACATGAAGAGGAGGAGATGATTGTAAGCGATTGTAAAATTTGTCATGAGAAATCCATTATTGAACTTCTGTATATCTAACTGCTGATTAGCTGGCAGGTGCTACATATACACACACTCTCAGAGAATCTGTGTACACAGACGTGTGTGTGTATGCATACATCATATATATACACACCCCAATAAGGTCACAATCTGAGACCTTATATGTCTTAATCTCTTCTTTCATTGAATTCCTACTTAATCTCTTCAGCAGTATCTCTTGTAGTCCCCCACGCTCCCTGTGTTCTGCTACTAGACTTTACCCCATGCTGATCTTCTGCCTGGGATACCCTGCACTTTACTCATTTCTACTCCAAGTTTCAGCTTTAAAGGCGTTTTCTTCGGGAAGCATTCCATAGTCCTCCAAGTCTGAGCTAGGTGTCTTTTTTCTATGTGCTCTCAAAGTGCATCTAACACTCTGATGGCATTCATTGCTCACCAATGCCTGCATACTCGTCTACATCCTCCGTGAGACCTTGAACTCCATGAGGGCTGGTATGAAACTATCGTATTCCCCGTGCCTTAAACACAGAGGGAGCATTTAATGAGAATTTATGGAATGAATGTATGAAAGAATGAATGAATCAAGAAATCTGGCCAGCTAAGCTTGTGCCTAATACATTCCTCTTTACAAGGATTGGAAATCAGAAGGGAGAGAAGACAGGAGAGGGGCTTTCTTCTCTGCTGGTACCATCAAAATATTTCTCTGTTTTTTGCCAAATGTCTGTTTATAAGAACATAAGCCCAACCATCAAGACAATTCCAATGGACAACTTAATTCCAATGATTAGGGATTTTTCCAATGGTCATGAGGTTTCTGATTGAAAGAAATCAGCTAAAGTAGGACATTGCAAAATCTTCATTGGCAGTTGTCCTACCGGATGCTCATAGGGTCCCTCAGAGAAAATAGGCACATGGGTTTGGGATACGGACAGTGTAAGGATGACAATGAAACTGATGACTTTCCTATATTTTGTTCTTTTTTTCCCAACTAAACATGTAATAGTTCATGAATAATACTACTGCAATTTTAAAAGAAACCTTTACAAATTTGGAGGGACACATATTCATCTTTCTTTCCATGACTGTTACACCTTTAGAAAAGTTTATGCGGAACACCACAATATGTCAAATATGTGCATATATATTTATAATTTATGTATTAACCACTTTCACCATTGTGAGAGAAATGCACTATACATCCCCATATGCATGTGGATATTTGATGTGTCACATAACTAAATCCAAGGGAGCTTTATTCCACCACGAGCTATGTGACTTTTGATAGAAGACTGAGTCTCCCTTGGCCTCAGTATTTCTCTCCATAGATGAGGGAATTGAACCAGGTGATCATTTAAATTGCTCTAGGTAGCATGATCCAAATCCTTTGAAATAAGAATTTACATAAAACTTTTGCTTCTCCATTATTATATACATTATTCCTTTCTGAAAAAGGATTCAAGTCATCATCTATTTACTGAGTCATATACTCACTTATTCAGCATTTGTTACGTTGCCAGCATAGAGTATTACAGTAATAGTCTAGCAGTATTATGACTATTGTCTCTACTTCTACAACTACTAGTCATGCCAATAAGCCCAACAGGTAGTGAGCAGGTACTGTGTGTTGAGTAATAGGCTGAGAATATGTGTACGTATTAACACATTAAGCAGGAGTGGCATCTCTGAGTCAATGGCCAGTACTCCCATTTCAAAGAGGCTGGGAGTTTAAGCCTCCTCAAAATAAACCTTCCTCATCTCAGCTACTGTCATTTTTATTTTGGAAAAAAAATGAAACAGGTTTATACAATATTTTCAAAATTATAGTGTTATTTAATGCTCTTAAATGGCTGAGCTGGGATCTATACAAAGCCCTCATGCTTAACCACTCAGATACTACTGTTATGATATTTTCAGTGTCTGCTTTTATTAGATTAACAGTGTATTTTACAGTAGGCTTAGATTCGTAACATCTGCTTTTTTGTGCTGTATATGTTTAAGAAATCTATCTGTGAGATGCTGAAGTAGGCGTCCTTGAGAAGAGGAAGCATATTCCCAGACCTTAACAAAATTTCCAAAACATGAAATAAAAACGGATGCTGATTGTGTTCCCTGTATCTATTGAAAAATGAATGAACAAACAAAAAGAAAAACAGCAACAACAACAACAAAAACTAAAAAGTACTTTAGAGACAAGTCTTCTAAGGTGGAAGGTGGAAATGGCCATTGACAGACATCGGGGCTTCGTAAATGGAGAACCTGTCACTGCAAGGCAGGGTGTACATCTTGGCTGAGTGTGGGACACATTAGGGTAAAAGGCCTGCACACCCAGTATCAAAGAAAGCGTTAAAGGAGTATACGAGCCTCTTTTGATAAGAACAATTTATTTATGATCATAGTTTAAAAAATCTGCTTGTATCATTCAGCTTTCTCATGAAGTATAATTTAGCATTATTTAACAGAAGGAGGTTTTAACTGACTAGGCTGTTGGTTTAGAGCACTGGAACGTGACTGCTGTTCGCCATTTGTCTTCCTTGCTATTCATATCAGTGGCTTTATCAGCCACATCAGGATTGTCCTCATAATTTGTCTGCACTTTCTCATAATGTCTGTCATTGTTCCACGGGGAAGCCCAGTGCAAGCAAAACACGGCATATGTTTGTGTTACTTGATGCATCTTTCCTAATGCTTTTAAAGCATTTCATTTGTAAAATCCACTTTTATTAAGATGTCAATAGTTCTGGCATTTGATGTAAAAAGTGAAACTGGGTCTGTCAGATCTGAGGATCTCAGGGATAATCCCTAATTTTAAGTGTCTTCTTTTCCAGATTCATGATTAAAGTTAAGCAGATTTTAATGCCACTTAGAAAAATGACTTGATTCTTTAAGAAATCTGACTGAAATACGCTTGATGTATTACTTACAACATGTTGGTGGCATAAAAATATGTAAATTCAGGAAAGAAGTAAAATATAAAGGGAGAGAAGTGAACTTTTAACCTAATATCCAGTGCATATCATGCGAGATTTCAATTAGAAGTAACTAGCAAGACCAACACAAACAAGAATCCTTCTATTCTCAGTGCTGCCTCTTCTAGGTGGAAGAACTTGAGAAGACAATCTCTTTGAGCTTCAGGAATATTTTTTTAAAATAAAAGCTGGTTTTCTTTATTATGTGTACAAATCTTTCTTTATCCTAAATCTCTTCTACAATTTGAGGGGGAAAAAAAAACAAGAGAAGCTTTTAACTCAAATATCATCATTACAGATTCATTATGAGCAGATTCTAAAAATACTAACTTACATATTGGAGTCTGTGTTCAGATCCATTATTAAACATAAAATTTAGCTCTGGAATGTTATACAGGCAATGTTTTCTCTGACTTCAGCATTATGTTTTGTTTTGTTTTCTTTTCACTATTACTTATGTACAAGACAAAATCAAACTTGAATGTGAACTCCTTCTATATCCCTGGGGAAAAAAGTAATGAGTCCTGAACCAATGGGAAAGAGATTTCTTATCACTCTAGGCTGTAGGGTTCAGTGGTGATTTTATACACACCCACACACCCACACATACACATTTATATTACATTCTATTCAGCTCAAATTAGCTTACCATTCTGCTTCAAACTGCCTCAATCAGAGCTTAAAAAATTGCTATTTCCAAACTGTCTCTGGTCTATGAACATTTTATTACTGGTCCACAATAAGATCCATGTAAGTGTTTAGCAAATTTTATGTTTTTCCATCAGTGCACTAGTCTAATTTTAATTTTTGTTGGATTTTACAAGATTATCAGCCTAAAACTGAATTGGAAATCACAAGACAAAAGAGAAAAACAACTCATCCTGCTCCACAGATGGTTTGAGAATCACTGCATCGACTGCTCTCCACATCTTTCACTGTAAGAGGATCAACCTATCGCTAGCTCTCGCTGACGTCTCACTCCATTCTCCTTCTTGTCCACCAGGATGCAGCCAAGCTGGCCTCTCTT
The DNA here is from genome assembly GCF_009834535.1 of Camelus ferus. Taxonomy (NCBI): domain Eukaryota; kingdom Metazoa; phylum Chordata; class Mammalia; order Artiodactyla; family Camelidae; genus Camelus; species Camelus ferus. Next base: position 40,840,203 of record NC_045704.1, read on the forward strand.
TCCTTCTGTGCCTTGAACCTTCTGAGCTTATTCTTGGCATGAGTCCTCTGTGCAGTCTGCATTATGCACGTGTGCATGCATATATATGTGTGTGAGTGCATGGGGGTGTTTCTGTGTGTAATGCCATTCCCGGAGACTCCTCCATGACTCACCATCATTTGATCCTTGGTGACCATTCAATCTAGAGAAACTATGCTCCCCACCAGCCCTGTTCCTACAGCTCATTTTTTATGACATTGTCATAATTTATTTGTTATAGATTTTATCAGACTATGAATTCTCTCTCACTTATTGTTTACCTTTTTATTTCCCGATTCTCCAACCTAAAACAGGAGCTTCATGACAAAAGTATCTGGTATATTTTGTTTGTTGCTCTAACTTTAGAGCCTGGCATAGTGTCTAGAAGATAATAGGTACTCAATAAATACTGGCTATGTGTTAAGTACTGAATGTTTATACAGCACTTTTCAGTTCAAAGAGTAATTTCTCAGACATTATCCAATCTAATCTCATTAACCATAGAAGAACTATTACAACTTGAAATAATATAATAATATCTCTCCTCCATTAATGCTCTCCAAAACACTTAGATTTATCTTAATTGAAACACACAAAAAAGAGGTGAAGCATAAATCATGATACATTAAAAAAAAAGATGTGGGGTGGACAACCTGGACAGGACAACCAATCCAGGACAAACTGGATTTCTACATATTGAGTTTTGAAAAATCCTCCTCATGGTCCATGCGAATTCCAAATCCTTCATCTGTGAAAATTAATGTTTGGTCCACATTGCTAGGTTTTCAAAAGGATTCAAGGGGATCTCATATATAAAATCATCAGACACAGGGTTTGGCACATAATATGTTTTCTCAACTATTCCTTTAATCACAAAGGATAAAGCTTATTATTAATAAATTAACACCATACTTATTAACAAATTTAAATTATATACATGTTATTTGTCTTCCTTTCAGCAAAAATATATGTGTGTGTGTGTATACACACACACACACACACACAGAGAGATTTTTATTTTTATCACCAAACTCTAATTTCACCTGCTGAGAAAGCATTTCTCAACCTCAGGCAATTTTTGCTTAACTTTGAAAAATATTGTTCACTGTTGGGGCCATAATTATAAATCTGATTTTCCATCTAGCAATCTTAGGGATTTACTGACTGCTTAATTTGATGTCTGGGACTTATTCATAATTATAATAAAAATACATGTTAGAACACATTTCTGAATGACACAGTTATTTAGTGACTGCTATTTCCACTGGCCAGAAACAGCATTACTGTCAGCACTCAGAGAGATTTACAAAGGAGGGAATGCAATCTATGTGGAATTTCTGCATATCCACCCTGATTCCCATTTCACATCCCAAACTTTGTTTCCTGATTCATGTCCTTATTAGTTTAGTTCATACCCTAGTTTAAAGCTAATTTAACAGCTCTATCATCAAAATCTACTTGGTTTGAGTTAAAATCGGGAAAACAGAAATGAACTATTCTGCAGCAAAAATATTTATATACTAGTTAGACTTAAAAATATTTCCCTGGTAAGTATTTTAACATGATTGGGTTAAATAAAAGTCTGCAGAATTGCTTCTTCTAACTCATAATAGGAAATGCTCCTCATTAGAAAAAAAAAATCAGATATCCTAATTTTCTCAGGAAAATAATATATTTACACATGGAAAAATATAAAGTATTTTGGATACATTATAGGAAAACTATTTGGCAAAATCTGCCTTAGAAACAGATAATGATTCATTAGTTCTGTAAATATTTCCTAAGGGCCTATATTTGTGGACATAGGCAAGATACAAGAGATTCTGAAATAGGTCTACTCTCTAAATGTGCTCACAGCGTACTCCTGGCTACAATGCAAGTCAGTTGCATTACAGTGGAGTGAGTCATGGAAGCACTCGGGAGGCTGCCAGACCGGTCGTAGAAACTATTTCCATCCTGGGATGCTGGCTTGGCATGTGAATAGGAGTCTGCCAAGCAAGAGCAGCAGGGGGGCATTAGACAGTTGTACCATGAAGTGTAATTCCAAATAGTTCATGCAGGCTAAAAAGTATAGACAGTTACGACTGGTCAGCTTGAATAGGAAGCAGACGAAAGTGGAGTCGAACGAAAATTAGCTGTCAGCCCTCCCACGAGATTAGTTTGGGAATAGCAAAAGAAGACTATCCAAGCAAAAATAGGAAAGTTCATGTGCCGTGACCAGCAGTTTGGAATTTTATCCTGAATAGCTGAAACAGGAAGCTGGCACGCTTAATTTAGCATGTTTGAGCACTCATTCGAGCAGGGCTGAAATCTGTATGTGTTTATGCTTATTCTTTCTTATGAACCTGAGGCCTGAGAGTTCTTTCCTGTCTTGTATCCTCCCACATTTGTTCTTTTTGTTTAAAGCTAAAGATCAGAGTCAAATGAAAACAGTAATTTTCTTCTCACACGGTCTTCCCTAATACTATTTTCAAAGTGACCATGAATTTTTTAAGAATAGAGAAAAGATTGCATTTTGAGAAAGAAACAAACATTGGCTCCCTCTTTTATGCCATAAAAAATTCCACTAGTGCTGTAAAGAGTAGGGTGGGGGTGGCCAAAGGTGGCTCCACTGTGACATTTGCCCTTGATGTGTAACAGAGTGCGTCTCTTTGAGATGATGTATGTATGGTAAGAGGAAGGACACAGTGCAAAGAATGTACTGTCTCTATTATAGTGTGATGTCGTCCTTAAAATTTCCCCCCCCTGGGGAGTATGTTTATATGTTCCTAAGAGCAGCAGGAATTATGTGTGTTGGGTATGTGTACACGTGTGTGTGAAATATCCTTAAATAATTCTGAATTTTATTTAGAATTAATTAATTATTAATGAGAAAGTACAGGATGCTTTATATATAATTAATAACTTAAAGTATATATAATTAATTAAGAGTTGAAAGATTTCTAAAGACCCCAGTGATGGTGCTTCTCTCCCCTCTCTCTCCATCTCTTTCTCTTGCAGGCACACATGCACACACACTATCACATGTGCATAAACTTCTGCCAAATACAGACCGACATAAACACACACACACAACAGCACAAGCGTGCATTGCTGACCAAGCATTTCAATGGTTGAAGCCAATAACAGACTTTTTTTTTTTCCCAATGAACAGGTAAGAACTAGTTGTCCTGGAGTAGCCAGTTTGCACACAAAAACTGTGACAAATTCCTCAAAGCAGATCTGCAAAGCAGAACCTTAGCACCAATGACTTCAAACATGTTTACCTCTAGTTTTAACTCTGAAGTCTTTTGAGTTTGTTATAGGTCCAACAGGGATCTCTGTTCCAATCAGAACACAGCAAAGAATGACTCGAAAGGTAGCTTACATCATCTTCCACTTCTGTCCACTACTTCCTCATTTAACTAACACACATAAGTATTTCATACAAAATCCTATAACCATGCCCTGTTCATCAGATTGCAGTTTCCTGAATTATATTCTGAGCAACACTAGCACCCCCATACTGTCATCCTGAATCAAATATATTTTAAAAACACTTCCTTCAACAAAATACCCTTCTCCTTAGAAATTCCAATTCAGGGAAATGTAATAAATTCTCAGTTACTGACACCTTGCTGTGTTTTACACAGGATTTTTCAAACTTATTTGACAACAGAAACTTCTTTTCCTCACTATATTTATGCACACATGCATGCATTCCAAGTGATAGCATGAAAATCCACTTACCTAGAAAATGACAATAATTTATTAGTCTGTTAGCATGGCATTCTAGGACTTGCTTAGTCTAATCCTTTCATAACCTCAATTCCCTTGAGATTTAAAATCTGGTGGCGTAGACTTCACTTTTACAACTTCCTGAGTCTGTTGTTAATATCACTTTTCAGCCTTCGACCCCCTGGGGCCACCCCCCAGCATCTCAGAACCTCATTGCTCTGTCCCTCATCTGGTGCTTTATGAACTTACTGCTATCTCTTCGCTAAGTGCTTGAGAAGAAGTCTAAGTAGAACAAACGTTGGGTAGGAAGGCCACAGGAGGCTTTTGCAGGACAGGGATAGACAGAACTACAACCAATTTTGGTCATCTTGAAAAACATGTGATGGAGAAGCATATGCTCCCAATTATGGCTGAGAAATGACACGGTTTGTAGAATGGAAAAAAGGCTCTTAGATCTGGGTTCCAGTGCTTATCTTGCCCCTAGAGATCCATAATTCCATAAATGATCGTGGTGGTCTTAATTTCTTGGGAGTCATCATGTTTACATTGGGATAACAAACTCCCTTTCAGAGAACTACTTTGAAAATCAAAAAATATCAGTGATGCGAGTGAGAACATCTCAAATTCTAAATAAATATACTACATTATTTCAAACCAGAAATTTAATACCTATAACATTGACAACTAGCATTTATTATTATTATTCATTATATGTGACTCAATGTGCTATACTAAAAAAATACAATATAATATTTCATTAAATTCTACCAGTGTCCATCCCTATTTCCAAAATAGTAAAACTAAGTTCCCCAAGTTTAATACCTGGCACAAGGTCATAGAACAAGTAAGGTCACAGAACAAGTAAAAAGGGAGTTGACATTCAGAGATCACTTTCTTAACCAGTAAGCCTTATTGACTGCTCCTAGTGGTATCCAGTCTATTATATAAATCTGTTTATCCTCACCAAGCCCAGCACAGCATTGAGCATGTCCTAGTTAGCAAGGAACTAGCAGATTTATTTACTGACAGAGATGTAATGTCTTAGTGGAAATTCTAGCCAATGTAAGGTACAACAATTGATACCTGTTTAGTCAGCTGTTAGTTCTAATTAGCCAGAATTCAATTCTAAATCCATTCTTTTACATCATAACCTATTAGTTCCCAGAGTAGAAAAATCTGCTTCCATAGTACATTGGAATTGGAGTCCACAATCTATCATCCAACACATTTACTAGGATATATTGGGTGCCAACATTTATATAGCTGAGTTTTCTTTCTTCCTCTCTTCCTTCCTTCCTTTCTTCCTTTCTTTTCTTTTTTTACTACTGGAATAGGGGCTATTTAAAAAGTTACTGTTGTTGAAACTTGATGCAACCTTCTTAATTGCTTGGTTCTAGTCCAAATTGATGTAAAGATCAGGGCACAAAAAAGAAATGAGTAATCTGAATCTTAACAACATGTCAGTGGCAGGACTGTCACACTAGTTTCTATGTCTCAGTAATATTTGTGGGGATAACTTTAGCTTCCAGTCTTTGGAATGCCACACTTTGTGAGGAACTAGAAGTTTGAATATATTATTGGGAATCCCATGATAGACAGAAATTCCAGATCAGATGGAGCCATGAAAATGAAGTGAAGGACAATTAAGACTGAATTTAGATAGTAAGTCTAATATCTTGAACTATATTCCATACAAGTTCCTTCTTAATGAGGGGGTTTTTGTCATTGTTCTGTTGTTGCTGTTCTTGTTTTATTGAGCAATTAAGAAGATGTTGAAGTTTTGCACGGCAGAAAATCTCTTTAAAATAGATATCAAGCCTTCAGGGAGAATTTGCTGGAGTCAATGTTAAAGGAAATTGAGATGTGCCAAAGGAGGAAAAAAAAATAGTTGAAGGGCACATAGACTGAACGAGATAAACTGAACTCAGTCTTTCAATGCCCACTCTCGTCTGCTTTTGTTTCTTTTTACAACATAAAGGTATAAATAATAATAAATTCATCTTCCTTGTCATTATATTATTTTTTATTATAATTATAAACACATTTAATGATTTTTAACTATATAACAGCACAGTGCTTTTAGGTGTTATTTATTATTATTTAATATTCACCTCGACTCTGGGAGGAAACAGGTAACCATTTTGTAGATGATTTAGCTGAAGTTCTGAGAAGTTTACAAAATCTGCAGTTTCCCTAGATTCTCTTTTTTTGTGGATGTTGCATTTGGAACCAGCAAAGCCCAGAGGAGGACTCCTGGAAACAGTGTAACAGATAGAAGAAGTGATAGGAATTCAGAGGGTTTCTTTTATCTTAGCAAGAGACAGAGGGTGATTCAGCCAGGGATGACCATATTCAAATCAACTCATTAATTAAATCAGCTACCAACCCAAAATCAGGAGACAGTAAGAACAGGGAACACCAAGCACACAAGGTATGTTGCCCTGCAGACTGATCCAGATGATGCCTCTTAAATATGCCCTGCTGCCAAGAGGTCACACGATCCCTCCCTCACACAAAAATCTTGGAAGAAGTAAGGTCATGGGTGCAGAAATCATTGAACCTGAACAGTCCTCTCTCAAACCTAAATATTATGTCCCTGCCTTGTTCCTTCTGACCTCCTCCCTTGCTCTAGTGTCCATTATTTGGAGGGAAACTGGTAGTGCTGCTCACATTAACAAGTCCAGGTTCCTATTAGACCAGCTGAATTATGTTAAGTTATACTTTCTCTTCCCATCAAAGTTAAACTCTGTGTTAAGCTGTATTCTGCTACCTGTTCAACGGCCAATGATGGAAACCATTTTACTGTCACAGCGACGTTTCCAAAATAGATCACAGTCTACAGAAACTTGTTGCACTTAATTATCATGATTTCAGACCCTCTGAGTCCTATTTTTTTAAATAAGTTGACATAATTTAGTACTCAGAACAACATTGGTGCAGTCTGTTAATGTGGACTAGAGATAATGATGATGATAATAATAAAAAGACCAAACAAAAATAGGACATGATTGTGCATCAGGATACCTCCTATGTTTAAAGAACAGTTCACTTATTTATTAATTGAAGACTGAACCAACCTTTTGAGTATTTCAAGAGTGAAGCACAAATTAATTACCCATAACATTTTGGATACTTAATTCATCACGTCTATGCATACGTTATGTTCAGTTTCAGAAATTACATAGAAAATGGCCGTTTTTCTGGTAGTAGCCACTCTGCAATGGATAAATATATCCAATTAACACACTGTACACCTTAAATTCACACAATGTTTTGTGTCAATTACATATCAATAAAGCTGGAGGAAAAAAAGAAAATTTTCCTATTTCTATTTCCCAATTAATAGATATCTATATGAGGCTTTGAAATGATTGCTTTTAAAGGCTACCAATTTAGTTAATAGATGCGAAATGGGTTTGATTGATCAATCATTACCTACGAGCACTAACATGGATGAATGATGGCGTTTTCTTGATGGAGAAAACTGTATGCTCAAGGCTAGTCATCTCTACATGAGTGACCCATATTCCTGGGCATTTCTCATTCTAGCTACATTTTTATGATGCCCAGAGCCCAATGTTGATGCTCACTGTAACTTGTCTCTCATCTAGCCACACATCAAATTGAATAGCCCTTCCTAATTATTTGGAAAACATTGTTTCTCATGTCTAAGATTTTGTACCCATCCTATAGAGCAGGATCCAGGGAAATGTGTATTCCCCATGGGAGTCCTAAATACAGAGTCAAATTACAAATTGGACTAAGTCAAGAATTTGAAAACCTCAGCAAACCAGGGGAAGATAAAAATGTTGGCTTTATTTCTTAAAAAAGGAGTAGGGCTATAGCAGCAGTGAAACTTGGAGAGACTCAGAGGTGGTCCTTAATGACTTCTCATCTCACGTCCACTAAGGTTCCCGGGGCCTGCCCAGGAGGCCAGAGCGCCACCTGAATTTGTCCTGCTCACGCACAGACTACCCACTAAGCCACTGTGCGGTGTTTCTCTTGGGTGGGGGGACCGAAGAGACCACTGCCTACTATGAATACATCTGCAAATGTCATCTCCTTACTGAGAACACTTTTGAAATAATTCTGAAGAATTTAAAAGGAAAATACACATTGAGTCATGTCGATTTCAAACGAACCCCCAACCGATCTTTATAAGGTAGTCCTTATCAATGAAGAAGAGAGGTTTCTTTCTGATGAGCAGCACCCTCCTCCAACTCTGCCATGCATTTTCTTACTAAATTATGGGGAAATAGTGGTAACCCAGATCTCTTTAATGGCAGTTGAGGGGATTGTAAATGTGGTAAGCTTTATAAAGTGGTCTCTTCAGCTATTCATCAAATGATACGAATTAATTGATCTTAGCTAACACTTGGTGAGTAATTTCTATATTCTGGGCACTCTTTTAAGCATTTTAGATGTAGTAATTCATGTAACATGTCCAATAATTCCAATAGGTACATACTAGTAGTATCTTATTTTATAGAAAATAAAAATAAGGCATAGAAAATTCTATGGGGGCAACTCACTTTCTCTGTTCAGATAGTATTTGAGAAATACTATAAGTTGAAGAAAGAAGATGGCCCTTGATATCCTGGCAATTAGTGAAAATGAGCTGCCCCCAGTGACAGTGAACTGCCCCAGGAAGGAGGTAGACTCCTTTCTATTGAAAGCAATTCAAGGGGAAGTACTCAACTAAGACCAATCAGCAGCCAAGAATTCCAGCTACTAGGAGAACCGGTGCCCCAGTCCTGAAGGTGGAGCTCAGCAACGCACTACAGAATCCACTACACGGCCTAGTGGATATGCTCGAGATGTGTGATAGAGTAACGGGTACACTAATGCAAGAAGGAGTGATTGGAGCATCTTTGTCTGCTTTGTCAACTTAAGAGGAACACTTATTCAGTACTCCAAGGGTAGAATCATATTCACCATGTTCAGATTTCTATCTTTCATCTGGAAGAAGCAACACAATCTGAATTATCATCAAGGAATATCTGTATATTCCAAGTGATGACTACAGAACAGGAGAGCCATGCAGTGGAACAGGAAGTACTAGGCTTTTAGTGAAGCCGACTCTGGCTACCCAAGACAAATAGAAGGAAACGGATTGTCTCAAAATATCACCAAAGAATAATCACTCTGAAGACAATGATGAAATTAGATTGTAATAAACCAGAACATTAGAGAAGGAAGGATTTTATCATGTAGAGGTTTATGCTAAGTGTGTTGCTTTAATTATCAAATTTAGTTTTTGAAACTCTTGGAATACTAGGATATCAACCAGATAAAGAAATTAAAATCTCAGAAAGGTAAAATAAGTTGTCCAAGGTGACACAGATTAAAAAGTGATGCGTCTTATATTTGAACACAGGCATGTCTAGATCAAAATTCAGTGATCTTGTCTATAGAGGCTACATTACTTCCTCTAGTAATATTTGACATTAACAGCCCTGCTTTAGTTTGCCATAAAATATTAATTTGGGGATTTATTTTGTATTTTTTTCTTCATGACTTGTGTGGTAAGCAAAGCAAAAAAACAAAAACAAACAAACAAAAAAAACACCAAAAATCAAAACACTGATAGTTCTTGTTTTACACATGAGAAGGTTTAGGCCCAGAAGAGGGCTCCTTCTACCTTTTCCATTCTCTGGGCCGCAGGGATATTCCTATTATTCATCCAGAATGAGAGTGTCCATCCTCATTTTTCAGAGACGACACCATTCTGAATATGCTAGACAACTGGGCTTGAATCTCCCCAGCCTGAACTGAGTAGTGTCCAGAGAAGGCACAGACGTCACGTGGCTCATTTCTTTGGTGATGCCTTCCCTCCAGAATCACACATGGAAAAAGGGATTTTGAAGAGGCAAAGTGACTTGTCTGAGGGGACTCAGCTCAGACATCATGGAGTCAAACCACAGAGACAGACTGTCTGTTTCAGAACCATTTGCCATAGTTTTGAAAGAACAGCTGTAACTCTTGATGTGCTGATAAAGCAATCCTTTCTTAGTTTTTTAGGGTCTTGCTTCTTCTAAAATGCTTAAGCTCTGCTTCTCCCAAATGATGGAGGTGAAGCCAAGGTCAGATGAGACCTGGGACAATCTTCTGCCCCAGATAATGACCATGTTGGTCTCTCCACCTACTCCTGGAATCTCACTGAATGATACTTAACAGCATATTTTTTGTTCTCCTACGGGTATGCAGGAGATCTTTCCTTCTGCCACAGGAGGGGGGAAAAAAAAAGCTCCTATTTTTTTTCTCTCTCCTGCATCTTTTATTTTACCTAAAATTCTTTGGAATTCAGATAACCTCTGCTTTGATCATTTTCAATTCCATTACATACAACAATCACTGTATCACTCATTTTTTCAATTTTCTTTGTCAAAGGTTTGTTTAATCAACTTTTCTCCATTCAGATAGTTACTTGAGAGAGACTTTAACCTTTTATTAGCCAATTAATTCACATGTTCTCTAAAACGTGTTTCTTCTTGCCCTCTGTTCTTAGTGGTAAATCTATTTAAGTCTATGTCTCTATTTATCTATGAGAGAAAGAAAGAAAATACAACTCTAAAACTAGAAATATTTAGGTAAGGACAGAAATCTGAGTATCTAAGAATCAGAAGTGTGCACTGGTAGCATATGGAGAAATCAGCTTTTTAAGTTTCTCTTTGGCCTGGAGCAATATAGCCAGAGTAGGAAAATACAATTCTTAAAAGTTATTACAACTCTAATATATTACAATTCTAAAAATGGAATTTGGGGCAAAAGCTTTCATTCATTCAACTGTCAGTCCATCCATCCATCCATTTACTCATTTATTCATTCAGTATTCATGAACAGTTAATAGAGTCTAGCTACTAATAGGTCATTTCATTGCACCGACTTGGTTCCTACATGCATATGTCTCCCTCAGAAGATATTACTAGGTCTTTAGACCATAATTTGACCCCAGATTCTAGCATAATGTCAAATATTCTAAAACAAACATTTATCAAAAGTGTTAACTTGCTTACTGTTAGGGCATTTTTAATAACTCCTTTTTCTTATACTTTTCTCCTTATTGACTTTCTCTTTGGACATTCTCTCTCTTTTCTAAAATTCTATAATGATCCATTCTAGTAAGCCACAAAAGTAGTCTTCATTTTTCTGAATAGTGTTGGTTTGTCCTATACCTGTTCTAAGGTACGCTGCACATTCTTCTCTTATTAGATTTATCCACTATGGGTTTCTTTACTAATTAGAATGGGTTATTCTTTAACTATTAAAAGTAGAAATAAAAGAAAAACTTACAGTAACGTTACCTCAACTTTCATAGGCATTAATCCTCACAAAATACTTCAGGGAGAAAAATCATTAAACCATTTTCAAGGAAGACAAAACTGAAGCTTCAACCATAAAAAAGAATAAAATAATGCCGTTTGTAGCAACATGGATGGACCTGGAGATAGTTATTCTAAGTGAAGTACACCAGAAAGAGAAAGAAAACATAGCATATGATATCACTTATATGTGGAATCTAAAAAAAGAAAGACACTAATGAACTTATCTACAAAACAGAAACAGACTCGCAGACATAGTAAACAATCTTATGGTTACCGAGGGAAAGGTAGAGGGAAGGGATAGATTTGGGAGTTCAAGACTTGCAGATATTAACTACTGTTTATAAAAATAGATAAACAGATTCCTTCTGTATAGCACAGGGAACTGCATTCAATATCTTGTAATAACCGTTAGTGAAAAAGAATATGAAAACAAATATATGTATATACATGTATGACATTATGCTGTACATCAGAAATTAACATATTGTAACTGACAATACTTCAATAAAACAACGATAACAACAAACAAAGAAAAATCCTGAGGCTTCAAGAGTTAACTTGTGTCCGTGGGTAGGAAGTTCATTCATGATGGAGCCGAGATTTACCTCAGACTTGTCCAAATCCAAAGTCTTTGCTATTTCTACCAGACTAAAGAAGAGAATTAACAACTGGGGGAACCACTGGATGTTACCCAGCTGGTTTCCACTTCTCATGATTGATATTCATTATGTCTTTTTTTGTCTCAGAGCTTTCCCTGGTGGTTTTTCTATCTCAAATCACTGGGCCATTATGTCTGTGAATAATCCCCTCTTACGTTAAAGCAGTTCGCACTTCCAACTTTAAGTGTGTCTGTGTGTAATATTAAATGCAGTGCCTCTTTCCCCTTTGCAGCTAACCCCCTCTCCATTCCAATTATGCAAGTAGCTGAGACCCACCATTGCAGTGGTGAGTTGTATTAAATTGAAAAGTAGTCACAGATCATAAACTTCCCACATAAATTGTGCTCAAATAAGATGTGCATAGAAATCTAAGTTCTAGATCACATTTATTTCCAACTTGCACTGTGTTCACAGCATTTCCCCCTGGTTCATGTAATGAATCCTTATTTGTTTAATGATAGTGATTAGATGCTTTAAATTACCAGAAATAAAACCCATCTCCCTCAGCACTGGGCATATATATAAGAACCTTCAGTCGTGTATTCTCCAGGCTCTCTTTTATCATGGTACTAAATACGTATAAACAAGCATCTGCTGTAGTAATTTAAATGTTTTCTCCTTATGTACCGCCTGTACATTAAGAACAAGATGTGTTATTTAAAATATTAGTTATGCTCATGGACTAGAATCTTTACTTGTGAATAGCTAGCACATAAAGATCACCAAGTGAATACAGCAGAGTGTACCTTTCTGTACCATCTTTCATTTGACTCTGTGGGTTTTACATTGATTATTCAGGATCATGTTTCAAAGCACTTAGAACCTGCATCTACAAGAGGTCACACCTCTCCTTGCTTTAGGTGATTTCAAAGAAAATAACTACTTCTACAGTTATCTAGAGATTCAAATACAATTTTGACATTTGCTGCCTTGAAATGATGTGCTGATTACAATTAAAATTAGAATAGAAATTGGAAATTAAAATGGCAAAAAAAAGAAGGCCCTGGAGTTCCAAAACATGTATATAAAATAGGGTCATAGAAGGAAAGAGTAGTCAGAAAATGGTATGCTGACAGTGATTTTAGAAATAAAATGTTAGTAAGTATAATGGAGGCTTATATTTTCCATGTAGAATGAGGTGACTCTTGCACTACTATTTTGGGTGCAGCGACATTTGATGTGTAAGAAATTAGAGGGAACATGAATTAAACTGTTCAAAATAAGAAAGGTCACTATATAGACATTATCTGAGATTTCTTTCATTAATTTTACTGCTTATAAATTCAAGTGGAATTGCAGAATAAAGCCAATTTTATAGACATGCCGTTTGACCCAAGCCCCTCAAAAATAATATTTAACCTCTACCACCAATCTGTAATAAAGGGCTTTGCCCTTGAATAAGCCAGTAAGTGGCTTCCACTCTCTTCTCCACTTTGTGTCTTCTGTAGGCATATATTAAATTTCTATGTAGCAGAAAATCCTCCATTGTAAACTAGCCTCTAGATAGAAGATAGTTTAACTAGTGAATGATGTGGAAAATAATAAATTAATATTTACCTTCAGATAAAATACGTGGTTTTTCTAGATTCAAGCATTCTGCCATTTATTTATTCAGATAATTCATTTAAATCTTACATTAGTTTACTGCTATATAGCACATTATTACCAATTTAGCAGCTTAAAACATAATACATTTATTAACTCAGAGGTTCTATAGGTTAGAAGTCTAGTGGTGGTGTACCTGGATCCTCCGTTCAGGGTTTCAGAAGACTACCATCCAAGCATCACCCACAACACAGCTCATCCGAGATGCTCAGATCCTACACCAAGCTCATTCACGTTGTTGGCAGAACTGAATTCCTTGTGGTTGAATACTGAGGTAGCATTTTTCTTACTAGCTGTTAACCAGGGACTTATCTCAGTTTCCAAGGCTGCCCATAGTTCCTTGCCCAACAGTCTCTAAAAGTAGCATACAATAATACCATGTGCTTTCCTCCAAGCCAGCACAAGGGCTAATCTCCAAGGCCTTCCTCTGGGGCCCACTGGAGAAAATGCTCTGCCCTCAAAGGGCTCGCCTACTTAGGTCAGCCGCACCCAGCATCGTCTCCTTATCTTAAGACCAAATGATTTGAGACCTTATTACAGCTGCAAAATTTCTCCACAGCAGAATCTGGATTAGTGTTTGATTCAATAGTCAACATGTATACATCCCAGAGGCCTGGACCTTATGATCTTACAGGACATCATAGAATTATACCTAACTTGAAAATATAAAGGAAAGTTCTTTATGTAGAAGAGACATTTCATCAGGAAGCAGCATGACCGTGAATGATCATATACACACACACACACACACACACACACGTACACACACACAGGCATACGTGTCCCTACTTATAACCTTTGGCTCAACTTTTGTTTCCTAATTTTCTGATGTCCTTACCACATCTCATGAACCTTAAATATTAGGATTTTACTTATCTTTTAGTGTTTGTCATCAATCATAGCATAGTGTTTGCGCACATAAACCCTTTATACAGTGGCATTTACACAAATCCAGGCTGGTGAAAAAGGGTATATACACATACATATAAATATGTATCCATAGACACACACACACGCACACTCTCAGACCCAGACTATCTTGAGTTAACCTTCCAGATCTTGGGAAAGACGTTTTACCTCCTTAAGAGCAAAATTTTATATCTCTTGTTTATAGGTAGGATGCCTATATGTCTTGGCTTACCCAGGGAAGTCCCAATTCGTCTCTGTTTGACTGTTAATATGATTAACTGTGCTACCTTTTATTCTAAAATGCATCCACGTTTGGACAGTAACTCACATGGTCTACTCATATGGCTGTTGTGAGGATGTACTATACAAAAGTGTGTAAAATCCTACAGTGTGTTTGGCTAACAGAAGACACTCAAATTAGTATAGATGCCCCCTTTTCACCAGCCTGGATTTGTGTAAACGTCACTGTACAAAGAATCTGTGTGTGTAAATAGTATCCCATATTCAATGATTAAAACTAAAAGGTAAAATAAGAACCTAATTTTTTAAGGCTGATGACAAGTAGCCAGGACATCAGAAAACTAGAAAACAAAAATTGAGAGCCAAAAGTTGTAAGTAAATTTATATTGGGAACATTTAGAGTGATCAATTACTATTTGGGGAGGAAACTATCTGAGAGTTCTTAGAAGAGAAAATTTATAATGATTCTAAAATAGAATTTCTATCAATGAAAAAGAAAGGGGAGGGCATTTCAGTTTGGAAAAAAAAAAAAAAAAAAACTAGATCCATCCCAGAGAATGGGTTAGAAATTACATGTGGATAGAACACAGAACGGTGACAGGGTCCAGTGACAGATGGAGCCAACAAGGTGAAGTTTGTTCCAAATAATAAATGATTTTGACAGCTGGGCAAGGAGTTAATACGTATTTAATAGGTGACTCACACAACCACAGTCTGTCAAATGATAGTAAGAGGCAAGGATTGAAAGAGGAAACAGGGTCATGAGAGACCTCCAATAATTTACACGAAAATAATGGAGCCTTGAGTTAAGGTAGTAATGAAGAAAGAGGACAGGGCGGAAATGCAAAAATGTAAACACACACAAATTTATCAAAGCCACATATACTGAGTAGAGATCATCAGTAACTAAGGGATAGATGAAGGAATTTATTGAATAAAAGTAGAGAAAAGGTATCAAGATTCAGCAGTGGAACACAGAAACACAAGATTTAAGGTAGCAAATTTACAGAAAACTATTGTTCAATTAGTGAGACTACAGCCAAGTATATAAATTACTATGGGAGTGAAGGGACAAGAAAAGGTCCCTTCGCTGAGACCTTAGTATGATTTGCATTTTATTAAACTGAAAAAAAAAAAAGCGTGGTAAAAATCTGACCAGGAAGAGATAAAGGTTGCCTTTACAACAAGCATATTCCTTATCTGACTGCTGTGTATTTGTCAACAGAGATCCTGCTTTATGTTACCAGTACCATAATTAGAAGTAACTAAAGCAAATATGTAAAATGTTAATTAGAGATGGGGCTTGTCTCTTTAGTTCTACCTTAGGAAAAGGTATGTGGGAAAGTCTGCAAAAGAAATATGTTTCAGGGAACCCTGAAAGAAACACTATGACAGAGAACATCAAAGTTAACTTGAGTCTGCCTGTTTAAGATACATAAAGCATTATATGTGTATCTATTGTGTATGAAAAATACTGCAAACCATATCAGTAAACAAAGAATGCTGAAACTATCAAGTCATCAGCCCCCCGCCCAGTGAAGACAAACCTGCAGCCCAGCTTCTGCAGCCACTCACAATGGTGCACTCTGAGCGGACTCAGAATAAGAAAGGACAGGATACTGGCCCTAGATAGCTAGATGCTTGTCAAAGGAATGAATTCAATGAGCCCAAATGTTTGCTTCCTCCCATACATAGAAAAGCACTAAATTCTTTAACTTGAGTTGCCTAGTTTTCTTTAGATAAGAAGCAATCTTTTATTGTTCCAACTCCCTGGTCTTTGTTGTAAAACTCCTATACATCCTAGCTCCACCCCTACCTCTTCGGAGCAGTCCCTCAGAGTGACCTGAGAGGCTGTCATTCTGGCTCGAGTCCTCCCGCCAAATAAAACATAACTCAACTTTTAGACTGCGCATTTATTTCAGTCGACACTATGTTATTTAAATATATATGCGTGTTTAAATATTCGTTTTAATATATGTTTGCATATATTTTTAAAATGCATTTACATACCTATTTGTACACATATATATGTGTGTGTGTGAGTGTGTATTTCCTGTGCCCCATCAGTTCAGCTAGCTCATCATCAACATGACGGAGGGACAAGAGGACAGGGAAAAGCCAAAGACACTGTGTGGATGCTAACCTCAGTTTGGCACAACTTGGAAGCCTGCGTCTGATTCATATTTTAATTGCCCGAATGGCAGTTGAACAGAGAATCAACACTGTATATATTCTCAATTCTCTTAAGTATTCTATCTATTTAGTATACTATCTTTCACCCCATTACTTCCAGTGATCCAGGGAGAGTACAGGTTTCAGCAGCATCCTTGACTGCCTTTTTTTTTTTTTTTTTTTAATACTCCCAGGAAGTGTAATGGTCTCTCTCTGCATTTGGTAACTGATACCATTAATTAGACCTGACAAGTTAATGATAGGCTATATTAACCACATTTGTCTAAGCACTTCACAGATATCTCCTGCTTCTAGAGGGAGTCATGTAGGCTACAGGAAAATATTTAGAATCCTGGATTCACCAATAAAGTCAGATTTCCTAGTCCCAGAAGTATCTCAAGTAGAATTTTTACAAGGGTTGGGCTAAATCTATAGCATGCCTTTCATTCAAAAGCAGCAAAAAATCTATCACCTATAGATGAACCAGACTGAAATCTCACCCCAATGGACAAAAATCATCAGTAGTTCCCTATTACGTCTTAGACAAGGCAGCTCATGTTCTGCCTTTCCTAACTTACACCTGTTTCCTTTCACACAAATCATATTTCAGTCTCGTTGAATTATCCATGAATGTGTCTTGGGGAAAATGCCTATTTGATATGGATTTCACCCAAAGCAGCAAAGTTTGGCTGTTCTTTGTTCATCCTTATTTTATAATCATGAGACTGGGACAAAGCAAGTAATATACAACTTTATCCTTATGTTCCAATGGCAAGTCATACATAGTAACCTGGGTGGAAGACCTACAAGCACTGATCCCTCATTCATCCATTTAACAAACTACCTGTGTGTCCAGGTCACCCAGCAAAGAATAATTAGGGACAATCCCAGCTTGTAGAGACTCCCAGCTCCTCTCTGCTCAGGCGTCTGGTTATTTAGAGTGAAAGTGGAAAACCCAGGGGGGTGCAGCACAGCCTCAGGCTCTGAAGAATTTTGCCTCAAGGAAAAAGGAGTCAATACAGAATTGCGTTATAAAGCAAACATAGCTACTTAGCTGAAACTTCTTTAGAATCCAGTGTCTCTTCTCATTTACCCTAAGGTCAGAGCTAGGTGCTTTGACTCCATGGCCAAGCAGGGAAGGACTTATGCAACAGTGAAGGATCATTATATTTTCCCTTTACTTGGATACAGGATGCTCCAGGAACAACAGAGCTGAGAAGTCTACTGATGGTCCTAAACAGTTAGCCACAGCACTCAAACCCCTATAAATCAATCTCCTGTGCTGGAAGGAGTTAGGAGAAACAGAAGAAGAGTGTTATATCAACCAGTAAAAAATGTGTGATTATAAAGACTTCTCTTCAATGCTACTCATAGACCAAAGGCAAAGTTCTAAAGTAGGTTGCCACTCAAAATTGGTAAATTAAGACATGACTCAGAAAGTATGTGTAAGTGTATATGTATTCACTTAGCAAAAATTAATTTTCTCTTCCGTAAACCAGGGGCATTAATACTGACATCTTGGATTTGTCATGACTACCACATTGGAGGATAAGGAAAAGGTAGTTAAAAATGCTACTGATGCTGCATCTCAAATACCCCGGCCCGGGCTGCATTCACCTGTAACTACGAGACGGTGTTTTCAATGCGCTGATAGCTCCCTAACTCAAGCATCTGCATTCTTCTACTTCGCTGCCCAAGCGTTTTCTCCAGCATCCCTGGGGTCTGCTAAATTGAAAGCAGCTCCCTGTGTTGAAATGTGGGGTATCAACACCTGGGGGCAACCCTCCGCCATTAGGCTCTGGGAGTTGGTGTCTAAGTGGCCCAGGCTCCAGCCCGCTGGCGTTATGATTCTGAGCATGCTCCACACCAGTTCTCCTCAGGCCCCCAGTGCCTTGCAGCTTCAGTTATCCACAGCAGTCATTAGCAAACCTTTTGCTACATTTCTTCCTTTCTTTCTCATTTGACTCACTCCTTCATTTGTAATTTTTGATCGCCTCCCTATGAAGTATCTGTTCTCAAGACCTTAACTCAGTGTCTCCTTTTGGGAAAACCCTAAGATGGCACATTCCCCCCTCTTATTCCTTCGCTTCACGTAATGCTGTACCTATTCAGAGATTTAATTTACTATTTTATCACTGATTCACTTATCTGTCTCCCTTACAAAAATTTAAGCTCCTTAAATATAAGAACATGACTGTAGTTAGCATTATAATTTTACCACCATTGTACTCAGTAAAAGATCGCTGTACAGATGAATAAAAAAAAAGGTGGAGACAGAAATTCATGAGTTGTTCTGTCTTACTGCGTATTTCTGTGACCAAGATAGCCATCGTAGTTCAGTAGCGAATGGTAATGTCCGTATCCCCTGAGAATTTAA
The DNA here is from genome assembly GCF_009834535.1 of Camelus ferus. NCBI lineage: Eukaryota > Metazoa > Chordata > Mammalia > Artiodactyla > Camelidae > Camelus > Camelus ferus. The sequence goes on from NC_045704.1 coordinate 40,859,225, forward strand.
ACCCTGGCTTACCGTAGGCCACTTGTCAAGGAGCTGAGTTGCCCTCTGTCCCCTAAAAGGCAACTAAAATAAACAATGCTGAACCATGGTAGTATAAACACATGGCAATCTCAGGTAGGTTCAACCAAGTATATTTATAAGAGAGCATGTTAGACTAAGGATCTCAGGGGCATGTGGGGAAGTTTGGGGAAATAAGATAAATCACTTTTGGCCTTCGGGTGCCAATTTTTCTATTGTAGGCACTAACCCTGTATTTGGAACCACTCCTTCCATCTGAAATAGTTGTTCAACAAGTTGGAACTGACAGTAGACAAAATGTTTTACTGGCACGTGTCGGGTAGCTGGATGCATTTCATGCCTGAATAAATGCAAAATGAAATTTTAGCTGAAGGAGACGGTACAGCAAATGGTTCTTCACAGAGCAGGGAGTAAGGGATATGTCGCCCATGGAGTAACTCATGGTGACAATGTGTCTGATTCATATTTTAATTGCCAGAATAAAATCAAATATCCATAAGTTCACACATGCTAATGAACAAGAAGCTGAATTAGATTTTTCTCTGCCTATTAAATTTTCTAATGTCGAGAGAAGCAAACAGAGCACTGTGGATCCAAATATTACCCCGAGGTGTTATAAGCACTAAAATTTGCAGATTAACATTGAATGGTTTTTTATAAGACCCTTCTGAAATAACACTGGTTCTTCAGCAGCATGGTCTCCCCAAGAAGACATATGTTAAAATAATCTGCTGAATTTTTCTATTGAATTTCATTAAATTGGGACATACTATAAAATACGACTTTTGATACAAGTTTTAAAAACTGGCTCAGATAAATATTCCTGTTTACCATAAGAATTTACTTGTTACTCCTTCTCCCTTTAAAAATGATATTGTCTACTACATTTTATTGACTAAAGAAAATATATTTTTACTTTTATTGTCAATATAAACATTAATCCTAACTAAGGCTTTATTTCACAAAAGAAGTTTGCTTTTCTAAAATGGCTCAGTATGACTTCAACTTGAAAAACACAGAAATATATATTTAATGTTTCAGTTTGCCCAGGTGTTCTCATTGTGTGGAAAACACAATTTTGAAATTGTTACAACAGCTTGTTAAGTTCTCTCTAAAAAGTCTATTTACTACAGAATTTTGATGATATTGCTATAGATTTGCTATTTGAGAGAGGCAAAAGTTAGTTATGTTTTGAATATATCATTTATTCCATAATGTTAATTCCGTAACTATTGAATATATATATTCTCTGGAGGTTCTAAAAAAATCAGAGTATTGGTATTTTCATCCAAAAAGCTTTCCTGAATTGTGCAGGTTTAAGAAAGTGACAGAGGAATATGAAAGGGCAGTATTCTGTCTGCACATCCATATACGCATACGCAAGCTGGGATCTGGAAAATATGAAGCAATGGGAGTGTACATGGCTATCCAAGTGTAACAGAGCTTGGGGTGTAACAGATGAGAAAAACAGATGGTAATGCACATATTAATGATGCAATTTTTAAACTCTGATCTTATATTTTTACTTTAAAATTCATATATAGCTACTTTAGAAATCCCTGGTGACCCAAAAGAAGACATGGTAGAGTCTAGAATGACTCTGTCCATGTGTGTGTTTACTATGTTAAACCCAAAGCTAGACAGTAGGGCACAAAAGTAATGTATTTCTTATCCTCATAGTGTTTATGTCACGGGGTTTATAAAACAAAGGAGATGTAAATTGACAAAAACAGGAAAACAAATAAATTTTAAATTTATACATTTAAACAAATGCATAAAATTCAGGTAATGCTGGGTACTATGATGAAAATCTTAAGTATCTAATTTTCAGAATGAATGGAATTTGGGAAGCTGGCAAGTGAGGGCAAGACTATAACTGTAGGCTATCCAGGAAAGTAGCAGTCTTATGTGTGTCTATATGGAGAGAGATTTAATAAAAATTATATATGTTTATGGTGTACAACATGATTATTTGATATGCATGTACCTAGTGAAATGATTACTACAGTCAAGCTAATTAACATGCCACATAGAATTATCCTTTTTTCTTGTGGTGAGAGCACCTGAAACCTGTTCTCTTAGCATATTTCTACTATTCAATATAGTATTATTAACTATATTTATCATGCCTGTACATAGGATCTGTAGACGTTAATCCAACATAAATACAACTTTGTCTTCTTTGACCAACATCTCCCCATTTCTCACCCTCCCAAGCCCTTGGCAAGCACTATTCTACTCTCTGCTTTGAGGTCAACTTTTTTTTTTTCCCCAGATTCCACATATGAGTGAGATCATAAAGCATTTGTCTTTTCCTGTGTGGCTTAACTGACTTAGCATAATGCCATCCAGGTTCATCCATATTGGTGAATATGGTAGAATTTCCTTCTTTCTCAAGGCTGGATAATATCCAACATCTGTTGACAGACACTTGGACTCTCTCTGAATCTCGGCTATTGTGAATAATGCTGCAATGAACATGGGGGTGCAGATATCTCTTCAAAACACTAATATCATTTCTTTGAGATATATATCCAGAAGCAGGATTGCTGAATTATAGGGTAGTTCTATTTTCAATTTCTTGAGGAACCTCCATACTGTTTTCCAGGATGGCTATGTCACTTTACATTCTGAGCAACAGTATATAAGTTTATCAAGTGTATGAAATGTTCCTTTTTCTCCACATTCTCACCAACACTTGTCATCTTCTGACTTTTTGATAATAGCTATTCTAACAGCTGTGTGGTGATATCTTATTGTGGTTTTGATTAGCGTTTCCCTGATGATTAGCGAGGTATCCCAGGTCAGATGTTTGTTTTGCAAATAGTTTCTCCCATTTCATGGGTTCTTTTGTCATTCTGTTGATGGCTTCCTTTACTATACAGAAGCATTTTAATTTGAACAATTATGTTTGTCTATTTTTGTTTTTGTTGTCTGTGTTTTGAGGACATATCAAAAAATATCATTGCCCAGATCAATGTCAAACTTTTATATGTTTTGTTCTAACACCTTTATAGTTTCAGGTATTACATTTAAGCCTAATGCATTTTGAGTTGACCTTTTTCTGTGGAGTGAGATATGGATCTAATTTCACTCTTCTGCATGTGGAAAAATTCAATTTTCCTATCACCGTTGAGTGAAGAAATTATATGTATGTGTGTGTATGTATACATATAGTTAGTTGTACATATATACATAATTCTAGATAGTTGTTACATCATACTTATCAGTTGAAACTTTCATAATTTGAGGTAGTCCTATGATTCTCTAGTAATATTTTTGTCTTATAATCCATCTTACCTGACATTAGACTAGCCATTCATATTTTCTTACTATTGCTGACCCTATGATATGACTTTACATGCCTTTACTTTTCATCTATTTGTATTTTTGAATCTGATGGATGTTTCTAGTAGACAGCATGTAGTAGGATCTTATATTTTTTAATCAAGGCTGAGAACACTTTGGATAGTATTCCATTAACATCTAAAGTCGTTATTCATATGTTTTTTTCTCATATAGATTTAAGTTACTGTCTGGGCTCCCTTGGATTTCATCTGGAAGAACTTCCTGAATATTTTCCCTTTAGTGTATCTTGTAAGTTGAGTCTTTCAGTTTTTCTTCACCATGAACTATATTTCATCTTCATTACTAAAGATAGTTTTGCTGGGTATAAGAGTCTTAGTGGATGTTTTTCCATTCCTCATAACATCTTGACTATGTCTTATCACTCCTTTCTGGCCTCTATTTTTTCGTACTGGGAAGCCAGCTCAATTTTATCAGTTCAATTGTACATGATTAATTGGTTATATCTTGCTGATTTCAAGATTTTCTCTTGGTCTATCTTTGTCATACTGTTGTTTGGCTTGCATAACTTCTATTAATTTACTTTTAAGTTTGCTGATTATTTCTTTAGTCAGTTAAGATCAGCCTTTGAACCCCTCTAGGATATTTTTCATTGTAGGTAATGTAATTTTACATTTTATTACAGAAACCTCAGCTTGCCATTTCTTGGATAGAACCTCGCCATAGGAGAGAATAGGTAAAGAAAGCAAGCCCCTAACCTCTTGGTTGCAATCACCTGAAATTTAGCCTTTGCAATATGAAGCTAGGAGGGGTACAACATTCTTGTAGCCTATTCCTTTCAGCAATTCGAGGAGCTGGGTGAAGAAACCTCACCCTCTAGGCCATGTCACCTGTTATATTGAGCTGGGGAGAAGATGAGTGAGGCAGTGGGTCATGGATTACCCTCTACCAACTCTCACTATCCTCACTGAGATTTGGTAGATTTTCTTGAATAAATGTTTTTTCATTTGCTGTAATCCTAGGACAAATTTCATATACTTTACATGGTTATTTTTTAATAATTTTAACAAATTTCAATTGTTTTGTAGAGGATCAGATTTATGCAGTTTCTCATATGGCCATTCTAGAAGTTGTCTCACAATAGTTATCTTTTGTTATTCATATCTGATGTCTGTTCTGTGTATATATATGTGTGTGTGTGTGTGTATCCATGTTTAATGAATGCTTTTGAAATAAATAAGTACACAGTAAGTGAACAAGGCTGAAGTATTCTAACATACTGGCCAGCATTAAATGTTAATGAAATTGGAGTTGACTGGCCCCATATACAGGGGTTTGAAATTATAGATACAGAATGCCAGGTTATATTTTATTTCTTTTGAAAATGGTATTTATAGGATATATAAGGTTTCAATTCTAAACATTCCCCATAGCTCAGAATCTAAGTGTGCCAAGAAGGTGGGTTTGATCACCATGGAAACAAGATCTCTCTCCCCTCTACATTGTGTTCAACCAATAAGAATCTTTCAACATTTCTCTGTGCCTTTTAGAGAAACCTGTGTCATTATCAATTCAAAATGGGAAAAAAATTCACAAGGGAGAATGAACACCCCCTCCTCAAATATCATGTTAAGCAAAACTACAAAGAATCTTTAAGTGGTGTTTCAAGGAAAACAATATTTTATTTGTATTTCTATGAAAGCAGTCTATTCTCCTGTTAGGTGTCTAATATTATCATGTCTAATACTCACAAAGCCTGAAAATGGAGGTCCCTAGGTAATAAACAATTCAGCTAATAAATTAATAAGTCTGAGTTCTAATTCAAAAGTATCTGTAGTCAAACTATTTTCTCTCTTCCATAGTTACTACACATACTTCCAGTGGTAACAATAAAATAACTCTGTACGATCTTAAAATATATACTTCAGTCTTCATCTCCTGCTGTAGTATGTGGCTCTTTCAACCATGAGACTAAAACACCCTGAGGCTGAGTAAGCAGTGTTCAGTAAACCTGTTAGCTTTTTACCTTGCTTTTTGTTTTGTTATGTATTTTTCATTTTTAGTTTATTTGAAATCTGCTATTTAGATGGCCTAAGAAAGAATGTTTTCTTTCCTTTAGATATTTAAAAACAAAACAATCCAAATACATTTTTTTATTATTGGCCCTGATACAGTAATGAAACAAATATGTTTAAAAATAAGAGCATAGTGGAAAATAGGCTTGATGATAGTTGTAGGTTACAAATCTCAGCTCCCCTACTCTTTAGGCAAAAACCTTGGTTAATTACCTTTTTGCAACACCTTCAAAATGTCTTTTGTATTTTGTATTACTTTAGTCTTTACTTGACTTTTCTCATACCTGTGTGAGGGAACATTATCTGTGAGCAAACTATGTTGATGGGGGAAAATGGGTCAATAAAAATGTGAGCTATGTTCTTATACTGTAATTATTTCTTAGTTACAACTGCAAGAATCATTTAAGTCAATCAGCTTCTCAGGGTTTGTAAAATCCTAGGATGTGGCAATGATGCTTATCAAATGATCATCCTCTCAAATAATAATTGACTGTCAGTGAGTAATTGGGTTTCTTCCTTGCTTTTAATGCAAAATAATCCCATGAGTTTTGAAGAAACCATGTTCAGAACAACACCCTTGATACATGCACCTGATATTACTGTTATTTTTTTCTTGTCATTGTCCATTAGTAAAAGAGGGAGAGTTTCCTTCTTTCCTTACATATTAGAAAAACACATTCCCCCAATTCTTCCACAGTCCACTGAGGTTCATTTCTAAATTTATAGTAATAGCCATTTAATGGAATTCTATCATAAAATTACAGACTATAAGAGTGAATCCTAGAAACCATCTTCACCATTTCTACTTTTTAAAAAAGTTACAAAATCCGATCTTTATAAACTATATAAATAAATACAATCTGTGCTGAATACATTTTGCAAATCACAATTATAGTTCCTACTGTTTATACTTTGTAAGGCTCACAATGCATTTCATGTTATTCAATTAGCTTGGAGCAAACAGAGCATGTCCAAAGGAAGGATATCATGATGTGAGGAGAGTTCCAAGCGAGTCCTACAATCATTGAAAAACTGTTTTACTTTTTACTTGCCTGAGACAAGAAAAGACTGGATAGGGATCATAACTCACGTAAAACATCACAAAGATTTTCACTGAATAGAATTTAACACATTTTCCTTCCTTCCTTCCTTTCTCTTTTGTGGTTCCAGGAAAAGGGGTATACAGAAGATACTAATCCAACATCAACACCTGTCACAACCAGAATGGGAAAGATGTCTAAATGTTTCAGCAAGCTGTTTAAATCCATTGAGTTGGGTGTAGGGAGGTATGATTTCAACAGAGGCCCTAGAATTGGCCAATCTATCCTTTGCCTCTTTTTTTTAATTAAAAAAGTTTTTTTAGTGGGGGAGGTAATTAGGTTTATTTAGGTATTCAGTGGAGGTACTAGGTATTGAACCCAGAACCTCATGCATGCTAAGTGTGCACTCGACCACTGAGCTCTACCCTTCTCCTCTGCCTCTATTTTAAGTGACATTCTCAATGCATTTTTTCCCTCCAGGCATCAATCCCAGGACAGAAATCATGTGTCTTGCAAATCCGGACTTAGATGAATCCATTCCAACTTTTTGTTCTCTTATTTCCTTAAGAATTATTTTTCCTTTTGCCTCCTTCCTGATTTGCTGTAATGTTTCTACCCAGGGCCTCTCTCTTATTTCATTGTGTCTGTTAGTAATATTAAAACTTGTGAAAAGGCCCTGTTTCTCTCCACGAAGCCTGGATCCAAAGCTTCTTTACATGAACTATCTATGTCCTCCCAATGAAGTTTGTGTTTTCTACCAACAGGATGCTTAAATTATTTCAAACATCATAGTTATATTCAAATATAACACCTAATCACAGCTTTGTTTGGTGTCAGGATATTCACAGCCTTCTAACAGGCACTTTAAACCAATTATATTACTTAATTTGTATAACAACCATGGAAAATAGATATTATGCTTACTTTAGCAGAAGGTAATACAAAGGCTCAGCAAGGTTAAGTAGTCTGGCCTCTGTGATTGGTCTGCTTTGGCTCCCAGTGATACTGTCTTTCCACAGGCTTATCTCACAGCATCAGCTCTAGTGGCTTGCAGGCTGAAGGTGGAATCACCTGAAGACTTAACACACTCACTTATCCGGTGGCTTCTTTTGACTATTTTCTTGTATCTCCTTAAAGTTTAGTTGGGTCTGTTAACTGGAACAGTAACATGGATTCTGATGTGGCCTGAGATTCTTTACAACATGATCGCCTGATACCAAGGGCTGAGCAGAGAGACAGAGACAGACTCCAGAAAACACAAGGATGGTGCAGTGCCTTTCGTGACCTAGCCAGTAATACCATATAATGTCACTTCTGATACAATATATTGATTAAGGTGGTAACATAAGGGAGAAGAAATAAGCCTCCCATATGGTCAGATACTAGAAGACTAGAGGAGCATGTTGTACTGAAGTAATATTATAGACATTTAAACAATGCATGTTTTGTTGCAAATTTATTCATGGCCCAGAGCACTGTCTCCAATATTTTGAATTGTTTATTTCTTTTTCTTTGCCACTTATTGATCGGACCTTGGAGAGTGAGTAGAGTCCAAAAGCCTTCCATAAGTCAAATCTGGTTTCATGAAGTACAATCATTAGGTCTTTGGGAGTTGCCTTTACAATTCTCACTGACCTTGGAATCAACCAGCACAGTACCACGTTGATTTTGCAACTCGGGCTTTTAAAATAACTCAATTTGCACCAAACGTCCAAGAAAAAGCAGACCATACCATCTACTCCTCTACAATATGTTATGATTCCATTGCAATAAAACATTTGATGTTTAGCCACAACTGTAGTTAAATTTCTGTAACTGTGCACGGCAGTACATTCATAGACTATAATGTCATTCAACATGTCAACAACACATTCTCCCTAAAGGGATGACTTTTATATATATTTTTTAAATAGTACTGACTGTGCTGCTTCTCTTTTTTTTTTTTTTAACATCATTTCTGAAAAGACCATGGTCCTATAATCCCTTTTGTTTTAATTGTAGGTGTTTTCAAAATAATCAGTGTGTGATAATTAGAAGAATATGTAGTATCAGGGATGAAGTGATTAGGAGAAAAAACAAGCCACCAAAACCAAGGCTTACATTATGAAGCTATGGTAAACTTTATCACAGAAATTTACTCATTGCTTCTAGTCAATATAACACATTTATAAACTCCTAATATTTTATCCTCAGAATATTTGCTCTGCTTGGAATTTTTCCAAACATCTTTTCTTCACTTTCCTGCATCCTAATACTGACCATCCTTCTTGATTCATTTCAAAGAGCTCCCCCTGGGCATATACCTGGAGGAAAATCTAATTCAAAAAGATACATGCACCCCAATATTCATAGCAGCACTCTTTACAATAGCCAAAACATGGAAGCAACCTAAATGTCCATTGACAAATGATTGGATAAAGAAGATGTGGCATATGTGTACACACACACACACACACACACACACATCATGGAATACTATTCAGCCATAAAAACGATAAAATAAAGCCATTTGCAAAAACATGGATGGACCTGGAGATTGTCGTACTAAGTGAAGTAAGCCAGAAGGAGAAAGAAGAATATCATATCATATCACTTACATGTGGAATCTAAAAAAATGACACAAATGAACTTACTTACAAAATAGAAACAGACCCAGACAACAAACTTGTGGTTACTGGGGGGAAAAGGGGGACGTGGAGAGATAAATTGGTAATTCAGGACTTGCAGATACTGACTACTATATATAAAATAGATAAACAGCAAGGTCCTACTGTACAGCACAGGGAACTATATTCAGTACCTTGTAATAGCCTATAATGAAAATTATTACGAAAAGGAACGTATATATATATATATGAGTGAATCACTATGCTATATACTAGAAACGAACACAACATGGTAAATTGACTATGCTTCAATTAAAAAAGTCAAACAAACAAAACACCAAAGAGCTCCCATATGAGTCTGTACCTCATGAAAATGTCCATTCTTGAGACTTCCACTTCTGGGAAGATGAAATAGATGTACTTTTTTCCTATTCCTCCTGCTAAGTACTATTAATTAACATAGCTTATTCTATATAAAGCATAAGGAATTTATGAAACATTGAGAGAAGAAGGAAGGCTAGCTTGGGAACTCAGGGTCCAAGTAATGTCATGTTGGTGAGTTCCTTGAGTTTCCTTTTAGCCTTATGTATGCCATACTTGGACCTATAGAAGACAGCACCCCAGAAATGCTAATGGGTGGAACCAAAAATTACCAATAAAAACCTGCTCTCCCAAGCCCAACCAGAGACCAGGAAGGAGGCAGTCCATCAAGAAAGAAACCATTTAGACAATAATCCATCTACTCTAGACAAACATTATAGCAAAAATAGCGGCCACACTGCCATTCATACCAGCAATGTCTGAGTGATCAGTCTAGACTTCCATTCTTGCCAGGTATAATGAAATGTTCTAACACCCCCACCAGAGTGGTGTCAGAGGACAAGTGAAGAGTCAGAACCTTCACTTCTGACAGATGGTAATTTTCATCCCCACTTCTCAACATGGTGTCAGAAGAGACAGTGTGAACAGCCGAGACTTTCAGCTCCTAGTCTCCCAAACAGTAACAAGGTACTCCTCTCCCTCTCAGCTGGGGTGTTGCCAGAGACCTAGCAGAGAATCAGGACTTTCATCATCACCAGGTGGTATTAAGGCCGACACCTCCTCCACATGGTGTCTCTTGCAATACCAAGAATTAGTAATTCCACAAATTGAATCAAAAACACAATCAGTAGATATAAATGCTGAGACGACAGATATATTAGAATTATCTGACAAAAAAATGAAAGTGACATCATAAAAATGATTCTAAGAATTATGAGCACATTTAAACTTGAAAAAGAGCATTTATAAAATTTATAACTTACAGCTAACATTATACTTACTAAATGAGAGACAATGCATTCCTATCACAATCAAGAACAAGGCAAAGATATCTGCCCTTATCACTCTATTCAACACGATGCTGGAAGTTTTAGGCAGTGCAGTAAGGTAAGAAAAGGAAATTAAAGGCATGCAGATCCTAAGCAGAAACTTCCTTCTGTGCAGATGACATGATTGTCTACATATCCCAAGAAATCTACAAAAAAATTATCTAAGAAATAATGAGTTCAGTAAGGTTGTGGGATACAAGATAAATTTGCATAAATGAATTGAATTTCTCTCTCTGTATATAAACAAACATGTATACCAACACTGCATACAAAATATGATACACAGTTACTCAAAAACAAATGAAGTGCAAATGTGAATAAAAAATTTGCAGGAGTAGTAAACTAAAAAACTACAAGATCCTGATGAAAAACAAAATCTAAATAAATGAAAACACATGCATATTCATGGTTTAGAAGATTCAACCTAATATTATAGTAATTCTCCACAAATTGATATAAAGATTTTATTCAGTTGCTGTAGAAACCTCAGCAAGACTTTTTGGACATATAAACAAGAGCATTCTAAAATTATTTTAAAAATATATGGAAAGCAAAGGATCTAAAAATAGCTAGAACAAGTCTGAAAAATAAGAATGAAGTGGGAGGCAATAAGTTTACCTCTTTTCACCTTTTCTTCTGTGGCTACAGTAATCAAAACTGTGTGGTACTGGTGGGGAGGTAGACACATATATCAGGGGCACAAAGCAGAGAACCAAGAAGCAGATCCACACATACGCCCATGTGATTTTTGACAAAAATGGAAACACAATTTAATGGAACAAAAAATAGTCTTTCAATTAAGTAGTGCTGGTTCAATTGTAGCTCCCTAGGCAGAAAAGAACCCTAAGTGCTACCTCCTATACAAAAATTAAATCAAAATGGCTCACAGATTTAATGGAAAAGCAAAGGAAGAAATATTTTGGTTAAAAAAGAGAAAATCTTTGGAATTTAGGTTAAGGCAAAGGCTAAGGCTAGAGTTATAGTCCTAATACCAAAATTGTAACCTGTAAAATGAACAACTGACAGATTGTATTTCATTAAAATTAATAAATTTTCCTCTGTGAACTACTCTGCTAAGAGGATGAGAAGCAAGCTAAGACTGGGAGAAAATATATATACACCATGTAACCATCAGAGGATGAGCCCCTACAATGTATTAAATAACTCTCCCAATTCAACATTAAAAGAGAAAAATCCTACTAGAAAATGGCCAGAAGGCATAAAGGGCACTTCACCAAAGAAAAAAAAATCACATGAAAAAGAATTCCAATATCACTCACCAATATCCTTAGGGAAATGTGGAGTTAAACCACACGAGTTATCACTAAATGTATATTTAAAAGGCTAAATTTAAAAAGCAGCAATAGCAGTAAATGCTGATGAGGGTGCAGAGGAATTGATTTATTTGTATTTTGTTGGTGTACCTTTAAAATGACACAGCGACTCTGGAAACAGTTTCTTAAATAATTAAAAATGCAACTACCATGTGACCCAACAATTATACTCTTGGGCACATATCCCAAAAACGGGAAACTTAGGTTCACACTGAAATGTGTACATGGATGTTTGTAGAATCTTTATTTGTAAGGGCCAAAAATGGGAAGCAACCTAGATATCCTTCAATGGAGGGGTGGTGAAATTAACTAGTGTACATCTGCTCTATGGAATACTAGTCATTAATATAAAGGTATCAAAGTATTGATGCACTGCAACAATCCAGATGAATGTCCAGAGAATTATGCTCAATGAAAAAAAAAACACACTAATTCTAGAAGGTTACATACTGTATTATTCCATTTAGATGACATTCTAGAAATTATAAAAGTAAAAAGATAGAGAAGAAGAGTAGATGGCAGAGCCTAAATAAGGGGTGGGGCAGGGGATAAGTGAATGTGGCTTTAAGAGAGCAATTTGAATGAGCTATCAAGCCATGAAAGACATGGAAGAAACTTAAAAGACATATTACTAAATGAAAGAAGCCAGTCTGAAAAGGCTACAAACTGTACGATTCCAACCAAATGACATTCTAGAAAAGGCACAGCTACAGGAACAATAAAAAGACAGTGGTTTCCAGGGGTTTGGGGAGAGGGAGGGAGGGAGGGATGAATAGATGGAGCACAAGGGATTTTTAGGGTGATGAAATTATTCTGTATGATATTATAGTGACAGCTACATATCATTATGCATTTGTCAAAACCCATAGAATGTACAACATCAAGAGTGAACCCTAATGTAGACTATGGGCTTTGGCTGATAATAACATGTTTATGTTGGTTCATCGATTGTACCAAACATGCCACACTGATGAGGGATGTTGAGGGTAGGGGAGTTACATACTCGCCTACGTGTGGAAGGGGAGGGCTATGCGGGAACTCTGTATTTTCTGCTTGATTCTGCTGTAAACCTGAGACTGCTCTAAAAAAAAAAAAAATTTTTTTTTTAAAACGGCAATTTGAAGGATCCTTGTGGTAATGGAAATGTTCAGTATCTTGTCTGTACAACTAATAACATATTGGTTGTGCTATCTCATTAGGGTTTTGTAGATCTCTAATGAGGAACTGTATAAAGAGTACAGACTTTTTGGGCCAGTGAATCACATCCTGTCTACTCTTCAGTGTCTTCTCACTTTGCATTGTCATTCTTTTACTACTTAAGGGAATTGAACGTTCTTGATGATGGTTTTCTTGGCTCAGAGTCTATAAACACCGGTCTCTCCTCCTGGAATGACCTCTAAGAGACTGCAGTAAGTAGGAGAAATTTAGTTGCACACTATTTAAGGTTATAAACAGTGGACAATGGAAATACAAAGACTGAAAAATAAGTCTTGCCAGGGAGACAGGAAAGACAGAAAGGCCAGTTTACCAGAAATGTTTTTGAATCTAGCTTTAAGGTGCCTGTATCATAGCACGGCTCATAATAAAATGATACCTAAATAGATGAGCATGAGCAATGTGTCTCCTTTAGTTGGGCGGGGAGCCTGTATTCAAAATTCTTGTCATGATTTTCTGAAATATTAGAAATACACAAAAATTTATCAGTTCTAGAAGTCCTCCAAAGACATTAAAATGCCAGGAATACAGTAGCTTGAATTGGAAGACTTTTCAAAGGCAAATATATTTAACAGTGACCTCTTTTTAAAAATTAAGCACAAGTTTAACAATGAAGATCTTTATGCAGTCTAGGACCTTGACACTTCCTGCATCACCACCTTCCCAAATCACTATAAACATGCTGTCCATAAAAAGTGTTCTTTCATTGCAACCTATCTTTTCACATTTTTTTTTTTAACTTTAATTGTATCAGGAAAATCCCACAATAACGTCACCTTTGAATCTGTCAGTCAGCTTTCCGCAGAACAGGTCTGCATGGTTTTAGACTTAAGGAGGGGCAGTAGAGGGAGCTCTGACAGCACTGACGTAAACGTTCCATTGCAGTGAGCTGGCAATCTCACGGACTCAGTGAGGAACTGACACCTCGTGAGATCCACTGTGATTTGCAAGAACATTTGAGGTAATCCACATAAGACCAAAAACATGGAAATAGTTTAAATATCCACATTGTGTCTCATTTTTCTGGAGATCTTTGAAATCACTGTTGATAAAAGACCATTCTACCATATACCTGGATTCCTCACCCCTATGCCTATCTCCTTTCTTTCATTTTAAATGTCAAGCATAGATTTCAAAATCAATACCAAAAAAATATTTGGTGCGACATCGTAAAACTTAATTTGTCTCTCTGATGGATAAAGGGAACAAACTAATTTTCCCTCTTCTCCATGAGTGACCCTCACTCATTGGCCCTTCTGATTCATAGTGCTTTTCATTTCCTGGTTTTTAAGCCTGACTCTAATTTAACTCTCCTGTGTTCCCCCAGATCTTCAGTTTACCATTCCACTGACTTCCCACCTGCCCTTCCTAATCACAGGCCAATAGTTTGATGACAGAAAGAGCCAGTGACTTTCCCGAGAAGTCCCTTAGAAACTTCTCCCCTGAGGTTAGTGAGAGTGACAGGGAGAAATTCACAGCCATTGCTACTAATGTCATTTAGCAGCAGCGTTAAAAAAGGAACCCCCCAGGCACAGCCAACAAAGGTCATCCAGAAAGCACCCCGGCCAGCATGTAGCAAAATACCAGAGTTGCTGCTTCCCATCATAAACTCTATTACTCATCCGTCCTGTGCCTCAGAGTGTCTGTAACTATTCACCAGCAACCATTCTCAGACTGAGGCCACCCACAGTGCCATTGTTATCAAGTCGGGAGAGTGACTTTTTTCAGGTGCTTAGACCTAAATGAAAAAAACCAAACAATGTTCATGGTTCTGCCTCTTCTTGTCATCCACACTTAGAATATCACTTTAGTTAACTCTGAATCTCAGTTTATTCATCTGTAGAACAAGTTTAGTAATGCCCATATTGCAAGGATTTGCAAGACTCGAAGATTTATGTGGTATTTGACATAGTTTTTGGCACAATGAAAGGATTTTATGAAGACAGTAATATTATATTTACTGCAATTTCTCATGTCCTTAATATACTGACAATTTTGGAAAAGTCTTAAGACATCTATTTAGCTACTGCTATTACCTGACGGAGTTTTAGTTACTGCTATTAGATGAAGTCTTTTTTTTTTTTTTTTTTTTAACATGCACTTACTCTGAGAGGTACAGAGTCCCAGTGAAATGTCATAAAAAAGTACCCAGTTGCAAGCTGTCCCTTTACGGTAAGTGGTCACCAATTATCCTCCACTACCTCAGTTATTCAAGGTACTGAGAACAGACTTGGCCAGAATTATAGAAGTAGTAATACCAGTGGGAGAAATCAGTGATCTCTATTCCAAAAACTAAAGTAGAGAATTATGAGATTCATCCCAAGAACTAAATGCAGAAGCCAGAGTTGAACGTTTTTGTTTTACTAGAGACTCAATGTCAGGGAATACATTTACAAAACCTTTGTTAAATTACAGAACCATTATAACTAACTCAGACGATCCTTGTATTGCTTAAAATTTGTCTCTTTGAGATTGTGAGCATTAGCTGTCTACAAAACACAAAGGCATGTGGATTTTCCATTGAGCAGATTTTATAAGTGGGAAGATTTCAGTGGTTGCTTTGAAATCCTCAGCAAGTATAAATTCTTCACATACTTTTTGCATCATGTTTAGTTCAGGGGTTAAGAAAGTATATAAGGCATGTTCTGTCTTCAAAATGTGTATAGTTCAAAAAGGAGGCATTAAAACAAACTGCTGTTTAATAACACAATTATTACAATGGGGTGCAATAGATATGGTTTAAAGTGATCATAGAAGTCTTCACAGACAGTTACTATTTGAGAAGAGGATTAAAGAATGGGTAGGATTTGACCAGGTGTAAAATATGGGTGAGGTATCAGAACGCTTTAGATGTTTTATGTATGGGGAAAAACATCTCTCACTTCCTATTTTTCTCCCCTGGGAAATAATGGAGACTCCACATCTAAGGTGATAATTAGGGGGAAGTACCATAGCCTAGCATGGGCAGTGGCTACCAGGACAGTCTGAGCTCCTGCATCGGCTGTCACGAAATAGAGGAAAGCCAGGTTACTGACCGGGCGTTGACAAGTAATCCTCAGTGGAAAGTGGAAATGTCTATGGCTTTTTTAACTACTTTTTCCCCTCAAAATCATAATCTTCTTGGTTTTTCAGATCGATAAAGGGTCCTCTACTTCTCCTGGCCATGTTGACTCCAATAGCTTAAAGAATGTATGACGAGAACAAAGGGCAGTGTTGGCATGCCCTGCAGGACAGAGAATCAAGCCAGCAATATTGAACACTTTTTTTTTTTGGATAACTGAAAGGAAGAAACTCCTATCCTGTGCCTTAGACCATGTCGATGCACTGACTATGCTGGGAGTCACATGCCATTTCCCCTTCTCTGTTAGACTGAGATCTCTAAGGGTTAGGGTTCTATTTTACCTACTTTGAATAGAGGACTTGGGGTCATAACTAGGATTTTTTCTGTATCAGTAATCAACTGAAGGGTAAGAATTTAGTGGTAGGTGGAGAATTCTGAGGCAGGGTGTACATTCAACTAAAACGGGATATCTTAACTAAGGCTGAAGCAAAGTCCAATATGTTGCTATCAGGAGTGGTGGAAGGCACAGCCCAGGAGAAATTTAAAGTGTTAAACAGTGAGAGTACCAGAAATATTCTCAAGGAGCACTACCTTTCAGTTGTGGTAAACTAAGGCTCCAGCAAGTCCCAGAGGACAATTACTAGAAAGCTGAATACATCAACATCAGATTAGGAGAAATTATTATGGCTCCTACCACCACTAACTAACCATAAAGCAAAAGGCCTGGGTCTACAACTTATAGGATGTTACTAAAATACTATTTTTTACCATATTATGGCTTCATAACTAAATAGTTATTTAATATAACTGAGCCTCAGCTCCCTAATCTGTTAAAAAAAAAAAAAAGAGAAAGACATATGTCTATTCTTCAGGGTTACTGCAATCATTTGTTGTGATTATGTCTTACATAATGCATGGGACTTTTACACACTGTCCTTTCCTTGATGCTGAGAAGATCACCACCACACCATCCCACCTGCGGCACTAGGCGAGGTCTACAGTAAGGATTGGACCGAACTTTAAAATAGTGCTTGGTATGTGTTAGGCACTCAGTAAATACAGACGACCTTTAAATAACATGGGTTTGAACTGCATGGGTTCATTTATATGCAGATTTTCAACACTAAATACTACAGAACGACAGGATCCACACACGCACAACTGCAGATATGGAGGAACCAGGTACACAGAGTGTTGACTATAAATTAGAGACTATGCAGAGGGTAGATTGTCCCTAAACCTCTCATTGTTCAAGGGTCACATGTATTTGGTAAAACAAATGATCTGATATAATCACTCTTCAATATTAGAAGAAACTGGATGATGCAGATTTGATGGGAAGTAAAAGTGCCATGAAAGAAAGTGCTATAAAATGGTTTATTCCATTGCTCTCTTTTATACAGAGGAAATTTGGGAAAAAAACAGATCAAGTGTCTACTCAGCACAGCCAGTTAAAGGCAGAGCTTAACAACTAAACTATGGTGTTGGTTTTCCTTTGTTCTCTTCATATCATTTTGTTTTTATTAACTAGGTTAAGTTGGATAGATAGTACAAGAGATCCTTGGAGAAATATTTATTCTTTATTTGATTCTAGAGAATTCAATGACTGTTCATTCAGACCAGTGGTTCTCAAAACACAGTATGCAACACACAAACACAGAGAACACATCTCAGGGATGATGTGTGTGCGTGTGTGTGTGTGTGTGTGTGGTGTGGGCATGCACCCAAGAGTTCTTTTTACTAGGCTTACTCCCATAGATACAACTTATTTTACTTGAGGTGGAACCCAGACAGCTGCATTTTTAATGGAAAAATGTAATTTGGATATAAATTAATTATTTTCTATTTGAGAAATACTACTTAACATTCCTTCCTTGTTTTATTTCTAATCATTTATCCACTCAACAATTATTTTAAAATAATAATGTAATAAATGTCTGAGTGCCACAGCCTAACTAAATAAAATGATAAGATTTTATCACTGGCTTCATGGTTATTCAAACAAAATTGAGATTTTCTTTGTAAATTTCCCATGATTCTCTTCCCATTTCCCTACTCAAAAGTAATCACTCTTCTGATTTTTTTCTGTTGCATTCTTATAAATGTTTATTATACTATTATTACTTATTTATGTAGCTATAATCTCTTTGCAGCTGTCTTTACTGTACTCAAACTTTAAATAAGGTTATCATACAGCATGAATCATTCAGTATCTTGCTTTTTGGTAAATATTGTAATTTTGGGATGCTGGTGCATAAATTTCAGTTTAACTTTAGCACAGGGTTCTAGTCCATAAATATCTCATACTTTTAAAATCCCTATCTTACTTATGTGTACTTATGTTATTTCTGTTTTTTGTTATGAAAACAATGCTGTAATTCAAACCTGATATATGTTTTTCTATGTATATGCTTAGAAGTAATGGTTTTACTGGACATTAACATATGGCTAATATATTTAAAAGTACTGGGGATAACAATGAAAATTTGGGGCAATTTACTTAATCTAACATAGCTCAATTTCTTTTCCTAAAAGTGAGGATAGTAATTCCTAGATTTCATAAAGATTAAATGGGTCATCTATTGTGAAAGTCATGGAAATTGTGACAACAAATAGCCCCTCCATTTTCTTCATTCTAATTACATCTATGAACAGAGAACTGAAGACACAGAACTGTTATGAATACAGTAAGGATTTCACATATTTATCTAAGTCAGAGAAGTCACCCATATAAATGAGAAACATCTGTATTCTGTCTGAGTTTGTCTGAATAATTTTTGCTTTGATATTCAGAATCATCATCTTTAAATTTCTGAGTTTGTGACCTGTACATGTGGGTGGTGTGTGTGTTTCTCCAATTTGAAAAAAAAAAAAAAAAAGGAACAGTGCCACTGAATCTTATTTCTTATTCTGTCCCTTTTCTCCTCCTCTATTTTATATTCATTTGGTTGTCCTTGCTGAATCTTCTCAGGCTTTTCATCCAAATGCAAACATTAAATGAAGGCTTTCCTGCAATTTCAAAGCAAAGCAAAGCAATTCCCCTAAAGGGAGAGAAGGCAGTTGTTGATTGTCTACAGACACAGTGAGGCACAGTGTGCACTTTTAGAAGGAGAAAGGCAGGGCCAAGCTAAGAATAGAAGGCCAGGACAATGGTGCTGTCTGACACAAGTTGTTGGGACAGGGAGGAAAGGAAATCAAAGCATACAGGTTTTAGTCATAGTACGCACCAGGCTCTGTCCTGGGCATCCTCACCACTTTTACAAGATAGGGCAGGTGACTGCCTGTGTTTGCAGATTTCAAAGTTATGGAGAAGGCCAATGTCACTCGTCCATTTTCTCCTTCCTCAGAGAATCTCATTTCTCTCTGGTTAATTTTTTTTTTTTCACTTCTCCTGCCCTCCAACATGTCAAAGCCTACTTTTTAGTTACCAAACTAAAACTTATATACATAACTTTATAGAATGCACAATTTCCCTGAAAAAATGTAACATGATGTTTCCTCTGGGCTCAGAAATTCTATCTATAAATATGACATATAATAATACTTTGAAATTAGGAGAAATATTTATATAAAGATAGTTATTTCAACATTGTTTAGACTCAAAAAAGGAAATCATTAAATGCATGATGACTGAGGGATAAATAACTAAAGTAGCATATATTTGTGTTAGAGAATATTAGGTAGCAATTAAACTGTTCATAAATAATTTATAAACATGCAAAAAAGCTTATCACACAAAGTTGAGGAAACAAAATAGGATAAAAATCCAATTAGATTTCAACTGTGTAAAAACACACACTTTACAAAAGGGAAATCTATAAAGTGACTAAAAATGCAAATAAAAGTAAAATTTGTTTATATTTTTGTCTTTATTATAATACTGTATGCATTTTTCATATTTCTATGTATTTTTCAGTTTTACAATGGGTATTTATAGTCAGAAAAACATTTAAGTTATAGGAAAAATAAAATATTGTTATTATTTATAGGAAGCTCTTTGTGTAAGATGAAAGGAGTTGGAGTTAGAAAACAGTGTTTTGCTAGCCGAAGATTTGCTATGAAACCAGCCAAATTATTTGAATTCTATGGCCTCACTTAGTGAGGTTATTTAACCAAGCTACTCATGGTCCAGGTCTAGGGGTCTCCTAAGGGCTAAATGAGCAGATCAGAGTGGAGGTATCTCACAAATGGTTCAGAAAACAAACGTGCACACCATATTTTCCCAAAGCAGTCCTACTTTCTTTCACATGGGATAAGAGGTCATGTTTTATTTTCCCTAAAAATCTTCTCTGGCCTGAAGATGTTGAGTGGATGAAGGGCAGAGGCAGTGTCCCATGGGTGGACTTCTGCTAGCAATTTGCTGTAGAAAACACATGGGCTTCCAAGTGAAACAGATCTGGTCATTGGTGGGAAGATCTGATGTCTCTTAATCCACTTCTTTACATATAGGGTGAAATTAACATCACTCCTTTCACAGGGTTGCTTTGAAGATTAATGTTGATGACATGTCTGCAATGCCTTTAAGGCATGGTCTGAAACAGGGTTTGAACAAATGTGTTGCCCTGCCTCATATAGTGCCAACTTTTCCAACCAGCAGCAAGCATTCTGTATTTTTTATTTCCACTAATGAAAGTGATTTAAGCACTATGCAATCATGTAAACACTCTTGAGCTGAAACAGTAAACAAGGAATAGGGGCATAATGTAGTAAATCATAAAGCCAAAAAAAAAAAACAAAAACAAAAAAACCCTACAAAAGAGTCACTTCCCATGTCAACTGCTCCTAACACTACTAGAGGTAATTTCTAGTTGATAATCAAAACTTGTCATTACTAGCTGTCAAAAGGCCACAAAAATACAGTGAAAATTAACACGGTTCCTTTCTTATTATAAACCTAATGGAGATAAAAAGACATATGTGGACATGGTGTAAAGGACATGGCAATTCTCTTGGGCCATTTTTATAAGGACATTAATTTGCCCTCATAATCTAATCACTTCCTCAAAAGCTCACTTCCTAATACTATCACATTGAGCATTAAGAATTCGATACATGATTTTGAGAGGACACAAATATTCAGCCCATAGTATGAGTACACACACAAAAGAACTGAAAGCAGGATCCTAAAGAAATATTTGTACACACATGTGCGTATCACCAATATTCAGCAATTTGCTAAAACATGGAAGCAACTTGGATGGATAAACAGATACCAATGGATAAACAGATAAGCAAAATGTGGTATATACATATAATATTCAACCTTAAAAAGAAAAGATATCATTACATAGGCTACAACATGGATGTTGGTTGAAGTCCATTTACTAATAAGTGAAATACACCAGTCACAAAAAGATAAATATTATAAGATTCTGCTTATATGACATATTAAGAATGGTCAAAGTCATAGAAATACAAAGTAGAATGGTTGTTGCCAGAGCTGGGGGGGGGGGAGAGAATAGGAAGTTATTATTTAATGGGTAAAGAATTTCAATTTAACAAGATGAAAAGATTTTGGAGCTGGTTGGTGGTTGCACAACATTATAAATGTATTTAATACCAGTAAACTACACACTTAAAAATGATTAAGATCATGGAAGGAGTGGCCAAGATGGTAGTGTAGGACAACTCTGAGCTTACCTCCTCCCACAGGCATGCCAAAATTATAACTATATACAAAGCAACTATTGACGAGAATGACCTGAAGACTAGCAGAAAAGATTTTCTACAGCTCAAGATGTAAAGAAGGAACCACAATGAGAAGGATGGGAGGGGTGGAGACACAGTATGGTCAACCCCACAGCCCTGGGTGGGCAACCCACAAATGGGAGGATAATAACAACTGCAGAGGTTCTCCCCAAGGAATGAGGGGTCCAAGCCTCCCACTGGGCTCCCCAGCCCAGGGGTCCTGTACCAATAAGACAAGCCCCTAGAACACTTGGCTTTGAAGGACAGTGAAGCTTACTTATGGGGAGCCAGAGAGCTGTAGGAAATTAAGATTAAGACTAAAAAAAGACTAAACTAAGACTCTGCTCCAAAAGGGTACATACAAAATCTCACACACTCCAAGACCAAGGGCGGAATCAGTAATTTGAAAGAAGTCTGAGTCAGACTCACTTGCTGATCTTGTAGACTACTGGAGAGGCAGGAGTCAACTGGCACTCACCCTGGGGATATAGACACTAGTGGTGGCCATTCTGGGGAGCTTGTTCTACCACAAGCACAGTGGTGCTGGCAAGCACCATGTTAGAGTCTTCCCTCTAGCTTACTGAAGCCAGGACCCAACTCTGCCCACCAGCCAGTTAGCAACAGTCCTGGGACCTCCCCAGGGCCAAGCAGCTAGCTGAGTAAGGACACAGCCCCACCTACAAAATGACCCCAGACCTGACCCCACCCATTAGCCATCAACACCAGCTCTGGGACCCCTATCCCCCACAGCCAGAGACCCCAGGACCCAGGTTGGCCCACCAGTAGGTCGGCACCAACCCCAGGACACCCTGGGCCTCAGCACTGCCCAAGAGCAGGTGGACAGCAGCTCTGGTATGCTTGAGCCCCTCAGCCAGCCACCAGGGATCTAGCCCCACTCACCAGTTAGGTAGCACTAACCCCCAGGATCTGGCCTCACCCACCAGCCCCAAGACCCTCACAGGCAGAACATCCAGAACAGAAAATCAGTAAGAAAATAGTGGCCTTAAATGACATAGTTGGTCAAATGAATTTAAAGATATGTATGAAACATTCCATCCAAAGCAGAATACACATCACTTTCATGTGCCCATGGAACAATCTCCAGGATAGATCACATACTAGGCCACACAAAAAAAGTCTCAGTAAATTTAGGAAGAATGAAATCATTTCAAGCATCTTTTCTGACCACACTTTGAGGCTAGAAATAAATTTTAAGGAAAAAAACTGCAAGAAACACAAACACTTGGCAGCTATCAATACACTATTAAAAAAATCAATTGGTCACTGAGGAAATCAAAGAGTAAGTCAAAAAATGTCTGGAGACAAATGAAAATAAAAATAAAAATACAAGAATCCAAAATCTATGAAACAAGAAAAATCTCAAATGAACACCCTAAACTTATACCTTAAGCAACTAGAGAACAAACAAAACCGAAAGTCAGAAGAATGAAATAAATCAAAGATCAGAGCAGAAATTAATGAAATAGAGACTGATAAAGCAATAGAAAAGATAAATGAAACTAATAGAAAAGACAAATGAAACTAAGAGCTCGTTCTTTGAAAAGATAAACAAAATTGATAAACTTTTAGCTACACTCAAAGAAAAAAAGAAGCCCAAAATAAATAAAATCAGCAGTGAAAAAGGAGGAGTTACAGCTGACACTACAGAAACACAGAGGATCACAAGATATTGCTATGAACAGTTATATACCAACAGGATGGACATCTCTGAGGAAATGAAAAAATTCCTAAAAAAATATATATTCCAAAACTGAATCAGAAATAAATAGAAGATATAAACAGACCAATTACCAGTGTTGAAATTGAATCACTATTAAGAAAGAAAAAAAAAAAAAAAAAAAAAACAACACCCTACAAACGAAAAGTCCAGGATTACAGGGCTGCACATGTGAATTCTACCAAACATTTAGAAAAGAATAAACACCTATTTTTCTCAAAGTATTACAAAACATTACAGAGGTAGGAGTGCTTCCAAACTCATTAAAGACCAGCATTACCCTGCTATTAAAATCAGAGGAAACCATCACAAAAAAAGAAATTACAAGCAAGTATTACTGATGAACACAGATGTCAAAATCTTCAACAAAATATTAATGAACTGAATTCAGCAATACATTAAAAGGATCATACACCATGATCAAGTGGTATTTATTCCAGGGAAGCAAGGATGGTTCAGTACCTGAAAATCAATGGTGGTATGCCACAAAAACAAACTGAAGAATAAAAATCATATAATTATCTCAATAGATGCAGAAAAAAACTTTCAACAATGTTCAACATCCATGATATGATAAAAGCTCTCAACAAAATGAGTACAGAGGACACATACCTCAACATAGTCAAGGCTATATGTTACAAACCACAGCTAATATCATACTCAGCTGTGAAAGCTGAAATCCCTTTCTCTAAGATCAGGAAGGAAAAAAAGTATACTCACTCTCACCAGTGTTATTCAACATAATATTGGAGGTCTTAGCCACTACAATTGAACAAGAGAAAAAAAGAAATCCAAATTGGAAAAGAAGTAAAACTGTCACTGTTTGCAGAAGACACAATACTACACATATAGAAAATTCTAAAGATGCCACCAAAAAACTATTAGAACTCAGTGAATTCAGTAAAGTTGCAGTATACAAAACTAATATACAGAAATCTGTTGTGTATCTATATACAAACAACAGATTTTCAGAAAGAGAAATTAAGAAAAAGATTAAATTTACAATTGCATCCAAAATAAAAACTTAGGAACCAATCTAAGGAGGTAAAAGATCTGTACTCAGAAAACTATAAACATTGATGAAAGAAATTTAGGACATCACTAATAAAATTTATTTTGTTTATGGATTGGAAGAATTAATATTATTAAAGTAACCATACTACCTAAGGCAATCTACAGATTCAGTGTAATCCCTAATGAAATATCAAGGCATTTTCCCACAGAACTAGAACAAAGGATTTTAAAATTTGTATAGAAACACAGAAGACACTGAATGGCCACAACAGTCTTGAGAAAGAACAAAACTGGAGCTATTGAGCTCCCTGATTTCAAACTATACTATAAAGCTACAGTAACCAAAACAGTACAGTACTAACACAAAAACAGACACATAGACCAATGGAACAGAATAGAGAGCCCAGAAACGAACCCATGCTTATATGGTCAATTAATCTATGACAAAGGCAATAATGTAAAATGAGGAAAAGATATCTTTTTCAGTAAATGCTGTTAGGAAGACTGGACAGCTTCATGCAAAAAAATCAAACTGGATTACTTTCTCATACCATTTGCAGAATAATTTCAAATGGATTAAGGATTTAAAACTATGATCTGAAGCCATGAAATTCCAAGAAGAAAACAGGCATATGTGCTTTGACATCAATCTTAGCAGTATTTTTGGATAGATCTCCTAAGGCAAGGGAAACAAAGGCAAAAATAAACAAATAGAACTAACCTAAATCCTTTTGCACAGCAATGGACTATCAACAAAAAGAAAAGGCCACCTACAGAATGGGAAAACATATTTGTAAAATATATATCTGATAAGAGAGTTAATATCCAAAATATACAAAGAACATACAACTCAACATAAAAACAAAAACGTGATTTAAAAATGGGCAGAGGAACTGAATAGACATTTTTGCAAAGATACAAGATGGCCAATATGAAAAGATGTTCAACTTCAATAATAATTAGGGAAATGCAAATCAAAACCACAATATGTCACCTCATACCTGTCAGAATGGCCATTATCAAAAAGACAAGAAATAAGTATTGGCGAGGATGTGGAGAAAGGGAACCCTTTTGCATTGCTGGTGGCAATGCAATTGGTATAGTCACTATGGAAAACAGTATGGAGGTTCTTCAAAAAATCAAAAATAGAACTGCATTATGATGCAGCAATTCCCCTCCTGGACATTTATCTGAAGAATACGAAAACATTAATTCAAAAGGATATACACAATGCTGCGTTCATTACAGTATTATTTACAATAGCCAAGAGAAGGAAGCAACCTTAGTGTCCAACAACAAATGAATTGATAAAGAAGATGTGGCATATACTCAACCATAAAAAAGAATAAAATCTCATGGATGTACCTAGAGGGTATTATACCAAGTGAAATAAGTCACAAAGAGACAGACAAATACTGTATGATTTTACTTACATGTGGAATCTAAAAGCACAAAATAAATAAATAAACATGACAAAACAGAAACAGAGTCTTGTATAAAACAACAAGTGTAGAGTTGCCAGAGGGGATGAGAGAAAAAGGTGTGGGAGATTAAAAAGTACAAACTTTCATTTACAAAATAGATGAGTCATGGGCATGAAGTGTAGAGGCTGGGTAAAACTGTCAGTAATAATGTGATACCCTTGCATGTTAACAGATGGTAATTAGACTTATTATGGTTATCACTTGGAACATATTGAAATATCAAATCACTATGCTGTGTACTAAGAACTAACATGGTGTAGTAGGTCAATTACACTTCAAAAACAAACTCATAGATCAAATTTGTGGTTACCAGAAGCGGGGGTTGGGAAGAGCAAGGGGAATTGGATGAGGGTAACAGTCAAGAGTCACAAACTTCCATTACAAGATAAGTAAGTCTTAGGGATGTAATATACACCATGATAAACATAATTAACACTATGGTAATGTTATATATGAAAGCTGGTAAGAGTAAGTCCTAAAAGTTCTTATCATAAGAAAAATGTCTTTTTTTTCTTTCATTTTGTATCTATATGAGATGATGGATGTTCACTAAACTTACTGTGGTAATTATTTTGTGCTGTATATAAATCAAATCATTATGCTGTACAACTTAAACTTATACAGTGCTGTATGTCAATTATAGCTCACTAAAACTAGAAAGAAAAAAATGATTACACTGGTAAATTTTGTAACATGTAATTTACTATAACAGAAAAAACTGATAAAAATATGTAACTGTAATCTAAGGGGAAAATAAAATAAAAGTAATAGATGACTCCAAAGGAAGACAAGAAAGAGAAAATGAGTAACAAAATTAAGTGGATTAAATAAAGAAGTATTAATGAAGTAGACTAAACCCAAATATCATTCATTACGCTAAATACACAGAGATTAAGTTCTCCACAAAGAGACAATGGCTGGCAGGCTGGGTAAATAAACAACATCCAATAACATACTGTTTACAGAAGACGATGTTTTAATATAAGAATACAAAGTTTGACCCTAACTGAGAAAGGATATGTAATGCAGACACCTGTGAAACTTACACAGCACTACTAGCCTTTGACAAATTAGCCTTCAAGGTAAGTAGTGTTGCTGGATGTGTAGAGCGGCATTTCATAATATTAAAAGGATCAGTTATTAGGCAAATATAGTACTCCTAAATTTTATTTGCCTAAAACAATAACTTAAAATACATGAACAAAATCCTTCCTAAGCTAAAAGGAGGTACAGAAAAATCGACAGTTAGGTAAATATATTAATGTAAGTCTATGAAGAGTTGATAGAATAATTAGACAAAAATTTGAAGGCCATAAAATAGTTTAGCAAAATGATTAACCTAACTGACATTACCTAGAACACTACAAATGACTGCAGATGCACAAAATTTTCAAATGTACTTAGAAAAATGATCAAAGAAGAAGTATTAAAGGATTAAAATCATGCATAGTTTAATGTCCTGAAACAATGGATTAAATTTAAATATATACAACAAAAAGTACATAGAAAAGCCTCAAATATTAAGCCATACAGTTCTAAAAACATGGAACACAAAAGAAATCGTAAGTCAAATTTGAATGGCTACTAATTTTATTATATGGAAAAAATGATGAAAATAAGAGCAAGAACCAATGAAGCGAGAAACACGTACCTAAAAGTGAAAATCTACAAAAACAAGATTGAGATTACTTGTGGAAGAAAGGGAACCCCCCCCCCACAAAGACCCAGTATTAGAAATGGGAAAATCACTAAAATCCTACAGGCATTAAAATTATTCTAATAAGTTTTGTGAATAATATTATGTTTTATGAATAGTTCACTTGAAAATTTAGACAAACTGGACATTCTTTAAAAAGCACAAATACCAAATGGACACTAGAAGAAAACTTGAGAAGTTTATATCTATTAAATTGATATCATATTTAAGTAGAAATTTCCTACAAATAAAACTCCAGGCCCAGATAGCATTACTTGTGAATTATTCTAGTAGAATACACAGCATCAGTCTTATACTAAATTATATAGAGAATAGACGATGATGGAACATTCTCTCTTTCTATGAGTTTATTATACACAGCCTTGACACCAAGAACACAAGCAATCTGAGAATGAAAATTTACTAGGCAATCTCTTGCATGTACATAAATGAAAATATCTTAACAAAATATTTTACATGAACACTACATTATTTAAACAAGAAAATACACCACATCAGAGTGGAGATTATTCCTGAATGTTTGGTTTTAACACTTAAAGTTCAAGCAATACAACTCACCACACTAAGGAATAAAGGCGATGTGATTATTTCAATGCATTAAAAAAAAAAAGCATTTCAGAAAATTCACCACCCATTTACGAAATAAACTATGAACTAGAAATGACAGCACTTAATCTGATAAAGAGATTCTACAAACACTTTACAGATGACACTGTACTTTGTGGTAAATTATGAAAAACTTTTCCAGTGATTAGGAATGAGAAAAGGGATTTCACTATTACTACTTTTGTTTAATGAAAATTCCGCTAGCAGATTGCTATGGTCTAAATGTTTACATTCATGTTGAAATCCTAACCCTCACCTGACCATTGCTGGACCCCCGATCTCTGATTTCCAGCCTCCAAAACCACGAAAAATAAATGTATGCTGTTTGTAAACTCCTCAGTCTGGTGGGAAAAGGAGAATTTAAAATCTCCATGCTTGTTTATATGAAAGCTTTTTAAAACCATAGAACATATTTTAATATTAATGTATGAATTTGGAAACTGCAAGGTATATGCAAGTCTATTTTGTACTTATGTACACTAGCCAAAAACTCTTAGGAAAAAAATGGAAAGATAAGAAGGTAACAATAGTATCAAAATAACATCAAATACAATGGGAAAATGCGATGTAAGATATGCAAGACCTTTAAATAGTAAATGAGAAGGAAAAATAAAGATCTAAATAAATGAATATGTAATAGAATGAAATAATCTATTTTTAAAAATATGAAGCTCAACAAGAATTTTAATTTGATTCATTTGGTTTTTTTGTTTTTAATTTGTTGTTTTACATTTTATATGTGAATGAAATGGATAATAACATCAATATCCTCTAAAGGAACAACATAGTTGAATATCTTAAACTGTCAGGTATTAAGACAACATAATACTACAGAGGCAATGTTGTTACGTTGGTCCAAAGTTAGACAAACAAAAAATGGAACAGAACGTAAACCTTGAACTGCTCTTAAAAATATTTTTAAAATTTTTTAAAAGGTCAGTAGCAGACCCACACATGTATAAAGTATCATACATTATGACAAATAAACCATTCAGGGCACCAAAAAAAAAATGCACGTCTTGCCAATAAATAGTAAATATGCACTTGTATAGCCATAGTGGGAAAATGAATTTATACTCTTACCACATATCATAAACAAAATAAATCCCAGATGGTTTATAAATCTAAATGTGAAAGGAACAATAAAGATTCTAGAATGCAACATATCGCATAATTAATTTACTGCCTGGGAAGGTAGAAAGTGCTAACACACATAATGTTAACAACCATAATCAAAAAGTTCTCTTTAGTGAACTACATTAAAAATAAAAATTTCATCTTATATCACAAGACATCTTCAGATAATGAAGAAGGAAGCCACCAAGGAAGAAAAGACATTTTGCAAAATATGTATTTGGCAAAGGACTCATATAGAATACATATGGAACTCTCAGAAATGAATAAGAAACAGATACAATCCAACAGGAAAAAAAAAAAACAGAAAAAAAAAGGAAGGAAGGAGGAGAGGGGAGAAAGGAAAGGATGGAGAGAGAAAATCAGGTTAAGTCCTTGAATAGAAATTTTACAAAAAAGTGTATACCCAAATGTTCAATAAATAAGTGAAATGTTGCTTAATATCATTGGTCAACAGAGAAATGGAAATAAAAACCACAATAAAATTGCATTACCAAGCCACTAGCAAGACTGAAATTACATAATTCCAAGTGTGCAAAAAGATGAGCAATCTCGACTCTTATACTGGAACAACCTCTTTAGTACTATGTTTGTGATTATCTATTAAACCAAACATATCATGAGATCCAGCAAACTGATTCCTACATGTATAAACAAGAGAAATGCCCACATATGCACCACAAAGGCAAATACAAGAATCTTTATAGCAATAGTACTTATAGTAGCCCCAACGTGGAAACAACCAAAATATTTATCAAGAGTATAAAATAGATAAATAAATGGTGAGATAATCATACAATTAGAAAATACATAGCTATGACAATGCACAAACTAAAATTGGATGTAATTATATTAAAAGATCTCAAAAAACATAAGGTTAAATAAAAGAATCTAGACACAAAAGCCTGTATCCTGTATCATGCCTTTCAGGCAGGTATCCTGAGTTCTGTTATGTTTCATGTCCTGATCAGAGTGTGATTATGCAGATTATTCTTTTCCTTTTTGTGAGAATTTACCAAGTTGTACACTATAACTTGTGCGCTTTATTTTACATTATATTTCAAAAAGTTTACCTGAAAGGAAACCACATGCAACACAAAACATTTGGAAATGTATACGAGTATGTTTAAAATGTTTTAAAGAGCCATATACCATTTAAGTCAGTAGATGCCTTGAATTTGGCTGACACATTTGCTAGGCTTCTGATGTTTTAAGTTGCAGGAATGTGAACTGTTTGCATGTAACAGCTTGGGGCTGATAGTTGTTTGGTCTACCATCTAAACTAACAGTGTGATCTTAACACTCTGATTCTGTGATAAGAGTCTTACTTAATGTTTTTGAACAATCCTTTTCTCACCAAAAACATGGATATTCATGTTTCCAAATGTATAAGGTCATATGGAGCAAAATGAGAAAATACGTGTTTACAGTTTTATATATTAGGCAACATGAGATCATTGATAAAACTCTCAATCAAAACATTTTTCCAAGGCTATTTTAAGTTTTCTTTCCAAAACTTACATGTGACCTTTTGAATCACTTGGATGACAGCAAATCATCCAAAGATATTGTAAACAGATTTATTCTCTTTAGAAATAGTGAAGAACAGTTGTTAATGTATTATTTTCTTCTCAGTGTTTGGACCATTATGTTGCCCACTAACAGGATAATTATATAATATGTAAAAGTCAGCCCAACTAAAATGTAATGAAATGTATTTCAGATTATGGCTCTAGCCTGACTCTGAAGTATGGGATGCCCTTAGGCATTGATGAATTCCAAAAAGGACGTGTTAAATAACGTCTTCAATCAACTATTTAGGATATGCACATATTGGCATTTTTGACACGTTGACATATAAATTACACTGGTTTGCAGTTTGGATATAGCATGTTGTACTTGGAAATTCACACACTGTGACATTAAATGTTGCCTGGATTAGTTGTCATTTCTTCCCTTTCTACAGAAATGATTTTGGTCAAGTTACTTAAATACTCTGATAGAGTTTTTTCATCTATAAAATGGTTCTCTGAATACCAAAATTTGTAGAATTGGTATAAGTCTGACATCTAATCTGTAGCTAAGTAAGCAGAAAAGACTGACCATGTCTGCTGAGTGTAGTTCTTAACTGAGGCAGCAGAAATAGAATAGGTAAGATCCCCAAGTCCTCTTAGTTGTCATCATTTAATGAAAGTTAAGATCTGCACTAAAATCATTTACTGAAATTAGAGCAAACCCTTGATTCTTATACTCTAACATATATTATACAGGTCATTTTGATAGGAATTCAAAGTTATAAGGAAATTTGTCAGGCTACCAAAACTGAAGACAATTCACAGAGAAACACAATGAAGGAGCTGAAAGTACCCTCATTCATCTTTAGTCCAAACTCTTCACTTCACAGATGAGAAAGCTGGGGCTTAATGCCACACTATGATCAGGTTGGAAGATGGAATAAATCAGTGATGATTTAATATGATGATGGTGGAGGGAAGTTGAGTCCTTTTTTTCCCCATAGCATGCATGGATAATCCTTAACATTTTCCCGTATCACGCATGGATAATCCTTAAGGTTATTGTATTTATACCTTTTGAAATAAACTTAAAATCATTTTTTATTAATCTAGGTGGTATTGGGAGAATGCCTGATTTAGTTTAGCCTCTTGATAAAAATAGCTGTCATAAACAGAAAATTTATTTAATGAGTTTCAATTTTTCTAGAGCAGTTTTAGTTTCACAGAAAAATTGAGCAGAAAAGTACAGAGCTCCCAAATGCCCCCTCCTCCCATAGACAGTCTCCTCACCATCAACATCCTAGGCCAAAGCAGTACATGAGGCACAACTGATGAACCAACAACGACACACCATTAGTACCCAAAGTCTGTAGTTTACACTAGACTTCGCTCTATGTTGTATGGTCTGTGGGTTTTGACAGTCGTATAGTGACATATGTCTACCATCGCACAGAATAATTTCACTGCCTTTAATGTCTCCTATGCTCTACCGAATGCATCCCTTTCTCTCCCAACACACTGACAACTACTGTTCTTATTACTGTCTTCATAGGTTTGCCTTTCCCAGAATGTCGTATAGTTGGAATCACTCAGTATGTAGTCTTTTCAGATTAGCTTTTTGATTGAGTAATATGCAGTTAAGATTCTTTCGCGTCTTTTCATGGCACAATAGCTCATTTCCTCTCAGCACTGAATAACGTTACATTGGCCGGATGAACCATAATTTTGTTGCTGCTGTTTTTATGCATTAACCTACTGAAGGACATCTTGGTTTCTTCTAAATTTTGGCAATTATGAACAAAACTGCTAAAAACATGTGTACAGGTTTTGTGTGGACAGTTTTTAACTCATTTGTCAAAGTCCAAGGGGCTTGACTGCTCAATAATATAATAAGATTACATTTAGTTCTCTAAGAACCACCAAACTATCTTCCAAAGTGGCTGTACCATTTCACATTCCCACTAGCACTGAATGAGAATTCATGGTGCTCCGCACCCTTGTCAGCATTAGGGATTGTCTGTTTTGAGCTTTAGCCATTTAATAGGTGTGCAGTGGTATCTAATTTGTGTCTTACTTTGAAATTCCCTAATCATGTATAATGTTGAGCATTGCTTCCTATGCTTACTTGTCATCTATATTCTCTGGTGAGTTGTTCAGACATTTTGGTCATTTTTAAATCAGATTATTTTCTTATTAAGTTTTAAGAGTTCTGTGTATATTTTGGATAATAGCCCTTTATGAAATATGTCTTTTGAAAATATTTTCTCCCAGTCTGTGGTATGTCTTCTAATTCCCTTGACAAGCCTTTTTCATAGCAGTTTTTTTTTTTTTAATTAACCAAGTCCTACTTACTATTTCTTTCATGTCCTTTGGTGTTGTATCTAAAAAGTCATCACCAAACCAAGGACATGTGGATTCTCTCTTATGTTATCTTCTAAGAGTTATAGACTTTTGTACTTTATATTTTGTTCTATGAGCCATTTTGAGAATTTTATTTATTTTTGGCCTGGGTTTTCCAAAAAATGGAGCTCAAAGTCTAAGACCACAACCACTTTGCAGAGATGTTAGGAATATTCACCAGTGAAGACTGGGGAGGAAATAATTTCTTTCATTTTATTAAACATCCAAATGGAGTCTGGTAACATACTGAATCATGTAGGGAACAGAGTATCTCAGAACACATCATCTGATAAGAGACCTGGCAAATTGTTTCTCTTGGATGGTAAAGCATTTAATGGATCATTAACAGGTATTTTATAAGGTAGATAAAAACAGATCTCTTTGCCAAGTAAGTTTCGAAAAATTTCACTTAACATGCAACATGTCTTAACCATCAGGATTTTTAGAGCCTTTAATATATTAATGATTCCTATTTACTCTCCAAGCGGACACTACATTAACTAGAGTTTCCTTTGCTCATTTTACTGAACAATATTTTCTTGAAAAACTGTTGTTTTGAGTGATAACAACAACAACAAAAAAATAGGCAAGAAAGTGAGCTCATGACACGAAGTTGAGCATTATGCCAAAGACCATTCAGTTAGTTACTGGGACATTTGGGATTGACACTGTCTAATCACGAGCTGGTGTTGATTTCATTTCCGTTTATTCTTTGAAGGAAGTACTCAAGTAAAGACTCATTCACTAAGTGTTTTTGGAGCACCTACTATAGTATTCTGGAAAGGGCAGAACGTCATTACAATGTCCATGCCTTGAAATCAAGCTCTGGTGTCCTAATAGAAATAATTTTTATCATGACTTAAGGGAATGTGTTATGATGAAGTGAGTGAATGTTCTGTTTTAGGGGTTATGTCAATGTATACACTGCTAACTCTACTTGGCCCTTTGTAATTAGCGTGGCACCAAGATTATCTGAGTGTTGGTTATGCCACTTGGGGGGGCATTTATGACTTGCCTTAGTGACCTCATTTATGGTAATTCTACTTAGGCCTCTCTATTTGCTCACTGACTTTGTGAAGATGCTATTTTTGTGGCTGGTGATTCTGTAGTCAGGAAAATCTGTGCATTGATGATAAATTTATCTTCTCCCTTAGAAACACCATTAATTAAATTCTCCTGCAATCCACTTCACTTCCTGCAGATTCAAATAAATGCCAAGTTTGGGCACATAGTCTTCAGAGAATCAAAGACAACATGAGATGACAGCACTCAGTGAGAATTCTGAGCAAGGATTAACATTATGAAAGAGCTTGTCCATCTGTTAAACAAACGCTAAATCTGATTCAGTCTGAGCACAACACGTATTTCCAAAGCAAAGCATTCATTCAAGTATCTAGCCAATGCTCCAGGTAACACAGGGTTGATTATTAGTGTCACAATATGAATAGGAAACTTATTTTAATTTTTTAAACGTCTAACAGATTTACCATTCAACTGTAGTAACACGGCTGGACCTAATAATCTGTTCAGGAATACCAAGAATAACAGTGGATGTATCTGTAACTTTCATTTGTGCAATACCCATCTGCCAAGGATTTCCATGTACAAAACAAAACAAAAAGTATTTCAAAATACACAAAGAGTTTTCTTAGCAAAATCTTGTATTCATTAGTTAATTTGAAAAGGCTTACAAAAGCTTTTGTAAAACAAGTTTTGATTATTCTTAGCCTAAACATACAAACAAATAAAAACTCCTTAACATCCCACTGGGCCTGCTCACATGGGGAAAGAACAGCAGCCATAACCAAAGTGTAGATACTACCCTGACTAATGTGGGAAAAAGCCCCAAAGCCCACAGAAACAGGAAGGGGACCGGCTTGAATCTTAGTTCTTTCACTTACTAGTCCATGACCATGGGTGATTCAGGCCATTCACCTGATCTCTTTCCTCATCTGGTGAATGGGTACAGTGAAAATTAGTGTCATGTGTATTAAAAAGTGAATAATATATAAGCATAACTTGCATGGTCCTTAGGATTCAATATATATGTATACAGGAAATGGCTGCCTCTTTTCCTTTCATAGCAAAAGTGTTCATTTACAAAATGCACAACAGTTGCTGTAGTGTTCAGTGCTGGAGAAAGGAAAAGCCATTTGCTCCTATCTCACCGATTTACTGAAACAAGGCCATGTGGTGTCAGAAAATCAGATACTGTAAATCATTCAAATAAAAGAGACTGAACAAGATCCAATTCGTATTATACAATTTAATAGTTATAACACTTGTGTTTCCTCAAATAAATCTTCTAAACAGTGTCTAGGTGACACGCAGAATACTTGGTTTTTAAAATGTAATTTAAATGGTACTGGGCAGTTTATAAAGCCCCTTTCTTTCGGAAAGGATAGAGTATTGAAAATCTGACAAGTTTCTGCACTAGTTTGCTAGGGCTGCCATCAGGAAATACCACAGATGGGGTGGCTTAAACAACAGAAATATCTCACAATTCTGGAGACTAGAAGTCCAAGATCAAAGTATAGTCAGGTTTGGTTTCTTCCAGGGTCTCCCTCCTTGATCTACAGATGGCCACCTTCTTACCATGTCCTCATCAGTTGTTCCTTGGTCTGTGTGCATCTGTGTCCTAATTCTCTAAGAACACCAGTCATAGTGGATTAGGGTCCACCTTTCTGATCTCATTTGACCTTAATTACCTCCTTAAAGGTCCTATCTCCAATAGAGTCACATTCTAACGTACTAAGGGTCGGAACTTTAATACATGAATCTGGGTGAGGGGTACACACAATTCATCCATTGCAGCTCCCTACCATTGACAAGTAGAAGACTGGACAAAGTACACGGGAATAGTTATTTTCAGATGTTGGGTAACAGGCAGCCGAGGATTGTTACCTCTGAGAGAAGAGAAGTAAATGTGGTGGACTCTACTATGACCCTAGTTTTCTTCCTAGAGGCCCATTCCAGTTTCCAAGCCAGGATGGGAATTTTCAGAGCAGAGCATAGTGAGCAATGAGTTCAGGAGACACAGGTTAGAGCTTAGGGAGGTTAAAGTAAGCCACAATGCAGAATTTTGGAGAAGACAGATCTACACAGAGAAAGAACATCAGAAACCTGAAAAAGGAACTCTGTTTCTGTCTTTGCCAAATACTAAGCCACGTATGTACAAATGGGGTAAAATTCCAGCAGGCCTTACAGAGAATGATGGGTATGCTGTAAACAGAATGCTTCTCAGAAATCACACTAGGTAGGCAGACTTTCTAGCTCTGATGTTCATAGGTTTTTCATTTGTCACTCAGGCATTCAGCATACACTCTGAAAGGCCCACATCTTAGTAGTAAGGCTAAACAATTCCGACAGTAATAGGTACTCTTTAAAATGCCAAGTCTCAAAAGAGTAAAGGTGATAGATGAGTGAATTAATACTGCCATAACACAGTCCATAATTCTTTCAAGGGGAACAGCAAAATTCAGACACTCACAAACATAACTTTTACAACGTCCAAGATCTAGTCAAAATTTGTGAGGCATGACAATATGTAAGAAAATGTGAACCAAAAATTTTTTTAAATGCTCAATAAACACAGATGTAGAAATGATAGAGATGATGACATTTACAGACAAGTACACCTGATTTTATTATGCCCAACGGTTAAAAGAAAATATGTACAAAACAGGGAGGGAAATGGAACAAAGGAGAGAAATGGAAAATATGAAAAGTAAATGATACATCTACAAAGTAAAAAATATAGTATCAGTGATTTAATTATTCACTGGATGGGAGTATCAGCAGGAAGACATTTTAGAAGAAAATATCAGTAAACTTGAAGACAGAGCAATGGAAACAATTCAGACTAAAGCATGATAGGGGAGGGGAACTGAACACTAAAAAAATAGCTCTAATGATTCATGGAAAAATAAGTGGACAAAAAGCTACTAAATATGATGAAAGCCAGGAATTCAATAAGGTAAACAGAAATCCAAGCAAAATAAACACAATGAAGATCACACCAAGGCATATTCTAATCAAACTGCTGACAAGCAGTAATGAAGAGAAATTTTTTTAACTTGATAGAAAAGGCTCATTAAAGACAGAGGAGCTCATTTTCTTTTTTGAAATTATACAAGCCAGAGAATAACTGACATCATTTTCAAAGTTGAAAGAGAGAGAAAAAGCAAAAATACAATCAGTTACTCCAGAAAAAATATCAAAAATGAAGTTGAAATAAAAATTTATTCACAAAAAAAATTGAGAAAAATTTTAGCCAGCAGATTTACTGGAGCAAAGTTATTTTTCAGAAAAAATTAAAGAAATTCTCAGACTAAGGAAAATAATTCAAGACAGAGACTTGAATCTACGCAAAGTAACACATAGCAACAAATATAGTAAATATATGGGCAAATATAAAGACTTTTCATGTTAAAAATTCCCTAAGTATTTGAATTTTAAGGTAAAAATAATAACCATGTCATAAAATTATAGCATTTATGCACATATAGATAAAATTACAGTGTTATAAGATTTCTACATTATGTGTTAAGTAGTATAATATTATTGAAGGTTAGACTGTTGCCAATGTTAATATAAGGGACAGTTAATATTTTCAACAAATCAAACTGGAACCTCTGGAATATTTCTGCTCCTCTCTCCCCTAGAATGGGGTAAGTGGAGCTTTGGGCCATCTTCTCCTTTCTTGCCTAAAAAAGAAGGGGAAGGCTATGCTGAAGGGAAAGTCTCCAACCTAGTCCTCTGATCTGTAGGGGGCACAGACCTGCCCCCCTCAGTCCAGTGGCTCTGTTCTCCACCCCAAGCCCATCTGTACAGGTGTCCTTCACTCTACATAAAGACATTTTTCAACCAAATAAAGTTAATTTCTCTAGAATGATAAATTTATGAATAAATATTTCAACCCTATTTTTGATCGACATAAAATTAGAAAAATACTGGCCCTCAATCTTTATCTTATCCCATATACAAAAATTACCTTCAAGTGAAACAAAGACCCAAACATAAAAGCTAAAACTATGAAATTTCTGGAAGTAGCCATAGATATTATGCTTATGAAATTGGGAGAGGCTAAAATTTTCTACATAGGAAACCTAAAGCATATACCATAAAAGGTAAAAAAAAGATTTAATAGAAATTCATCAGAATTGAAATATATGACTCTTACAATGGCACCATTGAAAAAATTAAAAAGAAATCACTGAACTATGGGAGAAACATATGTAACATATGTTTTAACATATGTAACTAACTGGCTTGTGTTCAGAATAAAGAATTCGTGCAGTTTAAAATTAAGGCCAATCACTTGACTAGAAACGTCACACAAGAAGATAACTGAAATGTCCAATAAACACATGAAAAGATGTTCAGTATTTGCAGACATCAGGAAAAATGCAAATTAACATTACAATGAGACTATACACACTTGAATGAATAAAGGTTTTAAAAATGACAATACCAAGTGTTGGCTAGGATATGTGGATAAAATCTAGCAGATATAGATTGCTGGCTTTTTGCAGATTCTTTTTCCTGAATGTGCACAGTAGCATTAATCATAATAGTAAAAGAACATAAACAATTCACACTGATCAATAAGCAAATGATTAAGACAATGGAATTCTACTCAACAGTGAAAAGGAACACACTAGCAAGGCTGGAGAGTGGAGAAAGAGGTGATGCTGGGTAAGCAGAGAGGAGCCTTTCAGGCCATGGTCAGTAATGCAGCTGTCTCGGTTCAGTGAAAAGGCTTCGAATGTTGTAAGCTGGGATACGACATGAAGTTTTCTTTAAAAACAAAGTCATTTTGGCTTCTAGGTCAATAATGAATTATTGGGGTGTGGATGTCAGTCTAAAAAGTGAAGAGACAGAGTAAGGGACGTTTTGCAGGCACTCTAGGGAGATGAAATATAGTCTTCACTTCAGTGATTAACAGGAGACAGAGTAAAACGGATAGATTTTGAATATGTAAACAAAGTTTAATATATGCACATATAGGAATATATTGATGTAGACACAGATGTTGTAGATAAAGAATACAGATGTATAGATATGCATATATGACATAGATATGAATGCATATATAAGTGAATTACAAATGTAGCTTTTCCAGTCATTTAAGTTGTTTCACATTCTTATTCCTCAATTTCATCATTTATAAAATGAAAAAAATAAAGTTTATTTCCCATGGAGAATTATAAAGATTAAATATTGCTTTAGGAATTAAAGCAACAAATGATGTTAGTTTCTCTATTAATTTACTTGAACATTTACGGGGTCCTTTTTATGTGCAGACGAAATTTTATGGTGATGATCAAGATACAAAAGTCCCTATTCATGAGTATATTACATGCATTAGGGAAAATAGGCAATAATCAACATCTAATTAAGCCAACAAAAATACAATGGAGAAATACAGAGATAGTGAAATAGAGTTATAAAGGCAAAAGGATGAAACTAAGCTAAACTACTTCATATCATAATGCAGAATAAATTCCAGATAGATTAAGGAACAGCAATTTTAGAAGTAAACCTTGGAGGTGCCATGTAAAAGCTACAGATGGGGAAGACTTCTCAAACAAGAACAGAAAAGCATAAACTGTTAAAAATAGATTTTTGCTACAAAATTGGTAAGGAGAACAGTAGATTAAAGGCTAAAATTCAACAAAAACTTGTTAAATTGACAAGAAGACAAAATGCAGTAAAACCTTAGACTAGAAAACCATTAAAGATAAACAGTTTACACTAGAAGAGATCCAAATGCCAATAAAATTTTAAAAGGTGAATGGGAAACTTTAGATAAGCTAGTTGTGACTGTCCCCTGCAAACAAAACTTGAATAAAATGAAGGATCAAGTCATGCAGCTGTCCAGCAGATGAATACACCAGGTGGAGTGAAGAGTTAGAGCAATAGCCTTGAAACAGAAGCCAGTTTAGTGTCTTGGAGAATAGCTAGCCCCTTAAACTAGTGTGCGATAGATTACAGGGGGTCAGAAAGGCAGCAGGAAGACCTGCTAGCAGTTAATTGCAGTAATTAAGATGAGAGAAGATGGGGGCTTCAATTCAGGTAGTGGGAAGGTGTGAGGGAAACATTCATATTTTGAATGCTTTTTCTGAAGTTAGAAGAAACAAGCTGCTTATAGATTGGATTACAAGTGTGAAAGAGATACAGAAAGAAAGGTTACTTAACAAGATATGTGAGTGTAACTAAACTGCAAATCGTTTACTGGGAGAGAGACTTCAGCTGACCTCACAAAGAAATATTCAGGGTTAAACATGAAGAACTAGAGAATTAAAATGTTTAGTAGACAATAGATGACTTAACATAGAAGCTAGATGCATAATTTCTTACAGTACCCTATTACTTGAAAAAAATAGTTAATTCTATAATTGATAATTTAAAAGATAATGAAAAAATCAACCATAAATCTAATCCCAAATACAACCACTATTAAGAGAGGGAAAGATACTCATATCTAGAGATTATCTATGTACCTTAACATTTTCAGGCATTTCCTTTGACAAATAAATATAAAATATAAATGCATATAGACACGAGATAGTAATATAAATGGGATAATAATATTCAACCCGTTGGTACATTTATCTATAAATTTCTTTGGTTATCCATATTTCTTATTAATAAGTTAATTAACAATATGGCAGTTTTTATTGTCAGTGCATTTAAACAAAGGACTCACTCTCATTACCTTCCCTGCACTGTCCTCTGTCTCCATTGGTAGAAACTAATAAAGTGCTTTGCAGACAAAATGACCTTAATGAGAATACAGAGTAACTGATAAACAGAGACACCTCTAGTAGATTAGAAAAAAAAATTTATCATAGCCATTTTTTCCTTGCTACCATTGACTTGACCTGAGAAATTCATTGTAACATGAAAATTTTAAAAATCCTGCAGATCTTGAGGAATTTCATCAAATTCTTCTGTTCAAGTAATAGCACATACAAATAGAATACATGCATCTGTGAAATATTAAATATCAATGCAATGTATAGTTATTCCAAAGTCATTCATTTTATATAAGATGTTAGGCCTTGATCCTCCTTCCAATTTAACTTTGCCACTCTGCTCCTGATAGAATTTTTTTTTTTTAAGTAATGGCTATGCATGTGGATATAACAGCAGTATAGATCTTAGCTTCACGCTGTGTGTATTACCCAAGTCAGACTCACAATGCGTTGAAAAGAAAACAATGTTTACAAAATGCAGTATTTGGGTATTTTAGCTAAGTATTCATTTTTGTGTTTTTGTTGTGCTATGTATGCATGTATGATTAGCTGTTATAAAGAGACTAAGTTGAAATTTTTGGAAGTTTTAACTGGGGCAAAATTAACATCATGTATGAAGAGTCAGAGTTGATCAAACCTAATGCTCTGTAGTGTAGTAAGGAACTGGACAGTCACTGGAAAGTTCTGAGGGTTGGGTTTTCATTCTGTGATATTTGACAGCTTATTCAAATTCAAAGAACTGAAGTTTCTTTGCCCATAACACGAGAGAAGTAATTAGCCCAAAGACATTGAGATAAAAATATTAAATCTATAAACACTTCCAATTCATTTAGCAAACGTTATATAAATGAAAGCATGAATAAATTCAAACACAGGCAAAGCTTCCTGAAGGAGGAGAAATGACTTATGCCCTCAAGGATAATCAGGAGTCAGCCTGGGCAGCAAAAGGGATGGGGGGAGAGAAGGCACGCAGGCACGAGCAAAGGAACAGAAGTACCAGGGTGTAATGCATGAGGGTACACCATTAGTTTAGTAGGATTATGTGTAAGGTTCAGGGTTTCAGAGACTTGCAGTCACAGGTAGAAGCCTAGCTTAAAATGGTGTCTGTCCAGAGTGAATATTTCATTAGACATCTCAGGTTAAAAAAACCAAGGTTATGCATGTATGTAATGAAAAAGCCAAAACAGGATGATAAGAGGACCGTATTTATCTTGTCTTTAGTAATACTTTGGGACCTGATATTAGAGCCCTAATGTTTAGAAATTAATGGTATAGGATCTTGAGGCTGTGTTTTATTCTGTTAATATTCTTGGGGTTCTTGAAAAGGTATCTTAATGTACACACGTTCTAAATGATATGTAACTGTACCCTTACATCACTCGTGGTCTAAATTACCCTTTCTTGGACTAGGGTAAGACAATTATTCCCAAGTTTTAAATTAAATCCCTCCAGCAATTTTGTATCCAATGTTCCTCATCAATATTTCTTTTTTCTTATTCTCTCCATTTTAACTCTAATAGAGGCTTGAGTTTTAAAGGATGTAGAAAAAAAGATTCCCTCAACAATATTTCCATCTGAAAGTCACTTTTTTAGAGACATATTTCAGATGCTGTATTAATATTGTCAAGACAAGTTTCCTTGACAAAATCCCTCCAAAAGCAATGAGATTAAAATAATTAATATACTAAAGTTTGAATTACAATTGTAGTTCTTATTGTCTAAATTGTTTCTTACAATACATGATGAAATTTCACTGCAATGAAATGAAACACATCATCCATGAACCAATACTGTTCAGTTAAAAGACTCCAGAAGGGCTAGAAAGAGCTGACGGTTGGCTATGCCCCAGTTTTAATGACTTAAAAATCAGTCACAATCATTCTATACATAGAGTATAGAATGCCTGCTTATAAATTTTATGAAGACAAAGATTTTGCATATTACCAATAGCTGTGTCTCCACTTACTCATTTACTCCTTAATTTATTCAGCACTTCAGGGGTAATAGGAGATAAGGAAAGAGAGCTAGAGTTTGACCCAACTGAGAGATTTTGCACTACCTGTTTAGAACTCGGACTTTTAATTTTCCTGTAGAGTAAGACAAGTGGAATGTTATAACAAAAGGATGACCTGGCCATTTGTTTTTTCTCAGTCAGCCCACTCTTGAAGGATAGAAAGTGGATTAAGGGGCCTGCAGGTGATGAAAAATAAAACTGATCAAAGGAACAGAGATTAAGACAACATTAGATTTGTCTAAAGGTGAAATTATCAAATCTTAAGATAAGGTAGTGAGAGAATGGTTCAAAATGAGACAGGATTGGAAACTCATTTCATAGAAATTATCTAATTTAGAGCTGTGAAATGAGAGGGGAGAAACAAGCTTTGTGTTGTCTTTCCCCTTCAAAGAACAGAGAATAATATTTACAGACCTATGGAGCCACACTGTTTATTCTATGAGACTGTGAGGAGGGATTTAGTTGTGGAATAAAATATCTTGATGCTTAGTGAATAATGATTTGAAATTTTAAATTCTTAGACTATGGA
Source organism: Camelus ferus (assembly GCF_009834535.1). NCBI lineage: Eukaryota > Metazoa > Chordata > Mammalia > Artiodactyla > Camelidae > Camelus > Camelus ferus. Next base: position 40,902,848 of record NC_045704.1, read on the forward strand.
AGAAAAATGTTTTGCTTGATCATGTAAGAATGAAACTAAGGTTAGAATACATTGGGTGGGTCAGCAGAAAATGTCATCACACCTTTGATGGACTTTCTTCTTTAAACTGCAAAATAATTTCATTGAAGTGGTGGTTTTGTCTATCAATCACACTTGAATGTGGTTTGAATTTTAAGAGTGTGTCATTCAGCTTTGGGGTATCAATTCTTTAGGAAACACAAGATGAGAATCTTGACACAAATTTGCAAGAACTGAAAACTAAGAGTAAGAAACCAAAGGAGAATAAAAATCTGAATAGACAACAACTCTGTTCATGCCTACTGTAAGCACAATTCCCATACTCTACATGTGTGTAGATAGTTTCATATTCTCAAGGAACTAGAATCTGCCTGGTGCTGGGTAGTGTGTGTATTACCATCTCTAAAGGAATGCATAACATGGTCCCAAATCCCCAATGTAACCAATAACAGAAATAACAAAATGCTCAAGAAATTACAGAGTAGCACAAAGGCAGATGTATACTGTATCTTTTCTGAGTGTTATGTTCACCTGCAAAGCAGCACCATGACAGAACCACACCACTACCATTCCTAGTAAACAGTAAGCACTTTCATAACTTAGTTTCATAAGTTAGTTCCACAGTCCAAATTCTTCACCTCCATGATAGACAAAGATGGAATGGAAATTGGCCTTACTGTTTTCTTTGAATTTCACCCTGTTTAAGCACTTTGACTGTTGAAACCAGCTATGGACTCAAGTAAGGCTGAGACAAGTAGCTTTTACACAGAGGTGGCGGTAACACGGAAAATACAAGAGGCTGGTGAGAAATTTCATGGAAAAACCCAAGATCAGTTCCTGAGTATGTGATCCTTCATAGTCTAACACTGAGGCAATAGACTGAATTTATGTTTCATGTACTAGTTTTGAGAATGAAGATTATTCAAAGCTATATGGAACTGACATCATGGATATGTGGCATGTCAGGTATTAGGGATTTAATTGGCAAGCATTTGGAGGTCCAAATAACAGGGTTGCTTAGCATTTGATTATCTGATATGTAACTTTGTAAATGATCTCCTTTGTCTCTAATATCCTATTTACTCTTATAATTTGGGGGGAAATCAAGTAGTTTCAAAACTATTGCATTTGTAGTTAAAAAAAAAAAAGGAGGGGGGAGGGAGGGAGAGAGTTTATGTACTATTCTACTGACTGTGTAGGAGTTTAGCCAATTTACTTAAATTACCTGAGCCCTGGTTTCTTCACTTGAAAACTGAGAATAACACCCAGCCTGTCTCTTTTTTGGCATTGTTTTGGAGAACTTTGTGATATGGAGAAAAAAATATTTTGCAAGAATGGCATCATGACTGAATTATAAATCCTGTTTTTATCTTTCTAAATTTGAAGGCCTGAACTCTTATTTAAGGTAGACTGAAGACTATTAGCAAGACCAAAATTCTATAGGCATTTCAGTTTTAGTTCCTGTATATGATGGAGCTTTATTTTCTAGGTGTGTTGAAACCAGTATTAATCATAAAATTATTTGAGGACTTTAAGAGCCATAGGATAAAAATAAGACTATTCTTAAATTTAATGTGTAGTTGGGTTATTATCAAGCACAATTATTCTTCTATAATTAAAGGGGTGTATTTATGCCTGTATGTGTGAAGGGATGTTTGTATGTATGAATGAATGTGTGTAGATGCACATATGTGAATTTACAGTATACAGAGAGCCTTGTAAAAGTAAAATATTGGCATATATAAGCATCTGCCTATCCCAATCAATGCTGATTTTTTTTTTTTTGAGAATATTTAAAACTATAGACTATGTAGAATTACTCAGATGGTATAAACCTACTGACAGAAGTCAATCACTATTAACATACAGGTGTCACCCTGCTTTTCTAAATTCATTCTACACTACGTTTTTATGAAAGACCTATATTAGTACATGTTTTTGTTAATCTAAAGAAATCGAAGAGAATTTTCACTTCTATAAGAAAAGGCAAAAACTGAAATCAGCATTCAGCTTTGTTTGGCAGTGAGCTGTTATAAGAGGCAGCTACGCCCTGAGCAGCGAGAATGGCATCACCAAACTCCTTCCAGGAACCACACTCAGCATCTCAGCATCAAGCCGCTGTAGCCCTGAACTGTGTCTGCAAGCATCTGTGCTTTGTCTCCATTTATTTTGTGCATCTGCTAGCAAGATATTTCCCAAGGTTGTTGCTTCTTGCTTTATTCCATTTCAGTTTATGAAAAGTTTCATAGGAACACTCAACTACTTTTGGATCATGGGGGAAACCTATTACTGAATTGGCTCAGAATATGAAAACAAACATTTCTAGCTGGATTATATATGCCCTAGAAAGACCATTTTGAACTAAATGTATTCCAAGGCCCACACGGGTTAAATATTGCATGAGTATCATTCAAAGGTGCTAATTCAGCAGAAAGCTTGGGCAGAGGAAATGACTTCCTTAGGTAAAATGATGAGCTCATTTAATCAGCTTCCAAACCCTTGACGGGGATTAATATTCCACTAGGGAAGCAGGAAACTCCTTCAAAGCAAACATGGTGGGGGGCTGTCTGCCATTTTAAGTGAGAGGTTTCCTTTTTATAGAGGCCAAATGTCTCCTAATTACCACTTTATTCATAATTATTTCCAGCTTAAAACTAAGTTATATTATGAGTAATGACAAATATTTGTTGAGCACAAATTTTATGTTAGGCACCTTGCATGTCTAACCATACTTTAAAATAAACTGTTAGGTGCTATGGATATGCTAAAACAATGTTGAGCTGCCAAAGTTTAAAATGCTAACATGAGGCAGTGCTGGAATTTGAACCCCTCAGTTCACTCCAGAGATCATACTCCTGTTAGGTATAAATTTTTCTTACCCTTTTTCTTCTCTGTGATACCAAGGTACACTGAAGACAACCCCAGAACTGAACTGAAAAAGTTTGGGTTTGTAATCTGACTTCACTATTGTTTTTAGTTTCATGAACTTGGTTCCTTAATGTCATCAACTCAAGTCTGTTAGTTGAATGGTATTATAGAGCTAAACACTCATATCTGTATTGCACATAAGAGGTTATATACACTGTGCATCTAGTGATAACACATCCTCCTGTTTATATTATGCAAGTTACTTAATTCCTGTAACATTTTCTCTTTTGTGAAACACGTATTAAAACCTTGTCTTGCAGCTGTGGTGACATGTTCAAGTAATGGCTATGAGAGTACTTAGCAGGGTGCCTGGCATGCAGCACTTACCAATGAAATGTTAGTTTCTAGGAAGTGGTGAGTAAACAACAGGCAAAATGGTAACCTAAGATCTATCTACACACAGACTGGGAATCTAACAACCCATCGTTTCTCAGCCTGGGATTAATGTAATATGCTCTTTAGCAAGTAATGGACAGATAACCCTAGGGCATGTGGTCAGAATCAAGGTGTTGCCACGGCACAGATCTTTGGCATGGATGTAACAGAAACTCAATTTAGAAGGAAAGGAAGTACGGACACACTTGTACAACTTGATCTTTAGCATGTTACGTGGTATTCAAGCCAGAGTTCTTGACTAAAGACCTCTCTTCCTGGGACCTGAGGCTATAACAAAGTGTAGCAGGGATCAGGTGGGTGCCTAGCAAGGGCGCAATAAATGGGGAAATATTCCCTGTAAATCCCAGTATTAATTTTCTTGAGTGGTGCTTGGAGGAAGGGATCACATCAGTGACATCTATGAAGAACTAGTTATAATGCTTGTCTTTCATTTGCACTTGGTTAATAAAAGCATTACAGGATTATCATTGAAATTCCTCTAATCCCTATACCTCAACACACACACACCCTCCCACTGGATGGAGAATTAACACTATGTTCAGAGAAATGCTCAAGGCTAGCCCTAGACTAGGCTAGGTCCTGGCATTATGCAGCATAGGACCTGAAGCCCTACTTCTGAGCTCCAATTCATTTACTCAAGCATTACTGCAGAATTACCAATCTATCCAATTAATTAACTCATTCTTTTGATCAGGATTTATTGAATACCTACTTGTGCCACATGCCACACTACACATATCACTCTACTTAGACTCACTGGTGAGCAAAACATGTACACCTCTCACCTTCACGAAGCTTGTCGACCAAAGGAATGTTTATTCTATGAGTCCCCAAGGCCAAAAACTACACATGTATCATAAGTCACCAGAGTCAATCCCATTGTCTGATATATATCAAGTGATCTTTATAAGATAAAATTTAATTAAATGATCCCTTAGGATTGCCCAAGCTCTACTATTTTAAAATAATGAGGATAATGCTTATAGTGACAACAGTGGTGATGCCAATTGGATGCCAATAACATGTTTTATTGTTCCCTAAATGCTAGTAATTACTTTACATGCATTAGCTCATTCAATACTTAAATAAGCATATGAGTCAGTTACATTACTCTTCACATTTTATATATGAGGAAAGTGAGTCCTGGGCTGATGATTGTGGACAAAATCTTGAGAAGAGAAAACTGCCGAACTTGGGCTCACATCTAGGATGTCTGAATCTAAAACCACCATATGATACTACCTCCTTTCTGCAGAAATATTTGCCAGTGATAGATAAACATTACTGTGGGTAACAGCAGCACTGGAGTAAAAATGCATTTGTTATAAATAAAAGATTTTAAAGAGAGAAAAATGTCTGCTAAATACAATTTGGTGTTTTTCTTCTATCTGTCACACTCTATGCAGTTAAAAATAAAGGCAACTTTTTACAGCCTCCCTTGCCATTTAACTTACCTCTCGGTTACTTTGGCAAAAGCATCACCATGGCAACCAGTCTCTTCCAACTGTGTTTACACTAATGTTTCCATTTTAACTACTGACTTGGAGAGTACTCTCTAACTCTGGTTTAAGTGCAAGTTAGGAGGGCAGAGTTGTAAATAGTTAAAAAAAAAAATTACAGCCAAAGAGAGCTTCAGGTAGAGCACCCGAGGCAGAGTCATTCACAGACAAACAGCAGCAGTAATGACAGTGATAAGAGGCGGCTGCTCATTAACTTTATACAATATACCAGGACATCTGGGAAGAGCCCTGCATCTGTTCTCTCACTTCTCCAGGAGGTCCTGTGAGACAGATATCACAGATAAGGAAACCGAGGCCTTGCAGGTTAAGTAACTTCCTCAAGGTCAAACAGTAGTTGATATAGCCTATCTGTGTCAGACTCTATAGACCATTCAGGTTTTTTTTTTAAAAAAAAAAACCTCAATGGCCTTTGCAGTGTGGTTGCAGGACACCTACATCTGCCTGAGAGCTGCTTCTCTCTGGAAAGCCATTTCCATACCAGCTGACGTAGGAATGAGTTTTCTAGAAGCAGAGCCTGAGACTGAGACTCTTATGAAAGTATTGAGTATGCACCTAGGAAAAGGCATGACTGGGATACTCCAATGTCATTTTCTTCTCTCTCAGAGACTGCACACACAAAGCTTTGCCTCCCAGCTAAATTCTAAAAAGTCTGCATCTTTCAATTAAGACCAGGAATCCACTTCTGACCCCATGAAATCTGGCCAAGAGGACAGGATCATATAGTAAACACACTGATGCCGGCATTTCAGGTAAGGGTTAATTTTCAGTAAAGATGAACGGACAAGCATCTGAAAAGAAAAATTCTTCACATTTAGTCTAAAATAAGTATCTTTCATACACAGCAGATTATAGCTGCTGGCTTAATAGATTTGTAAACTCTCTTAATAGCTTTAATGTGGTTTGTGTTATTTAACCACCAGAGTAGCCCCGTGAAGTAGATGTTATTTTATTTATAAATGAGTAAAGAGCTCAGAGAGCCAAATAATGTGCCTAGGGTCACAGGGCTGCAGCAGCAAAGTCCCATTTCAAGTGCTTCTTACCACACCAAACATCCTCACATCCCGGCTGTCCCCATGGATCCAATATTTCCAGGGGAAACTGCTGTGGGAGCTTGAGAGAGTGTGTTCCTTTAATGCTTCTCCCCAGCCTGCCTCTTACATTGACACAGGGTCAAGGAGGCCAGCTCTGGCCACAGCAGGTTCCTTTAAGGAGCAGCACGAGGGTTCCCTGGAAACCATTCATCTTCCCTCCCACACTGGGAGACCATCCAGAGCCTGCCACTCTCACTGCCAGACTGCTTAGATAAATATCTCACCCATCATCTTTTTTCGCTCTTCTTTTCTATTTGCACCCCGCCCTCCATTCCGTCTTCCCTCTGCAATTTCCAAGGAATTAATCTTAGATGAGGGGGAAAAATTTTTATACTAGAAAGAATTTCCACAGATTCAGAGCCTAAACAAGTCTCAGAAGTTCAGTTTTACCAACCTTATATGGAACACCTGCTATGGGCTAAGTACCAGAGTAAGATTTGAAGATGTAAAAGAAACCCTTAATGTTGAGAAACATGAAGGACTTGGTTTTGTAAAAACCTTTGTAAACAAGAACAGTTTTTTAAAAAAACAGCTAGGAGTTACTCTGGACTTACTATGTTCCTGTTACTGTACTCTCCGCTTTATGTTTTCTTGTCTGATCCACTTAACAAGGTGTATATTATCAAAGCTATTTTACTAATGAAATACTGAAACTCAAGGTGATATGGCTAAACAGGAGTCCCACGTGGGATCTAAACATGCATTTTTCTGACTCCTTTCAATACCTTCTTTTATCTGTTCTGCATCTCAGTGAAATATAATTAAATATTGAACACAAGCGTGGAGCAAAACACAGTAAAAACGCCGCACAAGACAAAGGAGTATAATCTGTCACACCTGAATGTGGAATTACGCACTCTACTTTGTACCATGCTCTTCATAACAGAATTGTTCAGGGGTCAGTATCCTCAGGCAAGACCGCAGTACAAGTCACAGGTCACAAGCTTTCATCTGTTTGTAGGAAGCTACAGTTCTGTACTCTGGGGAAGCAGGAAACAGGTGTCTCGAGTCAAACAAGAAATTAGTGGGGAGGCAGAGAACGAAGTTGCCAAGAACCAGCCTGATGGACACGGAAGGTCACTGGCACAGTATCAGTAGAGAATAGGAATTTAAGAGAGCAGGCTGGCAACTCAGCACATCAGAAGGTGGTACAGCACTCAACTCTGAGTTCAAACTATCCTAGTTCAACTCCTCGTTTTGCACCTTGCTCCCCAAACGCCATATCTGATATCAACCACTCACAGCTTCAGTTCCCCTGTCTTTCCTTTTATTGTGAGTAGTCAACTATAAATCACAGCGCTAGCATTAGATAAGCATTCAAAACACATTGTCTAAATTCATGAAATACGTCAGCAAAATTATCTCATCTCTTGTCGCTACAAGATTTGAGTCCTACCTGCCTCCCCATCTGTTGAAGGGCCAAGCTTCAGTGTCTCGTAGGTGCCAGGAGCCCTGGAAAATGGATGAGACAGAGAACTTAAGCTCTAGGAGGAGGAGGACAGAGCACATATATAGCTTATTGTCCATGAATTTCCCATTTTAACACCAATAAATGTGCACAGAGATAAAGCAGTGCAGTCATCTGTGAAACAGGATCGTTTGCCTTGCCTTCTTCCTTTTGGTAGCACTGCTTCCTGATGCCTGCCGTCTGCACCTCCTAAGGACAGGAGAGACTCCATTTCTGCAAGGCCTTTAGAAGGACGAAAGTTGTTACAGAGCTGTAAACCAGGCTGCAGAGTCAGTCAAAGCTCATCACGACAGTCGCAGAGGGACGTTGATGGATTCAGCAATTAGCTCACCCCAGCATCTAATATGTAAAAGGAGCACATTTCTGTCTTTCTTAAAAACCTCATAGAACGCTAGCCGCAGCCCTGTCTCGCCTTCGTCCACCCCCGGCAGTAAACTTCAGCAGGTTTCATGGCTGAGCTTGCTCGAGTTGGCATTCTGATAGGCCTATTTAAAGGCCAGGAGCAAGCTGTATATTAACAACTTTCACGTGGTGGCCTCTTCCCCCCACACAGCTCCAGGTGAAGAGCCTCCAAAGCAATGATGAAGCTTTGATGGTCTCTTTAAAGACACCACGTTGCCTAAGAGCAGAGTTCTCAGTGAGGTCTGGGCTCCCTGGGTAGGGGTGGAAGATGTGGAATGAAAGAATGAATAATTAAATAAGATTTTAAAGGGTTTACAGAGAGGAAAATCTAATGTTTGAATTTCTAATTAGAGATAAAGCCGGTATTTCCACTCTTTCAACAAGTGTCACCAGTGCTGGAACTTTGGCTCAGACTATGACTATCCTGGTTAAAATGTTAAAAGTCTGCTCCTTTGGCTAGTGTTGTATCAGCTCATTGTGGACACACCGGTTATCTCCTGCTGAATCAGCTCTGACAGGCAATGATAAATGTCTTTGATTAATAAAACATTAGGAACGAAATTAAATATTACTGAATACATGTAGTGTCTTTGGTAGACAAGATCTTTTGATATATGAAGGATGTTCATGGGTGGAAAATAGTAACAGATTATAATAAAAGTTTTGTTTTACTGGGTGCCTATCCTGTGAAAGGCACTAAGTACTTTATCAGTATTTGCGTTATGAATCCTTATAACGAGGACAGAAATAGGTTCAGTTTTTATTTCCATTTTACAGACAAGAAAAGTTTAGTACTTTGCCCAACAATCAGCAGAGTGTGGCTTAGAACAACAGAAATGTGTGTGGTAAGTGTTTGGCAATTTGCTACATAGAAGCCACGTGAAACTAATAAAGGTTGTTAAAGCTAATTAACACAGAACTTATCAAACACCGTATTTTATCTAAGTTTAGGGAAATACTTTGGCAAGGGTCCCTCAGTGACAACTCCTAGGAATAGAAAACAGGTTTGTCAACTCCTAACCCAGTATTTTCAACTCCGAGGGAGCATCTCCCATTTTCCAGCTAGACTCTCCAGGGAGCGTTTTCTGGATTACAGCAGTCTCGGTCTTGGAGAGCAGTGCTCCTTTCTTGCTACATCTCATTTGAGATCCTCACACAGAATGTCTTGCTTAGTCACCTATGCGGCTTTTGAAAGAAAATGGACTCTTAAAGAGCTAGAATGCTTCCACGTTGATAAATGTGCATAATTACCTACCTTCCACCATTGTTTATCAAAAGGTATAGTATCTGTAAAGGGCCAACCCAAATAAGGCCCAGTTGATTTTTTTTTAAATTTTCTTGACTTTCTTATCAAATTGTTAGCATTCTTGGGAGAAGATTAAACAACTAAATTTTCCTGAAGGATATTATTTTCTCATTTAGACTTTTTGTATTTAAATGCCTCAGAGGTCCGTGGAAAGGCAGCATGTTGTACAAGGGAAAACAGAGGGTTTCAAGTGGAAAATTTTTCTTTGAATCACAGGATATAGTGCTTAAAGGAGGGCATTAGACAAATCCTATTCTGTATGGTCCTTGGTTTCCTAATCTCTAGGCTAGAGATAGTCATCTTTGCCTGATCTTCTCCGGCAAGACTGTGTGTGTGTTTGTGTGTGAAAAATGGTAATGGGGCTTGCTGCACTTTGTTTAACCTGAAGAATTCTATATATACACGGAAGATTATAATTGAGGTGATTTTCATTCCTCCTGACCTCATTTGATTGTTGCCTCTTTGGTGAAATTTCCACAATCCTTCCAAAGAAATTAAGTTTCTTTTTGTTCCATGTTCCACAGTCCTTCTCTCATGCCCCTGTAATAGTACTTACAGCTGCGCTGCAATGGGCTTCTTCAAGTCAAGCTCTCCGGTTCCTTCCCTGATCTCCATAGGTTATTTAAGCCAGCTGTCACTCATCCACCACTTAACAATACGACCAGGCTATTAATGCTTGCCAAACCATTTTCAGTGGTGACATCCAGAGACCTATAGAAGTCAAACTCTAACATCGTCTCCCCATCCACCTGCTCTGCTGAATAGCATTCAGAGCTGCTTCCTGACTCTGAATTAATTTCCTTCGATGTCTCCTTCCCTGATTTACTTGGTACCACTTCTCCCATTTGGATCTAGCTCCTCTTCTTAACCATGGTTTTAATTCTACCACTAACCAAGTGGCCTCCTAGGTTAAAAGCAATAAATATTCATAGCAGTCATACATGGCTCTAAGATCCTCATAGGAGCTCTTCATAGAAACTCACACATGGGCCCAGCTATAGAGCTAAGGAGCCTGCATATGATCTCCTCATGGTTAGGGGTCTGTCTCCCTCTACCCCTCTATCCCTTTGACCAGAATCTCTGTTGTACGTAGTACATGATCACTAAGCATATGATGAGATCAAAGCTTAGGAACAATGAAATGAAGTACCAAGCTCTGATGATTTTATTAAGATCTCACCTGCTACAAAGGCCCTCATTAACTTCATTTGAATAAAGATATGATGAGCACCAACTCTATGGTAGATAATGGAGATGTAATTCTAAACAAGATGTTCTGCAGATGCTTACAATACAGTACTGCAGACATAAGAGTTAAGTAGACTGTTACATTATAGCCCACTGTGAAGGTGTTTTCAAAGAGGAAAGTGCCAGATGTCAAGGGAATAGAGAAAGAGAACCTTCATCAGACTGGGAGGAGTGTAAGGGTAAATTTGGAAAGCAAATGGTGCATGAAGGAAGACTGGGTCTTAGCCAGGTGGAGAGAGGGAGAGAGAAATCCTCAGCACTGCTTTCATTTCTGTCTCCCTTCAACACTGTCTCAGGCAAATTGAACACCCTGCAGTGTTTCAAACTATTTCCTTATAATCTCCTCACTTCTCTCCACCTTCATTTAGCCGATGTGTCTTCATTTATAAAATCCTCCTTGTAGTTAGTCAGCTAGCGTAAGTAATAAAGCAACTATATCACAATGTTACTGGTGATAAAATCAAATAGATTTTATATTAGGCCTATAGCAAAGCTATGGGTTAGTGTTGAAAATTGTTTAAAGTGATCCTTGGGCTTGTTCCCACCATCCTCCCTCCCCAACCAAGTTTTGTTCAAAAGACACAGTTGGGTGTTCCATGGGAAAATTGGTGGGATCATACCATTCAGTAACTACAAAAGCTCAGTTCCTCGGTATTTAAGTCCAGGTTCCGACTATTTTGTGACATTAAATTTTACGCTCTACTCTTATGCATGGAGGTAGAGTGTTTAAAAAGGCTTATTAAAGGCTTCAAAATAGGAGTCATGTTAGCAGTGAGTAAGAAAGCTATTTAAAAGTACTAAGAGTTGTCGCCCATAGAGACTGAAATGGGTCAAAAGGTCCAGAGTAACTACTGAGTTTATCTATATGCAAATACTTTCCTAGAGGTGTGACTCTTCAACTTTGATTTTTTAACAAGAACAGCTGGAGGGGATTCTAGCCCAAGCAGTATTATCCACTGCAATCTTGATTATAAGAAAGATACAATATAAACTTCAAATCAGGGGTTATACAAACAATAGTTAAAAGAAACTCTCAAATATGTGTAGGGCTTTTGTGGTTTTTTTTTTTAGCTTATTCAGTTTTAGTCCTCAACTTATGTACTAATCGTGTATTTTTTTTTTTTTTTTTTTTTTTTTTTGCCAAGTGCCTCACCTCGTTTATCCCATTTATGACTTACGGCAACACTGGAAATTAAATATTATCATTGTATTTTAAAGATAAAGACTGTGGCTCAGTTTGGTGATGCAACATGCCAAATCAACTGCTTAGGACTGGTACAAGCCAGATTAAAACCCATGCTGTCTGGTCTCAAATAACAAGTTTTTCTTCCAGGCATCTGTCTAAAAATGGTAGAGAGAGAAGCAAAAAGAAAGCAAAGCAGCCAAATGAACTGATCTGAATTGTACTGGTCCTGAGCAACTCCAAGGACAAACAAGTCAGACTGAAGTTACAACTCTCATTGAGGTAAAAAAATAAAAAATGCAGAGTACAAACTCTCTCGCCCACTGTGAACACATCCTGCTCTGGTTAGTGGTCATCAGCAGACACAGGGAAACGTGATTAAATCACCAACAACTGAGTAAAAGGAGGCAAAGGTGGTGATTCAGAACTCTCTGGATGTGGGGCGGGGGCTTGGGGGATGGTAATGTTGGGACCCTCCCTTCCCTTTTGACCTTGTTTAAGCCTTTTCCCATTACATAGATTTTTAATTTTTACAGGACAGTCATTCTCGACTTCATAAGTAGGCTTTTTGTCCTTACTTTCTGAATTCTCTCTTACTCTCAGGAGCTAAGCTGAAACATATCACCATCTCATTTTCTCCAGACCTCATGGCAAGGCTAATCAGTTGACTTCTGCTTTCATTCACCGGGGCCCATACTGAACACTAAAAGTACTCGGACTAGGAAACACAGATGAAAACAACAATATCATTTCTTTCCTGGTGTTCTGGGTCTTGTGCTAAGTTCAACTTAACAAGCTGGGCAGTGTGAGTACTATTTTCATTTCCTAGATTGGAAAACTGAACATCGAAACTAAACATATACTGATCACTGGCTTAGCTTAGATTCAGAATCTATTGTCTGATTGTGTAGGGCAGATTGCTAACGTCACACTGTATACACTGAGTGGAGTCATTCTCGGAGTCTCTGTTTATGTATCTACATAATTTAAATAAAAACCCTACTCCGTGCTATTGTTGTAATAAATACATTAGATTCACATGGTAAAGTAAGTAAAACACAGTAAGTACTCAATAAATAGCATCCTTTTAAATGTTTTTACCAGACTCCTTGGTAATAAGTAATATATTTTATCATCCAGTAGAGTGACCAGTGTATGTCAAATGCTTAAGAAACCTTTCCTATATGAATAAGTAATTGAGCAAATGGATTATAAAAGGAATAGATGGATGAATGGATTGAAATCTCTTGATAGTCTCCCTGCCCACCCCCCCATCCTTGGAGTTCTTCTAGATTTGTAATCTTGTCATCTTCTGGACGTCAGACAAGAGAAGATTTGGAAGGAAAAGGCTATTAGACATTCTTCTGCTCCCTTGATGAAGAATTGTAATAACACTTCTGAATCTTTCAGTTACTTGCCCTTTCTGATGTTTGTAATTGATTCTGGTTTCCTGGATCCATCTGGTAATAAGAGTAAAAGGCAAAAAGTGGTAGAGAATCTTATTCCCACCACTATAAGTATAAATCCATTGTTAGGGTAACATATAACAACATCTTTCCATGAATTAATCATCAGATATATATGGAGTCACTACTCGTATGCCAGGAGTTCTTGCAAATAAAAAGATTAAAAAATACAGTTGCCAATGGAAAAATCAAAAGTTTTTTTTCAGCGTTTTTGTCACCGTAAAAATGAAAAGAAATTAAAAATCTACATGTCTACCAACAGACGGATACATTGAATTATGGTACATTTATGTCATTAATTACCAGGCATCCACAAAGACAATGACTGAGATAGATCTATACAATGATGTGGACAGCACTGCAAAGCATATTGCTAAATAGAGAGAAAAAGACACACAATGTAATATGCAAAGTACAACCCTATTATTGTAAAACGAAAGGTAAATGCCAATAGCATCCATATATATATCCATAAAATAGATTGTGATGGGATACATACTAAGCTGTTGAAGGTGGTTACCCCTGGAGAGAAGCAGATTTTAAAGGATTATGTGAGGAAGGGAGGGTATAGCTCAGTGGTAGAGTGCTTGCTTAGCATTTAGCATGCATGAGTTCATGGGTTCAATTGCCGGTACCTTCATTAAATAAAAAATAAAATAAATAAATAAACCTAGTTCCCCACCCCCCCAAAAAAAAAACCAAAGAAAATAAATAAATAAATAAACAAGTAAATAAAGGATTATGTGAGGCTTTCATATCATGTGCTATATTTGCATATTTGTGCACTTTGTGATTAAACAAACTTGTTAGACTACTCCGAGATTACACATTTTATAGGAATGAAATGGTATATGGGCATAAAATCATATTATAGGTGTATATTCTGTGTAGAAAAATTCTTGTGTTCATATTCACAACACACTTTTCTTATGAATTTTGCTTATGGAATAAAAACAACTATGATAACAAGTAAATTAATTTGGTGCATCCCTTGAATATCACAGCTAAGTCTTTAACTTGCTAATGAAAATGTCAAAAATGATCAAGTCCCCATTTCGTATGTGTGAAACATTAGGTCCAGACAAGGAAGGCTACCTGACCAAATCACACAGCAAATTACTGGCAGAGCCTAGCGATATATGTGGATTGGAATCCACATTCAGATGGATTATTTAGAAGCATATTTTGATCCTAAAATCAAAGAGAATAAATAGAATTTGGTGTACAATATATCGAGAGTTAGTTATCTTACTGTTTCCAGTGTTTGTTTATTCCACAATACAAAGTCTGCAGAGGTGATATTTAACAATTAGAAAACACTGAGAGATGATCATGCTTTGCCTTTGGCTGCAGAAAACCACTCCTCCCTTTTCCTTTGATCTCAGCCTTACAATCTGAAAGCCAGGGGAATGATAAATGGCCATAAAATGCAGACAAAGATTCCTTTTGTTTGTCCCACAGAATAGGAAGGTGGTCAAACTGATCAGTCATCAAGGTATAATGATTTGAAATAAATACCAGCCTCTTTGATGTGGCTTAGGATGCCAGCATCATGGAAAAAGATCATCCTTCTGACTTTCCCATAATTGAATGATTATGTCTGTTTGTGAATGAGCTTCCTTAATTGCTAACTGGTGATTTGGCATCCTGACAGGCGTGCATGGGAACAGCGATCCCTCACCCTGCACAAGGGAGAGAAGATGGAACTGAGAGGGATGAAGGGCAAAGAGGCTTACAGATTAGAAATAATTGGAGCAGAGAGCAGGTGATGAAAAAAAGGCACAGAAATTACTCCCCCTTCCCTCAAAGAAATGACTCTGATTCATCTGAGTGAGGCCACAGCCAGGATCTCTGACAGGTGTGTATTTGTTTTTAGGAAACACCAAGCAAAGACTGTAGCCTAGGGGATGTTTCCATTTATAAAAAGGATAAAACTTGAAAGGACTTAGCCATCCTGATCTCAGGGAAACATTAAACAGAAACCTGAGTTGACAGGTGAAGGGCACCTGAAGAGGTCAGGAAATATGAAAGAGATGTTAAAAAATTACATACACAAAGATTGTTTGGGGGACCTGCCATTTTTATTTCCTTACTGTGCTACCCTAAGTTGACTTCTAAAACCCATTTTCTTCCTTATTCTCAAAAAAGATGAAGATGAGATCACAAGTGTTCTTTTGTGACGATTAAAACACATCATAAAAGTGGTGCTTTCCAGCAAAAAGGACTAAGTGGCTGCAGGGTCCTAACCTTCCTTGCTCTTTTAGCTGGAAATGAGATGAGGTTTCTAGTGTCAACATTTTACCAAGACTCGAAGGCCAGTTGGTAACTCCCACTTGTTCATAAATACTTCTCTAGGGAATTTCTCCTTCAAAAGATGATAAGCCTCATTTGTCATGTGTAAGTTCTTGTGTTTTGGATATGTAAAATCTCAATAATCATGATAATTTAAGAATTTGTAGCTTTTTATATACACACTGTCAGATACTTATCTCTAGTCCTATCAAATTCTCACTATTAATTGAACATTTTGAAATTTGGGTATCTTATGGGTAATTAATTTACAAAATGAAATTACATTTTTCTTCCAACCATGACAAAAATTTTCTTCCATGATATTCTTTATGTGATTTGTTTATGCACTTATCCTTTGATTAATGAACTCAAAATAATTTTATAAGTACTCACTCTGTGCAAAGGACTGGGCAAGGCACAAAACCAGACATGTTTCCTACATTCATCAAACTCACTATCTACAGGAAAGTCTAAATGAATACTGAAATGCCCATAAAAGGAATACTATGTTAAAAACCTGTGATATACAGTTAAAAGATATCAAGAGGAATTTGACTGGGAGAATTCCTCCAGTGGTAATCAGGGATGACTTCCTTGAGTAAAGGATGTGTGTATGTGTATGTGTGTGTGTATGTGTATGTGTATGTTTATGTGTATGTGTATGTGTGTGAGATGATGATGATGACATTACCCCAGGTAGAAGACTAAGTTTGTGCAAATGTTCTATAATTACAGGTGATATGGCACATTCAAGTGAAAGATGGAAGAGCATGGTCAGAAAACAAACTGTTAAAGAGATTATGGCAGGAAATGAGGTGGGAGACATGAATACATATTAAACTCTCTGAGAACCATTTTCCTCCTTAGCCTTAGGAAACCTTCACAGGGACACTTGACCAATTCCTCTCCCTTACTGCCAGGGCCCTGGTACCAAGATCTGTGTAATGTGCCTCTGGTGAGCCTCTGAAAACTTCCTGCTCCTCTCTACCCACCTTGCTGTTTCCTCGAACATTTACCCTAAATTAGAAATAACTGGAGCCGCGAGCAGATATATATATATATATATATATATATATATATAGTCACAGTTGGTCTCCTTCCATTTAGCCACCCCACTCCCCCATCTTCACGCAACTGACCAAATAGTGGCGTCATTACCTTAAAACAAACACACAAACCAAAAACCTTGCTAAGAGTATCATTCTGCTGCTTCAGACAAAATTCTCCATTGCTTTAAGTAAAATTGCAAATTCTATACAAGAACACGGTCATTTCACAATTCTGCCTATATCTTCTAGCAAAAGAATTAAATAAATGCATTAGATGAATGAATAAGTTGTGCCCAACTACTTCTCCCTCTTCCTTTCTAGGTACCGTGCCAATGGTTCTCAAACCATCTGATATTTCAGAACGTGCCTGGAAAGCACCTTCGTATTCAGATATGTGAGCCCTTTGTCTTCTAACTGTATGTATAAAATCAAGTTTAGGCTGGAGAATATGAATGTTTTACAGGGAGATTCTCTGTTTGCAAACTAAAATTTGAGAACTAGTGTGCTTATGTGGGTTAATAAACTTTTTCACATTCTAAGTGAGAATTTGACCTTTGGTCACCTTTCTCTGCGCCCATGAAGATTTAATAACGGTAGATTTTTCAAGTGTGTTATTAAGAAGCATTGCTTATGGTAAAAACAACCCCTGGTTATTATTATTAATAAATCCCTGATTATTAAAGTGTGTCATGGTTTGGGATGGATGACAAAAAATTTGATTTGGAGCCATAGCTTTGAAATTCTATATAGAAGGGACTCTTTCCACTGGTATTTCCCACGTAGAGACCCTGGAAGCTGAGTTAAAGGATACTGAAGTGGTTAACAGATACTGGATCATGTTGGAAATGAGGCTTCTAACCTAGGTTGAATCACATACCTGCAAGATGTAAGTGTTCTTCCATTCCCTGAGCTTTTACCTGGTGGAGGTAAGGGGAGCTGGCAAAAAATAGTTGCTGGTTAACTATGTGAACAGTGGCATGCACTTCTGCAAGAGGCATATTGACTGGCTGCTACGCTGTGCTTTACTGTCTAAGCTTGAGTAGCTGCAACCAGGTGTGACCTCTGATAGTCTTGTAAATCTTAACATTTACTTGAAGCGAAGAAGAAGAGCTCCTGGCGGGGATTGTCCCTGACATTAACATGTATGCTTTCTCAAGCTGTGTGTAATTTCACGCCGTCATATCTTTTCTCAGTGCTTCTTCCTCACAGAAGTATCTCCCACCCTTCTGTACCAGATAAACTACGGTCCGTCCTTCAAGGCTTATCTTAAATGCCTCTTTGACTTCTTAGTTCTTCCACATGGTGCTTACACACCACCACGTCCACATTCTCACTTCAGCACTTTTGCTCTCTGAGTTGCAGTTATCTTGGAAGAACCTGTCTTTCCTCTTGGGGGCACAGTGGGTCCGTGAATTTTGCACATCCAGTGCTTTAAACAATTCCCGGAACAGAAAAAAATGAGCAGCTGTTTGTTAACTCCACTAAATCACAGGGATGGAGCTGGATGTCTAGGGATCAAGTGCAAATTATTCTACTTATTCAAGATTTAGACAATAGCTACTTCCTTAAGGGAATATTTTCCTAAAACTCTTCATGTGCCTCAAGCCTGGGATTTAGTCTCTGTCTTTTAATGATTCACTTTACTTTCAATTGTTGTGTGGTTGTATTATTATCATGATTATACTTAAAGAAATTATTATGCTTAGTTTCGTCCCCTCAGAATATTATACCCTTGAGAGAAGGAGCCCTATCTTACTCTTTACATGGTTTAAGAAATCAAAATTGAGAAGTGAATGCCAAGGAACAGGCAATGGAAAATTTGCTTAAAAGACATTAAACTACCATTTTATAACTTAACGATTTAGGTTATTGTTGGAGCGGAATTTGCTTATGTAGGTTGTTAAAATGGGTCTGGTTTTGCTAACTATAAAGAAACACATTTTGCTTTGTTTTATAATCATAGTTTCCATTTAAGTAGAAGTTGGTAGTGCACGAATGACTTTTATATGCATTATGTCATCTGATCCAGATACTAGTATTTTATAAACACAAGAAGGTGTGGAACAAAGGAAAGAGTGCTGATTTAGAGCCACACAAAACTGTGCTCAACACTGACTGCAGCACTTGGACAAGCCATGCCAATGATCTCATTGCAGTTTGATCTGTAAAATAACAATACTGAAGCCTGCTGTTCTTGAAATATTGTAAAGCTCTGTCAGTGATTATATTCTTTTGGAAATTAAGCAAAGAAGAACATATTTCAGCCTAGTTACAACTGCAATTACTCGGATGAAAAGGAAAAGTAATAATTGCTTAGTGCTGACCAGAGGAACGTATGAGTCCCTAATAGCTCGCAACACAGCCCATTGTCACTCTACCATCTTGAAATAACCATGCTCTTTTCATAATCAATACATTTATAATGAGTTTAACAACCTCTACTTATCACCCACTGCAGATTTCTCTGTCGATACTAAAGATTCATTTATTCTCATTGTTCCATTTCCTCCTTGTGGGTTAAATATTTCCTTCTAAGGTTCCCCCCCACCCCAAAAAAACGTGGAGGGTAAACTCTTCTGGTAGCTCTCTGGCTGAGAAGCACACAATATAGCCTTTGTAAACACTGAACTAATCAATTACCAGTTTACCATTCGCATTGTAATTTATATAGCTAGTTGTTTCAGCTATAAATGAATCTAAAGATTAAGATTTGAGTGAATGCCTGAAACAAATGTGTAAAATGTTCCTGAAGCCTTTAGTGTTTAAAGAAACAAACAAACAAACAAACAAACAAAAAACTATGTTTCACAAAATGATACAGGAGCAATGTTAATGAGTGTATTATCTATTGCTTGCATTAATTACAGATATTCTCTTTTCCTTTTTACCTTCAATGATAATTAATTGGAAAGGCCACTGCAATTCTTCTTGACAGAGACCTGGAAAGGAGATTTGATTTAGGCTTTGACTCTTCATTAGAATTCAAGCTAGCAGTTTACATATCTTATCAGACCTTGTGGCTTTGGAAAAGTATGCCCAGTTTTTACACCATTTTGTATATGCCCAGAGTATGATAAATTAGACATTTAAAAAAATATTTGAAACACGTTTCACAGGAAAAAAAGAAAAACGGAAGAGAAAAATGCAAACACCATTTGACAAGCTCCTGAACCCAGAAACACTGCCGGTAAGACAACTATCAGTGTCACTTCATTCATGAAAGACACTGGGTTCTCTGTGACATTTCTCAAGACCAGAGTATTAAAAAAAAACTGTTGTATGGAATTCTATATAATGGATAGAAAAAAGGGATAGCCTGGGATTTCAAAATTGTAGAATAGATAAACAAGATTACACTGTATAGCACAGGGAAATATACACAAAATGTTATGATAACTCACAGAGAAAAAAATGTGACAATGAGTATGTATATGTCGATGAATGACAAAAATTGTGCTGAGCACTGGAATTTGACACATTGTAAAATGATTATAAATCAATAAAAAAATGTTAAAAAAAAAAAAGAAAAAAGCATGAATAACTATTCAGTAAATGTAAGCTTTCAATTCAGTCCCGGTTTTGCTATTGAAAGAGTTCAAAAAAATGTCCACTTGCTTTTTTTTGGATGCAGATATAGTTTTGGTTTGTTTGATTTTTATTTCTATTTTTATTGTTGTTGTTATGGTTTTTCTCTTTGTTAAATATCTGTGAATGTAAATACTGAACAAAAGTAATGCACATTGAAAGCTTCTAGAGATGCTAACAAATTTTGGTCTAATAATACTAGACCAATTTACATTTCTACTAAGAATTTATGAGACTGTAATTATCCTACACTGTTGCCACTGCCATATATTAGTAATATTTCCTCCTTTAAAAGCGTTTTTGGGAAGATGTAGTGTATACATATACAATGAAATACTATTTAGCCATGGAAAAAGAAGAAATCTTTCCATTTTCAACAACATGAATGGATCTGGAAGGCATTATGCTTAGTGAAGTAACTCCAAAAGAGAAAAACAAATACTATATGTTATCACTTATATGTGAAATCTAAAAAATAAAACAAAGGAATGAATATAACAAAGCAAAAATAGACTCACAGGTATAGAAAACCAACCAGTGGTAACCAATGGGGAGAGGTTTGGGAGAGGAGCAAGAAAGGGGCAGGAGATTAAGAGATATAAAATACTCTGTATAAAATAAATAAGATACAAGGATAAATTGTATAGCAAAGGGGAATATAGCCAATGTTTTATAATAAGTTTAAATAGAGGATAACCTATATAAACAGTGAATCACCACGTTGTACACCTGAAACTAATATAATATTATAAATAAACTATATTTAATTTTTAAAAAGGTTTTGATAGTACCTATAGTCAAAAATAATGTATTATAAACTTAAAAATTTGTTAGAAGGGTATATATCTCATGTTAAGTGTTCTTATCAAATACAAACAATTCTAAAATTTTGAAAACTTCTGGAAAAAAAAAACAACACCAGGATGACACTGTTGTTATTTATATTACATATTTCTTTAAATTACTATTGAACTTGAACCTCTCAAATATCAATGGTATTTTGTATTTTCTCATCAATGAATAGTCTGTTTATATAATGTTTTCAATTTTTATTGGTATGCTGATCACTTTTCTTGTTATTTAAAAATTTGTCCTTTAAAATTATATTAGTAGTAAACCCACATTACATATATTTTAAATACTCCTAGAGGGATGAATCTCGTGCATACTTATATTCACCAGCCAGTGTCGATCCCTCCTAACTTCCCACACAATAATGTCTAATCACTTTAATCTTCCACTTAAGTGCCTCTATGATCTGCTTTATTTATTTCAGTATTACTGTTATTATGTTTTACCTTTCTCTTTAGTTAACTTCCTTACCAAATCTTGTGAAGTTTCTAAACTCACTTTTAAATTCTTCCTGGCATGAAACTAGGATAGCAGTGGTTTGCAATAAACATTTGCACAATTAATCAAACTGGCCATCCTCAACTCAAATCCCAGCCAATGTTCTCCTGCAGATAATACGCAGGCCCCAGAGTGTGTGCATCTCTGCCATATCTGCCCATTTCTGATGTCTCTAGGAATTCTAGGATACAGCCTGGAAGAAATCGGTTGCTCTGATATAAATTATTACAAGAAATGAAAGAAGTTTTATAGCATAAATGTGTTTCCCAGAGAAGGAAAAGGCAGTTAGGGGCAGTCCTTGTTATACGACGGTAACGGTGACAATGGTTTTTCATTCTCATATCTTTAAAGAAAAATCAGTATCAAGTGTTTAGCACAGGATGTGGTAAACTATAGTCTCAGAACAAATGTTAAAGAGCATCATATTTATTAATTGAGAATCTTTATTACCATAGTTTTTGATAGTTTTGATTATTTTTCCATATATTTTCACCCCTGCTGCCCCTAACCTCAGGTTGATGAAATCTATTTTCCCTCTCAGATGATGTGGCCTTGACTGTGTGATCAGCTTTGACAAGTAGGATGTTAGCATAAGTGGCTCAAGCAGAGGCCTTCTACGTGCCCATACAGTTCGACTTGGCTTTTGCACATCAGTGACCAACTGTGAGAAAAGTATTCCCTGGGCATCTGTTGGCCCTGGATTCTAGGCCCCAGAACAAACAGTCATGGAACAGATCTGAGCCCAATCCAGAGCCTAGAGCTATGCTCAACAGTATTTGCATCCTGAAGCAAATCCATCCAGCTAAGATCCAGACAGGCTCAGCCAAATCACAGTTGACCTGTACCTCCCTGAGTGTAAGAGCAAATGCTTAGTGTTGTAAGCCACTGAGTTTGGGGATCATTTGTTACATCAATTGTGCAGTAGCTAACAGGTATACCACTGGTACCCAGCAGCATCCATAATAATAGTAACAGATTGCCAAGTGCTTACTGTAGCTTCTCTCATTTGATCTTCTCATAATTGTAGAATGTGTTATTAGCCTCAGACACATAGAGTTTAAATAACATGCTCAAATACAAAAAATAATAAGTAATAAACCCAGGCATTCTGAATTTGGTGCCCATGTTCTTAATAACCATATCAGACAGCCTCTCTAAATGTCCAAAATTTGACTTCCCAAAAAGATAGCATAAGATGTTTTCAGGGCTTGGCAAGTATGTTTGCTATTCTGCCTCTGTGAGTGGATTCTGACCTAACCTGATATGAAGAATATAGAGTAGAACAGTCAGTCCCAACCTCAGCAACTCGTAGGAATCACCCAGCGGTGGCAGTGTGGGGAGGGAGATGAGGGCATTCAGGGTCCAGCCTGGACGTTCTGAAGTGAAAGCTCCAGAGAGAGGGACTATGGGTATTTATGCTTTTCAGGCCATCTTGAAGGAGCCAGACTTGCATCCCTCTGAGAAGCTATTAGGCTAAGACTGGTGATGTTTATTCAGAGAATAAGACTGTTTATATTTTCTTGCCTAAATGTCATGCTGTTTGAATGTCTATTTTCGCTTGGAGAAAACATCACTCCCAGTACCCTGAGCTGGAAACACTGACCCCGTAAGAGAAGCTCCACGCTCCTCTTCTTGACTCCCTTAGTGTGATGTCATGAAAAAACCAGGGGACGATCATGACATTAGGACTCAAAAAGACTGGTTCTGATTCTGGCTTGGTTTTACCAGCTATAGGACTTTGAACATGCCATTGAAATTGACTTTCCTTATTCAAAAAATAAAAAAATACAACATAATAGTCCTTACTGAGCAGAGTTGTTGAGAGGACTCACTGATATAACATGTTCTAGAACATTCTGTCCAATGGCACAACTTAGTAAGTGCTCAGCACACATCAGGGACTGTGTTCCCTTCTAAACAAGTTGTACAGAAAGTTTGGGACAGCAAGACAACAAAGACCGTTTACAATGGTCAGTTACTGTGAGCAGTGGCTGCTGGGTGAGTGCTTTTCTTCAAAGACACAAGCCAAGAGGCAGAGTCTATCTAAACACAGGATTATGCCCCAGGATAACATTGCCTTCACACTTTGTTTTTGGTCCAAGAGAGAAACCAGGATCCTGAGTGCTTCTGATCCCAGGGCCTTGCCAGAATCTCAGATTTATAAAACATGAAACTGTCTCTAGGTGGTGACTCTAATGTGGAATTTCCCCTTCTTTATTTCCTCACTTCATTTAAAAATATGGTAAGGGGGAGGGTATAGCTCAAGTGGTAGAGCACATGCTTAGCATGCATGAGGTTCTGGATTCAATCCCCAGTACCTCCTCTAAAAATAAATAAATAAGTAAACCTAATTACCCCCCCCCCAAAAATGAATAAATAAGTAAATGTAGTTAATGCTGTGGTCGAACAAACAAAAAACAGTTTTAAAAAAAGATATGATAATGGAACATGAGCATGTCCACACATTTACATATTGTCTACACCTTTCTGCCTGTGCCTAATTTAGAAGAATACCTTTTTGATATTTAAGAGATTGTTAGCTTTTGTTTTTTCTTCTGTATTTTTGTAAATTCAAAAGATAAATATATTGGGCATTAAACAAGAAAAAATACACAATTGTGTACAAAACCGTTTTTCTCCTATCTCAGTGTGTCCTGCCCTGTTCTCCAGATAAGCAAAGCAAATTGTCAGCTTCATAGTCATCCTCGGAGACTGAAGCTCAAAGTTAATTGATGTGCTCAAGAAACTGCAGGAAACATGGGTAAGAAAGACACAGTGCTTCTTCCTTTAAAGCCTGCCGACTCTTTGGGGAAGATGGTGTTCTTTTGGAAATTTGCCTAGCAGAGCTTGATCTCATTGATTTTCTGTTATCACTACCCCCTCAGTTCATAGAAGAATATTCAGTGGTATTATTCTCAACAGAGAAGACCAGCTTTTTTTTTTTTTCTTACTTGGATTTCAAGGTGTCCAAAATATTGCAAAGCCTTTGGAGGTATGGCCTTAGTCAACTCACAGACATTTTGTTATGAGGTAGAAGATCTCATGACACCCTGCACACCAACCCACTAACACCTGTGAACAGACACAGGGCCGAGAGGTGCCCACTCCCTGATTCTTCCCTGGGCCTTCAGACCAGCAGTCTTACCCTCTCTGGGGACAGGCACTGGCCAAGGCTGAGACAATCAAGGGCTGTCCAGACAGACAAAAAGGAAAGCAGAGCCCAGTTCATCACCCACCTGGACAGTATACTCTATGACTACTTCTCAGGAAATAGCTCAGATGAGGTGTCCAGGGACAAACCCTTTGAAGCAGGAACTAGAGAGATCACAAGTTGTAATCAGTAAGGAGAAATGAGATGCCAAGGCTGATTACTGAGAAGTGAAACTTACAGTGAACACAGGGCCAGAAGGAAAATAACAAATCAGAGAACTAGGTGGTGAACTGAGGTTGGGTAGTTTCAAGGGCATGTCAGGGTCTCACGGGGTCAAAACAAGTGGCAGAGTTTGGAGTCTCATCCTTACCCACTATGACCAGATATGCTCAACAGTTTCTCTGGTATGTAGAAACCTGGTTGTGTGGAGAGGATGCCTGCATGCAGGTGAGATTATATGTTTGCTTCATAACCTGTAATGTACTCAGCATCATTAGGCAAAATGTAGGGCATGGCCACACATGGGGGAAGTGATGTGGGTCTCAAAAGAAACACCTTGCCTCCTTCATAAAGGTCATTTGGAAAGAAAAATAAGATGTTGCAGTAAAGGTTGTGCACATTCTTATGTTTGGAATCTAACTGTCCTTACTTTAGCAAATAGGTAGCCTTCAACATATGATGCAAATAAGGAAGAGCTCTTTTCCTGGGAGAATCTGAACGACAGAATGGATATGCCCTATCTGTTTATTAAAAGAGAAAGGCTGCTGGAGGCAGGAGCTTGGTTTTGGCTGTGGCCATAATACGCTGGGAGGTCCCTAACACTTAGAATCTTCTTAATCTTCTCCTTCTCCCTCTTCTTTTCCTTTTCAAATTTTGGTCCTGCTGATTTCTTTTTGCCTTTCTAAAAATTGCTCACTGCCACCACTGCTGGGACCTGGTTTCCTTACTAGTAAAAGAAAAGGACTCATTTGGTGATTTCTGAGATCAAAAGCTCAGTCGACCCTAGGCCGTGTTCTTGGCAAAAAGGCCCAGGGCTTTATGGGAAAAAAAAAAAAAAAAAAAGACTTAAATCTCCTATGGAATTATTTTTTTGCATTGAGATGCCATGACTTCAGCTCTGGCTTCAAAATATTTCTATTCTTTCAAATAATCACATTCAATAATCATTTTTAATTTTTTTCTTTGCATGCCTAGTGTTCTGTGTCCTTCATTTTTCTCTGCACCTAATATGATGGCAAGCTAAAGCCCAGAATGTAGAGAGATTCATCCTCTAGCTGTTGCATTAATTGATGTCTGGAAGTAAGGTAATGCTATCTAATGAGACTGAATCAAGTGATCAGTGCAAAATACTGATTTTCAAATGCATTTTATCTAACCATTTGAGCTGCCTTGAAAATTGGCATAATTACACAGTCTGAGCCTCTAAGATATGGTAATTCTTGATTCAGATATTTTATTTCACAGGAGAGGGAATGAGAAGGCAAGGTTTGATGTGAGTGACTCTAGTACCTATTACCTATAACAGAGTATACTTTTCAAACACACATGAAAGAAATGTAAATTATTAAATTACCTCAAGTGATTATCAACAAGTAGACCCACTCTAACATCTCCTACTACAAATGAAGCCTTTATTATTTTTTTTCCAGGAAAAGAATCTCATTATCAAAGGACTATGAATATTCAGAACAAAAATAGGATTAGAAGACTTATGGTGCTTATACAATGAGAGGAGATTAGATTTTTAATTCATTGTGTCACGTCATATCCATTTCAGAGTCCATGGTTTGGCAATTTGTCCTCACAACAGAGGACTCATTATGAAGTAAGAGCAATTTTAGTAATACATTTTACTGAATTATGTCAAGAAAATCACCATGGACTGACTGGGAGTTAAAAACTGAAATCATGTGCGTGCATGTGTGTGTGTGTGCACATGTGCACCGTTTACACGCTCTGCACATGTGGATGTAAGAATAGGCAGAGAAGAGAGGCAGAGTCAACGTTGTGAATCCTACTTCTAGAAAGTAAACCAAGTTGCATATTACTCTACAGTTTCAATGAGGACAAGTAATCCCTCTTTCAAAAATGAGCATCATTATTGTCTGCCTACTATGTACCAGCAGTCGGATAGTGCTCTAAAGTGTCACACAAAATTAATTCAATAAATTGTAACAAATACCGTGACATATTTGCCTCATCTGGACTGCTGTACCCTGGGAGTCTGCCGAAGTCTAGGGCCTCCACTTTCCAATCAGCTCCATTTCATCATTTTCTCATGTCTTCCACTGTCCTATCAGAGTAATTAATCTTCTGTGGTGTGAAAAGCTGAACACTCACCTCCCCAACACTTCTTTTGGAAAAACAAATCCGGTTATGGGATTTTCTGAAACTATGCAGGCACTGCTGATAAGTCACAAGAAAACAAATTGCAATTTCTGAGAGAAATAACTTTTCTCTTTGCTTTTCAATATTAGAAAATGGTTTTGGATAACATATTTGATACATGGATATATGAATCAAGCCATTGATTTTTATCCTCCCAAACAACAATATTTATGTGATAGCATGAAGAAGAAAAAAGCTGATTGCTCATGGAAAATAGACCATAAAGTCATGGAAAATGACTATGGGAGAGAAAAATACTTTTTCATATGTTCAGCTCCTTTCTAGAAGAGGGGGTTTTATATATATATATATATATATAATGTTATAACTGTAAAATATATAACCTTAAAAATACTTTTAACACCATTTTCAGAACTCTAAGTAAAGTAAAAAGCTGTATTAAATTGTCAAAGTAAGGCAAACTTTACTCAATATTACATCAACAGTTATAAGTTGCAAGAAATGTGTTATATTCCAGATAGTGTCCAGGACCAAAAAACCAGAGCTCAGGGAATAGAATGATAGTGTTAAAAGCATCAGGATTTCAAAATGTGTCTAGATATTCTAAACCTAGCTATATCCCAGGTTATTTGCTAATTATGTGTTAATGCTTACTAATAAGATCTTTATATCAATAATAAATTCTTATTTATAAGTGGCTTCTAATTCATTTATCAGCAAACACATACACTGAAGTAGAAACAAGGGCCCATTCACAGCAGCACTATTTACAAAAGACCAGACATGGAAACAACCTAAATGTCCATCGACAGATGACTGGATAAAGAAGGTGTGCTATATTTATAAAATGGAATACTACTCAGCCATTAAAAAGAAAAATAATGCCACAACATGGGTGGACCCAGAGATCATCATTCTAAGTGAAGTAAGTCAGAAAGAGAAAGGAAAATACCATATGGTATCACTCACATGTGGAATCTAAAAAAAAAAAAAACCAACCACAAATGAAACTAATTTATAAAACAGAAACAGACTCACATAGATAGAAAACAAACTTATGGTTACCTGGGGGGAAATGGGTGGGAAGGAATAAATTGGAAATTCAAGATTTGCAGATACTAATACATATAAAATAGATAAGCAAGTTTCTTCTGTATAGCACAGGGAACTATATTCAAGATCCTGCAGTAACCTATAGTGAAAAAGAATCTGAAAAGGAATTTATGTATGTATATGTATGACTGGAACATTATGCTGTACACCAGAAATTGACACAAATTGACACACTGTAAAGTGACTACACTTCAATTTAATAAAGAAAAAGAATCGAGGGCCTAAGTCTTTACATGCTTCACCAATCTTTTTTTTTCTCTTTTCTCCATTATGTTATTTTTCATTCTATATTTTTGGAACACATCTGTTACAGTTAATTTTATGTGTCAACTTGACTGGGCTAAGAGATGCCCAGATAGCTAGTAAAACATGAATTCATGTGTCTGTGAGGGTGTCTCTGGAAGAGACTGGCATTGAATCAGCAGTACAGGTGGGAAGCATCCATCCACTGAAGGCCTGAGTAGAATAAAAACGCAGAGGAACGGCAAATTCAGTCCTTCTGTTTGAGCTGAGACATCCATCTTCTCCTGCCCTTAGACATTGGTGCTCCTGGTTTCTGGGCTTTAGGATTCAAATGGGGCTTTACAACACTGTCTCCCTAAGTCTCAGGTTTTTGGACTTGCACTGAATTATACCACCAGCTTTCCTGGTTCTTCTGCTTGCAGACAGCAGACTGTGGGACTTAGCCTCCATAATCCTGTGAGCTATTTCCTATAGTGAATCTCTCTCCAGATGGACAGATGGATATGGGTATATGTATAGATACAGTTATATCTGTATACACACACACACACACACACACACAGATCTCCTGAAGTGTACTTTCATTCATCCTCACTTCCTGATCCAATATCTACTAACCTACTCTAGTTATAACTGCTAGCTGTTCAAATCATTGCAGAATTAATCATCACTTTTTAAATGCATTCCATTCAAATCAAGAGAGAAAAGTTCCCCAGTGTACTGAAATCACCAAGGAAGAGTTTTTGTGTCTGCTTTATTGACACAGGGAAGGAAAATGGCTTATTTTAAGGCCTGTCACAAGAACTAGAATGTAACAATAAGAGGATAAAGACAGAGCCTTATCCTTTCTTTGAGTTTTCACCAATTTATAAACCATTTAAGGATCTGGCCATCCATCTTGACCTGTCTTCCTCTGACTCCCATGATGTCAGAGAAGAGAGGAGAGTTCACAAACAGTCCATTACCTTATTCCTCTTTTCTTATTTTTTATAACAAATATTCACAATGCAAATTCGTGTCAAAAGCCGTTCCTGCTATAATTCAGACTATAAACTTTCCTAGGCATACATGTACAGTCATTAGTTCATGCTAAACCACACAAAAAATTGAAGGATAAGAGAATTGCTCCAATGAGAAAAGGGTAAAAATGAGAGAGAGAGAGATAAGTGGACTGCAATTATTTTGCATGGATCACAGACTATCCAGGGCCATTTAAGATTCATCTTCTAGTCTAGTAAAGGTTACAACATAGACAAGATGGAACAGGAACCTGTTTAATTCAGCACATCCGAAATGAAATAAGGATAATTTTTACATGAACAACTTAGCTTATACTTAAAGGATAATATTCTGAGAGATTTCATAATTTGAAATGAATATCCAGGAAGGTTATGGGATTTGTTCCTGGAGTGTCATAGTGTTATACAGGCTCCCAACATTATGAGTGCCGTTACAATACAGATTTCTCTAAATACAATACAGACTTCTCTAAACATATATTAATTGAGAATCTACTCTATGCTAGTGTGTGGCACATAGGCAAACATCTGTTCATCATCTTAACATGCTGTTGATCACTCAATCAGTCTTTCAAACATAGTAAGTTCCTGTCTCTCACATGGCAGTCTGTTTTACTAGGTAATAGCATAACCAAAGATCTGTGTTAAAAAAAGAAGTTTTACATTGATAAATTCAAAGATTTATGGGCAAGACTGAAATAAACATTTCAACACAGGGTATTATGTGATCAAATAGGGTTATGTCTTATGTGGCACAAAGAAATAACTGTTAGAAGGACCTCAGAAAACTTCACATGAGCAATGGCACTTGAGTTTGATCATGATGGATGAGTAGGAATATGTTATGTGGATACTAAAATTAATATGTAAATGAATTTGTACATTTAAGGATACACATGAGTTCCATGAAACCAGTGTTAAGATCAGTGGTTTTTAATGAGACAAAATTTTGTGACCATGGGACATTTGGCAATGCCTTGAGCCATGATTAATTGTCATCACTTGTGGGGCAATGGTATGGGAATCCAGTGAGCAGAGGCCAGGTGTGCTGCTAAACACCCTCCAATGTACAGGACAGGTTCCACATCCAACGTCAAAAATTTTTTTACTTGTATAACTTCTTTATATATATTTTAAATGAAATATAGTTGGTTTATAATGTGTTAATTTCTGCTGTACAACATAGTGATTCAATTATATATGCATATACATATACTATATATGTTCCTTTTCATGTTATTTTTCATTATAGGCTATTACAAAGTATTGACTATAGTTCCCTATTCTATACAGTAGGACCTTGTTGTTTATCTATTTTATATACAGTAGTTAGCATCTGCAAATCCCAAACTCTCGATTTAGCCCTCTACCCTTTCCTCCCTAGTAACCATAAGTTTGTTTTCTATGTCTGTTAGTTTGTTTCTGTTTTGTAAATAAGTTCATTTGTGTCATTTGTAAAGATTCTACGTATAAGTGATACATGGTATTTTTGTTTCTCTTTCTGGCTTACTTTACTCAGTATGACAGTCTCTGGGTCCATCCATGTTGCTGCAAATGGCATTATTTTATTCTTTTTTATGGCTAAGTAGTATTCCATTATGTCTCTCTCTCTCTCTCTCTCTCTCTCTCTCTCTCTCTCTCTCTCTCTATATATATATATATATATATATATATATATATATAGTCATCTGTCAATGGACATTTAGGTTGCTTCCATGTCTTGGCTACTGTAAACAGTGCTGCTGTGAACACTGGGGTGCATGTATCTTTTCAAATTGGAGCTTCCTCCAGGTACACAACATTAAAGATTAGTCAGTCTAATTTTCAACAACATGTGGATTTGAAGGTATTATGCTAAGTGAAATAAGACAGGCAAAGAAAGACAATTACCATATGATTTCACTCATGTAATATTTTTAAAAACCACAATGAATGAACAAACCAAACCAAACCAAACATACAGATACAGAGAAGAGAGTAGTGGTTCCTGAGGGGGAGGGTGTGGGGAAGACTCCCTAATGGCTAAAGGGAATCAACTACATGGTGACGAATGGAAACTAAATTTTTGGTAGTGAGCATGCTGTGGGAAAACAGAAGTAGAACTATCATGTTGTGTACCTTAAACCTTATATAATGTTACCTCAATAAAAAACAAATCTAAAATTTATATGTCTTTGGCATAAAATGTCAACAGTGATTAAAAAAAAATAGGTAAAGGACCAACAGAAAAAGAGGTTGGAAATGAAGTAAAAAAAAGCTCAAATATGGACCTTGGATATTTTATTATGGGTAATGGGAGGAAGTGATACTGTTTTAACAGGATAATTACCTTTTCCTATTTATTTTCCAAGAAAATCATACAAATTAAAGTATAGAAGATGAATTTGTTGGTATGGAAATTAAAGGCTGTGATACCAATAATTAGACTATTGTAGTAGTTATTATATTAATTTTGGCAAGTAATTATGAAAATCTGAAGTAAGACCGGATAGAGAGAACAAGATACAGGATAGCAAATCATTAAAAAGGACACAGAACAGCACTTAGTAGAAAAAACAAGTTTGACAGAGAGCTCACTACTTTGCTCAATACAATGTGTTTGAAAAGATTTATATTTGAAGCAAGACGTAAAGAAAAGTATGCACTTTGAGCGGCAATCTAACTCTATTTGAATTCCCCTTTGTGCTATTTCCCCCCTTATTATTCTTTTAAATATTTTATATTTTGAAAACTCTAAATTTTGGACAATTTATTAGACTATATCAACACCAATGGTACTAGAATTTAAGACCATTTGTTCACATTATTGGTCCAAACTAGGCTTGTTAGCTTAATGTTATTAAGAAAATCCTCCCACAAGCCAATGCCTAATGTTCAGAATGTAATGTATTCAAGTAGACGCTTAAATCTTACAGAGACAAAAATATGTGCATAGCCTTATCCTGTCAATTTTTAATATTTTGTGCTTTAAAATTTTTCTCTTAGCATGAAAATTCTGAAACCTTCCCTTGTTCTTTCATGTGCTTAAGCACAGTGAGTGTCTGTGACTCTTTTGGAAGATGCTTTACAGATGGACAGGGCCTCTGTTTTTTGCGTTAAATAGAACCAAACGCTGTGCCACATTTGTACAGCAATGAGCAGTTATGCAAATCTGCAGAGCAGGCAGGTGCAAGAGCAAATCCTTGATGCCATTTGCTCTGAAAATTATATAAAGCTTCTGAAGCTATGCTTTTTATAGGAGCTAAAGGGGTTTTGTCTGATATTTTTAAACAATAACACCTGCTCCAGGCAGAAAAGTAAGTTCCTGTACAGCAGGAAGTGGGCTGCTTTGGGTGGAGAGAGGAGTTCCAGAGCTTGTCTCCAATAAGTAATGAGACAATAAAATAAAATGCATTTTGAAAAGGCTGGGGTGGGCTGGTGGAGGTAGAAGTAGGTGGGTGGGAGGGGAGAGATTTTGCCTTTTGCACTGACAGATGCAGGCAAATGGCAGAAATTCAGCCCAGCCAAGGAGATGGCAGAAGTCCACAGGACTCCATCTGGGGCCTGTTTCCTTGGCCTCTGAAACCTGGCAGAGCCTCTTCCCTGACAGGCTTAAATTCCCCCTTCTCTTCCCACACTTGCTTCAATTGAGAGGACCTTCATGACTGCCATTTCTCTCTTGCTTGATGAACCTGCCTCCACTGTTTTCAACCCAATGCTACACAATCAACGGTGGTTGATTAAGATCAGTGATTTGTTCACTCGAATTCCTTTCATCAAGACTGAATTCTGACAACATATTTTGGTAACCTCCTTACTTCCAAAGAGATGCAGACTATCCGCTTTTCTTCTTTCAGTGTGATTTTAATACACGATTCTGAAATACGTGTCTGCTCTTGAGGATGCTAGCAGTTCACTCATGTTCATCGTTCACTTAAAGCGGTCTTATCTTGCGTTGGCAAGAAAGAGCGGAGCAAGACATGAAGGCACTCGTATTTCGCCCTAGTTGTGTCATTAACTGCTTCCACTCACTAAGTCACTTAATACATTTTTACTGACTTCTCTGAACATAATGGCATTATGGCGATGACAGCCATCACCACATTCATCTCCAAAGTTTGTCAGCTGCTTCAACTTTCTAGACTGATGTCCCATTCTCTTTAACACCTCCAGGTACATCCCCCAGGAAACCACAGTGCATAATTTTTAGAGGGAGGCAGGTTACCTATTCTTCAGCAAAGGCAAATCAAAGGATGAGGAGGATATTAAGCAAAGAGTAAGCAAGGAATGAGGAAGTTGCTCTATACTCAGCACTGTGCTAGGTGTTAGAAATTCTGAAATGAGCAATGTCTAACCCCACATCTTAGGAAGCTCAAAATCTTCCTCAGAAATAAACATACAAATAGACCACGATAATGAAATGGAATATACTTCTTATGTCAAATGATGGAACAGGCATTCTTGTGGGTGGTTCTGAGATACCTACTGTACCTGGGCATTCCTGTCTCTTCCATTTTCTGTCCAGGTCTGCTCATCCCCTTACTCTCATCCTGATGTGTTTATTGTCTCAGATCCTTCCCTGCAGGGTACGCTTGAATCAGCTGCTTCCTTCAGCCAAGAGCCCCTGGCCCTTCTCAATGCGGTCCTCTCTATAAGCTCTTCCCCTAAATTCTTTCATTTTCCTCATCTCCTTGGAGTCAAGTGTGGCATCACTCTGCCCCCACAGTGCAGGAAGGAATATCCTGGTGTTTTCTATTTATTCTATCTTTACCTTTTAAAATAGTCCCTTTAGCAATCCCTCCTGAAGTTATAATAAATTTAAGATGTCATCAATTTCCCACTGGTATCCTAATTAACATGCAATTTAAGCTGAAAATAACATAGCAGTGTCCGTGGAAGAATATAGCAAAAGGTAGCATTTCACAATAATTAATACACAGAAAATTAAACCATCTGAAGGGAATAACAAATAATTTGATGTCTTGAGTCAGGTTCCTAGGACAACAGGCCCAGGCTCACATATTAGGAGTGTCCTCAAGATCAACACCTGGAAGGGAATGAAGGCAGTAGGGTTGCTTAGAGGGAGGTACTGGGTTGTGATTGAGCTGCAATAAAAGGCTCAGACAGTCACTTGGGGAGCTTTGGTGATGGGTCAGCCCTTCAGAATTGTCCAGTCTTAAAGTAAAGGCAGGCAGACCTTGATACTTACCACTCAGAGGATGCAGGCTGCATACCTGGGAGGAGGCACCATCTTGGATGAGGACATTCTCTTTGGCTGAGGGCAATTCCTCAAGAAAGACCAGTTGATAGTC
Organism: Camelus ferus; assembly: GCF_009834535.1. Taxonomy (NCBI): domain Eukaryota; kingdom Metazoa; phylum Chordata; class Mammalia; order Artiodactyla; family Camelidae; genus Camelus; species Camelus ferus. The sequence goes on from NC_045704.1 coordinate 40,937,316, forward strand.
TTCAGCTACCTGCAGTCCCAGCTGCCTTGACACAAAAGGGAAGACCTGCATGGCTGGTACAACACATCCATGGTTACATTTGGCATGGAAGGATTTTAGGTTGTGTTTTGGGAAGTAACAGCAGATAAAGGGGAGACATTGAAAAAATACCTTATCCACTGGAGTCTGACACCTTCTCTCATATGCGCTGGAACTGAGGCAGGATCCTACAGTCTCCCACTGGACGCTTCCTGGGCATCGTAGCCAATGGCCTGCTGATGGCCAATGCCACCATTCCAGGCCCAAATGAAGAATTCAGGACTTAATTAGTCAACAGTCCATTCCTCGCCTTGCAGGGATGATGTGGGTACGTGGGCGCCTCGTCAGAACACGATCTCCCGCAGTGCAATGTGGATCAGTCCCACTGCAATCACCTGCTGCCCTGCCGCCACACCACCTAGGACATCCAGGCACAGGGTCGATCCTTCTGGTCAAAAACATCCTTTGGCAGCTTTCGCACTTGAGGAGTGTTTGCCTTCAACTTTTGTACAGAGCTTGAAGGCAGCAACTTGCTCACGGTGCTGGCACCCAGGGGCTTCTACAAGTGATCCGACTGAAGTGGCACCCTGTTGGCAGACAGTGAAGACATTACCAAAGAGTGTATTTGGGAATTTTAGGTCAATGGGATGCCAACGATCGAAATCCAAATCCTCCAGGAGAAATTACTACACTAAACCACCCAGGAGCCCCAGAGTCAAGATCCATGAGAATATCTGTTACACTACTCTTCCCACCCAGTTTAGCAAAACACCTGTTTTGAACAACAATATATCACAAAAGGCCACATCCAAGACCCTGGTGTGCCTCTGACTTGGGAGTAGGGGTGTGAATATGGGTGGAGACTGAGGCCCCAGGCCACTCCAGGTGGGTTCTATCCAGAAGAGGGGAGACAAAATGGTAACCTGTCCTTCCACTGACTGTCCCCATCCCCACCACTAGACCTTCCCAGTGACACCATGAGAAGCCAGCCTTGACCTGAAGAATTCAGAATCCAGGTATGACTAGATGTTCTTCTGGTTTAGAAAAAAATGAAAGATTATTAATCCTATGGGCACAGGGTAATGATAATAACACTGTATGCCTATGTTGTTCACTCTCCCTCTGAAGTTTATCAACCATCCCATCTTTTCATTCCCTTTGATCCAGTTAGTTGGGCATAACAGGTATTTTCCCCATCACTGCCCACCATTTACAAGGAGCTGAAGTGATTTGCTTGTGACCAGGGCCTCTGACTCAGTTCTTCTATTAGAGTGGATTCTAATGTTCATGACTCTTTCCATTAAAACAGAGCTTCCAAAATGACTGTCATTCTTGCATGGTCTTCATATCTTTGGCCTTTAACTACCTACCATCTGCCCTATTAATGTTTTCCTTGACATAGACTCTGAAGTACATTTATTTAGAAAGGGATATTCTAATCACTATCGTAAAATGGGAGACCAGAATCACTTGGCCATAAATAGAAAGTGACCATAAAAATAAATACAATGAAAACAAAGTGGTATTTTGTAAAATCTTAGCCAGATTTTCCTTCTCTGACCAAGACTTAGAGCCTGAAGCTTCCTTTCCCTCTGTTAAAAAAGCAGATGAGCAACTCTTACAGAGGTTTGAAAGATTAGGACCAAAATGAAAACTTTCTCTTTGATGAAATTAGAATTGAAAGGGAGTTGAAAAGGGAATCATTTTCTCATGACTCAATATTATGCCAAAAAACAAGTATTTTATGACAAAAATTCTTGCTAGCAAAATTAATTTATTGTGAGTTTTAACAAGTTACCCTTTCAGGGACTCATTTGATCATTAAAAAAATAAGAGCTGGCTACCATACATATATAAGATTTTTAGGACTTTAACTTTTTTTTTTAATGTATCTAGTTGTTGCTCTTGTGTGTCAACATGAAAATAACAACTACAAGTCAAATATTCCACATCTAGTGGTCTCTTGAATGAATCCTTAATTATCCTCTCCAAACAATACAGGAAGTAAGTGAATTTTACTTAAACTAAATAGCTTGTCACGGTGCTATTTTCCACCCTGGAAAGAATGTTGTCCCTGTATTAATGGAGTGCCTTTGTCTCTTCTGCATTATGATTATACATGCACACATTTTTTAATTGGCTGTGCTATCACTGTAAAACTATTGATTTTTTTTGAAAGACTGACGTGGAATAAGATTCTTATTCTGTTACTTTATATGGGTCCCCTGACTGATTCATTAAGTTAACCCATTTTGTTACATGCAGATTGGAGATTTCCCCCATAAATTCTATAATGTATATAAAACACCCTGCAGAGTGCATGAAAGATAAACACTCACTATTTTATGAGACCTCTCCCCTCTTTTGTCACATGCTTTCTTATAATCTTACAGTTCCTTCTATGCTTCCTTTCCCCCCCAGCTTTCTCCTTTCTTCCCTGTGTGCTCCTTGAGAACAGAGTATATGCATAACACATCTTCTTACGATGGCTACATAATGTTTAGTATGGTCTATGGGCCACCAATATCAGAGTCACTAGGTTTTTTAAAATAAAATGTAGGACCATAATTCATACAACCCGATTCAGAATGCCAGAGGTTATACCTACGCATTTTATAAAAATTCTGAAATTGATCTTATATAGGTGGAAATGTGGGAACCACCAACCCAGAAGATTTGTGATAAGTACTTGCTACATAAATACGTGGGCTATGGTACTGATGTTCTTCTCTTGTGGAAATGATGGTAGTCAGTCCTACAAAGAGAGAAAGATAAACATGCTTCTTTGGATATGCTGACCCTTTTGTATGAATCCTCTTAAGAAATGATGAGCATGCCTGCTCAAGTCAGATTGGGTTATCAGTGTCCTATGATATTATAAACCAGAAGGATGCTGGATTCAATTAGAATCTCCACAGATTGATGCCTCAGACAGGCCACTGGAAGAATTATTAAACTCTTCTCAAAATGTAGTTATTTAAAAAAAGGAGAAATATCTACCTTTCTTTCCAGTATTGCATGAGATTTTTAAAACCAGGAGAATCCTAGAAACTGGTGTTGGGACCAGCCTCTGCTGGACAATGGATATAAGCTGTGGCTTCTCCTCAGCAAAATGTATAGAAACCAAAAGAATACAAAAGAAGATTTTGTTGTCAGAATCAGGAATCTTCACTGTTACAAGCTGAGTTAATGATGAACATTCATCTCCAGTTTCCAGTATGTTGTTGGTCATTTACAACCGTAGAACACACCTCTCCACAAGTCTTTCTCCATCCAAATTAAGAAACAGTCCCTACCCAACCTTATTCCTAACCTCCCTTAATGTTGACTTCATAAGTAGCATTTTTTTCATGCGGTCCCCAAACTGCATGTTCTACATGATTGGTGCTTCTTTGTATTTTTTTTCTAGTATATAATTTATCTTTCCTTGTTGGCTTATCTAATCCCTAAGATTGCCTCCACTCCTCAGCCTCAAGTCTATCAAATACAACCTACATCATGGTCAATCACTTAGTATTCACCCAGGATTGCTCCAGCTCTTCAAAGAAGAGGGGTTGCAACACCCATGGCCAAGTGATTTGCCCAATCATCTTTCACTACGTGAACCAGTAGCTAGATAAACTTGAAGAAGCTCCTTTATATACTATCTACTTTTTTTCACGCTGAGCCCTATTTGAATGCAAAGTACAAATTCAGAGACGAAATACATCTCTGAATTTTGTGGTCTAATTGTGTCCTCAGACTGCAAAATGGTCTATGTCAAAATTTAGCCATATATTTTCAGTGTATAGCTAGATCATGAAGGCAAAAGACAAGACTGACCATTGGCATTCTGGCGGACTCTCGAGTGGTCCAGATAATGCCAGCAACAAAGTTAATATGACAGGAAGTCATTATTGCTTACTTGGAGAATGTTATTCTGGATAATTGTGTTTCTACAGTGTCAGTTTGAGTTGAGGTAGACACAGAGGTTGTATATAGTTTATAAAAGAGACTTCAATTGTATTGAAAAAACAAAACGAAATCATTAGGAAAAAAGCATCTTCTTAACACGTTTTTCTGTTGTTCTTATTTTATTTAAACAGTATTTAAAAATAAACTACATTAGTTGTGGGGGTGGTATAGCTCAGTGGTACAGTGCATGCCTATCACGCACGAGGTCATGGGTTCAATTCCTAGTACCGTCACTAAAAAATAAATAAATAAACCTAATCACCTCCTTCTGACCAAAAAAAAAAATAAAACAAAAGTTATGTTATAAAAAATAAATTACATTAGAAACCAACTATGTGAGTAATCTTCCAACAATTTTATGTTAAGAGGGAACTGTCCGAAAGGAGCAGCACAGCACATAGTTTATTTAAAAAAAAATGTAAGCAAATGAGTATAAATAATATATTATGTATTTCTATAATTCAAGCACCAAAGCTGTGATATGGGTTTCAGCTGATAATCAGACTCATGAAACAAAATTAAGCCTTAATCTAACACTGCATTTACTTAGATTCATAAAAGTACACAGGGCAACAGACACAACAGATATGACATCTTCATAATGATGGGAAACCTGACTGACTGTGGGTTGAGTGCAGTGTCTATTGCTTCTTCACTTACACGGATTATACACGGCTTCCATGAATAAGACACAAGGTGTCTGTGATTTGAGTCATGGAGGTCCAACACCTGCCTGACTACTGAGCTTCACAAAACCAGTTGTATCCCCAAATAACACAATGAGGCTAAGCAACAGTCTCCATCTATCTTAACTCTAGAGCTTCCAAGGACACATTACAGTGAGGTGAGGAACACCACGGTCCAGGTCACTCCCAGCCAAACCTGCAGAGACTAGGCTTGATTTTAACAGTTATAGACATGAAACAACAATAGGGTGTGGTAAATACTGATGGAGAGGCATGTGAAATTCTGTGGGAGAAAGGCAGAAAGAGAGTTTAATCTTAAGTAGAGTATTAGGAAAGGCTTCCTACCAGAGGCAATATTTAAGGATTTTTTTTTTTTTTTTGAAATAATGAGAATTTTTAGTGGTTGGACAATAAAGTTAGGAGCAATTTAGGTACAGGATAGAGTAGGGGGAATCTAGAGAAATGTGTAGATATTTGGAAGAAGGGCCTCAGGACATTGAGATGTTTAAATATTTTGAGTAAAGAATTCAAGAAAGATGAAACTAAAGGAAGGCTAGGCCTAATTGACTGGGTCCTATTAAATTGAAAGCATCAATACATTTTTCTGTAATTAATTTGCATGTTTACAACTGGCTTGATTTAGGTTTACATTATAGAAATATCAACATGGGTCGCCATTTACTGTGATGCTATTTATAATTATAGACAACAAAAATCACCTAGATTCACAAAAGAGAAGAATACTAAGTAAGCTTTACTACCTCCACTTCAAGGATGGTTGTGCATTCGTTGACAAAGAATGCGTACGTCGGACGTGTGCAATGAAAGCTAGTACTGCATAGTATTCCAGGTCTTCCTGAAGTAAGGGGAGGTTGGAAGAACCAGATCAGGGAGACTAGAGGTACTAACATTTCTAAATGGGGATACACCATCCTGATGCACTATTATCATACAGGTGTTCTTTTGCAGTTTATTATTTGCTGATATAACTTGTGATAACACTTGGGTTTTTTTCCAAACTGAATATTTGCTCCCTTCAAAAAATATTTTTAAAGTTTTGTGTGTCTGTGTGTTTCTTTTTACTCCTAGCCTAACAGTAACATCATGCCAAGTTCCTATGATTTTTCTGGCAGTATTGAAACAAAAATATGTCAAAGTGACAAAAAAGACCATGAGTTAAATCCCAGAGAATTAGGTGATTTTGTTCTGAAATCCCCGGCATTGGTATATTAGTACTTCTTTGTCTCGGAAAAATTTATATTGAATTGATGCAGTTTCTTAAGTTCTAAGAGATAATACTAAGATCAGTGCATGAATTAAGTATAATTTAGACGGAATTAGGATGATACCTGTGATGTTCTTCTTATCCAAGTTTCTATGACTAAAATAAGATCTTTACCAAAAAAACAGATACAGATACAGATATAGATATAGATATAGATGCAGTAATTTTGGAGCTGTTCACTTCATTCTTTAATATTCCAAATCCAGGCTAGTTTGTATATTACCAAGACAAATTCATTCCCCTGAATACATTAAAATATATTAAGAAATAGTCTGTTTTTTCACTTTTTTTTTCATTTTAGAAATGAAAATACCATGAGTACTTTTTTCTGACAATGAATTCTACACATATTACTAACAATTTGAAACTTAAAAAAATTTAACGTAGCAGATAATACTACCCATGTCCTACAACTTGGATGAAATCATATCAGTAGCCGTTATGTGTTTTCTTCTAGAAATCCTCACATTTAAAAGTGAATATCCTGATTTTTTTTCTCACCTAACATGAAGATATAATATTCCACCAAGGCACTACTGCTTTTTTTTCATAAAGCCACTTCTAGTGCCTACATGATGTTCTAGGAGCTGGCTGTATCTTGATTTATATTATGATTTTTATATATTTTTGCTTTGTAGGCAATTTTCAGCTTTGAGCTAATGGTAGTTAACATATTTGAGAACAAAATCTTTTTGTTTGTTTTCTTTAAGAGCTTCAAATTTTTTTCTTAACATTTTTTTTAAGTTGGCCAAAACCAAGAAAAATCTATTTTTATCTCTTAGAGGTATTCAGCATGAAAAAAAACCTAAAGAAATAACAGTTGTCACTGTAGGCAAACCTTCTGGTTGAGGTCTTTCCATTTTAAAATAACTTTTATCAATCCATTTGCTCATTTGAGACACTTCAAGAGAACTGAGTACACAAGTTTACTTTCTGAGTAAAATTATAGAGATTTCATATTCAATGCCGCTCAGATCATTTGCCTTAATGCTCCACATGATGAAGAAAAGTGATTCTGAAAAACATATGAATGAAAATATATTTTTTCAAATAAAAACACAGTTTTTAAACCCCCAGGTGAACTCACTTAAGTTAGTCAAGATACCAGCAGGAGGAAGAGAGGGATGGAACATTCAAGCTGAATAATTTTCAAGAAGTCCAATAAAGTCACTGTTTAGCAAGCTATGATCAGAGTATAAAGAAGTAATCAAGGGATAGTGAAATGTCCTAGATCTAACAATAGCCAAAAGATGCGATAAATATCAGGACTAATGAAACAAGAAAAAACAGTGATTGCTGGAACAGGGAGAAGTGAGCTAGGTGGACAGGGGACCTGGCGTTAGCCTGATTGAATGTCCTCCCACCCTCTGACCTCACTATGGTATCTCTCATCGGCCAGACATACACGGCAGGTGGTGAGAAAAGGAGATACCCATATAGACCAGTTTCCTGGGACAGAGCAGGGTAGAGAAGTGCTGAAAGGGCATGTAGGTTGGCAAATGAAAGCACCCTCTCTTTAAAGGGATTCTATGATAAATCCTTTGGGAGGGGGGATTATTGCTTTGTAAACAAATAATCATCTTGTGTATTCTTTGATTTGTAAATATGGGTAGACCTCTCTATTATAAAGCAAAATGGAAAAAGAGCTTATTTGAAAAATCCTGTGGAATTTCAATTCTGGGGGTAATTCAGTTGCTAACGATTACAAGCTTTTACAATTTATTTGTTTGCTAATTGATGTAGTGTTTGTTGTGTACCAAACACAATGCTATGTGCCAGGCATGTACTCTCTCCTAAGAAGTATTAGAGGGTTTAAGTGTCTTGCTGACAGACTCACCAGCTAGGTAGAGGCAGAGACAAAATTCTAGCCTAAGTGGGCCCTAGGGCAAACAAAACAGTGCTCTGTGCGCAGTCAACACCATCCTTCCATCAGGGAAGGTGCCATCACTGTGTTTTATCACTGTCCTTTCCTCTGTCTTTTATCCCCTCAAAAAGCAACTATCATATATACTTTTCTAATTTTGTTTTTGTTTCTGTTGCTAACGATCTATCTCTCGCATTTCAAAGGACCCTTCCTTCTGAGCATCTGTTTCAGGTTTTCTTCCTTGGAACACAGATTCTGAGATGGAATGGCAATGCAAGGTTTTTCAAGAGGGAGTATTCTTAGATTGACTGTCGAGAAAGGAAGGTGTCGAGCTGATGGAGAGCTGGATGTCTATTCAATTCTGGGGGCTGAGCTTTTGTATCTTTGCCACATGAAGGGTGCCCTAGGGAAGAGGCATCCAGAAACAACTCTGTTGAGACAGTCCACAAGGAGGACTGACAACTGAGGGCCAAGGGTTATTTTGGCGTCACTCCGATCAGGTGGAAGATTAAGCTGTTCATTCCTAAAGTGGGACTGTGCAGTGCATCAGCATCCACTGTAGTAATTATGAATCTCTTCTTTAATTTATAAGAAAAATAGTATAAATTATGCACACATATGCATATACACATGTATTCTATTATATGCATAAATGTACTGTTATAAATAACAAATGCGGTTACAGCAGTAGTCGATTACCGCAGTAACACCTTACAAATTATTTAATATACACACTTACATACACAAAATATGTATGTACATCTCTATCTAAATCTGTATCATTCCTAGATAGAAAAGGCTCATTGAAAACTTCATGAACTACTCAACTGCAGAAATCAATGTGCTTAAACTTTAAATTTGTTTTAGATCCTTGAATTAGGGCAGTTGATTGCTATCCATTATAGGCACAATTTTCTGAATTCCTGCATCCAGGTGACTAATGATATTGTAGATTCTTCTTATTCATCAATTTAAAGAAAAAATAAATGAAGCCTCTGTGAGCGGCCCTGACTTCTTCCTGCCCATAGTTGAGCACATTGTTCACTGTTATACTTGGAGCTGAAAACTGTCATGTGAACGTCTGACTCCTCCCTAACTATGGATCTCAAATGGTTTCTTCTGTAGCCGAGGGAAATGATATAAAGACGTCACGCTTCTCCGCTAAGGTGAGTTCTGGGAGACAAAACCAGAGCAGAGCAAAGTCAGAAGAGCAGAGATTACAGAGAAAAGGAAAGGGAACAGCTGTGCTCTATATATTTTACTTCTTTGAGTCATCACAATATACCCTAATCAAGGGGTATTTCCAAATGAAAAATCTGAGTTAATGATTTTAGATATACTTGTCCATGGTCACACAAGAAATATTTTTGCATAGACAGGATTGAAACCTATTTCTGATGACTCAAGGTGCAGATTTTAATTCACCACTCTTTCTGTTCAACCTGCTAGAGAAGTTTTCCAAAGGCATGCCTGCATTTGGGGTGTTTGACGTATATGACGAGTGCACTGGTGTAATGCCGGTCTGCTCACTTTTCCCATCTGCAATTCTTGACACAGATTTGTGACTATTGCTCTTTGGGAGAGAATAGGTATAGATGTAAGAAAAAAATGAACTCTTAGAAACGTTAAAATCTAAAGCAAATGAACCATTAAAGTGTTCAGATAAAAGTCAAATGAAGCTCCTTGTGATTCACTTGGAGATTTGTTTTAAGATTTTTCAATTTCTGGACAAGCCTGCACCTGTCCACAGATTCTGCTTTTCCTCCTCTAATAATTCAGCTGCTGACAGTTGGAGCTTTGCTTCTGCTTCATTAATCTGCTCATGGGAAGTAGTATTTTCTCAAAATTTTGGTGACATTTTCATTTCTCATCTTTAAAGGATCCCTCTCCACTTCTTCCAGAGGTCACACATTTCTACCATCTCAGACAGATGGACTCTCTCATTCTTATTCAAGCTGACAGTGTTCAGAATCAGGTGCTTATTTTTTCCCTTTGAGTTACACTGCTCATTTACATCTCTACCCATTAGATAGATAGTCTCTTTCTTCTTTGGTCTCCAAATCACAACTCACTGAATTTTTATCCAGAGAGATATTTTGGATTTGTCTAAGGAGATAAGGGGTTCTTTTTATTACTAATGAAAAGTTAATCAAATGAAAGTAGAATTATTTTAACACGTTGACCTCAAAAGCATTTGCAATGAAAAAAGATCCTGGAATATTTTAAATGTGTATCTATTGTTTTTCAGGTTCAGAGGGCAGATTGTTTATGTGTTTGTGGTATTTTTGTCTGTTTCTTCTGGTTTAAATCTAGGCTCAGCTTGGATGCCAGTGTGCTCAAGAAGGCAGCCTTTTTTTTCTTTCAATCTTCCAAACATACTAATGTTACCCTCACTGGGTCATATTTATAAAATCAAATATCATAACATATGCTGATGTGTTTTTTTCATGAGTCAGAAGATTTGAAACTAGCAAGTTCCAGAAAAGAAGGCATAAGTTTGGAGCAAAAAAAGATTTAGTATAAGGCTCTGACTCCTACTGAGTATGTGACACTGAGTTGGTAGCTTCACTTTTCTTTTTTCATTCTTCTCTCATTTCTAAAATGGTGCGATTGTCAGTGCCTATCTTGTAATGCTGCTGAGTGTCAAATGAATTACTGTATGCAAAATTCCCAACATGAAATATGGTAACTTCTTGAAAATGCTTCTATAATTATTGATATAAAGAGTCTTGAAGCATAAGGCACTTAGGCCCCCAATGGTAACTTGGTTATCCACTTTGAGTTTTAGAGTTTTCATCTTTGAATTAAGAAAAAGCTATACTTAATGTATTGGATGAATTGTGTTTCCCCCCCTAAATTCACATATTGAAGTCGTAAACCACCTGTACCTCAAAATGTAACCATATTTAGAGATAAGATCTTTAAAGAGGTGATTCAGTTAAAATGACATCTTTAGGGTGAGCCTATTCTGATATGATTGACATTCTTTTTTTTTTTTTTTTTTTTTTTGAGTAAAGGTAGATTTATTCAGAGAGGTACAAACTCCATAGACAGAGTGCAGGCTGTTTCAGAAGGCAAGGAAAGGCCACCAGGTGCGGGTGTTAGGTGCTCAGTTTAAAGAAAAGATAGTTGCACCCTCCATAGACAGAGTGCGGGCCGTCTCACCCAGAAGGGAGAGCAGCTTGACTGGCATTCTTACTAGAAGAGTCCATTAGGACACAGACATACACAAAGGTAGGGGTAATTTTGTGACAACACAGTGAGGAGGCAGCCATCTGCTAGCCAAAGAGAGAGACCTCAGATGAAACCAAACCTGCCAACACCTTCATCTTGGACTTTTAAGTTCTCGAACTGTGAGAACATCGAAGTCTGTGGTTTAAATCACCTGGCCTAGGGTACTTTTTTTATGGCAGTCCTAGCAAATCAATATATTTTTAATTATAAAGAGTATAGCATAATACCCATGCATAGGAGGCACTTAATAAATTCCACTGCCCACAGTTATGAGATTAATGGCATTCTTCAATTTATAATTATTTGCATAAACATCTTTTTCCTCTTAAGAACGTATTTTCTTGATGTCAGCAGTCCTATAAGCCCTGCTTAGCACTCTACTTTCCACAGCTAAAGTCAGTGACCTGACAACTAGTACACTGATGATTATTGTTAAGTAAATAAATGGACTTATGAATGATCATGCAGCTGAATTATCAATAGAAAACTGAATATTCTGTTTGTACCTCATATGGTTAAATTTAATGGCAACTTTAACTCCAACATCCTGTAATTGCCAGATAGTTATAGCCATTTTAACAAAACACTAATTGGCAGCCTAGGAGCAACACGTTACAAGACTATTTTTCCATGTAACTCTCCTTATATGGGCGATGTAGAAATGTTCACCTCTCACTTGACTTAAATCCTCATGAATGTGGCCTATTTAGTACTTTACTTAAGTCCTTTTCTTTGTTATCTAGAGTAAGAGTATTAATGCAGAATAAATAATTTAGCTAAATAATCTTGCCAGCCACAAAATAAGCATAAACATGCACAGGTCAATAATGCCTTACTTGAAGAGCTCCATCAACATTTTTTAGAGAAATTGTAGGGAATGTGTGTAATCTTTCTGAGACAACGTGAGGCAAGCAGAGAACAACAGTATAGCTGATGCCATGTTTTTATGCCTTAACACACAGACTCCCATCCAGTACACAGCAGTGCATTGGCCTGAGTTCTAACCATCCGAAAATCACCATCTTTTCCAAACTGACTCAACGGGCCCATCTGAATATTGAAACAGAGGTGTCCAACTTCAGAAGATCATATTTGGCCTTGCCCATTTGTGGTGAAATCATCTGTCAACCAGTAAGTTTATTTTCAATCTGGCTACATGAAAAAAATACATAATATAGGCATTGTGACAGCATTCCTTAATGTGTGTCTTGTAGAACACGGATGCCTCCACGTGTCAACTAGTACAAATAAAAAGAGGAGGTGAAACTGAGTCTATGTTAAGATTATCCAGGTATATGATTTCAAAATATCTTTGACCGTGAAACTCTAACTCCAGAGAGTGACTTACAGGCTTACTGTGCTCTACAACACACCAAAGAAACAGCTGAACATAACAGTAAACACTGCCAACTCAGAAATCAGAAACACTAACATAGTTTTGTAGAGTGAGGAATATATGCCAGAGGCTGGTTCAAATTTAGGGAAAAGAAGCCTTGAAAATTCATATTAGTAAGTCCAAGGAACTCACATTTAGGAGATTTCCCTTTGGCTTAGGCACAAGAGTAGTTTTTGTACCCTGAGACTTTCCTGAACTCCTTTAATAATTTTAATAATGGTTTTTAAAGGCCATCCTGGAAAAAGTAAACAACAGATACAAAGCAAATCTGGCCCCCGAAAAGCCATGCTTAGGAAAAGTACAATAAAATAAATCTGCAGTCTTGTGGTGGGGGCACTAGTTTTTTCACACATGAATGCTCTTATCCATGTTGATAAAATCCCAGTCCTTGGGGCCCCTCAAATCTTCAGGACTGAGTTTGTGATGGGGATGCAAAGGAAGGCAGGGTTATAGGAGTAGGGCCCTGGATGAGGGACAGGGCAGCCTTTCTGGCCACAGTCGAGAAACTCAAGCTTGCCGAACTGCAGTCATTTAATCAAGCAGTGCCTTCTCCAGAAAAGGAAGGTATTGTGGGAGAAGTGGTTGGCGGGGGGCCATATGTCTATCTGTCTATAACACCCCCAGTCTCTCACCTCAGCTCTCATTCTGAGGTTGTGAATTTCTGTTTACACTAGAAGCATCTAAGGGAGTAGTTAAATTCCATGACGTTGCCTAGAGAGCTTTTGATTCAGTAAATCTCACATTTTTAATAAACATCATGCATAATTCTGATATAGTTTGTCTAGTTCCCAAAATTTGACACATTTCCTTACATCTAAGGAACTCCTCAAGGGGACAAGAAAAGAGAGAATCCAAATCAGTCAACATTTCTCCTTGTTAGCGAATTTGAAAAGGCAAGCTGATGTATTTAAGTATAATGATTTTTTTTCTTCCATCTATCGCTAGCTAATATAGCTGTATTAAATTCATCAATCTTTTATATTATTTACCTACACGTTTGTATTGGGCATCATTCAGGAATTTTAAAGCCTCTTGCAAACTATTTCATATATAAGCTGCAATAAAATTTATAGTAAAGGATAGGAAAAATACAGACTAAAAAGGCAAAGCTGCTAACTTTGAAAAAGAAATATTCATCATTAAGTAGAAACTCTAGCATGTCATTACTTCATAAAAACAGAGATCATATATACCCTTTACAGTCATTTCATAGCATCTTCAATGTTACCTAAATGTTGTAAAAACTTCTAAAATTAAAAAAAACAACTTTTGATCAAGAACTAACACAGTATCATTGCAAAAAGTTGGAAAATGATGATACATATTAAAAACTTTAGACAATCAACTTTAATATTTAGGTGTGCTTCTTTCAATGTGGAGATACGTATGTAAATGCTTATGCATAAGGAAAGATTGGCTATATCATAATTGGAATTGTGCTGCAATAATTTTTTTTCCTAATTCTGCCTTGTGTGAAATGTCAAAAATAGGCAAATTTATAGAGAAAGAAACTAGATTAGTAGTTGCTTAGGACTGGGGGAACGGGAGGGGAGGTGAGAGGGGATAGAAAGTGACTGCTAATGGGCAAAGCATGTCTTATTAGGGTGATAAAAATATTCTAAAAGTATTGTGATTATGGAGCAATACTGTAAATTTATTTTAAAAAACACTGAATTGTACACTCTGAATGAACTTTATGGTGTATAAATTATATATCAATAAAGTTAATAAAAATACTTCAAGAGAACTACAAACCAAGATTTCACAAAATAAATTCCATATTCTTTGCAACTGCCTTCCTTAATCTTATTTTAAAATGAGTATCAGTTTATGTCAGTTTGTTACATAAATTGTGAGCTTGTAAGGGTGATAAATCTGATCCAGTTTGAAAACTTTACAAAGCATTTTAATAAAATAATGTATGTCCTACCACCAAAAAAAATTTTTTAATGGATTTCTCAGAACTTTCTCTCTCTATATGTAAAATCACATTATCTTTGAATTGAGAGAATATTACTGTTTTCTTTCTAATATGAGTAATTACTTACTTCATTTTCTTGCTTAATTGATGTTGCTATAACCTCCAGCATAATGTTGAACAGAAGCAGTGAAAGCTGATGTCCTGGTCTTGTCCTTGTCCCTACTATACTGTTGTGGGCTTTTCACAGATGCTCTTACCTGATAAAGTCCTGCTACTTAGATTGTTCAGTGTTTTTATAAAGAAAGTGTGTTGGATTTTGACAAATGCTTTTTCTGCATCTATGGATATAATCTTATAGGTTTTTTGTTTTTTAATTAATATGCTATATTGTATCAACTGATTTCTGTGTGTTCAAGTAACATTGCATTTCTAAATACCACTTGGTCATGTTGTATAGAAATTTTTATATGTTGCTGAATCTGTATTGCTAGTATTTTGTAGGGTTTTTTTTTTCTGGGTGGTAGTTTTTAAATTACTAATTCAATCTCTTTATTTGTTCTAGGTCTATTCAGATTATCTGTTCCCTCTTGAGTCACATTTGGTAGTTTGAGTGTCTCTGGGAATTTGTTTATTCCATCTGAGTGGTCTATTTTATTGGCATACTATTGTTCATAGTATTATTTTACAATCCTTTGATTACTATAAGGTAGGTGATAATGCATAGTCTTTTTTTTTTTTTTTCTTATGAGGGGAATATAATTGGGTTTATTTATTTATTTATATTTGGAGGAGTTATTGGGGATTGAACCCAGGACCTTATGCATGACTTTACCACTTGAGCTATACTCTCCCCACCTCCAGTCTTTTTATTCTGGTTTTAATAATTTAAATATTGTGTCTTTTTCCTTGAACAATCTCTCTAAAAAAATTGTTAATTTTGTTGATATTTTCAAAGAAAGAAACAACTTTTGGTTTCGCTGACTTTTCTCTATTGTTTTTTGGATTTCTGTTTCATTAATTTCCAGTCTAACTCTTATTATTTCCTTCCTTTTGCTGGCTTTGGGTTTATTTCATTACAGTTTTCCAGTCTCCTAGTATGGAAGGTTAGACTATTGAATTTTAGATCTTTCTTCTTATTATTTTTAAGAGGCATTTACCCTCTGAGAACTGCTTTAGCTGCATCATATAATGTTGTGTTTTCATTTTCAGTCATCTCAAAAATATTTTCCATCTTCTCCTAAGATTTATTCTTTTACCCATTGGGTTTTTAAGAATATGTTCTTTAATTTCTACAGATTTCTCAGTTTCTCAAATTTCTTTTGGTTATTGATATCTAATTTCATTCCATTGTGCTTATAGAGCACCTCGTGCTGTCTTTCTTGTGGACTGACCCTCTCATCATTATCATTGATATAGCTGTGTATATTTCCACCATTGTAATTTAATCTATGTCTCATGTGGTTTTTATCTGTTCCTTCTTACATTTTTTTGTTAAATGAGTTTTTTACAATGTAATATTTTAATTCTTTTAATTTTTTTTTTTTACTATATTTTGAGTTATTTTATCAATGGCTGTTCCAGAGCTTACTGTATACATTTTTACATAGGAGAATTTACTTTAGAATTACACTAAGTTAATTCCAGTGAAATACAGAAATATTCCAGTATAACTCTGTCTGATAAAGTAACTGGCCTACAAGTTACCTTATACCTCTAATGAAGTTATCAGTCTTCTCTTAATTGCTATTCACCACAATCTCCATTGTCTTGAAGAGTACCATTAGGCTTTAATTTACCCACATTCTGTTGCAAACAAAGTCAGTTTAAGGAGAGCTTCATTGTACTATCTTTTATAACCTATCTCTACTCTGGACAGAGTCTCTGAGCCATGGCTCTGAAGCAGGGGAGAGACATAACAGCCTACTTCTCTCAGCATGGCATCCTTGGTTCAGGATCTGGGTACTTGGTGAGGGAAGGCGGTAACCTCTAGTCTTCTCAGCTTACCTCTCCAAGCATTGGACTTTTGCCTTACTAGTGAGCTGGGTAGAGTTAATCAGGATCCCAGTATTCTAATGGGCCAACGTAAAACCTTCATGCCACCAGTAAAGGCTAAGTGGGAAAACAATGCTTCCCCTTCTTGGCTGTGCTCACCAGGAACTCAGACTCTTCACGGGTGTTTGAGAGACATGAGGAGATATGTTGGTGATCTAGCAATTCTCAGAAATACTGCAGACTTTTACAGAGATATGGGAGAAGTGGGAACCCTGAGCTCTTGGCTGCATTCACCTATAGTGAAATTTCTGTCACTAGGCTGAGAAAGAGGGAGCAGAATGGGTTTGAATTTCACAAACTCTTGCTTTTCTCATTATGTTTTAGTAGATTTTCTTCAGTAAATCTCTCTTTATTCACTATATGGCATTAGTCCAATTTGGGGACTTTAAATGGTTGCTATGTCATAATTTTTATGAACTTCACTAGGGAGTAGGTCTACAGAATACCCTATGTTGAAATCTTGGAGATATAACTGCTCTCTTTAGTGTTTTTTATATTTATTATTTATCTGCTGAGTAGTTGAAATGTACTATTCACTATGTCTTATCACTGTCTTTATTTTAGTCTTTGATCATAATTATAATATCTATTTTAAATTTATTTTATTCTAATTCAACATTCAAATCATCTCAAGGTCTGTTTCTACTGACTTGTTTTATTTTTATTATGACTCAGATTTTCCTGCTTAACCTTGGTTTACATTTTATTTCTTTATTATTTGTTGGACACTGGGAGTAATAAGTTGTGTGGAATCTGAACTATGTCATTGTTTCTTAAACAATACTGAATTGTAGTCTATCGGTAATTAATTAACTGGTAGCTCCTTTTTAGCCTTTCGAGCTTGGTTTTATTCTTTGTTAGTTGTAATCTATTAATATTTTGACTTCAATTCTGCAGTGTGGCTCTAATTCTAATGTGTGATTCCTACTCCTAAGACTTGGTCTTTCATGGGTTTCAATAGAATGCCTATTTCATGGGTTTTAATGAAATCCCCATGATCTGCCCAAGCCCCTGTCATCTTGATCTGTAATCTGTTACATGTCCACAGTCAGAAGGCCAGTAAAAATGTTGAACTCATCTTATCCGCATCCTCTCAAATTTCACAGTCATGTCCTACTTGTTATTCAATATCTTGTTACTGAATCTCTCTCTCTCTATGTGTGTATATATATATATATTTCCCCCCCCCCAGGTTTCTTTAGGTGTGAGAGAAAATCTTGAAACAGTTACACTGCTGTGGCTGGAAGCAGATGACTGTATATTTTTCCTGAACCTAAACCTAAAAAAATAGTAATATTAACTTTTTTATTCTATGGACCTCTTGGAAAATATTTGGTGAGCAAGTCCTGAAGATAAGACTGGGCTTTGTGCCAATATGTGTTGGTAGGGACATAAAGTCATTGTAATTCCATTAAATAAGTAAATACATTTCTTATCATGCACTCCAAGCTTGCAAATCAAAGAATTTGTGTTATAATAACTTCGATGATTTTGTGCATGGGGTTTACATTCACTGAGGTATGGGCTATAGGACATAAGGCTGGTTTGGGGAAAGAATCATGAGTTCAAGTTTAGGAAATGTAGAATCTGCAGAACCTTTAGTATATCCAAAAATATATGCCTCTTAGTCAGGGATGTTATAATAAGTCATTGTAAGTAACTAAGAGGACATCTGTGACCAAAGCTCAAACAGTACCCATGGTTTCAACCAGGAATTTGGGATAAGATGCATGGTTGCAAAATCATTTCTAGTCCTTATTGGAGACTGGGCTAAATGTACAGTTGCCAAGATTATCCTGGTTATGTTTGTATAAGAAACTGAGCAAAGGTAATTTTGAAGAGTCACAGGACACTGATACTGGATGAGGTAAGGCACTACATAGGACAGAGACTGATACTTCCAATGAGTTTCTCTTTAACTGGGCAAGATAAAAAAGTACTTGATGGTAGATTGTGTCGTGGCTGAGTTCAAAATGTTGATACCACTGCATTTATGGTCTCCTGGGAGAGTCAGTATGTATCAGCAATGCACTTCCAAGTTAAACAGCCATGTACTATTTGTTGGAGAAACAAAGTAACTATAGAGTTTTATAATTTTTATCTCCTGAGGGCAGATGTTTCTGATAAACAGGGATTCGTGTTTCTTCCATTAGGAACTTTTAAAAATATAAATTAATGTCTTGGTATTGTGGCTTCTGTAGTGGTCTCTTGTGTTTTAGAATAGCATGAATCAATTCACCGAGGCTGGAGTCCTCTCACATTGTAAACCAGTGAAATTAAGTTTGTGAATCTGAAAAGCCAAAAAAACACCGCTGGGACTGAGGAAAATGTGAGAATAAGACTGAGAAGCCATGATTCCCTATCCATCTTCCAACACACTTACACAGCCTCTGTCATCTGGGAAAGGAAGAACAGTTTTCACCACATGAGTTAAAGGCTGTGAATGTGACCTAGATAATTCTTGAAGTAGTTAAGTTGAAAGACTTCCTTCAATGTCTGCTGAAAGAAAAAACTAAACCCTCATTCCTTAGTAAAATAAGTGTATCGAGAAAGCTAGATTGAGATGGAAAAAAATTGTACTTCCAGGTAAACTGTCTGAATATATCTGGTCGTACTTTAAAATAGTCTCGTCATATTTAAATCATTGGAAATACTCTGTGTGTGTGTGTGTGTGTGTGTGTGTGTGTGTGTGTGTGTGTGTCTGTCTATGGTTTAGATAATAACCAAACATTATTCTTAGCCACAAGAATAAATAACTTCTCCACGGGATACTTGGCATTCAAGAAATATCTAATTTGAAGTGATTATGCTGTAAATAATTTTCTCACTGAAAATAGGATATTTTACCCCTTAGTAGAGTTCTTCTTTGATCCCTATCTCAAGACAGTAAATTATGTAACAAATTTTAATAGTCTTAGCTTCCTGTTTTAATTAGAATAAGAACAGAGAATAAGCAGGATTATCACCTGGCTTGATGCCTAGCTATTTTATAGATGCTCGATAAATTTTTTTGTGAATGATTAACAATTGGTATTGAAAAAATATAAGAGGAATGAAAATTAAAGAAAA
Organism: Camelus ferus; assembly: GCF_009834535.1. Classification (NCBI taxonomy): domain Eukaryota; kingdom Metazoa; phylum Chordata; class Mammalia; order Artiodactyla; family Camelidae; genus Camelus; species Camelus ferus. The sequence continues at coordinate 40,956,795 of NC_045704.1, forward strand.
ACTTGAATTGTTCAGCACATAAAGGTATAATCTCCAAGCTGGCATTCCCATTATACAAAATTTAATGAGAAAAAGACATTGGGCATGATTCGTCCTGCTCATAAGAAGAGTCCATTTAAAAGGAGAAGAAATTTGGTTTACTATAGAGAAAAACACTAAAAACTGTCCCACAGTAGTTTCATTTGTTGGCTTTGATTCAATAGTGCAGTTCACTGACTAAAGGGAATGAGAGAAATGCTATTTCTTCTTTGGAGAGTCTTAACTAGGTGACCTAAATAGTCTTCTCTAGCACCAAGCTTATAAAAATTTAAACATCTCAAGATTTCAATTAATTTGTTCATTCATCCATTAATTCATTTACATTTAATTTTGAATATCTACTTTATTTCCCTAATTGTGTTAGTTACTAATGACCAGAATTTTGGAAGGCACACATTGCCCTTGCCCCCTCAGAGATTCAAGAATAGCAGGGCAAAGAAGAAGGAAAACAGACAGTGTCTACAGCATGTGCTCCGAGCAACTGAGGAAGGAGAGGGAGTTTTGGAAGCAGAGAGCAAGGGCTCCTCAGCGCTAATACTGTTTACAACAGTATGGAGTGTTCGGGCACCACCAAGGAAATGTCACACTCCTCGAGATACTTCTGTCAAATACCCTAGGACCAAAGCAAACTTTGGACCATCAGAGAATCAAGAATCCAGGGTCATGTTTAGGGAGCAAGAAGAGGCAGAACAGAAAGCACATCTTCACTGAGGCCTCTACCATTTAATTTTCCTGGAGGTTACTCTAGGGTAGCAATACCTCTTCTGCACAGATGGCATACTAACCATCGTTAGACTCATCAGTGAATTCCTGTGATGTAAGTTGATCTCAGACAAGGAGAAGATGGAAATTTTGGGTTTCGCTGTGGAAGTGTCTTCTGGGATTTAACTGAATTGACATTTGACATTTACCCAGTAGACATTATGTACTCTGGAAGCTCCAAAGGATTGATAACATCAACTTTGGAGTTTCCCTGTCAAAGGCTGGAGAAAGCGCATTTAGTCTTTCTGCAACTATTTTCCTAGGAAAGAATTCTTCCAATGTGATAGAATAGTTACTTCTAGGTAGTGGTATGCGATCTATCAAAGTAAAAGGGGCTTCTGCCCCAAATAGCAACAAGGACTAGCAAAATAGTTTGGCTGTAGGTATCCATGTTCTGTGCACACTCATTGTATGCTTTTCTTATTATTCATGCTGACTCTATATTGAAAAAGTGCTATATTATACATTTATATAAAATATGGCCACAGAAGTTTATATGAACACACTATAAATAACAGTGCAAGGTAGATTTCTCCTTTCCCAATTCCAAAGGTTACAGATATGTTAAAATAGGTTGGTGGTTTAAAAAGTTTATTTTACAACTGGTGAACAGATTGTTGGGGTGGGGAGATTTATACATATGCACACACACACCCAACACACACTCATCCTACATATTAAGTTTCAAAGCTTGTAATTAATTGGCCAAGGATTCAGAAACAAATGATAGTCAGAGCTGATGAAGCCATGTTTATATAATTTCACTTGAAATTTCACAGAAATTTCAAAAGAGACATCAGTCAAGTGTGCTATCCACACAGAAGAGGTTCAATCATATTTACTGCCTTATCATCTCCCTTCTACATTGTGGCTTAAAAATGTTTACCACCTGAATCATTATTTGAGAATATTTACAAATATCTAAAGCCCTCCTCTCCCTTTCTTAAAAAAAATTCCTGTCTTACTGATTATAATTCACATAACAGAAAATTCACCAATTTTAATATACAAAAAACAACCATATCCACATCCAGTTTTAAAACATTTCTATCATCTACAAAAGAAACCCCAAATCTATTAGAAATCACTCTTCTTATTCTCTTACCCACAATCCTAGGAAACTACAAATCTAATCTCTGTCTGTATAAACTTGCCTCTTTTCAACATTTCATATAAATGAAATAATATAATATGTGGCCTTCTGTGAATGTGTTCTTTCATTTAATAATGTAATAATAATTTAATAATAGTTTCAAGGTTCATCCATACTGTAACATATATCAGTACTTCATTCCAATTTATGACTGAATAATATTCCACATATGAAAATACCACATATTATTTATCTACTCATGAGTTGGTAGACATTTGAGTTGTTTCCACCTTTTGAACAATACTTCTATAAACCTTTGTATACACATTTTTTTAGTGGACATACATTTTTTTCTACTTCGGTATATGCCTAGGAATGGAATTGCTGAGTTATACAGTAACTTTATAATTAACATTTTGTGGAACTGGCAAAATGTTTTCCAAATTGGCACCATTTTACACTCCCACCAGCAGTGTTTATGGTTTCCAATTTCTTCACATCATAGTCAAACATCTGTTTTGTCTATCTTTTTAATTATAATGATCCTAGTGAGTGTAAAGTAATATCACATTAAGGTTTTGATTTGCATTTCCTTAACAACTAATGATACTGAGCATTTTTTCATGTGCTTATTAGACATTATATGTCTTCTTTGAAGAAATGTCTATCCAAACACTTTGCCTCTTTTTTACTTGGTAAAGTATCTATATATTTTTGAGTTGTAAGATATCTTTATATATGCTATATGCAAAAGCTTTACAGGTATATGATTTGCAAATGTTTTCTCCTATTTTGAGTTGTCTTTGCACATTCTTGATGTTATCATTTGTAGCATTAAAGTATTTAATTTTGACAGAACCATTTATCTGTTTTTCTTTTGCAAGTTGTGCTTTTGGCATCACATCTAAGAACCAAAGCCTCATCTAAGGTCACAAAGATTTGCTCCAATGTTTTCTTGTAATAGTTCTTTTAGTCTTAGATCTTATGCTTAAATTACTGCTTGGTTTAATTTTTGCATGTCACATGCAGTGGAGGCCATTTTCACTATTTTACATACAAACAATTAGTTGTCACTATACCATTTATTGAAAGATAAATCTTGCCCTGAAATGTACAGGCATTCTTGTCAAAAAATTAGTGACCAGATCATTAAAAAGTTCAAAAGCAATCAATGCTAAAGAGGGTGTGGAGAAAAGGGAATCCTCCCACACTTTTGGTGGGAATGTCACTTGGTGAAGCCTTAGCTAATTCCTTAATAACAGAAGGTACCATATTATCACTCTGTATTTTGTATATATCTTGCTATGAAACACACAATACCCTACCACTTGTAACCACTCATAGCCACATACCACATGGTAGTCCAGGAAGCCAACCTGTGCATCAGAAGGAACTTTTCCTATTTCAGTGCAAAGGAAAGTTCATAAACAACTTCTTTAAAAGTTCAGCTTTAATGACAAACATTTAATTACATCAGTCTCTTTTCAAAATTAGATGTGAATAAACAATTTCAAACAGGAAAAAGAAAACAGTGGAAAAAAAAAAACTGTGGAAAACAGTATGGAGATTCCTTTAAAAACTAAAAATAGACCTATTATATGATCCAGCAATCCCACTCCTGGTCATATATCCAGAGGGAACTCTAATCTGAAAAGATACATGAACTCCAATGTTCATAGAAGCACTATTTACAATAGCCAAGACATGGAAACAACCTAAATGTCCATTGACAGATGACTAGATAAAGAAGTTGTGGAATATTCATATAATGGAGTATTACTCAGACAAAAAAAAAAAAATAATGCCATTTGCAGCAACATGGATGGACCTGGAGATCGTCATACTAAGTGAAGTAAGCCAGAACGAGAAAGAAAAATACCATATCACTCATATGTGGAATCTAAAAAAAAAGACAAACTAACTTATTTAAAAAACAGAAACAGACTCACAGACATAGAAAACAAACTTACGGTTACCAGGGGAGAAAGGAGGTCAGAAGGAGTAAATTAGGAGTTTGATATTTGCAGATACTAACTACAATATATAAAACAGATAAACAACAAGTTTATATTGTATAGCATAGGGAACTATATTTAATATCTTGTAGTAATCTATAATGAAAAAGAGTATGAAAAGGAGTATTTGTGTGTGTGTATATATATGTATATATATAACTGAAACATTATGCTGTACACCAGAAATTGATACAACATTGTAAACTGACTATACTGCAATAAAAAAAATATTGACCAGAAAGTTAAGTGTTTATTTCTGCACTTTCAATTCTATTCTATTAATCTGTAAGTCTATTGTTAAGCCAGAATGACACTGTATTGATCACTGTAGCTTGTTGTAAGTTTTGAAATAGGAAGTATGAGTCCCTCAAGTTTATTCTTTTTGTTCAGGATAAATTTATCTCCTATATCACTTCTATTTCTATATGAGTTTTAGGATAAGTTTGTTACTTTATGCCAAAAAGCCAGATGGGAGTTTGATACAGATTGTATTGAATCTGTAGATCAAATTTAGGTATGTCTTCTTCTTAACAATATTAAAGCTTCCAATCTGTGAAAATGGTATGTATTTCCATTTATTTAAATCTTCTTTAGTTTCTCATCATTGTTTTGTAGTTTTCAGCACTTCTTTATTAGTTTTATCCCTAAGTACTGTATTTTATTCTTTTAGATGCTATTCCAAAGATAACTGTTTTCTTCATTTGATCTTTACATGGTTCATTCCCTGAGTATAGAAATACCATTGATTTCTGTATATTGAATTTGTATCCTGCATCTTTACCTAGGTTTCTTATCAGTTCTAATTTATGTGTGTGTGTTTTGGTGAACTCTTCAGAAAATTCTAATTAAGAAATTATGCCATCGACAAATAGAGATATTTTATTTTCTTTCCAATCTGGATGCCAGTTATTTATTTTTATTTCCTAATTACCCTAGAATACCTTGTAGGATATAAAAGAAAAGCAGTAAAACCAGATACCCTTTCATTGTTCCTGATCTTAGAAAATAATACTCATTCTTTCACCACTGATTATGATGTGAGCTGTCATTTTCCCATAGATGCCTTTTCCCTATTATGACTAATTTTTTGAGTATTTTTCACATAAATCATGTTAGATTTTGTAATACACTTTTTTCTGCTTCTATTGAGATGATCATTTAGTTCATATTTTAATCTATTGATATTATATATTACATTAATTAATTTTTAGATATTAAATCAACCATTCATTCCTGGGATAAATCCCTCTCAGTCATGGTATATAATACTTTTATACATTGTTGTATTAATTTTTAAATTGTTTGGTTGGGATTTTTTATCTATTTTCACACAGAGTATTGTTTTCTTGTACTTACTTTGTCTGGTTTTGGTATCAAGCTAGTCTGTTCTCAAAGTTCAGAGATTATCTTGCTTAAAATTCAATGGTTATCAACAGTAAAGTCATCTGGTCTTGGGCTTTCTGTTGTGAATAGTATTAAATTATTAATTTAATGCCATTACCTCTTCTCTGTCTATTTAGAGTTTATTCTTCTTCTTAAGTCAATTTAGCTAGTGTGTGTCCTTCTAGGAATCTTTCCATTCCATATAATCTAACTTGTTTGCATGTAATTACCTGTAACATTACCTGATAAATCCTTTGATATTTCTAACGTTAGTGGTTAAGTCCACTCTTTCCTTTGTGATTTTTAGCAATTTCAATCTACTTTTTTCTTTGTCAGTTGAGGTAAAGTTTCATCCATTTTGTTCACCTTTTCAAGGAAAAAACTTTACTTCATTGATTTTCTATAGTTTCTAAGTTATTTTAAATTTATTTCTTCAGTGATCTTTATTATTTACTACTTTGTGTTTGCTTTGTGTTTACTTTTCTCTCATTTTTCTAGTTTCTTAAAGTGAAAGATGAAGTTACCAATCTGAAGTATTTATAGATTTCAATCTGAAAAAATATATATACATGTAAGTGTTAAGCTATAAATTTCCCTCTAAGTACATTTAGTAGCTTCATTTCCATTCATCTCAAAATGTTTTCTAATTTTCCTTATAATTTTTCATTTGAGCAATTTTTGATATTTATATCTATCTACATAAATAGGTATAGATATCGTAATCATCACTTTCTACAATCTTATGTCTCAAAGAAGCTGAGCAAAGAATAGAAAGTAAGCATATAATCTGTAGGGTTTGTTATATTAACCTTTTATTTACCATTTCTGGTTTACTTGATATTTTAAATGCAAATTTAAGCTCCCATCTGGTCTAATTTCCTCACTCCAAAACATATTTTTTCCCACCCACTTCCTTTGTGCTCTTATTCTTCATTATTACAGTTCTATAATATATATTATTGACTATAGTTATTGTTTAAGTCAGTTGTAAGGAAAAAAATATAAAATGATACTGTGTTTTATAATTAGCTATATAATTACCTTTCCTAGGGCTTTCTGATGTTGATTTACATTACTATCTGAGGCACTGGTAAGTTAAAATGTCACAAAGCTCTCCGACCATGTTTCAGTCGCTTTATTCCTGACTTAGTGTTTTCTTGGTTGCTGTAAACTTTTGACTATTTCCCAGAGTTCTGCCAAACTTGATTCTGAGAGTCTCCATCCACTTTTCTTCCCTGTGGAGGGAGAGGCCCTTGGAGCCCCCTTCTTTGCCATTTTCACTTAGAGATTATTCTTAAGCCCCACTGTGCCAGGGAGGTTTCTACCCTTTGTTGGTGGATTTGTGTATGGCTTGGGGAAATGCTTCACATCTCCTCCGCATTTTACTCTGATTGTTCCTGATTGGGTACAGACTAGTTTAAGCGTATAGTCTCCTGAGCCCCAGTTGTGTGTGATCCTAGGAGGGCAGTTTTGGGCTGTATCCCTAATTCTCTCTTTTATCCTTCTGACATTTCTGATATTTTGCTAGTTGTTCTGAATACCATGAGGCTCCTCTGAGATCTTCACTGTCTTTAACATTTCCTTTAGGTATGCGATTCTCTGTAGTGTGTTCCAAATATAGTCAGTCCCTTTGGGAAGAGAGACATATCTCTTTATCCTTAAAGCCTGCCTCTCCTCCTGGGCACAACCCTGCATCCCTGCACCGGATCCATGGGCAGGGATATGAGCCTCTTTCTCCCAGAATGACATCCCTGCTCTGTGAGCAGAATGCGGACCATGGTGCTATTGCTTTTTCTTCTTGGCTGGCTTGGAGCCTCTGCCCTACAAGCACACTGGGGTGAGTGTAATAAGAGCTCCAATATTTTCAGATTATCATGCCTAAGCAGGAACTTCTACGCTAAGAGTCGGGGCAAAGTGGAGTAAGGGAGGCACTGCTATTCCTCTGGGCTTTTCCCATCAAGAATAAAGTTTCTGCATCATGAGGCTGTGAGTGATGAGAAACTCCCAGCAGCTTCCCCTGCCCCAGGTGAAGACGCAGCCGCAGACTGAGAGCTGGGGATGGAGCTCCTTGTTTTCTGGCCACAGCCATCCAGCACACAGCCTCTGGTTCAGAGCTTCCATTACCCGCAGCTTGCAGGCCTGGGTATAGGAACAGTCCCTGGTGCGCATGTCAGACTCTCTCTGCCTTACTGAGATTTGTTAAAATTTTTTTGAGTAAATGTTTTCTACTTGTTATATGCCCTCAGGATGATTTCTAAAGAATTTAAATGGTTTCAGTTTTATGCGTTTGTTTTTTCCTTTTCAAATATATTTCTCTACTAAAATGGCTGTTTTGCTGGGAAAGGGTTCACTGAGCTATTTATCCTGTCCAGAAAGGAAGTCTGCCTGCTGCTCCCCCCCGCTTTAAATGCAACTCTCCTCTTTCTTGATTCAAACTCAGCATAAGGATGGAAAAGCTTGGGTAGAGGGAGGAGGGCTTAAGGAAGTGAGTCTTGAAGACTCTACCAAAGCAACCTTGAGAAGTGATTTCTCAAGGTGACCTTGAGCTCTCCAATAACCAAGAGTGACATTTCCCCACAGTGAACAAGCACTGGCTATTTAATTACATCTGTAGATATGTATTTTGTATGAGTTACTATGTATTTACTTTAAAAAAATAATTAAATTTAATTTTGGACATCCATTCATCCTCCACTCTTCATTCATGGACTTTTTATGAGGTAGAGCTCACCTGCGATAAAAGTGACATACCTTTTACATACTCAAGACACACTTGTACCAGGTGTCCCAGGAAATTTCCATGAATCAAACACATAAATTTTATTAAACAACCTATGAGCAAGGTACTATTATTATTTGCTCTTTACAGATACAAACTAGAAGCAAAAAATTTAATTATTCAAGGTAACATAGCTATCAAGGAACCCAGGGTTCAAATCAGGCAGCAGAATTCTAGTGACTAAACCGTGGCCTGACCAATCAGAACCTTCCTGTTCCTTAGACTTTAGGGATACGTTTATGTCCAAATTAAACCAGTACAGCCAATTAGATGTTTGGCTTTCAGAAAAAGAAATTTGATCTTCCCATATGTACTTGAATCTCTGGGTATGTTAAGATTCTTCCTTCCTTCTCTCTACTGCACAGTTGAAGAGACTACAGCTGCAGAAGAGAAGGCAGCTAAAGCTGGGACTTACTTGAGACTTATCATCACCTGAACCATGAATCCAGCTGTGCTTCAATCCGTGAAAAACTCAGCAATTCAGTTATATAAGCCAATACATTTATGTCAGATTTTTCTCTTTTTTGAGTGTTTTAACTGACATGTCACCAGGGTCACAGACTCCAAAGTTCAATGAGATGCCTTTAAAAACAGAATCTTGGTGCCTTTCACTGTCAGTGAAAACACAGTAGTTTAAAATTATATTCCTGACAACACTGTCACTTCTGAGGGAAAATGAAAAAGGCTATGTGTGTGTTTTTGTGTGTGTGTGTAGGTGTGTTTATACACAAATGTACATTTAGACTTTTATCTGCTTCCTGTCATTTTGGTAGGATAAAATATATGCATGTCTGTATATGTGTTTGTGTCTATGTTTATACACAAACATAGATTTCATTACGTTCCTGTTTGTTTTCTGTAATACTGGCAAGAAAATAACGTTCAAGTTCATGATATTTCTTGTGAACACCAACACTCTTCCCATGCAACCAAGAAATACATCTTTTCTGAATGATTTACATAATTAATGAAGCCCATTAATATGAGTTGAAAAGACATTATCAGTTTTCTTCTGTACAAGAAAAGTATTACACAAGGTGTAGTTTATAAACACAATTTGTTTTCCTAACACTAGAAAAACAGGACTAGCAACGTTGGAATGTGCCCTGGAGTTATCTGCTTATCCTGTCACTGGAGCGTTTAATTTAAAGGTCTGTATCACTCAGAGAGAGACTTCCATGTTTGCCCTGTTTGACTTCTGATCTCTCTCCTAATTCTGACGACAAGAACAAGACTGTGGACAGATCAAAATAAAATGTATATCATTCATCATGATACCCTTGTCAGGCCACAGAAACCAAGAACAATCAATTTTGATCTCTGATTTCCCCATCTCAACTACTTTTCCTCCACACAGTCTAGCAGGGACACCAATATGTTTGCAACAATATGATGAACCCTTTAATAGAGACGCGAGCTAGGTACTACTCATCTTTCCAAATCCCATGTGCCTCTCTAGCGGACTTTTACAAAGGAGGAGTTTACTGAATTGCTGCTTGAATTAGTATTTTTAAAGGCAGTAGGTTGCTTCACAATTCAGGTAATAATCTATTACAATAATAGACCTGTTTCTATGTCTAAAGACTTCATTGGAGTAAGATGGATTGATTTATCTACCTACCTACCATGTATTTATCTACCTATCCATTCATTTAACCATCCATCTCTGTAACTATGTATATATATTTATATTTACAGAATAAAATACATATTATAAATAATATTTACAGAAAAAAATTCTGTTATATATATATATGAGATCTCTATCATAAAACTTAAAAAAACTTTAAAAAACTTAACTAAAAAAACTTAAAAAAAATTAAAAAGTTTTTTTATTTAATTTGGAAAAGTCTTGACAAGCAAATGTTTTCTCTGCTTATCTTTGTGTCTCAATCAAAATCTATAATGGAATCATCACAGCAACAGCCCACCATTTACTTTTCCTCTAGCAGGTAAACAATCATGTGCATATATATACATATATATGTATACACACACACACATACGTATAGAAACAGAGAGAGAGAAGAGAGAGAGGTGATCTAATTGTTCTATTACAATTACATTTCTATATTTTATCATCCAATCATCAAAAAATTCTACCTAAGTTTTACATTCCTTTAGAATGTTTCTAAGTCAAAGTCAGCCCTGTAATTTAACAGATGTTGTGTGACAGTCCAAACATGTTTTATTATGACTCATGTTGGTGCCCTGTTGGTCTCCCCCAGGGATATCACAGACCTTCAGATACTAGAACCTTCATCTTTACCACTCTAGTAATTCGATGGGGTATTACCCTCTGGGGGCATATTATAGGAGATCTTCTAGATCCAAAGTTCAGAGTCAATTAGATTTCTAAACTTGGAATCAAGAATAAAGAACATAAAATTAGTTTCACACAAAAAGGATCATAACCTATTGGAAACATACTTGAGTGGATGTCAGCTGCTCTAGGTTTTAGTAATAATTCTAGCACTGTCTCACTAGTTACAGTGCACAAGTTCCTATGTCTCCTAAGCAAGGATACTGAGTTAGTGGCCAGAGAATCCAGTGTTTGAATCCTGAATTCATTCATAGGAGGGGGCAAATGACCTTGAAGATCCTATCCCCCATATTTCAATATTCCAGTCCCGAATACCTTCAGTTATAAAATGCTGATGTTTTCTGTTGCTCTGGTTCTACACAGATTTGTTTCAAGATTCAAATAAGGTGATGAATATGAGATTACTCTAAGAATCGCAAAACACAGTCTTTGTTTTCTCTGATTATATACTGACAACAAAAATAATTGTTTAAAAAATGAATAAAGGTATTATGATTCTTGGCGTCTCTGAATTGCATGACAGGCAAAGATTTCAAAGATAACACAATGGAGTGTTAACTGCACAACACTTACTACATTAAGCCAAGTCACCAAGTCAAGTGGAGCCAGACCCAACTCTGCTTGCTTGTGCATTCAGGCTTACGCTGATGTTTGTAGAAATCTCCATCCATATGTCAGGCAATGGCCTGGAGTAAACACGCTCAGGACCAGGGTTCTCTGCCAGGTTAGCTTGCCGTAATGCCTTCTAGAACAGCTGGAATATGTTCTCCAAGAGTACACAATAGCACCTAAATAGCTGTATTGCCGTGATTTAGAGATTTTAAATTCACTCTCATGTTTAATTCACCACACAACTCTGTTCTGACATTTTAATATGCAGCTTCCCCCACTGCCTGTTTTTTTAAAAGATGCTGCCTATTTCTAACAAGTTGCCTTTACCGTTTTGGCATATCCTTTAATGCATCTCAATAACTGAGCCAATATTTGGGACTCCTTTCAGAGGAGGAAGAGGAAGCAAAGTGAATAAAGCAGGTAGCAGGAATAGATGACCCAACGGTAAAACAACAGTGACCCATAAGGAAAGGAAAAGATAAGTACACTAGGGTGCCAAATTTAAAAAGTGGCAAAACCAAATTTGGAATTCCAGTTTCTCTAAGCTAGTAGGTGATTGTTTAAGTTGAGATAGAAAATAACTGAATTCCTGAGTAGCTTCAGCTTAAACTAATCAAGAATTATTTCTTTTAATAAAACTAGAAATTCCAAGGAGGCTACCTAGAGTTGGAACAGGTGTTTCATGGTGCCACCCAGGACCCTAATTCTTCCAGTCTTTCTGTTGCATCCTAGAAGTGACAGCTTTACATCTTTGTGATTCTCATCTCACAGTTCCATGAGGTTGCTAAAAATGGTTGCCACATCTCTGAATATAGCAGGGAAAAGGAGGTATGCCAAGAGAGCAACATAATTTATTCTAGGAAGAGGTCTTCTTTTTATATCAGAAAAAGAGTCCTCCCTAGCTAATTTATTCTTATTTCTTATGAGATAGAACTAGGTAAGATGCACGTCCTTAGACTAAACAGGTCAAAAGAATAAAATTTCTAAAAGGAGTACAGATGAATGATTCTTTGGGTGGGAGAAGGCAAAATCTGTGTTTTAACCAGTTCTCCAAGTGATTCTGGTGTCCACTAAAGTTGGAGAACCACTAATATGTGACTGCTGGTTGGGTAGAGTCAAGAACACTTTACTTACAACCTAAATAAACCAGGAATGTGACAACAAGCAAAAAATGGGGACAGAGTCATGTTGGCTATTGGGAAACCAAATCCAATGGTCTTAGAAATGCACCTAAGTTCTTTAGGTTTCAGGGTTTTTTTTTTTTCATATTTAATACAGAGTTAATTTCACCTGTATAACATTGTAAGAGCAAATATAAATAACACAGCAATAGTATACTCAATATTAACATTGAATAATTAAAGAAGAAACACCAAACTTGTTCAGTGAAAAGACAAATCTGACTTTACTACTACAATAGAGCTGTAAAAGTAGTGTGAGGGTCAGGGTGAAACAATGAGAGAGAGATATTAAAAGATAGTTTACAGGAAATAGCATGGCATTCAAAATTCATTGTTATTGTTGTTGAATAAAGAAGGTATCCCTTAAGCCTGGGCAACATTCAGAGTATGATTCAGCTCTGCTATAGGACAGCACATACAGACACACCTTGGAGATACTGTGCATTTGGTTCCAGACCACCACAATAAAACAAATTTCACGACACAGCAAGTCACACACACTTGTTGGTTTCCCAGTGCATATAAAAGCTACATTTACACTACACTGTAGTCTGTTAAGTGTGCAATAGTGCTATGTCTAAACACACAATGTATAAACATTAAAAATACTGTATTGCTAAAAAATTGCTAACCATCATCCCAGCCATCAGCAAGTTGTAATATTTTTGCAATAGTAACATCAAAGATCACTGATCACAGATCCCCGTAACAAATGTAACGATAATGATAAAGTTTGAAATATTGAGAGAATTACTACAATGTGACACAAGACAGAGTGAGCAAATGCTGCTGGAAAAATGATGTGGATAGACTTGCTTGAGGCAGGGTTGCGACAAGCCTTCAATTTGTTAAAATGCAGTATCTGAGAATCATAATGCTCAAGTGAAGCACAACAAGATGAGGTATGCCTCAAGAGAAAGCAATCAAATTACGGAGACAGGCCTTTTCCTGAATGAAAAGCAAGAATAAAGCATTTTGCTAAATTAACTGAAGATGCAAACATCCCCAGAAATTAGTTGATTAAACATTACATTGAAAGGGGCCATTTATAAACGGCAGTAGAGGTTGAGAATAAATCTCTAATAGTAAAAAAGGCTTTAAAAAATGACCAATACAAACACAGATGGTATGGGAAAAGAAAGTCATGGGCAGAAAAAGATGGCAGAAGAATACAAAGAAATTGAGACTATACTGTGCATTTTTAAACCATATTGTTCAAAAATTCCCATTAGTCCTTTTGTACAGGAGGAGTTAAAACTTACTAAAAGAGTAAATTGGAAAATAGTAAAATTTTGAATTTTGTAACTGTGCAAAACTAAGGGCATAGTAAACTCTGCCTCATTCCAATTCTGAAGTGTAAGTTAAGCCATTCTCAATTTATAGTTCTGTTATCTTTATAATGCCATGAATTAAAGAACCCCTCCAGACAGCACAGGTACTAACACAGAGAAGCATATGTGAATGCTAAGTCAAAATCCAGGTGCCCAGAAGGGGTAAACAAAGAGGAACACAGTCCCTCCACCCCCAACAGAATGTTGTTTCAGAAAGGATTAATTCTGACTGGATTTGCCACACGTACGGAAGTACTTAGTGAATTTTAAAACAGTACATAAGAGATAAATGATTAATAGTATTTTAAAACACCACGAAATGCTAGCATAGAGAGCAAAGGGAATATATTTGTGGTCTTCCGTGACTGATGTAATGCAATAAAAGATCCCCATGGATACGCGTCTTTCTAATTATTTCAGTCAGAAAGTTGGTTTACACCTGATCAGCTTGGTAACTAGCAGGAAAAAAAAATCTTTAGACACTGTTATGCTGGTTCTATTTCGTGCCTGACCAGGCTAATTTGTCAAGGACAATCAATTTGGTCACTGAAGAGAAACAGGGCATGTCTAAGAACAACTTGAAATACATTTGTACTTCAGAGCTCATACTTGTCAGATGGGCATATTCTTTATAGTCAACTCATTGTTGCTCTGACTTAAATTCTTTCCACAGTGGAATAAAAGTACAGTAATTTTGAAAATGGCATTTTAAGTGAAGCTATTTATTTATACTTCATACTATATTATTGTGTTTGGAAACCAAAAAGAATCACAAGATACAAAAAAGAATGCAATATATTTTCTGTGAAAAAAATGCATGGAGTACAACAATAAAACTTCATGGATAGAAAGATGGAATTCTGAATTGTACAAACATGTGCAACGCACAGGAGCAAGTTACAGTGGAAAAATCATCAGCCCCCACAGAATTCCTGAGGTGACAATCACGGTTCTGTCTATGCATTGCCATCCACTATGACCTAGAGGAGGCTTCTTCTCCATTGTTCAATGAAAGGACTGTACCCACATAACCTTTCTCTCAATTCCTCCAGATCTGGGTTTACGAATTGTATTTTTTCAAACATAACGTGAATGTGTGTTTTAAAATATGCTTATTTTATTATAAGAAGTTTCTATAAGTAAAACAAGAGGTTCTTTAAAAATATACATATTAGCATACTAGAAAGAAGCAGATGGGACAAAGAAATTATAGGATTTTGAGACACTATTTACACATATGTCAAAAGGTATAAATTATATGACAAAGGATAGTGCATCACCCAAGGTTTCAACCACCCTTAGGTACAAAGAGATAAGTGAATAGACGGGTGTAAGGTAATCTGAAAGAGGAATCTACTTTATTAAGGCAAACTTGAGAGAAGCTTTCATTTAATTCAGAAAAAGAAGTCAGAGGTGATTTTTTTGGACAGGTAATAAATACGCTTATCTCACTTTCTTCCTCTCTCCCTTAATCTTCTGCCATGGCTTCCAACTGACCAAAGCCAATGGGAAGTCAGGGTGCAAAGGAGCTCCACTGATAAACTGGGTATCTGTCAGTGGAGGTGGAATGAGTTGGGGGCAGCACAAAGCAGACTGGAGAAGGGTGGGCAGGGGATCTGGAGGGACAAAAGGAAGATACCTTGCTCCACTGGCTTTGCTTGCATTTAATGAAATTATTGGACTCTATCCTAACAGATGGCTGACATACTGAATTACTGCCTTCCCTTCTACAAATTGTCTTTGGATGTAGATTAATCTTTTACATACTGGTTTACCTTGATGAAGAAAGAGGTATATTCATATTTTCCAAGTCCCATGTGTTTCAAAACATTAAAGACTACTGTGAATGCCCACATACGAACTTCCCTGAAGCCTTCCTTAGACCTAATACTCACACCATTCTTGGACATGTACACACACAAACACACACACATCACATACGCACCAACACACCTGCACCAATCACTCCAAATTCTGTGACTTTACTGAGTACTCATTATTACACATTTACTGTATAGAAATCTACTTAGCAAACTGCCTACGAGCATAAACTCTGAAATTAGATCACCTGAATCTAATTCCAGTTTTGCCAACTAGAATTATCTTGTGTGTTCTTGGCCAAGTTACTCACCATCTCTAAGCCTCAATTACTTTATTTATAAATTATATATTTTGATAATCCTAATTAATTTGGGAGTGGGAGAAGGGATGGTATGAAAAAAATAGGCGAAGAGCCTAGCACGATTCACTTTAAAGGATGCTAGATTAGTTAGCAGTAGTAGTAATAGCACTTCCTTTCTCCTCACTTTGCTCCTCCTGCTCGTACTACTAACACTGCTACTACTTTATGTAAGGAAAGTCGCAAAAGTACTGGACTTGTGTGTTGATTCTACTTCTATCAGTATAAACACTTAAAATTCAAGTAAGAAAACAAGTGTTATTCTCTCTCCCTGTTTGATCTTACCGAAATCTGGCATCCAATTGAAATGGAATAATATGAGAATTCCACATGTTGGTCTCCAACTGAATAATGGTAGCTTCCTAGAATAGATTATACCAAATCAAAAATCTCCTTTATATGTTGCATGCCTTCAAAGCTGAAGAAAAAATGTCTTCATGGGTCACATTGAACCTTTGTCTCCTTACTTGAAACTTTCAAGGTGGCATAAAACAGGAGTCTTCAGTAAAGCTGAGATCAACCCATTTTTTTTTTTTTTAACCAGGGAACATTTTCTCTTAGTATGTTTTTATTTTCCATCCTAGAATGATGAGGATTAGGAATTTTTGTGAAGTACCCTATTGAGTTTGGTTGAGATTTCCCATTTGGAAATGAAACCAAATAAAATACCAATGACAAATTCTGTATCATCCATGTAACAGAGAATATTGACTATCTACTTACAGAGCAGAGGGATATTTGAGGCTTGAATTTCTGCTGCAGCTTAATTAACTGGCACTTTATGTTTAAGTGGAAACTGAGGTTATACAGATTTATGCATACATTTAAAATATAGAGATATCACAGTGTAACAGATCTTGACATGGTAAGTCTAATTCAATTAAGGAAAGAACTGTTTTTCTTCTCTGTACTTTCTCTGCAAAATCTATTTAAGAAAAAAGCAACTAACAATTGAGTGCCTTATATATATCAAGCCCAATGATAACAACTTTTTATATAAAACTTTGTTTGCAAGGATTTAAATGAATAGGTGAGGGAGGTATCACTATAGATGATGCCTTTATTGTGCGTCTCAGTGAATCTTATGAACAGTCATCAATATGACTGGAGGCACTTTCTGAAATCTAATAGCTTTACTAATTAAAGATGGTAAACAAAGCAATAATTATTAATCTTAGGAGACAGTGTAAAAGCTTAACCAAGTAGCATAGGTATGTCTCATTAAGCATGTAGTTGAGACAAAAATAGAGAACATTGAATACTTACCCCTTCAATCTTTTTTCCCTCCCTAAAAGGAGGCTTCTTCAAAAAGTACTTAAATAATCCACACTTTCTTCTATATTTTAACACCATTGTTTTCATTAGAAGATCACTGGCTCTGTGTCAGACACACATGGGTTCAAATCCATATTCTATTACTTATTAGTTGCATGAACATAATTGATTAAAGCAAATTCTGTTTTCTAATCTATGAGCTTGGATTGGATAAAACTGCATCAGAGGATATTTGAGAAATTCAGCAAGTAACAAGAAAGATTGTAACCATATGTAGCATTATATATTTGAGAACTATTTCCAACTAAAATTATCATAGAAGGTAAGATCAGCTTCTGGATTCACCAAGATGGAGTAATCACACTCCTCCTAGTTCTTCTTCCTTATAATTAAATTACCCTTGGAATAACATAAAAACATTAATAAACAGACTCTGAAAGGTGAGAGAAGGTTGACTGCCTAAGGAGCTTGAGATGAACAATACTGCAGTGAGTCCCCTGGGTTTATTATTGCTCTTATATATCCCTCAGAGGGAGTTGCAGAAGACTCCAACCCTGAACCACTAACAGGCTCAGACTAAAAAAAATTCCAAATAAGATATTTTTTTTACCCCTGGCCATACAATGAGAGAAAGGTTGGACTAACAAAAGAACACTTTTTTTTTTTTTTCTGGGCAGTACATGCTCAACTACAGCCACATGGAAAACCTGCACTTGGACCACGTGGAGAGCTGATTTTTCACTAGACCCCAGGTGGGGGACCTATAGAAATTTACAGCAGTGCTTCTATTCCTCAACCCAGTGATGTCAGTAGGGGCAAGCACAGATCTGATCTTCCATTCCTTGGCCACCAAGAGCAGGTGGTGGCATTGAAATTCCTCTGTTGAGATAAAGACAGTGAGGATAAGCAGAGAGCTGATCTTCCATCCCCACATGGTAGAAGCAGACTGTTCTGCTTGCATTGCCAGGATAGTGACCATGTGGTACAGTGGAGAGCTGACCCACACAAGCATCAACAAGTCTGGAGAAAATGGTATGAGTGATGGATAGTGAGCATACTGCTTCCCGCTGTCCCAGTGGGCAGCTCAGCTTCCACTCCTATCCAACATCAATTAAGAGAGAATGAAAATGATAGAAGGTGTGGCTATTTGCCACTCCTCTCTACCTTCTCCTTCTGATGTCTGTGGATCCCAGCAGGGAGCTGAGCCATTATCATTGCTCTGCAGTGGAAGTGGTATGAGTGAGTTAGCCAGCCTTCCAGGTTTAACCTAGTTAATGACAGGATGCCTAATAGTGATCTGAACCTATACCCTCACTCAGAGGAAGTGAGATGGTAGGTGTCAGTGATCCATATCAGGTGTCAGAGGGACTGAGAGGTAGCTGAACTTCCACAGCACTCATCTGTAATAAGGCAGTGTGAGTCACTGCCCATTTTTGTTGACGTGAAGTTGGAGGGTTCCAATGGGAAGCAGAACAAAAAACATACCTATTCCTCCTCCTACATTTCAAAAGGGGGAACTGTTTAAAAACAACACTATATAGAATCCACAGCCTTATAATATGAAATATGGAATAAAAATCTCCAGGATACAATAAAAAAAATCACGCAGCATACAAGAACCAGAATAATCACAACATGAACGAGAAAATAAAACCAATAGACACTGAGATGAATGAGATGTTGGAATTATCTGACAAAGATTTTGTGTGTTTGTTTTTTTCCAGCTTTCACAGATATAACTGGCATAGCA
Source organism: Camelus ferus (assembly GCF_009834535.1). Classification (NCBI taxonomy): domain Eukaryota; kingdom Metazoa; phylum Chordata; class Mammalia; order Artiodactyla; family Camelidae; genus Camelus; species Camelus ferus. The sequence goes on from NC_045704.1 coordinate 40,975,517, forward strand.
CTATATACGTTTAAGGTGTATAATGTGATGATTTGATACCATGTACAATTGCAAAATATTTACTGCAGCTATTATAAAACTGCTTAAAGGGCAATTATGAATTATCTTCAAACAAATGAAAACATAAATCTTAGCAAAGATATGGAAGCTATAAAAATATAAGAATTAACTGGAAATTATAGAAATAAAAATACAATAACTGAACTAAAGAAATTCATTGTATGGGCTCAATACTAGAATAGAGATGAAAGAGGATAGAATCACTGAATTTGAGGACATAACAGTAGAATTTACCCAATCTAAAAAAGAGAAATAGACTAATTAAAAAGTGAAATGAATCTCAATGATCTGTTGGACAATAACAAAAAATTCACTATGTGTATTTTTGGAGTGCAACAAGAAGAGGAAAGGAGAAAGAAAGTGGGACAGACACTCTTTTGGTGTTTGACAAAATACTGGTTAGAATTTAACACAAATTTGGAAAAAAGACATAAACCTACAAATTTACGGAGCAGAATGAACCCCAAATGGGTTAAACCCACAGAAATCCATGCCGTCACATCAAAATTAAACTTTAAATTATAAAAAATTAATTTATTTTTCTTTCAGCTGTATTGAGATATAAATGACTTACAGCATTGTGTAAGTTTAAGGTGTACAGCATAATAATTTGACATTTACATGCATCATAAAATGATTAACACAATAAAGTTAGTGGGCATCCATCATCTCATACAGATACAAAATAAAATAAAAATAAAAAAATATTTTTCTTGTTATGAGAACTCAAGATTTACTCTCTTAACAACATTCATATATGACATACAGCAGTGTTAACTGTATTTATTATGTTGTACATTATGTCCCTAGTGTTTATTTATCTTATAACAGAAAGTTTGTACCTTTTGACTATCTTCCTCCAATTCCTCCTCCCTCTACCCTCCCCCCACCTCTGATAACCACAAACCTGATTTCTTTTGCTATGAGTTTGTTGGTCTGTTTTTGATGTATAATTGGTCTCTAACACTATGTTAGCTCCTGGTGCACAACCCAGTGATAAAATATTTTTATACATTTCAAAATGATCACCATGATAAATATAGTTACCATCCTAAGTAAACTTCTTAAAATTAAATATCAGTAAAATTCCTGCAAGCAACAAGAGAGAAACACACATTACTCAGAGGTAAACATCAATTGAATAACAGCAGATTTCTCACTTGAAACCATGAAACACAGAAGGAGTAGCATCTCAAGTAATGAAAGAAAAAAAAAACCTGTTAACTTCAAATTCGATATCCAGTTAAACTATCCTTCACAAATAAAGGAGAAATAAAGACATTTCAAGCAAAGGAAAAACTAATTTTTTTAAATCAAACCCACCCTTAAAGAATGACTAAAAGAAAGGTTTCTAAATAAGAGGAAAGTGATAAAAAAAAGTCTCAGGAATTCATATAGGAAAGAAGAACATCACAGTAAATATGTTCAGAATATCAATTATACCTCTATAAAACCATTAAAGAAAGAAAAAGTAACAATGACCAAAAAAAAAAAAAAGCCTCACAATGACCTGAGCTTTGAAAAGTTATTGGGTAAAGACACAATTGAAATCAAGATCTCAAAGATACATTAGCACTCCCATGTCCATTATAGCACTATTTACAATTACCAAGATGTGGAAATAATGCAAATATCCCTCAATAGATGAACAGATAACATATTTTTTTAAAAAAACAACAAATAATAAACAGGAATGAACTTAGACGCACAAGACTTTGGTTTAATATAGAGAGGTTTTTTTTTTTTAACTGAAAAAACTCAATTCTAAATGGTTACATTTTGCATTATTTAATTTATAGAATTTTTATGACAAAATTATAGAATTAGAAGCTTAGTTGTCAAGGATGGTGTGGGGACATTGAGGGATGTGGATGTGTCTATAAAAGGTCAACATGGGGAATCCTTTTAGTGAAGGAAACGGTCTGTATTTTGGGGGCATCTGGGTCAGTATCCTTGTTTGTGATATTTTATTATAGTTTTGCAAAATGTTACCGTTGGGGGAGACTGGGTAAAGAATACACAGGATGTCTCTGTATTATTTCTATCAATTGTATGTGATTCTACAATTATGTCAACATAAAATTAATTACAAGAAAAAACATTTTGACCATGAGACACACACAACCTGGCCAACGTTCTGCTAGCCCTTGACTACATGGCTGAAAGGGTTTGTAGAAACATCAGTAAATATGTTAAAAATAAAATGATCAAGATTTGCAGATTTACACATAGATGTCTCTTGTGAGCACTTTTTGTAGCTGTGACAGTATCACAAAAGTTTTGTTGTTGTTTTTTCATATTTAATGCTAAAAATAAATTCGACGTATCTCTGAAGCCTAGTGTGCCAAAAAGATTTCTATTTGTATTGGCAAGAAAGGCATTTTGAATAGAAGAGTTGCTTCTGGTAAATTATCTCAAATTGCCACTTACAGTAATCTCTTGAGTGATTGCTCATCATGGTAACTTTTTCTAACTTGGCCAATTCCATGATCTCTCTCTCGGACTTCAGAAGATATTCACATCATCCCCTTTCATCTCCCCTGTGCTTCTCCACATGTGCTATTATTCTGAATGATCTAGCTCCTACCTCCCATGTCACTTTCTCCTGGTACCACTCTATCCCTCTCTCCCTACATGCCAACAACACTTGGAGTCAACTTGTCCTTTAAAGGCAAAACATTCCCTTTTTTTTTTCTCTACATTGGCATGATTTCTTTTTCCCCTCACCAATTCTTTCCCACTCTCTCACTTTATACACTCAGGGCAAACAGTTTGAGTTTGCAGTTTGTGATGCATGTGTGCTGTGTGTGCATATATGTAAGTTGTTCAAAGTCTGTGTCCCCCCAGATGACTACCTTCCTGACAGCAGAGAACATGGTTTCCATATTTTTATCATCTAACACAGTAAACCACACATCATACTTGCTTACTAAGTAAGAGGTGGGTGAAGGGAAGAGAAAAGGAGAGAGAGGGAGATGGAAATGAGAGAAGAAGGGAAAGAGATGTAAATGGGAAAAAGGCAGGAAAATTGAGGAATTGTTAATTCAGTAATTAGACTGATGTATAATTTCAGCTTTACCTCTGATTGGCCCATCATGACTTCTAGGTGAATTCTGGGAAAGTAAAAACTTGCCTTGGTTTAGTTAACTAAATTAGCAGTTTCAATGAATACCTACTGTGTGCCAGACAAAGTATCCCTGCTTACTTGAAATTTAAAATCTAGTTGGAAAGACAATTACATGAGAAGTTGAAAAACGATACAATGTGCCTGTTACTACATAACACAAAATCTTGATCAGTATGAAAATCCTGAAAAAGAACTGTGGATTATCCACATTTTTTACAGATAACTAAATTAATTTTGTAGAAGTCAAGTGACATTTGCCAGCCTTTATAGCTTGAATGTTGGAGAAGACACTGTGACCAAATTTCCACACTCTTTCTACTACACAACCTTTGCACTGCATGAATCACATGGCCTAATTCATGTTTTGTTTCCCCTTTCCACCAGCCTCTGAACTCCCAAAGGCACAAACCACATCACAATTACTATATGCGTCTCCTAACTGGGCATGGCAAGGGCTTAACAACTATGTGTTCAATAAACAAAGGATGAATGAATGAATGGATGGATGGATGTCTAAATGAATGCATCAGATATCCTCACTAGTAACCATTTCAAAATGTTTGTGTTCAGGGGGAGGATACAGCGCAAGCCATAAAGTGCATGCTTAGCATGCACGAGGTCCTGGGTTCAATCCCAGTACCTCCTCCAAGTATAAATAAATAAACCCAATGACCTCCCCTCATTAAAAAAAAAAAGAAGAAGAAAACAAAATGTTTGCGTTTGGGTGAAAGGGTAATAAGAGTCAGCTTGAAAGTTTCTCAATAAATTTTTCAGTACACTTAATATTAATGTTTGATTAGAAGCTTCTGAACATAAAAAGGTTCTATAACCAAATCCCTCTATTCTCTTCAATGGTGAAAAAGTGTGATCACTTTTGTTTCAAAGAATTATTTTAGTAACATTTATGAGTGATACATAATATATGCTAACTTTAGAACACGTGTAAATGTATACAAAAGAAAACTATCATGTCTAATATCACCACTTTCCACTCACAATTCATATTTTGTTGCTATTTTCTAGAAACATGAAATAAATTTTAAATTATTTATTTTCAAAAGAGCGGACAATTCCCCAAATCAAATAAAGGCAGAATAATGTTCTTCATTAACAAATATGGTTGCATAACTCAGCAGTTCTTATGTTAGATCCTTGGACATATAGGACTGTATTAAAAATTTGGGTTTTTACAGTGAAACTTGATCCCTACCTCACATCATATACAAAAATTAAAAGCTTAGCTGTAAAGCTTCTGGTACAAGAAATAGAAGAACAACTAATATTATGACTTTGAGATTCTTTAGCCAGGACCCAAAGAGCTCTACATACTAAACTAAAAAGGTAAATTGGACTTGATCAAATTTTAAAACTTCTGCTCATAGATAGATATCATAAAGAAAATAAAAAGACAAGACACAGATGGGAGGAATGTATTCTCAATCTCTACATTTGACAAATGATCTATACCCAGAATATACTAAATACCTGATAACAAAATTTTTAAAAAAGGCAAACAACACAATTAAAAACAGGCAAAGTTCTTGAACAGACATTTCCCAGAAGAAGATATAAAAATGGACAGTAAGTAAATGAAAATATGCCCAATACCATTAGTCATCATACAAATTAAAACTGCAAATCAAAACTACAGTGAGGTATCATCTCACACCTGTCAAAATGGCCATCATCTAAAAGACCACACATAACAAATGTTGGTGAAGATGTGGAGAGAAGGGAACCCTCATACACAGTTAGTGGGAATGTAAATTAGTGCAGCCACTGTGTAATATAGTATGGAGGTTTCTTAAAAAACTAAAAATAGAACTACCACATGACCCAGCAATTCCACTCCTGGGTAAAAATATGAAAAAAAAAAAAAAAAACACTAATTGGAAAAGATACATGCACCCCAGTTTTCATAGTAGCATAATATTCACAACTGCCAAGATATGGAAGCAACCAAAGTGCCCATCAACAGACGAACAGATAAAGAAGATGTGGCATGTGTGTATATATATACACATACATACACACAAATACATATACATACAGTGGAATACTACTCAGCCATAAAAAGAATGAAATTATGCTATTTGCAACAACATGGATGGACTTGGAGGGTATTATGCTAAGTGAAGTAAGTCAGACAAAGACAAATACGGTATGATATCACTTACATGTTGAATCTAAAAATTATAACAAACTCGTGAATATAACAAAAAAGAAACAGACTCACAGATATAGGGAAAAAACTAATAGTTACCAGTGGGGAGAGTGGAGGAGGAAAGGGCAATATAGAGGTAGGAGTCTAAGAGGTACAAACTATTATGAATAAAATAAGCTACAAGGATATATTGCACAAGACTGAGAATACAGGCCTTTTATAGTAACTACAAATGGAGTATAATTTAAAAAATTGCAAATCACTATATTGTGTATCTGTGACATAATGTTATAAATCCACTATACTTTAATAATAAAAAATTAAAAAAAAACTACAAGGTGATAATACTTCATTCCCAACAAAATGGCTCAAAATAAGAAAGATGGACAACACAATGGCAGCACGGTTTTAGAGCACCTAAATTCTTATGTATTTCTGATGGGACTGAAAGTAAATTGCTACGCTTCAAATTTGGGAGCACCTTACAAAGTTAATTATACACCTACCATATGACTTATTTCCACTCACTGATGTTGTATTACCTTCCTAATGCTGTTGTAACAACTTATCACAAACTTGGTGGCTTAAGCCAAAACAAAATTGGTATCTTACAGTTCTAGAATTCAGAAGTCCAAAGTGGGTCTCTGTGGGCTAAAATCAGAGTGATGACCATTCCTTTCTGGAGGCTCATGGAGAAAATTCATTTTTGCCTTTTCAGCTCTTGGAGGCTGACCACATTTTTTGGTTTGGGGCCTCCTTCTACCTTCAAAGCCAGTCAATGGCTAGCCAAGTCATTCTCTTAGCACATCACTCTGACACGACTCTCCTGCCTCCTTCTTCCATATTTAAGGGTGCTTGTGGTTACATTAGACCCATTATGATATCCAGGACATGTCCCTCATTTAAAGGTCAGCTGAACAGCAACATTAATTCTGTCTTCTACCTGAATTCCCCTTTGCTGTGGACCTAACTCATTGTCAGGTTCTGGGGACTAGATGTAGATATCTTGGAGAGACCATCATTCTGCCTGCCATAGGTATTTATCTAAAAGAAATTAAAACACATGTTTAAGATATGCTCGCACAAGGTAGTTCCAAACAGCTTTATTCGTAATTGCCTTAAACTAGAAACAAGTAGTTTATCATTATGGGAATAGATAAACAAATGTAGTAAATTGTTAGAATGGAAGACTGCTCAAAAATTTAAAAAAGGATGATTGAACCTGATACATTAAACAATCCCCAAAATATTATACTGAGAAAATGAAGCAAGACAGAAAAGAGTAAATACTATATGATTCCCTTTTTATGGCATTTAAGAGCAGCAAAACTAAACTATGGTGATAGAAATAAGAATACTGGTGTTTTTAGCAGGGCCAGATTGCCTGGAAGGGAGCAAAAGGGAAGTTTCTGAAATAAGTGATGGAAATATCTTACACTTTGTTTAAGATTGTGATTGCACAGAGGTGTGTGTGTAAGATCTGGGCATTTCACCACGTGTAAATTTTATTTCATAAAACAAATTTTTAAAAAACATATTGGAGTAATAAATAAATAATAATCCACCTACATTTCCATAATATAACAAAGAAAAAAGAAAATCAAATAGTAGTGGCCAACATCTCACTGTTGCTTGTTGCGGTGAACTTAACCAATATAATTAAAAATATATATATATATATATACACCCTTCAAGTTCAAATTTAATGTCTATTCCAATATTTTCAACAAATTTAAACATGGAGATTCTACCTTTTTACCTTGCCAGAGATACTTTAGAGCTTTTTAGAAAAGGTAAATCAGATATTATTTTTATCCATATGTTGAAGGGTTTTGACACTTTGCCGAAATAATTACTCACTGTGTTTAGATCCAGACCCAGATTTACTGTCCATGATAAAAAAAAAAAAACTAATTGTAATAATAAAAAACATGCCATGCATTTTATGAGTGCTGTTTGTTTACATACTGAAGAGAACAATTACTAGGTGCATCGAGCCATTTCAGGGATTTGAGCATTTGTCTAAGATTGAGGCAGTCCTTCACTTTTACTATAATTCCAAGTGCGTTGACTCAATTTTGACAGAATTTGAAGTGAACTCCGATGCAACTTTAGTGTTTTCATTTTCAAATCTTTACACTGCCTGAATCTTTAAGCACCAAACCAGGGCAGATCTCCTGAAAAAATGTGAGATGCCATATGTCACCATTTTTGTGTAATCAACTCTGAACAGACTGTGAAATAGTGTCCAACACTTTGATTTACCACTCTTGAATCTTAGCGGAAACTTAAAGCAGGTCTGAAGACCTGCGTTATCAGTGAGATACTGGAAAACAAAAATGGTATTTCCATGAGAAATTAGTAGATTTTGAAATGTTGGTAACTTTGTCCATTCTTGGTTTCTGGGGAAGCTTCATTATTTAACTACCCCTTGAGTCCTGGGACCCCATCTGCATGAGTGGTTTTATACAAGGGCAACAGAAAATGAAATTGCAGCACAGAACTGAAGTCTTCTTAGAGACCCAGCACTGTTCTGGGAAGTGAGAAATGCCATGGGCAGAAGTAGTTGTGGAGATGGAGTAAGCGAGTGAGAATTAATTACCCAACTTTCACCTTTACTTCCCTTATTTTCATTTCATTAGTTCATTCATTTATTCATCAGTTTTCAGTTTCTTCTTGAGAACCATCCCCTCCAACACATGGTTCACACACAAAAGAGAAAAAAAGCAAGGAAAATTTAGCACTTTTATAGGTGTTACATTTTTCTTTCCTTCTTTTCTCTTTCTTTTTTCCAACTTTCTCTCTTTGGTTCCTTCATTTTTTTCTTCTATTTATCCAAAGATTACTCCACAATTTTTCTAAAACCTAATATGCTCTAAGCTCTGTTTTAGGAGCTGTCAGTATAAAGATTAGACATGGTCTCTGAGCTTGAAATGTTTACTCTCTAGTGGGTTTACAGATGTATAAAATGGTATGCACTGTCATACACTTATGTGAAAGGTTTGGGAATTCAGAGGTTTTGAGAGTAACATGCAGGGTCACAGGGACCCACCCAGGCTATGGCATGACTTTATAACCAGGGCAGGTTACTTCGCCTTTTAGCCTCCACATGTCACGAGGACTTTATGAACAATCATTGATAGCAAATGCTGAGTTTAGGCTGATTAGTTCTTCCTCTTTTATGCAGGGAAGATACAGTGATCAAAAAGACTTCACAAAGCCTTTTGATCTTAATCTCAATTATGAACACTTTCTTGCTTGCTCCTGAAAATGATGCTAGTTGGTGTACTGGGAGTAGTTTATATTTTAATCTGGTGGTGGCTACATATGTTCACATATGTTAAATCATTCAGCTATACAATAAAGTTTAGTGGTCTTATGTGCATTTTTGTTTGTTCATTTTTGTGAGTGTTAATCCAAAAGAGAGAGAGAAACGAGAAAGGAGGAGGAGGAGAAGGAGGGAAAGAAGCAAAGAAAGAAATGAAGAAAAGAAGCAAAGAAGAAGAAGAAAAAAACGTTGGTGGAAAATATGAGTTTTGAAAAACAAAGGATGATTTTAAAGAGAGATCAGACGTCATCAGAGTTGGTTTAGTGGGAAGCGAATATGGATTTTGATGTAGTTATGATATCACAGTATTTGTGAATTGTGTTTGTATTATCTTTAGATTTATTTTTTGAGCCAAGCATGAAAATTAGACTTATCTCATGAACCTGTCTTATTTGATTCAATCAATCTTCCCACCAGTCAGGTACAAGAGAGATTAACACCTCTATTTATGAGCTCAGTGATGCTCAGGGAGATGATGATAGAGGAAACAACAAGAGGTGGTAATATGTGGACTGGGAAATTACAGTGTTGATGGAGAAAAGCAGGTGACATGTCTCAACTATCACAAAATAAGGTGCATTCATTTTGATCTACATCCTCCTTTGAGTCTACTCAAACATTTAGAGCTTTTAATGTTCTATGTTTTTGGGGTCTTAGTTTAAGGAGAAATCCAAGGCTCCCTTGAATTTTGTTCCTTGTACATCTCCAATTCACTTTACTTTAAAAATGCATGAGTGTTTGTAATTTTTCCCTTTATTCTGGAATCCATCAGTTTCATCAAGAAATGTTTAAGTGGTTGATTTCATCAAGATGCTTTTGTTTTCTGGGAAGAATGCCAAGGTAGCACACTGATTCAAAGGGAGAGTTGCAGGATCCTTCATTCCAGTTTGGTGCTGGGTCATAAAGGGACAAGGCTTCTCTCTGTCTTCTTTTCTGCATAGCTCTGCCCAATTTTACTCTGAAAACAAGCTTTTCACATATAGCAGTTAAAAAGGATGTCACAGCCTTATAGCACTCCCCAGTCTTAGAAATTGCATTGTGAAAATGGAGCTTCTGTATCCAATTACTGTAGATCAACCTCTGAGAAGACTCCTTCTCTGCTTGATTTGGCCTCAGTAATGCAACTTCCCCTGAATTAACTATTAAAACCAGGGGAATGAAGGGTATGTTTTACCAGGACCTAAGTCATGGATCACTTCTTCTCAGAGATAGAAAAGGTGCTAAGATTGTCAACTCAATTAGTACCACATGGAATGGAAAGAAAGGTACTTTTCTGAAGGATGGAATGTTGAACAAATGGAATGGATATGTATTTAGTTTAGAATGTGAGTTATTTTTGCTTAATGTAGTATTTGTATCATCAAATTCAGTACCTGAAATAAAATTATTTCTCAAAAGTATGTTGCACTACTGAGTAGATTGAATAAATGAATGAGTGAGTGGGGTAAATGGTTAGATGGGCAAATATTTTATTGCATAAAATAGTCTTGGATATATGTATTTGTTCAGTAAACATTATTAAGTATATACTTTGAAGTAAGCCCTGTTTTTCTATACTGATATACACATATTCTCCTCAACACCATAAGACATCTACCATTCTAATTTTCTTGGAAGATGAATCCTTTCTAAAAAGGCTTTTTCAGAGATTTCCTTAGGCTTTGTGCTCTCCCATCAGCTGCAGCTGTCATTAATTTGAGTTGCACGTTATGGTACAGACATACACAGATTTTTCTCATTGCTGCTTTTGGAATGGTAAGGAACTGCCAACGTTCAACCAATGGCCCCTTGATCCTTTTTATGCCATGCTCTCTGTGCTGGAGAAGAAAAGAGTCTGCGCTTCTCTCTGGGTCCTCAGGGAATCTTTTGAGGCTACTTTGCCCTGAGCAGTCTCACCCAAGCATGACATGCATCTTATTTCCTAAAAGGATGTTACACACAGAGAATACATAACTCTTAACAAAGTAGGAGAAATTAATTTTAGCATTTTTTAGGATTGATAGCTTTCTTTTGTCAATTGATTACTATAAATCTGTATTAGCATGCTACATCTAGCATTCATTTATAGAGAAGATTAATAAGTTCTTAACAGAAAAATAATAAAATCTTTTTTTTAATATCATGACCCTTTAAAAAAATAAGCCTACGGAGGAGAATATTAGAAAGATCAGTTACATTTTGTAAATCATGGCATTCTGTTGGCCAGTAAAGGCTCTCTGAATAATGCACAGAATATAGTTGATGATTAGAAGTTGGATCCTCAGTTTCACATCTCTGTCACTGTAATGACATATGTATGTCCTGAGTTGGATTCATACCAGCCCTCAGGCATCTTTATAATAGTGTGGTTGCTGAATATGTAAGACAATGATTCATTCATTCTTCTACTCATTAAATCAGGCCATGTTTACTAATGCTTAGTAAACACTGAGCACTAATTAAGGTAATTTATACATAGTTCATTAGTAAAACAAAGATCACCCCTGACATCATAGAACATAATGTTTCCTGAAGAAAGAATGTCGATGCATAGGTCAACCAATAATCACAGAATTAGAAAGTGAGAAATGAATGCTATGATGTTAATAAACAAAACACCTCCTGATGGAGATTAATTAGAGAAAGCTAACGGGATAGGCTGAGTTTGAAAGTCCTGGCAAGAGAGCAAAAACAACAACAACAAATCAATGAAAGGATAAGGACCAGAGGGACACAGAATTCCAAGATGAATACAGGGTATGCACAAAGTGTTTGACACCAAAAAATAGTTAATTTGAAAACTGAAAGGTAAAATGGGAAACTAGAATAAAGGAAAGAAGCAGAGAATGGCTCAAATTTGAGTTAGAGGGTTTCAAGATTATATAAAAACTTATTGGCCTGATAAGGAATTTGAATATTATTTTACATTCAGTAGACATTAAGATTCTTATTATTTAAAGCCAATAATGTTATTATTAATGTCAAAGCCAAGTGTTACTAAATAGCCATGACTTTTTGAGTAAAATAATTAAAATTGGTTCTCCTTTAGATTTTTCTTCTGTTCAAAGAAGGGTTGATACTAACAATATCTAAAATTTCATTAAGCTTTAATTTTCTATGAGAAATATTTGAAAATAGCAAAGGCTGTTTCTCTGGTTCTTCTGCTTTACAGCTTGTAAATATTTCTATATGTAAGTTTCCTTATCTGGAAAATCTTGATCCACAGGATTGTTGAGGAAAAAAAATCAAATGTGTAGGATGAGAATGTGTTCTATATTTTTCAGTGCTCTAGAGAATGTCAGATTCCTTATTCAATTTAATAAACATTCATGGCTCCTAACTGCATGCCAGATATGGAATGTGTAGAGATCCAAAGTATAACATCTGTTCCCAAGGTGTTCATGGTCCAATAACTGATGAGTAAATGACAATGATCATCTAGGAAAATACCAGGGATGACTGAGCTATTAATAACATTAGAATTCTACGAGATTGTGAACATGGGCTTTATTTTCTTTGTTTCAAAATAAATATGACTCTTCCGGAGTCTATTCTACACTAATTGCTTCCTTAGCAATTTCCCAACATCTCTTATGACAGCTCCTATATAATTGGACAAAACACTGGTGCAAGAACCATCTTGAGCCACATAAAGTTGAGAGTAATTTTGAGGTCATTTTCTGCAAGCTGATCAATACGTCCTGCACACCACACGTCCACCCTGAATTTATTCCTGTAATTTATCTTAGCTTTGAGTGTAGCCATGGTTAATTGCTAATCCATATTCATTGAACATCACAAATGAGGGCACAGTCAGGAGATACTTCATGTACCATCTCATCTACTGTGGAAAGAAGTTATGGGCTGACATTTTCATCTTTTACAGTTGCTTGGCCTCTCTACACTTCTTAAAAAAAATAAAAATTACTGTTTGAGAATATCACGGAATTTGCATGGCAATGCTTAGCAGGTAATTACTTCATTAAAAATAAGAACATAATTTAAATTGCCACCATATAGCAACTGACTTGGTTTAATTGGACTATTTAAGTTAAAGATACCTTTCAGTTGTGAAATTATTTGTATTTCCAAAGGCATCAGTTCCAGCATTGAAAATGTAATTATATGGAATAGTTCATGAATTCTACTTGAAATGATCTCTAAATTAATGTAAAGGATGGGATTGTAAACTAACACTGTCCATTTAGACTCCTAGATATTTCCAAATCACCTTTGTTCATTTACTCTGAGAGCAAAATTTGTCAAAAATTGTATGGTAGAAGGGCCACTAAAATTAAAATTCTATGGATGGATGAAGTAAGAAATTCACTTCTGATTTAGACAAGATTAATTTTGTGGAGTTTTCCAACCCTGAAAAATTTGGGGCACTATTTTTTGATTATTTTGATTGTCTTAACACTACATATGAGCCATAATTAATCTATATAACCAACATTCTGATTTTTTATAATCAACCATATATATGTACAAAATATCATTTAGGACGTAGCACATTTTTTACTTACAGATGTTCAAAAGAAGATTCATAATGATATTAATTATATTATAAAAGAAACACCTCCCCTAAATCTCTAATCCTTACTTTAAGATATTTAGTTGGATATTGGAACACTATACAAAGGAAGAGAAGAGAGAGGATAACTAACACTACATTACTTAGCCTCTTGCTTAACATTTATTATAGTATTTTTATGTACTGACATGTTTTTAATAATCATTTAAATAATATTTACCTAAGACCTTTAATTCTCTTAGGCTTTATTTATGAACACTTCATTTTTAACAGTAATAATGATAGCTGTTGCATTTGAGAGTCTGGTTCTGTATAAAACATCTATATTAATAAACTTATTTAATCCTCAGGATATGAGTCTAAGGCCCTATTTCAGCTACTGAGGAAACCTGAGATCAGAAAGATTACTATGTCCATGGTCATACAGGAAATAACTGTCAAGGTACAGATTTAAATTCAGTTTTATCTGAATATTTTTACAGATCATAGTCTTAACCACTTTGATAAATTAATATTATTTCAACTCCTTTGTAGATAATACTAAGGTAGCATCTCTTTGCTTCCTTTAAACTAATTTACATTTAACATATCCCCCACAGTATGTTTGTTGTTTTATATGAAAAGCATTTGTAGTCTCAATCTTAATACATACACTGCTTTCTTCAAAAGTTCAAATTATCTATCAATTCCTTACAAGTATACACAGTTTTAGTCTCTACAACTTCAAGTGAAGCCTCACTAGCTAACTTTGTTTGTATTTAATTTAGTTATCCTCTTATTAAATATATTTATTATTTTAATTTCACCTATGAGGATAACAAGCTGTCCTACCAGATCCATTGCGTATGTTGTAGATCGCTGGTTCGTGTCCAATGAAATGTAATCTCTACCAAGTCTTTACAATTTTCTATCATGTTACCAGCTGAGCTATGATGCTCAGGACTTCTCAATCCAGGCTTGTGTTCTTGATTAATATAAATACTGAGACAGGAAGGGGGCAGGGCACAGCCATTCAAGGAATAGCACAACAATTAACACCAGGATGGTGAAAGATTCAACCCCCAGTAGACCTTGAGGCTCAAGATGGTGGGAGATTTGACTTCTAGTAGACCTTGAGCTTCATTACACACCCATTGTAATATATTAGCATGGTGACTAATATGCCCACAGGCACCATGACAGTCCCAAGGCTAGCTACAAAAGGTCAAAGTGAAAAATGGCCAACTTCCTGGTAATCCCAGCCTCTTTCCCAGGATAATTAGACTGGTCCTTCCACTTATGAAGCTACTGAGCCCATAAAAACTGACAACACTGCACCTCGTGGCCGCCTTTTACTCCCTCCTCTTCGGAGCTGGCCTGCACTCTGTCTATGGAGTGTGTACCTACTTTTACTATAATCTGAGCACTCAACCGCACACCTCGTGGCTTTTCCCTTGCGTTTCAGGGTATCTCTCTAAATAAATCTACCTTAACTCAACTGTGGCTCGCTCTTGAATTCTTTCCTGTGCAAAGCCAAGGACCCACACTTGACAGGCCACGTCCCAGGGGCTCAACTGAGACCTGGGACATGGCCCTCCTCACGCCCCACATCCATTTTTCCTGCATCAATACTACACCTATCTCTGTTTTCAACCATGTTTCCATTTTCCTGATATATTGACTCATTAGTATACTAAAAGAAAATGAAAAAAAGAGTTGGAATTCAGATGAAACCATTCTCTTGACCTGTGGAAGTGACATCAACTCTTAGATCCTTTCTTATTGCCCTTATAAAATTGCACTGGCTAAAAGTGAAGAACAAAAACATTAAAAGTCTCAGTCTTTTGCCTTTCAGTGTTATATCCACTATTCCCTCCCTACCACAGATTGAAGCACAATCTTTCTAAAGTCACAGGACAGACAAGACATGCTTTTGCTTATAAAAGTAGCTTTCCATTGTCTTGTGGACAAAGTCTAAACTTTTTTCATAACTTTTCAGATCTTATGGCTTCACAAATGAGATGACTGAGCTTTAGAGAGACCAATATAAACAGCTCACAGTGTAAACTGTAGATAGTGCATCTTGACTTTATGTAATTATAAACATTCGTCATTGTTGTAACCTACAGACCATCTAGGGTTTATCTTTGTATGAAACTCTCCCAGAGCAGGTCTTAGCAGGAAATTATGGCACCCACAGAATGATTTAACTAAAGAGAATGTAACTGAGGAATTCTTTATAGAGTTGTAGTCAGGGTTATGGGAACCAACAAGTGATGATGAGTCATGAAAAACTAATGATAGCTGGAAGCTGTCATTCCTAGATTGGGGTAAAGGAAATGACCTAGAACCTGATGTGAAATGAAGTGTGCAGACAGGCCATTTAAATGTATCTAAAAGGGAATTAATTGATTTCCAGAGACAGAGCAAAGCGGAAAGAAGGCTGAAGCACAATCCCTGAACTCTCCTGTCTTTTTATCTTATGCTTTCGCCTCCTAGTGGTCAAACCCAACAGAAGTTGTAGAGTGTGGAAGCTCAGTAGATGATCCCATTCCTAGAGATCGTAGAGCAGGACAGAGCAGACAAGGGCACAGAATGGATCTGGGAGGCATAAAAAGGATAACCAGCTCAGAAGCCTTCATTATACCCACTGGTGTTAGATGTCCTTCCTTTGCACCCTACCCTTTCTTCATATAAATTCTTATCATATTGCATAAAAGTGTACTTTTTAATTGTTCTAACTCTCCCCCCACTCCAGTATGTGAGGTCTGTAAGAAGATAGATGGAGTGTGTATTTTTTTTTTTCCTTCACAATTAAATCCCTAGTAACTGCTGACTAATGCCTGGGACATGTTTTATGATCAAGCGATGTTCACTGAACAAATGAATGAGAATAAACACAGGTAAATAACAAAGAACCTTGTCAAACTTCCAAACTTATAAAAATGAACACAATTATTTACCCTGGTGTGGCAAAAATCCATTGCTGCTAATGTTGTTGTGGTTGTTACTGTGGAAGTGTTTGACTGTATGTAGGTGTAGAGCTTACAAAATAAGATGTACAAATGTTAAACTTTTTGAATGAAACTTTTCATATGTGGGTTGATTTCCAATGATATTATTTCAAATAAATCCAATCTAATAAGTCCATCTTGCCCTGATCAGTATTAGTAGCTTGTTAAAATGGAAGAATCTAACATTTCTATATAGAAGGGCCATGGAGTTGTCAATATGTGTATTAGAGATGTTTCCTGGAGGCACTATTTGCATAGTAAACTCTGTGTTTTCACTTGGATTGTCTGTTTATCTTGCATGGATTGGGGGATCAGCACTGACAAAATTACAGGAAGAGCTGCTATGTTAACATTGCACAACTCCAAAAGGGACCAGCCATATTATAGTTCACAGCAGTGGTTAACAGCTTTACAGTAGGCTGGAGTCCTAATGAATAGCTAAAGCTACCCCCAAAATACCCCTTGGCCATTATCCCTAATGCCATTGTTTTCAGCATATTCAAGGAACTGCTGAGAATGGTTCTCTGTGTTTGTTGAATAAATGAGCTGCTAGTTTGGTAGTTTGATGCTAATAAACCCATACATTTAATTTAAATAACTTTAATGGATGTTTTGTCTTATCCTTGGTACCCAGTCTACTGTCACTGAACTTGTTACTTATATTTCATCTTGGAATGTACTCAATAGTTACACCTCTATCATAATGTTAATACTTGGCCTTATCACAGTTTTTTTTTTTTTTTTTCATGTTGAAAACCTAAAAGAATGAAGCCAATCACAACGGGCTTGGTGATAATACAATTAGATAATACTTATAAAGAAAAGAGCCCAATGCTTGCATAACCTGATATGAATACAATTAATGTCATTACTCTCTTCCAGATCATTTCTAAATTCTGGGGAAAAGATAACATTAAGGGCTGATTTTTTTTTTTTCATGATACAGTGAAATACCTCTTTAACACCATCATCTCCTCTTTTTTTGTTTGTTTCAGACAGCCTGATCCAAATACCATATCAAATCCCAGTCATTTTCAATACCCAGTTCTTTTGTTCGTCTGTATTATTTTTCTAACGAAAACATTTACAGACAAGTAATATTTGTTCCGGAATATCCCTGCATCACCAGTGCTGTAACTGAACTATGAAATTTACAGTGTATTTATATGGCTATAAATATATACACACACTCACATACATATATATTAAACACTCTTTTGTCTACTGACACTTTGAACAACTAATGACTTTACTTCTTTGAAAATAAGGAAGGAAGTAATAAGCAGATTGCAGGCAGATTTGGGAGAAGTCCACTTTATGACTTCAGTGAACTGGCTGTGTTCTGATTAAAGAAGAATGCTTAGAACTTCATATTGTCAACACAAGGGAAATAAGCATGTCCGTATTTGAATTTAGTGCGTCATTTGGCATGCAGTATAATATCATAAATATGCTACTGCATGCCTACGTAACAATTTGTGGTATGAATCACATGTAATATTTTCTCTGAGTTGGTTATAAAGAACATTTGGAAACCAGAATTAACCAGATGACATTTTATTATGCAGTTGGACTGATGTAATGTAAAAGTTAATTACATAATATTTCACACATAGTTGTGACAAAACACATATGAGCTTCCAAGATCCACCGGCTAAGCTGAAATGGAGATCGGCTGGGGAGGTGATCAAAGTGGACTGTAAGCAGGAACATCTTCCAAAGTTGATTCTTCGCTAGATAAACGAGTCTGTTGATATGCCCTGAGGCTCTTTTCTTAAACACTCAAATGCCGCTTTCACCTAGTTCCTCTGCGAGAGCAGATATGCTCTAGAAAATCTTTCACAACGACGCAAAGCAAGCAATGCAAAGCAAAATAGTTCATCTGAATCTCCTCGAAAAGCATCGCAAGTAGTTGGTGAGCTCTCTGTACTTTAATCCCCCTTGTGTTTACAAAAGCTTCAGATTTTTGGTATCTAATTGCTAGCAAACGGCAGATAATAAAATGCACTCATCAAACCAAGCAGGATTTGAGTTCATTTTGTGGCCGCATTGTCTGTGTCTAAAAACTTCCATCTGAAATGTGCTCAATTAAAAGGCATTTTACACCTAGAGAGAGAAATTTAATTAGAATAAAGTGAACAAGCTGCCAATATTATCAATTCAACAAGCATTCATTGAGTCTTACTATTTACACAGAGCTGTGTACGATGTAAAGATATGGGGGGAAAGAGTTTTTTTTTTTAAGGCTTATATATCCACTAGCTCTGTTTTGCACTTACATGATACCGTGGAACACTCTCTCATGGGCTACACAAGAGGCCATTTGACTCCCCCTTCCCATATTTCCGTTCTGAGCATCCTATCTCTGGTCCAGTCTAAGCAAGTGTCAACAAAAATAATCAATAAACAATCTATAATAGGAATAGAAAAGAGTTTTATTTGAGCAAAACTGAGAACTATATAGCCTGGGAGACAGCCTCTCAGATAACTATGAGGAACTGTTTTGGAGAAATGTGGTTTTCAGCAGAGTTTTATATCTTGTTGGAACAAAGAACATCAAACAAGTCACAAATATTCCTTCAAGGTTTCATATATATATATACACACACACACACACACACACACACACACACATACATATATATATATATGAATATAGCATGTACACAGCTGGCCTTGGCCCCTGGGAAGGGAGTCTTATCATCGAGGGACTATCAGCACTGGCGTCTGAGGAAAGGAAGCATTTCATCTTTATGTGTAATATGGACATTTTTCACTTCTGGTCAATGTGGTCAATGCATCTTTTTCTTTAATAATTAAAGCTGATGTACAATGTATGTGTTATAGGCCACAAACAGGCCATTTTAGTTAGCACAAAATTTATGTTAAATCATGTATAAGGCAGAATGACTTCCCCATACTTCAATATGTGAACATTTCTTTCATCTTAAGGGAGATTTAAAGGGTCACTAAACACTAAATCTCTATTTTAAAACAAGACTTGAATGAGGGCCTTCTCAGAGTGGGCCCTACCTGCTCTCACTCAGCATCCTGTCTCCAACACAAAGGCTTCTTACTAGTTCTCAGGGCCTTTTTTCATATAGGTTTGGATGGGGGATGGAAAAGAATGAACCTGGAAGAGCCAAAACCATCGTCACAGTCTTTTTAAAGGAAGCAATTCAGTCTTGCCAACCTCAGGCAATCTTAACTTGCAACTCGTAAAGCTGGCTGAGAAGTGTGGTAAATATGTCAGTAGAGTTGACTCTTAGAATACTTCCAGGATGAGATAACATATATAGGGTCCCTGATTCATTAAATGCAGCTAAATTCTGACAGCAAATCCATAGTCAGAAGATTAAGGGCAGCCAAAGCAGACCTCATTGTCAGCTTATCCTTAAAGGATTTTCTTAATTCAATTACCTAAATACTCATAGGGGCGATTTATTGTCTCCCACCCAAAAACCATCCTTGCAATTATGAATGCAATTACAAAGTATTTCTCTAACACTGTATGGCGTACCCTTTAACATTTGTCACTCCTTTATGCTTCTATCTATAGTTTCTTCTCCCTACAGTATCCATCATACGGAACTCACCTCCTCCAATAGGGTGCGACTCCTGCATCATGAGGTAATCCCTCTCTGAAGGTTTGCCAACAGCTCCACTACTAAAGCTTATCATTATTATTACAATAATACATTGGGGTTGTTTATTTTGTCTGTTTCCACTAGCAGATTGTAAACTTCTTAAGGAAGTGCTCAGCCTCTTTATCTATGTGTCACCACTGTCAAGCACCCTGCCTGGTACATCTTAAGTGCCAAACCGAAGAAAAATAACAACTGACATGTCCCCACTGCAGAAGCTGTCTCACAGGTTTATAAAACTCCACACCCCAAAGGAAGGGTAGGGATCACTGCAGTTAGGGGTTCTCAATCGTTCTGTTTGCATGACAGTCGTTCTGTTTGCATGCCAAACAACCACCATGTCTGCAAACTCCACCTATGGGGAAATACCTATTTGGTAACCTTGGTAAAAATGCAAGGTTATAAATTACTACAATAATCTCTAATCACTACATTCATTAGGAACAAATGGATCAATATCACTCCCTTCACTGCAGGCCAAGATCAGGCAAATTTCAGATTTTTTACAATTTCAGAAATTTTAATTATAGAGCTACCCATCAAAAACCATATCATAAGGGCCAGCCACTGCCTTTTTGATTTATCCAGTCCAGATGATTCTCTCCAGTAAGACGGTGACCTAAGTTGCATAAACACTCAGATTACATGTAGAATAAGGAGCTAAGCCATGTGTGAAATTTTGCAGTGCAAGGTGGGAGAAAGAGTAGGAAAGAAGAGAGAGCATGGAGACCTTGACAGATGTAGAAAATGTCTAGTCAGTGACAGAGTTCTAGTTCTTACATGCCCCAGACATAGCACTTCCCTGCCTTTAGGGTTTGTGAAACTCAGAGTCAAAATCCTTATACTAAAACCCCTTGTTTGTGAGTCAGCTCGAGGTGTTCTCTTACCCTTATTGTACAAAACAACACATTGTAGCAGTAACGTAAAAACGTATTTAAAATGGCTGAATCCTCATATTATCAAATACATATCCAAAGCATGTACAAATGTGCATTCAGAATGACACAGGACTCGGCCATTCACTCTGCGGTCTCTGAAGCGGCAGCACTGGCACCATTGGGGGGCTTATTAAAAATGTGAAATCACAGAACCCACTCCATAGTTCCCAAATCAAAATCTGCCTTTTAAGTCATATTGTTAGTTACTTCGTATGTACGTTAAAACTGGAGAAGTGTGCAAATACTCTGTAAAAAACAACCTAATTTTATTGCTGTTACTGAGTATCTGTACATGCCAGGTACTGCATTTAGCTTCTCTATGTTGATTAGCTCATTTATTCTTTACAAAAAAATATAATGAAGAAAAGAGTTACTTCTCATTTTAAAGATAAGGACACTGACTGGGAGAGAGTTCATACAACACAGTTTGATATTGCCTGAGCCAATTTTCAGAGCAAGACTTCTCTTTTTCAAAGCCCTTACTTTTCTTTTTTTTTTTCATTATTTAACATTACATGCTTGTTTCACTAGAGGTCCTAGCAGGAAACAGAACTGTCAAATTGGAATCTGAAGACGGTTTATTAAAGGTATTCTTTACAAGTTTTGGACAGGGTGTAGAAACATGATAAAAAGATATTAATAAAAGTGAGATCTTACCTCAATTGGTCTAAATAAATTAGAGTAGGCAGAGGTTAACATAACGAAGAGTGGAGATGAATGCCTTGAAAGGAACTAATAAGAATTTTGGTCAGAGAATCTACCTGGCTGAGGCAACTTTCTCATGAAAAAAAAAAAAATGGTGAAATAAATTCTTCCACCTCACTTTCCTTACTCCCTCTGATATCAAATGCCCATTGGCCAAAACTCAACAGGAAGTCAGAGGGCAGGGGAAGCCGCTGACATAATCCATACAGGTAACATCTTTACCACCCCTGACACAGGAAGTGTGAAAATAGGAGCTACATGGACCATACCCCAAATCCACACATGTTGTTTAATATGTGTATTTTAAAATATAAAAAAAATGTACCATAAATTGTGTAACAAAAGCATGTTAGGAAATCATAGACAGTATGACAACAGAAAAATAGAGAAATATATACAAAGATTGGAAGAAAAATCTAAAATTTAACATTTGTGTTGTCCACATGGTTGGACAGTTATGTCATCATTTTTAACATTTTAAAATATGTTCATATAATCTACCTTGTTTTAGCATATTGTATATTTTGTATATCTAACTTAATGCATGAACATAGCTGAAACTCAAAGAGTACCAAGGGATTTATAATAAAAGATAGGATTTCCCTTCCCCAGTCTTGCTTCCATAAGGTGGTAAGTTTCAACTCGTTTAGGTGTTTATTATAATATTTTATTTCATATATCTAAATTAGACATGATAAACTAGTCCTTCTTGATTTACAACATTTATACATTATTTTTTGTTCTTCTTCTATCTCTTTCCCACTTCTTCATCATTCAGCTAATACTTTTATGTTACAACTGTCATTTAAAATCTATAGTGTGCATGGTAATGTAAATTTTACTTATAACTGAGCCAAATATTAAACAGACATTTTAAAAATGTTATATCTTTCTTAGAATTAATATTTTTATTCTATTTTATACATATATATATATATATTTTTTTTTTTTTTAGAATCAGTATTTTTAAGTTGGGTAAGGATTAACTTGCCCAAGACTGATGATCTGCATTTGGCCTTCCAGTAAAGGACTCTGCCTCCTGCTCAAGTCCAGAACACAGCCAAGTACTTATGACAGAGAAAAGGTTGGATCCCAACACTCCATCACTCCAGGGGAGGGGCTGGTGCTCTTCTAACCATATATGGTGAGATCATGCCATATTTCACCACGTCATAGAGCTACAAACTCAATCTTGGATCCTAGGTGCTCGATCTTCCCACAGATCCTGAGCTGTTAAGATAAGGCTGAAGACAAGGTACCACCACATTATATTTCCACTGCATTGAACTCCCAATGATGGTAGGTGAGGAGCTAACAATTACCAACTCAAATATATTGAAATTCTCACAGCACAGTTCTGGGTCTTTCTCCAAAAGTATGGTATCCAGTCCTGCTAGGTCTCTGCTGTTCTGCCTTTGAAAGTAGTGAGCAAGAGGAGCTCACGTGACAGTCATCATTGTCTCTCCCTCTCTAAGAAGTCTTTGTATGTGTGCCTCTTTATTGTTTTCTTTGTTTGACATTGTGCAATACTTCCTCCACCTCCATGTTGTAACCTATAGTATATTGTGTCGTAAGCATTCTCCTAAGACATTCTTCCTAGAACCTTTTGCGTTTGTGCTGCAATTTGTCTAGGTGTTTCTCTCCAAGATCTACAATGAAAATTTGAGGTTGCAGAATCATGGGATACTCATTAGCCATTCTCTTGATATGGAGTCCTGTTTCCTGTCTCCCATACATATTCATTTATATTTACTACATCATTTCATTTAAGTACATTTCTACTACTTCCCATGAATGGATATATGTATACACAATTTTTTAGCTCTCTCATCATCTGCTCGCTCGATTGATATCATTTCATTGCATAATTGGGTTGGATATAGAAATCTAGGCGGCAAATGTTTGTCTTTTTCTTGAGAATTTTGAAGGCATTGCTACAATATATTTTATTATCTAATACTACTGGAAAAGTCCAATACTATATGTATTTCCATTATTTTGTATATGACTTTTTAGTCTATTTAGAAGCCATTAAGGATTATCTCTTTATCTTTGGTGTTCTGACACTTTGGTTTTGTGCCTTAGAGTGAGTGAGAGAGAGAGTTAGTGTATGTGTGTGTGTAATAGTCTGTTTTTCTTTAGGCTCCTATTGATTATTCCAAATTTCCTTCCCTTTACTTTTTATTGTCTTCTCTATCTAAAACTTGTTAAATGTTGAGCCTCCTGATTAACATTTTCCATTTGTCTCTTCTACCTTCCATATCTTTATGCTTATTCTTTATAAATTCTTTCAGTATTATCTTTCTAACTTTCTAAAAATTAGGATTAAGTTTATATACATACACAAATTTATATATGGAACATTCATTTTTAAAGTTTTTTTAGTTTTTACTTGCTCTTTGCATGTTATCAATTTCTATTTGTATTTGTCACTCTCGCATTGGAGGATTTCCTCAAATATTAGATGATTCTTATCTTTTCATTCCGTGAAGTACTAAACTTTGTGCAAAGGGAAAGTATTGATGACCAGGGGTCCTCAGCTTACTGTCTACATATAGGTGCCTGATATTGTCGTGGGGAGATATATATATATAATCATATATATATATGATTTTTTAATTGGGGTCATTCAGTTTCTCTACAGAAGAATCCTCTTAATTTCCTGCTTTGGTATGCATAAGCCGTGCTTCCTGAATTTTGTGATTAGGGTGGATAATGATGAATGTGTCTCACTGCATAATACGTAGACCATAGACTTTCACTTTTATTTGACTGTCCCATCTTATCCCCATCTTGGCTTCACATTTCAACTAGTGTGGCTGATCCAGATCTTCTGATTACATACTTTACATAACAAGCTTCTGATTTTTGGGAGGAGGAAGAGTCAGTGGGAGAGGAAGGACTAATCTAATCTCCTGGAGTGTGAGATGAGGGGGAAACCTGAGAGATGCCAACTGCTCTGTAAAATACAAACAATATGTAAAGAATTCCTGTGTGTTCACACCTTCTTCAATTCACCTCCAAATCCTGAGCCCCTTAGGGATTCTGCAGGGCAAATTGCTCAATTTCTTTAATAGTCTCCCTCCATGGAAGCCACTTATGTTTCAACTTCCTTCCTAGTGTGACAGCTACAAATCCTCCATTTATATTCTACCTGCCAAATTTGTTGAAAAAACTTTGTCTGCTCTTTTCTTCTCACCTGTCTCTTTGTCATTTGGGTAAATATTGATTTTACCTCAGCTTCTTCCATTAGTGTAGTGAGGTTTTAGAGGGAGAGAAAATTAAATTGCATGTGACCCCTCCCCTGCATTACATTTATAATAAAAAATTACACAAAATGTGTAAGTGATCGAAGAAACAATACATTGATCTCATTCTAAAATGATTAAATTTGACAGAAAAACGTTAAAACATGTAATATGAACAAAGTGCAGAAGCCATGTGTTTTATAAAACAAATTAAAAACATAAAAACACACAAAATATAGATGTGAAAATATAATGGCTAAAATAGAAAAGCTGACTGACCTCTCCAAATCAGGAAAACATCCAGGAAAATGAAATAGGCTTTTCCACCTTTAAATCATCATGCTGAATACTGAAAGGAGGGCAAAGGACAGACATGTAGTTTTCAGTAAGGAAAGATGGTTGCAATGCTTTGGGAAAATAATAGGACAATATGAATAAAGAATAATTTATAAGCTATTTGTATTATTAATCCTAATTCTGGCAATCTATTTTATAGAGTGGTAGGAAGAGACAAATATTGTAATAATAATAATAAACAAATTATATATACTAAGTGAGAGAAAGAAGATGGAAAGAGAGAAGGAAAAAAAGAAAAAAGAAAAAAGAAAAACACTGGATACAGTCTAATAACCAAGGCATTTTACTAGATGATATGTTACCCACCTACAAAAAAATATGTGAAGTTTTTCAAAATAATGATCTCGTAATGAAGAAAACTACTATTTACTAAAGATAATTTTTAAAAGTTAGACACCATATTATACTATGCATGCAATATGACCAAAGCCATGTCAGAATTTGCACTGAAAGACTCTAGAAAGAAATACATTAAAATGTACCCAATGGCTGGTTTTGAGTAGTAAATAAGTGGGTAATTTTTATTTTTTTGCTCTTCTATATTTTTCAAATATTGTGTGAATAGTTATATTACTTCTACATTAAAAATTGCAAAATAAACTTTTAAAAATAGGTTTTGGAAGACACCAACCCAATGGTGTGTTTAAGGAAAAGAAGGTCTCTGCTTCCACCTTTTCAAGCCACTGTTCCCACGCAAACTCAGACCACCAGCTCCTGCCCAGACAAGAAGCCCTCCCACTATTGACTCTCGCCACTCTTCATTCCTTTAGTAGTTGAGAACCTTTGGCTGGATTATACTCACACCAAGATTTCTCAGCCTTGACACTACTGACATTCTGGTTTGAATAATTCTTTGTTGTTGGGGGAGAGATGCTGCCCTGAGCATTTTAAGTTTAGCTGCATCCCTGGTCTCTACCCACTAGATGCCAGTAGCATATCTTCCCCTGACAACCAAAAATGTAGACGTCGTCAAATGTCCCGAGGGGCAAACCAGCCACCATTTGCAAACAATTGCCTTGCTAGTTGTGACTTTGGGCAAATTATTAACTCTTTTATTTTTTTTATAAATTTCGACTACTACTAATACATTGCTCTCAGAGTTGTTGTGATTATTAAATAGGCTCAGAGTAGCTTGGCATATATTATCTCGTTCATGATCTGGCAAGCATTCAGAAATTCTTAGCTGTGATAAGAAAAACAATAATTATCATTATCGCTGTTTAGTTACTATTACTGTTATGGGTTGACTTGTGTCCCACCATAAATGTATATGGTGAGGTCCCACCACCCAGTAACACAGACTGTGACTTATTTTGGGCTTAGGTCTTTACAGAGGTAATCAATTTAAAATGGAATTATTGAGGGGGGTTCTAAATTCAGTGTGATTGGTGTCCTTCTAAAAGAGGGGTATTTGGAATAACATACACACAAGTGGGTGAAACACCATGTGACAATGAAGGCAGCTACTGGGGCCATGATTCTACAAGCCAAAGAATACCAAAGATTGCCAGAAAACCACTAGCAGCGAAATAAGAAGAATGAAAACAATACACAGTCCTCAACAGGAAGCAAACCTGTGGATATCTTGATTTTGGACGTCTAATCTCCAGACCTTTGAGACAAAAACCTTCTGTTGTGTAAGCCACCCAGTTTGTGGTACTTTGTTATGGCAGCTCTAGGAAAATAACACTATTATCATTATTATTTTATTGCTGTTCTTATAATTACTATTTTCCATTAATCCCCATATATTCCACAGCAGCTGACTCCTGTGCAGATGCTAGTAGGGTATGGGAGATTCATTTTGCTTGGCAGTAAAAGGTAGGAGAAGGAAAATAAAACTACTTGAATTTCATTATGGTTCTTCAACAGCCATCATCAGGGCTTATTCTAAAAGTAATAAAATGCTGCTGGATCCTGATTCTGGTTACAAATGACAAAAAGTTAAAAAAAAAAAGTGTGCTCATTTCCTTAGAGTTACTCAGTTTTGGGAAGAGTCACAGAGACTTGGATGGTCTGGTCGCCTTAGAAATTTTCTCGCTAGAATGTAATTGTAGATCATGGAGAAAGTCTCTAAGGAAAACGACCTCATGGAATGTTTGAGTGAAAACTGGGCAAACTGCATTCTAGTCTTGGTCTGCTCTCTGCTCTAGGACAAGTCAGTTTACTTTGAGGGACATCAGTGTCCTCAACTATAGATGATGTGAGATACTTGGACTAAGTGATCTACAGGTTTCCTTGAAGTACTGATGTTTTATATTTTTATACAGCAAAATAGTGAACAGAAAAGAAACAGAAGCCAATGGTACCACTTTGGTCCTCTCTCCAACATGTACTTCATACATAATATATATTAACATATACTTCATGTATAACACTTGTCTATTTTGATGATGTTTCTTGAAAGAGGTAAAACATGTCACACACACACATTTATTAAGAACTGTGCAATCATCCTTACCTACTTATCATAGAGCAAGTGAGTAAAGCCTTCTTAGGAGAAAAGCATCTATATTATTCTTTTCCAGAAAATGCCTGTGGTCTTTCTAAGGGCTCCGGCACAAAGCAAGACTGTGTTCCTAAGTTGAGAATCCTACACAATGAGTGTCCTAAAGGATTAACTTCGTAAATGTCATCGTCTTGAGTTCCAGGTAATGAATAAATAAACATTAGCTTTCTGGTGTAACATAGTTTTATCTTCCCTCCTGTTTTCTTGAGCCAGAATTACTTCATTGGTGACATGAAGAAAAGTATTTATATGTCCTTAATGCAGAAATCAACCAAAATCTCTCACAAAGGACATATCTACCAAAACTAACGCGACAAATGCTCTCTGTACGCACAGATACCTCCCAAGTAACATTGGTAACCCAGGAAATCAAGGTTCAAGAGTACATCTTCCCAAGTGTCACCGCCATATTCTAAAATTATCAAATGTTTTGCTTTTTCTTCTTTGAATAGTGTAGGGAAGGACAGATAGATTCTAACAGTGATGAGGATGCTGATGATGCCAGATGAACAGATACAGATCGACGGATGGGTCAATAACAATAGGAAGATAGGTAGTTAGATAGATAGACACAGTCACCAAATGCTTTGTAAGTAACATATTTTTTGTTTTAACTTTTAAAGTAAAAATTCTGCATATGACACTTATGAAATACTGCATATTTTTATGCCCAAACATGATATTTCTTTTCTGATTGAAATATAACCCTTTATTCTACTCTGTTGATTATTTCATGTACCTGATATGTATATACTGCCGATCTGGACATGTTCCAGTGATCTTTGCAAAAAAAAAATATAAAAGAAAGAAAAGAAAAAAAAAATAAACTCAGTCCTGAGCTGACGGACCTATCTGCGTCTCTTGCTACCTGCTCCTCTGCCCCCAAATATCCATGCCCACAAAGACACACAGAGGAAGAAAATCAAACAGGTAAACACATCCATCAGATACACACAGTCTTAACATAGCTGGTCATTTCCCACTTGGGAGTGCTACCTCCTGCCACATGTTTCTGCCTCACCTGTCTCCCTCAACATTTAGATACCCCACCCATTGGGATTTTCTCTTCTCGTAGTGCCCGTCCTTACATAGGACCACCTGGTTCCCCAGTGATATTTAAACACTCAGTGCGAACTTGAAAGCTGCATGAATTTTGGGACTGGGAGGGGAATTAGGAATATATCCCTTACATATATTTAAGTCAAAGCAAATCCTGAACTTTTAGTTTCAGCAGCTGTTAGGAGAGAAGGATTTTAAATAAGAGAATTAAAAGCATAAATCAGGGAAGAAAATACTATTTCAGGTGTTCCTTATATTTCTAACTTACGCACATTTCAAAGCATCTTCAAATATTGATGACATGAAGCCTTGATATCAGATGACTCTCTCGAAACTTAGCAACTGGGGTTTGCTCATGTGTCTTAGGTTCATTCTTACCAGTCCTGCTGAAACATTTCCCCCTACGTGATATCAGAATAAGCCTGAATAACTGTAGTTTCTGAGTGTACCCAGTTGGGCAAAATAATCAACCAACAGTTTTCTGTTCTTTCCTTGCTTTCCTCCATTAAAGAAGGTATCATTTACCTAAGTAGAAGTTGAGACATTGTTTAAAGGATGAAATTTGCACCTTTGTTATAAGAGCAAACAGAAACAGACCATATTGATTTTAATTTAATATTAGTAAAGCTGTGTTTTGTAGGAGCATGCCATTTAGCTATAGAACCCGATGGAATATGCACTTCAGTGATGGGAACATCCAGAATACTTTATAGTTCTTGATGGCATCAACTGCCTTCCCTAGTAAAAGTCTGAGGACAATACAATTGAAATCATATTCACTTTGTTCCCAATTGATTAATTTTATCTCTCAAGAGGTGCATTACCTGGCAAGATAAAATAGGTTTTTATTTGAATGCATGCATTTGCCCACGTAACCCCAGCACTGAGGAATGCGATGCAGATTTCTGTGTTTCTCTCATAATCCTCATTACATTACAGTCAGATTTTCTCTTCCTAGTTATGAATGATACCACCCATTCGTCTACAAATGACATTCTGTGTAAACAGCATTGTGCTAGGGGTCACAATTTGAGGAAGTCGTGTGATAGCACAGGGAAGAAGGGGAAAGAGGCCAAGAGGCCCAGGGGCAAGTGTATGTGATTCTGTCTCTCACTGCTGCATCTGAGTTGCCTGACACATGAGGTGCTCCCTCAATGTTTTTGTAAAATTAATTGATGAATGACTAAGTGCACTTGAGTGCTGCCATTCTGTGTTTTGCTTATATTTTCAAAATATTTTAAATGTTAGATTCTTTCTCTTACATCCTATCTCTCTCTCCTCTCTCTCTTTGGAGGCTTGAAGCTAACCAATCTTAAGCCTAAAATAGGCCCATCAGTAAACGCTGAATGACTGGTCGTTCATGATCTCTAGACTGTATCCACGATACTCTGTTCTCATCCAGCACATTCTCCCCAGCCAATTTGAGTCATGTCACTGGTTTCAGCTATTATGCCTATGCAGATAACTTTCAAATAAAAATCTTCAAATCAGATTCTGTCTGACTTCCAAATCTGTGTGTAGCTCTGCCAACTTGCTGTCTACCAATCTGACACTGGCTCTACACACCGAATATTTTCAAGACTCTCTTTCTTCATGCTCCCCGTCCCTGATACTTTGTTGCATTTCAGACCCTTGTCATTTGGCATCTTGGCTCTAGTCATTATCCCTTACTTTGAGTCTTTGCTTTCTTTAATCCAACTGCTTTGATTGTTCATTATAATGCAGTCTCTTTAATTCATTGTCTTGCTAGTATCCTTTGGTAGCTCATTGTGGTATCCGTTACAATCGGAACGTTTATCAAGCCTCTACATGTGTCTTCATGTTATAACCATGCCCCCTTAGCAACTCCATCTTTGACTTGATCATGTGGCAATTCCCAGTGATTTTTATGGTCATTTGAAGTATATTTGTACTTTTCTGGGCAATTGAACAGGAAAATCTATCCAGCTGGAATGCTCTTTTAAGCTTACCTACATAGCAAAATGCTTTTATCTATTAAGTTTCATCTCAAACTTTGCCTCCTCTGAGAAGACTTTCCAGGAAAGACTATGAGACTGTATCTCCTGCACATCATGTACATCATGCCCTGACCCTCTAACATTTTGGGGGGCTTGGGTGGAGGTGGATGAATTTAGGAAGTTCCTAGAATGAACACCCTGGGGAGGAGGCAGGGGCGTTCTATTTTTTCCCCAGAGAACTGGGTATATAAGGCCACATTATCCTGCTTAAAAATTTGCACGAAACAGTGCCAAGATTAAAACAAGAAAAAAAGAATAATTTAAGCTCAAATTCCAAACAGTGGGGTTGAGAGGATCACAGTTGCTGATGGTATGATGGTTATAGTACTTAAAAGATTGGCCAAGGAGAAAACCCAGGAAAATCAAGTGAATAAGCAGAAGGAGGCAACAGCAGGTGATGTAGTACATTCTTAGCTGAAATTATCAAACTCTATCGTAAATACTGCCCACTTCTGTATCTGTGTCTATTCGTTGAGAAATGTCCACAGAGAGGGTGAGACACAGTAAGGAAATACCTCCATTACATAACCATATGTATTTTATAACTCCTAATTCATGTATTTCTCCCAACTAAAATATGAATTCCTTGAATATAGAGATGGCATTTTATTTATCACATTAATTCTAGTACTTAGACCAAGATCTGAGCTGGAATAAGCAGCACTGAATGTTGTTTAAATCAATGGATGAAAACTCATCATTAGGCAGCAATGAGAAAATCACCTAAATAACTGAATAGTGGTATAAGAAAACTTCCTAGAAGGCTCTACTGGAATATTTTGCTGACCTAGATCAATTAAGATGACATCAGCTCCTCCCTCCCTCCCATCCATGCCTCAAACAAGCAGCATCCTAAGAGGCACTCGAATAAATCTTTAATGACTTTGGAGATGCATTCCCAGAGAGCCGATGTTGTGAGAAGGCTGATTTCATGCTGAATTCCGCTCACTTCTGACAGGGGCTTTCCCCATTCCTTGAAACAGTGGGCACTCCAAAGCAGCAGTCAAGAAAGACAGCAACTGTGGGGAGAGGAGTCTCCCTGCTGATGATGGAAGAGTTTTGAGAATGAAGCTTATTGATCCTTGGTAAGTGAATGTTGCAACTGTGAATTCTCACTCCATGATATTGGAGTTTAAAGCCCATTCTAAAAGAAGTTGTGCTTAACTCACTAAGCTGACCCTATTGAAGAAATTGATGAGGTTTCCCCATCCTCTAGTGATATATTCCTGGAAAGGCTTTTTTTTTTTTCCAGGATATGAGCTCATTCTGAGTGACTCATGTAGTTAGTTACCTATCTCTTAGGGAAGCACATCCATTAGGCAATAATCTTTCAGGATGGGAGATGCCATGCTCTTACTTGCCAAAATGAATTGCTTTCTAAGACTTCTGTCTTGAAATCCCCTAAGGTAATTCTGCTTCATCAATTCAGCTGTTATTAAAAGTTAGAAAGCTTAGTATTGTTAATTACATTTCCTAAAAGCAACCAGCAATGTGTTTCAGGACCATAGAACTTCCTGTTGTAGAGAAGCCTCAGGAATTACCTGGTGGCACTGGGGTACCTGAATTCCTGTTTAGTCAGTCATTCCTCTGAGAGACCTCCACTAGGGTCCTACCACCAACAGGAGGCGCTGTTACGGACTCTCACACAACTGATTTGTGATTTTAGGTAAAATGTTCTCTTTGCTGCAGATCCACACAGATTGTGTGGGCACAGCAATCACCTTCAGTAACTGAAATGATCACACCTCCTGTGCAAGCTATGGTTGAGATTTAACTGGTATTTATTAAATGTTCTATTATATGGCAGGTACCACTGATGCATTTCCACATGGTTGCACTTAACTTTTAACAGTTTTGGAAGTTTCTAATATTGTTCTCATTTTAAAACTGATGAAATTTAAGCACAGATAATATAAGTATTTTGCCTAAAATCACTAAGCTGAAGTAGCAGAGAAAGGATTAGAAACTAGGTTTCCTGATTTTAATCCTAATGTTATTTCCTATGACCTCAGCATGTGACCTCTCACTCATTCTGTTTATTTGATAAGATTTAACACATCATGATCTGATGCTGCCTGGTAATTTCTGTTCATTATCTTTAGTTTCCAAACTTCTTATTATCTAATTTTCTAAATACATATAAATATATATGTACACACACACACACACACACACATATATAGGAGAGTCACGTTACAAAAATTATTTTTCCAATTAATAAAACTTACTTTTTTCCAAACAAAGTTTTCCTGGAACACAGCCTCACCCATTTGTTTGCTTATTTTCCATGGCTCCTTTCGTGCTGCAGTAGCAGAGCTGCTTAGTTGCCACAGGGACCTTACAGCCTGCAAAGCCTAAACTATTTATAATTGGTCCCCTTCCAGAGCCCCACCAAGGAGTGGAGAATTTCAGCCCTATACACAACCGTTGTGTTGGCGTTACTTCACCTGTGAGGCTTCTTTACTTAATTGTACTAAGATGGCCCTGGATACTGCTGATGTACCCTGCACGTTCAAAATTAATATATGTACTGATTGAAAGGCTTACTCATCTCTGGTTTAAACCATGGAAAATCACTCACAGATATTATTTGCATCTGTGCGTGTACATGAGGGGATGAATATACATGCATTGCATTTAAAAGGTTGGCAAATTCTTTTTGGAAAAAGACTGGTTGGAAACAAATGTTTGCAAATGAAGGTTCTATCTTCTTTCTATCTATCTATTTGTCTGTCTATCTATCTACCTATCTACCTATCTATTTCAACCATCTCTTACGTACAACTTTCTATTCCAGTCATTGCTGCAAAAGCAAACTTTTGCAGCATACATTTAGAGTGGCCCAGGTGCTTATCATGATGACCAGTTTGATTATGTCCCCTTAGGTTGGCTTTTTCTTCTTCCTCATTTTCCCTTTCTAGTTCCTGACTGGTAATCTCAAGGATCACTTCCTGAAACAAAATGCATTCACGAACCCACATAAGCACACAAGGAATAGAACAGTGCATGGATATATGTTGCACATACTTAGTTTAGAGTTGGCAAATGAAAAGTAAATTTCCAGCAATGTCCCCTGTGACCATGGCATCCTTTATTATGCATATACTTTCCCATGGCACTTAGATGAGCCATCTGAAACCATTTCAAAATAGTATTTTAGAAAGAAACTACTCAATATCCAGAGTTGCCATTGGAAATAAAAACTATGTTTAATACCCAGGATACACTATAGTACACAGCCTAAACATAATGATTGTGGTGGTGGAAGTGGGTGGGGATAAGTACTCAGAAGCATGCACATATACTAAAGCGTCATACAAAATATATTTTCAATAATATATGCATTCTTACATACACTGAAAACATTGGAATTTTACATTACATAATGACATATTTTGTTACAATATGTGGAGTGGAATTATTTGAAATCTTACCATATTAAAAACAAGGTTGGTGTGACATACAGTATCAAACAGAATTCAAAACAGGGAAATTTAAAATAGAAACACTAATACAAAACAAGTGATATACTTTTGAACAAGCCTATGTGATTAGATTTATTTATTAGGATTCTGTTTGTTTAACCTTTGTTGCTATATTCTCATATTTTAGAAATTGTGAATGTTATTCTTTATTTTTTGGACAGAGAAACAAGAGCAATGTGAAGCACACTGCATTTTAAAGTTACTGTTCTGTGGTAATACTAAAGTGCATTCCAGTGGCACAGTATCTCCTATTAGAGGACAGCACGATGGTATTTATCAGCCAGGTGTGAAAGTACTTGGCATCACTGGCGTAACAGACAATGGATTCTACTGTAAGTGTAGAGAAGACACAGACATGCTCTTCAAAATGATGTCTTATACTCACCTTCCATAAAATTTGATGTCATAATATTATATTTGTACTCTGTGAAAGTATTTTCATGTCAGCCCCAGAAATTATGTTTCCTCTTGCTATAAAATCTGTCCTTGTTCTACAAAAGAGAGACTTCTAAAGAAAATATAGTCCTCCAACACAGGCTAGTGTGATAGGGAGATTATGTGGCCTAGAGTCAGACTCTGATCAGTCTAAGTCTAGGATGTGTGCGTGTGTGTGTGTGTGTGTGTGTGTGTGTGTGTGTGTCCTTCTCTGGTCCTCTGTTTCATTCTCAGTGGATTAGTTTTCTACTGCTGTTGTAACAAGTTACCAAAAATTTAGCAGCTTAAAACAATATAATTTTTTTTTTAATCAAAGAGTTCTTTAGGTCAAAAGTCAAACTTGGGTCTCACTGTAATAAAATCAAGTGGTCAGCATGGTTGCATTCCTTTCTGGAGGCTCTGGGAGAGAATCAGTTTCCTTGCCTACTCTGTTTCCTAGAGCCCATGCAACACTCCTTGGTTCCCGGCTCCCTCACTCCATCTTCTACGTCAGTAACATAGCATCTCTCTGACCAATCTTTCATAGTCCCATCTCCCTCTGACCACATCTGGGGAAGGTTCTCCATTTTTAAGGATTTGTGTAGTTATATTGGACCCACCAACTCATTAATTAGAGATCTCATCCAGGAGAATCTTCCCATCTCATGGTGCACAGTCTTAATCACATAATAAAAGTCATTTGTGCCATGTAAACTAACATAATCACATGTTCTGTGGCTTGGGATATGATATCTTTTGGGGGGAGGGGGACATGGTTCTACCTACTACACTCAGTACTGAGATTAAAGACATCTGTTTCATAGAACAGCATGATGGTTCAACAAGATGACAGGCAAAGTGCCTTCCATTCTCTAGGCCCTAGTGGGTGATTTATAAGTTGTTTTCCATTTTTCCCATTCCCTTCCTGGTATTTAATCACATGAAGTTTTTATGAGTCAGACATATAAGAATACTGATACATTGTGAAGACAAACTGCTACCTTTGGGTAATGGTACCAACCTAGAGCAGAAACATTAAAGAGTGAGATAAAATATTTCTGTTCATGCAAATAGA
Source organism: Camelus ferus (assembly GCF_009834535.1). Lineage (NCBI taxonomy): Eukaryota > Metazoa > Chordata > Mammalia > Artiodactyla > Camelidae > Camelus > Camelus ferus. The sequence goes on from NC_045704.1 coordinate 41,011,154, forward strand.
AACATTCATGTGCACAAAAGTTGCAAATCCACCAAGTAAGGACAATCTGTACAAGAAATTGATGCTTTCTATGTGCATTAATATATGATCTCACTATATATTAACCATCTGTTTTTATATCAGTTTCACTATGAGATAGAGTAGTAATTTTTATCACAGTATTTCTGTATTAAATATTGCGTGTTAGCATATGTATATATAAAGAATGTTTTTTACCATAAATACTACAAAAGAGAAGTATTTAAAGAATGCATAATATATTTATATATTGTTTCATTTACTATATAAATATATATTAAGCAATGTAATGCAACGTTAAAAACTACACACTACATGAATGTGTATGCATGTGTGTGTCTATATACAAACTGTTTGATATTTTTGAATATACTTGTTAGGGTTCTTCATCTGTTCATAAGATAATATAATATGCTTAAGAACAACATTTTGCACACATTAAATATTCAGTATTTAGTTATTACATAAGTGAGTTTACACCCTCCCCCGCCCACACACACACACACACTTGGTTTTTCACCTTTGTCACTGAATATTTGTCATGGCTTTTGTTTCTGCCAAATATTCAAATCATAAGATATAGTCAACTGGTTGTGATTTTTAAGCTGTTAAGTTTTGAAGTAATATAATTCATATCAATTGATAACTATGTAAGGTTAAAGGCAAGGGTAGTCTTAAATTCCTAAAAAATTCACAGAAGGTGATAAGATGCAAGGTGGTATTTCAGGTTCTGATTAAAGTCTGATGGAGACTGGGAGTAAAATAATCATACATTTTCAAAATGAAAAGAATGAAATTTAAGTTTTAAATTTAGTTGTCAAGAATGCTGGCTCTTTGAGACTTCAGCATAGTAATAACATGTATGTACTATGTGAACTTTTTTGTACAAGCGGGTCCTAGTGGCTGAGAAGGAAGGACGTTAGGAAAGTCAGATAGATGTTTAGTTTGAAAAGCATATCAGAAGGTAGGTCAAACCAAGGTCTAAATAATCAGTTCCCCACTGGTTGAGAAGGCCAGTTCCTGGAATCTGTCTTCAAGCAGTCATGATGCCATACTTTTTAAAACCATCAAGATGCACGGGACGTAATTCAATCTTTTTAGAAATTGTGGTGCCTCTTGAGGACTGCATCGATGCTTTTAAGTAAATGACAACTTCAGTGTATTAGGTTGGGTTCCGAAAGTACCCATCAAAATTTGCTAAGGCTAAAACTTAACTCAAGGTACATCACAGAGCTTGGTCTGGAAATGTCACCACTTAGGTTTAGGACTTTCTCAATTACAGCACACAATGCTTCTTTTCCTTAGAATCCTTCATTCCCTTCCTTTTCTTCCTTATGACAAACTCATACTCTGTTAGTAAGAGTTAGTTAAGCATACAGTAAGAGTTAAGCAAAGAGGCTCCTGAGCTAGACTGAATGACTGCATCCAAATTCTGTTTCTGCCACCTAATGGCTATGAGACACTTACAGCCGACCCCTCTTGTCCGCTTTTCATTTATTTATTTTAATCTTGCTGTGCTAAAATTTGCCTTGATTGTTTAGGATAAATGGTTATTATAAGGAATTAAAGAGTTCTTGTACATGAAGCAGTTAGATAAGTACCAGGCATGTAGTAGGAACTCAAACATATTCAATTTTATCAGACTCAAAATCTATGCTTTTTTGAAGACATTGCAGAATCCTCAAGTCAGATTCATTTTCCCTACATAGCTTTTACCATAACATATTTTGGAACATATGTCATAGCAAATATTACTGCTTTATAATTATTTGTTTTCAATCCTGTTTCCCCACTAGAGAATGTATCTTTGGAGTGAAAACTAACTTAGTTATTTTTGCATTCTTGATGGTTTTCAAAATGCGGGACACAAATTAGGTGCTCGCAAAACAGAATCCAAGAGAATAAATGAATTATTCAATGCATCTGTCAACATATTTGAGGCTGGTTAAGGTTAAGCATGGGTATATGTTATATATTATTATATATTATACACATATATATAAATTTTTCCAACACACATATATGTATACATACATATATATATATACATATATATATATATATGAAGGTTAATATAAAGACAGAAAATATGAATTGAAAAAAATGTAGAAGCTGAAATCATACAGAGCAGGATTAAAACAAACTCTAGCATCAAGCATTTGCTGTTGACCTTCAAAGGGTAACTTAACAAACTAGAGTCTCTCTTTTTTTTTCTACCTACATTGCATCCGTGTGAAAATTCATATAAAATCCATAAAGGATTTGACATCTTGAAGGCACCTCATAGCTGATAGCTATTGCATTGGCATTGCCAAAGGTTAGAAGGCTTGGCTATTTATAAAAGCACATTATGGATTGTCAGGAATAGACAACTGTGCCCAGAGAGACCTGCATTATTATTCTGTTTTTTAAACAAAAGTAGTGAAGTAATTTAATGCCTTCCAGATAAGCTCAACTTTCATATATTACTATCTGGGGCCAGGGAGAGTATCGGTGAGAAAGCAACTAGTAGAAATAGATAGGACTCTTTGCTCTCTAAGTGTCCCTGAGCCTGTGAGTGATGGTTCTATAGGCAGATTTTCCAAAGCCTATGAGAGGATTGCTTCTCTGCTGGAACTCTACCTGCTCACTAAAATAGCCAGTGTTTTTTCCTTCACATAAGAAGTCTTACATTTGTCCATTCATTCCAAGAGATCAATAAATCCCAGCTCCTGATTTTATTCCAAGTAATAATCTGCCACTGATATGAAATCAAATGAAAAAGTTTTACTCTCATGAAAGAAATCTTATCGTATCAGAGGGTGTCAAGTATGTAGTGACAACAAAGCCACGTTAAGTAGTTGATGCATATTATTTTATTTAATCCATGCAAAGTCCCTATGACTTAGATTCTTTTACTATTAGCATCATTTAATAGAAGCAGCTCCTGAAACTTGGAATAGTACATTAATATTCAGAAAAGAAGAAGTAGAAAAGAAATTTAAACTCAGATATTTCTTACCCCAAAGACATGTCCTTTCCGTTGAATTAGACTTTCAAAAATATTAATTAATTGGCACCAGGCAGTGGGAAGTAGAGCTGAACTGGAAATCAATGTAAGTGGGCTAAATGCCCTTATTTTAATTGTAGAGTGAAGGGCCATTTGCTAACAGGATGGCATAAGAGGAACAACCATAGGAAGACCTTTATCTCCATGCAATTCTTGAGACTAAAAATGATCATGTGTTTGAGTTTGGGATATACATGTCCTTGTGTCTCCTTTATGAGTTCTTAGCTGTGTGACTTTGAGGTAGTCGCTCATCTTCATGTGGTTGTTTCCCCAGCAACCAACCTTGCGACACAGATGTGTGTGCAAGTGTTTTACTTTAGAAGCAGTTCTAGAAGGCACAGTAGAGAAATGGGTAAATTAACGGGAAAGAGAAGGAAGTGAAAATACAGAGAACATGAAGGAATAATGTGGGTTCACTGTGGGTAAAAAGGTTCAGCCCCACTTGAGACCTCTGGGAGACCTCTGGGGCACTTCAGAGAACATGTATCAAGCTCACATCTCTGAAGAAGAGTGAGGAACGTGGCACATTTATCCACCTACTCTCGTCATCCCTGAGCGAAGACTGCAGTAGAGGCATGGATCCCTATCATTTCTGGTCTGCTCTGTGGAGGCCAGCCTGCTCCAACTGCCAGAGAAAACCATGAGTCAGAACATCATAGGTCTGGAAGTGGAAAACCATCAATGCACACAGAAGGGATGAGAGCTGAGGACGTACAGACAGGGCACTGACAGCACCTGCTACACTCACAAAGGCTCAAGTTTCCTATGTAGAAAACAAAGAGAGTAACCCTTGCTCTGTCCAACTAGATATGATCAAAGTATGAATAGCATGAATACCGAAACAATTTGAAGAAAAATCTGAGAGAATACCATTGTTATCCTTTTGGGTGAAATTATTAGTCCTACTGTTGTAGCAAAATCTTACTAAATTACTTTGAAGTAGCATCCTTCTATAGTGACAAAATCTAGCATTTCTCATTCCGTCTATCTTTGTTTAACTAATGGGAGATATATGAGAGTTTTCTTTATTGTCCTGTCTTTTAAGCTGCAAAGTTTTGGACTTTTCAATTAAAGAGGAATATTTTTCCACTCTTTGGGGATGATCAGGAAATAATTTGGAAGGGCATTCCGGGAGATGAATACTTCATTTGTCTTTGTGCATCCCCAGTAAAAACTACTTATTGGAGGTGGTCCATAACTATGTGATAGGTAAATGAATGAAAATTATAAAGCTTTATATGGTAGGTTGAATACCTTGGTAGTATTTCTTCTAAATTTCTTATGTTTAAAATTTGTGATTATCCTTTTTCATTACGTCCTCTCATTTAGAGTATTTTTAAAGAAAATTAAAAAAAAAAAAAAAACACCCTCTTCTCATACCTGATTTTTTACTTCGAAAGAATAGTCATACTCCTCCCCTGGAACAAAGGGAGAACTTGGTATTGTTTGCTTATCTGATAGATTCTGTTGATATCTGGTCATTTACTACTTAAAAAATTTAAAAGATTATTTTCTCCCCTTTGGGTGATTCACAGAACTCTTGTTCATTTAGTTATTGCATATACCCCCAGTAGCCTATTATCAATATATTGGGGCAAATATATTTAAATGATATCATAAGCATTTGAGGGACCCCGACTCTCTTCACATGTATAAGCTGGGGTGTCAAACAACGAAACGTGTGTGTAGACATGGGTGGCAGCTAACATGGTCTTTGTAAGAAATTTAGAACTTCAGAAATGAGAATGAGATTAGGAAAGACTAAACAGCAAACTCAAGGAGCCAGGCATGAAGGGCCTTGAAAAATACACTGATCTGATTGTGATATACACATTTTTAAAAGATTTTCATCATGTAGATGGGTAGCTAAAATTACATTGTCAAACACATGTTTCAGGTAGTACCAGATCCCAGGGTAGTATGCCCACCATGAAGATGATAAAAGTGGACAAGGTACACAAGGTGACACTTTCAGACTCAGAGAGCAGGCAGTGCAGCTGTGTGATCTCCAAGGGAAGGAGTGCTCATAAAGCGTGTCCCATTGCCCAGGTATCTGTCTCAGGAAAACTTCTCATCACATGAGGACAAAGTCTCAGCAGGGTACAGCTGCCCCCCAAGCTGAGGAAGTAGAAATCAGAGATGAAGACAGCTGAGTCTGAAAAGTGGAACTTCAGAGAAGGGCCCCAGGATTTCATGTGAGATCTCCCTCAAGTTTGTGGCTGAAGGCTGGGGTGTACATGTGCAGGGTGGGGCCACCTGAGGCTTATCAGAGAGTATCTGCCAAGGAGTTGAAACCAGAAGGAGATGGTAGAGATTAGGCAGTGCATTGGGAAGGGTAGTGTCTGAGGATTTAGAGTTCCAGCCCTGTCAGGGTGGAAAGATTTCCTTATTATCTTATTCTTAGCTATGCACCATTTAGGATATAAGAAAGGCTGTGCCTTAGGAGCAAAGACCACACATGAAGATAAGATGTACTCTCCCCATGAAGAAAGCCTAAAGCTAAGATTGATAAGATCTACAAGGGAAACAGTGGAGTTCACTCCTTCAAATGTTAGAGGAACATGGAAAATACCTTGAGTTTTCTATAGATCTTCACTAGCAAAGTATAAAGAGAAACATACACAAGTTCATGATGATCAGACCATAACTGAACATAAAATTCTACCCATAGGTATTAACCTAAAAGAAATAAAAACATACATTCTCTTAAAGATTTGTACATAAAAATTCAAAGCAGCTGTACTTATAATGGTCCCAAACTGGAAACAACCCGTCTATCAACAGGTAAACAGATAAACAAATTATAGTATATTCATACAATGAAATGCTACAGATTCAGGAATAAAAAGGAAAAAAAAAACCCCTACAGAAACACAAGCCAAAATGGACACATCTCAGAAACATCATACAGAGTAAAAGAAGGGAAACACAAAAGAATAAACATTGTATGACCCACTTCTATGGAAGTCTACAGAAGAGAAAGTACAGTACTACACAGGGACAGAAAGAAGATCAGTGGATTATTAGATTTGTTTTATTTGTTGTTGTTGTTGTTCATTTGTTTTTGAGGGTGTGTGGTAAATGTAAAGAGACATAAATTGTTTTTTTCTTGGTTAAGGAAATGTTTTATATCTTGATAGAGATGGTGAAAACATGGATGCTATGGAATGAACTGTGTCTACCTGAAGTCCATATGTTGAAGATTTAACCCTCAAAGTGACTGTATGTGGAGACAAGGTCTTGAAGAACTAAGGCTAAATAAGGTCATGAGGGTGGCACCCTGATTCAGTCGGACTAGTGCCCTTATGAGAAGACACCAGAGAGCTCACTTTCTATTTCTCTCCACCATGTGAGGACACAGAGAGAAGGGACCCATCTGTAAACCAGGAAAAGAGCTCTTACCAGAAACCAAATAGACAAGAATCTTAATCTCAACTTCTAGCCTCCAGAAGTGTGAGAACATAAGTTTCTACTGTGTAAACCACCCAGTCTATGGTACTTCTGTTAGAGAAGTTGAAGCTGACTATAAATGGGTATTTATATATCTTAATACTTAGTAAACTCTGTATACACATGTATAAAGTATATCATATATAGATTATACTTCAATAGAATTGATTAGGAATCTGTTATTGTGACATCATACTGAAAGAAATGTGGTTTATTGAGGGAAAAGGATGAAAATATAATGCAGAGAGCCTAGTTTGTTGTTTGAACATAGGTTAAATGAAAAGTACCAAACAAAAATTTAAAAGGAAAAAAAAAAGAACTAATCTAGGATTTGGGCAGAAGGTGGAAAACATGCTCAAAAACATCCATATTATGTAGAAGTTATAATGAATATATTTTGGAGTTTGATAGGTTGCATCATGGTGATGAAGATGGATGGGTTTCGGGTGATGTTCAAGTTTCCGGATTTAGTGACTAGGTGAATGATGGCATTTATTTGGAATATAGGGGACCATGTATGATGCACATTGGGAAGAAAGATGCATTTATTTTGGGTATGAGAGGTTGAGTTTTTTTGGGAACATTCAAAAGGAGATACATCTATGGCACTGGATATAGAGCTCTGAATTTCAGAATAAGTTCATACTTGCCTACAAATGGGGTCATTAGCATAAAAATGAGAATTACAACCAAGAGAGTGGATGAGATCACCCAGATGGAGATGTTAAAGGAAAGAATGAAATTAGCAGAGAACACATAAAAATATGAATATTTAAGAGACACACAGAGGAAGTGAAGTCCATGAAGGAAGCAAAGAAAGATAAAAGAGTGAATAAAGAAAAGTGGCGCCATAGGAGTCAAAGGAACAGAGCTTTTAGGAGGGCAATATCAATAATGTCAAATGCAGTTGAAAAACCTAATAAAAGAGTCCATTTAGGCCTGGAGCACATTAACTGGGTTTGGCAGTAAGAACTAGGACCCGCCATGGACAACACAGTAAAATGATATTAGGATACAAGTCCTATAGAGTGACTTTTAGAGACATCCACACGTTTGGTCTCATTGAATATAGGACTTTCTTTCGTCTCCTACTTTGTCACTTACAGACCTAACAATGTCCACAGACTTGTTATAAAAGCATAATCTTTCCACCTAAATAATTATTTAAGTTATAGAGAAAGACATTATTGTTCAGCGGAAAGAGCAGGGGTATTGGGTAAAGCAGATATGGATCTGAATTCTGGTTATGAGTTATAACTACAGGCAAAATATTTAAATTCTCCAAGATTTGCCATTTTCATTTATATAATAAAGACAATATATAACCCTCAGAATTTTTTTCCTGAAAATGAAGTGAAATAAAATCACTGAGCACAGTGTCTTAGAACTGGTAAAACATTTTCTTCATTTCCTTTTTATATTTCCCATACCTAATCTAGTCTGATCCATTGGGTTTAGAGATGATTTTCTATCTTTAGCCTCTTATAGAAAAGGTTCATTTCAGCTTCCTTGAACAGCTAATTGAAAATACCATTAAATAAACATAATCTGAATTTCCAGAGAAATGGTCCTACTATTCATCCATATTCCATCTTCATGTTGCATAGGTAAGGAGGAAAGATTGTTGTCTCTGGGATATGGAGCTTCTGATTCAGAAGTACCTATGCGTGCTTTAACTGGCTTATTGCTCTGTGTCTTCTGGGAACGGGGGAGATTCAGGTTGTAAAGACGCACAGCAGTAAACAGACCCTAATCTCAACCACTATGCACATCTTGCTCATACTCTTCCACGTGGCAGAGAGGATGTGATTATAAACATTGTTTTTATTATGACTTGTGTGTTGCCTTCATTTAATTGCAGTTTTCCCAGAACGCAGAAATCAAAGTCAATACTTTAATCAAGGTGCTAGGTCAGCCACCCAAACTGTCTGCAATCAGGCTATTGCCCAATCAAGTATTTTGTGTCTTACTGAATGAAACCATCAGAAGTGACATCTATACTTCTGTTGTGAAAGAAAATCTGCTTTTTTGAGGGAAATTAATTATACTGCTTCTGATAGCTCCATCAAGTTCTTATCTAATTCATTCCATTGCAGTAACTCAGGGGTGACTATGAATAAAGTGGCAAGCATCTTCTCATGACCAAAGGAGTGTTGTTGGCAAATGATGCTGCTTGAATCTGATACAGATGCTCTTTGACCATTGTGAGGTAGACAGCTGTGTCATGGTTTGATTTAGTTAATGTGTAGTTATATATGTCAACTTAGAGAAATGCTCAAAAATAAGTCTTTTTCTTGTTTCTGAAACATTGAACTAAAATAAAGAATCAAGGGCCAGGCCAGTTGACTGTCAATGATATACATCAATAGTGATCCATCCTCCCTGGAAGGAAAATGACTTCTATGCTCCTTGGAAAATGAATATTAAACATATTACTATGGTATGAAAATAGTGAAATTGTGAAAATGCCATAATCTTCCTTCCTTTAGAAATAATTTATTCCAGTAATGTAAGTCACAAAGTGAAAAGGACATAGAGCAGTAAAATATGATCAAGCCTTTGAAATCAGATCAAATTTGTATTAATACTGTGTACCAAATAGCAATTTCAATTTTAAAAGTGCAATCATAAATAGCAACAACTGTGAACACAAATCAAAATCCAGCTTAATTTTCACAAATTCTTCTCTTGCTTATTTTTTAAAGAGATAAAAAATAACCCACCATTATTCCAATGAAGCTGGTTTTAAATGAAATTAAAGCTTAAGGGTTGATTAATAAGAAGTATTGGCTAATCCGTCTAATCCTTAAGCAGATTATCTGAAAATAGATTGATTTCTGATGGCCACAGACAGTGCATCATGAAGATATTGGGGGTTTTTATTTTTTAAAAATTGTTACTCTGCTTTTAAAAATAAATAAAAACAAAAGCAAGACAACCCTCATCGACATTTGCTTAAACTACAGTAATCTAAATTTAATTCAGGTAAATTATATGTTGTCATAAAGTAGATAGTCTTATGTTACAGAGGAGTTTGAGTTTATCTTGCTAGAGTACTTGCTAGAGCTAGTCTCTTTCACAGGGCTGTATTAGTCAGATTTATCTAGGGAAGCAGAGTCAATATGATGTATATAGAGAGGAAAAGAGATGGAGAGTGAGAGAGAGAAGGGGAGGGAGAGATTTTAAGAAATTAACTCACAATTAAGGAACCTGACAAGTCTGAAATTTTCAGGGCAGACCTCCCGGCTGGAGGCCCAGAGACAAACTGATGTTGCAAACTCGAGTTCAAAGGCAGTCTGTAAACAGAATACCATCTTTGGGGCTATCATCAGCATTGATCTCTGTTCCCATCATGTTGGTTTTGCAGCAATACCTTATCAGTCTTAGCGAATGGAAGTCCATGCTGTTGACCCATACAGCCTCTATCCCCACACCTTGGCTAGTATGTTCCTGCACCAAGATGCACATCCCCAAAATGACCAATGATAGACGCTAACTGAAGTCAGTTGGCTGGTTCACGCTGTCTTCTTGGTCTTTAGGGTCTTCCCCATGGTAGATGCTCTCTGGTGGGTGTTAACATGCATTATAAAGTTAGTAGACTCTGCTCAGTCTCCTGTGTCCATCTGCCTGCTTGCTCTCTAGATCTCCTTAACCATAATCTTCCAATCGCTTTCTTTCTAGGTCCCTGACCAATTAGGTTATCCATTTGCTACTACCTATAAGTCCATGCACATTCTTGTCTCAGGCTACTATTCTTTTCACACATATTGGATGACCATGTGCACCATTCAGAGATCTTCCCACTGTCTTTCTCTCTCTCTCTCTCTCTGCTGTCTTTCATGACCACTCATTAGTGGGGATGGTCTACAGCAGTCAATATTTATTTCACACTCACATATGGAGCCAACCTCTGTAAATAACACACTCATCCTACTTCTTCATCTATCAGTTGGTGATCAGAAACACTAGTCTTCAAGAGAGGATCTTGTGACATAATAGAATCCACTAAAAAGGAGATGTGTCATTTTTTGGACCATCAAGTCAAAGGAAGGCATAAATACCCCAGCTTGAATAATGAAATAGACCTCACAAAAGAGTTTATCTTTTCACTTGATATTGATAAATTAATAGGAACCAATTGTAGAAGAGATAAAGGGATACATGTAGGGTAAACACAATTAGCATTTGCAATGCATGGAGGCATTAAGAGGTGTTGCAGATTTCAGTAACAGGAAAACTCCCATGCTCTACCATGTTTCTAGAATTTTGTTTAAACTCATGCATTGAAGGACCTCAGTTTATTTCTAACCACTGGTTCAAGTATCTTCATACTTAATGCCTTCCCTGAACATATGTTCTAGTCTAATTTATGTTTTTACAGCTTTGTTGAGGTATAACTGACATACCAAAAAAAAAGGTGCACTTACTGTGTACAATTGATTAGTTTCAACATACACATATGCACATGATATATTCATACATATGCATATGATATATTCACTACAATCAAAATAAACATTTATTACCTTCAGAAGTTTCCTTGTGTCCCTTTGTTCTGTGTGTGTGTAAGAACATTTAACACGAGATCTAACCTTTAACATGTTTTAAGGTGAACGATGCCATGTTGTTAACTATAGGCACTATGTTGTATTGCAGATCTCTAAAACTTATCATCTTGTTGTTCTAGTTTAAGTTATATGCCTGTTTCTCCTGTTCCAATTCTTGTCTGAGATTTCCTCTGCTAAGTTCTAACATTCATTTATCTGAAATATCTATCTCTGTAGGAATCCTATGATCTCATTAAGAATGGAGAATTTTATTACTCATCTGTATCTTCTCAGTGTCTGGCACAGTAACCTGCCCTTAGTAGATGCCACAGTATTTCTGATGATTGAATAAATGCACATAGCTTTCTTGGCAGGAACACAGACAAGTACTACATGAGTGAGTCTACAATGCAATAGGATGTAAATCTTACTTTCTGTTATCTAGCTTTGGGTCTAAACATATTGGCAATGAGGAGTCATTAGAAGTTTTAAAAGAGGGAGAGAAAATGAGCTAAAACAGAAAGATGATTAATCTGCCTTGAAACTCATGACTGACAATCTGACTGCTTAGACCTGCATCTAAGTTTGCTTCCAATTCTTATCAGAAAAAAAGATTAGTTTGGAAACATTGTGAAGATATTGAGATATCTGTAAGCCATATAATTTTATCAAAAGCACAATTATACAAAAATATTAACAGTATATATTAATTACCCTCTCTTGCATAATTCTCATTTTGAGATATCTGCACATCTTTTTACTTCACCTTTATTAGAATCACATGAGACATTCATGGTTATTTTTATTTCATAGATGAGACAGCCACAAATCATTGGAACACCTCCAGAACTTTCCCAATAGCAAGAAACAACTTTTATGCTCTGTTTAGGGAAATATGGAAGACCACGATACCACCTAAATTAGAGTTTTCTCTGTTTTGCAATGACTTAAGACAATCTCTGCAGGGTCTGTATCTGAGCTAATCATTTGGAGTGCAGGTATAATTTTGGACCTCGCATATACAATACAGCATTAGCATAACTTGGGAGCTTGTTAGAATTGTGACATATAAATGTATCAAATCAACATGCTGTACACCTTAAACATATACAATGTTACATGTAGTTATATCTTAATAAGGCTGGAGGGAAAAAAAGAAAGAAATGTAAAATGCCAGGCTCTACTCCAGAGCTACTGAATCAAAATCTGAACTTTTGTTAAAGTTCATTTTTAATAAGAAAGTACATTTTTTAATAAGAAAAAAATGAAAGATAAAGGTGAAAAATAAAGGAGAAAAAGAGAAGACAGAAGGTGGAATATACATTCTATACATGTGACCCTTGAACAGCTCAGATGTTAGGGGTTCCAACCTGCATGCAATCAAAAATCAGTTTATAACTTTACAGTCAGCCCTCCATATCCGGGGTTCTGCACTTGTGGATTCAACCATCGACCGATTATATAGCACTGTAGTATATATTTATTGAAAAAACAAGGGAGACCTGCACAGTTCAGACCCATGTTGTTCAAGGATCGATTGCATATTGTCTGAACCTGGCATTACTAAGCTATTCTAGAACCTCGTATGTATGCATGAACTGAATTTTGATTATTCATGTGTTTCATAGTTCAGATGTGGAAAACGCAGAGTATTCATTACACATGTTTAACTCTCGTCCCTGGTAGCTTTTGTTGCAATATTCCCATTTGGAATACCCACTTCCCTCACAAGGCTCCTCATATTGATTGCAGCTATTGGCTGTTCACACCCAGACTGCTGCTTGATTAGTGCTATGACGTTTCACTAAAGAATATTTTTTAACAGCTATTCTTTTCTATCATGTTCTCTATTCATCTTAATTGTCATAGACTTTTATTTAAATCTGCAGTATATGTGATCCCTCCTCCAACATGATGCCAATTTTACACTTTTCATATATTTACAGCTTTTATTAAAAAGCAAACTTCTTAAATATTTAAAGATATTTGATCAGTTAAAAGCTAAAAGTATATACAATCTTTATAAACAACCTTTATGTACTGTGCAGTTTTGTAATGTCGTACATCATAGGAATTCCTGGATTTTTTAAAATGGAATAAATAGCACTGCAAAAAGTTTCCAACAAGCAGTCATTATCTATCCATTACTTCTCATTTTCCATAAATTATCATAAATTAATGTGTAATTTTTCATATCACCCCTGCATGCACACAAGTTCCTTAGAACAGCAATCATGTAATAACCATGTCCAGATGAGCTAAACCTTGGGCAAATATGTGTAAACATAATGTTGATAAAATTAAGGCAAGAGGGAGGTAGAAAGATGACAAAATGAGAGTATTAATAGAAGGGGATAAATTGGCAGTAAAGTGAGAGAAAAACAACATTGTCTGCAGCTTTATACTTGAAGTTAAATTCATGCATCAAAAAACTACTAAGCATTTACTATGTTCCAGTGATAAAAGGCCACAGAGGGGGACAAAGTAGAAAATATGGTCACTGTCCACAGTATGTTCACAATCCATCGGGAGAGAAAACATTTTTAAACCAATCAGGATGTGCTAGTTTTGTTACAAATTTTGCAAGCAAAATGGTTGAACACATGGTTGGGTGCGACTGGTTTTCCTTCTCAGCCCCCAAATTATAAGATTTCATAATCCTCCAAAATGCCGTGGAATATACACAGGTTTGATGCTGGAGAGCTCTGGATTAAAATTCCACTTCTGCCACTTTAAAAAATGTGAATTAGGTATGTCTTTAACCTTGGAGTGTATTTCCTTATCTTTAGAATGAGCATAAGCACTAAACCTTGTTTTGAGGACTATGCCTAGCCCAGTGCCCTGTACATGGCAAATGCTTAGTGAAGTGAGTCCATAGTCATTTAAAAGAAGAGGTAAACCAGGCTTTTGGCCCTTGTTTTGTTGCATTTTACTCTAAGAGGTCAACTCCAATCTTGCACTCTAATTGCAAAGCCATCTGTATATCCTGCTGTTAAATACATGCCTCTCTTATCCATCACACTCTCATTGTGACCAGGTGTGTATTAGGACCCTCTCTGTATTTTAGCAGTGAATTCTTAGAAATGTTCTCAGTGTCCATCTGGCATTAATCCTAGGAAATGACAGATACTTAGACCAAATTACACAAGATTGAAAGTGCCATTTGTTCAGCTATTAAACCAATGAAAGGACACGTTTGTCAAGGGGAAAAAAAAAACAATGTTCAGTAAGTCAAAAATCTGTGTAAGATAAACATCTTCTCTCTTTGTCCTGGGAGAATAAAAATAGTAGCTTCTTGTCATCAATATTTGAAGACATTTTGAAATGTGTTTAAGTTAGAAACATAAGGAACATGTGAAGTATATGTTCTTCTCAATTTATGCTTTTAATTCTCCTTATTTAAAATCTTTCTCTCCTAATAGCTGTTGAAACAAAGAACATAGGATTTGCTTTGACTTAAATATATTTACATGATATATTCCTAATTCCCACTCTCCATTACTCTCAAAATTAATGTAAGGTTCAATAAGATGATATGCTCAATTTAAGAAAAAATTGCTCTAAATTTTGGTGACAAGCTGAGTCAAAAATATGTTTTAGGTGGTCACCTAATCTTATTTAAAGATTAAAGGCCCCGAGGTCAAACTTAAAACAAAAAACAAAAAAAAAACACAACTCTCCACTGTTTCACCTTCCCTCCACCTACAGCTCAGTGGGCAGGTAAGACTTAGTCAAGATCACTTCAGCGTGTGACATTAGAGTATATCATAAAGGTAGTGTTTGTAATGCAAACTCTAGATATTGTTCCATGTGGAGAGCATCGAGTGAAACTGGGCTTTCATTACTGTTTGATTTCCGCTTCTTGACTCTCCCAGTGTCTCAGCATCAGGTGCACGGTATAAAGTGAGAGATGAGAGAGGGACTATAATTCTTACTCATTCTTCTAGAGCCACTCCTGTCAGCAAGAATCAAGGGAGCTGGGCTGGATGACAGAGAGGCAAAACGCAGACATGTTTAGAATCAGCTCTTCCCTTGGACCCAGATGTATTTCCTTGAGTCTCAGCTCTCTCCCTCCCTGTGAAAAGACCTAGCAGAACCAACCATGCGGGGAATCCTGAGGTAGCAGACTGAGATGAGTTCACCCTGGACTCAAGCTGGGGTTTATTTACTATAAAGCTCTTTACCACACTGAGGCAAAACTTCGTGCGCTGAGAGGGAAAGATGCCCAAGAGAGATTGTTGAGTGAAAAAAAAAAAAAAAAAGAAGCGATTTGCCAAACAAAATGTTTAGTATGATTGCATTTTTGTAATAAAAAAAAATCTCTGAAACTACGCGCACGCGCACACACACTCTCTCTCTCTCTCTCTCTCTCTCTCTCTCTCTCTCTCACTTACATTTTTATGTACATAGGAAAAAGTTTGGAGAAATACACATAAAATAGTTACCAGACCATTCTCCAGAAACTCCTAAGTCTTTCCACAAGACTTTCAATTACCCCATCTGCATTTTTGAATTGAAACTATGTCCTTGCATTCTCCTACTCCTACCATAAAGGTTTTGAACTGTGCTTATCAGCTCTGTGTCACTGGACGTAAAACCAGGTCAGGCATGTGGTGGGTACCTGGTAACTGTTGGTTAAACATTTGAACAGATGCATGCATCCATCCATGTGTGGATGGATAAACCAATGGTGGCATTTAGAAGATAACAAAGTATGTATTAGTAAGTATTGGTCACGGTCAAATCATATTGGTCCTTGCATAAAAATAGGTTTCCCGGGAAAGAAACCGTATTTCAACAATAATAATTTTCTGCCATTTCCTCCTGTGTTATTATCATTAGTAATACTACTACTACTAATAGTTATCCTCATAACTTAAAGATACCAGGTACCAGGCAGTTCATAGTGAAGACAGAAAGTACCCCTATGGCTCCATCCTATTTGAGAGGTCTGTGCAGAAGCAGAGTACTAAAAAGGAAGCAGTATGTATGTTTCTTTATAATGCTGAAATTCTCTCTTCTGCCAGAAGTGCTGAGGTTTGGCCTCTGGAATATCATTTTGTTAATGGCAACTATTATCAGCAATCGATAAACGTAAAAGAATGCTCAGAAGCACTGGAGGATAAAATTGCAAACTCAGTGTCTACACACAAAGAAAAATTATCTCATTACTTGTCAGGTCTGTTTTGTGCATATTATTTTTAATTATTTATATTTTTTTCCTAGCAACAGCAAACAAAATTCTGCTACAATGGAAATCACTATAATATAACACTCTTGTGTTTTCCTTGTAGCTTTTTTTTTTTAACCTGTTGAACTGCAAAGCTATTGCCATTATGTACAAGGTAGCAAGAGGCTCTTAGGGCTTGTATCCCTGACGTCAGACCTCCCCACGGACAGGTGCAGGCCACTATATTCGAAGTGGTCCTAATTATTTGGAAGTAGGAGTTGAAGGGGTCACGAGCAACTCCAAAGCTCTTGTATCTCACTCAGTTAACTAGGAGTAGAAGTTTTTAGTCAAAGTGGTAGTGCTCTGCAAAGGCAATTACATACTGTTTAAAATCAAAAGACTCAAATGTGATTCTTTTCACTACTATCTGTTGATAGCATGACTTCCTTCAACCTTGCTCTCTTCCTTTATAATATTTGTTGATAATAAAATTTTCCATACAATATGTCTGTGAGAAACAGCTGAAAGAATATATTTAGTATTATCAATGTTTAGTGAAACTGAAATCTCATTCTACATATGCCATAGTTAACAAGCTCCCTTTGTCTGTTATTCCATAGCCTTACTGAAGATGCTTGAAAGAAAAAAAAGAGACTGTGTATCAGGTTTACAAGTAGTAGTGAAATGTTTATAACATAAAACCACAGTCCAATATTTTTCTTTTTTTTATCCTTATCCTGCTACCAGAAGCAAACCTTCCTCCCAACAAATTTTTACCCTTTAGTTCATTTCACTTTTTATATTGTCTAAATGATACGTGCATCCTACTATCTCCCGAATAGTCAGGTTTGTTTTCCTTTTATTTTAGATGTGGACGGAGTTCTTTCACTCATCTGCCCTTTCCCCCTTCTACCAAATAAATTATGTCTCTATTTTCAGATAAATATTTCATTGTTATTGCTTCATCTACATAAATAGTGCTCATTACTGAATGAAGAAATGTACTATGACTTAATTCTTTGTCTTGAAAAACTTTTTTTGTTTTGATTATTGATAATAATTGTCCCATTTTTAAAACCATTCTTCCTGTGAAAATCCAAGTGTTTCCACATTTTCCCAGAGCTCTTTAAAAATGCCTTTCAAGATAACTCATTAAACAATCCAAAAAGTCAGATAACTTACTAGTTTATTTTATTTTTTCTTTTCCCTGATGACCTCCATCTAGATGCCCACAGTCTCCTGCTCCAGCCTACACTGGTTGCTTCCCAGAACTACCATGCAACTGTCATCTTAGAATCTCCCTCCCATCTCTTTGACATTGGTTTTCTCATCAGACATTCCCCTTGTATTAATTTTTCCTCAGTACATTTCCTAATTTTGGAAGAGTCAATTCTTCAATAAGTTCTTGACAATTGTGCATGACATGAAAAAGGAATGTCTTGTAAACTTAAAATGAAGTTAAATGAGAAAGCCATGCCCTTGGGAGGATACAGATGAAGCATAAATAATGGTGTTCTACTTGAAGAATTGAAAGGGACTCTCTGAGCGTCCAGTCCACACTTCTCATTAGATCACAAGGGGAGAAGGATCAAAAGGGAGTTAAGTTAGCAGCAAAACCAGAACTAGAACTCCCAAACCCCAATTAACAGCCAGGTCTTTCCTCCGCACTGTCAGCATGTGTGCTTGGTAACTTCTGTGTTACTTTCAGTATTCAGTCCTTGCGATGAAACTGTGCTATGTGCCTCACTGTGACTATTTTACAGGTAAAGAATTGGAGAAAAGGGTTACAGAAACTGATCAACCCGTACAACTAGTTAAGTGGTAGAATGGGACTTCCAAACACACACACCCACACACAGGCGAGATCTGCACTTAAATATTTGCTGTTTTTAAAAGCCCACTCCTATTCATGAGCTTAAAAAATAAAAGCTGTTAAGTAATCAAGGACATCTTTTTAAATGTTTCAGTTTTCCTTTGTTCGATATTGGTAATAGTACTAGTGACACTGTGTCCTTCCTGCTGAGCCCCAGAAGCTCGGCTTTCTCTAAAGGTCAGCTAAAAATTTTCAAAAGGGCAGAGCTGATTCCATGCATGCAATGCTTGTGCAGGAGGATGTTAGTGATGGCTTCCTGAATTGTTTCTCTCCTTAAATGAATCGGTGTTTAAGGTACTTCAAATCCCTAATCTGTCTTTTTTTTTTTTTAAGCCACAGTGAGTACAATAAAATCTGCTTTACAATTTAAGGTTGAATAGCATTGCCCCTATAAAGCTGAAACATTAACATAATAGTTATTGGAATTTCCAAAGTAATGTTGATACAGTATGAACATTACTCATTATAATAAAAATACATTAATGATTAGAAACTAAATTCACTTTAGTTTGTTCAACAACTCTATCCTGAATGGCTTAATGCCTGCAACCCTTGTTGATATCCAACTACATAGATAAGCAAGTTATCCCTTGTCTTCAAAGGTGGAAATTGCCCAATTAAAAAACAGATGTTTAAGCCAACAACGTAAATGCATTGTGAGAATTATGATAATTGGTTTATAAAGCACCATGTGATGTGGAACAATATCCAATATGTACAACTAGGAAATACAAAATATGAGTAAAGAATAATGTGTACAGTTTGGTTAGATTAACAAATTAAAGGAGAATCACTTAAACATATTTGCTTAGATTATTTCTCTTGGGTATACAGGAAGCTACTGAAAGAGTATATCTGGAATATGCATTAAGGAATTTGGGATAAGAGATTTACTTTTCATTGGGTATAATTTTATGCCAATTGCTAAAAAGCACCATTTGCATAAGGTGAAAGATGGACACTTAGGTTAGTTTTAGGGATTCAAGAAGTCTTTGTAGAAGATGTGTCACCTAACTTCAGCTGTCATATATGAAGAAAAGTAACAAGGTAATGAAATAGAAGAAGGGTTTTCAACATAATGGGAACATAGCGTCATAAATGTCAGAAGTGGGAAGTATTAGTCATATTTGGTTACCAAACGCTGAGGCAAGTCCCAGTGAGAGTGAAGCAGAAGTGAGAACCAGAGCTGCACTGGGAAAGCTTTCAGTAGTACTCTGTTAAGACCTTGTAGTTCTTGACAAAGAATTGAAATTTGCATGCCTAGGGATGGTAGTACTCCCCACGAGAGAATTTCACTGATTGAAGAGTTCGGGGCTAGGGGGATGGTCGGGTATAGCTCAGTGGTAGAGTACAGTGTTCAGCATGCACAAGGTCCTGGGTTCAATCCCAGGTAACTCCATAAAAAAAATGAATAAATAAACCTAATTGCACCCCCCAAAAAAATGAGTAATGAATTTTCCAGAAAATTCACTTTGTAAGAAGTTCTATATGTGTCAATGCAGCTTTAGGATTAAAAAAAATGTTTTTGTGTTTCTTTGCAGAAGTAGAATAATTTGACTTCATTTTCAGCCATATGATAGACTGTATTCCTGCAAAACTAACCACTCTAGCATTCTTATTGGATAAACATAACAAAAATGCATTGAATTGCTTAGTTGAATTTGCAGGAAATTAAGGGACAATCCCAAGGGCCAAAACTTCAGTAGAAGCTGAAAACTACAATGGCATGCTGCCTTTGATGCTTTAGCTACCCTGGGGGAATTTGTGAATCTGATCCCATGAGCCTTAAGGGAGAAATGGACAAAACAATGGACCAGACAAGGTCAAGTATTAACACTGAGACACTTGAAGGGCTAAAATTTCTGTGAAGAATAGATAAAAATATTTGTGTGTTTGTGCATGTGTGTGTCTGACTCAGGGCTCTGGGAATAAAACAAAATTCTTCCCTGAGAAGTTATTCCTTCAGGCCTTCCCTCTCTGCTTACTTATGGGGAGGGCATTTATACCACATGTCATATAGAATATCCTGGAAACACTACCAGCTTACAGTCATGACTATAGTCATAGTCATGAACACCTTAAATAAACCGTATGTTTATGAAGCCATTATGCCCCTCTCATTCTGACTTATTTCATCATCAGATATAAGAAAATCTCAGAAGGGGGATGAAAAGGGAATGAACACACACTGTGGAGTCAGTAAGTGGCCACTGAGACCTAAGAACTGAGGGAGATACCTCAGTTCTGTCTCTACCAATTGGGTTAAAAAGCATAGGGTACATGCCAGCCAACTGTATTTTACAAACTGCCTATGTGATACTGAGATAAGAATGAGAACAACCTCCAAATGTATAGCTTTTTAAACAATGTTTGTTTGTATTGCCCAGTTCCAATAAAATCTCCTGCGTGAGTCTGTAAGTTTGTAAATTTTCTGCCGCCTTTTCAACCCATGTCTCCAGTACATCTCTATCACTGGTTTCTGAGACTTTAAGTAGAGGTACAAATGGCCCCTGAGATTTAAAATTTTTCATTTATCAGTATATGGCACAAGTAAAATGCAGGAGGAGGAGTGGGCACACCTGATTTCTACTAGAAGTAGGGAAACATAGAACACATAACATTTTTGACGGTGAATATTGAGATTCCATTTCCAGATAAAGGCTAGCTTATTTTTGTGTATGCCCTCCATTGTACTTTTACTTGTTTATTTTTATTGTATTTGTTTACTTAGGCCTTAAGGCATATAAATACTTAAGTTCATGTGCTGTGAATTTGTATTCTCCCTCAGTTATCATTATTGATTTCTCCTGCTTTTTCATTAAAAAGGTTTTGCAGCTATTGTTAAATCACAACTGCTCCATGCAGGAAATGCCCTGCTGCAATTGGCGGTGCACTTTTCTTAAGATAATGAAGAAGTTCCTGAGGACCTGATGACATCTTATTTAATCAGGGTATACCAAATGTGGGGACCATTCAATTTCCTTGGTTTCTGCTTTACAAGATAACATGTTTATTACTTCCCATTATATATGTCTCCATAGTGAGGAAAGCAGGATGCAAAATATCTCATGATGTAAATGTTATGTGCCTGTTAATACCTGTAAGTTTCTCTTAACCAATGATACAAGTATGTTCTTTCATGCATAATCCAAGGCTCTCAAATACACGACATTTTGGTCAAACCACCATAAGAATAAAAAAATCCCATTTGAACCAGATCTGTTCAGTATCTTTTGAATATTTCATCCTGCTACATACCCAAAAGACAGGAAAACAGGATGCTGGGTGTTGAAAAGATATTTGCACACCCATGTTCTTTGCAGCATTGTTAACAATAGCCAACCCTGGAGGGTATAGCTCAGTGGTAGAGTGCAAGCCTCGCATACACAAGGTCCTGGGTTCAATCCTCAGTATCTCCATTAAATAAACAAACAAACAAACAAACAAACCTAATTAACACCTCCCCCCCCAAAAATAAGGCAAAAAAAAATTTTAAGTTTAAAAAAAAAACAACAAAACAATAGCCAAGAGGTAGAAGCAACTCAAATGTCCATAGTGGGAGGACCAGATAAACAAGAGGTAGTACATACAATGAAATATTAGTCAGTCTTTTAAAAAAAAAGGACATCTTGTCACATCACATGCTATAGAGTAGATGTACCTTGAGGATATCGCAGTTAGTAAAATATACCAGTTCATAAAGAGACAAATTAATACTATGTGATTCCACTTATATGAGATATCTAAAGTATTCACAATCATGGAAACTGATATTTTAGGTCACAAATGTCAAAATTTCTGAGTAGTTACATGTCAAATATCTGGTATCCTTTTCTTCAGTTGGCATTTCCAGATTAGGAACAGTGAGAACTAACATTTAATCAATAACTACTGTGTGCCGTATACTATAGTCAGCAATTGTCCTATGTGTGTATTGTTTTTCCAAACAAAGGTGCATCTCCTTTTTAGAGTTGAGTAATTGGAAAGTTACCTAACATTGACGATGTTCTTAAATCACAGGGCTGGTCACTGCATAAATAAAAGATGGAGTCAAGATCTCAAGTCAAAATCCATCCAGTAAAAACTGCGTTAACAAGAAACTGATGAGCCTAAAATCGGCAGAAATGGGTGTCCAGAACCCAGCTGAATTCCACACTAATTGCTCAGATCTGATCCAGAGGTAAAATGCAGAGAATGGAGAGTAGAGCTTGGACATTTGCTAGGGAAAGTAATCATCATTCTCCCTACTCCCCGGGGGAAAAAAAAACCACCCATTTACAAATCCAGATAGGGTGACTCAAATTGAATTCCCAAGTTAATCAGAATCCAGTGAACGAGACAAGCAGGGTTAAGCACCAAGTCAAAAACCACAAATTAAGGAGACATGGCCCATGATGGATACAGCCCTGAGCCATGGAGCAGAAGCTCTAAGAAACTTTTGAAATCTCTTGGGTTCTAGATCCAGTTCTGTTTAAATAATATGAATATGTAATATATCATCCAAAGAGGGCCATTTCTAACAGTGCAAAAGGGCCCTTGGAGGAACAAAAGTCATAAACCAGGACTGTCGAGCAAAGTCTAGTATGTGTTGATCATACATGTGTAATGATAGGTCACCCCTCAGAGGGTTTCAGAGCTTGTTCTGATGCCAGTTAATACCCCTCCACATTTTGCAGGTTTCTCTTATTTGCTCCTAAAATTGTGTCCTGTAATTCCCTAGACAAACTTGGAAAGCTTGTTTTCCCAAAGGCCAACATTTCTACATGCTCTAAATTATTTTCTATCAAAAGGAAAGTAGGCTTTCTTGCCAAATAACTGAGATGAGAAAGCATGCACCCTCCATCACTGGGGGGAAAATGAGAAGTTTCAGAAATAGAATCATTTATCTCATGCGTAAAGTCAACAAATTAGTTGCGAAGGCATAGGAAAAAATCCATGCAGAGCTCCTATAATCTCAGACACATATCCTCACCATCAATAGGAAATTTCAGCAGAAAGGATGACAAACCAGAGCCCAAGATTCCCAGCTGTGTCTTTCCCTTTCACAAATTAACACTTTATAATATTAACTCTTCATGGTTCTGCTGAGGAAATCTAACAAGTGCTTCTTTGAGGCTGGCAAATGGAAACTGTTTTGTTTTCCTTTCCTAAAAAAGTTCTAAGGAAGACACCAGTGAAAGAGCTGGAATGATCAATCTCCATTCACCATTTGCTCCCCAAATCTGGGCTACTCTCTTAGGCATTGCTTTGGGTACATATATTTCCCCTTCGCTCCACGTTTGGTAAATGTTTCTCTGGAAACTAAATAATTTCAATGCAGCAATAATGTTTCCATTTTTGTGAACTCAGAATATATAATCACTAATCAGAGCCATCAACAACACAAAATGACTACAATGAGTCATATTTTCAGACATAAAATAGGACTCTCATGCTGTGGATAACTGCCATAGTGCTATCATTGGAAAACACAGAATTCCCTTTGGAGTCCTAAAACACTGCCTGTAGTTTTCACAGCTCTGTCACTACTTTGAAGTATTTTAGGAAGCAGGGGATCCCTACTTTTAGTAAATTACTGAGACCAATGCCTTCATTTAAGGGATAAAAGAAGTGAATTCCAGGGAGGGAAGGAGCCCTCAATGTCATGCCACGAGTGAGGATCAGAGTCAGAACTGGAGGCTGGGTCAGGCTAAGGCCCCAGTACACTGCATTCATATCAACATCTTTGCCCTCATAACCATCTTTGTGACTCTGATACCTGCCAGTACTTCTAATTTCCATATCACTGTTTTTCTTCCAAATATACAATCCTATAATCTATTTAAGTCTCATATGGTAATACTGACCTTCTCTTGGCCTCTCCACCCTCTGGCCTTAGTTTTTTTTTAATGTGTATCATGTTGGCCTCTTTTTATCCCCCATTTGTAAATGCATTTATATAGTTTAACCTTTAATAACATGCATGTTAAATACAACGGGCTTAAGAAAATGTCTCTGATCTTTCTTATTCCTCTTTCCCTGTATTTATAAACTTGGAATAAAACCTACTAAGTGCACAAAAAAAATTAAAAAAAGAAATGAAATAGCAGTAGAAGACTAGGTACTTTTAAGATCTATTGTAATACTCAAATGATCAGGTACATATATTAAAGAGAATAAAACTGAGACTCTTATAGGAGATGCTTTAGAAATACTTCCTAGATTTTGGCAACAGCCTTCTAGCTGGTTTCTTGGCCAGCAGCCACTTTCTCTTCCATTTCATTTCCATCCAACTGCTGAATTGATCTTCCTAAAACGCAAAATTCATCATTTCATTTACTAGTCTAAATGCCTTCTGTGACTTGCTATTGCTCAGAGAAGACGAATTTATTAACTTTGAGGTCCTTCTATACTCTGCCCTGCTTTTACCTTTCTACTTTTGCTGCCTGTCTCTAGCCCCTGAAGAAAACATGTATGATGCTTTGGGGGGAAAAAAAAATCCCCCAACACACCATGATTCCCTCATGCCTCAGTGACTCTGTAGGCACTATGTCTTCTGCCCCAAATTTGTCTTCTTTTTTGATTAGGATTTTTTTTTTTCACTCTTGAGATCAAATTCAGATTTTAGAATATCTAAAAAGCCTTCTTCAGTTATGCATTCATCTTTCCTCTAGTCATATATTCACTCAAAGTATATTATTGTGTGTTTTCTAGGCCCCAGACCCTCTGTGAGATGTCATGGAGAACAGGCTGGAAAAAAACAAAAAAAATTCTCTCATCTCATGACACTTATATTCTGGAGGGTAGAAAAAATAGAAAATGAACAAAGAAACAGGCAATGCACTTTACAACAGTAATAAGTGCAGTGGAAAGGTAAGAGCAGGGCAAGAGTTGAAAGCAGCAGGGAAGAGTGAGGAGGACTGTAAATTTGATTGTTAGGGGGATGTCCCTTAGGAAGGAATCCTTGAAGGATCAGGTGGAGACAGTGTTGTAGGCGGAGGTTCAACTTCATAGAAGAAAATACCAAGGATCAAAGTGGGACCAAGTTTGTCAACCAAATAAACAACAGAAAGAATATTTTAACTAAAATGTGGTAAACCAATGGAAACTGATAACTTGCTCTTCAGGGGGCAAAAAAAAAATCTATACATGCTCCTCCTTCAGTGTCCTTATAACTATTTTATATTTATTATTAAAACATTTTTCATATTTATTTTGCTCTATATGCTCAAATATCTAAACCCTTACCAGATTGTGAAATATTTCCACAAGAGTACACCTTACACTTTTTATCTTATTCTCCTGTGCCTAGAACGGCCTGAGAAAACACACGGGATGTGTAGACTCATCTATTAATTTATTTATGTATTTTTTATTCCATAATTGTTTATTGAGAGCCCAAAATATAGCAGGTATCACACAGAGACACCAGAGATAAATTGGTGAGTGAAGTTTCTCACCATCACAATGAAGTTCCTCATCGTCACAGTTCTTGCCTTTACTATAGAATTTACAAACTTGTAATGATTCACTGAATAACTACATTGATTAATACAAAACTAAAAGCACAGTAGGTAAGGGAACGGAGAGATACATATGTTGTAGTCAAACACCCGGGGAAGATGTCCCTGAAGAGACAGAGTCTAGGCTATAATCTGAAGGATGAACAGGGGCTTACTACATGAAAATTTGGGCAGAAAGAAGAGCTTGAAGGCCCTAGATGTGGAGGACAAAATTCAAGGCACTGAAAAAAAAAAAAAAAAAAGCTAGCTTTTCACACCATGTAAAGGACTTCAGCTTTTACCCTAAGAACAATGCAAAGCCAATTGTTTCATCTCAAGTAACCACCCAAGTATTAATTAATTCAGCTTAGAGACTATTTTGAGGGCCCACTTTTTGACTAACCAGTCTTAATGTTCTTACCCTCTACTACTACCATAAAATATTTAAAATAACAAGCCACAATGACCTCCTTAACTAAAATTTGGCATAAATGTTCTTCCTTACTGGATTGCTTTTTACCTTCCCAGGATCACTGTCCAGCTGCTCTCATTAACAGACCTATGTTCATGTCACTCATGTGGCTTTTATTGCCAAGGAAAAAAAAAATGCAATGTTATCACTTGTCTTTGTGCCTTTGAACCTCTGTGCATTTGTGCTGCCACACATGAATGAATTCTTGACGGGAGGAACAATACCCTGGCTTACAACAAGGGATCAGGCATCTCTTGAAGGGTCATGTGTACAGGATTTATGACCTGGGGTTAAAAATGACCATCAGATATCTGTCTTGCACAACCAGAAATTGTTACTAGTCAAGGTGTGGATACAAGGCTTTGTGGTACATATTCAAGGTTTCCCTTCATTATTAAAAATTATGGAAAAATTGTCAAACACGGGAAATGCATGATCCCTGGCAATCATAATTAAAATTTATGATTCTGCTAGTGTCTTAGTAACAGGACTCAAGATGTAGAAGACTGTCTATCTCTAGCCTAAATCAGCCCATATTTTGCATATAGTTTATACAGTCAGACATACACCAAGCCCCTAAGAAACAATTTAGGTATCTTAGAAGAAAACAAAAAGATGAAAATGAATCAAGAATAATGTCATCATACTGGGCACAATGTTCTAGTTTTATTATGACAATAGTCAGGGCTTCTCCACAAGATGTGATTGTTTTATTGGACCCTGCTGACCACTATTTCTGACAAAACTAGACAAATGTCCGTGAAAAAACATAAGCAAAAAAAAGAAGAGGCAAAAGAAAAGGAAAAAACCCACAGAATATATCCTTTTACTTTTTCTTTCTTTCTCTCTGAGCACAAGCAGATTTTTCATTTGTTAGAGGCTGAACAAATATGAAGAATAGATTCCTGCATGTGTTTCCTTTATTTACTTGTTACAATGGGGTTTTTGCATCTTTGGAACTATTTACATTTTGGGGTGGATGATTTGTTGTTTGGGGCTGCCCTGTGCATAGTACCATTTTAATCAACATCTCTAACTGCTACCTAATAGATGCCACTAGCATCCTCTGCCTCCTAGTGGTGACACTCAAAAGTCTTCATATATCCCCAAATGTTTCCTGGAATCAATAGAAAGACTCCACCACATTACAAAATGAATTAAGAGTCTGATGTGAACAAATAAATGCACTAAGTAATTCATCTTCCCATGTTCTCTATGTCTTTATGTATATATATATGAAGCACAGGAGATTGTGTATATGTGTATCTTGCAGATGCAATTCTTACATTATCTCATTTAATCCTCTCAAATATGCTTGTAGATATGTTCCTACAGTCATTCAATTCACTTGGAAATTAAGGTTCAGGGAAATCAAGTAACTTGCTTAAAAATAAACTATAAGAGGAAGAGCTAAGATGAAACTCAACACTCTCATATAAACCTCTAACGAACTGTGAACATTTTGATTAGATATAATCAAATGTGATATCTAAGTTTTACAACGAAAACGGAGAATCGCTAACTTACTACCTTCATTCCATGTCAACACTACACACAATAAAAGTCTCTTGCACATAAAGAATTGAACATATTTTTAAAGTTCTTTCAGGTCATGTTTTCCTTATAACCCTCATAACAACCTCATAAGCAGCATAGCAGGGAATCTTATACCCATTTTTTAACTGTAATAACTGATGGTCAGGGAAGTTAAATAACTCATAAGGACTTACAGTTCATATGAAACAGAAACTGGATTCATCTAAGATATATATGTATGTATATGTACACACATAGACAGACATGCACATATATACATGTAGATGTCTGTCCAAGTATGATGACACCTAGACATGTCTCTACATATTAATTTGGAATAATTGAGCTCATTTCACGGCATCCCAGGATCTCAGGAGAGGAGAAAGCATTAGAACTGTATTTGCTCACATACTTTTCTCTTAAAATTAGATTTCTTATTTCTTGATCACAGGGAAGGGAATGTGGTTATTTTTACTTCAACATAAATCACGTTAAATGACCATAAATACATACAAGCCCTAATCTAGAACTGAAGATTTCATGGAGATGATGGAGGAGTGTGGAGAAAAAGTAGGAGAAAGGTGTTGGGGTGATGGGTGAAAATAACTGCCTAAGGATACAGTAGAATCTGATTAATATTCAAGTCTATGGGGGATACAGTCAGACTCTTGGATGGGATACATGAGAGGGAGTTCTGTGGTTTGGCTCTAGAACAAATCCACTTGGCAGAATAAGTCAAGGGAAAATTCAGAAACCAAACAGGTTAGGAGATATTTCTTGGAGAAATATGCAAAAATATCTAAATGGGAAAAGTTCAAGAAGGTTAACTAGGAGATTTACTGCAGGAATACAGCATGTAATCATCAGTGCAGGGAGAGACTAAAATAATCCCCAAATTTACTTTTTTTGACTGATTTTTCAATCATTATTCAGTATTGTATCTTGGAGTTTAATGGGTATAACTCCTTCATGTTTTAGGGAAGACTATTCTATAAATGTCACTCAGGTGAAGGTGATCACTGATGTTGTTCAAATCTACATCCTTACTGATTTTCTATTTGTTCCATCAGTTATTGAGACAGCAGTACGGGGATCTCTGCTATTATTGTAGATTTGTCTATTTCTCTGTGTAGCTTTATCATTTTTGATTCATGTATTTTGAAGTCTATTATTAAGTACATAAATGTTTAGCAAAAGAATTGGCTCCTTTATAATTATGAACTGACTTTCTTTATCTATGATAACATTTGCTTGAAATATGCTGCTATTAATATTATATAATAATAATTAACATTAACATCTAGCTTTCTCTTAGCATGGTATATATCTTCTTTTTTATCTATCTATCTATCTAATTGAAGTGTAGTTGTCATTTTAAAAATTTAAAAACATTTTGAATTTACTTTTTAATTAAAATTTTTTTTAATTTATTTTGGGGGATTTTTTGGGTTGTTAAATTTTTTTAATTAATTTTTTGTTTTGTTTTTTGGGAGGGTTAATTAATTTTGGGGGTTATTGTTTTAATTTTAACCTATTTGTGTCTTTATAAAGTGTTTTTCTTGTAGCCAGCATATAGTTGGGTTTTGCTTTTTTAACCTATGGGCTATTTATTGTTTGAATTTAATTTAAATATTCATATGATTAGTTTTGCATCTATCAATTTATTACTTCTTTCGTACTTGTCCCCTCTGTTTATGGTTCCTTTTTCTCTCTTTTTCTGCCTTCTTTTGGTTTAATGTAACTTTTTTTATGATGTGATTCTATATCCTTTTGGGGGGCTTATTAACTATATAACTCTTTATTTAGTTATTTTAGTGGTTTCTTTAGAGCTTATAGCATCCATCCTAACCTTTCAAAATCTACCTTCAAGTGATACATCTCTTTGTGTCTAATGTAAGTAACTGACCATAGGATACTTATATTCATCCTCTCCTGAAATTTGTGTTCTTGTTGTCATGTAATTTGCTTCTATAGGTGTTAGTAAAACTCCCCACTAAATTGCTATTACTTTTGATTAAAAAATTGTATTTTAAAGAGATTTAAATAAAAGGGAACTAGTTTGTATTTTCATCCATGTAGTTACCATTTCCAATGCTCTGTGTTCCTCTGTCTAGAGGTACATTTCCAAATGGTACAAGTCTCCTCCGTCTGAAGGACAGCTTTATAACCTTTCTTAGAATGTGTGCCCATCGGTGATTAATTCTTTGGGCTTTTGTATGTTGGAAAAAGCATGTTTTTTATCTCTACCTTTATGGATATTTTTGTTGGATAAAGAATTCTAGGTTTTATCTTTGTGTGTGTGTGCATAATACGTACTTTTAAGATTTTCTCTTAATCCCTGGTTTTGAGCAATTGGATGAAGATCTCCTTTGGTGTTGTACTTGGAGTTTATTGAGATTCTTAGGTCTGTGCATGTTTTTGTTTAATCAAACTTTGAAATTATTCAACCATTTGTTTTTAAAACACATTTTTCTGCATCCTGTCTGACTCCCAGAATAATAACTGCACATATATTAGGTTAGTTTAACTTGTCTCAAAATTCACAATTTAAAAAAAAATTCTGTTTTTCTGTTTTTCTTTTTTAAAATAATTGCGACTGGTATGTCTTCAAATTCACTACTCATTTCATTTCTGAAATATCTAATTTCCCATAACTTCCATGCACTGTTCATTTCTCCTGAGACATTATAATTTTTATTTGTAGAAATTTGATTCCTCTTTTTTATATTTTCAATATCTCCACTTTTCTTTTGGTTCATATAAAGTACAGTTATAATAACCATCTTAATGTTCTTCACTACTAATTCTAACACCTGTGTTACTTCTGGATCTCCTTCTATTAACTTATTTATTTTCTCACTATAGAGTTCCTCTTTTTTGCATGCCTGATACTCGTATACTAAACAGGGTTGATTTTACTTTGTGGGGTGTTGGATGTCTCCCCATTCCCATAAATATTGTTAAGCCTAATTGTGGGACACAGTTTAGAAACTTGGAAGCAGTTTGGTCCTTCTGGGTCTTACTTTCATGGTTTCTTATCAATGCTCAGTGCAAGGCTATTTCCCTGTGTATTGTTGCCAATGACCCATGAATCATAAAGATTCCCCATCTGGCTGTTGGGAACAAGCACTGCACCAGATCTGTATAAATGCCAGGCTCTGTTAACTTTTATCTCTTCGGGTGGTCATTTCCCAGTTTCAGGTGGTCTCCTTTCATGCATGTACTGATGCATACTGGGGACCCTTGTAGATATGTGTACTTTCCTCTGTGTGTGGATCTCTCATCAGACCCGCTGTTCTGCAGACTTTATCCATCACTATATCCCAAGTTCTCAGCCCTGCCTCTTCAAGAAGACATCTGCATGCTGCCTGGGTTTTACTGCCTGCACTGTTGTTTGGAAATATTTTCAAGGCAATAAACTTGGCCAATAGCAGGGCTCTCTTGTTTGCTTGCCAACACTCAGACCTGATGCCTTTGTTGTCTGATATCCTATGTCCTGAAAAACTTTTATTTCAACTATTTTATTTGTTTTATGATTATTTAAGGTCAAAGGTAAATCTAGTCCCTGTTATATCATCTTTATCAGAAACAGAAATATCATCCTTCCGTTCCAAGTTCAAATGTCACCACCTCAGACAAGGGTTGCTATGAACTTTCCCCCTCTTTTTTTGCCTCACGTCACCAGCTATTCCACACCTTCCAAAATTCCTTCATATCAATCTCAGTCTCTCACACTCTGTGATCACTTTTTAATTATTTGCATACTTGTCCTCCTTTTCCTATCTTGACTAGGATAATTTCATTCTTCACAGCATGGACTTCCAGAATCCTAGAAATTCTGTGCATGGTACATAATAAGTGATCATTAAATATTGGTTGAATACATGAATACATCTCAATCATGTTTTCTCTCTCTCTCACTTGTATTTGCCTATCTTATTATTCAAAATTCAACATTCTATGCATGAATTATCTACTAAGGAGTTCTGTTAAGCAGAATATTGGGTTAAGCAAAGAGACAAACAGCATTTCCCTGGGCCTCTGCTTTGCAAAGAAGTCACCCAGATGGCAGATCAGCGAGCAAAAGCAGGGTACCAAACTGAATACTTGTCCAAGGAAGGCTTCCCTGGTGCACCACCCATGCTGCTGCCTACCTTACTGTAGCACTGCTCCCTGGATTGTGTACTTGAAATGCATCTGCTTTAGTGGGAAGTGGAAAATAAGCAGGAGACTGCTGACAGGTAAACATGGCAAGGTAGATTCTCCTTGTAATGACACTTCTCTCTCACTACACTACATTTGTAGTGACCTTTCTCTCCTTCCAGCAACACATATTACTCGGAAAAATGAACACAGTTAGAAGGAGAAAAAAAAAAATTGAGCCATCAGAGTGGACATGGTTTAGTGGCAACCAGCTTGTTTATAGCCTGTTCTCTAGTATGACATGATGTTGGACTTTTTGAATTAGTTCTCTTGCTTTCCTTTCAAGCAGAGGACTCCAAATCTACAGTTAATCTGGAGACAACCCTCCTCTCTCCTACATTTATTGAAATCATGCTCTACTTAAATGGAAGGAGAGGAAGCAATTGCTTCTAAGCATTTACTAATTTCTAGGGACCATGATGGATCCTTTGATTGAGGGAATAGAGACATGTGAAACAGACCTACAGAGGTCACAGTCCAATTGGATTAAGTAGACTAGGTAGTGCTAAAAACTTGATAGACATTTGTGTGTGATGAACAAAGTAATATGGGATGAGAACAGACACACCATAGACTCTGAGGACACAGTATAAAATAGTGGGAACTGAAGAAAACACTGAACTGGAAATTGTTTAGTAATAATGATTACATGGGTACAGATGCATGAAGAAAATCTTGATGCAATACAAATGGTATGGGTTATAAGAGTCAGACAAATTTGGTCAGATGGGGAAACTAATACTCAGGGAGGTTAAGTATGATACCTAATGTCATATAGCTGATGAGTATAAGAGTGAGGATTTAAAGCCAGGTCTCTGAGATCTAAAAGGTGAGGCTCTTTGTTCTACTAGATTAAATAGCAATATTCGTGTTTTTAAAACAAACTTGTTGTAATATAGGTTAGGTGATCAAGCTGTGTTAAATCAAGTTCCTGGTGTTTATGTGGTTAGAAATACGTGCAGTTGAATGACTTAAAAATCAACACCCACAAGAAAGTGGACCATGCTTCTTATACTGAGATTTCCATCAGAGAGTGATTTTCTTGCTTTAAATTTAATGCTGACTCTGTTCAAGCAGAAAATAGATTTGAAGACAATGAAAAATGCACCACTTTATTTCCCTAAGGCCCTCCCTGCACAGTAGGCCTTGAAGAAAACTAATTTTATAAGAAGAAACAACCAACCAAGTTAATCTTCAAATGCAAAAATTTATTGTTTTTTTTTTCCCTAAATTATTTTACTAAGTATCGATTCCTTGATTCTTATTATCCATCTCCAAATCACAGGGCTCAGTGTAGAATTTTCTTACATTCTGTAACAAAATTCATAATCAAAAGGGAAGAGGAAAATAATCCCACCATGGTGCAGGTAATTTTTCTGTCCAAGGGAACCTTGTAAATTGCTGATACAAATAAATTATAGTGAACGAGAAAACTAATAAAAAGTAAAATATCAAAGGATCCTTAGTGATAACTTGGTCCAGTTATTAATATTATTATTATTTTTCACTCCCAAGGGAGAAAAGACTGGTTTTCTGAGAAGGAATATTTTGATTGCAGTTTTTACACATAGGTGCCATGTTTTGGAAGATTTTTCAATATAACAATATTACGTTTACTAAGAAATAATGGTTATACTGAATTTGATCAATTTTAAAATGGAGAAATGTGCAGAGTTTGCAATCATTAGTAACAACAACAACAACCAAAGCAGTTCTATGAGAGCCAAATCATTCTTGACCTTCAAGGAACCCAGAAAGTCTAACGGAGTGATTTCCACGGCTGGTCAGATGACAGGGTATCCCCTCAAAGGAAGCTAAAAGAGGAAAATGAAAAGACAGTTGACCCTTTTTGGAACAAAGAGCATAGAATTAAATCAGGCTGAAGCCAAACTGTACCTTGAAGGCCATAGAAACAAATCTCAGAAATACATAAAAATGGAACTGAGAGTTAAGAGCATATGGAGATCAAAGGCGTGGGTAAGCTTAAAGCAGAAGAAAGTTGCAATTTAGCAAGGTATCTGTGCAAAATCAATGGAATGCTCATTCCTGGTGTACCTTCTCTACTTGGTGCTTCGTAAGTACAATAGCTTAGATATCTGGAGAGAAGGACAAAAGGAAGCCTATAAAACATTTCCAATCTTTAGATATATCTCTTGGGCCCCCAAAGTATTTTTAAAAATTATGAAAATTATCTTATATCCCTCTATTTCCTGTACCTCTAGAAAAATTTGAAGGAAGCAGGATCCATGTTACTATGTGGCATCAATTTTCAATACTCATGTGGTGGCTTTATAAGCAGATAGGGTAGGGAACCCTGGAGAAAGAGAACTGGGCACAGCTTTCTTGACTCAAGAGAGGCTATTTTTTGCCTAAGCTATTTTGTGATCTAAGCCTGGGCACAATGCTGGCCCTTGAACAGGTCTCAGTAATTAATGATCTTAAGGTATGGGAGAACCCAGACTGGTCAGAACCTAAGGAATGATGACATTCACCTCTTCTGACCATCGTGACTTCAATCAACTAAAGCCTGGATTCTGTCAACCTTTGCCCTAATTCTATGCTGAATTCTCCTCTGCTCAAGCCTCTTCATGAATATGCATACACCACCCAAGTCCCTTCATAAATATGCATGTACCTTTAGTTTAAAAATGGCCCAATTTTGCCTTTTGGAGAGACACTGCTTTGGGAAAGATTTCCTGGTGTTTTCTCTACTTGCTGCAAGTCATAAATCCTTCCTTCTCCCACTCTTTGGCTTGGTTGTGTCTTTCGGTTCAATACCCGTCAAAAGGAGAACTCAGTTTTTGGGTAACAATTTCATCCATGAAATAGCACAGAATGCATGCTTCCCAACTCAAAGTTTACAGCATTCCTTCTTATCCTATAATCAGGTCACTTAACTCATTTACATAATTACATAATTTAATTAATTTGGCCTCTAATGCATTTGAGTTTGTCATCTAATTTAAATTATTATGGCATTTGAATTTTAAGGTAGTATTTCTTAAACTTTGATGGGCACGTAGGACCTTGCTGAGATGCAGCTGGAGACTCAGTAGGTTTGGCAATTTTAATTAATTTCCAAGTAATGCCAGTGCTGATGGTACCCAGAGCATACTTTAAGGAACAGGAGCTTAAAGCAAGTGTCTTCCTCTGGGGCCAGAAAAAAGGGCTTATGTGAAACTAGTTTACTTGGTAATGTGAAAGAAAGGAATAAGGCAGGTAGTGAAAAAGAGAAGGAGTAAAAGTCAACGCAAGTATATATTATCAAGTTGGCTACCAGGGTGGGTAATGTCAGGGAGGAATAAATTTTCTTCTACCTTCTAGGTTCTTTTGGCTAGTCTAAGATTAAAACTGACATGAGACAGATTAACAGGAGAAAATCAAACAAAAGTTTAATAACATGTACACATGAGGGAGACCCAAGAAAACTGAATAACTCCCCAAAATGGCCAAAGCCCTCACTTTAAATTTCACCCTCAGCTAAAGATGTTGAGGGTGAAGAGAATCAGTTACAGGAGGCTACCAAGAAAAGTACAGTAAACAAGGGGAAAGTTATTATGCAGATTTAAGTCAGTACCTTCTCCCTAGATATCACTTTCTAGATTTAGTCAACTTTTATCACTTTCTAGATTTAGTAAGAGAAGCTCTTACAAGTAAAATTTCCCTTATAAATGTAAATGTTTCTGAAAAAAGGCTAACTCCTATTTGGTTTTTAAAGTTTTCCCGATTTCCGCTGTTTCTTAGAAAATGAACAGCTTAAAAAAAGCTTAAAACAATGAATATACCAAAGAGACATACTAGGGATGGCAAATTCTACTCCCCTATGGTAACTAATGATAAATTCCATTGGAAACTCTAAAAGAATTTTATGAAATTCATATCAAAACCTGCTGCCTGGGGATAAAAGAGGAAAATATTTACCCAACCAGTCTTACTCCCATTGGCAAAGATGGCTCCATGAGCCTGCCCTTCCAATTTTCACATAAGTGATTATGGTAGTCCCATCTGTGTACATCAAAGAAGGTCTAGGGCATGAAATACAAATATTATAATATGGACCAAGATAATGTCCTGTTCATGTTGCTCCTGCAGAAAGTGTTAATTTAAAAAAAAATGCAGGAGGCTACAAATAAGAAACGAGTTCATTTGGGATCTTAAGAACTATAATTTGGGAGACACAGATTTGGGTAACCTAGAAAGAGTGTTCTAGGAAAGAAAAAGATACAGGGGCTTATAAAGGCAAAAAGCCAGGAGGTTGTTAAAAGTTGCCTAGAAAGCATTGTGATGGACCCTGACCCAAGTTAGAGAATATATGTCCTTAAGGAATCATGAGCTGTTTTAGGGTAGAAGTCCAATAACTAGAGTGTCACAAGTTGTTTTAGGGTAAGGGTCTTATAAGTATCCTGAGTTTCTGGCATGTGTTCTGGATGACTTCATCGGGCCAAAAGTTCAGATTCCATCCAGGCTGAAACATGCGTAAGTCACACTTCCTTAGTGGTCTCCCTGCTCCATTTTCGAGAACTCTCTTAGCAATACCAACTTCATTTTGATTTTCCTTTCATGGAAGTTAACTTAGGCCTAAGCCTACTTGAAACCAGTTGTCACAGGAGTGACCAGGTGGCCAAGAGAATTTTTGGAGTGATGTGCTAGAGTTATAAGATGCAATATGCTTTATTATGACTTGCTGGTGACGAGCCTGAGCACGTGGCCACAAAGATCATGTCTCCTTGTGGCAAATGCCAACAGTCCCTCGGCACCATGCCACACTGCTTCCCCTAAAGCCAAGTTGTGATTTTACCATTCTAATGGTAAAAGCAGAAGCACACTGTTAGACAATAAGTGCCTGGGAAGAAGGTAAATATGACCGCATTTTCACATTCAGATTAGTGGCTGGCCTTTAAGGGGCTAGTAAAAGTCAGTGTGCCCTTTTCCCCTCCTAGAACTTGTGAAGTGGTCACTAGTTGGTAGAGAATCAAATCCATTTCATCTTCCTACTCTTTAAGAGAAAACCATATCCTACAGTGGATTAATTGTGTGCTATTAATACACAGGCCCCCACCACTTCTTACAGGAGAAATCGCTCTCCTTTGGAGGCCCTTTAGCAATCCTGATGATGCTACTGAGTCAGGCTGTGTCTGTCTCTCCTAAGGCAGTCTACAGAAACCAAGTGCTCCTGGGTTTTAGGCAGCAAGTCCTTTCACTTTTCATTCACTTGTATCTCTAAAACCTGAGTGGAGTGACAACCTATTAAAACAGTGACATTCCCCAACTAGTTAGAACATTTCCAAAGCTTTAGATTGTGCAAGAAACATTTGCATCAGAATTTGTTGCTGTTGGGGGACATGGCGGACCGGTTCATGGGCAGTAAAGAATCTACCGAAGGCAAAGGCAAAGGATGGGAACATAAAGAGTTTGTTAGGTTACGCTGATGTAGACGACAGCAGGCCACATAGACGAGAGGGGCCTGCATGAGCTCCAAGGGTTGGTGGTTGAGGCCTTTTATGGGTCAGAGCTTGGTGAACATGATGGGTTGGGGTCTGTGTGCACGCACTGTTCTCTGACTGGTTGTACATGAGGTAAGAAGTTTAGGGTCCATGAAGGGGTGGTGGGATTTATGACTCTGATAAGGTGGAGATGTGGGCTGAAATAAACCAGCCTGAGCTATTGTGAGATTGGGCTTTACCTAGGCTATTAGTTGGTCAAGGCAAACATGCCCAGTAAAGAATGTACTTTATCTTTTGAGGGACTGCAGGAAGATATCAGACAGCCCAGGAATGGGGGTCGTTGGACTTTGAAGGACACCAGTTGGCCCCATAATTGTCTTGCTCAGTTAGGGCTAATAATTCAAATTCTCTGCTTAACTGTGATACCTGCATTATTTCCCTCTTAGAATGACAAAAGTTTACTGAAACCTGGGCGGGGGGGCAGCAGGGGGTGTTAAAAGTGTCAGTAGTACATAGACAGCTTCACACATACCTGTTTTGGAGTTTGAGAAACTGACATATTCAAACCCTTTGGAATTCAGTGGCGCATCAAATGACATACATTTGGCAAGAGGCCATATTGTGTTGAGGAAAGATCTTTGGCCCAAGTGTGAGAATAAATTTTCTGGATTCTTGAATTGAATTCTAGCTACTCTTCAAAACAAAAGGTATGACTTTAGGTTTATTCTTTTGATGACAAAACTTTAGTTTCCTCATACTTAAAACAAGAAAAATATGGTTATTCTTATTCACATCTCAGGGTTATCAAGAGAAGCAAATGTTTTAGTTTTTGTCCATACCACCTAATGGGTGTGAAGATAACATATGGAAAGACGGCAGGTACTTTATATCCATCAAAAGACCACATAAGGGGTTGTTTTGGCAAATCACAAAGGAGATATTGTGTGTTTTCAGTTTTTTTATTATGCCTTATAAGTTGCATCACTTTCAACGCCCTTTTTATATCACAGTCACATTTCACTATTTCAAAAGGTCTTTTCATGCAGCTACCTCTCTGATAAGAAATCAATAATCACAAAAAGTTCTGATAATGTTGGTAATGCTGCTGATAATATAATACTTTGTATGTGAATATTACAATTGAAAAATAATATGAGCGTCTGCTCTTCCTAACAACGGCCACATTAAAAAAAAAGGCTTCATTTTTTATTTTGTCCATGAAGCTCTAAAACAATAGGTCTCTTGATCTGACTCACATATTAAGGAATAGTTACAGAATTTGAACCAAGTGTATTTGGCTCCAAAGCCATTGCTGTTTCTATAATCACTATGATGATTCACAGCCAAACTCTGGTCTAGTATTTTATTTATCCTCCCCAAATGAGGTTGAGTTTGGGCTTTAGCATGCAAGTGAGGTGTCTTAGGGAGTTAGTTGCCCATATGTTCTGAGGTATAATCTCCAGGAACTCCACCCAAGTTCTCATAGGAAAAAGCCAAGAGATGCACTCTTAGCTCTGGCAAGAGAAGAGAGAAAGTAACCATTGTGAAATATGCTTAGAGCATTCTCCATAATGAAGGCTTAATATCCAGAGTATAGACTTTACAAAAGCTTATGTGAACTAGGAGAAGGGCATTTCGTTGTCTCCAGGCCCCTAACAGCTTTTCTGTTTCACATTAGGAGACAATAGCAAAGGCTAAGAACATGGAGAATGTTAGACATCAGGGGCACAGGTCCTTTACATGACATTTAATGATATGGTTGCAAAACACTTCCTCTCCCTCTACACCTTTCCACTTCATAACCAGGACCCCAGTACAACATCAATGGACTGCAGTTGACAGAGTCACAAGACACAGACTCCATCTAAGGAGAAGTTCTTAGGGAATCCTAATGACAACATGGGAGAAATAGATAGATAGATAGACAGACAGACAGACAGGTAGATAGAAAGAGAGAGAGACAGAGAGAGATAGATAGGCAGTTAGATTGATAAACAGACAGACAGGTAGGTAGGTAGATAGATAGATAGATAGAGAGAGACACAGAGAGAGAGAGAGAGAGAGAGATAAAGGACACTAGATGAAATGTTAGCCTCTGGCACCTATCCTGACCAAATTACAGCCCAGTCCTGACCAAACTACATAAAATATCACACTAAAGGTTTATTTAACTCGGTTTCTATTACCTGACACAGCATGTCCATCTTTCACCAAAATAATGTCAAATCATGTTAAAATGTAAGAAAAAACATAGTCTGAAGAGACAAATGAAGTATGAGAACCAGATTCAAATAAAACACAGATATTGAAATTGTCAACATCAATCCTGAAATTTAAAATAACTATGATTAATATCCTATAAGGGTCTAATGAAAAAGTAGGCAACATGTAGGAATGTAAGCAGGTAGTGTAGGGGGTCCACAGAGAAAGAGAACCAGGTATGGCTCTCTTGACATAAGAGAAGCCATTTTTGGCCTAAGCCACTTTGTGATCTAAGGCTGGCCACAGTGCTGTCCTTGAACAGGTCTCAGTCATCCATGATCTCAAGGAAACAAAATGATGCAGAAAGAAAGGGCTGTTATCAGGCAATAGAAATAACAATAGCAAAGATAATTATCAATTACAAAGACTCCAACTTCTGTTTCAATGATAAAGATCAGCCTGAAGCACACAACCACCAAATTAACTGGAACCTAACAGATGACAATGACTTTTTCTGAACCTTGTGACTTCAGTCAACTAAAACTTGGACTCTGTCAACCTTTGCCCCAATTCTGTGCTGAATTCTCGTCTGCCCAAGTCCCCTCACAAATATGCATGTAACTTTAGCTCAAAACTTCCCCAGTCTTGCTGTTGTGGGAGACATTGCTTCGGGAAAGATCCCCAGTGTCCTCCTTACTTGCTGCAAATAACAAATCCTTCCTTCTTTCCATCTTTGGCTTGATTGTGTCTTTTGGTTCCATACCCACCAAGATGTAGTCCAGTTTTTCGGGTGACAAGAATAAGGGGGTAATGTAAAATTATGTATCAGAGAGATGGAATTATACACAAATTTCAAAAAAAGCTAGAAATCAAAACAGTGTAATAAAAATGAATAGTAACTTTGAGTTCATCAGTAAAATGGGTATGAGTGAGGGATGAATCAGAGATCTTAAGACAGGTCAATAGAAATCTTCCAAAATAAAATGCAAAAAAAAAAAAAAAAAAAAAGAGAGAGAGAGAGAGCCAAAAAACCAGAACATCTAAGACAACGGGATAATTTCAAAATGTATAACACTCTGCAATTTAAAGACTAAAAAGAGAAAGATAAGAACATAGTAAAAGAAATATTTGAAGTAATATGACTGATAATTTTCCAAAATGAATGACAAACACCAAACTACAGACCCAGAAAGCACCAAGCAGGGTAAATGCAAAAAAATAAAAAAGTTAAAGAAAATTCACTGGAGTATATCAGATTTAAATGATAGGAAACCAAAAACAAAGATAAAATCTTAGGGAAAAAACCCGAGAGTATAAACTTACGGAGTCAAAAGAATAACAACAATTATATTGGATATGCTGTCAGAAACCATGCAAGAAAGAAGAAATTGGAATAAAATATTTGAAGTGTTAGGAAAAACAAAAACACCAACCTAGAATTCAATACCAGTGAAATTATCCTTGAAAAGTGAAGGAAAAATAAAAAGTCTTTCTCAGATAAACAGAAAGTGAGGAAATTCACTTTCACAAGACTTGTGCTGATAAAATTCTTTTAAAAAGTTATTCAGGGAAAATTTAAATAAAAAACAATCTAAAACTTGGATCTACATGGATAAAAGATAAAGCATTAGAAAAGAATAACTGAAAGAAAAACAAAATCTTCTATTTTTCTTATTCTTAATTAATTTAAAATACAATTGTTTCTTTAATATGATACTGGTAATGAGGGTGGGAGAGGGGAATTTAAAATACTCTTTTATAAGGCATCTGCACTATATTTGAAGTGGTATGGTGTTATTAGAAGGTGTATCTAGTTTTAAAGGTGTATTGTAAACTCTAGGGTAACTACTAAAAACATGGAAAAAGAAATATTTTGATATGCCAAGAAAGTAGATAGAATAGAATCATATAAACTGATCATTTAAAAGCAAAAAAGGTGTAAAAAAGATGGAAGTGGTAAAGGAACAAAGTCCAAGTGCAAAAAATAGAAACAAGTTTAAATTTTGATACATATTAATCTAAGCATACTAATCATCACTTTAAGTGGAAATGTTCTAAACATACCAATGAAGAGAGAAAGATTCTCAGTGCAGATTAAAAAAACAAAAACAAAAACAAAAAGCCAACTATATGTTGTCTAGAAGAAGTCAACTTAAATATACAGACTCAGATAGGTTAAGAGTAAAGGGATGGAGAAAGATAAACCTAATGAAAGGAAAGCTGAAGCAGTCATATTAATTACACACAAAGAAAAGTTCAGAAAATTGTCAAGAATAAATAGAGTGTTTATTTAATAACAAAAGGGTTGATTCTCCCAAAAGACATTACAATTCTAAGAGTGTATGTACCTGACAACAGAGTGTTAAAATTTATGAAACAAAAAATAATAGAACTGTGAGGAAAAACAGACAAATTCACTATTACAGTTAGAGACTTCAACATGCCTCTTTTAGAAATCAATAAATCAGAAAGGCAGAAAATCAGTAAGGATATAGTTGACTTTTACCAGCACTATCAATCAGCGTGATCTAATTAACTTTTATTAGAACACTCCATCTGGCAATAGCAGAATACACATTCCTTCTAAGATCTTATGGATTATTCAGCAACTTAGAACACATTACAGGCCACATCACACCTTAACAAACTTAAAACAAAGAAACCATGCAAAGTTCTCAGAGCACAACTGAATTAAACTAAAAATCAAAAACAGAAAGATAGAAAGACAGAAAATTCCCAAATATTTGGAAATTAAAAATCAATTTTAAATAACACATACATCAACAAATAAGAGTCAAGTTAATATATTATATTATATCATAAGTAATATATTATTGTATGATGTATATTATATATACTATTATATATTATATACTAGGGATATTACATACAAATTAATGTACATTGAACTAAATAAAACAAAAAAACTTATCAAAATCTGTATAATACAACAGAAGCAGAGATAGGGAAAATTTATAGCATTAATATATTTGAAAACAAGAAATATCTAAAAATAATAATGTAAGTTTCCATCTTAAAAAATTAGAAAAAAGGAGCAATTTAAACCTAAAGTATGTAGAAGACAAGAAACAAAAATTAGAGTAGAAAAGAATGACAAAAAGGAAAACAGTAAAGAAAACCAACAGAACCAAAAGCTGACTTTTGAAAAGATCAATGGAATTGGTAAGCCTCAAGCCTGGCCAGTCAAGAATAAAAGAGAGAAGGCAGAAATTATTAACATCAGAAATGAAAAAGGGGTTGCCACTGGTACATCAGCACCAAAAGGGTAACAGTGAGATGCTACCAACAACTCTATGACTTCAAATTTGATAATTTAGACAAATGGGAACAATTTCTAGAAGGACACAAACTGCTAAAATTCAAACATGGATAAATACATAATCTGAATAGGACTGTACCTATTCAAATGATAATTTATAATCTTTTGAAAAATAAAGTACCATACACAGATTGTTTCACTGGTAAATTCTACCAAACATTTAAGGATTAAAAAAAAAAATCCCAATTGTCCACAAACTCTTCCAGAAAATAGAAAAAGAGGGGAAACTTCCTAAACCATTCTATGATACTAGCATTATTCTAACACCAAAACAAGGTGAAGGCACATATGTACACCAATATTTCTCACAATCATAGATGCAAAGATTGTCAATGAAACATAAGCAGATCAAACTCAACAATATGTAAAAATGACTATATACCATGATCAAGTGGGATTTACTCCAGGTATGCAAGGCTGGTTCAACACTCCTAAATCAATCAACATATGAACCATAACAACAGGGTAAAGGGAAAAAAGTCATTTAATCATGTCAGTTAATGTAGACAAAGCATTTAGCAAAATCCGACAATGTCAAGGGAAAAGCTCTTTGAAAATTAGTAACAGAGGGGAATTATTCAGCTTATACAAGAACCCCTTAAGCAAAACAAAACAAAAACAACAACAAACAAAACCTAAAGCTAATTATCATAGTGAATGATGAGAGACTGGGTATAAACAGAGAAAAGGCAAGAAAGCTGTCTCTCGCCAGTCCTATTCAATATGGTACTGAGTATCTTAGCTAGTCCAACTAAGACAAAGGGAAAGAGAAGGTAAAAACACTGGAAAGGAAGTATAAATGCATCTTTGTTCACAGAGGAATTGACAAAAGAACTTCTGAAAATAATAAGCAAGTACAGATGGCCCCTGACTTATGTTGGATGGTAACTTGAGTTTACATGGGTTGCTTTTACAATGGTGTGAAAGTGATATGCATTCAGCAGAAACCACACTTCAAATTTAGAACTTTGGTTCCTCCCAAGATAGTGCTATGTGGCACAATACTCCCATGATGCCATGTAGTGGCAGTGAGCCCCAGCTCTCAGTCTGCCAGTAACTGTTACCCTTACAACTATCCGTATCAGTACAAGCACTGTTTTTCACATTCAGTACAGCATTCAATAAATCACACAAGGTATCTGGCACTTTAATACAAAACAGGATCTGTGTTCACTGATTTCGCCCAACTGCAGGTTAATGTAAATGTTCTGAACATGTTTCAGGTGGACTAGGCTAAGTAAGCTATGATGTTTGGCAGGGTAGGCATATTAAATGTGTTTTCAATTTATGGTATTTTCAACTTACAGTGGGTTTACTGGGATACAACCCCATCGTAAGCTGAGGAAGATATGTATAGCAAGGCCAGTGGAAATAAGGTTAATATAAAAAAGTCAACTGCTTTCCTATAGGGTAGCACACACAAAAAATAGAAGTTTGAAATAATAATACCACTTACAATAACACTAAAAATAACAAATATAAATCTAACAAATGATGTGCATAATTTATATGCAGAAAAATGCATAAGTAAAGAACTGAGGAAGTTCTTTAAAAATGTAGAGATAACCTGTTTTCATGGATTGAAAGACTCAATATTGTTAAAATGCCAGTTCTACTCAATTTGATGCATAGATTCAACACAATTCCACTCAAAGTCCCAGAAAACCACTTTGTAAATATTAACAGAATGATTCTAAAGTTCACATGGAAAGTCAAAATACCTAAAATAAGCAACACAATACTGAAGAAA
The DNA here is from genome assembly GCF_009834535.1 of Camelus ferus. Taxonomy (NCBI): domain Eukaryota; kingdom Metazoa; phylum Chordata; class Mammalia; order Artiodactyla; family Camelidae; genus Camelus; species Camelus ferus. The sequence continues at coordinate 41,055,689 of NC_045704.1, forward strand.
AGACAAAGATGGAAGGCTGACACTGCCTGGCATTAAGATTCAATATAAAGCTTTAAGTAATGAAAAGAGGATAGTATTGGCAAATGAACAGAGACATAGATCAATAAAATAAAATAAAACAAGGAGTACAGAAATAGAACCACACAAATGTAGTTAACTCATCTTTGGCAAAATAGCAAAGGCAGTCAATGGAGAAAAGATAATTTAAAAAAATATGCTGGAAATACTGAATATCTATGTTCATAAAATTAATCTAGACACATACCTTATACCTTTCACAAAAAGTAACCTATTCTGAATAATAGACTTAGCTGTTAAACTGCAAAATTATAAAAATTTCTGGAGGAAAACAGCAGAAAACAAACAAACAAAACATTTATTTTTCAAGGTTCTGGAGGCTATAAAGTCCAAGATCAAGGTGCTGGTAGATTCTGTGTCTGTGAGAATCCTTTTCATAGTTTGCTGACAGCTTTCTTGCTGTCTCCCCACATGAAAGAGAAAAAGATCATCTCCCTCCTGTGTCTTTTTACAGGGACATTAATCTTATTAATGAGGGCTCTGCTCTAATGACTTAATTTTCTCCCAAAGACCCCACCTTCAAATACCATCATCTTGGGCATTAAGGCTTTAACATATGAATTTTGGAGGAAAATCAACATTCAGTCCATAGCAGTGACTTTGGGTTTGGTGATAACTTTTTAGATACAATATCAAAAACACAATCCATAAGAGAAAAACTTGCAAATTTGGACTTTATTAAAATCAAAGTATCTGTTGTGGGAAAGGCAGCATTAAGAGAATAAAAAGACTAGTTACAGGAGAAAATGTTTGGGAAACAAGTATTTGATAAGTGACTGGTAACCAAAATATAGAAAATCAAGCCAAAACAGAGCAACACATAAACAAAAATAAAGCAAACAAACAAAAAACACTCCTAAAACTCAACAATGTAAAGCAACAAGATTCCAACACATATTAAAATGGCCAAAACTGGGAACACTGACAGCACTGAATGCTGGTGAGGATGTGGAGCAACAGGAATTCGCATTCATTTATGAAGGCAATGCTAAATGGTACAGAGACTTTGGAAGATGGTTTGGTGGTTTCTTAACAAAACTAAAAATAGATTTACTATTCAATCTAGCAATCCAGCTCTTTGGTATTTACTTTCAAAGGAGTTGAAAACTTATATCTACACAAGCACTTGCACATGCATGCTTATAGCAGCTTTATTCATAATTGTCCAAATGGGAAAGTAACCAAGATTTCCTATAGTAGGTATATGGATAAATAAACTGTGGTACATTTAGATAATAGAATATTATTCAGCACTAAAACAAATAAGCTATTAAGCCATGAAAAGATATGGAGGAACCTTAAGTGAATATTACTAAGTGAAAAAAGCCAATCTGAAAAGGCTATATTTCATACGATTCCAATTAAGTGACATTCTGGAAAAGACAAAACTATGGAGACAATAAAAAGATAAATGGTTGCCAAGCACTGGGGGATACAGAGAGGAAAGAATAGGTGAAACATATAGGATTCATAGGGCAATAAAACTCAACAATAAGAAAACAAACAACCCAAATAAAAACTGGCCCAAAGATCTGAACAGGCATCGCACAGAGTAAAAACGCACATGAAAAATAATCATATGAAAAGATGCTCAACATCATGTATTGTTAGGAGACTGAAAATTAAGGCAACAACTAGATACAATTATATACCTACTGGAATGGATTCAAACACGCAAACAAACAAGTTGAGATACAATTATATACCTACTGGAATGGATTCAAATACACAAACAAACAAGTTGACTGTACCAATTTCTGATGAGAATGCCCAGCAACAGAATCTCTGATTCATCTCTGGTGGGAATGCAAAATCATACAGCTACTTTTGAAGACAATTTGGCAGTTTGTTACAAAGAAAAAGATAGTCTTACAATATGATTCAGTAAGCACACTCTTAGCTATTTACTCAAATGCTTTAAAAATTATTTGCAACACAAGGATCTATGTATGAATGTCTGTATCATTTTTATTCAAATTTGCTAAGAAATAAGCAACCCAGGTGATCTTCAACAGGTAAATTGATAAATAGAGATATATACAACATCATACAATGGAATAGTATTCAGCAAAAAAATGAAATGATGTAACCACAAACAGACATGGGTAAAGCATAAATGACCACAGCTTTTTGAAAAAAATCAGTCTGAAAAGACTGCACACTGCATGATTTTAATGATATGACATTCTGGAAAAAGGCATTAAACAAAAAAAATTGAACAGATTAGTTGGAAGGGAAGGAAGATTGAACAGCTGAAGCACAGGGGACTTATTAGGATGGTAAAAGTATTCCTTTTGATACGGTAATTATGGATATGTGACACTATACATTTATCAGAACACACAAAATATTATAGCACAAAGAGGAACCTAACTGCAGACAATTTAAAATGTATGTATTTTAAGAATACAAACACTGTAATCTAGTTAACGTAGTTGTTTCCCACAGGGGTGTGGGTGAACAATGCTGATAATTCTGTAAGTGAATCCTGGAATTAAAAGATTAAGTAAACAGACTCTGGATAGTGGTAGCTGGGCTTCTCACTGTTGAAGTTGGACTTTAAAGATAAACAAAGGGTGGAGTCAGCAGTTATCCATGCAATATGGATTAGAGGTAAGGACATCAGTATGAACTTAGGTCCAGGTTAAGACAGACACAGAAGGTTATACACATAAATATTTATATATTAGTGTATATACACACATACAGTGCCTTATTCTTTCAGCTGAGAAGGCCTAGAGGCAATATTCCAGTAACATGAACACACCTAGCACTCTGAGCTTTGTTTCTAACATCATTGCTCAATAAAAGGAACAAGAACTACTTGGAGTGATTCCTGATTCCAGGACGGGAGCAGAAAATATATAAGATGTGCCTGTAGCATCTTCAAGTGCCAGAAAGTAAGAATATACTAAAAACAAAAACACAATGATCAGGGCTTTATCAAAAAAACTCAGGATCCAACTGAAAGAGACCCAGTGGCCAAAGCTGATATAATTTGAGTAATAAAATTAGGATTGGGATTATAACATGAAATATAAAAAAAAAAAAACCTGTAAGTCTATACTTACATAAATAAGTCATTGAATAATAACTGTAAATAAATGAGGCAAAAGAGAAAAATCTCTCAAAAGTAGAGAATGGGAAGGGTAACCACAGAGTAACTTTATGTGAGAGAACCCTGACAGACACTACCTCAGCCACGTGCCTGAGTTCCACATTAACAGTAAAAACTGATGTTGTTAGCCTGAAATGACAATCTCTGTAGTTGTCTTCCCAGTAATCCACGTACCTGTCCAATCATGGGAAAGACATCAGACAAACCCCATTTGATGGCTATTCCACAAAATCTCTGACGAGTGGTCCTCAAAACTTTCGAGATATAAAAAACAAGAAAACCCTAGAGAAATTGTCACATTGAAGAGGAGTCTAAAGAGACATGATAACTAAATGCAATGTGTCATCTTTGATGAGATCTTGGAACAGAAAAAGGACAGTGGGAAAAGCCAAGGAAATCTGAATGAAGTGTGGACTTTAATAATACTGTATCAATGCTAGTTTATCGATAGTGACTTTTTTCCCCCATTCTACGGAGTTTATTGGGTTTATAACTGGACGAAGTCACACGTGTACAAAATGAAGCCCACACTCTCCCAAAGCAGAGTAGGAAGTGAGGGCTGGGCATCCGTTACTGGCCTCTGGGGGAGCTCTCAGGTGAGAGGCAGCCAGTCCTCCCGCTCCAGAGATAGGTGGCCACAAGGGAAGGGAGGAGCGGGGAGCCCAATTGGCTTTGGTCACAGAATTCAGTCTGGGAGCAGAGCCTCAGAAACCCCCCTGCCCAGGGAGCCCGAGGACTGCTCCACCAGTGCCGCTCACAATGCCGTTGGTCCAGATCTAGACTCAGGGGCTGATGCAGAGGGAAGGCAGCAAAGCAGGAGGGAGGAGACACTGATGTGGTGGCTGAGGGCACCCAGAGGGAGGTGGGTGGGGAGGTGGGCTAGCTCCCACTAGCTGTCATTACAATCTGAGATCGCAATAATAGGGTTAACTGAGTGTGGGGTTTGGGGAACTCTGTGTACGATTTTCACAATTTTTCTAAAATATAAAGCTTACAAGCATTTTTAAAAATGCAGTTACACGCGAGTCAGAAAAACAAAGTATGAATTTATATCTATGTATCTATCTTTCCATTATTTTAGAGAACAGAGTTGATCCACAAGTTGCTCAGTCTAATGGAATTAAACAAAATAGAAGGAAAAATAAAATTGTTAAAGTGCAAACTCTATACTTAGCCAAATATATAATCTGCATATCTGCTCTATAGACCTCCCCTTTGTTAAGAGTTCACATAGATCAAGGCAGGCTAGGTACTAGCTGCCACCATCCTATCTTGTCCTGATATTTTTTAAAAAATGCAAGAGATTATGTAGCATGGTTAATAAAACAGTCTTTTCAAATATATATACATAAATGAATCACTATGCTGTACACAACATTGTAAATCAAATATACATCAATAAAAAATAATAAAGGCAAAATAATTGTGAAAAATAAAAATAAAATAAAAAATAAAAGATATACTGTAAAAAATGGTCTTTTCTTGATAAAAGTTACACTGCTGACTATAAAACAATTTTATTATTCATGAGTGAAGTGTTAGAGATTTTCAGCTTCTGTTAGTTGTTCTACTAAGTTTAATTTAAAACTAATAAGAAAAAGTAATAGGGCAGTGGCAAGGATTAAGACAGAAATATAATCACTAAAGGATGAATTATTTGTTGAGGTAAATCGTTTATTTTTAAAGATAAAAAAGTGAATATTTGTGACTCCTGTTTCTGGAAAATGTGCATTAAATATTTGATTTTGGATATTTATCCAGGAAGGCAAAAAATGATGAAGGAAACTAACAATATTTGATAACTTACTATGTTCCTGGCCCTGCATGAGACATTTATAGTAATGGTGTATTACATAATTATCCCAGTCTCAGTCAACTCTGGCTACCCAAACAAAACAACATGGAGTTGGTAAGTTAAACAACAGTGACTTTCACAGTTCTGAAAGCTGGGAAGTACAAGATTAAGGTGCCGGTCAATTTGATTCCTGGTGAGAACTCTTCCCAGCTTGCAGATGGCTACCTTCTCTCTGTGTCCTCACGTGGCAGAGAGAGTGAGCTCTGGTCTCTCCTTTTCTTATGAGGCCATTAATCCCATAGGGAGGGGCCAATCTTATGATTTAATTGGTAATTACTTTCCAAAGGACCCCTTTCCAAATTCTATCATATTGAGGAATAAGGCTTCCACATGAATTTTGAAGGGACACAAAATATCCAGTCTATAACATCACCATTGGCTGAAAGATGAAATGTTACTTTGCTTTGGTTTCTTCTTATTCTTACACATAGGAAAACTGAATTTCAGGTAAATTCAATGAGTTGTGCAAGGTCTACCAGCAATTTCAGGTTTACTTTAAGGCCCCTGGCCAAGTTGTGCTCAGATATATTATTCAGAGAGAGAATTGTTTTAATAAACTAAACCTACTTAGCTTACTGAGTAAGCTAAAATCTTAGTAGCTTACTCCTGGAGGAATTAAGTTCTCTTGTACTTTCACAATATAATTCAAGCTGACAGGCACCAATGTCTATTCTGTCAGGTAGGTCTGACATTCCCAGGAGGCTGGGGGTCCTCAGATAAGTCCTTTGCATCAAGCCAACAGAGTAGGAAAGAGAGGAACACGGAGTCTCGGGAGGTGTGTTGTTTCTGCCAATCTTTGCCTATGTTCTCCCTGCCAGAATTCAGTTACAAGGTCACAATTCACTGTATAGAGATAGTCTTGCTACATTCTCAGGAAAAGAAGGGAGGAGAAAGGAGAAGATAAATAACTGAACATTCTCAGCTCCAACAATGGAGTCCTTTTGAGGGGAGAAAAAACATCTATCTGGGCACGAGTTTCAGGGGAGAGACTTGTCTGTCGAGAAGGAAGTTACTCCAGCAACGCAAGCACGGGAGCACAGGTTAGGTTTTATAGGCATGTCTACCTACCAGTAACAAAAACGAAAAGGAAAGATTTCCAGTAGGGAAGATGTATTTCACCAACAGAAAAGGCAAGGGAAATGAGACTTTATGTGAAAAGGGGGAGGGGGATGGGAATAGCATAAGAAAGAGAAATGGAGAGCACGTAAGAAGTGCTGATTAGCCAGGATAAAACACACTTCAGATAAAACCAAGAGGTAATTAAACCTTAGGGAGCAAACCATACTGACTGCACTGTGAAGCAACAGGCTTTGACTTTCAGTAACGTTTCTTATAGTGGGAAAGAGGGTGATCTTTTAGATAGAGAGTTAGACCATTTCTGACTATCTGCCATTCTCCTATTTGTTATCTTTAGCCAAGTCCTCAAAAAGTGTGGACCAGTCACTCTATTTTGGTAAGCATTCTGGCTAGATATCAGCATAATCCCATTAAATAACAATCAGGTGTCAGAACTTTCATTGAAATGTAGGGAATTCAGGCTAAATCACATCTATACCATTGTATAAAGACAAAGCATTTGCATTTGGTTCCCTTAAGCCTAGAGATAACCTAACAGGGCTATTTGGCAGTTGGCAGAATTGGAGACCGTACTGTGCTTTCTCATACTGCATCTTGCCAAACTTGAGTCTTCCTCCCACAGACATATATGAGTCCAGTTTTCAAAACTCCAACTTTCTCTACTCTGATAAATCTGACACCTGGCTTCAAGAGTAATGCTATAATGGCAATTCTGATTGGCTCCTTTTAACCATTCCATCTTTACGTCTTTTATTTTCTAACATGTTTCTTTGCTGGTGCATTTAAATCTGCTTAAAATGCAGAGCTTACTTAATAATTTTAAATAGAAAAATCTATTATATGATATTCACTATCATTTCTTTTCTCCCTGTCTTTTTTAAAACTATATTTCACATGCTGATTAAACTGATTAACTTTAAGAATTTTACCTTTATCCTTCTCTACTTTTACAGACTCTAACATTGTCTGTTAGATACAATAAATGTGAGAAAAAATAAATTGAATTAACTCAGGCTGATGGTAGCAAAGACAGTGGTCATATCCTATTTCCTGAACACACAGTTATCTCTGAATTTCCATGTACAAGTTCATCTAAAGGTAAATATTTCATTATCTACCAATGTCTGAATATACTGAATAATAATACAAATAAATCAACAGCTCTGTATTTTGCACATTAGTGGAGCCATAGGAAAGTCCTTTCATATATAATGTTAAAATCTTGCAATGTAACGATTTAAAAACCAAGCAAATGTTTAATTTTAACTTTTCTTCTCAATAAAATATCACTCTGTTGTATTCAATCCCATTTAATCATCAGAATTACACTTGGAACATTTAAAAAGTATGGATTTCTCTATTATATATACATCCCAAGAGGTTATAATTCAAAGCTCTTAGGTGAGACTAATGTATTTTGTATTAATAAAAATACTGAATATTCTCCAAGGATATTCTGATGATGAGCCAGGTTTGGAAACAATGATTTAAGACAAATACACTATTGTATAATCTGATATAAAAATTCCTGCCTAAATCGTCGTTAATGAGACAGCATCCTCTAATCACTGGGATGACATGTTGTCTTCGATAATTAACCCCCAAATAATTAAAAGTCATGGCAAGGCTATTTCAGAACTCATTATTTGGAAAAAATCAAGGGGATTTTTTTTTTTCCCTTCAGAGAGATTTGCTAAATCAGACTAATTCTATTTCCTTTTTCTAAGTTGACTAGAAATTTTCAATCAGATATTTTTTTGGGTAGTGCTCACAGTAGCTGATTTCTGAAGATTTAATTGAAATCTTTACTGCAATTTCACTTTTGAAAATGTCTAAATTGTCCGTTATTTCATCAAATGATTGGAGTAGTGTAGAGTTAAGTAGCTTGTGTGGCCATATTTCCCATTTATGGGGACACTGGAAGGCAGAATGGTTCACTTGAAAGATAGCCACACACATCGAATTTCAAAACTTATTCCGGCTCCCAGCATTCTCGTAACTGTACAGAAGTTGCCCAATATCTTCTAAATGCAATATTCTCTTCAGTAAAATGAAAATTTGGATAGCTATATAAAGCTAGTATGTTTAGAGTAAATGATTCCAAGCCCAATTCACCACGTTTTAATGAGAGATGTCAGCTAGAGACTCTCCTGGCATCAGAGGCGAACATGCAATCCAAATACTGATAATCCAAGGGGTTCTCACAATGTATAAAGATGCAAAAAGGAGAATTAATTATTTCTCTTTCAGTGATGAATATGTAAGTTTGGAATTTGTTGGCAGTCTTCCTTCCTAACAAATCGAAGAAGCTGATATATAGGAGATGATGTTGCCAATTTAGAGAGAGGCAAATTTACTGGTCAAAGGGAGAGAACAGTCATGGCTATTTCTTGTTTGAAGAGACTGGCCTCCACACATCTTACTAACTTGAGGAACACCCCCCCCCCCACCTTGTATGGAGTCTTGCAAAGAGTCAGAATCCCCCATTATGAAAACCTCAAGGAGAAGAAGCCAATTTCTAGGCTAGTCCAACTGGATGTTCTTCTCACAGTCTCCATACAGGATGTGGAAAACACAGAGCAACTGCGCAAATGTCATTAGCTGATACGGTGTTGGGGCTGATCTTCAGTTGCCAATGGTGGCTGCATCCTGGTAGGGTACAGGTGGCTTCCTAGAGAAACATTCCTGCTACAAAAATATTTAGGTTTACTGCTTTCTGTATTTCTGGAATTGCCTCTGTTTCTGTAGTAATCCAAACTTGAGTCTCTAATCTACACTGAATTCCAAGAGTACCTGATATCTTTCAAATAAATTTCCCATTTCTTTTTAGTATAGCCAGAGTTGGTTTTCTTAGTTTGCAAATGAAACACCAGTGGCCTTTCGGTCTCAGGTTTCCTTATGAGGCCTGAAAGCTAAGGTGTTCACTGCCCTTCCTGCAATTACATAAGCCATATAATTCATTTCTCTTTTTTTTCCCCAAAGTTGTCCAAGTTAATTCTGACACTTTTAACTCAAGAGTTTTGATTAATATGGATGTATACATATCTGTCATAGACAACTGTTATGGACACAAAACCAACTAACATATGCAAAATACCTAACAGTTTTGGGAATACAATATGCCATCAACAGATATTCCTTTCCTTGGAATCTTCAGACTGATTTCACAGAAGAACTGGGAAAATGGTCTTATTAAAATTAGCCATGTAGAAAATTGTGTCATGTACCATCAGCCCTTACATAGGGAGTTTGCCAAGATTGCTTGGAGCCCCTTAAAATTAAGTTTTGACCTTTCTGATATCTGGCTTTTTATATTAATAAGCTTCTCATAAGAAGAATTTTGCAGTATTCAGTTTGCTTAACATTTCACTTGACAGAAAACAACTAAAGTGGGTCAAATATGGCTCATAATTCCTATGTAATGGGTACTACAGCAGTTGAAAGTCCATGAAGGAAAAGCCTTGCCCCAAACCCCTCATATATAATTCATTTATTTTACAAAAAGTCATGTGCCAGTCTGTGTAGCTCAACAACCAGCTGCCCTATGAAGCATAAATTACTGATAGCCTGTGGAGCCTATTCACTATTTTTAGGTGGTTGCAAAAGTGGTTATATAGAAATCTACTGAGTATGAATCAAGTTTTTGATAGAATGCAACTTCTATTATTTAAAGTGGTTAGCAATATGGATGGAGATAAAAACAAGTGTGTATACACACACACACACACACACACACACACATATTTTTGGAAAAGGGAGTTCCAGAAATATCATCACAATAGCAGAAATCATGGACTGATCATTTGCTATGAATCACAACGTTTGCCCACATTTTCTACAAAACTACATGCCTTCTCATTGTTGGTATTTTAAAGCCCTATTTAGCAAAGGATAAAACTCTGACTCAAAAGGCAATGTAAGTAACTTGTTCAAAGTTCCAAAGCCAGAAATTATCAGGAATAAGAGCCCAAACATACGCACTAAAAATTTCCTGCTTTTTACAACTGGTTAAACAGTTTTTCCCCTCCAAGGATAAAATTGTGTGATCAAAGTTATTTTGGAATCTCAGTACTTACCTGGAAATTATGTTCTACTTATATAATTTGTATAATAACATCACTGAGCATTTTGTTTTCTTCATTGCCGATAAAAGAAACCCAGTTTTTTCCTAAAAAGTAGCCTTTAGGAACAAACAACAAGATGTAACCAAATGCAACAAAGACAAACAAATATTTCACTTGGAAAAGTAACTTCCATACTTGTAAGATACTTTTAGAAGCCTGACTTTAACCTTATTTCATGTTACTTACACAGCTGGTTCAGATGTGATAGAATAATTATTTTCTCAACATTCTATTATATTTTCATAAACTGCTTCTGTTAGGAATAGCTGAGATATAACATTAAAAGGCCCCTGACTCTTTTAGAAGATGTCAGCTTCTTTCATGACACAAAGGCGGTGCTAAATATGACTTACTCAGCATTAATAGTTGCTAAATAATGACCAGAGGAAAAGTCACTGTAGGAGATAATACGATAGGAAAATGTATTAAGAAACAATATACAAAAGCTCACGCAGTCTTGGGTTGGCGGCTAGTTCTAAGAGAAAGAATAGCTACAAAGCTCATTCGTATTGATGGAAATGTAAATGGTTTGAAGTGAAACTGGCATCTTCACTCATTATAAGTCCACTGTGTGTATATCCAACACTGTTCTAATCACTGGAGATACAGCAGTTTACAAAACAACAAGAACACCACAAATGGTGTGCATAGGGCCTGTATTATAAAGGTACTCCAGCATACATCAGAGCAGAGTAGAGATGCTGCCGTAGAAAGACAGGAAGAAAGGAAGGAAGAAAGAGAAAGAAAGAAAGAAAGAAAGAAGGAAGGAAGGAAGGAAGGAAGGAAGGAAGGAAAGAAAGAAAGAAAGAAAGAAAGAAAGAAAGAAAGAGAAAGAAGGAAAGAAGGAAAGGAAAAGTGTCATTGGCAGAGTTGGCTTAGGCTCGAGTACTAGTAAACTCCACTCAGCATGAATGTGGGATATGCATTTGTGTACATGTGCATATGTTAATATGTTTAAAATTTACATAATAAAATTGTTTCAATAGAGGGGTACAAATGCTAGAGAGATATTTATTTCAACTTTATATACTGTGCTTTATTGACTATTACTTCTTCAGTTCATTTATTAATTTGTTCACATAGTGTAAGCCTTTTGTTTATTTTTGAGCCATTTCCCAGTTAAGTTGCAGAGTTTATTAATGAGTAGTTGAGCTTTATATAATGAATGCTAGTTTTGACTTATTTTGACCAAATGCTGGGCTACAAGATTGTTTGAAGAGCCTGGCCAAGCGTCCCCTGTGTCTAAAAATCTACCACTTTCTAACATCTGGTGGGGAAAGAATTACACACAGACGGTTAACACCTTAGGAGGCAGAGGTGAACGCTAAGCCTCTGAGGCTCTAGGTCTTCTCACCTCTGCTTCCTAAGATGACTGGAAAAAAATCTTCTCACCTATGGCTCCTAGTTAACTGGAAAAATCACCTACCATCTCCAGATTTTATTTCACACATCTGTAAAGAGAAGACTGATCTCTCACTATAGTATTATTGTAGTGAGCATAAAGAAGTACTAAACAATTTTATAAATGCAAAAAATTATTATATCAACCACACATTTTTTTAAAAAGCTATAAATAAATATTATTCTTTCTACCATGCCTCTTCCCCCTTCAAAAACCACTCTCTGGTCTATTAAGATTTCATGAATTATTTTTAGTTTGTGCCAAGCAGTGTGATCTGTGCTTGGCTACATCGGGATGGAGGGAGCAACAGACAAATGAAAACACAACATGATTCCAGCTTTTGCTTTCGTACTGTCAATTTTTAGTTCTATGAGAAACTGAGTAACTTCAAACAATTAAAAGCAGTATCACCCTTCTTGGTCTCCTCTTTGTATTTATCATAATTTATTGGGAATTTTCAGGAAGGGTCCCCAGGAAAAGCTATTTCATTAGTTACAATGTCTGTTTTCCATTCTCACAGAGCAGTTTTTTGTGGGCCTTTCCAGGCTCTCTTGATCTAATTCATCTGTGGGTGTGATGCACATAATTTTAAACTCCATATATGTTGTTATCCATTTATACTTCTTTTCTTAGAAGTCTCTTAAACCTTATTTATATGAAGGATTAAATCACCACAAAATGATGCTATTTAAATTGCAAGTGCTCTCAGTGCTTTCCAAATGGATTCAGCAGCAATCAATGCTACAGCCCAATTTCAATGTTTTTATTGTTCACATACAAAAATAACCACACAAGCAATTTGATCACACATGGATTACTTTTCCTAGGCTCCTCCATGCCTTGGAAAAATAGAAAAGAAATATCAAGTGTCCATTTTTGCGCGATACTAAATCTAGAAGGAATCCTAGTTAATACCTAAGACAATATCACCTTTCCCACATCTCCTTCATGTATTGTTTAAGTTGATAAAGTAGACAGTTAGATAGGTTAATGGAAGTCTATTCAAGTCTACCAAATCTAAGTGGCCTGGAATCATATATCTGGGTAGCAGCCTGAAACTATGAGTATTTGAATTTATACCAAATCATAGCCTTGTAGAGGCAATGCTCCAGTGGGAACAAAAATGAAACCTCTATTAACGATTCTTTCTTTTCAAATATACCAAATAAGACTGATTATGTTGTTAATCAATTTATGATGAATAATTATGATTGATAATAATGATTAAACATACTTAATCAATGTGTACTTAAAATAACTGAAAAAATCCTCTATTCAACTTCAACAGGAGTAAATATTTACTGTGTATATATACTTTTTATTGTATTAGTAGTCCCTCCATTAATTAATGATTTAGCAAATCTATAGGTTTCATAGATTCCAAATCTGTAGATTCTACTTCACTGGAAGTGACATTATTTATGACCAGTATTTTGGGAACAAAGGAGACAACATCTCACATGTTTTCTATCCTGTGTTCTATTGATGTGGTGAAGTGAATTATTCCAGAGATGGGGAGTCCCTGTTGCTCATATAAACTCATACGTTACCCCAATGATTATGGCTCAGAAACCTAAAAATAAAGCATATGAATGAAGCTGAGTTATAGTCTGAGAAGATTTTGATTAAAGCATCTCTATATCTCTGTCTTTGTAGGAAATTCATTTTCCAGGCCCTTCAGGCTATTTTATTTTTATTCCTCCCTCTCTTTAATTTATTTTATTTTATTTTCTAGTCTGGACCTTTTCACAGGTGCCCTCTTTATTTTCCATCCCTTATACAATTGTTACAAATTAAAAGAATATGGTGTAGGGCTAAAAACCATGTGTAGGTCCCGATTTCTCACTGTACACATCATTATTCATCCTAGAAGATCATTAGCCAATATAAGCACTAAGGAGGTAGGAATCAGCAGAAGAGCCCAGCATCTAAAGACCTTTTCATACCTGCAATATCTGTAGAGGTAAGTAAGCTTCCACGCCTAGAGCACAGAAGGTCTAGAATGCCGAGATAGGTTTTACCTCATGTATCAACTTGGGGCAAAACTCTGTAGTGATTGCATACGGCGCTAGCTTGAGAAAGGTTCTAAAGGCGCAAGAGTATTCAGGAGCAGAGTGCCATGCAGAATTAACCATATTTGCCACATCCGTGCCAGACATCTGGTGATCCTGTTAGTTCCTGGTCTATGTACTTATGACCCTGAGTTCTACTACTGACCTGTAATTCCGCTAAAACTTGCCCTGCCACCTCCTCCTTTTAGACATCATTTCCCCATTGCTGTGGAGAGTTCCGAGGTACGTACTAGCTCACATTTCTTGTCCTATCAAGGTATTCGTGCCAGTCAAGTTCCTTGCGGGGCTCAGCCCACTTTGTGAGCATGGAGGGCTCACCTGATCCGGGGTGGGACAGACATGTCTTCTCTTTCAGAATCTCGATTTGGGTCACAGGGACTCAATTAATCAATGTTTGGGGCTATAACTATAAGGTGGGTGAGAAACAAATCTGGGGATCCTATTGCTTACAATGTTGATTTAACAGTCTACTTGGCTTAACTGAGAAACAAGCTAACAGCAGCCTATAAACTCCAGAAACTCATTTTTAAAAAAGGCAGTTGTGTGTGTGTGTGTGTGTGTGTGTGTGTGTGTGTGTGTGTGTGTTTTGACCAATGAACTTTCATCATCCTACAGATACATAAATGTTCCCTGCCTCTTGTCTCTGTAATATATAACATATTATGGATGCAGGGCCACTCTACATTGGAACTTTGGCCACAATGTATAAATATCTATGGCTTGACAAAACTGTGGTTTAGAGTTGGCAGGGTGGGTGGGGGTGGTTGTGTATACTCAGTTACTCCTCTACTTGTATGTTTTTTTTTCCTTCCAAAAATCTTACAGTGCTAGTGATGTGTATTGGTGACTCCTTTGCATATGAGAGGTCCTGTGGAAATAGGGCTGTGGCAGGACTTTCTGAAATGCAAAGTGGAAGGAAGAGAAAAGGAGACAAGTAAGCCAGAGAAAGAGGAGGAAGTGGAGGACAGTGATGTGATCTAGAAGTACTGGACTCTTGACGGAACAGAGATAAGGCAGCCCACTGTCTCTCAAAAATTCAAACACTAATCATATGTTCCTCCACTCCAAATTTCAAGAGGATTGCTATTCCTGACCTTGGGTTCTATCCAGTTCCTCATTCACAGCATCTTTACTTTCATTCTCAGATTATTAGAATATTCATCCATCATGGCTAAACTCAAATGTCAGTGTTGCTGGGAGGCGTCCCCTAATCTCTCAAACCCAAATTAATCATTCTTTCATTTGCACTCTCTTAGAATTACACTTATGAATTTATTAAAGATTAATTTTATCCTACCAGAATCTATCACTAATAAATCAGTCCTCCCTCCACTATAAGTTCCATTAAAATCCTGATTAGTTCTGGCATATATTTGTGTGTACTAAATGTCATTTATATAATAAAATGAGAATAATAATAAATTATTAAAACCCTACTATTAAGCACAATGCCAGATTTTTAAAATATATCTTGAAACTGTTAATATAACTACCCTTTGAGAATGTTATAATTTCCATTTTGTCAGTAAGAAAACAACTTAAAAAATACATGGCGGGAGACGGAGAAGATGGCAGAGTAGAAGGACGCTCGCAGGTCACCCTCTTCCACAAATACACCAAGACCCACATCTACAGACCCACTCGGCCAACCAGAGCACCTGTGGAACTGCGACAGAACATCGCCCTCTTCAAAAGATAAAGACGCCAAAAATCTGGTAGGAGGAAAGGAAAAAAGAAAGAACAAAAGGCAAAGCAGCGCGGGACGGGTCCCGCGGGGAGGGAGCGGCAAAGGAGGACTGGCGCTCGCCCGCTGGGTCTCCCCTCTCCAACTGAGAGGCCAGCGGGACGGAGGGGGAGCCTCCGAGGCTCGGATCTGTACAGAGCAGCCCTTGACTAACAGAACTAAGTTAAACGAGCACAGAGCGTCCCCCGGACACCCAGCCTGAGACGCGGGCTGGCAGCGGCGGGCAGGGCCAGGCTGCACAAGCCGGGCGGAGGACAGAAGTGGCTGCACGGAGGCAGCCCCGGGGGAACGCAAGGGGCTGCGCGCCGTGGCTGTGGGTGCACAGGGCAGAACAACCTGGGCCCTCCATAAAACAGCAAGGTTGATGTGCTCTCGGGGGAAGGGTGCACACCCCCATCTCTGAAAACCCGCGGAAAGTTTTCGGGGGAAGAGAGGCGGGGCTCAGGCACAGCCGCCATATCCTCCGCGCTGAGCACTCAGGCGGGGGCGGGGGCGAAACCTGCATCCGCACTGAAGGGCTTAGCAGCCTCAAAGGCCAGACTGAGACTGGCCTGCAGCCCGGGGCAGATAGGATCCTTCCATCCTGGTCCCCTCAGAGAACTTGCTCCACAAAGACAAACAAGGAGCTGGGTTTTGGCTCGGAGCAGGGACAGGGCTGTCCCTCGGTCTTCCCCGAGCCCACCTGCGGAGCGCCGACCAGGGCGGAGCGCGCAGCCGCACAGAGAGCGGAGCTACCAGCGGCGCAGGTAGAGGGAGAGCGGCCCCCCCCCCCCCCCCGCCTTTCGGGCAGGAACACAGCCCCTGACCGAGGTGCTGGGAGGGGGCACGACCCGCCCTCCTACCTGGCCAGTCTGCAACATCTGACTGCAGCATCCGGAGGGCAGCGACCCGCCCGCCCACAGCAGAGAGCTGCACCTGACCCAGTGTTAGGAGGAGGCGCGATCGGCTTGCCGACAGGTGCTGGGAACAGCACAGAAGAGGGCGCCAACGGAGGGCCTCTGAAAACAGCAAGCTGAGCTTCCAAAACAGGACAAAGACAGAAAGACTTCACAGTAAAAGCACACAGACTCCAGGAGAACACCGACCCCCCCTTTTTTCTTTTTCTTTTTTTTAAATCTGTTTTTACCTGTTCTATTTTCTATTACTCTCTTAATTTTTACTTCTTAATTCATTTCTATTTCCCTTGGGTTTTGAAGTCCTGCTATTGATTAGACACAGGTTTCAAATACATCTATTCATCTCCCCCCCCCCTTTTTTTGTAAAGGTTTCAAAAGGACGTCTCAACCCGATTAATACTCTGCTTCAACTCACTCTTCTATTATTCATTATACACTGTTTTCAAACCCTCTTTCTCCCTTCTTTTAAAATTCTTTCTCTCTTTCTCTTATTTTTTTTTCTTTTTTTCCTAAGTTCTATTCCTAAATAGGCATCAGATAGATAAAATCCTTAAGGACCAAAATAAACAACTGATACTCCATAAACCACAGTGCCAAAGAGGTATGAGCAAGATGAAGAAGCAGAAAAGCCTTTCCCAATTAAAAGAACAAGAGAAATCCCCTGAAAGAAAGATCAACGAAATAGACATCAATAGCCTACTAGATCAAGATTTCAACAAAGGAGTGATCGAATTGTTGAAGGAATTAAAAGAGATAGTGTTTAGAGATATAAAATATGTCAAAAATGAAATTGAAGCTATAAAGAAGAGCCAAGTAGAATGGGTAAACTCATTGACAGAGATGAGGAATGATCTAATAGCTGTGCAAAGCTGACTAGATAATGCAGAGGAATGAATTAGTGATCTAGAAGACAGGGCAATAGAAAGCACCCATTCAGAAGAACTACAAGAGAAGCAAATAAAAAATAATGAAAATAGCATAAGGGACCTATGGGATAATATAAAGCGTCCCAATCTTCGCATAATAGGGGTCCCAGAAGGAGAAGAAAGATCAAAGGGGATTGAAAAGGTTTTTGAAGAAATCATGACTGAAAACTTCCCAAACTTAAAGAAGGAATCAGATATCCAAGTACAGGAAGCTCAGAGGGTTCCAAACAGGAAGAACCCAAATAGACCCACACCAAGACATATCATAATCAAGATGGCCAGAGTCAAGGATAAAGAAATGATTCTAAAGGCAGCAAGAGAAAAGCAAAGAGTAAGTTACAAGGGAACCCCCATAAGGCTCTCAGCTGATTTCTCTGCACAAACACTACAGGCCAGAAGGGAGTGGCAAGATATATTCAAAGCCCTGAATGAAAAAAAGATGCAGCCTAGGATCCTTTATCCAGCAAGGCTATCCTTGAGGATAGAAGGAGAAATAAAGAGTTTCACAGACAAAAAAAAAAAAGCTGCAGGAGTTTAGCAACACTAAACCCATGCTAATAGAAATATTGAAAGGGCTATTCTAAATAGAAAAGCAGCAGGATGCTACAGAAATGAGAAACACACAACTGGAAAGGTGATAACTCATGAATTACAAATAAAGTAAACATGAAATTCTAAAAGAAGACATACAAGTCACTGAGAGTGGGAGAGGGAGGCAGGGAAATATAGAATATTTTTTCTTTCTTTTTTAAATTTTTTTAACAGTAGGATAGGTTTGAGATCATGTTACTATCAGTTTAATAAAAACAGTTATAGTAATGGGTTGATACATTTACAAAAAAGGGTAACCACAAGCCAAAAATTTACAAAGGAGTCACAAAAATTAAATAAAATCCATGATAATATAAAGGAAAATTACCAAACCACAAAAGGAAGAAGAAAGGAACAAAGAGGATATACCAATTCAACTGCAAAGATAAGTTCAAAATGGCAATAAACACACATCTATCATTAATTACTGTAAATGTTAATGGACTAAATGCTCCAGTCAAAAGACACAGAGTGGCAGACTGGATAATAAAGCAAGAACCTTCAATATGCTGCATACAAGAGACCCACTTTAGGGAGAAGGACACATATAGATTGAGAGTGAAAGGATGGAAAAGGATATTCCATGCAAATGGAAAAGCCAAAAAAGCAGGTGTTGCAGTACTGATTTCAGACAAAATAGACTTTAAAACAAAGGCCATAAAGAAAGATAAAGAAGGACATTTTATAATGATTAAAGGAGTGATACAAGATGAGGATATTACACTCGTTAATATATATGCACCCAATATAGGAGCACCTAAGTACATACAAGAATTACTAACAGAGATAAAGGGGGATATTGATGGGAATACAATCATAGTTGGAGATTTTAACACTGCATTAACATCACTAGACAGATCTTCCAGACAGAAAATAAACAAGGCAACAGAGAAATTAAATACTACAATAGAAAAACTAGATTTGGTGGATATTTTCAGAGCATTACACCTCCAAAAAATAGGATATACATTCTTTTCAAGTGCACATGGAACATTTTCCAGGATCGATCATGTACTTGGGCACAAAAGAAACCTCAACAATTTTAAGAAGATAGAGATTATCTCAAGCATCTTTACTGACCACAATGCCATGAAACTGGAAATCAACAACAGAGAAACAAAGGAGAAAAAAAGGAAAGCATGGAGATTAAACAATATGTGATTGAAAAAACAATGGATCAATGAGGAAATCAAAGCTGAAATTAAAAAATACCTTGAGACAAATGATAATGAAAGCACAACCACTCAAAACCTATGGGACACAGCAAAGGCAGTGCTAAGAGGGAAGTTTATAGCAATACAGGCCATCCTCAAAAAAGAAGAACAATCTCAAATAAACAATTTAACCCACCACCTGAATGAATTAGAAAAAGAAGAACAAAAAGCCCCAAAAAGCAGCAGAAGGAAGGAAATAATAAAGATCAGAGAGGAATTAAATACAATAGAGATTAACAAGACCATAGAAAAAAATCAACCAAACCAAAAGCTGGTTTTTTGAAAAAGTAAATGAAATCGACAAACCTCTGGCCAAACTCACAAAGAAGAAAAAAGAGAGAGCACAAATTAGCAAAATAAGAAAGGAAAATGGAGAAATTACAACAAACAAAATAGAAATACAGAATATCATACGAGAATATTATGAAAAACTATATGGAACCAAACTGGATAACCTAGAGGAGATGGACAAGTTTCTGGAAACATACTGTCCACCAAAACTGAATCAAGAAGAATCTGAACACTTGAACAATCCGATCACTAGAAAGGAAATAGAAATAGCAATTAAAAACCTCCCTACAAATAAAAGTCCAGGACCGGACGGCTTCACCGGGGAATTCTACCAAACATACAAAGAAGAACTCATACCAGTCCTTCTCAAACTCTTCCAGAAGATTGAAAAGGAGGGAATACTCCCAAACTCATTCTATGAAGCCACCATCACCCTGATACCAAAACCAGGCAAAGACACTACAAAAAAAGAGAATTATAGGCCAATATCACTGATGAACATGGACGCCAAAATCCTCACCAAAATTTTAGCAAACAGAATCCAACAACACATAAAAAAGATTATACATCATGACCAAGTGGGGTTCATCCCAGGGACACAAGGCTGGTTCAACGTACGCAAATCAATCAGTGTAATACATCATATCAACAAGAAAAAGGACAAAAACCACATGATCATCTCAATCGATGCAGAAAAAGCATTTGATAAAATTCAACACCCATTTATGATAAAAACTCTCGCCAAAGTGGGTATAGAGGGAACATATCTCAACATAATAAAAGCTATATATGACAAACCTACAGCCAGCATAGTACTCAACGGTGAAAAACTCAAAAGCTTCCCACTAAAATCTGGGACAAGACAAGGATGCCCACTATCACCACTCCTATTCAACATAGTCCTGGAAGTCCTAGCCACAGCAGTCAGGCAAGAGAAAGAAATAAAAGGGATCCAAATTGGAAAAGAAGAGGTAAAAGTGTCATTATATGCTGACGACACGTTACTATATATAGAAAACCCTAAAAGGTCCACACAAAAGCTACTAGAGCTGATTGAAGAATTCAGCAAGGTAGCAGGTTACAAAATTAACGTTCAAAAATCAGTTGCATTTCTATACACTAACAATAAATCAACAGAAGAAGAAAGTAAAGAAACAATCCCCTTTAAAATAGCACCCAAAGTAATAAAATATCTGGGTATAAATCTAACCAAGGAGGTGAAAGAATTATACACAGAAAACTATAAACCATTGATGAAGGAAATTAAAGAAGACTTTAAAAAATGGAAAGATATTCCATGCTCTTGGATTGGAAGAATCAATATTGTTAAAATGGTCACACTGCCCAAGGCAATCTACAGATTTAATGCAATCCCTATCCAATTACCCAGGACATATTTCACAGAACTAGAAAAAAATCATAATAAAATTCATATGGAACCATCAAAGACCTAGAATTGCCAAAGCATTACTGAAGAGAAAGAAAGAGGCTGGAGGAATAACTCTCCCAGACTTCAGACAATACTATAGAGCTACAGTCATCAAGACAGCATGGTATTGGTACCAAAACAGACATATAGACCAATGGAACAGAATAGAGAGCCCAGAAATGAACCCACAAACTTTTGGTCAACTCATCTTTGACAAAGGAGGCAAGAATATACATTGGAATAAAGACAGTCTCTTCAGCAAATGGTGTTGGGAAAACTGGACAGCAGCATGTAAAACAATGAAGCTAGAACACTCCCTTATACCATATACAAAAATCAACTCAAAATGGATTAAAGACTTAAACATAAGACAAGATACAATAAACCTCCTAGAGGAAAACATAGGCAAAACATTATCTGACATACATTTCAAAAATTTTCTCCTAGAAGAAATAAAAGCAAGAATAAACAAATGGGACCTAATGAAACTTACAAGCTTCTGCACAGCAAAGGAAACCAGAAATAAAACAAGAAGAAAACCTACGGAATGGGAGAAAATTTTTGCAAGTGAAACCGACAAAGGCTTGATCTCCAGAATATATAAGCAGGTCATACGACTCAATAAGAAAAAAATAAACAACCCAATCCAAAAATGGGCAGAAGACCTAAACAAGCAATTCTCCAAGGAAGACATACAAATGATCAAAAAGCACATGAAAAAATGCTCAATATCACTAATTATCAGAGAAATGCAAATCAAAACTACAATGAGGTATCACCTCACACCAGTCAGAATGGCCGTCATTCAAAAATCCACAAATGACAAATGCTGGAGAGGCTGTGGAGAAAGGGGAACCCTCCTACACTGCTGGTGGGAATGCAGTTTGGTGCAGCCACTATGGAAAACAGTGTGGAGATTCCTCAAAAGACTAGGAATAGACTTACCATATGACCCAGGAATCCCACTCCTGGGCTTGTATCCAGAAGGAACCCTACTTCAGGATGACACCTGCACCCCAATGTTCATAGCAGCACTATTTACAATAGCCAAAACATGGAAACAGCTTAAATGTCCATCAACAGGTGACTGGATAAAGAAGAGGTGGTATATTTATACAATGGAATACTACTCAGCCATAAAAACCGACAACATAATGCCATTTGCAGCAACATGGATGCTCCTGGAGAATGTCATTCTAAGTGAAGTAAGCCAGAAAGAGAAAGAAAAATACCATATGAGATCGCTCATATGTGGAATCTAAAAAACAAAAACAAAAACAAACAAACAAACAAAACAAAGCATAAATAAAGGACAGAAATAGATTCACAGACAGAGAATACAGACTTGTGGTTACCAGGGGGGTGGAGGGTGGGAAGGGATAGACTGGGATTTCAAAATTGTAGAATAGATTACACTGTATAGCACAGGGAAATATACACAAAATGTTATGATAACTCACAGAGAAAAAAATGTGACAATGAGTGTGTATATGTCCATGAATAACTGAAAAATGGTGCTGAACACTGGAATTTGACACAACATTGTAAAATGATTATAAATCAATAAAAAATGTTAAAAAAAATACATGGCATACAACTAGTTAACAGTGGAACTAAGATTCAAATCAAGATCTTCCTGATGCCATTGCCCATGCAATTCAATAATTCCTGAAATGAATTTTTATTCCTGGTCTGATCTAACCAAGATGAAAGGCTGACCTTGGATCATAAAATTTTGTTTAGATTAACATGAGATAAACTAAGCCCTGGTTTTATTGATGGCCGTTAACAAGACTTTGATAGACTTTCTGTAATCTTTCTTTTTTAGCAGCTTGGGAAATCTTTGCTGTAAACACTTCAAAGAGAGTACGGTTATCTCAGCTCATAAACAATTCTGTGCATATGTGCATATCTATTTGAAAGAAAGAAAGGTCAAGGTAAAAAAAAAAAAAAGCAGCGACATAGACATTATGTTATGTCTCTATGGGATCCTTCGTGTCAAGTGCCCACTGATGAAAATGAAGGTGATAAATTTATTCTCACAGTGGAGTCGGAAGCTCAGTGTCCACTGGGTGTTCATTCAGATCCCATTAATCCAGTAAGTGTGATAATTCAAGTTCTGGCAATACGAAATACCCCATTCTAATAATGTCAGAATAAAAAAGAGACAGGTTTAATAACCCAACAAGGATTTTAAATAAAACTCAGGCTGCAGAAGAACACTATTTTAGAAAATCAAATTATGCTTCAAACACATTTAACAATCCATACAGCCTACACAGATATCATGCCTACCTGTTTTCAATACTTTACTCAAATGGTTCCACACTGCTAAACGAAATTTACCTTTCCAAGAACTACCCATACCTTTACTTCTTCAAGTGCTATCTCAACTGTGAGATCCACCCCCAACATGTTGTCCTCCAACAGCCATTGCCTCTCCATGGAGGCCCAAAGGGGTCAATCCATCATTTAAATTTCTAAATCATTATGGTTCTCCTCTCTCTCATGAACTTGAAGGAAACTAACACAGTTTAAAGAAATACCATGAGCCTGCAACTGACTTCAATACTCCTTTTTAAATTAAAAAAAAAAAATTTTTTTTAAATTGAAGTACCATCAGTTATAATGTGTCAATTTCTGATGTACAGCACAATGTCCCAGTCATGTACATACATACATATATTCCTTTTCATATGCCTTTTCATTAAAGGTTAACATTCCTTTTGACCACTGCAAATATCTGATGTTCAAATAAAGACTCAGAGAGATGACACAATCATCCAAAACACATTTTTTTTTAATGTAAGGATTGAGATTTGAATCCAGATCTGGCTTCAAGTGCTATTCGTTTTAATTTTGCTATCTTGTTGCCTATGGGCTGAAACTATGCATAATTGATGTCTGTATCTAACCACAATATCACTTATCACAAGGCCCTCCACATGGTAGATTCTGGATAAAAGCAAACTAAGTGTTGAAACCCACTATCAAAAATATATGTAGTTGGTCATATCTATTCAATATAGCAGCCTTGAAGTTCTCATCTGAATATTAAAGTTGATTCTCACCACACATTGCTAGCAACTCACTGAAGTTAAAGCATACCTTCCCAAAACAAAATCCTTACTTAAATATTTTAAGATATTTAATAATTCAGGTATTTTATTACTTTAACAAACCCAGCTCTTAAGACACAATTATTCCAAATTAGTGAAGTTGGTGTGACAAGTGCTTGTGACCAATGAGTAAAGAGAGTCATTCATGATCATGCTAAGAGCCCACCAAATCCCACCAGCACTAGCTAGTATGGGTAAGACAAATGCCAGGCCACCCAGTACTTGGCATACCCTTAAATCATCCACTTATTTGCAAGAGATGCAAAAACTGTCACAGGACACTGAGATGACACTTAAGTCTTAGAATTCCACAGTCCCCTTGCAGAACTAAAATTTACAAGCCCTTTGAGGATTTGGCAAAGTCACTGACAGTGCTGAGCCCTGCTGGGAAGTGGAGTAACAGTGCCAGAAAATTAAGAGCACCACTCCAGGGGTGTAGGCAAGCCTGTAACTAGTCTGACAAATCTAAGGCAGTGGATGATAGCAACTAACAGCACCCTCAGGATCTCTGTAAATGCTGTTTTCTAGAATCCAGGAGTACTGCTTGAGGTTTACCATATACAGTAACACATACCTCCCCATAACCACACACAAATACAGACCAGCACTCACTCTTTCTACCTGTCTTTTCCTCTCTTCCTCTTCCTCTGTCTCTTTCAGCCATGTTGAAAAACCAAGTTAGATGGAAAAGCAAGCCTAGAGCACACAGAATTTCTGCAAACAAATGAGGGTAATATTTTCTAGAGAAACCTTAATTAGGATCCATTGAAAAATGGACTAATTCAAAAGCTGGCAAAGCTAAGTTTATCTACTAGATTTTCAGGAGCATTAAAGAAGAAAAAATATCTAAAGGCACAGAGTGCAGTGCCTGGCACAGCATGTAATGCTCAATAATTGTTCAATAAAGAAACAAATGGATGAAGGTACAGTACTGAAGGAGTTTAATGTACAGTTCTGTTTGTTTTATATCCTTTGGGTGATTGATTATCTAACACTGAGTTAAAATAACAAAGGCAGAGAATATTTTAACCAGTCGTGTTTGTCTGCTAATATTTCTCCTCCCTTTGATGAAAACTGATTGTGTTGTTCGGGTCCTGCATTACAATATGTGGCATGAATAAAAACCAACTTTTTTTTTTTTAAAACAGATCAAAAAGCAGAAAAACCTAAATTCCTAAGACAAAGTTGTTGATTCAATAATAATGAGATCCTCTATCTTCCCGAATCTTAGATAGATGCATTAGAAATTTTAACTTCATGTGATATATAACTTGTAAAAATGGTTTGTATAGGCAACATATTTATTCTCTTCTTCAACCAAGGCCAGCCAGCTATGGGGAATTTAGGTCTGATGTGGTGATTCCATGAAGCCTTCAAGCACCTGGCTATGGATCTGAAACTCATCATCCAAGGTGACTGCTAGAGCTCCAACCATCATATCCATGTTTCAAACAGCATAATCGAAGAAGGAAAAAGCAAATAATGACAAATAGAGGTCAAGTATTTCCCTATACAAGACTCAGAAATCCCATGACACTTCCATTTTCATCTCATTAAGGAGAACTCAGTTACTGAGATAAGACTAGATGGGAGAGGTACGCTTTGTTCATGATTAGTCTGTGGCTAGCCAAGAATTTGAGGTTTTCTAGGTTTTTAAGGAAGAAGGGTAAAACAAATCTTGAGGTAGCCAAGTAAATGTCTTGACAACAACTAGCATAGCATATTATAGAAAGTTTGCAACTTGGGAACTTCATTCCACCAGGACGACATCTTAAAATGTAAACCTACACTTCTGGCTTTCACTTGGATGGGAAAGTTGGAGACTCACACAATGAAACTGTGGCCGAGGTGAAGCTTTACACAACAAGCCTTCTGTCACCCATGTTCATTGTAAGGGAAAGCATCACTTAGGCCGAGAATGAGAATGGTCAGCTGGTAAATTCATGCTATTTGTGTCTTTGCTTCTTTGTCCAAAAATCACGTATTAGATTTCCTTTTTAAATGCCTATTTAGAGTAAGTTTAATTCAGTTAAGATGTTCTGGTTGGGTAACAAGATTTAAAATTGAATATTAACTGCTAACCTAATCATTCTGCATAGAACAAAGTTTTCAGAAACCGCCCACTCCCGACACACACATATACACTTAATTCCCTGAATTTCATCATTCTTTATAAGCCAAGGATAGAACTAATGGTTACTCAAGGAGCATACAGTTTCCAGGTATTTGAAATAATCTATATAATTTAAAAATCTTTTATATTACCTTTATTGTCTCTAAGAAAACAACTACATGTTTATAGCTTCTACACAGGAGATAATGTGTGATAATGGAATATAAGTGCAAAATAATACTGCAAATTACAGGGTTTTGGACTTGCTTCTGCCTCTAACTTATCCTATTCCTTGGGCAAGTTATATAAACTCTCTGGGGCCTGTTTCCTTACCTGTAAAATCAAGAGGGTGAGTTAGTTTCCTTTGGGCTCTTTCAGCTATCAAACCCCACGGATACATAGATTTTTTTGTTGTCACTTTCAATCAAGTTTAATATTCTTCAAGAATCCATCTTTTCACCTCTGGATCATTTTGAATGTCTTAAATTTATGTCTATACCTCATGGAGTCAGCAAAGAATCTATTTTTAGCAATTTCCCAAAGGAACTGAAAGAGTGTCTCCTCTTTGGCTCATTACCTCTGAGAGCCTGTTCACTGATGCCTGCTGCTTTTACACTCTGCGCCCAGCTCCTGCCTGTAATTGTCACCAAGGTCAAACAGGTTCATCACCTCTGTCAAACGAGGGAATCAAAATGAGTTTTCTCAAGTTGAAAACTGACTTGGATTTTGGTCCCTAGGGGTGGAGGTTATGCAACACTGACTAAATAAGGAAAAGCCACACTAAACAAGCTACAAAACACACACGCACCCAGGAGCTTAGTAGTTGCACTTTCATTTCTACCTCTTTCAAATTAAGATTCTTGGTAGGAGGAAACTGCAGCTGCCTCCAGACATAGGGTACCTGTGCTGATACTGGAGGAAGCCAAGCAGGTCCTTGGGTTCTTACATATTGGTTGTCTTTCTATGAAGTCACAGGCCTGGTATCCCAACTGGAAGCTCAGTGAGACACAGAGGTGGACATAAGAATGAATTAGAGGCGGATGAGTCCAGTAATGGTCTGGGTTTCCTTCAATAGTCAAGATAAAGTAGACTCTGCTTCCTATTTCATCGATGCTAGACCGTGACTCTGTAATAAAGCTTGATACAGTCTCAAGCTCGTGCCGGCCATGCCACAGGCACTCAGCTGAGATCTCCACAATCCTGGCAACACCCAGTCTCCCTCTTGCACTATCTCTAATCTATCTCTGTGAACCCAACTTATTTCCTCCTTTGACTTCTAGATTTGAATTGAAAACTTCTCTAGAATATTGAGTCCCAGTTTTATTTTTCTCAGATGTTGCTTTCTGCTTGTAGATGAAATCAGGGGAAAGCTGTGACTATTCCCAGCTGTCTCAGTAATAAACAGACATTTCACTCTGTAATTTGAAGTTTTTAAATTGATTTTCAAATTGATTTCCTAGGTAGAAATGTAAATCCTTGAGATTCTTTTTTAAGTAAAGCCTTTGGTGCCCTTTGTAGTAAAAAGGAAAAAAAAAATTTAAGATTTCTGTGTGATAAGGATCAAGCCAGATATATGATAAATAGTCTGTCTTTAACTTTTGCATCAGGTAAATTACGAACCTGTTTTACAGGTGATGAAGCTAAGATGTTAGAAGGTTATATAAGCTTAAGGTTACTAAGCCCATAAAGGAGTATAACCATATTTCAAATTCAAGTGTGGCTTGAAACCTGGACTCTTGTTATCAGCTTGTTTATGGTAATTTTAACTTGCTTATCTAATGCCAGTTAGCCAATTAGGTTGACCTTTGATGATATCACCAGCTCCCTGTCCACTACTTGTTCCTTATGCCAGTCTGGTATTGCTGACAATTCTCTGGACTCTCTTCACTTCTCCCTGATGTTAACACACTCAGGGTCCTGTATTTAACTCTTCCTGTGATCTTCTGGGCCAGTATACTTGGCCTAAACACTTGGAATCACTCTGCCTTGTTGGTACTTCGTGCTATCTCAGAGAAGAACTCCTACGAAGTCAACACTTTCCACCAAGCCATGACTATGACCTAGCCTTCATCAGCCAGGACCGTACTGAATCAAGGACCTGAGCAGCTGAAAAGTGGGACAATTTACACACTGGCTATATACCTTCTCTCTTTATTTATTTTTATTTTTTTTAATCTTTTAAAAATGTTTTTATCCCTATTTATTTATGTCAAGGATGTCAATTTGTCAAGATTCAGGTTTTCTTTTTAGTCATTGCTTTTGGAAAGCCAAGAAATTTTGCAGACTCTGATGCAGCTGAATATCATCAACTAGAAAAATCATTTTGGGGAAAAGAATTGATACATTTCACTCCTTTTTTATCTGTGTTGAACCGCAAAGGGTGGAAAATTGAATCATATGCTACTATCCAGCGAACAAATGTGTCCATGCTAGCAATGCTTTATGATGGCTTTTCAGAGCTGTAGCAAGTCCAATCCACGATTAAATACAAATTTTAACCTTCTTGCTTCACACAGAAAATGAGATTTGTGCTGTGGACTTTTTTTTAAAATGTTGAACCCGGCAGAAAGTCTCATCTTGCCATCCAGTTTTCCTTTCCACTATTTCTACTTGCATTCCATTAACATAATGTTGAAAAATGGAAACCACTAAATTTTTTTTTTATAACTGAGCAGTAAGAGAAATGGAATTTCCTGTACTCTTTTCAACTGCCTATTACTTTAGGATTGGGTCAGTATGGAACATTGAATGATTATAAATTGATTTTTTCTTGAGCATACAGTCTTTCCATACCCCCTATTTTGAATCAGATGTATTATATGAGGAGCAAAGCATTCTGAAATGTATATTACCATTATGTGTAAACTCATATATCACTGAAAAGTGTGTACGTGACATCTAATAAGCATCTTGCCTCTTTTGAAAGTCTCTTACTTAATAAGTCTTATCTAACATTCTATGTAGACATAGTTCCCTGCCACAATTCACACTGCAGAGAGATTAATGCCCTAATCCAGCTCTAAACAAAATTTCTTTATAATGTTAAGACATCCTGATTTGAGAACAGGCATTTTAGAAAAGTCATGTTTAAATAGTTAATGGAAGTTCTGACATATCCAGCCTCAAAAAAATAGCACACTTGTATTGGCTCAAGATATTCAGATATCGAATGGATGTATTCAGGAATTTACATAAGAAATTTTCTTTCAGGGTCACAAGAGTATACATTTAATGAGTTCCTGTGGATTGTGATAGTGTTGTAGAGTCCAAGTTGTGGGTGAATGTATATTTTTGCTCAAAACTATATATATCAAATCAAATGTGTAAAAAAAAGAGTGTGTGTGCACTGATTGGAATGCTGGTGGGGATACGAGTTAATTTCTGTGAAATAACCTACTGAAATGGCTCAATCATCTTAAAAAAAAAAGAAAACAACAACCAAAAAGCACCCAAAAACTGAAAATGCATTTACCATTAACCTGGCTGTCAGCCTGTGATCAGGTGCATCATTACTCTCTTGCTTCAATCATGAATACATTTACTTACTGAAATAGCCCTGAAGGGCTCTAGGCTTTTAACTTACAGTGGAATAGATCTGTCTGAGCCTAAAAAGAAGATAAGTCACAGCTTTGGGAGCATGGCTGCAAGTCATGTATTTTCTTTTTTAAACATATGGGGGCTTATTAGGACAGAGAGATACCTGGAGAAGGCTCCCTGACCTACCAACCTCACCCTGGCCAGAAGCATATCAATGAAGCTCTATGAAATAGTCCTGGTAATACATCCTGGTGGCTGACAGGGTCCTCCTAGAACAAGCCTCTCCATACACAGATGAATGGAATGGTCTGGTGCTGAGAAGTCCGGGTCCCAAGAGCTAGGACAGGACAGGACATCCTCGTATCCCACCTCAGCCAGTCTGGATTGGAAAGATCTGGGACAAAGGCTAGGTAACAAAAAGGCCTCTGATCAGAATATAAAACTAATTGCAATAAAAAAAGTAAGAAGATTTCTAACGATAGTGTCAAAGCTAGAAATAGGGAACAAAGACAATAACTTAGTACCAGGGAGAACTGGTCTCTCAGCTTTCTTTTCTGCACTATCATCCCCCTTTCTCCATGCCTTTCTCCACATTACTCAGTCATCTGTTTGAGAATCACAGACTGTGACCAAAAGCAACCTGTCTTGAGTGATGATCCATCCAGAGAAGGGTGAAGCCTGTTTAAAGAAAACAGTGACTGGAACATTCATTTTCACCGAGGCCGGTGTTCTCTGCATGGTCCTGCACGAACACGGATGAATCCTTGTTCTCTGACTTCCACTCGGCTAGTTCCTTGTGGTTAAGTGAGTCTTTCTGAACAGAACAGACTGTTCTTCTGCTTTCCTACTCCCAATCTCTTTCCAGTCCAACATCATCTTCTAAGACACCAGATAACAGTCTTTAATGTCTAGCCATTCATGCCCTCAAACACTCTAGTCTCAGCAAAAGCTGCAAGTCTGGCTGATGCTGCTCGTCTCCATGCGTCTTGGGTTGGGCTCCACCAGAGGCAGGTCCCAGGTGGATGATTCAGCACTGCTGATACGCATTAAGGAAATGCTCCCAGGAGGAACTAGGAAAGGAGTGCAGAGGGTCAGAATAGAAGGGGGGGAGCCAAAGAAAGCTGTGATTTCAGGGAAGTCCCAGATGCAATGTGATGTTCAGTGGAACTTTGAAGAAGGAATTACACCTGAGTTTGTCTCACCTTGAGGCAAAGAAGATGGGCTTTTGTACTCTCCCATCAGTCCTTGGTTATGGGATACCCTGCATTGGAGGGGGTGCGGGTAATAAAACTCTCAAGTACTTCTGGACCTTCCCTGGATTATGGAGTTTCCTGTGGCCAAATGCAGCCTCAGAAGTTCCACATGCTTGCTATGAACCACGAAGCACACAGAAGCTGAGTGATGAGTTCAAAGAGGTGAGAAAATAGATCTCATGAATGTGAGTTGGGTACCAACCAAGTTCCACTATTAGGTGTATTTCATTTTCAGAAAATAATATGATTTCCAGGTGACTGAAGAGTTGGGGGTGCATACCATGTTATAATCTTTAATGTAGTTATTGTATTCTAATCCAAATTTTCCAGAGGAGAACCTGGGTCTAAAGTGGGAAGTCAGTTTCCCTAAGTCACATGGCTTAGATCAGGACCCACATGCTGAACTGAATTAAGAATCACCTAGTTCCTTGGTCTACTCTCCATGTGTGATGCTTGATATCCAACAGATAGGTATGTAGCTGCCACAGACACTATTTAGAACACTGAATGGCAGTGATGTCCATATGGCATGAGCAAGAGTTAATCATGTCCCAATCTTCTGATTAACTCCTACTGTTTCATTTCAGTGGGACACAGACAGCCTGAAACGAAAGTGTATGTCAAAATAAAGCCCTTGATTCTAAGACAACAGCTGATTTTGAGAGCAGTTGATTCTTAGTGCATATTTCTTTTCCTTTTTTTTTTCCCCATCACAAGTTTTAACAATTGGATCAGACTATACATGATTAGACATGGTCTGTTCCAAACAGGAATACTGATTAATCATATGCTCTACCCTGTTTTTACAATAAAAATAAGCACTTGTTTATATAAACAATGATAGACGCAAAATTTCTAGTGATTCCCATATCTTTTTCCAGTCCTTATCTTCAGGATTTATATTCATTGTAAATAACAGAATGTGAATTTGCCTTTTACCAGAATTATATTTCTGTCATGGCACAGATTTGCTTGTTTCTATCTAAATTATCAAAATTTGATTATATTCCCTGTTAAACTTTTCCTGCTTCATTATTCTGCGTGTTTATGTCTGCTTGTCTATTTCTTTAAAATATTATTTAGAATTTTAATTCAGTTTGCCAACAACTTGGTACCTAAATAAATTTGATATATCCAAGGGAAAAAATGGTAGACATACAGAGATAGATCTTTGTGCAGAAAAGGCTGCTCTGGAATGACAGTAGATCAGAGCTACACTAAAATGAGTACCATGTTTATTCAAGTAAATGGTAGGTTTAGCACCTTTATAGAAACTAGAATGAGATTTGATAAATTTAAGTAACTTTCTGTGGATAGCCAGAACTGTCACTTGCATTACTGGAACAAGACTGATTACTTTAATTATATTTTTAGGCTCAAGTCTGTCTACAAAATGCTTGGAATTGGTCTCATGCAGGATGCATGGTTCATAGAGTCACCAGGTTTAGAGAAGAAAGGAACTTTAGGGTCTCAAGCCCAGCAGATCCCATAGTCCATGTAGGCAAACTGAGATTCATAAATAAGAAAACTTTCCCATAGGGACATAACAAATGTGTTGTCATCAGAAATTTTACAAAGAGGGGCCTTTAGAAAATGTATTGCTAATATATAATGATAGACTTTACCATATTCCACCAGGATTACTAAAACATCAAACCAATTTTAGGTTCATTCTCCTCCAATCTAATTTCCATACTGTACCAACTTTGGTTTAAATTCTTTAATGGCTTTATTTGTATTTACTGTGGCTCTTTCTTATCATGTACCTCTGTCCCTCTCTTATTCCTCCTCCTAACACTACCCACCATCCCTCTGTTCCAAATATACCGAAGAACACATACATACATCAAAAATGTTTAACGCTCCTTCTTACATCCATGCTTCTACTGGCTATTCTCTCTTATAAACACTTTCTATCTTCTCTCTGGCTTTATCTAGTTAAGATAAATCTAATAAACACAGAAATGTTTCTGCCCTTTGTGTTCTCACAACTCCTGCTTATAATTTCTACCAGAGAGTATACTATTGTGATATTCTGTTGACATTCTTTTTCCATCAGTAGAGTGTATTTATCCCCAGAGCAGAACTCCTGTCTAATTCATCACTGGAACATAGTACCTGGCACATATGAAACATTCAGTAAGCATGTTGATTACTGAAAATATAAAAATGATAACATACACACTGTTAATGTAACACTGCTCTCTGGAGGGTCCAAAAGAGTCATTTGAAAGTGACCATGAAATCTGTGGGTTATGGGTAACAAGTTTGATTAATAACCCTCTGACTCCTCTCATTCATTTTGTTTAAAATCTCCTGGTCTTTTGGACTTTAGTGGTAGACGATTCAGATTGTGAATCTCATTGTGACACTGCGAAATACTGACAAACCCTACTGGTAGACTGATGGGTGCTTAAAGGCAGAAAAGTGTTGTGATATAAATATATATATGGTATCATGCATTGTCCAGGATACTTCTGGTGCAAGCAACAATCAGCCAGTTGGAAAAAGAGAACCATTGGCTTATCTGATTGGCAGGCCTAGAGTTGGCACAAAGAAAGTCATTGCCATATTGAGCACTTCAAGTGGTATTCTTGGTGTTTGCTCTCCTCTCTCAACTCTTGATGGTCTTGGTTACTTTTACTTCTTAGATGGGATCTCTCCACGTGGTGGAGATGATATGCCTCCAAAAGCCCACATTTATCTACTCTCAATTTAGGAACTACAGCAGAAAGATTCAATCTTCCTGCTATCTGTGACACAATCTTCCCAAGGAAAATCCAACTAATACAGCTTGGGCTATACCAACCATCCCAGATCACACACCTATCCCTTGTTGTGTAGCAGGTGAAGAAAAGGCAGTCCTTATAGTCCTCTAAGACCACAATGGTTGAGATGAGGAGTGTTTCAATTTAGGAACAGATAAAGGGTGGTGTCTCACTAGGTTTGTCTGATGACTGATCAAGTGCCTGACATGTATGTTGAAAAAAAATGTGCAAGGAGAGGAAATAAGACCACAACTATCACCCTCAAATTGATCAAGTATTTATGACCTTGTCTTTAATTGGTGCAGACCCTGTGCTGGACACTAGGATTAGAATGGTTCTGCTTTCAAAGGGACTAACATCGGAGATAAGGAATCCAAAGACAAAAGATATCTTTGTTCCAATAAAAAATTCCTGAGGCCCACAAATTCTTGTGAGTGCAGTCCCCACTGCTACACGTGTACAGTCACAAACACACACAAAGTGGATTTCTGCACTCATCCATAGGAGTCACATAATATCACAGAGAAAGTGCCCTATCATAAGTGAGGTTGTTTAGTTTAATAAACATACACCACCTTGTCAATCATCCAAATGCCTACCTAGGCCTATGATCATCCTTTTATTTAGTACATATTGAACTGTCACTTATTTATTTATGTTTTTAGACTGTGATGATGTCAATGAAAGCTACCCAAGGAGATACAATGATTTCATACTGAGATATGTTTAATATAACAGACATTGGTTTGGAAACAGAGGAACTAAAGAATATAAAATCCTAAGCTGGTTATTAAAATGGACCTAGTGTCAGTTCTATCTATCTTATGTTACCATGAGAAGTCATTTTATCCCTAACTGGTCCTGTTCTCCATCAGCAAAATGAGGATAATCATATCTGCTTAATGGGGTTGCAATCAGCAAGGTACAGAACCAGTAAAAGAGTGAAAAGAGCTACTACACTGGTTGTGTGTTTGTGGATTAGCAATGCTTTTATTAATTTCAAGATTCTGGATAAAATTTTTAATTAATCTTTTCTCTCATCTGTTGTTTATGTCTTGGATGTTCCTAGTGCAGACTTACAAATGTTCTTTATCATGTTTCTCTTTCTGGAAATAAGTGAAATGCAGAGAGAGAGAGAGAAATAAGGGGAAAATATAGGGTAACTCTTATGCATCTAGGGCACATGAGGCGACAAGTATTATGCACCATCGTTAGTATTATTTCTACTGAAAGCCCTTGGAGATGTGACGAAGTGCTAATCATACTCCCTCAAAGATTGACCTAATCACAGAATGTCTGTGCTGGAAGGGCCATTAGAAGCTCAGGACACAGAAGTGCACAGTACACCTCTTGGGGTTCTCTTTTCTAGTTCTCATGGAGGACATCTCCTTTACATACTCTCCTTTACCGTCAGTTTCCATTCTCCATCCAGGGCTTCAGGCAGTATGATTCTGCCTTTAGAGAGCCAAACAAATAATGGCAATCTGCAATACCAAACTGCTCCAGCTTGCACATGGTATAGATGAGAATTCCGATACATGGAAGATCCATTGCCTAGAGGACAACCACAAACCAGCACAACAGCAGAAGCAGAATCAGAGTTACGATAGAGGCTTTCTTGATTCCCATTTATGAGGAAAGGGATTTAAAACCACGTCACAAAACCAAAGCAAATGTTAGGAACAAAAGTGCATTTGGTGACCTTCAGATGTTTGTTCCATGGGGCATCAGAGAAAAATCCTAGCCAGCTGCTGCACTAGAATATCTTGGGTAGCAATGTCTTTGCTGGTTACGGAAAGAAGAGGCAAAGGATATACTGTAAATAAACCATGTAGGAAGGAATGATGGTCAGTTATGATTTGTCTGAGAGGAAAGTAAGCTCCACTTTTTTTTTTTAAGTTTCTCTCTGCCGAGGGGTTTTCTAATAAATTGAAAACATGATTTAATTGCAACATGGACTTTCTGAGAAGAAGAAAGTGATCTTGATAATAGGTCCAAGTCAATGTTTTATAATAATAGTGTTTTTTAACTTTGTTTTTTTTTTTTTTTTGCCTCTGTTAGAGGCAGAAACTGTTCCAGGTAGCATCCAAATATCACATATCAGCCTAACATTTGCCCTATTTTACAAATTTACAGATTGCACAAATGACTAAGTCTTAGATTGGAGAAGTGTCTCATCCAGGGTCACTTAACTGGTGGCAGAGCCAAGGACAGAGCACTGATCTACGTGATTCTGATGTCTATGCCCTCCCTAACAGGAATAAAGCACTGAATCTTCACTCACTCTCTCCTCCTTTTTCTTCTTTTGTGCACAGAAGACAAACTTATAAAGTGTTCAATTACAGTGCATTTTAAATACCATTTTAAATGATAAATTCACGACAGCACAAATTTATTTAGATTCAAAACATGTTGATAGTAAAGGATACCTACAGGTTCCACCTCTTGGTTGCTTAAGACCAAGTAAGAGATTACGGGTTGAAATTCTTTTCAGGAAAATTTGGGATTTTGGGTTTTGCAAAATATAAGTATTTGAATAAACAAAAAGTTACAAAATCGTTAGGTACTATATATATACTATGAAGTTACCTATTTTATACATTATTTTGTATGTATTACCATATAAACATTATTAGGTTGTTGTGATTTATAGAATACCTCCTCACTAGCATACGTTCATAGAACTGGTTTGAGTTTGCAGATAAGGCAATGCAAAGTTCATGGGCTCAGATGTCATATAGCTCTACACACCTAACCCATGTGAGAAATTCTCTTCTGTAAATGGGAACAATGATGACTGCATTGAAGAATTATATATATACGTGTGTGTGTGTGTGTATGTATATATATATGAAGTTAGATAAAGTATATAAAACATCTCGTTCTTAATGTATATTAGCTATCTTTTGGTTTTGAGCAGGGATTCTGAAGATAGATGAGAGAACTGAAATCTACAGAAACTGAGAAATGTTGCCCCAGAGAATATAACCAGTCCATTCACAATTTTATCTGTGGTATGTTGTCTCTAAATATTGCTAAATTATTTGCTAAATTGGAAGGCACAAATTAGGCTTTATTAACACTCCCTGAACCACTGGCCAAATAGTGGTGCTTTGAAAATATTTTAACTCTGTCAGTTTTTATCAACTGATCAGCTATAAGCAGTTTCTTAGATTAAATGAGATCAAATGGGACTTGAGGCTGTCAGATTTCCATCCGGCTGTTTCAATCATCATTTAAACTGTGTTTCTGGGTATACAGCAACACGTTAAATTGCTAGACAATACATGCAGAAATGATTTATGCTGAATTTTAAAAATTAGTTGAGGAGGGGGTGGTTCAAAGTGGTATCTTTTAAAATGAAGCATAAACTTTATATTGATATCTCCAAATATTGTTAATGACAAATGGAATTCAACCTGCTCTCCTTGCGTTTCTAAAACCTTCTATGCTTGTCTGTACCTCAATAATAGATCTTCTTAGCTCAATAAGGGTAAATTGGGAATTTGGGATTTGCAGATACTAACTACTACATATAAGACAGATAAACAGCAAGGTCCCACACTATAGCCCAGGGAACCATATACAAGCTCACAATGAAAAAAAAGATGAAAAGGATAAATATATATATATATATATATCTGAATCACTATGCTGTATACCAGAAATTAACAAATTATAAACCGACTATATGTCAATAAAAAGTAAATAAGCATATTCATTTGCAATAATGGAAATGATTTTGCCACTGGTATCACCCAGCACAGTTCTGCTAAGACGACTTCTTTCAGTTCTTAAAGCCAAGTTTTAATGCCCCCACCTCTTGACCAGCCTCCTATTCTGGTTGCCCAAAGGCCATGTTTCCCTCCTCCAAACTCCCACAGTGTGTTTCTCCCTCTCTTTTATATAAGGTAGTTTTTACCTCTGAAGATAGTTATTTGTCTGGCTATCTTCTCTCCCTTAACAGAACATATAGGAATTGAGAATTGCACATCTCTAGAATCCTGAGGATTGTTAAACAGCATGGGTATACAGAGAGATAACTCGAATGTCCCCTCCTTTCTCCCTCAAGGTCATGTAGACAAAAGACAGTTTATACGATTTATCTTTAGATTTCCCAATGCTCAGAAACAGGACCAAATGCAGTCAGTATTTGGACCACATGAATCCTAAAGTGTGGGATAGCATGAAGTTTCCTATTCCTCAAAGGTGTTTTCTGTTCTAATTCGTTAAGGCTCACCATGGTTTTAGCACATATTCCTCAGGATTGTTCACTTCCTAAAAGAACTGCAATAGAAGTATTCTTTGAGATAAAATAGATCCTAAAAAAATCAGTAAAAATCTTTTTAAGGGGGAGAGTATAGCTCAAGTGCTAGAGTGCATGTTTAGCATGCACAGGGTCCTGGGTTCAATCCTAAGTACCTCCATTAAAATAGCTAAATAAACCTAATTATCTCTCCCCCAAAAAACAACATTTTTAAAAAATAGTTACAAAAAAATCTAGTTCATCCTTTAAAACAATGCAATACTCATGTTATGATAACTCACAGAGAAAAAAATGTGACAATGAGTGTGTATATGTCCATGAATAACTGAAAAATTGTGCTGAACACTGGAATTTGACACAACATTGTAAAATGATTATAAATCAATAAAAAATGTTAAAAAAAACCAATGCAATACTCTGCAAACTTTGACTATGAGAACATAGAAGCATATTAATTACAAAACAATGTTTTTATAATATGTTATTAAGTTATAAAGCATATTAAAAACAGAATATACACAATGGTCTTGTTTTCTTCAAAAAATAAACTATAAATGTATGTGAGTATGAATATTCACTAGACTATTTAAGGGCACAGTATTGGCATGCCAGGATTGGATGTTTACTAACCAGAGAAACTTACTTACTAGCTAAATATTATGAACTAGAGAAAGGTACTTCATCTCTATTTGCTTCATTTTTATTATTTTTAAGGTATAAATACTAAAAATACCTAGGTAGGGAGGTGGAACTTCATCCAGGAAGAAAAAGTATTGCAGACAGAAACTTAGCAGAAGAACATTCAGTAAATATTTGATATTTCATATATACACTGAAAGCATATTTTAATAATCATGGCTGTAAACACATATTTAGGTGGTCAGTCTTGGCATTTTACTTTTGTTTCTCTTTCTAGCTTTTCTAACATTCTCTAATGAATTGGTGTTACTCTTCCAACCATAAAAATGCTTATAAAAAATAGCCTCTTTAAATTTCTTTCATTCCACTTCCACTGAGGACCTGCATTGGTTTTTATCAGGGCTACATGGGTACGTGGAAAATATGTTACTCAGAAACATACCATAAAACACCTTCTGATGTAAAATTCAAGCTCATGTGATATTAAAGTGATCTGCAAGCAAGTGTCAGTCCAACTTTAGAAAAGACCAAGAATATCTAGTTTCTAGATATCTAATGGGCACCAGATGCCACAATGAAGTGAGCAAACTGTTCCTTAAAGGATCCTACTATGTAGCAGGCAGGGCAGTCTATTCAGGGCAGTCCCAGCTTACTAAAGGGAAAAATCTTGACACACTTAACTTCCCCAGGGGCTATGGATCATGTTTTGTCCTCTAACACCAAGAGCATCCTGCACTATAAATTCACCAAGGAGACAGTCAATAAACATTTGCTGAATGAGTGCTTCATGAACAAATATTGGGAGAAAATCATAGATTTAAAGAGGCATCAAATCTATAATGTTGACTGTGTTAGAGTTCTATTTTTAAAGCAACTCTTTCAAGATTTTTGGACTATTCATCCAGGCAGCTGTCCATTTCCCATATGACCAAGCACATGGAACTACAAGACATACGGCCAAGGTTAAATGGGCAGTTTTCAGCTCTACAGTCCAGTGAATATGATGCATCCAGCAAAGGCTAGTGGTAGGAATTCAGTAATCTTGGCTTTCCCATCACTAAGGCAACCTAATAAGAGGAGCTGTCCCTGAATTAACTTGCAAATAGGAAATGGTCCAAAAGCCTTTTTTTTTTTTTAAATCTCTATCTTTATAATGTACACATACACACAGTTATCTGAAAGTATTGATTGATTGCTTTAACATTTCTGTGGGGTACTTAAAGGTCTGGATTTCTGTGATGGTCAATTTTATGTGTCAACTTGACCAGGCCATGAGATACCCAGATATTTCCTTAAAACATATTTTAGGGATATGTCTGTGAGGGTGTTTCTTGAGATTAACACTTGAACTGGTGGACTCTGGAAAGTAGATTATACTCCCTAATGAAGGTGGGTATCACCTAATCCACTAAAAGCCTAAATAAAGTTGAAGGCTGAATAAGAAAGAATTCTTTCTTTTTGCCTTACTATCTTGGAGTTGGGGCATCAGTCTTCTTGTGTTTGGATTCAGACTCATTCCTTTTATATATATATGGACTATAATTGTTAATGAATGCAAAAAACACGTGAGTAATGAAATGTGTTAAAATTGTTATGACAACTGAATTGAATAATCAAGAAAGTCCTGAGTCTTGAAGTTCATTTGCATGCTTTGTATCAGAATTTTCAAGTTATCTTTCTTTGTTACGAGGGATAGCATATCTGGTTTTGAAGTTTTCCGTTATTTAGAGATTGTGTTCTCCAAGGAACCCCAAGATATCCATTCTGAGTCCAGATGCTCAGAGAGCGGTGTCCTGGCCTATTTTTAAGCCTAAGCTCTCTCTCATTTATATAGGTATCTCCGGCTTTTTGAAAAGAAACAGACATATAGATATACTGAGAAAATATCTGTTGCATAGCCAAAGTAGCTTTCTTTTTGTTATTAATCAAAACTTGTTGAGACTGAGTGTTTACTTAACATCTTTTATAAACATCTTTTATAATGGAATTGAAATAATACCCTGTATTATGTATTATTGCATTTCTGGTTTGGCCAACATCCCTACTAAGGTTTCTTTCTGTCATGCATATTCCAGCCCAATTACCCACTCTAGAGAGAGATTTTTTTTTTTTCCCTAGGTTAAATTATTTGCTATCTAAATACGAATAAGAATGTGGACAGAGGAGGAGGAGGCAGAGGAAGAAGAGGGGATGAAGGGACGGAGAGAAATAAATTTCCTCAGTCACTAAACTAGTAATTATGATATCAGTCTTCATTTATTTTAGGTGCCTTGGTCCATTTTAGGTGCTAGGAGGCAGTCAGTAATTTGGTAAAAGAAAAATAAGCTCTGAATTCTATCACATACAAAGAGAATTACCACTGTGAGCACGCACAGTACGCCAGAGAATGTCTGGAGACATTTTAACATGGAGCATAACAGCTATTTTATTGAGTGCCAAAACTGTACAAGTCTGTTGTTTATGGGTACAATATCCAAAACTTTCACCATTTTAATTTTCACCATTTAACTTTCACCAAATCATTTTAATTCTTACTCTTTTGCTAAGTAAATGGAAAAATCATAGTGGTTACTATAATGTTAAGCTCATATGTCTAGAAGTTGCTAAGATCAGTTTTGAATATGTATCATTTTGTTGTCAAAACCCAATTTCATTACATCATATGAACTTCTTGTTTTCGTACTTGCTCAATCTTCATACTTTAATGCCTTCAACAGCATAACGTCATTCTTTAATTATTGGCAATTTTTTTCACTGGCAAACTCACCAAGATGATGACTTGCCTGTGTAGCTTTTGAAGGAGGACTAATAAAATGGCCACATTTAGGCTAAGTGATTGCTTATTCTTATGCTTGCCCTTGTTGCCGAGTCCAAACTCATTCTGCTCGCTGCACGACAGGCCAATAAATCGGAAGACGAGGTGTTGGGGCAAGGAATGGTGACTTTATTCGGAAAGCCGGCAGACCGAGAGGATGGCAGACTATTATCTTAGAGAACCATCCTGCTCTAGTCAGAATACAGTCTCCTTTTATACAAAAAATAAAGGAAAGGGTGTGGCTGTTGTTGTAATCTTCTTGCTGCAGGCATTCTTTGTTCTTGCAGCCATCCCCATGGGCTAGGTCATGGTGTCCCTGTAAACCTCCAATAAAACAAAGGTTATTCTCTACTACATCTTTAGACCCGTTAACAAACCTGACTGACTGGTTACTACTCACAGCTCCAGGCCCATTGTCAAAACTAAAGCTTTTGATCTTACTGTTTCTACTTTATTCCAGTCATCAAAAGCCACAGTCATACTTGGTCTTTGAGTCTATCTCCAGGGAGAAGGTAACAGAACTGTAACCTTCCAAAGTAAGCTAAATACCAAGACCACACCTTGGGCACTTACAAGATAAGAAGATCCAAAAAAGTGACAATCTCCATATAATTGGTCGCCTGGAGGCATCATGATGCCACCCTAAGTCTTAGGAATCTGTTGATTGTTTATTGTTTGAGCTATGGCTATATAATCACCCGGCCCCAT
The DNA here is from genome assembly GCF_009834535.1 of Camelus ferus. NCBI lineage: Eukaryota > Metazoa > Chordata > Mammalia > Artiodactyla > Camelidae > Camelus > Camelus ferus. Next base: position 41,097,725 of record NC_045704.1, read on the forward strand.
CCTCAAGGTGAGTTCACAGTTTTGAAGGCACTAGCCTACTGTGAGTCCCATTTGCCCAGCAAAGTAATAAAGCTGCCTCTTTTGTTCTAAGCTCCAAGACCCAGTCTCTGAGTTATTTGGCTCAACAGGGATGGGGGCCAATATTTCGGAAATACTTCGACGTTGAATCTTTCTTTAATGTCCTTTTATTTTGTTTGCTGAGCAATTAATAGATTAATTTGCTAGAAAATGTCAAAAAAAAAAAAATAGAAATGTTAAGAAAAGGTGTGTGCTCCTTTGCCAGAGTTTCAGAGTGATGTCATATAGAGTGTTCAGGTCTGAGACAGGAAGGGGGCAGGGCACAGCCATTCAAGGAATGCCGCACCAATTAACATCAAAATGGTGAAAGATTCAACCCCCAGTAGGCCTTGAGGCTCAATCTGGTGGGAGATTTGACTTCTAGCAGATCTTTAGCTTCATTATACGTTCATTGTAATATATTAACATGGTGAATAACACGCCCACAGTCACCATGGCAGTCCCAAGGCTAGCCACAAAAGGTCAAAAGTGGGAAATGGCCAACTTCCTGGGAATCCTAGCCCCTTTCCCAGACTAGTTAGACTGGTCCGTCCACTTATTAGCATATGAAGCCACCAAGCCCATAAAAACTGACAACACGTACCTCGAGGCTGCTGCCCCCTCTCTCTCCCTCTTTGGAGAAGGCCCACACTCTGTCTATGGAGTGTGTACCTACTTTTAATCTGACCTTCCTGCACAAAGCCAAGGACCCACACTTGGCGGGGCACGTCTAAGGGGCTCAGCCAAAGCCTGGGACACGGCCCTCACATCCCACATCTGTTTTTCCTACATCAGGTCCATCTACTGAAATCTTTATGTCAACAAAATTAGAATATGCCTCTGAGGTGGAGACCTTACATCTTTCTTCTGAAAAGAAAGTCTGAAAAGAAGGTCTTTGAAGCAATATACTTAATTATCCTGAACTCAGTTTCCTCTCTTGCATCAACCTCTCAGGCTACTTGAAAGGATATTAGATAATTCACATGAATGTGCTTTGCATATGAAAGTTACTTAAGAAATATTATTTTGCTCTTTTTCCTCCTTTGTAGGACAACTAATTAATTATTATTGGTAGGCTAGCCCTTGTGTGTTTTATTTGTGTTGGCGGGGTGTGGGGAGTATCATTATTTATGTTACTCTATATAGTACAGAATATATGGAATCAATTTCTATTGCATAATGTCAAAAAATGCTTTGTCCTATAATGTTTACATTAATTTAATTTTAATACAGACAAAGCAGACAAATATTAGGTGTGCCAAACTACAGGTATTATTTAATTCTGAATATTTTTCAAGAGTATGTGGTTAGAATATATATGCATAGCTCTATGTATGTGTGGGTGAATGAATTCTCCCTTTAGATCAGATTATTGTCTTCCCAAGACAAACATGAATTAGTATCAATATATCAACTAATAATGTCCTTTTCATTCCATAATCATGATTTCAGTAAAGCACCTATTCTGTACCAGATATTGTATCACTTTCAGAGAACTACTAAGATAAAAAATTACTTTATAATTACAAGTATAATATTTTTTTGAAAACCTATTCTTTGCGAATTTGAAATACATCATTACAATCCTCAGATAATGACCACAGAGTGCTACCCTTATCACAGGTGAAAAAACACAACAGTCACTTGTCCAAGATACAGCTAGTAAGTGGATAAATAAAGACATTCAAGTTAGAGCTATATATTTGCTAGTGCCAGAAACATTAACTGAACCACAGTAAACATTTATATATGTACACACACACACACTAACATCAATAACCTATTGCTGAAAATGAAGCTGCCTCGAACACAGTGGCTTAAACGCAGCAAACGTTACTGTTGCCCAGATGACTCTGGTGACCCACGGCCAGAAAGGCCCTCAGGCAGGAAGAGGATGTTGCTTGTACCCCATGGGCATCAGATTAGTCAGTGCTGAGGGGGCAGTGGAAAAGCACAGGAGGTATTTGTAACTCATTGGATTGATTACCCTCATGTTAACTTCTTTTCATTCATTCAATAAAACTAGGTTGAGTATCTTTCAGATGACTGCCAGAGAGAATAGCAAAAGAGGACAAAAACAGAAATGAAGGAGCAACAGAAAATAATCAGCAGTAGTGTAAGATGGAAACTTGCTGTTAGGGACTCAGAAAAGCTCGTGCAGATGGCTTTGTGATAAAATGCTCCATGGTTCCAAGGGCACAGAAGTCTGCAAGCTCTAGCTCATTCTCACATAGACAGGAAATGGACAGCCTCATTCTCTGACACTCCAATATATAGTTCATCTTCAAGAGGCCGCTTCTTATGAAGCTCACAGATAAGCAATGAAGAAAGCTCGATGCCACTCCACTTTGGGAATAATTACTAAGTATTTATTTTCGCTGGGTTACTTTGTTATTTCAAGTGCTAACTTCTCCAGAGTTAGTACTTCAATGTATTTCCCATTCAATATTATTTTCTATCCTCTTAAAAAGAATTATATTGTAAAACAACTAAAAGCTGTTAAAACAACTAGTAAAACGATTCAAACTAAATGCATGCGACCACTTTATTTTGCAGGCACTGTGTAACAGTAAAACAGATACTAATGATTGTTGGTTTGTGGTATATTAAGTAGTTGTGAAATAGTTATTAAGGAAAAAATATAGAAGAGGTATCTTCTGAAGGATATTAAGCTTAAAGTCCAATTTGCTAAATCCTCCTTTCAAGGGGAAAATAGGAAGCAATTGCAATGGACACAGCAGGATGCAAAGTTTTACATACTTGTTCTTACGATTAAAGAAACAATCCAACTAAATGGTTCTATTAAAACAAGAGATCAGGCAGGTTGTATTCAGTTTAGGACCACAATTCTTAAGCATCTAGACCTTTAAAGAAAGAAGCTTAAATTCATCTTATCTTAGTTTTACGAGTAAGAAAAAAAAATTCAAGGTCACAGTAATAGTCAGAGGTAAAACTGGAGACTGTACTTGGCTTCACCAGAAATTCCACTTGGATGGGTCTAGAGTCTGAAATGTTATTAAGAAATGAAAAAAGAATGGGCAGAAGACTGGAATAGACATTTTTCCAAAGAAGACGTGAAGCTGAATAACAGGCACATGAAAAGATGCTCAACATCACCAAGTATTAGAGAATTGCAAATCAAAACCACATTGAGATATTACTTCACATCTGTCAGAATGGTTAACATCAAAAAGTCTACAAATAGCAAGTGTTGGTGAGGATGTGGAGAAATGGGAACCCTGAACACTGTTGGTAGGAATGTGTGCAGCCAATGTGGAAAACAGCATGGAAGTTCCTCAAAAAACTATATATAGAACTACCACATGAACCAACAATTCTGTCCCTGGGTATTTATCTGAGGGGAAAAAAAAGAAAGAAAACACTAACTTGAAAAGATACATATACTCTAGTGTTCATAGCAGCATTATTTATAAGAGCCAGTCTATGGAAACAATCTAAGTGTCCATCAACAGATGAATGGATAAAGAAGATGTGGGATATATATGTGGAATAAAATAGAATATTACTCAGCTATAAAAAAGAATGAAATTCTGCCACTTGCAGCAATGTGGATGGACCTAGAGAATATTATCATTAGTGAGATAAGTCAGACAGAGAAAGACAAATACTGTATGATATCACTTATTTGTGGACTGTAAAAAAAAACACAAATTAATGTATATAACAAATCAGAAACACTCATGGATCAACTATATTTCAATAAAAGTAAAAAAAAAAGGAAATGATGGCACTGGCATTAGCCACTTGGTGTTCACATATTAACTCCTCTAGGAAGGAGTGTCATCTTCAAAAGTCAAGAAGAATATAGGCACTTGTTGTGCAGCACATTTCTAGAATGTATTCATCCAGGATAACTGGGACTTTATACCACTGAACAACTCTCCATTGCCCTCACAAAAACAAAGGGGTACAAGGAGACTTCAAGAAGTGTTGGATAAGTCTATTTCCTTGACTGTGGTGATGATGCCCCAGGTGATGGCTTACGTCCAAACTCATCAAATTCTATACATTAAATATGTACAGTTTGTTGTATATCAATTATACTTCAATAAAGCTTTAAAAAAAAAGTCTAGAGGATGACAAATAGTCTTTCTTCCTCTTAAATGGCAGAGATAACCTTGCTTGACTTGTAGATGGGATTCTTGCAATATGGGTCAGTTTTGATTCTTTTTTCTTTGTTTTGTTTTTACACTCACGCTGTTCTGAGTTTGAATTTAGGTTCCAAGATTTACCACTTGTGTGAACCTTGGGCAATTACTTTTTTATAAGCTTCATTTTTTTAATCTGTAAAATGGAGATTATAATTCTACATAATCCATTTTTTTTAAAAATATAAAATGAAATTATACCTATAAAGGGCTTTAAGAAGATTCTAGTATATGCTAGTCATTCAATGAATATTAGACACATATTAACTTGATAACACTTAATAATTATAAAGCACAGCAGTAGTACATTCTATATGGAATGATCATAATAAATCCATCATGGAATATTTGGGGTATATCTTAGAATATGACATGACAAAATTAACTCAAAAAAAAGAGGTTGACATGCAGCTTAAATGTCCAAAATCTTCCATGTTCTGATTAATGGAAAAATACTAATTCATTACTAGAACTTAAAAAGTCAAAAATATACAGTGTAGTTTCAAGAAAATATAACAAATCTAGCTTAAAAGCATAAAAATATAAGAAACTCATAGGAATACTGAAGAGTAGAAAATATTTAACTAATCAAAAAGAATGAAAGAAAAAAGAGTAAAGGTATGACTAAAAGAAAATAAAAATTTAGGTGATAGATTTCAGGTAAAACATATCAATATGTTAAACGTAAATTTACAAATGCTTCAATAAAAATATAAAGATTGTCAGACAGGAAAATATATTTTTAAAAATTAGCTACATACATGTTCCTTCCAAAAGTCACAATCAAATATAACAATAGGAAAAGATTAAAAGTAAAGCAAAATGATGAACTTCTGGTTTCTGGTCCAAGATACAAGGAGCTTAGAAGTCTTCATTCCTATGTCACAACAGGGAAAAGGCTGAACAAACTCAAAATCCACACATCTTAGAATCATAAGAAAACTGAGGTCACATTAATGAAGACAATTTAGGTAACATATTTAGCCCCTGTATTTTTCTCTCTTCTTTAAGATGATCATTTAGGACTAAACAATTTCTAATGACTCAGTTGGATATACACATATACATACACACACATAGTAGCTTTACAGAAAGACAATCTGTTAAAATTTAAGTCATGAAAATAGGAAGATTCATTTCCTAGGGTTTTATAAACATGAGGAAAATAACAGTAATTTTAAACAGCATCTACATTAAAGCTTTATTTCCCCTCACCAACATGAAGGAGAAAAAAAATGGAAAATATATATGCATTAATATTAAAAAAAATCTTTGTGGGGAGGATATTTATAGTGGCTGCTTTTGGATGCAGGGAGAGTTTAAACTATATATTTTTCTTTTTTCTTCTGTTCTTTTAAAATTTTTCTTAATAAACATGATATTATATACTATGTACACTTACACACATATGCACACACAACACCCAAAATGGAGTAAATAAAGTCCACTCAGAACACCACAAAGCAGTAGGATATTTTTCAAATAAACTTGATTTAAATAATGATTTATTGACTATTAACAAGCTCTATTTGATTCAATGAATTATCAGTGGTAGCTTGATCATTTCACTGAGCCAATTTTATTCTTAAATAAAAGGTTATCTCTGTGGCCCCCAAAGAGCCAATCTTCTCTTGAGGGTGATCCTGTTTTGAATCTTTCTTAGTAAACAGAATGGCATATTCTGGCTTTTTTTCCTGGCCACCATCTGGCCTTGGTGTAAGAAATCAGTTCCACAGCAACCATCGAACTCTGGTGCACTGAAAGGCATGTCCAAACTATGCTTCTGTAAATATCTTTAGCACAACTGACCTTTTGTTCTTGCAGAAACAGGCTCAATTGGAACAAGAAGGAACCTGTCATGCCATTTCCCTGCTACAATATTCATTAGTCGGGGGCCATGATCTTCTGTGTCTCTACAGAAGATTCTTGTTAACAAGCCTCCAGTCAGCAATTTGCTCTTTCCCTGTGCCTCGGGAATGTTTTATCAGGATAACTAATTCTTAAATGAGCCTTTTCCCATAGCATATCTCTTAACGTTTTTGGACACAGTTCCCTTCAACAGTTACTCTTTGATGACAGAAAAAACTATACTCCTAGCGTGGCATTTAAAACCCCCACAGGTGAGTCCTGTCCCACCTTCACTGCTGAGTCTGCCTTCTGGGCACAGCAATTAGCACAGAGGAGAAGCTTAGTCACCAGGAATCTGTGCAGCTCTGGGTTTGATGTGTTTACCAGGAAAAGGTGAGTCAAGGTCTTTCTAGATTCAAATCTTCTAGGAGGAAGATTTTTTTTTTTTTAAATATATATATACTCACCAAATAATTTTGAAAAGTGGCTTCAGGCTTTTGACAAATGTGGAAAAGAGAATATAAAATAGCACATTTTAGGTCAACATAGACTTGACTGTTTGCCTGCATTTGAGAATTATTATATATTTGTACAATGCATCTTATACCATATTTTGCATCTATAGATTTCTACATATTATGCTGATATAGGCTACATCGAGGGAAGGGGTCAGGGACACACAGAGCCTGAGGGAAGATAGCTGATCAAGAACAAGGTATGAGGGGTTAGAAAATGATTCAGCTGACTGAGGAAACAGTGACCACACGGCCAAAGTGTCAGATACACAAGCATGATTTCCTTTTTCTGTCATTTATTTGATGAAGAAAAATTATAAAATGATGTACTTCCTCAAATTTGTGAGACTTGGAGTGTCTTACTGTGGCCTTTTTGGAAGTAAAGATTATGCAATCTGAGGTCATATCAGTTGTAGGAGAACATCACAACTAGACTTTATCTCTGACATCCTCTTTGCTCACTTCCACGTGTTCTGTGTCCAAATCTCCACATAGATAGGTGACTGAGTGACAACATGGAGAGGCTAATGCCTTTTCAAGAAGATCTTTATTAGCAGGAGTGATGGGAAAGCCAAGCCAAGACTTCACTGGGATTTCTGTAGGAAAGGCAAGCAGGACAGGACACATAGCTTAGGACTAAACAGTTTGAACAATGTAAGAGGGTTCTGGGCTAAGGTGATCTCTAATTGTCTGGTACCTGAACCTGGGTTGATTTTGGCAAAGGGAAATAATGTTTTGGTGTGTAAAACTAGGTAAAGTGGGTTTTTGGGTGTTTTAGACTCCAGATTGGTTGGTTTGTATATGAAAGTCATGCTCCCTTAAGCCACGGGCTTTCTCTAAATTTTGGTTATCCCTGGGAGGGGCAGTCTCTCCCCTGCTAGTGAACCCATAAACATCAGAGCACCAAAAATAGAGAAATAAGACAACAATCAATATATTCAACCCTGTGATGAATGGATAGCAAAGAGACAAAAACAGAATCTAAGAAAGCACAAGCTGAACACCATACTTGTCAGGATGGGTACATAGACCACGATTCAGAAATACTGTTAACCTAACTAATCCTTACTATAATCTGAAGTAGAGTTTACTGATACCAGAACTAGAAATGCTTGTTTATGAAGAACCAGTTCCAGTGAACCTGGAATAATCAACCATTTTAGTCTAGTTTCCATGATGGAGCCAAGAATGTTGAGAAATTTCTCCAGAAAGTGGAAAAGAGTGTTGAGGACATGACAGAGAAGAAGAAGAGGAGCAAAGGGAGAGGAAAAAAGGGATCAGAGAAAACTGGGACTCTTAGATACTCATCCTAATTTAGAATGAACACACTCAAAGGTGATTCATGCTGTGCACCATCATGGACCATGAGTACTCATGATGAACCACAAGCAAAAGTTTTCTTCCCGGGGATAGACTGCCCATTGACACCCTTCCATATGTTTGATATGCCTGTAGAGCTAAGGAAACTGGGGCATCTTTGAAAAACTATTATACTGTTACATGTAGCCATATAGGACAGAAGTAAGACCTCGTGGAAAAGATAGAAGGGATGTTTCTTTTGTTTAGTGGCAGTTTTGAAAGGGAGCACTATTACATAAGTGGAAAGGAGAGGCTCTAAAATGCCTCTTTATGTGTTCTGGAGCAATTCAAGCTTCAACTAAGACACTGGACAGAGTGGCATCTAATTTTCCACTGCTTTATCAGAAATTAACCTTATTTCACTACCTTTATGTGATAGTATGTGAATATTTTTACATACCAGGAAAAAAAGATATAACTAAAATTCTGTGGGCTTCTGGGTTGACAGAATAATAATTACTGCTGAAAAGTACCCTATGCCTAAAGAAGGACTGTGAAAATGTCATCCTTGGAGTAAAAAGAAAAAAAAAAAATCCAAGGTCTCTTTTTCTTAAGAAAATGTCTTTAATTTCAATGACCTCTGTTAATTTCCAAAGACAGCTTAATTCTATCAGAATCCATAATGCCAAGCAGCTGGTTAAGGGCAAAGTTAAGTGTCTCACTACCTATAAAAGGTCTCCTTTTATTAGGTCTCAGGAGAGCAATACAGTATCTCTAATTTAATCAAAACTAATCAGAATGTGTTCCTCCTCATTAATACAAGCCAGGTCCTTTTGGGGTTATAGGTCTTTAAAGGAATCTCGTATTTGGGTTTATGTACTAGAAATAGAAATCCTAAAATGGAAGATGGTGTATATATATTTTAAAGGATATAAGAGCTATTAGCAATTGATGTAAAATTTTAGTTGAAAATACTTGGATTTTTTTCTAATGCCACATAATAACTATAATTTTACCTGATGGAAGGTAGTTTTGTGCTCACAAAATTTCAGCCTAGAAGTAAAAACTAGACATAGGACAGAATCCAAAAACCAGCTACCTGCTGTTAAAGAAAAATTACACCTAGGAAGACATTTTATTCAACCCACCAATTACATGCAAAAGATTTAGGTCAGGTACTTCCTGTCTGAATTAAGTACCTGAATATGACAGACTGCATTCAGACACATTATTGTTCTTTTAAGAAAAATAATTAAAATGTTCTTTAAATTTCCATAGCTTGGAACTTAAGATAGCAATGTCCAAAAAAAAAAAAAAGAGAAAAAATCAAAAGGATGGTTTTCCCAAGTATTATTTCTATTTTACTTTCCTTTATCATTCTCCAAAATTTTGTCCTAACCTCTACCTATAAAGAACATGCAACTGAACTGTAAGAGAAACAACATGAAATCATTCAATCATTCATTTATCAATGAGCACTTATTATGTCCCAGATACTTAAACAATGCACTTAATTTTCACAACTTTCCAAGGCAGTCTTTCTATCAAACCGTCTTCTGAAGATGGGAGGAATTCAGAAGTTGAAGCACTAGTTAAAGGTCACAGTACTGTGTGGAATAGCAGGGATTTAAAGTTCTGTTGGGCTCCAGATTTCTACTAGAGCTTCTAACGGGTCGCCATACGTTCCCTCTTTGAAAAGAGAAAGGTGAAAACAAGAGTCAGAGAAGAGAAGGCAAACGAGAGCAGATTACAGCCTTGTGACCTTGTAGTCTATTTTCTCAGCCAGCACAGAATCCCTCGGTAGTTCTGAAACAATTATCCTGTACTTAACTATAGTTAATGCCTAAGCTTAAAACCATTCTACTTGTAATTATTTTTATTTTAGTCCCTTTGATACTTCCTTAAGCCTATCTGGGGATGTTAAGCTGTTGTTGATGGAATATCCCCCATCTAAATTTTCCTTCAAGCCCTGGACTTTATCATGGCCATTTAAAAAGAAATGTCATTGAAGAGCTAAGTGGAATATTCTTTCATGTTTTGTTTCCTTTTCTCACCTGACAGCAGACTTTACCAGCTGACCTATATCCTGAGGCGCTGGCCTGGTTAAATACATCGCTAAGGTAGTTTATAACTTTGACTATTGCTTGACTTCTCCAGGCACTCGAGGTAACAAGGACTCATGATCATGCCATTGCTTCTATATGTTTTCCTGCAGAAGATACAAATGCAATGCCTTTAAGGTGAGAGTCAGGAATGTTTCAGGTTTTCACTGTTGAAAATGGTCACAGTGTTGGAGGATGAGCATCACCTTCTAATTTGGGACTGATGGATGGCCACAGCCGTTAACATCCTCAGTCTACCCTATGTAAAACGAGCTTAGTGTCACCATAGGATGATTGGAGGATCAAATTACTTAACAGGTGTAAAGGACAGAGAATAGTGCCTTTTATATGAGTGCTGTAGAAATATTAAACATAATTGTTACATTCAGGGTAAATGAAAGTCTGTCTGCATTTAGATGAGTACTGAGTAGTATGAAGGGGGCAGTTAAGAGTTGAGCTCACTTTGCCATTTACAGAATGGTTGTTTAGAGGATAAGAGAATCTGGTTTTAATGATTAAGGCTGAAAACAAAGTCAAGTTGATACGGTGAACATCCTATTGGGAACATGAAGGCAAACTTTGTGCTATTTTATGTACTCATGGTCTTAAAGCAAAAAGATCTGTGTCATCACTGCTCTAATCCAAGGTATCTATTTCAGTTCCGTATTTTATAAACTCCGCATACCCAGGGCTTAAAACTATTCAATAGCTCCTTATTTCCTTTAGGATAAAGGTCAAAATACTTAGCACAGCCTACAAGTCCCTACACAATGGACTAAAATGCCCCAGCATCATTTCTTAAAATGCTGTCTTGGTTTCTATGCTTCAGCCACTGTACTCTCAGTTTTGTAAGAACTCTGTGTGACCTCCCTCTGTATGGCCTTTGCTTATGCTAGTCCCTCAGTGGGAAAATCTCTTCTTCTGTTTGGCTTGTCTGTTTACTTATTTTCATTATCCATATTTCAGATTAAATATCATTTCTCAAGGGAAAACTTCTCTGACACCTGAGATGGAGCCAAAGAACTCTGTGCCCTTACAAAACTTTGACACTTCTCTTCATAGCAACAACCATAGTTAGAAATTACTGTTTGGGGTGATAATTTGATCAATTTATATTTCCCCAATTAGACTCTAAGATCCCTGAAATCAAAAGGTGTTTTATCTGTGTTTGTTCAACATTATAATCTCATTGTGTTTTTCCACAATGGATGTCCAATGAATAAAGGAATGCACACACATGTAAGTGCACACACACATATAAGTGTGCACACACAAGTATGTGTTTATATGCACATATTCACATTTGTATGTATGTATGTATGTATGTATGCACACATTAACCTTTATAAATGCAGAATTTATTATTAAAATTTAGTCACTCGATATTTGAATATGTATTGAGCACCCAAAACATGCCTGACACTCTTCTGTTTGAGAGGAATTCAGTCACGAATGAAAGGGGCAAGCTTCCCATTTTCATGGAGCTTATTTTTCTTATGGGACTGGAGGTAAGGAAAAACATACATAAAAAATTAAAATCTGTAGACTGTTAATATGATGAGTGCTAAATCATATAAGGGAATGGTTGAAAGAAGTAACAAGAGAGGTCACTTCTGAGGAGATGGTATTTGAGCCTAGATCTGAATAAATACTGGCAGACTCTGCCTTGTGGAGATTCCACCCCTAGTAACCTTCACATTCTTGGATGTCATGCATTCTTGACTTTTAGGTGCTCTAACTGGCACTGTAGCCTAGAAAGTACTCAGGCAGACAAATTTATCTAAAGGTAGGCATGACTTCATTGTTGTCTTTCCTACATGAGTTTAAAGCCCCTTCGTGGTCAACTTTTGTCCAAAGGTGAACCTTAATATAAAAGTGAAATTGCCAAGAATGAAATAAATTCAATGAGGGGTTGCAATGATTTGTTTTTATGGTATCATATTTTCCATTTAAGAACTAAACAAATGTGTGATTAGAATAACTATGTGCCATATCTGTAATAATCTCTTAGAGCTTTGGTTATTTAAAATTGATTACTGAAAGGCTGGATACTACACAGCATTCATGAAAGCTGATGTATATATTAGCTAGTGGAAAAGGTGCCCCTTTATATAACAAAAAATAAATATCCAACTATAGATTGTAGATTTTCCTCCAGTCTGAATGGTTACAATCATTCTCCACTTAAAACACATTTAAGGCAAAATATTTTACAATCATAAATACTTCAAAGTATATACTTGGGATTAATCACTTATGGTTATTCTATATAGTCCCCATAATTTGACTGTGACAAAATCTTAACTGCAATGTCCAATAACATAGCCACTAACCACAAATGACCATAAAGCATTTGACATGTGGCTAGTATGCCTGAGGACCAGCATTTTTCATTTAACATTAATCTTAATTAATTTAAATTTACATTTGAAAGTGAAGAAGCATAATTTTTTCCACTGAAACATCCATTGGAACACTGAGCATAATTTTATTGGTTTGTCAGGACTGCATTTTACTCTATCTGATGGAACACATAAGATATTGCTACTTTTGGGTATACATGTTAAATGTGTATGTCATTTTGAGTATTAAACAAAAAACATCACTAATCTACTTGTTGTCAACAGATTGATTCAGTTCAAATGTCTTTTTCCATGTATTGATCTAATGTGCTGTAATATGTTTACTTGAATGCTTTACACAGACAGCAGTAGTCACAATGATACCAATGCGATTGTAACTGGTAATTAAATTGAAACATTTACTATAAATACATTTTCTCTAGTATAAAAGAAGTAAGTGTGGAAAAAATTTTACATTAAAAACCAAAGCATACCAGTGATACAGAACTGAGTGCAGAAGTGCAGATGCAGCAGAGGAGCTGTAATATATTTAGGATTACAAAATTTAAAAAAAAAGCAAACTGGAGGTAGGTATATCAAATATTTCACTAACACATTTACTAACAAATTCAATTTACTGTGGCAGAGTAGAAAGAAAACTCCATTTGTTTATTCTGTAAGGATATTTTAAATAATAAAGTAAACAATATTACAAGATTTATTTTTTTTCAACAAGAAAAAAAAAAAAGGAATTGACAGTGACTAACTACAGGTTTCCCATACTACATTAAGGAGCTTGGAGACTGCCACTCTGTTCTAACTATGAGTAAATAGCTGAACAGGCTAAAAAATCAACAATTCTTCTTAAATCCACCAGACAGGTAAGGACACAGGGCAAGCCACTCCCCCAAGATTACAAAGACTGACAGGTGAAAACAGGGCATCACGCTTTACCTGAGAAGATATTCATGAGCGAAAACCTCCATGGGAAATTGTGCCAGGGAAGGAAAACCTGAATTGTAACTGATGATTTGCTGGAAACTCAGTACAGATAGTCTGAGAGTTAAATACTCCAGGGGGACCCAGTCATAACGGAGCCCTTGTATTTTGTGTATTTTATCTGGTTTTATCAACTAGGTTCTCATAGTAAGAATCAGAGAGAAAATCCTCCTCAGGTTTCCAACACAGGAAGGGTGAAAGGAATCATTTTGAAATACACCAGAGCACTCTATTCTTCTTTACAAGGACTGCCCTGAGGAAAAACTAGCTACCCAGAACCTAACTTGCTGGAGATAGATAGATAGATAGATAGATAGATAGATAGATAGATAGATAGATAGATAGATAGATAGATAGATAGATAATAGATAGATAGATTAGATAGATAGATAGCTGGATAGATTTTAATCAGAGCCTAACTGCTTGGGGGGAAGGATATACCCATTTAGCTCTAACCTTTTACATAGGAGAAGGGAAATACCCAACTCCAGCCCACTCTACCCATCCTGATCTACCAATGGGGGTTGGGGTAGGCCCTAAGAAACACTTGGCAAAGTTCACAGTCCAGAGGCACAGGCTCACAAAAACACTGAGACCTAATCATACAATTATAGGCTGCTCTCTCCCACCTCCCACTTACCACTACACTACTAAAGGAATATTTATGGCAGCTTCTTTTTACCCACTATATCAAATCCAACTGTCAAGAAAAAAAATTACAAAGCATACCAAAAGGAAAAAAAAAAACACAATTTGAAGGGACAAAGTAAACATCAGAACCAGAAATGGCAGGAATGTTGGAATTATTAGACTGGGAATTTAAAACAGCTATGATTAAATGCTAAGGTAACTAGTGAATAAAGTAGATTGAATGCAAGCACAGATGGACAAATGTAAGCAGAGAGTTGGAAATTCTAAGAAAGAACCAAAATAACATATATATACACACACACACACACATAAAATGTAATATAAATGAAGAAAGCCTTTGAAGGGCTTATTAGTAGACTAGATATGTTTGAGGAATGAACCTCTGAGTCTGAGAAAGCCTCAATGAAAACCTCCAAAACTGAAAAGCAAAGAGAATAAACACTGAAAAAAAAAATACAACAGAATATCCAAGGATGGTGGGATAGCTACAAAAGGTATAATATACCAATAATAGGAATATCAGGAAAAGAAAAAAAATGAAAAAGGAATGGTAGAAATATTTGAAACGAAAATGACTGAGAATTTTCCCCAAATTAATGTCACACCCTAAATCAAAAATCCAGGAATCTCAGAGAACACCAAGCAGGATAAATGCCATAAAAACAAAACAAAACTACATTTAGGCATACCATTTTCAAAATATAGAAAATCAAAGATGAAGATAAAATTCTGAAAATAGCCAGAGGGGAAAAGCACCTTATCTATAGAGGAACAAAGATAAGAATTCCATCCAATTTCTCATAAACCACACAAGCAAAAAGAGGAGTGGAAAGAAATGTTTAAAGTGTTGTAAGAAAGGAGGGAAGAAAAAAAAAAGAAACTAGAATTCTTAACTCTGGAAAATTATCCTTCAGAAGTGTAGGAGAAGTAATTTCTCAGACAAACAAAAATTGAAGAAATTTGTTGCTAGTAGATCTGCACTGCAAGAAATATTAAATAAGTTCTTAAGGCAGAAGGAATCTAATATAGATCAGAAATCTGTATTTACACAAAGAAAGAACACCAAAGAAGGAATAAGTGAAAGTAAAATAAAAACTTTTTTCTTATCCTAAATTGATCTAACAGATATAAGTTTGCTCAAAATAATAATAGTAACAGTGCATTTGATTATTACACTTATGTGTATATCTTGCATGCATGTGTTACTCACACGACCCATATAGTAGTATATAGTGTTTTTTTAGAGTGGACTTGAATTAGCTGTAAATGCATAATGCAAACTCCATTTAAACATTTTAAATGATTTTAAAAAATTAAATGTATAACTGATATGCTAAGAAAAAAGAGAAAACAGAATCATAAGATGCTCAAAACTGAAAAGGGCAGAAAAAGAGTAAAAGACACAAATAGTAACAAAGAAAAGGGGAAGCGAAAAGAAAATCATAACAAATATGATAGATATTAATCCAACTATATCAATAATCAATTTGAATATCCAAAAATTAATGCTCCAAAGATCCAGAGTGGATCAAAAACAAGACCCAACTATATGACAATATGTTGTAAATGGATGGGTTAAGATGTTATGCTAACACAAATCAAAAGAAAGCAGGAGTAGCTATATTGAATTTAGACTCAGCAGATTTTAAAGCAAGGAAAGTTAGTAGGGATAAAGAATGGTATTTTATCTTGAAAAAAGGTCAATTCCCTAATAAGATATAAGAATTACCAAGATACATATGCCTAACAATAGAATGTCACACTACATGAAGCAAAAACTGACAGAACTACAAAGAGAAAGAGATTAATCCCCCATTATAGATGAAGACATCAACACCACACCATTCTGTCAGAAAGAGGCAGATGCAGCAGGTAAAAAGTTAATAAGGACATAGTTGAATTCAGTCAAGTGGATATAATGGTTATCTGCAGAGGACTTCATCCAACAGCAAAATACACATTCTTGTAAAGTTTACATGGAACATTCACCAAGATAGACCACATTCTGAGCTATGAAACAGACCTTAACAAACTTTTTTTGGGGGGTGGTAATTAGATTTATTCTATTTTTTTCTTAGAAGAGGCACTGGGGTTTGAACCCAGGACCTTGTGCACGATAAGCACACACTCTACCACT
This sequence comes from Camelus ferus, assembly GCF_009834535.1. NCBI lineage: Eukaryota > Metazoa > Chordata > Mammalia > Artiodactyla > Camelidae > Camelus > Camelus ferus. The sequence goes on from NC_045704.1 coordinate 41,113,844, forward strand.
TGAGCTATTCCCTCCCACTTAAAAAGAAAAATTATACTATGTCAACTCTAAGACCACAATGGAATTAAACCAGGAATCAATTACAGTAAGATAGCTAGAAAGTCCTAAAATACATGAAGATTAAACAACACACTTGTAAATAACACATGGCTTGAAGAAAAAAATCTCAAGGGGAATTTTAAAAATGTTTTGAACTCAATGGAAATGAAAACACAATATTCACATTTGTGGAATCCAGCAAAAGCTCTGGTTAGAGGGAAATTTATAGCATTGACTATATACAATAGAAAAGAAGAAAGATCAAAAGTCCATAACCTAAGTTTCCACCTTAGGAAATTAGAAAAAGAAAAGCAAGTTAAATCTAAAGTAAGCAGAAGAAAGAAATAAATAGCAATTAAAACATAAATCAATAAAATGGAAAACAGAAAATCAACAAAACCAAAAGTTGGTTCTGAAAATATCAGTATAATTAATTAGGCTTTAACCAGGCCAACTAAGAAAAAAGAAATAGGATATAAATTACTACTATCAGAAATGAAAGAGGAGACAGAGCTACAGACTCCATGGAAACTAAAAGGATAATAAAGGAATATTATGAACAACCCTATGCCAACAAACTTGATAATCTAGATGATGAAATGGACCAATTTGTTGAAAGACACAATTTGCCAAAACTTACACAAGAAAAAATAAGACCTTAATAGGCCTATATCTATTAAGGAAATTGAGTCAGCTATTAATAACCTTCCAAAATAGAAAGCACCAGGCCCAGATGGGTTTACTGGTGAATGCTACCACATATTTAAGGGAAAAAATATACCAATTTTTTATTCCTTTCAAAGGATAGAAGCATAGGAATTAACATCTAGCTCATTCTATCAGGTCATAATTACCTTACTATCAAAACCAGACAAACATTACAAGAAAATAAAACTATACATGAATATCACTCATGAACATACATACAAAAATGCTGAACAAAATATTGGCAAATTGAATCCAAAAATGTATAAAAATTGTTATACACCATGACTAAGTGGGGTTTATCCCAGGTATGCAAGGCTGTTTCAACATTCAGAGATCAATTAATGTAATCATCACATCAACAGGGTAAAAAAGAAAAATTACATAATCATATCAATATAAGTATAAAAAACATTTGACAAAATCCAACACTTATTCATGACAAAAACTCTCAGTACAACAGGAATAGAAATACATCAGCTTGATGAAGAATATCTACAAAAAACCTATAGCCAACATCAGACCTAATAAACAATAAACTAAATAAACTAGAAGCTTTCCTATTAAATCCAAAAACAAGGCAAGGATGTCCCCTCCAAATACTCCTTTTCAACATTGTAATTTGTATATTACTTAATGCAATAAGAAGAAGAAATAAAATGTACTGATATTGGGAAGGAAGAAATAAAAATGTCTTTGTTTACAGATAACATGATCATCTATGCAGAAAATCAAAAAGTCACCAAAAACCTACCGGCACAATAAACAATTATAGGTGACTCTTGAAGGACATAGGGGTTGAGATCCTGATCCTCCTCAAAAAAATTCATGTATAATGCAGAATTGGCCCTCTGTATCTGTATTTCCTCTGTATCTGTGGTTCTGCATCTGCGGATTCAACCAACTGAGGTTAGTACTATAGTGTTTATTATTGGAAAACATCCACCTATAAGTGGACCCACACAGTGTACACCCATGTTGTTCAAGGGTCAACTGTATAGCAAGGTTGTAGGATACGAGGTTAGTAAACAAATGTCAATACTTTACCTCTATACCAACACTAAAAAAAGTTAAATTTGACTCTAGAAACAACATACTATTTATATTAGCATTCAAAAAATGATAAACCTAGGTATAGATCCTAAAAAATATTTACAAGAACAATATGAGGAAAACTACAAAACTTTAATGAACAAAATCAAAGAAAACCTAAACAGATACTATAATTTCACGGATAGGAAGACAATATTGTCAAGATGTAAGATTTTACCAACTTGATTTACAGATTCAGTGCAATCACAATAAAAATATTCCCAGCAAGTTACTCATGGATATTGACAAATTGGTTGCAAAATTTTTATGCAGAGGCAGAAGACCCAGAATAGTCAACATAATTACTGAAGGAGAGGAAAAAAAGTTGGAGGACTGATGCTATGCAACTTCAAGATTTACTATCAACCTACAGTAATCTAAGCAGTGTGGTACTGGTAAAAAGAAGAAACAAATCCATCGACAACGGAACAGAACAGAGGGCCCCAGAACTCACACCCACAAATATAATTAACTGATATTTGATAAAGGAGTAAAAGAAACACAGTGGAACAAAGGCAGTCTTTTCAAAAGATGGGGGTGAAAGATTTCAACATCCACATGCAAAAAAAAAAAAAAAAGGAATCTAGAGGCAGACTAGATTCACAATGATGTATTTGTCCAAACCTGCACAATACCAGGCTTGAATCCTAATGTAAACTGTTCACTTTGGGTGATGATGATGTGTTGATGCAGGCTCATTAGTTGTAACAATCGTACCACTCTGATGGGGGATATTAATAACTGGGGAGGCTATGCATGTGCTGGGGCAGGATATATAATGGAATTCTCTATACCATTCTTTTAATTTTGCTGTGAAACTAAAACTGTTCTAAAATAACTGTCTTTAATTAAGAAAAGAAAAGAGAATGAACACACCTGATTGCCTGAAATCAGAAACAAATATCCAACAAACCCCAAAAGTTTAAAGATTTGTAAAAGAATTTGAGCCTTTAATATTGACCAGCCATAAAAATGCTTGGGTTTCTGCATAAAAAGAGGCAACCATTTTTTTTATAGACAGTTAAAAAAATAATTATATTGTTAATCTTATTAATGTTATGGTAAAAAAAAATATATATTTTCCAGAAAATGAAAGATTCTCAGTTAAGCCAACAAATAATTGCCTATAAAATATAAAAAGTTTCTAAAAATATCAATCATCAATTGATGCAGATACTAACTACCATATAAAAAAATAGATGAACAACAACGTCCTACTGTATAGCACAGGAACTATATTCAATAGCTTACAATAACCTATAATGAAAAAGAATGTCAAAAAGAATATACATATATGTGTGTAACTGAATCACTATGCTGTACACTAGAAACTAACACACCATTGTAAATCAACTATACTTTGAAAAAAAAGACCTACAAAAATTGACGGACTCAAAATTTGAATAAATGTAGTTACTTCTAGTTTTAGATTAGTCATGTGATACAAGAAACATTGCCCAATTAGTATTTGAGTACATTTTAATTTCCAAGGTCTTCCAAATTCACAAAGAAATGTTGTCAATTCATAGTCTAAAATAGGGAACTCATGATGTACATCCTTCTGAATCTTTTGCATCTGAAAAAGAGAAATCTTAGCTAAATATTTTTCTTAAAGTTTCTATGAAGATGAATGGTGCTGCAGCTATGCTATATTAGGTTAAAAAATGATTATTCTAATTTAAATTAGGAGACTGATGTTTCTCTTACTGTTTAATTCAACTGTGTGACACATTTTGAAAATATTTGTTCTCAGTTTCCTGAAAAGACTCTGAAAAGCTTCAGGGGTATAGTTATTTAAGTCTTTCAGTATATGTATTCAAAGAAAACAAAGAGTTTAATGGTCTCATGTTCTTTACTAATACTCATTGGTTTAAAGTCAAAGAGCTTTACAATGTTTTACTGTATTATTAATTCAAATACAAGTTTCTCTTGAAATAAAAGAATGTTTGCTAAATATTCAGTAATCAAAAACGAAATATGGCAGCATGAATTATGGATTTTATCAATGTTAAGTTGCAAATGGAAGAACTAAATTTGAAGTGCCAAGGTGGGGAAGGAAAAGGTAATTTGTGACTTAGCTAGACAGGTAGGAAAATTTATGTCAAAATTGAAACTTTTCATAAAACAAATCATTAGCTATGATTTATGACATTTTATAAAGTAAGTTAATATGCAGAAGATTTAATTATAAACCACAGTACCATGCAAATTGACTACAAAAACACAGAAAAAATGAAGAATACTTTTTGATATTGATAAATTTAGTGTTGCTTTTCATTTTATACAACATCCCTTTGAATTTGATGTTTAAAATAATGAGTTGACCCAAGTGTTAGTCAATTTATTTAACTTGGACAGATGTAGTTTTGAAATTAATATGCTTTTGCTTGAAAGTCCAATCAGTACTTCTAAAAATGATTAACCATTTTGTCAATGTTTATGTGAGTATTAAAAGAAAATATTTTGGAACACTCATTTCAGATATTGGAAAACTTTTAGGTATATTTGAACACTCAAGTATATGAATTTACTTTATCAACTGTAAATCTTATGAAATCGAAGGACAGATGACTTGTTTTCAATGAAAATTTAGCAGTTTAATTAAGAAGCACTCTAACTTTAAAATACATACTGTGTATTCAAGAACTAATATGAATAAAAATAAAATATTATATTAATACTTTTAAATATTGACTACATATTAAAATGATAATATATTTGATACATTGGGTTAAATACATTGTTATAATTACTTGTATATATTTTTACTTCTTTAATGTGGATTCTAAAATTTTTAAATAACATATGCATTTGCATTATTATTTATGTTGTTCAGCACGAGTCAAGATGTTATCAAAACATCTGACTGAAATGTGACAACTGATACCTAAATGATTATTTGTCAATTTACACATTAAAATAATTGGTTCATTTATAAATATTTATTTTAATTCAGATTGAATGTTTCTACATTTCCACTGAGTTTAGGTTACTGGACTGCACATTACACTTTATTTTATTATTTTTCCTTTTAAAAATATTAATTCTGATGATTTAACTCTATGTTTCATCTACTACAATCGAAAAAACTTGAGACATTAAAAATATTAAAAGGCAATGTAGTGGAAGCTGAATTTATATTAAAAGGAAACAAACACTGAAAAGAGTGGCAGACATGACATGTTTGTTAATTTCTTCTTATGACACGGCTGGATGGAGCCATCCAGAGCATCTTAAGTAAACAACCAAAGTGAACTGGATATGCAGTTACCACACTGCATGATACTGGACTTGGGAGTTGGCCAGATCCTCCCATCTAGTTGAATTTGTGAATCTTTCTTTTCACAAGCATAGGAGGCTTGATTATCATCATCACCATTATTTAATTAATGAATTACTGAGAAATTTTTATGCACTGAGCTTAGTGTAAGTACTTTAAAGGAATTTTCTCATTGAATATTTACATCAATTCTAGGAGATAAGTTCACTTATTACTTGCATTAAGTCAACTGCATATTGTCCAAGAAGGTAAAAATATCAGTGGTGGTGTATACAGACATATTAAGGGAAAAAAGTGCCATAGATGATACTATCCAAAGCCTTTTAGGCCACACTCTTGGCATTAATGTTTACTTAAGATAACCATGATGTTTTCTTTTACCTGGCATCTAGGAAAACATATTGAAAATAAAATATGCTAAAAAATAAGAATTATTCCAATTGTGACTTTACTCTTAGAGCAAAAATGCAGGTTTTCTTTAAGGAAGGTCCAGCCCAATTCTGTTTCTTTGTTACTCAACCAATTAAAGAAAGTGTAGACAATTTCATTGTCTCACTCTCTGCTGAGCTCCCCACCTTATCTAGAATGTTTCTCTGTGTGGTATTCTAGGCACCTATATCAAATGGATCAGAGCTAGCACTTAAGTTAACATATATTCTTGACTTAATATGACATGTCTATACAAAAAACTCCTGGACCATTTGGAAAATTTTAAGGAGCAGGAGCAGTAAGATAAGTCAAACTATAGCCTGCAAAGGAGGAAACCACTGCAAGGTTTCCTGACACTCTTCTTTTCTGAGAACCTTGACAGATGAAAAAAGACATGAAAGGGCAAGAATCAAGAGCCTAATGCACTGCAGACTCTAAAACGTTGAGGTATCCTAGCAACACAAAAAGATTCTTCTTCTTTTTGGTTGAGAGAGTGTTAAAGGCTAAAGCCATACATATATGCCACTTGCCCCATGGCCCATATATCCTAGGTCTACAATTATGAGAACTGGGTGTCCTGGGACTTCTCCATTTCCCAAGGGACCCAACAGTTGCAGGAGTACTCCAGTCCCTCTCATCTTCTGCAAATGTGTATGTATTTTATGCCAATGTCATTCTTGTTTTTGGACCTTTATATTTGCTATTTCTTCTGCCTAAATCCTCCTCTCTGTAATTTTTACAGATTTCAGATTAAATGTCACAGAAAAGGGAATTATGAGCTCTATAACACAAGGGGTCTTACTTGTCATGCTTCCTGATAAACTGCCCATTGGCTAACCTGGTGCCTGATACATTCTCAACCCTCAGATGTTCAAAAATATGTGAATGACTATGTAAGAGAGGGGCATTCATTTGGATGGTACTTTTTAAATTTCAAAGCTTTTTTTTTAAGATTTTTTATGTATTTATTTTTTATGGATGTATAGTCAGTTTATAATGTAGTCAATTTCTGGTGTACAGCATAATGTTTCAGTCATACATATAGATATATATATTCATTTTCATATTCTTTTTCATTATAGGTTACTACAAGATATTGAATATGGTTCCTTGTGCTATACATAAGAAACTTGTTGTTTATCTGTTTTATATATAGCAGTTAGTATCTACAAATCTTGAACTCCCAATTTATCTCTTCCCAGCCCCTTCCTTTTGTGGGTCTACTCTGTGGATACAGATTGATAAGAACTGGAAATTTTATGACCCATGCCCTTTTTTGGTCCTCACTCTCAAATTTGATACTTTCATTCCTCCATGAGCCCTCAGATCCTAAAATATTAAAAACTTGTAGTTCCTGAAATGAATCATATATCTTCCATGGTTTCATAGTTTTACATATAGTATGTTTTCCTTCCAAAATGTCTTTCCTTCCTTTGAGTGCCATTTTAAGTTCTAACTTTCGATATCTTTCTCTAGATAGGTTTTACTGAGTCCAAGATCTACCTGTTCCTAATTTATCCCTGTTTGCTGTGCCTGATACCCACTCCTATACTGGATTTTCACATTTCATTTGGCTCATGTACCTGCCTGATCTCCTCACTAGGCAGAATTCATGTAATAGATATTTGTGAACACAAAGTACATAGCATTTCATGTTAAAAAGTTGATTTTGGGAGCATGGCAAAAGCCCAAATGTGATTATGTTATATGAAAGTTCTATTTTTAAAGTATATAGAGAACCAAAATCACTCTCAACAATTGAAGGAAGAAATCTAACACATCCTCACTGAGTAACAGAGAAAAAAACAGGATGCTTTAAAATAGAGAAAAATGTAAGATATAAAGTAGTAATTAACCTCTTCATATGTGTGCCCAACAGCAGTTTTCCACAAGGGTCAGGCAATTTGCAATGAAGATGAAGTTTAGGACATAAATGGAAGAAAGACTGATCTCATGAAAGCTCAGTTTCACAAACACCTTTGGGCATTTCCAATCAACATAGGTTATTAAAAAACTAAAATGCATATGTAATCAACATAGGTTATTAAAAAATTAAAATGCATATGTTATTTCTTTTTTCTAAAAATGGAAATGTCTTATACTTGTAAGAAAGTAGAAGAAAATTCACCCTTCTCTTATTTTAATCAAGGTTAAATGGGAGCCTTATTTATTATAGTTATGGCTTGAAAAATATATATATATACTGGTAATGTATAGTAAAACTAGAGAGAGAGGGGTGTGCAAAACTCAATGGCAGGGAAGATACTTTGAGTTCATCTGAATTCTTATCACAGAGAAAAGACAAAAGAGACAGACATAAAATTATATTTGGCTGAATGATATATCAAGCAACCCTGGGTCAAAACACTAAACAATACTTACAACTCATACAAACAACCTGATTCTGTAAATTTCTTTCTAAATTGAAGAGCAGATTCCTGCAGGCTTTGAAAGGGAATTCTTTTCTAAATTACTGGGTAATTTTCTCCACTCCAATTGAGCTATATAATCAGACATGGTCAAAACATTGTACTAGGAAGCATAATAGAAAATGAATTCAACAAAACTATGACTTTATGGACCCACAACTGCAGAAAGGGGTCAAAAATGAAAATGGCAAATATATGAGCTGGACTTTAGCTGGTTTTTAGCTGAGGAAAAATCCATTGTTGTACTGTATTCATGGAGCTTTCAAATTATTGTGAGTAACTAAAAATACATTGCAAATTGTATACTTTACCATATTAGACCTTTAGAAATCTGAACCCATAGTGAGATGTGTTTCATATGCTCTTATTTCTCACCCCTAATACTAATTAGAGCAAAATGAGACCCATGAAACTGAGCAAATTAGTGCAGCCTAAGTGTCCTTCATAGCAAAGAATTAAATTTTGCTTCCCACCCATGCTTAGAACAGAATTAACACTTCCCTCTGGATGTAATTTGCTTGATGTCAGCTGTCTTAAAATTAAAGTAGACAGCATTCCCAATCCCCTAAAAGATGATAACTGATTTTCAGAAAACTTTTATGTCTGTTTCAATGCAAATCAAGTGTATTAACATTTTTTGTTGTTGGTAAAAATGCATGTTTGTTCCTAACCCTGCTAGCTAGGAGACTGGGTAGCTCTTCTTTTTTAGCCTCCAGAAATAGGAGAGAATTCCCAATTAAGCCCCTATAGAGTCTCTTAGCCTGATATCCACATATTCTTGGCACTGGGTATAAAAGGGTATAAAAGCCAGGTTCTTGGCTAAGTAAATTAAAAAAAAAAAAAACTTATTGAAAGAAAGTCCTCTCCACCACCCTCTTTCTAACAAGGGTAATGTGCCTACTATACAGCTGTTCACAAGGGCTCAGGCTGCTGGAATGCAACTGGTGAGTGACACTACAATGGACAACTTTCATTCATTCATTCATTCATTCAGCACCAATTTTTTGAGCCCCAGCTGAGTGCCGATGATATTCTAAGCATGACAATGCAAGGGTGAACAAAACAGATGTCCTCCACGCTCAGGAAACTTCCATTTACTACCTGGGAAGCAAACAATGAAAAGTCAAAAGTTCTCGTTGGAAGAGTTCCTAGTTAAACAAAAATTTTTTCTCCATAACATTTATTAGCGATTGGTATACTAGGATGAAGTAGTTAGGGAAGAACTTCCTGGGAAGGTTAAGTTTTGACCTAACAACTGAAGGATGAAATGGAGCTGGCCATATAAAGAGCAAAGAATGGAGGTGGGGAGGGTTGGGGGTGGACTATTTCAGATAGGTCAGTACCTAAACCAGACATTTTTCCAACCATGAAATTCTTACATATCAAATTGCAGAACATTTATGCATTTTACAAATGTCTGTACATTGTATTTGCTGCAAGTTCTTGACTATGCATTACTTTGGTTTACCTCTAGAACCATGTGTATAGTATTTTATTTGGCTTTCTCTTGCTAGTACATTTTCCCACTGGCTTTTTTTTTCTTTTCCCCTAAGATCTACTGTTCTTTTCAGGTCTAAGTTCAGGTATCATGTACTCTGGAAGGTTTCCATGACACTTCAGTATAAGCATGTATGAGTTTCTTTTATTATATTAATCTCAGTTCTACATTTAAACTGTAGATAAACATGTATCACCATTCCAAACAAATAAGGGAGAGATATTAGCACACTCATGTTGACTGCAGCACTATTCACGATGGCCAAGATGTGGAAACAACCTGAATGTCTATCAGCAGATAAACAGGTAAAAAAAAAAGTGGTATAAGTATACAATGGGATATTATTCAGCCTGAAGAAGGGAATTCTGCAGTTTGCAACAACATTGATGAACCTTGAGGACACTTAAGTGAAATAAGCCAGTCACAGAAAAATACTGCGTAATTCCCTTTATATGAGATATCCAAAATAATCAAATTCATAGAATCAAAGAGTGCAATGGCTGGCTGCCAGGGTCTGGAAGTAAGCGGGAGTGGGGAGTTACTAATCAATGAGCATAAAGTTTCAGTTAAGCGAGATGAGTAAGTTATCCAGCATCGTACCAATAATACTGCATTGTACACTTAAAATGTTGTTTAGGGGGTGGATCTCATGTTAACTGTTCTTACCACAATAAAATACAATGCAAAAAATAAGACATGTAAAGAGAGGATAGTTAGTTCCAGGAAAAGTAAAAGACCTACCAGGAGCAGGGGGAGACCAGCACATGTACTCACATGAATGAAATAGCCTTACGGGAAATGGTTCACACTGCAGTCAGTGTAGAATAAGACATTACTGAGGATTTTCAAGAGAATATATGACTGTAGATCTCTGTTCTCTATCTCCTGGAATTTGACAACTCTGGACAACCTTATCAGTGATAAGAATGTGATTACAATAATGAGAAAAAGAGTGATTATGGCAGACTGTATGGTGACCAGGGATTGTAGTGAAGGTATGTTTGAGGAAGAAGTTCTGTTAAAGGGGTTGTAGGCAGGAAGGGGGCTTCCTGATATCCTGACTGCAGTGGGCTTACTTTACTGGGCTTGTTTTCTGCTCTTTGACATGGTTAGTCAGGCGTATGAACAGAAAAAACAGTGGCTTGATGGAAAACTTCCAGACTCTCCATCCTGATCTCCATAGCCAACAATCCAGAATAGCACTGTTTCTAAGATCTTTACATAGAAAACTTTACTTGGTCTTTTTAACAGACCTATGATTTATGTATGATTATCATTTCCAAATCCAGATGAGGGATGTAAAGCCGAGAGGGGTTGAGAACGTCTCCAATTCATAAAACCAATTAACGGTAGAGCTGGGATAAAAACTCAGGCAGGCTGGCACTTGAGCCCAAGTTCTTCAACATATCCTGAAACTGAGTAAGTGAATTAATGAATATTTGGGAATGATAAAGGATGCATCCACTAGGCCATTAAACTATGTGGATTACGTTATTATGAAAGACACACGTGTATAGACCAGAGGTACTTAGCTGCCTCAATTGCACTTCCATCAGTTTTCCCAGGGGCTAGTTCTCAATTTCTGGATACACCTATGGCTTTCTCATCTGAGGTCAGGGAAGCTGCTAAACATCCTACAGTGCACAGTGCACAACAAATAATTGACCTAAAATGTCAATAATACTGCTGTCGAGGAACCTTGTTCTAGATTTTATATAAACCTTCTCAACTTTTCTGAAACTCAGATTTCTCATTTGTTAAGAGGGGAAAGCCATATCTACATAGGACTCATGACAATCAAAAACCAGGTAAGTCATGACATCTAAAACAGTGCCTGATACACAGCTAAGAGCTCTAACATGTTAGATTTAAGCAGGCAATTATGTGTTTGTTTTCTTTTATCCTAAATACTGTTTTAGAAAGATCACTCTGATAGAAATGATGAGAATGAATAGATGTACAGGTGAAATTTCACATGGGTAAATCAAATAGGAAAACAATATAGTAAACTAAGATATAATGTACATATGAGCGGGGGTAAGGGCAAGAGGGATCTTCAGACTCAACTAACACTATTGACTCATCACATTGATTAGAATGTGAGGTTGTTTTTTGCTTATTTGTTTCTGTAGTTTATTTTTTTTTTAACTTTTGCCACTTCATTTATTTACTATGAACCCGAGGATAATGTGAATTCAATCTTTCTTTGCAAACAATGATGCTTCCTTTCTTATCTCTAAAAACATCTAAATCTATGACATGAATTATATGTTTGCAGATCAGACTGTCATCTTCAGGTGAGCTGTGAGTGCACGCACACACACTCACACACAAATCCAATCTGGAGTTGTGAATTATTATTTGAAAGGTGTAGGTTTCACATGAGAAATTTCATCATCTGAAATTGCCCTGTCGTTGAGGATAATAAGAATTAAATTCAGCTGCTGAAAGGCATAAAGACAAATATTGAAAGATGGGAGACTTTTCTAATCCACTGCAGAACTGTAGAGTCTTCTGTGAGATTAGACTGAGGCACAATTTGCAGAAATCACTAACTGTTTCAGTTTATTAAAAGATTAAGAGTAAATCTATTAGGGTAATATGTGGTTTGCAAGACAAGAAGTTTCTTCAAAATCAATGCTTTTGCTTTTCCATTTTCTCTCAACTCGCCAAGATGTAATCAATGTGGGAGTAGCTCTGATCATACTAAGAGAACATTCTGATCTTCATTAGCACAGGGTCGATGCAAGAAAATTTATTTCATGTCAAAATTTAGAGATGGTTCCCCTAGAATTAAAACCCTCTTCTGTTTCAACACATCAAGCTCCAGGGTTTCATAATCCCCAAAATTAATACACTACCGTGCACACAACTTTCAAAATAGGGCACTGAAAGTTGCAAATAGAAGCTACATGTTTGAAAATTGATAAACAGATAATTTCTCTTCCTTTTATTTCTCATTCTACTCTTCCTTCTGTAGGATTAAGGAAGGATAAAATATGAGACGATTATAGGAAATGTAAAAAAACAAACATTACGTTTCCTTAGTCTTTAGTTTATGATGTTATCTTCTTTATATACAACATTGTACACATAAAATGAAATGTAGATTGCTTCTCAGAGATTGTATTTATTTGTTTACTAATGCATTGATGAATTCATTCTTTTGTTCACTCAGTCAGTAAAATGTTTTTTGACCTTATGTGCTGGTCATTGTGCTGGACACAAAATGCCAAACCAACACAGGGTCTGTTCCCTCTAGAAACTCAAAGTCTTGAACAGAAGCAGGTATAGAAACACAAAAATGTCATAACAACTGTGTGAGAAGTGCCATGATTAAAGTAAACACATAGCACTACAGTGGTGATGAGGGGGGAGTCGGCCTGTCTTGTGTGAAGAGTCTTTGGGAAAGGATTAGGAGATCAGTGACCAGTTTTGAATTTGGGTACAGTCAAAATAAAAAGGGCAATCAAGTGATTGGGCAAATTTTATTATTATTTTTTATACAGGAGTTGGGAGGATTAAAGTGGAGCTAGAATTTTCACTATGTCCCTAGAGTTTATAGAATTTTATTTCAAGAAATAACAAGTCAGTTAATCAAAATATAAGGATGCTTAGATTTGTGTGTGTGTGTGTGTGTGGCTGCATAGTATTCTGTTGTGTCTTGTTTCAATGGTGATTTCAGAGTGACCTTCTCTCTCTGTTGTTCCATCATGGTTACATACTGGCCTGCTTGAATACTGTTCATATTCTGTGAAAATTCTTTATGTTCAGTAGGAAATACTGCTGACCTGTCAACTCCTAGCTGTCAGCAACCAGCTGCCAGCCATCAGAACCATTTTTCAAAATTTATTTCCTCAATATACTACATGTCATTGAATTATCCTCTATACAAAGGTATTTATATTGTTCTTATATTTTTTTCTTTTTGGCCTATACAATGCTGCAGTTTGAGTATATGCTGCATGCATATACTCAAAGATGGAATTTCTCATTAGTAGGGATTATATATGTGTTATTATTAGATACTGTCAAATTCCTACTTAACATGTCAGGCCGAATAGTCAATATGTAAACTCCCTTCAGCACTGCAAGACAGTTCATTTCATCTTCTATTTGTCTGAATAATCAATTTTGATAGTCTATTGTTTGCCAATCTAATGGTATATATACATACATATATGCAATCAAATGTATATATTTATATGTATTTATAAATATATATTTACATGTATATATACAGGCATTTGTTGTTAACTATAAATGCATATATAATATATATATATACATATAATCATTGTTGTCATTACATTCTCCTGATTAAACTTATTTATATGTTAAATATCCCAGAGGAATTTTTCCTTTCTGTAAATTACTTCTTCCTTTATCTAAATGTCCTCTGATTATTTTTCTCCATACTAATTTTTGAACAGTAATTTTTATATTTTATGGAACCAAACAAATTTTTGGTAGCTAATATCTCCATTTAGTATGTTATTTATCTTTAAAAATAATTTATATTATTTTTTCAGAGACTTTAAATGAAGACACTTCGATTAAAAAAAAATCACAAGATCTAGAAAAAAAGTGTAAACTTTAAAAAAGAATGTTGAGGGAAAACATGACATAATTTAGATAGATAGATGGACTGATACATACTATATTAAGTTCTAAGTTTTAATTTAGAATTCTATTTTGTACTTTCATGAAGCTTACCAGATAAAATTTACTCCATGACATTATGATGAACTTTGCCCATGATTGTCTTCATATTCTCTTTCAGCATTTCCCACTGATTCATCTACATTGGAATGATTGCTAGCTTTAAAAAGAATATATTCCACATCTTCACAAAAGAAGAAAATATACAGTTGAGGTTTTATTTTTCAGTGTTTTGGATACAGAATAGATTCTGAAGAAATATTCATTGAATAGATGAAAATTGCTGAAATGTTAATGTCCCTTATCTGCAATTCTTTTGACTACTATTTCCTTTTGAAATAACTTCACAGTGGACAGAAAGAATTTTCTTGTACATATCTGTTTCATTTAGAAGCAGCTGACCTTAGGCTTCAGAGCTAGACCATTCAAATCTTAAAATCTAACTCAATCATTATCAGCTATATAACCTTGAAAAGTAAATAAGCTTTTTAATATTCAATTTCCTCATCTATAAAAATGGGGAGCTATTATGGTAAACTGAGTAAACAATACATGGCAGTGCTAGAAGGCCTTAAGTACATTAAATATCTTGTCTTCTTAGGAAACAGCTGCAACTGATACCTGTGACTAGTGCAATACAAGGCTACCCCTGTATACTTTGTTTAGAAGTATATTTTCTGGTACTTACTATAAGAAGTTATAAGTCAAAAAAACTGGATAGAGAGAAAATATTATACTATAGTTTATAAACACAACCTTTGGAACCCACTGTTTAAATACTTGAACAAAATAATCTACTTTTCTGAGAAATTATATTTTAAGAAATATTAATCTGCTTTCTGATTAATATATTGATGCCCACTCCCTTTTTTCCTTATTAACAAAATTCCAGTATTATTAAGACATCCTGTGCCTTCCTCTTATCCCAGATAAAGGTGAACTAACCTCATCTTTAATTCAGAACTGATCTAAACCTTCTAAACTGATTATTCAGTATACAAGATTAACCTACAGAAATCAGTTGCATTTCTTTATGCTAACAATGAAATATCAGAAAAGGAAAGTTTAAACCCCCCCCCCAAAAAAAAACAGAAACAAAAACAACTCCTTAAAAAATTGCATCAAAAACCCAAAATGCTTAGGAATACACCTGACCAAGGAGTTGAAAGACTTGTATCTGGAGAACTATAAAACATTGATTAAGAAAATTAAAGAGGATTTAAAAAAATGAAAAGATACCCATGCTCTTGGATTAGACTAATTAATATTGTTAAAATGGCCATACTACCCAAAGCAATCTACAGATTTAATGCATTCCCTATCAAATTACCCATGACATTTTTCACATAACTGGAGCAAATAATCCTAAAATTTATATGGAATTACAAAAGACCCAGAATAGCCAAAGCAATACTGAAGAAAAAGTACAAAGCTGGAAGCATAACCCTCCAAGACTTCTAAACAATACCACAGAGCTACAGTAATCAAAACAGTGTGGTATTGGCACAAAAACAAACATATAGATCAGTGGAACAGAATAGAGAGCCCAGAAATACACCCACACATGTACAGTCAATTAATCTTCGACAAAGGAGGCAAGAATATACAATGGAGAAAAGACAGTCTCTTCAGCAAGTGGTGTTGGGAAAGCTGGATAGTCAAATGTAAATCAATGAAGTTAGAACACTCCCTCACACCAAACACAAAAGTAAACTCAAAATGGCTTAAAGACTTAAACATAAGACAAGACTCTAAAATTCCGAGGAGAAAACAGGCAAAACATTCTCTGGCCTAAATCTCAGCAACGTTCCCCTAGGGCAGTCTACCAAAGGAACAGAAATAAAAGCAAAAATAAACAAATGGGACCTAGGTAAAGTTATAAGCTTCTGCACAGCAAAGGAAACTATAAGCAAGACAAAAAGACAACCTACGGAATCAGAGAAAACACTTACAAATGGTGTGACTGACAAGGGCTTAATTTCCAGAATATACAACAGCTCCTACAACTTGATAACAAAAAACAAACACCCCAATCAAAAAATGGGCAGAAGACTGAAACAAACATCTCTCCAATGAAGACATACAAATGGTTAATAAGCACATGAAAAAATGCTCAATATCGTTAATGCAAATCAAAATCAAAACTACAATAAGGTATCACCACACACCTGTCAGAGTGGCCATCATTGAAAAGTCCACTAATAATAAATGCTAGAGAGGGTGCGGAGAAAAGGGAACCCTCCTACACTGTTGGTGGGAATGTAGTTTGGCGCAGCCATTATGGAAAACAGTATGGAGATTCCTTAAAAAAACTAAAAATAGACTTACTATATGACCCAGCAATCCCACTTCTGGGCATATATCCAGAGGAAACTCTAATTCAAAAAGGCACATGCACCCCAATGTTCATAGCAGCATGGAAGGTACCTAAATGTACATTGACAAATGACTGGATAAAGAAATTGTGGTATACATATACAATGGAACACTACTGAGCCATAAAAAAAGAATAAAATAATGCCATTTGCAGCAACATGGATGGATCTGGAGATTGTCATACTATGTGAAGTAAGCCAGAAAGAGAAAGAAAAGTACCAGATGATATCACTTATATGGTGAATCAAAAAAAAAAAAAAAAAAAAAGACACAAATGACTTGTTTACAAAACAGAAACAGAGTAACATACATAGAAAACAAACTTATGGTTACCAGGGGGAAAAGGAGGTAGGGAGGGACAAATTGGGAGCTCAGGATTTGCAGATACTAACTACTATATATCAAATAAACAAAAAGGTCCTACTGTATAGCACAAAGAACTATATTCCATACCTTCTAACAGTTTATAATGAAAAAGAATGTATATGTATAAGTGTAGCTGAACCACTATGCTGTACACCAGAAATTAACAACATAGCAAACTGACTATTCAATCAATCAATCAATCAATAAACTGATCATGGAAAAATCCCTTTCTCTTTGCTAGTAGGGCTGATTATATAGTCCAATGTTGGCCAATGAGATATATGTCAAGGCATAGATGTGGGCTTGTAGTAAAGGATTTCATTTTTCTTAAAAATAGACACCAGACAGAGGAGGTCACTCTTCCACTTCTGGTTACTGAAATGTTGGATGTGACTTATGAAACCACTGCAACAAGTGCTTACTATAGAGAGAGAGGACCAGTGAAGAAAGTCCCGGTATTAAGGACAGAACATCATGGGTTCTTGAAAACCTATGAGGTAAACTAACATTTGAACCAGGCTCTCATTCTTTAAAGTCACCATTATGCGAGCTAATAACTGTTTATTGTTGGTGCCTGTTGCATTGGTGTTTTCTGATACTTGCAATCAAAACTATGTCAACTGCTTGTAAAATGGATATTCTACAATAATCAATGCTTTCATCCATTCAATGGATAATTATTGAGAGTCAACTATATCCCAGGAACCATGTTTGGACTGTGGATTCAAATGAATACAAGACAAGGTCACCTGCTCTCATGTAAGATGCAGGACTGAGTCTACTGTTTCTAAGAGTTGCTCCTACTAAACCAAAGAACGGATTAGCCTGTAAGCCAGTATGATGATGTATAAGAAGGAGAATGTGCTCTCTTCCATCGATCAGAAGGACAAGGTTCCACCAGTATCACACTCACAATTTCCTCTGAGACTAGAGCATCACAGCAATTGTGACAGGACAAGATCAGGCCCCAGATATGACATGGATTGTGGGTATTACAAAGTGGGCATTCTGAGCTCACTCTACTACACTCAGATTTTTAGGTTTAATTTCCAAAGCCATGTAAATGCATATTATTGTAAGTTCACAGGAAGCTTGTAGTAATTATCTAATTCTATTTATATTTGATATTTATATTTTAGTAATAGTTCTATTTATTAGATTCTTATAGAACTAAATAAATACAATGTTTTTTTCTTACATGAAATATAGAAATGTTAGTGAGAAGGAATGTGTCTGGAAAAGAGGACATTTGAAAGCAGTGGAATAGTATGGAGGGAGAAAAAGAAGTAATTACTACTTTTGAGTGCTTATTGTATGTCAGGAGGTTACCTTATCCTCAAAAAAGTATGCATTTTTATCCCCATTTTGATTATGAGAAAACCGAGATTCCAGAAATGACAGCCCTTCAGGCTGGGAACTTAAATTCAGACATGCCAAGCTCCCTCCCCTCGTATCAGGCTGACTCAAAATCCCCTTCATTTGGAGTGTGTAATAATATCATTTCATGGCCTGGATTGGAGCTTTACTTTTCACTAGCTGTGGGGGGAAAATAAGAAAAATGATTTCTTATATAAGTGAAATCTCAACGGAAAGAGTAAAGCCAAAATCATAAAAACTACAATGCCTACAAAGGGCAGGAAGGTATGTAAAATGTATATCTGTGAAATACACAAAATGGTGAGGCAAGGACCTAGGCTAATCAGAGAACGCAGGAGCCAGCCAATTATTGCCATGGAAAATGAAAGCTCACTGTTGCCAGATGTCAAATTTTCAAGGGAAGCCTGAAATATAGGCTGTTATGTGATATCAGTGGACAAGTAATTCATGTTTACAAGACTACACAGGCAAAAAATTTCTATTGAATTCTGATAGACACATTTACGAACATATACGCACAGCAAATAATTTTTGACAAGTATAATTACTACATACAAGCAATTCTTAGCAAAGCTATTTATAAAATATTTAGACAATATTTCAAAAAACTTCACTGACTGCCATATTGCAGTATGAAAATTATTTTTGACCTAATTACTGTCACTATTTATAATTAAATTGAATATCATGTATCTTGTAACAGTGAGGCAAGGCTAAAATTCTTTTCAAATTCAGAGTTTTCTATTATCCCCAATGAGAGAAATTTATGAGATAATGCTGCATATTTATTAGAAATCAAATAATTCCTAACTCTGCTCATGAATGATAGCAGAATTTAGTATTATGCCTTTTGATGAACATAATTTCTTAATTTTTTCACATTTTATTTGGAAATATTTTCAACTAATTTCACAGAGAAATATTGCAAAAATGATATCAAGAACTTCTGTATACTTCCCTTCCTCCATTCCCCTGTTTTTTCTCTCTCCCTCCCAACATATTCATGCACATGTATTTTTTATGAATCACTTGAAAATACATATACAATGTCCCTTTATCTCTAAGAAATTCAGAGTATATTTTCCAATAATAAGGACATCTTCTTACACAACCACAGGATTTTCAAAATCAGGAAATTAATACTGATATAGTATTAGCATCCAACCTACATGCCTTATTCAGATTTGGCCAATTGGCCAGTTACTGCCTTTATTACAAAAGAAAAAGAATCTGGTCTGTTATCAAGTTGAAGGTCACAAGATGCATTTGTCGTATCATTTAGGTTCTCAAACTGAAACTTCCCTCTGTCTTCGGTCTTCACTATCTTGGCATGTATTAAAAGTATAAATATTTATTTTGAGAGTATCTCTCAATCTAATATTCTTTGATATTTTCAAATTTCTTAATTTAGTTGAATGCATTAATATTTTATTCTATGATTAAAAATTTGGGGTTCTATTTAATTACACCTTTCTTACCCCAAGATTCTAAAGATAATCCCCTATGTTTTGTTTGGAAGGTTTATTTACCTATTTATTTATTTTTTTGCTTCTTAGTCTTTCAAATTTAGATTAACAATTTATCTGGAATTGTGTTTTTGTGTTTGGTATATTGTAATCATGATTCAATTTTTCTTTTATGTATGGATATGCATATGTATATATATATGTATATATACATTTTATATAGAAGGTGTGAACATATTGAATATATATATATACACACATATGAATTTTTAGATACATGGTAGGTACACATGGAATTGTATATACATATTTGATCTAACATCATTTGTTGAAAATAGCAGAGTCAAAAAACTTAATGAAATATCAATTCCATATATGGAATATGTCCATTTCATCTATATTTTCAAATTTAACAACATAAAATTGTCAGTGTTATTATATTATTAAGTATTCATAAACTACTGATCTGTAGCAATGACTTCTGTTCGTGGCCATCTGCCATTTTAAAATTTCTGGGTAAGTTTTATTACAGGTTTGTCAATATTATTAGTCTTTCCAAAGACTAATTTACAGTTGATCTTTAAATCCTCTATATATTTTACTTTCAGTTCCATTTAATTGTGCTCTCCTCTTTAATATTTTTTTGGCTTATACATACTTTGAAATTATTTTTCTATTCTTTCACAATTTTTTTCTGATGCTTAGTTCATTAGTTTTATTTTTTTCTTTCCTTTTTGTAATATACAGAGAAGGCTTTAAATTTTGCTGTAGGTACTGTTTTCAGTAAAACTTAATTTTTTGATGTTATTCTCTTTACTACTCAAGTCAGAATATAAACTATTTTTTATTTACTCACTGTTTTCACTTAGATTATTAAGCAGTAAATTTCTAAATTACTAACACAAAGCAATGTTAGTTTTATTTTTACATGTGAATTTTGACTAAATTGTACTATTGACAAACTGTAAACTGGGAATTGCTTTATGACCAAATACACGGTCAATTTTTTGCCAATGGTCGGTCAATACTTCAAAAAACGTTTTATATTACTTATAATATTTTGTCAAGTTTTTATACTGATTTTTCAAATATCGTGTTAAAATCTGCCCATAGAATTTCAAATTTTGGCACTTCTATCCATTTTTGTTTATATATTTTGAGGCCATATTACTAAATAGAAGAAAGTAGTTAAAATGGTGATTTTTAAATTCACAATTTATCATTTTCAAGTACTGGCTACCTTTATCTCTGTAACAGATACTGCCTTGCCTTCCATTTTTCTGTTAATAATATAGATGTACAAGCTTTAATTTGCTTAGTTTGGGCATAAATTTTTTTCCTTTTTTTTTTTTTAGTCATAAGCCTTACAATTGTTGCCTGCTTGCTTGCCATTGCCCAATGACATTAATTTTGGCGTGTTGCTAGAAGGTTAGATTGATATGTCTTTCTCTAGAGAGCTTTTCTGTTTGTTTCTACCAAGTACCTAGGGGCACTTAAGGTTCCTTCCACTTGGAAGTGCTACCAACCTTGTTCAATGAGGGAGGGTCCCAGGACCATCAAGGAAATGAGCTCTCAGGACAGATAAAAGCACCACCCCCCAAGGATGGGAGGAGTCAGTTACAGATCTGGCTTCTTCTCACTCTGAGAACACAGTCTTTAAGACCTCAGAACCACACAGGATGATTCTCCTGTAAGCCCGTCCCCTGTTCAGGCCTTGAGTCCTAACCTCTAACTGGCTCAGACGGACCACAGAACCAAGAGACAAGTGTCTGTGATGAACACTTTAGGTCGTACGGGGCTTTGGTGCTCTTATGTTCTGTATGCCTTTCTAATTACAGACTTTCTTCTCAAGATTGGCCCAGAAATTCTGCAACATTTTTCAGGTGCTGGGCTTCCTGTTCTGTTTGTTTGTTTTTGTTTTAACCCAGTGTTTGACAGCTGTTGTTTCCGGAGATGTGCTGTCTGACATGACCTAGCCTGCCACCAACACCACTGTAAGCTGCAGTCCTTTGACATAGATTTCCTACTCCATGCTTTCTTGACTCACTTCTGAGGAGGTAAACTGTGATTTTATAGATGCTAGCTCATCACCTTTAACATCTTCTTACTTTTACAGCCAAACAGAGTTTCTCTAAAGGAAGTGTGAATGGCTCAAGGACTAGAACTATTGAATTTCTATAGAAAAAGCCCACAGACAAATCATGACTAGGTTAGGGTTAGCTATTTCAATTTGGAAAAGGTTTTTTACTTTTATTTCCTGGTTTGTCCATCAATCCACTTTAATATTGTCGCTAGGTTTGTCCATCAATCCACTTTAGTAGACAAAGGCCGATACTGTGTCTTTCCACCCTTGGCTACTAAACCTAAAAAATATCCACTTTACTTTTTTTTTCTTTTGAAGAAATAAATCAATACATAGCATAATGTCTGGTACATATTAGACTTTGAATATGTTTCATGAGTGAATCAAAATTTTAAATTGTACCTAGCAAATGTCAGATAAAAAATTAATGGTCAGCTTGTTACACTGTTGTTTAATATTTATAATGCACTTAAAGAAATGGATACCTAAGAAAAATCATAAAAGGAAGACAATTAAAATTTTGCACAAATCTATACCTATATTTATATCTATATCTATCTACATATAATGTTTATGTATATATATATTTATGTCTTTCAGTCTATGTATATATATCCCTGCTTATAAAATTTTGGCAACATTTTGTTTTGTTTTTATGAGTTCTTAAACACATGAATTAACACTGAATGTGGTTTCTATAAAAGTGAAAATTGAATTCTCTCTGGGAGTATGTTTATCCCTTGTATCAATCCTCAGGTTTTAAAATGGAATGTTAACATCATTATAGGGTGCACCAAAGTGCATGTGTGCGTGTGTGTAGTATGTGTGTAATACACTTCAAAATGATGGAAAGACAAACTGAGCAACACATCATTACTTTAGGCATGGTTTTCAACAAAGAAGTGGTGGCTCTGCTGGATATCACCCACTGTTCTTCCATGTCAACTCTCCTCCCTTCTCTCCACTGCTCTCTGCCCTGACAGGCTGAATCAAAGAACTGTACCTGCCGACTCCTTTGACATGTTGCTTTGGTTTGTGTTTGGATGAGTGGAAGCACTGGCAGGTGTGGAGAGAGGGAAAACAGTAAATGTATAAGACTGTCCAGGCTGTGTCCCTCATCCAGACGTCACTGTTCCTCTGCAGGCCACTCTCTCTGTGACACATCTCAGGTTCTAGGTCCCTGGTATCTACACCCTCTCCCCCAATTCTTCAGGCCTTACAGTCGTCATGTATCTGTTTTCACCAGTCTTGGTTTTTTCTCCTATTTTTTTTGTGTTTCCCTCCACCCATACGTTTATGAATAGTCCTTTGTTAGACTTCTCTCCATTAATACTAGTTTGAGTGGTTCATTTGTTTCCTGTGGCCACTGTAAGTGATGCAGAGGAGTAAGTTGTCAATTACCCAGAACCCACAGTAGTTGACCGAAGTCTCAGTTAGTTCTTAATCAGTATACAAAAAATTTATTTAGGTCATACAAAACATTTTCATTCTCAGCACAAATAGCTCTGGGCCATTGACACCCCATATTTAATGTTAAAATGAAAATGATACCCTAACATGACACCATGAAAGCGGTCAGCAAACAAAGCTTTGATATTGGCTCAGCTCACTTGTTAACCTTGGGTAAGGTTCTTAACCTACTGAGCTCCAGTGTATCATCCTCAAAGGGGGATATTAATACATGTCTTGTAGGATTGGTTTAATGCAATAATAAGATAAATCATAATACTTAGCACATGTTGCATCCTCATTTAAGATTTTAGAAAATTCAGACTAATCCATTGTAACTGAAAACAGATAAGTAGTTCTCTGAGGATGTGGGGAGGGAGGGATTACCAAGGGGCTTGAAGAAATTCTTGGAAGTGATAGATACATTTGTAATTTTGATCGTGGTGACAGTTTCACAGGTGCCAAAACTTATCAGATTGTACATTTTAAATATGTGTAATTTATTGTATGTCAATTACACTTCAATAAAGCTGACAGAATGAAAATTTAAAAAAATAGAGAAGACCCTTTTGATAGAGGAGCAAGAACAATGTTCAAAAAGTAATAATAGACATTCAGGTAAGGGCTTTGCCGATAAACAGGGAAACCAATGATGGAGGGAAAGATAAATAAATAGATAGAAAATAGGTAAATAAACAAATAAATTTCTCACAATTCTAACATTCATCCATCAATAGACATTTAGACTATTTCTCATCTTGGCTGTTGACAATGATGCTGCAGTAAACATGGAGTTGCATATATATTTCCAAGTTAGTGTTTTAATTATGTCATTTTAAGAACGTTTTGGATGGCAAAAGTCTTACAGTGATCACCTATATAAGGAATCCCATTCAGTCCAGGCAGTGTCTCCGTTTGTTTGTTTGTTTTTCATTATTTTAAAGACAATTTTGTAAAACAAAATTAATTTTAGAAGACTGTCTCCAAGATCCAGAGACTGGTATAAATGAGACTATACATTAGTCACAAAAATCTAACTCAAATTTACTTATACACAGAGGGAGACTTCATGGATTCGTATAGCTAAAATTTTGGAGCTTCTTCAAGGCCAGATCCTGCTTGTTCAGTCATTAGGATTTGTCTTGCTCTATCGTTCATTTCTGCTTTTCTCTGCCATGGCTTGACTCACAGGGAAGACTTTCCTTTGAAGAAGCAAGAATGTTTCCCACCTCAAAGGTGCAGGCTTTTATTCTTCCTGTCTACTATTGCTAAATGGAAGAAAGCACCCCTTTGTAAACAGCACAATCCACACTTCTGAGGTAGACTATCTTTGGGCAGGCTTAGGACATCTTTTCATCCTTGAGCTACACCATGATAATACTTGGGTTCTGATTAGGCAAGAAAAGGGAACTTTTACTTTGCCCACATGCAAGAGAAATCCCATAAACAAAGAAGTTAAAGGGATGCTGAACTGCCAGTATAAACAACAATAAACACACAAACAAAAACATGCCCACCACATGGCATTCTTAGTTGACAAAATATTCCTTATTAAATACATTTCCACAAAATATTTGTCTATGAAGTAGTTTAATTCTACTCCATTAATTCCACTTGAATAGTTTAATTACCACGATAAAGCCCTGGGGTCAGACTTCTTGTTCATTCCTCTGAGCAAGGTATCAATTAAATTTCCAAATACTGTATGAGAAGTTAAGAGATTTCTGAGCCATAAGATAGTGCAAACACAATTAATTCTCTTCACTGTCAAATCCAAGTTCTGTTTGTGTTCATTAAACTGGTGGTGGACCAATAGTACCATTATTTGAAAAGTCAGCAATCTTGATACTTCTGGTTTCAGCTCCAACATGTGAAGAGCTGGCAGTCGTCACTCCTGTCCTCAAAATAAGAACAGGCTGAACAAACTAGAAATCAGTGACTTTTTTTAGACTGACCACAGAAATAAGAATGTTGCACAAACTAGCATCCTGAATCCTGGAGAGACAGGTGAACCCAAGGAGTCAGGGTAGAGATCAAACTACTTAGAGCAAATGCCACTGGAACCAGAAACTAATTAGACCACTTAAATGATAATTTTGACTAGTTGTTACAGGCAGAGAGTGGACCTGAGTGAGAGTGAGAAACTGTTGGCGAGAAGCAGTCTTAGGGACCCCCAAATTTTCCTGGGAGTTACCTCCATGAACCCTACCAGGTTCTCAGTGAGGAGTCAAAGAAAGATCTCCTGTGATTTTGGCAAGGAGAAAGGAAGAGTAAACATTGTGAAATATTCCTTGAGCATTCTCTATAGCAAAGGGGTATTCTCTAGGGAAGAGACTTCAACACAGACTCTTCCCAACTGGGAGAAGGTCTTTCTACTATTACAGTCGGCAGGAGTCTTCCTGTCTCAACAATGGTGGATAAAAATGTAAGAACTGCTTGTGAAGGTGACAGTCTAGGGACACAACTGCACTAAAGAATGAGATTTAAAAGACTGTTGTAAATCTTTACAATATAATTAAAAAATTTATAAGGAAAGACGGAAGACGTAGAATAACCTACAAAACATTGAAGAAAATGAAAAGGGAAGAGGAGGAAGGGGAGGAGAAAAAGCAGAAGAAATTTGAAGGACTCACACTTTTAAAATATACTATAAAATGACTGTAACCTAGAAAATACAGTGAAACAATATCAGTAAAACAGAATAGAGACCTCAGAAACAGACCTACATATATATAGTCAATGTGCTGTTTGACTAAGAAGCATAGTCCAAGTAATAGAAAAATTATAGTTATTTCAACAAATGGTAATGGAACAATTGGATGGAATACAGAATATGGTAAAACAACCTAACCATATTAAAAATATATGAAGTAATCTCAATACAGGACGTGGAGGGAAAAGGATGCTTACCTAAGTAACTGGAAATGAGTGGAATCTTAATATTAAAGGCAAAAGAAACGACATAAGCACTATGCTGTAGCTGATAAAATGGATTACCATAAGGCTATAGGTTAACAATTGTGATACTGCCCTATATATATACTGGAAATGAACATTTATGTAAATAAATGTCCAGTGGTGGTAGCAGATTCCTCATTGTTGGAGTGGGAGGTTAGTTGTAAACAGGAGGAGGTTAGAATGATCCATGCAGTAATAGATTTAAATTGGAGGTATCAGTATGAAGTAGTGTTTTACTTAATAGAGTCATAGATGTGCATATACAGAAATAGTTAGAGATATATATATATACACACAGTTCTATAAACACACATATTGCCCTATCAGCCTGTTCTATCAGTTGCAAGGGCCTAAAAGCATTGATATTACAGTAGTAATAACCACACGTAGCACCCAGAAGTTTGTTTCAAATATCATTCTCTGACAAAAGAAAAAAGGGCTCCTTGGAGAAGCTGTTGATTCTAGCACATGAAAGGAATTATACAAGGCAAGCTTGAAGCATCTTGTAGTAAGAAAATGTAACAAGTGCTAAAAAAAAAAAATCCTTCAATAATGGTAATATTTCAAAGGGAAACAGGAGCCAAATGAAAGTGTTCCCATTGGGCAAAAGCTAGAATAATTTGACAAATAAAGTAGAAATGTATTATAACCCAAAGCATAAAATAAAAATCAATGAGTCCATGATACAAACTACCATATATTAAACAGATTAACAACAAGGGCCTACTGTACAGCACAGGGAACAATATTCAATATCCTGTAATAAGCCATAGCAGAAAGGAATATGAAAAAGAATATGTATATGTATACATATATAAAACTGAATCACTGCTGTATACCAGAAACTAACACAACATTGTAAATCAACTATACTTCAATAAAAATAAATAATGAGTTCTTACTGATATAAATAAATCATTGAATAGATTAATACATGGGAGAGAAAAGACAAATATCCTGTACAGAAGAACTTCAAATAACTTATAGATACTCTGCCCTTGGGAGGTGGAACATAACCCCAGTCCTTAAATGTCGCCTGCACATAATGACTTCTTCGCAAAGACTACAAAATGAACAAGCAGAGAAAAGGAGAAACCAGAGTGGAAATGCCTAACATACTTCCTCAGCCTGATGATCAAGGTTAACATCAATCAGGTAATAAATCATCACGTTGATACGAGTCCTTGATATGTGATTAAAATGGCATTTACCCCTGATATTCTGCCCCAAACTCATAGTCCCAGTCTAATCATGAGGAAAACATCAGACAAATCCCAACTGAAGGACATTCTGTAAAACACCTGACCAGTTCTCTCCAAAACTTAAGGCCAACAAGAAGGAAAGTCTGAGAAACTGTCACAACCCAAAGGAGTTTAAGGTGCATTATAAGTAAGTGCAATGTTATATGCTAGATGAGATCCTAGAACAGAAATATAGGACATTAGGTTAAAAACTAAGAAAATCTGAATAAAGTATGGACTCTACTTAATATATCTATATTAGCTCATTAATTGTAACAAACTTGCCATTGTAATATACAATGTTAATAATAAGGGATATTAGGTGTGACATTTGTGAGAACACTATATTACAATGGCAAACTTTCAAAACATCTAAAACTTTCTAAAATTAAAAGTTTATTTTTAAAGTTTAGCAGATTAATACTAAAATCTTTATGATACATGGTATGCAGTTAATAATACATACTATAAATTGTGAGATCATATGAGACAATCCACTTTGACCATTGTTACTTCCTTTAAAAATGAAATATTTTATAATCTAGAAAATTCAGCCTTGAAGTTAGGAGATAATACTGGGTTGCTGGGATGTTACTCTTTAAAACTGAAAGATGTTTGTTACAAGAGTTTAATCTCCACCTCCCATCTTCACATCCCTCAATCAACTAATGTCCAATCAAATGTTAAAGAGAACCCAAGTTTTGTTTTTTTTTTTCAGTTGTATCCTCTCAATTCTCATGCTTATAATTTTTACACTAAGTTGTCTTTATTTTTTATAGTGGTCTTTTTTTTTTAACAATCTCAAATCTGTACATTTTTAGCTGTGCTCTAAAATGTATTTATTCTATAGCTGTTACTCTTTTTTTCATTATTGACGTGTAGATGTTTCCTTACTTTCTTTTTATCTCAGTTTAAATATTAAATCTTGCATAAATTCATTCATTTGTAGTGTTTACATTATTATTTGCACTCAGGAGAGTCTGAAACCTATGCTATCTAGTCTTGGCCAGTTTTTTAAGTCTCAGATTTGATTTTTAACTGCTTTCTATCTATTTCCACCTGGGTTTCCAACAAGTACTTCACACTTAACTTACACCACTCATTGAGATAGCATCCTGCCCATTATTAACGGCATTTAACATGTGTATCCAAAATACATTTGTTGTCATGGATATATCTTTTCGAACTCCTTGATTCTTTTCATCTTTCTCCTTATGTTTCTATTTCAGTTCCTGGACATAATCTTCATGCCTCATTCTACTTGCTTTATTTTCATTCCATTGAGTCCACTCACAGCTTTAACTTCACTGAAAATTCTCTTTATAACATTGTTTCTCAACTTCAGAAATAAATGTAGGGATTGCCTTTGAAATGCCATCCCATGCTGTTATTTTTTCCCCCAAAAACACACCACAGCTTTATTATTTCAATAAGCTCCAAAAGCACATTTCTTGGACCTGTGGCCAAGGCAGATGCCAGAGGCAACAAGGCAAGTCAGCTGGGGGTCCCTGGGTCCACAGCACGTGGGAAGTTCAAGGAGGGAGTGTGACGAGGCAGAGGTGACAGGCATTCTTGCTGCAGAAGGCACGGTAGGAGGGCTGGTGCAGCTCATCTGAGGCTGTGGAGAACCTTGCACTGCTGCATCATGAGCTGCAGGACCTTGTGGATGGCCTGCTCCAGAGTATTTTCTGCTCCAAGTCCTGGAGGATGTTGTGCTCCAGCACCTGGGAGCCAATGGCAAGGAGGTGTTTGAGCTGCTTCTCCATATGGCTCAGCAACTCCCGGTCCACTTGGCTGCTGAAGCCCTCCACTTCTGACAGTGTGCCTAACAAGGCAGTGGCAAGCGTGGACACTTGGAAGAGCCTCAGAGACTCCTCTGTGTCTGCCTCTGTGTTGAAGGGCTGCAGCTTCACCTTGCTGAGGGCCTTGGTGATGCAGTCAATGGCCTCCCACGGTCGTAGGGTGATGCCAACGAGCCCCTCTCCGCATGATGATGCACTGCTTCTTCAGCTTCTCTGCGGCCTCTGTCAACAGCTGGGGCCACACTTCGCTCAGCAGTAGGTGATGAATGTCCCCAGCTTGGCCAGGTCGATCTCACCTCCATGGCCTGGGTCTGAGTCAGTGCACTCACGTGCAGAAGGATAACATGGTTGGCCAGCATCACCTCCCTCTCCTCATTGTGCTCACCTTGACAATGAAGATCATGTCAAAGTGTGGCAGGATAGTGAGCATGAAGTTGTTGTCCACCCTCTTCATCTCCTCCAGGCAGCCAGACACCAAGATGGCAGCAGCCAGGACAGAGCAGTAGGAGTTGAGGGTAGTGGTGATGCTGACCTTGGCTATAGGGATGGTCTGCTGCTCCACAGCCTTGTGGGCTGCCATGCCGTCGTCTTCTGGCATCTCGTCAAACTCATCAATTTTAGTAATACGTATGTCCCTTAAAAAAAGTCTCACATGATGCAATTACCAAGTTTTAGAGATAAGAAGAATAAATGACAGATTCCCTACTTCATCCCTTATCCCAGAGAGTAGGTAGGGGATGAAACAAAATAAGAAATTAAGATGATCTTTTACATGATTAGGTGGATGGTACACATTAAGAGGAATATAGAAGATGAAAAACAGGTTTGGAGGAGGGAAAAATAATGTACAATTTTGCACATCTTCCTCCCATGTGGCCAAATAGAATCTAACACACAGAGATACATGCAAAGATATTAACAATGTATAGTTCTTATGTCGGGGGTGTTTTCACTTCAGTGCTATGCTTTATAATATATAAATACATTACAGGCATTATTTCATATAAAATATTACATGAGTAAGTCATCTCCAAAGTGAAGCCATTTGTATATAATTTTCACAAAGATAAACTTATATGAGAAGCTTTCTTATTATTTGCACACATGACAGTTGGGCTCAAAGATTCCTAGATCCACAGCTCCACAAAAAGTTTTTTCTCCAACCTAACCGGAAATTGCCCATTTAATAATTTTCATTTGCCTTCTCCCCAAGCAGTCTTATAGATCTCCATCAGACTCTGTTCAATAACCAGATCTAGATCCCTGTTTTTTACTTTGATTTCAATTCTCATTAATCTTTGAGTAAAACAACTGCTCTATAAGTAAAAAGAAACAGTATTTAATTGATTCTCCTTAAAGTCCAAATTCAATCTCTAACAAAAAAGTATTCACTATGTTTACTACAAAAATGACATATTAATCTAATCCATTTCCTCCACAACTTGACTTTGCCCGAGTTGGTTTTCCTCCTTTCTTACTTGGGCTATCGGCTATGGGACATTATCTTCCATGGCTCATTCACGTATTTTCTGTTGCCAGAGTCATGGAAGTGGGCTCGAATTAATGGTAGAAAGGCACATGATTACAAAGATATAAGGCATTTTCAGTTTAACACATGAATTCAAAGAAAACCTAATAAAAATGCCCTAAAGGTATTTCTCTAACAAACTGATAGGTCCATTTGGTAAAAACAAAATAGACAGATATACTATTGGTGGTAGGGCAAAAAGGATAATATAGAGGGAAGAGCCTTACCATGTATGTGTAATAAAGCTACAAAACATACACTTGAGAACACACATACTTACACACACATGCATACTTTGGTCTTGGTATAGAAATAGAATTAGCTGTCAACGTAACACATCTATTAACCCAAATCCATGATATACTGAATTCAGAATATGGTAATGCCAACATTTTTAAGTCAGCACAAGAGAATGTATTTTTTAATAAGTGCAATTGAAACAACTAGTTAGGATTTTTAGGGAGAAAGTTGCATTCCAGTAAACATAAGATTAAAGGAATATTAAACCTTAAATGACTAAGGAAATGTGACATTTATTTCAGTCTTATTTTGAAGGAAGAGTTTTTAATAATAACAGAAAACCTAACAACCATGATATATAATTTGATTTTATCAATATGTAACTCTTTCATTCCTCAAAAATACTGTTATTAAAGTTAAAAAAAGAAAAAAACCCTGATTTAAAAAAAAAATAGTTAATGAGTTAACTAACATCCATATACCCCCACACGAACACATATATACAGCAACACATTTTAAATCAATGAAAGGGGTGTGTGTGTGTGTATGAGAGACAGAGAGTGAGAGATATTATTCTCATTTGGATATTTAGTTTACCACTCACTACTCTGTCTAATGATATTTCTTCCTCAACACCATACAGCTAATTTTTAGAATAACCCTGTTAGTTATAGGAAAAGAGAAGTTATATTTTACATCTGTTGAGAAGACTTTAAAAAATCATAGAGAAATACTCAGTAAATTTTCACATTAAAAAGAAACAAGAAACAAAATTTAGAAAGCTTCTCTCTGAAAAATCTCTGACCTTATGTCTAAGTGTACCGATAATTTTAGAGTGGAGAACACTAAGGATGCATGAGAACAATAGTAGCACCACATCTTAGACATAACAATTAATACAAATGGTAAAATGTCCCTCAGGGTTGCTCAAAGGAGAATAACAAGTCAAAAAGTTAATTTAGGATGTATGCAAAAATACTAAAAAAAAAAAAAAAAAAGTTGGAGGACAGGAAATGGAAAGAAAAGCCCACGAGAAGCAAAGGAAAACGATGCATATATTTTCAATATTAACGATTTTAAGTTGCCAGTGAGATTTTCATTTCAAAAATTAACCCTGCACAGAAACAAAAATTTCAGAAAATGCTTTTTGACACTCTTGAAAATTATTGAGCATTTGAAGTCTTTGATGATAAAACTCAAAATGAGATGAAAAGTGGGCAACCATATAGCAACAAGGAATAATAGAAAGGTAGCAGTACTAAAATAGAGAGGAAAAAATTCCAAAAGCTGGATGTTAAAATGACACTAGAAACAACTAAAAGCAATGTAAAGAGAGTTCAAAATGAAGAAGATACACAGGAAAAACACTAAGAACAAGAGGAGCTAAGCCTTCCTGCTATTCCAAACTCAACCACAGCAGCTCCCTTTTTCTTTTTCCCCATTTCAGAAACACCACACCTCAAATTCCACGTAACTACTGAACAATGGTATTTACAAATGCATTTTATTTTCATAGATCTTGCTCTTCTCTCTTCAATGAGTCAGCTTCTGCTCACTTCAAATCTGACTGAACATCAATCAGATCCTCAGAGAAGTTTTCCCTTACCTCTCTGACTAGGTCTCACCTACATGTTTTACACTTCACATTCTTCTAATGCCAAGCACCTGCTTCCTTGTGGTGATAATAAAGGTGTTCATCTTAATGATTGCTGACTTAAAATATATTTATTTATTTTTTTGTTGTCATTGAGATTGTGCATAAATGTATTTTATTATTTGATTAATGCCTACTCCCCTCTACTAGGGTACGTACTGCTTGCCATGTAGCTGCAGTGAGCTGAGGAAAAAGTAGGGGCTCTTTAAATTCTATCAAAAACTTTCGCATGGCAATACAGGCCATGGGTCTCAGAGAGAGGTCCCATGGATGCATTTTCTGAATCTATTGGATTTGGAAATACATTCTGTGTTCTTCTTTTGGTTACTTCGCCAAGTTCAGATGTTTTCTGTTATTCCTGATGCACACGCTTGTGTGCATGTGTGTATGTGTTTTTCACTAATCTCACAAACAAGTGATGATTTTTTTCAGAAGACTGCTCTTTATTTTTATTTTTTATGGAGGTACTGGGGATTGGACCCAGGGCCTTGGGCATGCTAAGTGCACACTCTACCACTGAACTCTACCCTCACCCCACAAGAAGTCATGATTTAAAATGAAAATATCACTGGCCTTGGAGTCCAACAACAACTGTAAGAGACATTATTTTAATCCACGTCTCATATCAGGTGCTTGGGCAGCAAACTCATCAGCTATCATTATGATTAACATCTTCATTATCACTACAAGGAAACAGTAATATAAAGTATCATTCACTTATTGAATGCCTGCCTACCATGAGTTGAGCTCTGTCCTGAGCACTATGAATACATGATTTATGAGCCTAATAGCAACCTCCCTATTGCCTCCATATTACAGCTGGCTAAAATCCTCCATCAAAGATGTAAGTAACAGCCCAGCCACACATAAGTCAGTAATTGAACCAGGTTGGACAGAGTCAAAGTTTCTCAGAAGTGATAGAGCCATGCCTCCAAGGCATTTCTAAGAATTACATGTGATCTAAGAACGTAGCTATTCCAGATTCTGAAACACAGTAAGGATTCGATTCAGAACAGATTCTTGCCTGAGGAACATATCATGGAAGTGTTTACTATACATGCATTAATTACCAGATTGGAAACCCCGTGAAGACAAGAATACTTAGAACTTCCAATAACATTCCAAATGGAATGGCAGAGAAATCAAAACTTGAAATGCAACTGATAGGGGCAGTGAGAACACAATCCAACTGATCAACAAATGTTTACCAAGCACTATGTGCTAGGCAATCTTTTAGACTCCGGAGAAATCAAAAGTTATCTACATCTCATAAAGAGAAAGACCAATTCAAGGTTCCAAAATAATGTAATAAGAGCTGAAAGGGTGGTAAATAAATGTAGATTAGCTATACCAACTTAGGTTTTTTTTTTTTTTAATAATAAAACTGCCAAGCTATAATTTAAAACATTATTTTTAAAAGTCTCTTATCACACAATTGTTTTCCAAGAGAATGGTTATGTAAATAATCTTTTTCAAATGGACTTCCACCTACTAAGAGATAGTCTGTTTGACTATTTACATGTAACTTTGTCAGGTAAATGGATGTATTTGTTCTTGCCTCATTTGCTTTCCTCAGTAGTTATTCAGTGAAAATAAATAATTCACCTTAAGTGTCACAGACTGAAATTCAGAATCTTTGCTCATCCAGACATGAATTTAAGTAGTAACAGCATAATTACTTGCTAATTGTTCTGTGATTACATTTACCTTTAGCCGTCACAACTTTAAAAGGTACCCTAATTGCAACTCAGATAATAGCTTTCCTCCATCATGTTATCCTCCGTTTAACTGCAATGCAGAATAGAGGTATTTAATTCCTTTGAAACATGATCATCTCATTCTGGACATTCAAGAATTCTAAAGAGAAGCAGTTATTAATGAGGAAAGCTCATGCTATTTGAGCTTGTCCAAAAGGGACATTTACCAGAAGGTACAAGTATTGTGTTAATGTAAAAAGATGCTCTAAAATTACACATCTAATTGCAGGCTTGTTTTGATCTTTTCTTTGTATAAAGCCCGACTGGTGACTGAAATCCTTTTAGAGTCCTGGTAATTGGGACAGCATGGATCACTGACAAGCACAACTAACATTGTTTATAACTGTCAATACACCGATGCCTTTTTAATGAGACAACTTCTAGTCTGAGGGAGAAGGATTCACTTAACCAAATGGAGGAACTGAAACTGCCAAGTATTTCCGTAGACTAGTTTACCACCCACCCCCTCTCAATTTTAAGAAAAAGACTGAGCAGATGCTTTATTCTGGTGGTTAGCCTGTTAATAAGCTCTGACTGTGCTTTGGACCTATACGCTGCTAAACTGAGGTCAGTGGTCCTGCTTGTCCCAGTCACAGAGATAATCCTGAACAGGAAAGAGAATACATTTGAAGCTATTCTCACCCACCCCTGGGCAGATATGAGACAACTTCTGGGCTTGAAATGAAATTCTACTCCCCACAAATCACTGTTTTTCACTACTCCCCTTAGTCCTAGTTTCTTGGGGAAGAACCTGAGTTAACTGGTCTTTTTGAAAGATCTCAGCTTTTAAAGACAGAAGGTAGGTAAGGGATTGGTTTATTTTGAGATCAGTGTGTTAAAAAAGTAGTGGTGACACCTGAGGCAAGCTTCTGTGGTGGCAGCTAATATTAGCAATGAAAGCTTGAGAAATGTGAATACAGGATTAAAATTTGGGACTGTATTATTGTTTTGTTGCCTTTCTTTTCCAGAAAGTCCAACTTCCTCTGATATCAACTAGTGGTATAACTACAAATATTTATATATTTATATGTATGTGCCACATATTGTGGGCATATATTGTATATGCTATAATTTATTACAGAAGGTGATAAGGCGATGAGTGGCATTGAGGCTATATGCAGGAACTTTGGAGTCAAACAGCTTAGGTTCATATAATTGTAGCTAATTATTTTTACCCTTTTGAAACTCAATTTCTGAAAATGTAACATTCAGAGAATAAAAGTACTGAGGCATAGTGTTTTTGTAGAGACTGAATGGGATAATGTACGTAAAGTACTTAAAATAGTGCCTGGCATACATAATGCACATTACTATAATACTGTAATATTAGTATTAAACTTGTGCCAGGCTCTGAATGGGCAGTGTCAAGACTATTATTCTCTAAGTTTTGAATCCAACTTTGGTGCATCTAAATCTTTTGCTAAAATGTGAATAGATTTTACTACACACTATGTAACATGCACATGTGTGTGTGATTTACTTAAAATGGTAAACTGCTCTGACTCCAGGTATTCCTATTTTCCACAAGTACTCATAGTTCCTGTATTCTTTTCTTAAACTTTTTTATTTAGTTATAGTCATTTTACAATATTGTGTCAAATTCCAGTGTAGAGCACAATTTTTCAGTTATACATGAACATACATATACTCACTGTCACATTTTTTTTTGCTGTGAGCTACCACAAGATCTTGTATATATTTCCCCATGCTATACAGTATAATCTTGTTTATCTATTCTGCATATGCCTGTCAGTTTCTACAAATTTTGAACTCCCCTTCTGTCCCTTCCCACCCCCCGCCGCCTTGGCAATCACAAGTTTGTAGTCTATGTCTATGAGTCTGTTTCTGTTTTGTATTTATGTTCTTTTTTTTTTTTTTTTTAGATTCCACATATGAGCTATCTCATATGGTATTTTTCTTTCTCTTTCTGGCTTACTTCCCTTAGAATGACATTCTCCAGGGACATCCATGTTGCTGCAAATGGTGTTACGTTGTTTTTTATGGCTAAATAGTATTCCATTGTATAAACATACCACTTCTTCTTTATCCAGTCATCTGTTGATGGATATTTAGGCTGTTTCCATGTCTTAGCTATTGTAAATAGTGCTGTTATGAACATTGGGGTGCAGGTGTCTTTTTGAAGTAGGGTTCCTTCTGGATATATGCCCAGGAGCAGGATTCCTGGGTCATATGGTAAGTCTATTCCTAGTCTTTTGAGGAATTTCCATACTGTTCTCCACAGTGGCTGCACCAAACTGCATTCTCACCAGCAGTGTAGGAGGGTTCCCTTTTCTTCACAGCTTCTCCAGCATTTGTCATTTGTGGACTTTTGAATGATAGCTGTTCTGACTGGTGTGAGGTGATACCTCACTGTAGTTTTGATTTGCATTTCATAGTTCCTATATTCTAAATGGTGATTTTTATTTCTCTGTCTTATTGAGAGATGTATCAATTTCCAAACTTTATTTGTCAAAACAATTAATATTGGTGAACCTGCAGCTTTGTAATCTGATTATTATATATAAGTGAGGCAATATATTCCAAAGTGCTAGTTCTTATCTTCTTTTTACTTAACTGCTTGATTAAGATAAAATTTACATACCTAAAATTCACCCATTGTATGTGTACATATACCTAGTAAATATATATTCAGTAAATTTATATGTAGCCACTATCCAGTTTTATAACAGGTCCATCACTCAAAAAAGTTATTTCATGTCTATTTGAATGTCAGTCTCCATTCTCATCTGAACTTCAAGCAACCACCAATATGATTTCTATGTTTACAGTTTTGTCTCTTCTGAAATTACATATAAACAGAACCATATAGTAAGTAGTTTTTGCATCTGATTTCTTTCATTTATCATGTTTATCCATGTTGTTGTATATACCTGTAGTTTTTCCCCTTTGAATTCCCAAGCATATTACATTGTATGGATATACCTCATTTTGTTTATCCACTTAAGTACTGATGGATGTTTGGATTGTTTTCAGTTTGAAGTTAATATAAATAATGTCGCTAAGAACGTTTGCTCCTCTACTTTTATGCTGTGAATAAATCTTTTGGAATTAAACATAGTTCCTGTTTTCAGAGAAATACTAATGTGTAACTTGCCAGAAAAACATGGATTCAGTTTCAAGTTTCATAGACCCCTAGAACCCTGGAAGTCATCTATGGTTCCCTGGATACCAAATTAAAAGCTCATTCCTAAGATCACACATCATTATTTTTAAGATACAGAGGAACTTTCTTGTTTCCTTGTATAAAATTATAATTATACTGTGTTTTAGAGAAAATGGAACAGTTGGCTTCCAAAGAACTAAAGCCATTTATCAAGTTAATCATGAAAAGCCACAAGGAAGTAGAGTGGCCTGGGGACAAGAAAGAGCTGTGAACCGTTGAGACATCTGCTATGTTGGCGATGTACAAACAGACAAGGCGCTGGAAACCTTTACCCTAGGAAGTGCACAGTGTGGTAAAACAGCAAGATATGTCAGTATAATGACTTGACCCCAAGTCCTGAATCCTGAGAAAAAGAAGAACTGACACGTATCATGAATATTCAGTCGTCACAGTCTGAGCACACGTCCATGATGTATAAGCAAGCTGTGAAGGAGGCCGGGGAAGTGTGAAGTGCGGTGCCTGCCCACAAGGAACCTGGAGTTCCCTGGTGCTCGTATATTACACAGGAAAACTCTTCTTACCAAGCTTTCAAAGTACAGTGTCTAAGTGCCAATTTCAACAGAGTCATTTTAAATGTGCTTCCTGTAAGATTTATGGAGCTGAGTTGCTTCTAAAAATATGACATAATTATGTGGATAGAGTGCCTAACACAGATTAGGCATTTAATTCATTATGGTTGTTAGAACTTGTCCCATTGCATTATAATCCTGATGTAATAGCTGAGGAATTTGATGTATAAATAAATAACTGCAAATAATTGATTAATGTTGGGTAGTGAAGTCATAAACAATGTGCTTTCCAGGCAGAAAGAGGAAGCAGTTGTCATAATTTTGGCCAGCTAAGGATGGGATCAGATGAAGTACTGAAACAACAGAAAAGATGAGCTGGGTCTTGGAAGATGAGCAGAAACTGACAGGGTGGACCAGAAATAAAGATTAAACAGAAAATATTTAGGCAAAGGAAAAGCACATAACAAGACATGGGCATTTGAAAGTGTGCAGACTATTCAAGAAGTAGAGAGTTTTCAAAAGTGGCTAGAATGGATGCAGCAAAGGAAATAGGGTGGCATTTTAGCTCAGGGATCTTCCTCTGTGAAAGCAGGCAGAGGGGACATCCAGTGAGGCTGAACCCTGGTCATGCCCTAGGTTACTGTTTTTCAGGGAGATGTTATGGTAGCCTATATTTGCTTGATGCTTCATGCTGCAGAAAACTTCTCATTTAGAATTATCTCATCTGCTTTTCAACACTACCTAGAGATGGAGGTGGCATAGGGATCTTTGGCCTCATTTTTAATCAGGAAACTTTTCTGGAGAAGTACCTGATTTTTGTAACTCATACAGGCAGGTAGTTGTCTGATCCAAAGTTAGCACTACTAACCGTAAATGTGATGGTCTCTGAAGCCGGACTGAGTATTACTATGAGGAATATGAAGATTTCCAACAATGATAGTGGTTGTGATGATGATGATGACATTAATTCCAAGATTATTTATTTATTCTCATACACATTAGACTATACTGTATTAATCTGTATTTCAGGTTGAATAAGTGACTTTTTGGTGTGAAATCAGAGTGAACTTCATGCCAGGCACTTTACTAAACAATAAGAAAAAAAAGAGGCATCTTGAGTCTCTTTTCAGAAGCTTCCTGTTGGTGGATGGCTCAGAATGACCATACCAATAAATAGGATTATCACGCAAATTGAAAATAGTTCTTATTATATACATTTCTCCAAATTCAAATTGTTTGTCAACAATCAAGGGGTCATAGAAACTTAAAACTATAAGTTAAAATCTCTCTATCTCTTTTTTTTCTCTCTCTCACTCACACACACATACGCACACACAGACACCATTTTAAAGATCACTAAAGATCACTAAAGATCTAACAAAGAGTGTACCCTCTTTGCTAGAAAACTGCTCTGCAGCATTTAAGATATGTTTTACAATGTAGCCGAGTAGCAATTATTATGCAAATTTGTATTTCAAATATTCAGCTGCAGCCTTTGGGTTCCCTCTGCACAGACAGTCTTCTTACCAGAACAGCTAATGCTGCCTGATGGGCTGCTTCCTGTGAAAGCTGCCCCCTGACTCCCTTCACTCTTTCTCTATAACTACATATGTCCTGGTGCAGTTGCCAAACCAAAAGAAGATGGGGCATAGTGATAGAGAATTTACGCTTTTTTTTTTCCTCTTCTTCCAAAGGATAGAAGTCATGGAAACATGTATGAGAGAACAGGAAAATACAATAAAATGTTTTGTAAACTAAAAAGTTCTGGCAAATGTAAGCATCTACTTTTACTACTATTCTAAGCAACATTAGAACTCTGAAAAGGGAGAATTCAAAACATCTTGAGGGTTCTTAGAGTAGTTTATGTCATTGTTTCATCCAATCATCATTTGAAGGCAGGTTATTTGAAAGGATGAAAACATCCTTTGAGACATTTGCCAACAATTCCATCTTCTAACATTCACGTAACACTTTTTTTGCACCCAACATTGTGCTAAATGTGTTTAGAATATTGGATAAGAAAGCGCTCCTTATACTTAAGGTTCTCATTATGGAAGATGATGTGGGGAGAGAAACAAATAAAAGGGTAATTGCCTTAAAGTGTGCTAGAGTCAATGGTAGGTTTATCACTGGCTCCTAAAACTGCAGCCCTGCTGGGTATTTGGGACAACTTCATATAAATGGAGAAAGTTTGAACCTTTAAGAATCAGTTGGAATTAGATACCTAGAAACTATAAGCTGAAAAAAGAAATTTCCAGAGAGTGAATCAACTAGCAAAGGAAGTGTTCTTTTCTAGGTTAAGTTAAATGACTGAGCAAAAAGTCTTCAGAGATGGGATGTAAAGGGGTACTAAAGAGTGGGCTGCAAAAGGAGATTTTGGTAGAAGCTCATGAATTAGGAATTGTAACTCACTAAGTCA
Organism: Camelus ferus; assembly: GCF_009834535.1. Lineage (NCBI taxonomy): Eukaryota > Metazoa > Chordata > Mammalia > Artiodactyla > Camelidae > Camelus > Camelus ferus. The sequence continues at coordinate 41,154,387 of NC_045704.1, forward strand.
TTAGACTACTTCTCTACTAGTAACTGGAGGTAGAGTGAGACTAAAATAGACAAGGTCCATGCCCTCTTAAAGGATATGAAAGTATCTAGTCAAGGAGGCAGACAATTCAAAATAATCAGACAAATATACATGTAATTAACTCAATTTTACAAGTGTCATGAAGACAAGTTGAGAGTGTTATATAAGACTTTTAGTCTTTGGATCTTAGGGAATCATCAAAGCATGAGAGACTAATGGTCAAATGTTCTTCAAGATTAGTTTTTTTTTTTTTTTTTTTTTTAACACCACAGATGATAAAGTGGAATCATCACAATTGGACTTGGTTCAAGCCACCTTTGCCTTAGTTGATCTTTCAGTATTAGCAGCAAAGGGATGAAGAGACCCAGACAATCTTAGCAGAACTCTCAGAAGGAAATGCAGTTGACTGTACGTGAAGGACAAGTGAGAAGAAGGGATTTACTGAGCTTAAACCAATATTGACAGAAGCAAAATGCATCCACACTTTCCTAGCACAGAGCCCACAAGAAGACAGTGGAATGCTAAAAGTGGAATTCAACTCAGCTTTCTCCCTCAGAGTGGAGAAATAAAAACAAGTATCCTTGGATAACTGATCTGCTTTTTACAAGATTTAGTTCAGTTTTAAACACAGACTAGAAAGCTCTCAACAAAGTTAGCATTTTTTCCCAATTTAATATTTAATTCAATATTTTCTAACTTGGGTGATAAGTGAGTCATTTGCAATGCTCTTGAAGACCTACTCTCCATTTGCTTATCAAAACATTCAATGAGCAACTTCACTGTATCACACACTGCAGTAGGCATTTAGTAACAGTAGTGAAAAGAAGAGTTCCTGAACTTACCTGGTGTCTATAGTCTAGTGGAGAAGCCAGACATTGACTGTATTATGACAATAATGAGACAGGATTTCAGGTACTGAAGGATAAGATGGTGTAGAGAGAAAACACGTGTTCAGTGAAAGTTTGTATCAGAAAAAAGCAAAGCTTAACAGGTCTGCAATATCAAACATAGGGTAGAAATGTCATGCAGATGGGCAAAAATAGCTTCAGTCAATCATTCTAATATCTTCCATAGCTAGGAGAAAAAGACTTTCTTCCCTGATGGCTACAGAAAGCAGAACAATAATCATTAGTGGAAATTTAAAGAGTGGCAGATTCACAACAATATAAGGAATAATTTTATAATGATTAAAATCATCTCATCATAGAGAAGTCAGAATCTGGATGTAGAGAGCTCCTTGTCACTGGAAACAGTCACACTCAAGCTGGAGGAATTCTTCAAAATAGGTTCTGAGTGTACAGATTCAAACAGACAGGTCTGACAAAGCACATACATGAACTCAGGTGAAACAAATTAAGAAAGATGAACCACCTGAGAAGAACACATTGTATAAAAGCTTCATTTGTACATTATATTCATTCTGTACATATAAAGTATTTATGCACAAAGAGGAACAATTTTCAGGTGTTGGAAGACTTTAGTCTGGTTTACTGGTCCACCAGCTGTAGGTTAGTGACCCTTATTAGGTTATGTGAAATGTGAAAAGGCAGCTAAAATAGAGGATCTGAAGTCATTATTTTTCCTTCACACTCTGATAGGCAGCAGTTTTGTAATTGTCTGATAAAATTCCACAATCCTGAGAAGTACATTGTTAAGCACAGGCAATTTCCTAAAGTCCTTCAAATTATACCCTGTCTGTAACCACTGGTAGGGATAAAAGGGCCCAGAATACTCACTAGTTGTGACATTCCAAGTGTCTGAGCTCATTACTGAATCTTGGCTTCTCCATCTGCAATTTGGGAAACTCATCTTTAGGAGACGGAAGTAGCTAAAGTCCTGAACATTAGCAGCCTGGCTGAATGAACCAGAGCTCTCTCCTGGGCAGAGATCAGGTGTGGGGAAGGTAAGGCATTCTGTCCTTATGTGCCAATGATCCCTGTACTACTTTGGCTCCCTTGCTCCCATTGTCAGATACCACCCTTGTGACTTCTCCCCACCTTGTCCAAATAATTTTCAGATAGGACTAGATAGGAACTCTCATAACCCCACCCCTACTGATTAGTTCATAAAAGATTACCTGATACAAATTAGGTCGATCATAATATTGACTCTTACTGACCACCTTGCTGTAGACCTGGACATGGGTTGGGCCAATACTTCCCTCCCCAAGGGGCTGACCTGACATGGGAAAAAAGAGGTGCAAGTTATACTGCTAGGAATTGTCAGGGGTTGTGTTTTCCATCATATTAAAACAAAAAAAACCTTTCTGTCATGTACAGAAAGTAATATATGTAAAACTTCTGGAAACAGAAGCCAAGGCACAAAGCTGAGAGCTCCAAAAATGCCAAGTTCTGCACAACAGTTGCCCCAATGGCTGAGCCCATCTCTCCTAACAAGGGTTGACGGTTTTATGAGATTATTTCAGTATCCTTTCTGTGAAACTCCCTTTTCCATGTGAAGTCCCTACTTTCATTATCTATTTTACAAAGTCCTAATAAGCACATAGATACTATCTTACTCAGAATGTGCTTTGCCAAAATATGTATTAGTAATAAAACAAACAAAACATGGCATAGTTCTCTTTTGCTTCTTCCCTTTTTTAATGGAGAACTCAAACCAAAAAGAAAAACAGAATGTCTACCGTAACTAAATGACATGCTGCATTTATTTTATTAGAAGCATTCTATTAAGCACATTTTGCCCATTCACATTCCAGTCCCTGAGAAGCCACTGGCTGCCCATGGGTCATCCACTAAGGGTGGTTCCTCAGGAGCTGGAGGACTACCATCTGTGTTTCTCTAAGGTCACCATCTGGATGAGTCAGAGCCTTGGCAGGATACCTAAGAGATATGGAAGATGTAATTAACAAAGCAATCCAGGACCTCTTGTCCTTATCTTCCTTGCACCATGTGGGTAATTGCCACTTGGTAATACCTGGGCAGATGGCAAACTCAGGAGACATGTGGCATCCTGGGGAGAGTCAAGTACTTCACAGAAAGAGAGGCCAAGGTTCAAAGCCTGACTTGGTCATTCTCATTTGGGCCAATGATTTAGTTTCTTTGAACCTCAACTACTGTAACTATTAAGTGCAGTCATTAATCGAATAATAAATAAGGCACCTTGCTACCTAGATGAGATCATGTATGGGAAGGGCCCTGCACACAGTAAAAATGTGATTAAAATGTTACTTCCTTCCCCAGTGGGTCCCTCTAAGACCTCCTCTGGGACAGCCTAACCAGAATATTAGACAAGGTGGGGAGGAGAAAGAGATGAAGAAGAGGGTTAAATAAACTCATTTTATTATTAGTCGCAAGTTATCTGGCTAAAAGCCGATGCAAGAATAATGCATTTAAAATGCATACATGTTCTCAGGTGTAGCTAATATCCTTTATCTTTCTATTTCCAAATAACTTTCCACAGGGAGTTTTAATAATATATGACAGCTTTCCTGCCATTCCTTCCTCACTCGGACTAGAGACCCATCCTCAAGCCCATTTAGGGTTGAGAGTGGACAATCAAATAAGTACCTGGTACCAATGAACCGTTTTAATAACACATAAGGATATGGTACACCAGAGGGAAAGGATTAGGACAGTGATTGCAGATCTTATTTACTGAGCACTTACCACATGCCCATCATTTTCCAAGCCACTTCTATCAATATTATATTTGAAAAAACTTAAGAAAAATGCCTAAGGATTTCATCTTACGTTTGTTAGAAATGGCAAGTATGAGATACAGCAAGATGTTTAAGGGTCATCAGAGGTGTGATGTGATGGAAATAGAGAATTGGATAAAGCAATGTTCCTGATGTCAGGAGGCCCAAAATAAAGGGTGAAAATGTGATAATAAAATAATAATAGTGGGTGCTGTTCACTACGCAAGTGTATATCACAACCTGTTTGGAATGTTTTTCATATTTCCCTGTTTTACTGAAGAATAAACTCAGAAGCTGAGAGTACATTCTTCTTGAATCCTGTCTGCATCAGTAATTCCATTTCAGATCTACCATTAGCTATAAATGCCATATTGATACAAATGTAGAGATATCGCTACAACTCTATGCATAGGAATACCACTAAGGATTTAAATACCCTGTTCTATGTTATCCCTGCCTACTGGGTGGTTAGTTATTCAACCTATGATAATTCTTTGTTAGTTCCTTAACCAGTATCTGTTGAATTCCTGATAGAATCTGAGGAAACTAAAATAAATTAATCCCTGGCAAAGTTTCTGAAGAGTTTACCTTGGAATGCTCATGGAACAATCAAAATACTGGAATGAGGATATATGGAAAGGGAAAAAAATGCACTAAAAATAAAAGGCACAGGTCCATGCCAATATCCTAAATTATATTAAGGTGTATATCTCTCAAAAATGTTACTTTTATTTTGTAGGTTAACTGTCTTTCTGGGTTTGATTTCTTTATGGGTTAAGCTAGGTGATACAGTTCTGTACTTGTTCCATATGTTAAAAAATATTTTACAATGCATGCTTTTATTTTGTGTTATTCTTCTGTAATTGCTTGGGTTTTGCTGGTGTTGTCACAACTATGGGGAATGGGATACAGTCTCATTTAGTTTGGAGCAGCAGCTCCAGAGAGCCTGGAGAGCTCTCATCCAGGTAAGGTTTTGCTGGACATACGTGGAACGGTGATGGTGGAAGATGGCAAGGGACAAGAGTTTACAGCGATCAGCAAGTATAGGCTGAATAAGAATAGTCAAAAAAAAAAATAAGTGTCTGGATAGCTCATTTTGCAAGGTGAGGCAACTTCAGAATTAGCTACGTTGTCTAACAAATAGGCTTATTTTTCTCTTCTCTCAAAGAGGGTGCTGCTTTTCGTCAATGTCAGAATTCCCGGAGCTGCTGGTTATAGTGCAGATTCAGAGGCTTGGAGGCTATAAAGTAATAAATATAATATGTGATATCCATGTGAGTGAAATGTTAAGGAGATAAGGCAATCCCAATAGTTATTTCTTTTGTTTAATATTGTATTCCAATTCCTAGCACAATGCCTTGCACATTATAGATGAAGGGAGAAAGGAAGGGGAAGGAAGGAAGGAAGGATTGATGGAAGGAAGGAAGGAAGGGAGGAAGGAAGGATGAACAGAGGGAAAGGGAGGGCTAGGGATGGGGAGAGCAGTGAAAGTGAAGGGAAGGGAAGACTCTTTCACACACCAAGAAGCCATATTCTTATTGGCATTTTTTTCTTTTTATGTTTCTTTTATATTTCCAGATTTTCACTGGACACCTGTGAGGGTTGTGTGTATGGATAAGTGTGTGTGGGATGGTGTGTTTGGGAGGATCTAAGGAGGATCATGATCTTCTGATTTGATATAAATAATATATAATTATTAATAATTAATAATAAAAGATAGAAAATGATTCTCTATCCTACTCTGGCTTGCCTGTGTTTTAGCATTTTTTTGACATGGACATTGGGATATCATTTGGACCTTTACATTCAAGAGCCCAGCCCCAAGATGTCTGTGCCAAAAGTCAAGTTTCTATAGCACCCTCTTCATCCTCTTTTGTAAAGTCAATCATGCTATGTTTATTTGAGTAATTTTCATATTTATTGCTATACTATTACATGAGAAAGGACCCTGTAGATTACTTGGTAACAGTAGGTATGCACTAGATAAATATTACGTGTTTATGTGAAAGGCTAATGATTGAAGGATCACACTACTGTATGGCAATCACTTGATAACCACTCTGTTTATTTTTATGTGTCGTTAACTTGTGAACCATTCAATCCTGCCTGAAGTTCAGAGTGAGCTGGAAGGACCTTCGTGAAGGAATGTTTGTGGATTCAAATGTAGGGAATGTTTGTGGACTCAAATGCAGAGAATGTCATTCTAAGTGAAGTAAGCTAGAAAGAGAAAGAAAAATACCATATGATATCACTTACACGTGGAATCTGGAAAAAAAAAAGATGAACTTATGTACAAAATAGAAAAAGACTCAGACATAGGAAACAAACATATGGTTACCGGGGGAGAAGTGGGTGGGAAGGGATAAACTGGGAGTTCGAGATATGCAGATACTAATATATATAAAATAGATAAACAACAAGTTTATACTATATAGCACAGGGAACCATATTCAATATCTTGTAGTGACTTATGGTGAAAAAGAATATGAAAATGAATATATGTATGTATGGTGCTGTACAACAGAAATTGACACATTAAAAACTGATTCTACTTCAATAAAATATATATATATATAAAATAAAAAAACCAAAAAAACAAATGTAGAAGACATATGGTTCACTAAAGAAAGAAACAACTTCATGGGAAAAAAGAATGACGGATGAGAGGAAGGAATTAAAATATGCTCCAGGGTATTAAAAATACAATTGAAAATGGGATAATAAAAAAAACTGGGGGAAATCTTACCTCCCAGACACTGCTTGAAAGTTAAAGGTTTTTCAATGGTTATTTGGGTCTGCTCTCTCTGTGGGTGATGCTTTTGTTACTGTTGTTTTTGTTTTAGTTGTTTGAGGTAATTATGGTTAAATCTATATTGTGGTTTCCCTCTACAGTCCTCTCCCTTATATGATACTTCTTTATGCCTTAATACTCTTTTTTTTTTTTTTTTGGCTAAGCACTTCTTGAATTCATACTTAGAACTACTTTGTGCTTTATGCCATCTTGCAGACCCTTCTGTTATCACACGGATATTGTATAATCTTCCTTGTAATTAGGACATAGCTAAATTTGCAACTTGGTTTCGCAACCAATTGTTATCTAGATTCTGTGTAATCTTGGCAACCCTATCGCCGATGACTCATCCTATGCATTGGGAAATACAATGGTGCCAGAAGTCTACGAACATTCTCATACAAGTAAGAGCTTTCAAAGTCATGACCAATGTGCACACCAAAACACACTTAATATTCACAGGAGAAAGGTGAAACCACAGCTGAGGTTAAGCCCCTTCTAGTTAGCACAACGGTGCTGCATTAGAGCACATGCCAGGTAAGCTTCTGTAATTTTCCTGAAAACTCAGCCTTTTTTATTTTTGTCTGAAGCACAAATAAGTAAAGAAAAGGGAGAAGAGGAGAACATCAAAAGCAACACAACTTAAGGTCAATCTGTATACTGTAATCGCTGGTGGTGACAAGTGTGCTTTAAAGGTGGTGAGAAGAGGACTAGGATGTTCCAATAATGAGACTTGAAACTGAATGGCATTTGAAGAATTCTATTCCTGTGAGTTGACCTTCAACCTGATTTTATCTATTTAGTTTTTGGCCAATCTTTCAATAAATCATGCATTTATTCAATACAGATTCATATGTTCCATTTCTTGCTTGGCATCTGTAAGTGTGCAGATAAAAGACAATATAGACAAATACTCCTCCTGACTCTTAATCCCTCTAACCCATTCTGACTCTCTCTTTCCTCAGTCTTTTCCATCAGAGGAAAACCACTTATTAACCATTCACCTGGCTAATAAAGGATTATCCTTTGCATCTTTTCTTTCCTTCATACCTCACATCCAAAATATCCACAAGCCCTGCCCACACTTCTATTACTATCTACTGATTCCAAGATACTGTACTCTCATTTGGACCTTGAAAGCCTCCTAAATAGTCTCTGACATCCATCCATTCTCATTGCTACTATGGAAGAGCTTTCTCAAGGAAACAATAGTGACATTGGGTTCCAACAGCTGAGTATAAGTTAACTAGGAAAAAAAAAAAAATAGGCATGGGAGGTTATTTGTTGTCCTAGTCATCCAGGGGAGATAACAGCATATATCAAAACCATGTAGCAAAGGAGATGATTGTCCAGTTGGGGAGCTAAGTGAAGGACTGTGGGGTTTGAATACAGTGGCGAATGGGGAGAGAGAAGCTCCAGGTGAAAGCAGAGAGGTAGCTAAGGCATTGGGAGCTGGAACAGAACTTGATACTTACCTTGAAAGCATTAGCAATATTGGGAATTACTGGCCTCTGTCTTTACAACACGGCTGGTTCTTGGGAAGCAAAGCACTTATATGAATATAAAATGGCAATTAAAAATTATGCAGAGTATATGATGGCCATAATGTTTTTACAGAGGTAGAAATGAATTAATTATGCTTGGAAATTTCCGGCAAGATTTAAGAGGAAAGATGATTCCCATGCAAGATTTTGATGGACGCATAGGAATGTATTTGGAAGGACAGGATGAGAGAGAGAGATACTCTAACTGAATACAACAGTTTTCATGAAAGCAAAGTCTTGTGATTCCTACACGAACTTTGGAATTGGTGGAGAATAAAGTGTGAACGAGAGGTGCCGAAAGGTGACAGTGTAAGAATAATTGGAGTTGGACAATGCAAGGTTTAGTGTTATTTGCTGAAGAATTTGGATCTTACGCTGGTCAATGTTTCTCAAATTCTTTCATTCAAACATTTCTATTAGACAATGAGCTAGAATGCATATCCTGGGTCTAGAGACATAACCCAGAAAACCACCAATAAGGTCATTTGTTTTACAGTGTCCTGCTTCAGCTTAAAAATTGTGTGAATGTTGTAGTCCAACCATGATTAGTTGTTTTTATTATAAAATATGCATTGCACCCAACTATTTGGAAAAATCACTTTGATATCACTACTGATATCCTTGGCAGACAGACCACTGTGTATCCCTAGTATTTGGGTCCTCTCGTTAAAGACACAGCTAACAAACAGCCTGTCATTAGGGTCTTAAAAATATAAGAGTGGTGTGATCAGATTTGTGATTTTAAAATATCACTGATAATGTGGAGGCTGGATTAGAGAAGAGAAGTAGGCACTCAATAAATATTTGTTGAATTTGCTCTAACTCTCACCAAAGCCAAGTTTACACAGTCATATGTGATCACATTTGTATGGCTTACCCAGCTTCAAATGCTTCCTCTTGAGAATTAAACATAGGGTTTTGACCTAAATCATCTGGGATCACAGTCTGTGCTAATCAAATGCACCACAGACTCACTTATTTCCCACTCTACAGCCTCAGGCTGCATAAAACATTATTATTCGCCACATGTTTGACTTAGTAAACAACAGGAGCTTATCACAGCTAAAGTTGTCCAATTAAGTCATTTCTTCAAGCATTCATTTGGGAATAAAGCTATGAAATTACTTTGAAGATGGCGAAAGTTTTTCCAATATGCAAGAATTTTCCCAGCATGCAAGATTTCACCTGAGCTGAAGACTAAGACTCTGATAGCATTAGGTGCGACAGTGGGAGAAAGATATCAGCTCAAAGAAGAGCTGCATTTTCTCTTACCTGATCTTGTTCTTACCAATCAAAAGCCCTCATTAGTTGTAGCTTGTGTGTGTGTGTGTGTGTGTGTGTGTGTGTGTGTGTGTGTGTGTGTGTGTGTGTTTAATCTCAGCACTCTGTTCTCCAAAGTGATTTCCTTGATAATCACTTAGAAAGTATTCAGTTGGCTCTGGAGTTGCTGTTTTAGAAAGAATGCCTGATGCAAACTACGTGGATTTGGATGGGGATCATTTTTCCCAGGTGGGGAAGAAGGAAAGGGATGCCCAAGCCTTAGGGGAGAGAGGCCTGAGATTAGTTGAACTGGTCCTAGAGAGATTACAAACGATTTGTATTTTGCAGGAAGTATTGTGGATACTGTGGTCCAGCTAACAGGACAGACAGTATGAGGAGCTCTGTGTGGCTTCCCCAGGTATTTCTGAAATGTTGGGAAAAGAAGAGATAACTTGACAGGGATGGGTAAAGAGACCAGAGTTTCTTATAGCATCTATCCCCTACCCTTTTTTTCTATTACGCTGGCTACTTAACACTTTGAGTGTGCTTTCCCTTATATAAAATGTACATGATGGTCCATTCTGTCCAGAAATGTTATTAAGTTATTCAAAAGAAAGTGCCTAGTGTACAAGATCTTTTATGTGACCTAGACATTCTTAATGTTACCCTAAGACTAAGTAAACTTTAGACAAGACTCTTCCTGACTATAGGACCCTGAGCTTGCTTTTCTTAGAGCATACTTTAGAAAACTTGGAATTGTAAAGTCTTTCTCTGTTTCTGTGAGGTATAAATCTTCTCCCTGCCTCTTGCCAGCTTTACAACCCAAGAATGTCATTCTCAAGGACCTGGGAGTCATTCCTTGAAATGTTATCATCAAGGAAGATAGTGTCCCTATCCCCCAATCTCTAAGAAAGGAAGGAGCCCAACTTCCAGAAGTGTCATTTAGCAAACACAGATGACCTAATCACACTGGTCAACCTCCCCTTCAACATCTTCCAGTACTTTCCCACTAGATGATCCCAGTGCTTAAAAACCCTTCACCTTTGCTTTCAACAAAGAGTTGAAGGTTCAGTCTCCTTGCCCTATTGCAATAGTCTTGAATGAAGTCTTCCTTATCTGTGTTGGGTACAAGTTTTCTTTGACAAACATACATTTATTCCTTCTATTTCAAAGATGTTTATAATTCTATGGAGTGTTTCCTTTAATACTGCTCCTTGAAAGGTCAATGGGTTTTTATTCATTCCTTAACTATGTACAAAGTTGCAGGTAATGTTAAAGAATTAATCATAATCAGACACTGAGTGAGTAAAAGCAAAGTGGGTATTGGAGACATTTGGGCAGGTAGGCAGGAGACAGTTTAATGGGTAATACTTCCTATTGTTTATCTACTATGATTTGTTCCATGATACTGAATGGGGAAAAATGACTTAATTTACACTAATTAAAAAGAAAGGGAAGAATACACATTTTCTTAATATTTGTGTGCATGGAAGTGGATACAGCTAGTAGGACTAGCATTTTCTCCCCTGAGTTCCAAAGGAAATAATTTGGGTATGACATTACCTATTATCAATTAATGTGAGATGTTCTGTGTAGTAACCAAGGGTGGCAGAGTAGGTAGAGGGCAAGCATGCTTCTTAGCATAATAAGGGTAGGGTTAAGATGAGTAATTTCTATGAAATTTAGTGCTATTAGAAGCTACATGGAATTCTCATACAGATGCAATAGAGGTTTGGGAAGAATATTATTTCTCACTTTTCAATGATATGATTTTAGACACATACAAAATAAACAGCTGTAATCTTGAATGGAAGCTCCCCTATGTGACATCCTTCCCTTGACACATGGCATTCCCACTAAATTCTCTATGGGAAAACAATTTACCATTTAATCTTCCAATGGCAAGACCTAAATCCATACTTATCTTTATAGACTAGCAGTAACTAGTCTGCTAGTCCAAACCACTTCATAAGCCCTCAATACTGCAGGCTTTGAAACTGTAAAGATAAAAGACAAGACTGAATCTTGATTATTTCTATAGTTGGTTGGAATATTGTAGAAAGTGAGTGGAAAAAGAATTTAGAAGAAGAGTTCAGTGGGAAGTGAAAAAGAATGGGTGAAATTAAGAAATAAGGGGATATCCTTGTTAGATATCCTTAAAAAGTTCAGGAATGGATCAAGGTTCCCTCTAAATAAATTCATAAAGGCAACCAGTTAAACACTTTGCAAGCACCTGCATAAATTTTATTGGGTCCAGGATATGTATGTGTGTGTGTGTGTGTGTATTTTATACACACACACACATATATATATATGATACTACTAATATGAACTGGCAAAGGAGAGAACAGTTTTCCTTAATAATCAGTTAAGCTGATAGTCCTAGTTTTTCTATTTCTAAAACATAAATGAGTACTTGTTCTATGAAGCAAAAATAAAAGGAATCTACCACCAAAATTGTATGTGCATCACATTTAATTTTGGAATAGATTATCATTCACAGTTTTACCTGTTGGACCAATATTTGTGTAGTAGGCACTGTCCTTGGCTCTGGAGATGCACTAGTGAAGATGGCACAGGTTTTTTTTTGTTGTTCCCCTGGAGTTTATATTCCAGTAACAGGTATACGATAGAGATGGATGGGAAGACAGATAATATATAAATTAACGAGTAAATATAAAGAATGGTCCCTGGAATTAAGTGTTTTTGGGAAACAGCAAAGTAGCCAGAGTAAATTAGAAAAAGAAAGGTTGTAGGAGATAAGGTCAAAGTGTAGTGGAAGACCAGGCCCTTATAGCAAAGTATAAGGGTTTCAATTTTATCCAAATAAAACAGGAAATTACTGGAAGGCTGTTCAAAGGAATTAACTGACATGTTTTAGAAAGCTCATTCTTGCTTTGGAATTGAAAACAGACTGTTGGGTACTGAGAGGGGAAAAAGACAACTGAACTCCATTCAGAGGACAAAGAATATTATGAGAAGTGGTAAGATACCAAATTAACTTGGAAGACAAAAACAAAGATGACATGATTTGGTGATGGATTAAACGTGACGGGAATAGAAGGAGAGGAACCAGGTATGACTTCAAGGATAACAGCTGAGAAACAGAAAGAATTAAAGTATTATTAACCGAGATAGAGAGACAGGGGCAAGAGCTGATTTAGAAACATGAGAAACCAGGTGTTTAGCTTTCAACAGGGGTAGGAAGTTGGATATATTTGTGTTGAGGTCAAGGAAGAGATCCCAACAGGTATACATACAGATATCCATTTACAGACAGTATTTAAAATCATCATATACTGTGAGATGAAGTTGTCAGCTGAGGGTAGGATGAGAGAGAGGATATTTAAGGTGAGAGGAAAGAGGAATGACTATGAAATAGGAGATCAAAGAGCAAATGGACTAGGGAAACAGTAGGATTGCCTGGCAGCATTGAAGCCTGGCTTAAGTTAAGCATGGTGGGTTTAAGGTGAGATTATTCAGCACAATTTTGTGTGCTTCCTCTCCCCCAACATGTACATGAAGCTGAACTTAACTAATGTTGGGGCTTGGTAGAAGAGTATTCCAAAGGGGGGAAAATGAATGGAATTAATGGTATAATTATAATGATTAGACAGAGTACAAAGTTGGGAAAAAGTGAAGTGAAAATGTGAGGGGGTGAGAAACAAAGATTAATAATGTCAAAGTATCAAAAGCGAAGGTGGGATGCAGAATTACTAGAGTTGGTATATTTGAGGGAATGAATTAGAATGCTCAGAAGTTGAGATGCTTGAAATTTCTGTTAAGGAAGGTCTGTGTCTTTTATTCATGTCAAAGTCACAGCACAAGCATTTCACTAAGGTTAAAGATTAGGTTACTGGAGAAGTAGCAAAAGTGAAAGGCGAGAGTCTTGAAAGGATTATCTATAATGGATATTAAAATCATTAAGAATTTTGAGTGCACTTGTGTTGGGGAGAGAGACAGTGAGCCAGGGGTTAACGTCTTCAAGCATTAAAGAGGAAAGATGGGTAATGTGATGACTAACACAAAGCATTAGAGTGTAGTCTGACATGAGGACGTGGCATTTAAGTCTGGAGGTTTTGAGGCAGGAGGCAGGGATATTTGCTACGAAGCGGGCACAAAGTTCACTTAGAACTACCTCATCTCTCTGGCCAGGAGTATAAGAAACATGAAAGAGGTTATCAGGGAAGATCAAAAAAAAAAAACAAACAAACAAAAAAAAAAAAACGGGGGAATGTTTAAACAGAGGAAAGCTAGGAGATACAGACAGTACTGCAGAAGAAATGCTATGTGTTACTGAAGGCAGAATAAAAAGATTTCAGGTAAAAAAAAAAAAAAAAAAGGTACCAAAAGACAGGTTTTATCTGTTTCTAATAGAGGTAGAAACTGGAGCTCTAAGAAATTATTTGATCAAAATCATATAACTTTTACAATTTGAGAAAAAATTTAAATACCATTATCACACCAAAGCTCAAGAACTTCTGAAATGTTTTCCTATCATGATTCAGAAACTATCTAATGCAGTTAGGGAAAGAGTCATTTTGGTGTGGGAATTACCTCTAAGCATGTAATAATCTCTTATTTTCCAAATTTATTCTGCATGACATGCCAGAAAGTAGGACATGCCTTCACAAATTCTAAGATAACTCTAAAAAGTATTTTTCTTCCTGCATAGCTTATATTGAATATTTGATTAACTTTATGGATCTGCAACATGGTACATAATGAAAATGGATAGAAATGGAAAGGAACTGGCTGGATTCAAATCTCAACTCTAGCATTTTATTAGATATAAGATTTAGATTAATCAATTTAATTATATTAAATCACTTAATCTAAGTCTGTTTCCATGTTTGTGATATTGGAATAACAATACCTACCCTGTGGTCATATTAAAATGGTATTTGAGGGGGATTAGAAAAGGAAGTTCAATTCAGTTTTTTTTTAAAACAAATTCTACACTATAAGAAAGAAATAATATAATTCATTATTAATGGGAAACTTTTTCCCCTTATTCTCACTGAGACTAGTAGAGGAGCAAAGAAGAGGAATGACAGTTTAAAGCTGCTTCTAGACCTTTTATACCTAGATTTGTGTCCTACTTTGCTGGATCTAGAATAGATTTTCTGTCCTTTAAGAGTACATAGTAACAAATGTACAGATATCCAAAGGTAAGCTTAGGGATGAATAGGAAGTGGAGAAGTAATTTACACTGCATAATAAAAGGGGGACTTGAGGCGTGGCAGAAAGTTTGAAAATGGGCAACAGGAATTACTGAGAGAGAGAGAAGGCTTAAGATGGAAGGTGGGGAAGTTAATGGAATTTTCAGAATGGGATGTTATGAATGGGATTTTAGTTGTTAGCATTTCTCTAATGTAAGTGGCTTATGTATATCAAGCTTTTCTTGAAGTTGGCTACAAACTCATGCGTTATTAGCAGATTGAACCAACTGTTGGGGAAGGACTAAGTCATCTTTTCAGAGCCATAAATTATTTAAAGAGAGTGTGATTTAGCTCAACCCTGCCCTACCCCTTTCCCAACTCCATCTTACTCCTTCCCCTCCACCACTGCTGTGGTCTGAGATCCTGATGCTGGCTCTGCTCCTTATACATACAGCCCAACCCTTGGGTAGTTAACAGCTTCTTCGCATTTCAGGAATCAGCTTAAGGACAACACTCGAACAAATTTACGATGCTAGGCTGTGATGCAAAATAATTTAATTTGATGTTTTTCTGCGGATAAAAAGAAATACGGATAAAAGTCTACGGTTTTAATTGAAGTGAGAGTAACTCAACTTGTATAGTGAGATCATGTTCCGGAGAAAGGGATGGGTATAAGCTGTGACATTCCCATGAATGACAGAGGTCTTGGAACAAATAACAAGCATATCCCTTTATTCTTAGAAATATTAATCCATGCTCCAAATTGGAATCATAGGGATGAAATGTAAATTAAGAACAGTTCATTTGTTAATGTTATGAAGTTGGTGAAATCAAGGGTCTGTGCCATGTAGCAACTACTAATATAGATAGTAATACTAACATTCCTGAGGATACTGTATTTCATACAATATCCATGGATCATGCTTTCATTCTGCAATTGAGGCAGTTATTATCCCCATGTGGCACATGAGAGATTTAAAACTCATAGAGCCCAAGTAATTTGCCCCCGGCTCACATTTACGAAAAGCGTGGCCATGATTTGAATCCCAAACTTCTAATTCTGATATGCTTTCTACTACTCCCACTCTGACTCACTTAATGGATTTGAATGGATGCTTTCACTGGTGATAGTTGGAACTGTCAGCGGCTCAACAGGAAACAGATGGTATGCTCAAATTAGGATAATTTGAGGAAAGTTTATCTAAAAAGGGACTATATATTGAAGTGAGAGTGGTAGGGTAACCACAATGAATGTTGCAAAAACTCTGGGCTAGTAATAGAAGAGCTGTTACTATTCCTGGACCTGAAGGGACACGGGCAGCAAGCAGTTACTGAAATACAGAGTTGTGTTAAAGAGGCCCCCTTTAGAAAAGCAATGGCCTTCAGCAGAAGACACAATAGCCCAAGGTGACCTTGCAAAAAGGAAGCTAGGGACCTAAATACCCTCAGTTTGCCTTCTCCCTTTAAGCTCCTCCTGCCAGGCTCCGTAATCCTAATCCAGCCCCAGCACCAGAGGCAGGAGAGCTCACTGATGAACTTCATACAAGTCTTTGCAACAGAGAGTAGAGAATGAAAAAATCAGCTGTCAAGATAACAGATACGAGAGCATTGTTTATGTTGAGCTAAGTGTGGCTAGAAGAGAGGCTGCCTGTTTCAAAAGTAGTTTTTTTATAGCATCTCTGATCTTCAGTCTCAAAACTCATTTTTTCTAATTGAAGTACCATCAGTTACAATGTGTCAATTTCTGGTGTATGGCACAATGTCCCAGTCATGCATATACATACATATATTTGTTTTCATATTCTCAAAACTCATTTTTGAAGACAATTCTTGATTAAATAATATGGTAGCTGTTAGATAAGACAACATAATTATACATATATATATAATTTATGCCTTACTTTGTTTTTTTAATTTTATTTTTTATTGAAGTGCAGTGTAGTTGATTTATGATGTTAGTTTCAGGTGTATAGTAAAGTGATTCAGTTATACATATACATACATATATATTTTCTCTTCAGATTCTTTTCCATTATACATTATAACAAGAAATTGAATATAGTTCCTTGTGCTATACAGTAGGTCATTGTGGTTTATCAATTTTATATACAGTAGTGTGTATCTGTTAATCCCAAACTCCTAATTTATCCCTCCCCTGCCCTTTCCTCTTTGGTAACCATAGTTTATTTTCTACATCCAAGAGTCTATTTTTGGTTTGTAAACAGAATTTGTATCACGATTCCATATATGTGATACCATATACTATTTGTCTTTGTCTGACTTACTTCACCTAATATGCTAATATTTAGGTCTATCCATGTTGCTGCAAATGGTATTATTTCATTCTTTTTTATACCTGAGTACTAATCCATTGTGTGTGACCACAACTTCTTAGTCATTCATCTGTTGATGGACATTTAGGTTGTTTCCATGTCTTGGCTGTTGTATGTAGTGCTGCTATGAACATTGGGGTGCATGAATCTTTCCACATTAGAGTTCCCTCTGGATGTGTGGCCAGGAATGAGATTGCTGGACCATATGGTAATTCTATTTTTAGTTTTTTAAGGAATCTCCATACTGTTTTCCACAATGGCTACACCAGACTACATTCCACCAACAGTGTAGGAGGGTTCCCTTTCCTCCAAATCCTCTCCATTATTTATTATTTCTGGACTTTTTAATGATGGCGATTCTGACTGGTGTGAGGGGATTCCTCATTGTACTTTTGATTTGTATTTCTCTAATAATCAGCTATACTGAGCATGTTTTCATGTGCCTGTTGGCCACCTGTAAGTTTTCTTTGGAGAAATGTCTCTTTAAGTCTTCTGCCCAGTTTTTGATCGGGTTGTTTGTTTTGCTTTACTTTGTTTTTTCAGCCCTTTGGAACTTCAGAGCAACTATCTGTAACAACAGGCACATTGTTTTCTCTCCACTTGTGATTCAGTGTGGTGCCTCCTCTCTCTGCAAACAGCTATCCCCAAGAGTGAAACAAAAGTCTGTTGACTACCAAAAGCCAAGAAGAGCCCTCAAAGCTGTTAGATATCAGTACTGGAGTTGAAGTCAGGACTGGGGTTGTGAAGGAATCAGGCACGGATGGGTGGATCAGAAGCATGCAGCTGGGACTGCAGCTCTGCCTCAATACAACTCTCTTCTAAAATTAAAAAAAGAAGAAATGAACTAATCAACAGATGACAATAATAGATTCCTCTGACATCTTATGTGTATTCTTATTCGTTGTACCTCTCAATCACTAAAGTATAAGCTTCAAGAGAGT
Organism: Camelus ferus; assembly: GCF_009834535.1. Classification (NCBI taxonomy): domain Eukaryota; kingdom Metazoa; phylum Chordata; class Mammalia; order Artiodactyla; family Camelidae; genus Camelus; species Camelus ferus. The sequence continues at coordinate 41,172,094 of NC_045704.1, forward strand.
AAGGGCTGTGTCTGACTCTTTAAAAGTGAACCCTCTTTCTGGATTCTTCTAGGAAGTATCTAGACAAATCTACCTAGAAGTATGGATTAAATGTAAGCACTCAACAAATATTTGTCAAATTAACCAAAGAATTAAAATTACTAATCACTTGAGCATTGGGGAAAAATACAAGGTACGCTTTATTCACAGAATTCCTTATATCCTTGCACTGAAAAACGTAGAGATTCTCATATTTTGGATGATATTTTAATTAAGTTCACATTACAAGAACAGTTTTATTATTCCCATTTCACAGACAAATCATCTGAATCTTAGAGAATTTACCTAATTCTCACAGGGTCATGTTGCTTATAAGTGACCACAACCCAGCTGAAATCCAAACACAGTTCTGCTGGCCAGAAAATAATACGCAATTTCTACTGCTAAACTCTGACTGCATACAGCAAAAGTTTCCCAGGTGAGACTGCTAATGAGCTTGAGTTTGAAAACTAAAAGGGTACACTCCACTACAAGTGATAGCACATTCAACGGCAAGGGAAAGGTGTCCAGAGACAGAGGTAGGTAACTGGCATTTAGTGATTCCAAGGCTGATCAATTTCACTCAGTTCTAATGGACTCTTACCAACTTCAATAGCTATGCTCATTTTTCTATTATTCTCCCCAAATGCTGTGTCCATACCCAAGTCAGAGTGCCTATCATCTTTGTTCTGAGTCTTTTCTCATGATTCGGAAGGAGCGATACTGCAGGGTAATAACAACTCCAGGAAGCTCCTGATGGCAGAATGGGAGCCCAGTCAAAGACCTGACTGCACACCCAAGGTCTCTGTCATCTTTCATATATTCCAAGTGTGAAGCAAAGGTCAACTTCTTGAAGGTCTGATTAATTTTTCATGCTGCCAGGGTCATGTTAACATAATTCTTCTTTTAAAATTTCCTGTTTTGGAGGGAAAGAGCCCCTTTAAAATTTCATAATCTAACCATAGGTCACACTTTTTAGACTGATGCTTAAAATAGTTCCAAGCAAAGAAGAAAACACTGTGTAGGTTCTATTCAAAAACCATCACCACCATTACCAGCATACCTCATGGTGCCACTGCTCACTGCTATCAGGTTCCAAATACATTGCCCAGGATCCAAAAAGCTTATTCCAGTGTGTTACTAAGATTTAATATTAAAAGAATAAGAAAATCAAGGTTATTGTTTCTTAAAAGTGGGTCAAGGGCTTATCTCAATCAAAAATACCTGAGAGCCCTGTTCAATTATTTCTGGGATCCACCCAGACTTACAAAATCTCTGCAATTCAGTACTAGAACCTGAATTTTTAATGAAGTCCTCAGATGATTCTCACATACTCTAACATTTGAATTATCACGGCTCGCTGTGTCCCATCTGTACTTTCCTGTGCAGTCCTGTGCTCTCAGGGAGCTCACTACCTCTAGGACCATCAATCTCCATTCCTGTACAGCTCCTTCCATTAGGACATCTTTTTTTGTACCAGCTGACAATGTGTTTTTCTGCAGCTTCCCACACCTTAGGTCAAAACAAAATCACTTTTGACAATTTTATAATGAGCACCTGGAATATTTCTCTAAACTGTGCAAAGCTGGGGAAATCTAGAAGAAATGCTGTCATTGGGAGATCTTAAAAACAACAGATTCCCTCTGACAGAAAATCGGGCTGCATAGGTGAGCCAAATGGAAGTAGAAATCATATCACTGGCTGGCTCCCCTTGCCAACAGAAATCTTTCCTCTAGTCTGACTTTCAACATTATGAAAACCACATAATTCTAAAAAATGTAAGTGGGTGCCATCATCTCTTCACTTCTCTTTTCCCATTTGCCATTTAAAAAGTTCACTGGCCATTGGATTCGAAAATGGTAAAGCGCCAGGGATTCTGATTGTTATGATTCATCACCTGGTGTCAAATTCTCATACAGCCTCCTCTTCTGCAAGCACAACATGATGCTCTAGAATCTGCTAGAGTGAGCTTCTCCAATTTCTACTCATGTGAGTATTTTCCTGACTTTGTATGAAAACAACTGCTCCCTTTAATTAAACAAAAAAAAGTTTTCTACTTCCCCTCCTCCTCCATACTTGTCTGTTATGGACTGAATGGCTGTATCCCCCCAAAACTCATGTGTTGAAATTCTAACCCCCAATGGGAAATTCTAACCCTCCAGGTGGGGTCTTTGGGAGTGATCAGGTCATGAGGGTGGAGTCCTCATGAAGAGGATTGGTGCCCTTACAAAAGAGATGCCAGAGAGATTTCTTACCCCTTCCACCATGTGAGGACACAACAAGAAGGCTATCTATGAACCAGGAAGCAGATCTCATTAGACACTGAATCTGCCCGCACCTTGACCTTGCACTTCCCAGCATTCACAATGATGAGAAGTAAAGTTCTGTTATTTACAAGCCACCCAACCAATGAAACTTTGTTGTAGCAAACCAGATTGACTAAGACACTGTCTCTCTTCACCTTCTAAATTTGTGCACTTTCCAAGAGCCAGCTCAAAATTTTCTTCTTAATGAAATCTTTCCCAAAGATGTAAAGTGATTTTATGTTTTAAAAAAAATCTGTATTCCTATGATAGACTGGACTCTGGCCAACTTCAGTAACAATGTTTATCATTTTCCTAGGTAGTATCAACTGCAGTTACAATTGCAGTTCCATCTTCTGAATATATTCCCTGTTGAATAGGGTGTATGATGCAATGGTTAAGATGGCAGGATTCTATGTCTCACTTCCTGTGTTAACATACAGACCCCATCACTGATGGCTGCATGAGACTGAGCAAGTTTCTTAATCTCACTGTGCTTTGGTGTCCCTCTTCTACAGAGGCAGACAATAATAGAACCTACCTTGAATACACTGTAATTTATGTATAATAAGTTTATGCTTAATATACTAACATTTAAATACACTTACATTTAAGTATAAGTAAGCAACATGAGGTTTAACCTGTTTGCCATCTGAGTCTTTCTTGGAACATAGGAAGCACTTGATTAATTCTAATCATTTGAAACATTAATAATGTTAATATTATTTCAACTTTATTATTTTTTATGACTCAACTTCACAGACAAGAAACTGAGACTCAAGGTAAAAAAGCTGCCCTGACATACATCTTATAAATAACAAAAAGTAGGTGTTATAATTGATAATTTAACACATGTGCAAATGTTCTTTGCATAAGCACATTCCTCATCATGATTCCAGAAGTGAGTTTATTTTCCACCTGAGGATCTTAGATATTACTTCCATGCACCTGTAATTACCATCTCTACTTAAACCTACAGAATGCCTCTGTCAACCAGCTCAGATTTCATCATGCAAATTGTAAAATAGGTTAAGAATAAGTATAGCAGTCTGTCATCTGGCACCTAATTTAGGATATTAGTATATTAACAATGCTAAATATTGTCTATTCCCTTGTTACTCTTTTATATTTTATTGCACTGAATCATCAGGAATATTATACTGTTAAATGATGCCCTATAAATTGAATATGCTTTTCTTAAACTTATGACAGACCATGTTTTGATTAAATCACAATATGCCAAAAATATAAGTAAGAAATGTATATATTTTTAGGTAATTAACAGTTGGAATTAGGGATGAATAGCACTTCCTCCCCCTTACCAGTTGGCTGGTGATTATAACTGATATTTTTGTCCAGGCCAATTTTTGTCATCAGTCTTTCTTACAGAAACAGCCACTTCATCTTTTCAGCTGCTGTAATTCATCCAATTTCATACAAGGACTATAGAAGATGAAGTTGAAGTCAGAGAAGAAAACCACTATTTCAGAGTTTTGGCCCCCATTCTTATTGATCAGATGGGTTGTATTCAGATATTTTGATAAGAATTTATGTACAGAGTTAAATAAGTCTTCACCCTTTCTTGCTATAGGAATTCTCCAAAATGCATTGTTTTTGCTGGTTCTTACATGCCCATTTTTTTTCTTTTCAATTATGACACTGAAAAAACTACTTGTCACTTTTACATGCTCAGCAGCAAAGACCATATGCTTGGTCAGAGAGGTACAGTACAGTCTGAAATTCCCTCTTCCTTATGTTGGACAAGAAAGACCTTTGAATTCGTACTGGAGTTACTATGATAAAAATATTCCCCTCCTTCAAACAGCAACTTTATCTCAAAGGAGAGAAGACTCCATTCATAGGAATATTTATTCTTTTGTAAGCATTTGCTTTATAAGGTGCTGAGCACTCACTGTACGTCATCATGAATCCTGACAAAACCTTGCTAATTAGTACCACTGTCCCCAATTTATACAGTGGGAAAACTGAAGATATGAGCGGTCAAGCCACTTCTCAATATCATACAGCTCAGACAAAACAGAGCTTGGCGGGGGGGGGGGGGGGGTTCCAATCCTGGCTGAGATGACTTGACTCAAAAATTCACGTTCTTTTAAATTTTCTACCTATGTTGGGTTCAATACCAAAGATGAAAAAGAGGAAACTGCAGAATTAACAATGACATTCGAAGGAAGGCTGGGAGGGCCTGAACTAAGGAAGCAGCAATAGAAACAGATCATCTAGGATGGATGAGACAGGAACCTAAGAGTTGTGGGCTGTGGACAGTTTTACACACTACCCACCATTATCCAATGAGATATGTGTTGAGCCCACATCTGAATCCCAAGTTGTCAGGAGCATGATGATTTATAGATAGGAAACAGCAAGTAGAAGCAGGAAGAAAAGAAGAGTTTTTGTTTAGCCTTTCCTCAGTTAACTAAGATGTTTATAACCTATGTGTCCAATTATAGGGGCTGGAGTCAGTGAAAAACTTTCAGGATGTTCCAACAAGTCATACAACAACAATAAAAAAAATAAAATTAATGTTAATTAAAAATCAAAGGAATAAAAAAACTCATATAATATATGCAGGTTTTTTTTTTTTTGGTTGATCTAATATAAAATGTGTTGATCTGAATTTTAAATTGATTCACAAATAAAACTGAAGGCTGATGCTAGTCTTTTATTTTACTTTAAAGTAAATAAATGCATTTTATTTTAATTTTATTTGAAGGAGTAAAGGGATCATGTATTACACTTTCTCTACTCGTGTAAAAATTTTCAGCATAGTTATATTACTTTTAACATGGCAAAGCAATTACTTTAAAGCAACTTAAAAATCCCCCATGGTGAAGTGATTTCCCTGGTTTAAGAAAATATTTCTGTGCATTACTATGGTTTGTAATTATTATAACTGAATTTATTCCTTAAGCTTTAGGTCTGTAGCTGCTCTTGGTTCAAATCAAACTCCCTGAGGAAAGGGTAGTCTGGGCCTTATAGCTGGACAGCTACAAACTCCCTGGGTTTCCTGTGATAAGTTGCCCCACAAGGTAGCTCAGTCTGTCCACAAGGCCCAGCTCATGGAGAAGTTGGTATAATCAGGCTCCAAAGATGGAAGTCATGGCTGCAGGGTGATAATCTCTCTGACACTCCAGGTGGTCACAGAGACCTTTCCCTTCTCTTATTGCAAGACACAGCAATGCACAGTCCGTGTGTGATTACTGTCACATTCAATTGTTTTTAATAAGCTCATGTGTGTATTCATTCCTAACACTATGTAAAAATGTGTTAATTTGTGAAAACAAATTTAAAATTAAAGTCACAATTTGGGGGGAAATCCCACCTGTCTAAAAAATGCATAAACACTATAAAAGACTACATTCCCCACATACAAACAACAGTGTTGCTCAGTTGACAAATCATGGACTTTAGTGTTACTAGAATCTAGATTCGAAACCCAAATGCGTGAATTAGCAATTGAGTGTCTTAAATTGAAAGTGCTTCAGAAAGAGGGCTCTGGGATAAGTATTAAAGTACAAGTTAATTTGGGAAGTGATCATAGGAAGCATCATAGGGCAGGGAAATGACATTGAGGAAGGAAGGAAATTGATTAAGGGAGCAGATAGGAACAGGTTACTATTACAGGTAACTGGGGCCCGATCCCATTGGAAAAACCTGGGAGACAGCAGAGAATGTGCCTCAGTTATCCAACCCAAAGAACTAGAAAGCTGGGGTGTCAGACATCTACTTCATTAGTCACTGGTGTTAAGTGGTGAATGCTACCCGGTACAATGCTTGTGCTCTGTTGAGACTTTTCTTTCTTCACTCAGGGTACAAGGTGTTGACTGTGCATTTTTGTGGGGTGGAATCAGGGACATCTCTCCTTTCTCTTCTTCATTTTGCCCAGCCTGGCCTAATAAATTCCTGAAAAGCTCTGAACAATGATATTAAAGACATCATTTCAAGTAAGTGGTATGCTTACTCTGTGTTTGTGTTAATGGCAACAGGATTGCTTATTTACAATTATATAAAGAAGCACAATTTTTATAGTGTCACAATTCACTAAATGATTCCTAATATTATCTAATATTGTAGTATCTGATATTGGACAAATTGAATCTTTGCTTAGAGATAAAAACGAGGCTTTCAGCTAGGTATTAGTGTCGACAAATACAAGTCCCTCCTCTTTCTAGGTTTGATGGCTGACTTATTACACTAAAAATTCAGTATCTTCAATACACCACTCCCAAAAGTCAGTAGCAAGATGAAAGCTTTGAACCTACAGTAGATCCTAATTTCCATTCAATATTTAACTTATAACAAAGATCACTGTGGGATATTATAGTTTAAAAGCCTGAAAATATCAAAGTTGACCAATTCTTTGTTCAAATAAAATTCTACATGAACTACAATTGTACAAGATGAGAAAAATCAAGCTAGTCCAGTTAGGTAGGGCTGTGGATCCATAACTCTATGTTTAAGTGTCTAAGGCACCCTACACAGTGAACTTGAGACACACTGAAGAGCTCTGGAGCCCCGGAAATTTGTTAAATTAGTCCTAAAGAGCGCAGGTGGCTGGAATCGCCCACAGCTATGGCCACAGAGAAGGCCAGAAGTGAGACTGGGCATCATGACTCCTGAATGGCATTCTTCCCAGAACTCAGGGTCTGGTCATAATTAGCCTAGACACAGCTCTCTGGTGAAGGGTGTCCCATTAATCTCTTTAGCAGGTTTTCACAACACAAATCGCTCTTGGTTAGAACTGCTCCAGCAGGATTTACAGGTAGGAAATAGCACATTCCCTAACATAACTGTGAAGATGGATTATTCCAAAAAAAAAGATATGTGCTGTCTTAGACATGTAATTTCATAGTATACGGCCTCCAAATGACAGACCACCAAAGAGCACCCAGAGAAGGCAGAGGGAGAGCACTGAACAGTCCACCCCCTACATTCCCATGTTCCCCATCTGCAAATTCAACCAACTATGGATGGAAAATATTTTTTAAAAAAATTCCAGCAAGTCCCATAAAGCAAAAATTGAATTTTTCATCCACAATAACTATTTACATAGCATTTACATTGTATTAGGTATTATTGTAAGTAACCTAGAGATGATTTAAAGTATACAGGAGAGTGAGCATAGGATATATGCAACTACTACATTTTATATAAGAGGCTTGAACACTTGTGGATTTTGGTAGTACCCACAGGGATCCTAAAACCGATCTCCCTAAATACTGAAGGACAACTATATATTGAAAATAGAGAAATTGAGGCTAAACAAATAAATAATATGAAATATGGTAAAAAGAGAAAATGTCAAAGTTGTAATCAGGAAAGTCCAATACTTTAGATAAATACATTATCAATTCTGATTTCAACAACATTTATTGATTTTGGTGATTACAATCCTCAACCCTGAAAAATCAGTGTAAGATTTTTGTGTGTGTGTCCTAACATTATTGGAAGGGCTTTGATTTTCAAAAGATGGAATGACCTTGTACAGACAGTATAGAACTGTTTGCATTATCTCACCTCCTGAATGGCAGCTTCACCTATGTTTTAGTAAAGGCCTGATTAAAATAAAGTGTTTTGTCAATAGGAGGCCAAGCATGTTTGTATTAGCCAGACGTCATCAAGATTAAAGGTCTTTTTGTTGGTGGGTTGATCCCTTTAGATTTCCCACCAGTTTTATACAATTTAGTTCCCTGTAATTATATAGAAAACATAAACTTTGATTTTCCACATTTTAAAATCTAAAGATCTCCATCTATTACCAATATTCAATGTACTTTAGCACTACCAATGGTTTTGAAATCTGCTTAAAGTTTTAATTTAACTTGTTTGATAGGGCTTGACATAATTTTTTATAGACTTAACTTCAGTAGAAAAATGCTGGTATTTTGATTATTATATATTTTTCAATTTCCTCATTTAATCAATTATACCCAACTCTTTACTTATTCATTTAATTAATTATTCAATTATTTTAACACTTGTTTTCCTAATAAATATTTATTGGTCCTTGACTATGTATCAGGCTCTGAAAATACAATGGTAACTAAGGTAAACCACGCAGCTGCATTTATGGACCTTACATGTAATTGAACCATTTCTTTTGTTGGTAATATTACTCTTTTCATTTTACAGGGAGACTGTTTTTTTGTCAATTGCTTTGCCAACTCCAATTATCCAGGCATCCTTGCAAAGTTGGCATTATTTTACTTATTTTACTGGTATGGAAACTGTGGGCTCAGATAGGTGAAAGGATGTGATGTAGTTAAACTGCCAAATTAATGACTAAGCTATATATGGAACCAGTCTTTTTGGCTGGCTGAAAACTACTTTACCTATCATATCACACTAATCTTAGAAGTTTCCTAGGGAGGGAAATGATGGCTAGATATCTCACAGACTGAAATAGGTAACTGTGGCTTAGCTAGGAAACAGAAATACTTACAGAACACTCCTGCAGTTCAAAGTTATGACATGGCATTAATGAGAACATTTCTCCACTTTTTATTTAACATACTCTAGCTTTAAAAAGTAAAACCGGCTCTTCTGGGGACCCCTCTGGGATTGTAGGTTCTTCCCCTCAGCCACATGTGAGTGCCGCATAACCTCACCACACCACACCACATCTGACTCGATTCATCCAGAGCTGGGTCCCCTCGCCAAAGGACATTTTTTAAACACGAGACCAAAGAAAATGCTGGGTCAGGCACTGGGGTCAACTGTCTTCTCATAGGCAAGCTATATGATATAAAACTAGAATTTGTCAGTGGTCATATTTCCCAGCATGTGAAACTGCAGAGAGGAGAAAAAAAAAAAAACATATCCAAGGAAAAATCAGCAGGAAAAAAAAATATCTGTAGAGAACAAAAAATGTGGCATAAAGATAGAAATAGAGACAGGGATTGATCTAGTGGCATTCAAGATCATTATTCCAATTGTTCTGGATGTCCAACATTTTGGCTTGACTTTGCCTTAGATTTTATGAAACTCTTTAATTTTTGATATATCTCATTTTACTTTTTATTTTCACTTGCATCTAGGAAATGAGATGATCCTCACTACCACTAAAACTGTGTATTAACGTACCCAAGTATTAATCTGTCACTTATTGGAGGGACAAGTAATTTCGTTCTCTGGATATCTCTTTTCTAACCTGCAAAACTCTAAGCCATGTCTACTTCATAATGATATGAGAATCAAATTGGACATTACATGTAAAAGCACTTGATAACCATATATTACTTGCTTATATACATATAAATAATAATAAAAAGTTAAAGAGGCAACTGTATGGACATCTTGAATGGCTCTCCATGGTATCACCTGCAAGGTCCTTGGAGAGTATATGTTTGCTTGTCTCTCCAGGCAATTCTGCACCCAACCTGCACTTCAGTCATACTGAATTACTCACAATACTCCAAACACATCCTTTTGCTTTTGCATACACTACTCTCTCTTCTTGGAATGTCATTTTCCCTCAATCCTATGCAGACATATTGAATTTTTTTTCATTTTTCAAGATCAAATTGTTGCCTCCTTTGAAAAGCCTTCTTTCTGTTACTTCCTTTCTTATAGGAGGAATGAACAGTCCCCTCCCTACACTGTTCTTTGGAAATGACTCTTCTGTAGACCTCACAGAATTGCTAATTAATGATGTATTTCCAATTTTGTCATCTTGGTTAGAATCTTTGGAGTCAGAGCCATGTCTTCTTCATCTTTAATGAGCCATCCAACATTTTTAATTCCTCATCCTTAATTGCCTACAAAAATAGGCATTAAATACAGATTCTAAGATGACAGTTTCTCTCAAGTCCCCTATCTTTTTTTTTTCCCTGCAGGACACTCCCTATAAAGTGGTGATACTATTGTATTTGTTTTAATTTCCTCAAACACTTTCTTCTGCAAGAGCATTAATATCTCTTGAGAATCTACATCTTTTCTTTAACTTAAAGAACTACATCCCTGCTCAGGGATTACTGGTAAAGTGTCAACAAAGAGCAAACATCCTTCCTATTTACATTTAAGAAACCACTGTTTTCTTTAACTTGATTATATTTTGGCAATTCTAAATCAGTTTGGTTTATGTGCCCCAAAAGATGAAGAGTGATTTGATTTGCATTTTCTCAATAAATTTTATCACTTTTCAGAGAGATTAAACAAGTTTGTCATCATCTGAAATAATACTAATACTGTTCATTTTTGCAATGAAGTTGCTTTCCAATACTCAAAGCCTATGCTAGATAATTTGGAAAACTCTATGCTAGATAATTTGAGATAGTGGTATGTAACTATTTGCACAGATTGTTTTATTTCCTCCTCATGATAGCACTGTGAGAATTTTGTTAGCATCTCATCTTACGGGAGTCAGAGACTTTACATGGCATGCCTGAGCTCACACAGCTTTGTTTCCTCTAGAAAGATTAGATACAAGGTAGTATCACTGGTACAAATTCCCAATAACCCCAAGGAAGAACAATCCTTTCCCTATTTATCATTTTTATTAAGGTCTTAAATTTCTCTTTTCCTTATTTTTATTTTTTTTTAACCCAGAAGCAGGGAAAGACTTTTTATTTTATGTATTTATTTTTATTGTGGTAGAGTTGATTTACAATGTTATGTTAGCTTCTGGTGTACAGTAAAGTGACTCAGTATAATGGAAAAGAATATGAAAAATAATGTATATATTCTTTTCCATTATAGTTGATTAGAAGATGTTGAATATAGCTCCCTGTGCTACACAATATGACCTTGTTGTTTACCTGTTTTATAAATAATAGTTTATATCTGCTAATCCCAAACTCTTAATTTATTCCTCCCCCAGCCCCTTTTCCCCTTTGGTAACCATAAGTTTGTTTTCTATGTCTGGAAGTCTGTTTCTGTTCTGTAAATAAATTCATTTGTATCATATTTTATATTCCACATGTAAGTGATATATGATATTTGTCTTTCTCTTTCTGACTTACTTCACTTCGTATGATGATCTCTAGGTCCATCCATGTTGCTGCAAATGGCATTATTTTATTCTTTTGTATGGCTGAGTAGTATTCCAACACACACACACACACACACACACACACCACATATTCTTTATCCATTCATCTGTTGATGGACATTGAGGTTGCTTCCATGTGTCAGCTTTGTAAGTAGTGCTGCTATGAACAGTGGGTTGCATATATCTTTTTGTATTAGAGTTTTCTGAGATATATGCCCAGGAGTGGGACTGCTAAATAACATAGTAACTCTATTTTTAGTTTTTTAAAGAAAGCTCCATGTTGTACTCCATAGTGACAGCACCAATTTACATTTCTCATGCACTCCTTTCAACTTGCTAGCTTCTATCTGCCTCATGGGTCTTAGGTCAGGAATCATGGTCCTTGACTATTAGATGTGACACTCTTCAACTTCTATGTCTACTTGTGCTCCCTCTGCTATAATCTTCTAAGAACATTAAAAAAATTATGCTATAGATTTCTTTATAAGATGGTCTTACCCCAAACTGCTGAGTTACCAGAGGCTATGAACCAACCCTTATACGTCTCCTTTTTTTCTTAGTACTTGGTACAATGTGTAGCATATTGATTGCATTGAATAAATATTTTTGAACAAATGAAATGATGCATCTTTAATTTCCAAATGGTTGATTCTAAAGTTTGCAGTACTCAAGTCTGCATTCTCAAGTTTGCAATACTTAATATTTTCTTATATTATCATATTACAAGATGTGACCTTGTGGCCATAAACCCCTCAAGACAAAAATGTTTGATTGCTCATCTCCTTTCCTAGTATCTAATATCTGTACATAGTATCTAGTACCTAATGCTTCAGGATGACTTGTACTCTTCTATACTAATGCCTGGGACAGAATTAGGCCAGTTTAACCTTTTTCACAGGATCTATCCCATGTACCACTCAGCCTTCCTGAGCAGAGGCTCCCCAAAGAAGATGGAAAAATCCTACTTAAATATATGTCCAGCCAGAAGAGAAGGAAGAGAAGACAAATTATTCTCTTGTTCCTGCCATTTAAAATTCTAATGAAGTGGTCCCACCATGTGACTTTGACAAAGAAGAAAATGCATCAGCATCAAAGAGTTCCTCCTGAGGTTAGCATCGGGGTGGCCTGTAGGGCTAACACAAACATTGCTACAACGTTCTGAACCTCTACTATGTGACAGGTACTCTATGCATTATCATCAAGTTCTTATAAAACGCTTGGGAAGTAGATAGTATATATTACACCATTAAAGGTAAAAACTTAACTGGGCTTCACTGAGGATAAGTAGATGTTTCAAAAAGACTGGAAATGGCTGTGCCTGAGAATGCACGCCATACTCTGTGCCCTCAAAGCATGTAGGATACATCACTTTGCCCAAATGCCATCCACATGGCTGCAGCCAGGAAAGCTGAATAAAAATTAGAAGGATTTGTTCAAATTACAGATTCCTGGCTTCCTTCTTACTGAATCAGAACCTGAGATGGCTCAGGAATCTACATTTCTAACAATTTACTAGATGACCCTAATATATATATATACCCAGGCTTGGTGAAACCAAATTATATGATAATATTCTCTAAAATAAGCTTGCTTTAGGCAGTCCGATTTGGTGTAATTAATTTTAATTGGTTCTACAAGCATTAGTGGATACCCATATATGCCAGGAATTCTGCTGGGTGGTGGCACCACCATCAGCACCAACAACAAAAACTAAAAGAGATATTGAAACTGAACGCAAGGCGCAACCCAGGCATGATAAGGAGCTGGCACAGACACAAATAAACTGAACTGCACAATGATAAACCAACAGTAAAAAGACCTGAGGGTGAAAGTGTGAGAAAAGAGAGAATAATTACTCTATTTGATGATGAAGGTTAGGAAAGTATTCACATAGGAGAGGGTATATTTATTAAAAGAACTTCTTTTATATTACTTGTAAGAAAGACAGTATCTACATGGTGCACTTCCAGCCCAAGCCTTCATTGTTCACCAGAGAAACAGTTTGAATCTCTCTGTGTATGTGTATATATATTTACACACATATACACTCACATATATATAATATGTATATTTATACAGATATATATCGTTATCTGTTACTTTGTTTATTTATTTTAAGGCCCAGTATATGCAGGAGATCTTATGATAACTCGTAAGAAACCACATGGATGCTTATGCAGGTGAATTTATTCTTGTTATTTCTTCTATCTGGACTTTTATTTTTATTAGATAGTTTTTATTTTAGCCCATAGAACATACAATACTGTAGGGTGAAATTTATATTTTATTCTATGTATTTTTAATGGTTTATTTCTTTTCTTTCAAAAATCTCAATAATAACTTGTGAGAAAAGATGATGAAACCATGGAAAACTCCCTATTCCTGATACTGTCTACGGAAACTACCTTTATTGCTTCCTCTGGAACATCATGGGAGCCGAAGTGTACGGATTCCAATTTAAAATTTGTCTAGAATAAACTGCAAATGCAATCCGTGAGAACACTTATCTGAATTAAATTTCTTCTATTTCCCTCTGACTGTATGTTTGTTGAGGTTTTTATAAATGAAAGGAAAGTGGATTTCCAAATATGGAAGGGATCTTTGAGGGCATTTACTGAATCTTCCACATTTACTGACAACACCAATGAGGCTCAAAGAGGGCAAGAGGTATTCACATGGGTACACAGCACTCCTAGCTCTCAAATTTGTCTCTCCAGTCTCAACCCATAATCTTTCCATTTCATCTCATTATCTCTTTAAAACAATATATTGGAGGTAGACGACATTCTTGCAAATAATTTTTTAGGCCTTCCCAGAGAATGCATACAGGAACTAGGAAATTTCAGCATAGAAGGCTGACCTCCTGCCAGTGGAAACATTGTGGCATTTATTACTTATTAGTAGATTTTTATAAAGTGCCATAGTATACCTCCCTGAACCTAGAACAGACATCCAGAGACAGGTTGGCTTTTGACTGTTTTTCTCTTTGATAATGTATGATGAGAAATTAGTACTATCAGTCACTCTCACCTTCTGCACCATACTCCATATATATATACACACACACACACATATATATATATATATATATATATATATAATATTTCATATGTTATATAGCATATACATTGTATTTATTCATGTTATGGTCCTGATATTTCCCTTACATTGTTTCTTGGGACAAGTGATTACTATTTACTATGCCTGGTATTTACTCTTTACCTTGAAGAGTAAGGTAGATCTTTAAGTCAAAGCAGGCACATCCTTGTAGCTCTAAGTCATAAACAGAAAACAAACCATCGCCATGGAAAACTAGAAGGAAAAAAATACATATATATCACAAGCTGTGGAAGGAATCTCTTTTAGCCTCTGATTTTTCATCGAAACAAAGGGATTGATGTCATATACCTATTTGAATGGGAGCAAAAAGAGGTGGTGCTTAAATCTGAGGCCTAGCTGTTCATCCTAACATGTCAACAGGGCACAAACGTGGCCCTACGGGTTTCACTGAAGCTCAAATCAGAGAGAATCACTGGGAAGCCTTCCAGAATTTCACATATGGTCTCAGGCTCTACACACAAGACTGGGCACGGCTCAAGAGGTGAGCCCACTTAAGCTCATCTTAATTAAGTTAGGCAACTACTAACTCCTCCCTTATGAAATGTTATTGCTGTTTTTAATTTTTTAAATCTAAATGAATATGTGGTACTCTCCTATGCTATGCTTCACGAGCTTATGAATGATGCCAAATGCCATTATACTAATAGGAAAAGCTTGGGAATATTGCTGTATGTATGTGACATCATGTTTATTTTTAGAAAGCCCAGTGTTGTCTAGTTTGGAAACAAACAAACAGAGACAAATGGTCGTCACGTGCAGGAAGGTGAATTAAAAAGGGAAAATGTTCCAACTGAGACTAAACCACATTTTCAAATGTCTCAGAGAAGGGAATGAGTTAAGTTATTAATAAAAATCACTTCATATATGGAGAAGTTTACCCATGAGGTATTATTATCCTTTCACTTAACAAATGAAAATAGAAAGGCTTTGCAAGCCGAGTAACTTCCAAATTCCCACAAGCCAGAACGAGTGGGAAGCGTGATTCCTGCCCTGTGTTCTTTCCACTGCTTTGTACTAATGGACAGATTGGAATGAAATTTAAATGTCATGTTTCCTCCATGACTCATAAGATTCCCAGTGCCATGACAGGTTGATTTATTGTGTGTAGCCAGAGAAGAATCTATAGCATAATAGACTACAAAAAAGACTATTAAAAATGACCATATGTCCTCATTTTATAGACCAGGAAATGAAAACAGAGAAGGGGAAATGACTGTCAATTGATCATTAATAGAATTTATTAAACCCAGTTCTGATTATATCACTCTCCTTTTTAATATTATTCAATGACTTCCCAATGAATTTCAAATAAAGTCCAAATTCCTCACCATTACTTACAAAATCCTTTGAGATTCATTTCTGCCTTTTTCTGGGCAACAGTTATTTAAGTCTTCCAGATAGCCTGCTATAACAATGATTATTTTTCCAGGAATAAGGTTTTAAGGCACAGTGCATTCTGACTGGAATTACTTCCCTCCGCCCCTCCCTACACACACAATTCTTGAGCAACACGTATCTATAGTTCCAAGTTCACCTGTAATGTCCTTCTTAGGATGAACACGATTTCCTGTCTGGGTTATTTTCTAATATCACCTGTACTATTTTTTTTTCATTCATCAACATCAAAATTAGATAATTACATTTTTAAAATTCCTGTTTAAAGTCTATAGTCCCTTCTAGACTATAAACTCCATGAAGAAATGGATCATAACAACATATTTTGAATGAATGAATGTTGAAGTGAGTATTAGGAGTGAAAAAGATTTGAAACACAACTTCAGCTCCTCATGGAATGCTTAAATTCAACTGCATATGACTTCCCCAAATGGCTAACTATTTTTCTTTTTTAAACTCAGTATCATCTTTTACAATGGAGACTTTTTTACAGCTGCTTATCACAACTTTTCTGCCTATATTTGATTCACGTTAGAAAGTTTGAGCACCTTTATAAGATATCTGAGCCTGGAAAGGCTAAAAAGAAAAAAATTTTTAATATCAAAATAATTATTACACAAAAATATTTAGTGGTGGTTAAATGAAATGTATTATTTATTATGTCATTAAAATAATAAAAGACTTTCAGCTTATAATATTGTACTAGACTTATGACTATAAAATACAATGAGAATAAAGAGTCCTACAAAATGGCCAGTGTAACAGCAAAATTTCTTAGAAAAGGAAGGCCCTAGCTTTAAAGTGATTTTATCTTTGGAATGTGATCTCAAGTGAGCCTGATAATCAATCAGAATAAATTTTCTCCCTTTTTCTATATCTTTATCTCCTTTCTTTTGGTTTGGTGAAAACAATGAAAACCTCTAAGTCAAGCCTAGCTTTTCCTTATTTTTAAAAGATTTTTAATTAAACTTTAAAATTTTTCTCTATATATTCATTGAATCACAATCAGTTTATAATGTGTCAAATTCTGATGTACAATATAATTCATATACATGAACATACATATATCCATTTTCATATTCTTCTTCACTATAAGTTACTACAAGATACTGAATATAGTTCCCTGTGCTCTATAGTATGAACCTTGTTGTTTATCTATTATATATATATATATTATTAGTATCTGCAAATCTTGAACTCCCAGTTTATCCCTTCCCATCTGCTTCTCCGTTAACCATAAGTTTGTTTTCTACGTCTGTGAGTCTGTTTCTGTTTTGTAAATTTGTTTGTTTGTCTTTTTTTTTTTTTTAATTCCACATAAAAGTGATACCATATGGTATTTTCCTTTCTCTTCCTGGCTTACTTCACTTAGAATGATGATCTCCAGGTCCATCCATGTTGCTGCAAATGACATTATTTTATTTTTTATGGCTGAGTAGCATTCCATTTTATCTAGTCATCTGTCGAGGGACATTTAGGTTGCTTGCATGACCTTCTAATAAGAATGTTGATTTTATTCTTCTTATTTCAGTGGATCTCTGTCCTCCACTGACTATCAAATAGGAGTCTCAGTGTATTCATCTCCACCTAACCTTTCATTCACAGCATCCATAAGACAGCAAGCAGCCTTATGCCTAGCAGAACAATGTCATAGGGTTTTTTATTTGTTGACCTTCACTTTCAGAATTTTACATCCAAAGAACAATGTCAGTTGCTATTAAACTTCTATTTGAAACAATTTTATCTGCTTAAGAATTTCACTTTGCATGATTCTCCCATCTCAGGACACAGATCAGAAACACTTTTAATTAAAAAAAGTTATAAATAAAAGTGTTTAAATCCAAGTTTTTAAATTCATATATATATGAAGTGTATATATATATGAAATATATATTATATATATGAAGTATATATACGCCTTAAATAGTTCTAGTCTCTATTTACAACAGCAATCTTTCCCCAAAGCAAATAATTTCTTGACTTTGGAACCTTCCACTTGAAATCCACATTAAGTTATCCCTGTCTCAAGTCTCTGCAGAAGAATACTGACCATCTTTCTTTTAAAAATAGATGCACTAGACCCCTGAATGTTACATGATAGGACAAGTTAATCATGAAAAGAAGAAGACTAATAAAAGCATGGTTAATAAAATGAAGTACCAGTTGCATAATATTTAAAATTCTTATTGTTAACAGAATTACATTTGTTGTGTGTGTGCACTTATGTAAATGTGTGTATTCCAGTGTGTTTATGTGTATGTGTTTTTATTAATCACAACCTAAACCATCCACATCACCCTTTCCAGAAAAAAAAAATGTTTTTAGCCCATGTAATGATTCTGTTTTCATCCTCCCAATAATCCTATGAAGTATTTTCACCAGCATGAGATGGAGACATTGTGGCTTCACAGAGATTAAAAATGACCCAAGGTCACATGTCAAATGGGTGATTAAATTCAAATTTGAAAGCAGGATTACAGAACTGGACAGTCTGTATTGTTTCCAATCACCTCTGCGTCATTTAAGCAGCAAAGAGCCATATGTGTAGACATTCAATATACTCTTTCCTTGACACTTAATCTAATAAATTCAACAAACACCCCAGGGATCTGTGCAGAATTTTCCAAAGGATAATGCACTGATTTTCTAAATGTGGAAAAAGTTATCAGACCATATGAAAAAACAAACAAACAAACAAACAAACAAACAAATAGGGAGGTATATCTTACTATTGAAAGCTGAATGTTTTCATGACAGAATATTTCCCTGGAATAAAGTCATAAAAATAAATTATCTAGTCAATGAGCAAGCTGTAATATCATTAACTAGTTTTATATTCTGTGCTCTGCACTGCATTACATTCCAAAGCTTAAAATATCCCAAAGCTCAAGCCAAGTTATAGAAACCTTGATGCTTGTTGCATCAAATAAAAAAAAAAAATTCAGGGACAATGTAGAGAAAAACAATAATAATAATAAAAAAAGAGCAAAGAAAGTAAAAAAAAAAAAAAAAAGGAAGAAAAAGAAAAAAGAAGAAAATAAAAAATAAAGTCTTGTGTTCAAGACTCTAATTTTACTGCTTGACTCTCAGAAAATGAAAGAGAAAATGTGGCTAGATTTCCTTCTATCATTTATCATTTCTAGCTGCTGTAGATGGTCGGAACCAATGGAGGAAGCAATGACAAATAGCTGTCAGAAAGGATGATAACAACTGTTAATGACTTCCACAGTCATGTTTAGTAGATTTGAGAAGCGCTACCATGTGTAACAATTGACAAATTTCAACATACCTGAAATATCTGGTAGGCACCTATTTGGAGGAATATTCTTGAAATACAATCATCCTTGGTTATCTTTTATCTTGTTTTCCTATTCTAAAATTAAGCAAATGGACAATGGGGGATTTGAAAATTACTCTCCACCGCTTACTCTATGAAAACCCTCAGAACTTCCTCCATGAAGTATACGTAGATTCCCAGAATAGACACAGTGATCCTTCTTCTGTTTCTGAACACAGTTTTTGTCCCCCATGTATAACACCTTAACATTCATTATCTCATTCATCTACATATTTATTGTACGCTTACTGTATAGCAGATTCTGTTTTTTTCTAGGATTATACTTGCAAATATAATTTTTAAAATTTTAAAAAATTGTCCTGGTTCAATCAATATATCTGTAGAGGAGACAAATAATAAACAAAGATGATTATTTCAGATGTTCAAAAGTGCTATGAAAAAGATAACACAGAGGAATCATCAATACCAGGCAATTGGGAAAGAGGTGTCATTTAGTAAAGTAGAGGATTCCAGTGACAAGGTGACATTTGTGTGGGGACCTGAAGGACAGCAAGGAGGCATCTGAAGAACTGGGTCCAGAGTTTTTCAGAAAGAGACCAATGGACTCTCAAAAATATTGAGTTAAAAAAAGAGCATAGTTCATGTTCTCAGAACAGAAGGGAAGCTACTGTGGCTGAAATTTAATGAGCACGAAGGGTTAGGTTTGAGAGTAACTCACGGGTTACATCCAGTAGAGATACAATACATTTATTTATTTCTGTGTGATCCACTCTGAATTCTCTGGATTCTTATCACCTATCTTTCATTCTGTGGGTCTTAAAAGCAATGCATTTTATATTGAACTGAGCCATCGATATTCACTTGGAATAAGTCCTAGCATTAAACTGCCTAGTATTGTCAGGGGCATATCTATATGCATCCTTTTCCACATGAGCATCTGTCAAATGAAAATGTGCCAGGCACCATGTAGTTTCAAAACCAGTATGAGGAAACTGAAATAGACTAAGATAGAAGTCAGAACCTACATTCTAACCCCTTTCTTCCTCTCTCTATGCAATTTTGGTCAAAGAATCTACTTTCTCCTCACCTAAGGTTTCTCAACCCTATAATGGGGATAACTGGCTGAACAGATCATTGTTTGAATATATGAAGGACCTTAAACAATAATAGGAAAAGCCCCAAAAAGGCAGGCTTAGATAAAGGAGGATGCAAGAAAGGACAGAGCCAGCAAAGAAATAATATATAGATCGGGACTGGGAGAGAGCAGGGGTGAGCTCGCAATTTGTAATCATTACACAGGAACATTGAAGGGGGTCACTGCTATTCCCTTGATAGGATGAAGTCTAGGAATGACTGGCGAGTAGCTGTGATTTAGTTAGCTTGGTTGTTGGTTTTGTTTTTTGTTTGTTTGTTTATTACTGAGAAGAAGTCATCCTCTATTCTATCCTAGCACAGTACCTCACACATAATAAGCAGTCAACAAGCGTTAAATGAACATACAAATACAAATGGATGAACTGGGAGATGCGTGTGCTCCTACAGACAGTTAGCAAAGCCTTAGTGCTCGATGCCATCACCTTCTCTAACCTTTCTGTGCTCAGGGATGAAGTAGAAATTGAGTGAGCCAGATTCACCCCATTGTCTAGGACCTGAAAGTTCTTCCACAGTATCGAGCTGGCATGGTATCTGGTGAAAGCAAAAGAACTATATTAGCAGTTAGTGTCATTAGTGACAGGGCACAGCTCAGAAAATGGGTTAGAGTTTTTGAGTAGTTTCCTGGATCACCTGATTCAGAATCACCTTGGGAGTGTCTTCAAAAGCAAGTCACAGGGCTCCACTTATATCAGACAGATCAGAACTTCTTGGATTGGGGCCTAAAATCCTGTATTTTTTAAAAAGTCACTTAGTTGATGCATATGTTCCCTAAAGTTTGATAAGCTCTGTTTTAGTGCCTTAAAGGCATTTTATTTTACATTGAAGTTATATTTGTGAGCGACATAAAGTAAACTACTAACTCCATTGTGAAGCTGAATTAGAAATATATGTATGGTTCTCAAATTATGCCCAAGAGAATTATTTTAATAAAATAAAACGTGAGAGGGGAAAAAAAGCAGAGAAGCAATGCATGTATAAAGATGTAAGGCTAATCCAGTGCTAGTCAACCATGTGATGTGGCTAGTTCAAAAGCTAATTAATCTTCAGGTATAGTAATAGAAACTGCATATTCATCAGAACGAGGGTAATGATAGTACCATATTTTTCAGTCTACCACAGGAATGCTATGTTCACTTTTGTGTGCTAACTTTTAAAAGGGTACTAAACAAAATGAAATTGCCCAGGTTGAAAGACCATGTCCTAGGAGGAATAACCAAAGAAACTCGGTATTTGACTTAGATGAAAAAATATAGACCATTACGAAATTTATCTTCAAATTACTGGAGGGCTGACCTGAGAAATTAACTAGATTCTCTCTTGGCGGGGGAGTGAAGAGAGGGATGTGAAAGCAGCAGGGTGATTATTTTGCCTCAATATAAAGATCTGTATATGCTATTGTCTGTTTAAAAAGCTATTACACATACACACACAAACACACACACACACATTATAGAAAATCCTATTTAAAATGTGGAGAAATAGTATCCTTCTTTCCTATAATACACGTATTCATAATTGCATAATCTCTTCTGATTTTGTCCATAAGCAGGCCTATGGAAAAATAGTTGTATCATGGTACATGCTGTTGCATGTCTTACTTAACATTAATTCTGATATTTTTATGTGGATTTGTTCTTAATGTTTTGATGGCTGCACAACAGTCCACCAAGTGATATACTGAAATAAACGATTTTTCTGCTAGTAACTATGTATGTATAAAGAGCTCTAGACAACAAAAGATAAAATATGAAATGTAGCACCTCAAAATAGTAGAATCTTAGGGCTTGAGGGATATTTTGAGGTCACTTCTACAGACAAGCATGTTTAATAAAGAAGAGATTCCGACTTTAGGACCTTTATAAGTAGAAGAACCACTTCTGCCTCCTGGGTCAGTGCTCTTTTCCCATCACCAGACTGGTAAGGACTCAAGGAAGTTACAGTGACGACTTGCAGGGACATCATGAAGGAGACAAAGTATAAAAAGGAAGACATGCAGTGCAACCATGAGGAGCCTTTCCAACAACAACAATAAAAAGTATATGGCTTTGCATTGCATGAAAGGAGAGATCACTATTTCATAGTGAACTCGTAATATCCCGTAGAAGAGATGCCTGAACGAAACCAAGACTATAGACAGTCCTCAGCACAATCTGTGCTGAGCTGTACACAGTGCTATAGCATTCAAAACTGTAAATGCCTATAAATCTGGCATAAAGGCATTATGATTTGGGTATTCTAAATGTCTAAATATTCATTATCTTGTTGTTGCCTTAAGACAAACAGTACCTACTTCCTGTGATTACTCCCATTTTGCAAAAGTAAAAAATAAAAAGAAGTTTGAAAGGTAATAAGAGGCCCCCAAAATACAATCTGAGACAAATAAAAACTCTCTATATCTTCTGACCTTCCATCCTTCTGTCCAGCTATTGCAATCAAACACATTTAGTATGAAAAATAATTTTTCTACAAAGACTTCAGAATGTAACCAATGAATGTTAGAGGTGTTTCCCTGGGGCTAACACCAGGTGTCTTGGAAGGTGTGGTATTATGCATGCCAGATGGATGTTTTTATACTTGTCTGTCTTTTTTTTTTTTTAATCCTGTTTTTATGAAAGTCCTTAAAATCAAAGCTATTTAAATACAGTATTTCTACTTTTCTTGCAGAAGATATCTACTGCCAGATTTGGTCGGCTATGTGTGGCTGTCTATAATTTCTCACTTAAGAAGGTAATTTATTCATGACACTAATTGACGATGAAGTGATTATTAAAAGCTACATGGTGTGTCATTCCCTTCAGTTTCTGTGTCATTTTACACTGAGTTTGGACCTGTCTTTTCTGAATCTCTGTGCCAGGATAATTATACGGCCATATGTAAATCACCTCATCCCACCTCTCTGATTTCTGAATGAAAACCAGGGATGGGACTACTGTAGACCCATAACCATTTCATACACTTCATAAAAAAGATTTTCAGAGTTTAATATGAACTATAAGGTGAAGATTAATTTGAAAGAGTAGTTTTAGGACACGTTATCAGAAATTAACTTTAATGATAAGATTGGAGGGTTTTAAACTTTAGCCAAATGAAAGCTGCACTATTATGCATTTATTCTCTTTACTAACTTCTTGTTAAGACACTCTGTGACTTGTCCTTTATTTTATGACAAGATACTTGAAAGGTTGATTTGTATGAGTCATAGTCATAATTATTAGGCAGTCTAAAAGATAATAGATTTTGGAACTGCTTTTTTATTTTTTAAGGTCTTAAAATACTACTGTGAACTCTTGCACTATGGAATTTAAAATAGGGTTTAAGTGTCTTACTTTTGGCATCAACCTAAACTTCGAAAAGAGTATAAAAAATGATGCCCCATACTGACAAAGTTAAGTTACTTTTTTATAATGTATAGACTATTGCTCTTATGCAACAAAGGAATTCAGGAATACAAATTGCACCCCTTCCATAATCATATTATTTTGATCTTCAGGAAGGATGATCACACCCTGTGTGGTGCATACACAAAAATGTGGCTTTTAGCGGAGTGACTAAAGGTATTGCCTTTCTTTCTATTGCTGAGGCCAAAAACCTACATATGATTATTCTCTTTTCCTCACATCAACATCTAATCAGTCAGAAACTCTTGTGGATTCATGCTGCAAACCACATACAGAAGAGGATGTCTTCCTACAGCCTTCAAAGCTGCATCATGGTCTAAGCCATCATAGTGTCTTGCCTTGACTACTGAATACCCTAACTGGTTTTACTGGTTCCACCCTTGCCACTCTACATTATGTCTTCCATTCGGTAGCTGGAGTGAAACCCTGCATGTGAATCCAAAGATGTCCCTTACCTGCTCAGAAACCTCTAGTGGGTTCTTATCACACTCAGAATTAAAATTCCCTACATAGCCTACCAAGTCAAGTATAGTGTAGTTCCTAACTACCATTCCGACTCCTGCCCCTGAAACGCTCCTGCTCTTCTATTCAGCCCTAGGCACACTCATTGGATTTCCAATTCTGGAAATGCAAAGCTCATGTTGGCCTTAGGGCCTTTGCACTTGCTATTTATGTCTGGAACATTTCCCTGACAGGTATCTTGGTAAATTAACCTCCCTTCTTTTGATCAGATATCCAGTGAAATGCCACTTTCCCCAAGGAGCTGTCCCTTGGCAGCCAATCTAAAATAGTCCTCTTGAATTACCTTTATTATCCTGTCTAGACCCTTTTCTCACTTTATCTTCACAGTGTTTACCACTATATTAGACATGAGTTTAATGCTATCCTCCGTCATGACAATGTAAGCTCAATAAAGTAGCTTTCCCCTAAGGCCCAGAGGAGTGTTTGCCCATTTGCACGCTTAGTTAATGGTTGAGTAAGTTAATGAATAAATTGATAGGCTCTATAAATATACAAAGGAGCAATCAATATGCATCATGTTTTTCAAGCCCACCAGACTCAAATCCACATAACTCTGACTTCATTCCATTTGTCCCCTTTTTTAGGCTTAACTGGTTGAAGGGTCTTTTACCCCAAATTTCCATAAACATTCTCTAACATCTAAAAGTTCTTGAAATAGCCAACCCTTCCTCTACTATGAACACCATTTCCCAAAGTGAAACTGGGCTGATAAGAGTCTAAAACACAGCTCTAATTCTCGTTAATTTATATGGTACGACAGAAGTCTCATATGAATAAAACATACCCTGATAAACATTTTGAAAGGAAAATACACAAAATACGAAAAATTATAGTCATTTGTGACTCTGGCAGTGTGGTTACAGTGTCTCATTACAGTCTGGTGATGGTGGAAATCTAATTTCCCCATTGGGAACCTTTTGGTGTGGATTGGGGTGGGCCACAGATTTTCCTTGGTTGAAGCAGAGCATTTATTGCCTAAATGTTTTCTGTTTTGCTAAGGTACCCTTTTCCTGGCCCTTTGACTAGAAGAACAGGTTGTTTCAGCAGCTTTTACAAATTCTGTGCCCATTGGCATTTCTGGCTTGCTGGCTTTTTCTACTCCATGTCTAAGATATACGAGCAAGAAGAAAACCGAAGAAACTCATTGCTGTATCATTCCTTGAGTCCCAAGGTCTGTAGCTAGTGTGTCTTCTTCTTTCATCTTTTGGAGGCTTCTCATGTTTATTTTATATGTAATGTCCAGAGTTATTATTTACCCTTAGCAAGAGGGAAAGGGGAATGATTATCAACCTCCATCTTCTTGGAAGCAGAAGTCCCTGCCACATCAGTTTAAATGACCTTTCATAAACCTTTCTTCAATTTTCTGGTCTGTGTGAACTTTTCTTTTCTGCTAGAATCATAACTGATACATTTTATTTATTTATAATGATATTTTACCTGTCCTAAAGAATGACTGTCAGTGGAAAAAAAAAGTGCCAGAATAATATTCCTATTTTTTGATACATACCTAAGACAATAAATAATGCAAAAGTCACAAAACATTAATAATCTTCCCATGTTTGCTGTTTTATTTATTTCTGGTCTTTGTGGCAATTTAAAATAAAATCTTCAAAGCAAACTAATCAAAATGACTTGTGATTTCAACTGACTACAACTAGGAAGGTTCTAGCCTTAAAAACTATCCACCTCAGACTCTAAGCGGGGAAGAACAAGGGTGCACAGCAGTGTTACGATGACTGGGAACAAGAGGAGATGGAAACAAGAGGAGACTGGGAATTATCTCCCACTGCAAACAAGGATTATCTCTGTCTCCCCATTCAAAGCATGCTATAACAATTCATTTCTCATCCTAAACTTTGTATTTTTTAGAGTACAAACTTGGTCTCTGTTTTAACATGGCCTAAATCAGTCCCTCATAAAGAGAAGGTGACCGGTAAAAGGTTTAGGCTGTATTCCCTACACCCCCACACAACGACTTGTACACAATACATTTTAAAAATACTTGATGAAAGAATGATTGCATGGTATATTGTTTCCTGAAAGAAATATCTTTAAAGAGAAAATGTATTTCCTTGCAAAAGACTTAATAGAGTCAGTAAAATAGATACTAAATCACATTTTTAAAACATACATCAGCTTTGTCCAAGGATAATAAAGTAGATAAAATAGACAGAGAGCCACATAATTAAAGTTGCTGAATTAATGTCATCTTCCGAAAGAGTACACATTGTTTCTCTATCATTCTATCATATTTTGAGGCTTAATTCTGACTGGACTCCAGAGAACCTTTTTATTCCTTGGTCAATGAAAAACAATCTTACTTATATAATTTGTGTGTGTGTGTGTGTGTGTGTGTGTGTGTGTGTGTGTGTGTGTTATAAGATAGAACCTTCTGAAATCATGTTTCTGAATTACCAGTTAATAAAGGTCAGTCATCCAGGAATTTGATTGGCTGATCCTTATTTCATTAGGTAAGATATGGTAATACAGGAGACGAAGAAAGCCCATCTTATTAAGATCAGCAATTCGAAAGCCAAAAATAATTTTGGGATAATAGAATGCAGAATTCTTCAAGCTACTGAAGTGTATAGAAGATGTTAAAATAAACCATGGTGCTCTAAATGGAGAATTCATCCTATGCAAGAAAGATGAATTTATGCTAATTGTTCATTTGGAGTGGATAAAATTGCCTTCTAGATTAGAAAGCACTGACCTCATCAGGGATTTGTGAAGTTGGAAGCAGAAGAAAGTGACTCTTATTTTTAAAGAGCAGAAAATAACAAGGAAAATAAATCAGTGTGTAAACATGCAAGAATCAGATGCCACCATGAATACATTCTAATAAATATCAGAAACATATATAAAAGAATTCTAACTAAATACCAATGATCACACTAATGAATTGTTTTCACATACCATGTTAAAAATTTTAGTTCCAATGTGTATGCAGTTTTTTTAACTGTAGATTTTCAAAAGAAAATATAGAAAGCATAGTCAAATTAAAAGCAGTATAGCCATGGCTGAACTGAATTGAGGAGAACCGAGAATACAAGTTCCTTGCCAAGATAAGAACATACTGTGTCAGAATTCTAAAGTTGCATTCTTCATTATTTCAAACACATCTACATTATGGTGCAGGAGTAATAACACTGTTTTCCACAAATACCTGGGGGGGGGGAAGAGATATATATATATATATATATATATATATATATATATATCCTACTTTTGAGGAAGAAAAATCACACACCTTTGTTTGCTAGACAGCCATCATGAAGACAAGGAGCTGCCAAAACAAGCATGTGAAGGAAGCAGACATGTAACTGGAAGAAATATGTGCAGCCGTGTTCAGTGGGGTCCTCAACATGTTTATTAAATGAGGTTCCCAAAATCTTATATACCATCAGCATGCCTAAAGGATGAAGGTACTGAAAAATCTTTTATGCAAGAAACTGGTAGGTTACTTAATCCACTCCCCACCCGTTTTTACAGATGATAAAACTAATATCCAGAGTTATAGAAAAGTGTTCATTTTTGCAGAAACAACATCAATACTATTTTTTTTTAAATCCCAGGCTTTTACAAAAGAAAGAAAGAAAGAAAGAAAGAAAGAAAGAAAGAAAGAAAGAAAGAAAGAAAGAAAGAAAGAAAGAAAGAAAGAAAGAAAGAAAGAAGGAAGGAAAGACAGACAGACTTAAGTTACAAATTATTTCTTGTGAACTTTCACAAGAAGGTGACAATCGAAAATTAAACTGCCTACCAAACTTTACCAGCCCCTGCTCTCACAGCTCCAAAAGAAGTACACTTAAATTATAGACTCACAATGCAGAGTCAAAGGGGTGGGAGGGATACATCTCTACATTTTTTACCCCCTCATATGTCTGTGCTGTTCCACCATCAAATCATAAGCAGAGTGAAATGGTAAGAAAGGCATTACATTAGATTACCCTTATAAAAACCTGCTTCAAAACAGAATTTATGATGTTTTCACCATTGCTAGGCAAATAGAAACGTGGCATGTTTCCATAAGCATGTAAATGATTTAGCTGCTTAATGCAATAGGACGGAAGAAAGTAGAAAGAGAAAGGGAGGAAAGAAAGAAGAAAAGGAAAGAAAAAACTGGCATGTAGATTGTTAAAATCATATGTTTTAAAAATTAGAAACACATTAACAGGGGAAATTATTAAATCATATTACTCTCAAATGTGTTTGGATTGAAATATCAAATAAAATCTTCATAAATGTGCTACATACTTAATTCACATAGTGTACATATTATGCTCTACTGGTTATGCTAGTGTAACTACATAGATAAGAAATAATGTTCTATAATCTCCAACTTCACTAATTTTTTAAAATTCTCTTTAAGAGAATATAATGATTTGACGTGACTTACAGCATGATTAGGGCAAAGCAATCATTCTCAAAGTGCAGTCCCTAGACCACATTAGCATCCCCTGAGAACTTGCTAAAAATGCCATCTTAGGCTCCCACCCTAGACATACGAATCAGAAGTTCTGGTAGCGGGACACAGGAATCTGTCTTTTAACAAACGATTAGGTGTTTTGGATGCATGCTGGAACTTGAGGACACTTGTTTACAACCATAGAGAACACTCTACTTTCAAGTTACTCTCTTGGATAGTTTCTTAAAATTTGTGGTGAATATATGCTAGAGCAAGGATCTGTGTTTTTCTAAGTACAAAAAAAGAGAAAGAAAATTAACTAGAGACTGATCATAGTGATTTGTTTCCATGCATTGTGTTAATTTCTTTCAAGTTTCAAAGGTGAAACTCAAATAATTATAGTAAAAGAACAGAAGGACCAAAATGTTGCTTCATCGTATGTAATTGCCAACATTTTCCCCTAATTCAGAAGGATGAAGGCAGATAACCTAGTGACACAGGTGGAAATGGGCTTTTATTTATATAGTGTTTTTGACTCTGCAAATTAACGCTTATGTTCCTAGGTCTCCATTCAATAGCTGAAATTCCAAGTCTTTGTGCTTATTAAATGCCGGTAATGGTTAAAATGCAAATAGGAAACCAGCACTTTTACATGTTAGTAGTCATTCACAGGGAGAAGACAAGAGATGAGTGTGTCCATTATCTTATACCATGTGCAATAAATAAATAAATAAATAAATAAATAAATAAATAAATAATAAATAAATAAATAAATAATTAAAAACTTAAACGTAAGACCTGAAACCATAAAAAAATACTAGAAGAAAACATAGAATAAAAACTCCTTGACATTGGCTTTGTCAGTGATTTTTTTTGGATATGACACCAAAGGCCAGGAAACAAAGCAAAAATAAACGAGTGAGATTATATCAAAGTAAAAAGCTTCTGCACAGCAAAGGAAACCTTCAACAAAATGAAAAAGCAACAAATGAATTGGGAGAAAATATTTGCAAACCATATCTCTGATAAGAGTTAATATCCAAACTACAAAAGGAACTCTTACAACTCAGTAGCAAACAAACAAACAAACAAACAAAAACACCCCAAACAATCTCATTTAAAAATAGGCAAAGACCTGAATAGACATTTTTCCAAAGAAGACACACAAATGGCCAACAGGTATATGAAAAAATACTCTATCACTAATCACCAGAGGGGACTGCAAATCAAAACCACAATGAGATATCACCTTACAGCTATTTGGATGGCTATTATAAAAAAAAAAAAAAAAAGATAAGTTTTAGCTTGTGGAGAAAAAAAAACAAACCTATACTCTGTTGGTGTAAATGTAAACTGGTACAGCCATTATGGAAAACAGTAGAGAGGTTCCTGAAAAAACTAAGACTAACATGACCAGGAATCAGTCTTCTGGTGTATATTCAAAGGAAGTGAAATCAGTACCTGAAAGAGGTATCTGCATTCCCACATTCATTGTGGCATTATTCACAATAGCCAAGTTATAGAAACAGTGTAAATGTCTATCAACAAATGAATAAAGAAACCGTGGAATACTACTTAGCCTAAAAAAAGAAAGAGATCCTGCCATTTTTGAGAACATGGATGAACCCAGAGGACATTATGCTATGTGAAATATGTTAGGCGCAGAAAGAAAACAAAATGTATTATCTCACTTATGTGTGGAATGTAAAAAAGTCAAATACATAGAAGCAGAGAGTAGAATGGTAGTTACTGGGGCGAAGAGGTAGGGGAAATGGGAAGATGCTTGTCAAAGGAAACGAAGTTACAGTTATGCAGGATGAATAATCATCCAATGTACAGCATGATGATTATAGTTAGTAATACTCTACTGAATGCTGGAAATTTGCTAAGAGTAGATTTCATCTGCTTTCATCCATCACACACACACACAAAAATGGAAATGGTGTAAGGAGATGCTATGTTAATTAGCTTAACTGTAACCATTTCACTATGTGTATGAATATCAAAGTATCATGTTGTACATCTTAAATATATACAATTGAGATCATTCCGTTTTTATAGTAAAACCCTTGAGGAATAGTACACATGGTGACTGAAAAGTTAGGCATTAAAATTTTTTTTGAAAATATTATTATTAAAATGCACACTGGTAAATTGGCACATTATCTAAGCAAATTCATCAGAAATTGTGTTTCACAGGTCCAACACTAGAAAGGAGATATTTTCATTTTCGTTTGCTTTAATATATTCTACATTAATTTATTCAAAATTAATGAGTTATTTGGTAACAAAAAAAGAAAAGCTAATGCACATTTTCTAGTCTATCAATAATTGCAAGAAGGAAGTGGAGAATCTAATCACATAAGCAACTGTTTTTGTTACCATATTAGCCTGAATTATTATTTTAATTGAAAGTACAATCGGCAATTAAAGAACTGTATTCTGTGAACATAGTGAGTCACATAACTTCTCTGTGCCTTGGCATTCTTTTTAAAATACAAGGAAATAAAAATAGATATCTAATTTCTATATGTGATGTAGGGAGCCCTTAGTAATTAGGGTGAATACTTTAGAAGCCACAATGGGGAAAGAGGAAGGGGACTGGACTGAGGGATCTCTACCGAAAATTTAACTCGAGTTAACAAGTTACTATGAATTTAGTGGCTTCCAATAGCCATTTCTACTTCTCCTGTCATTTCAGTTTCTAAAGTTCTGTACCTTTTGCATATTGTTTTGTTGTTAGGGATGTTTCTTCCAAATGGCATCGTACAAAGCTTGATCATACTTACACGTGACAGATTTGGCTCATGTCTTGGAAACCAGAGTAGGTTGTTTTTTTCCCAAATTGAAGGTAAATAATAGTGTTTTGGGTCTACGTATAGACTCTAATAAATTTGGTTTCTCCTAATACTAGATAGTGGAAATTAGCACAAAGTTTTAAATGTTCCCCTAAGAAAGATACTTAAAAAAAAAATCCAATATAAATAAATGATGTATCACAAATTATCCCTATTGAGATGATTTTAAAAAGTGAAGTGTAGCATCAAAACACACGAAATAATTTTACGGAGAACACACATACACTTATCAGCTGGATTCTACAACTGCTACTATACTACATTTCTAATAACACTATTAATATTTCTGTCCGTTTATAGATTGCTTTATTTATCCATCAAATAAAGCGGTTCAGTGTAAATTTTTACAATAGCATACTTAAATATTTCAGAATTCATATTATTGACTAGTGTGTGGTATTTATTTACAGTATTTTTTTCTTTTGAGTCAAACTTTACAAAACTGAACATTTAAATGAACATTTGCTGAGCTTTGACAAATGCATATGCCTTATCAAGAACATTCTCTCTCTCTTTCTGCTATAAACCTCCAGGAACAGCAGGCATTCTGATTTTCTTCCATCATAGATTTATTTCTCCATGACCTAGAACTTCATACAAATAGAATCATATCATAAACTCTGCCTACGTCTGCTTCCAGTCAGCATTATATTTTATATTTATATTATATTTTATATTTATATTATATTTTAAGATTCATCCATGTTGTTGTGTGGATCAGAAATGTGTTCCCTTTGATCAATGACAGTATTTCACTGTATCAATGTAACATTTTTAAAAAATGAATTCTTTTACTGATAGATACTTAGGTAATATTTCATTTAGGGCTAATATGGATAAAGCTGTTATACACATTTTTGTATACCCTTTTTTGTAACCAATACTTTTATTTCTCTTGGGTGAATACCTTGAAATGGAATTGCCTTTACCTGATGAGGTATGTGCTTAATATTGATTAAAAAAAATTGCCAGACAGTCTTCAAAAGTGGCTGCCTCACTGAACATTTCCATCAACAATGTATGAGAGTTCTAGGCATACCACATTTCTGCCAACTTTTAGCAGCAATCAGTCTGTTTAATTTTAGCCATTTTAGTGGATGCACAGTGCTAAATCATTATGATGTTACTTTTCACTTTCCAGATAACTAATGCTACTATCTTTTTAAATATACTTATTATTGGCCATCTGTATATCTTCTTTATTCGTGCATCTGTTCAAGTATTTCCTTACTCTTTATTCAACTGTATTTTTATTATTGAATTATAGTTCTTTATAATGGTTTGCATCCCAGTCCTTTGTCCCTTTCCAAAAATATAAATTGGGAATATTTCTCGCTTGTGACTTACCTATTTTTCTTAATGTTATATTTTAATATACATATGTTCCTTTTATGATGAAACTGAACTTTTCATTTTTTCATTTATGATAATTATTCTGTATTCTTTAAAAGAAACTTGACTAAAAAATCCATTGATATAGTCTCCTGGATTTTTTATTTTTTTCAAAAGCTTTATAGGTTTCGTTTTTATGTTGAGGTCTATGATCCTCTTCAAATGAAGCTTGTGTATGATATGAGGTTAGGAGTCAAGGTTCACTTTTTTCCCACATGAACATTCATTTGATCCAGGATCTATCTTTACCCACTGGATTACTTTATGCACTTGGTAAAAATGTAAATAACAGTATAAGGTTGGGACTGTCTCTGGGATTTTTTTATTCATTATGTCTCGACTATTTATTGGTCCCTATGCTAAAATTACAGATCCAAGATTACATTTGTTTTATAGCAAATCCTAAAGTCATATAATATAATTTCTCTAACTTTTGGTCCTCCTCTTCAAGTCTGCTTAGATTATACCATGCCCTTTTTTCCTGCAAATAAATTTTAAAATATGCTTGCAAATTTTTACAAATTTTTCCAAAAAATCTATTGAGATTATGATCAGAGTGTCACTGAATCTATAAATCAATTGGAAAAGATGGGCATATTAACAATATTATGTTTTCCAATCCATGACCCTGGTGTATCTCCCCATTTATTTTGACTTTCTTTATTTTCACTCATCACTTTTTCTTGGTTTAGAGAGCTCCATATGTTCGTTAAATTTCTTCCTAACTTCAATGATGCTTTAAGTAGAGATATTTATTTTTAATCATATTTTCCAATTGCTGCCATGATATAAAAATACATTCATTTTATACATTAAGTTGTAATTCTGGACCTTGCTAAATTTAATTATGAATTCTAATTTTGTGAATTTCTTAACATAGTCTATATAAGCCATCATATCAAAAGCAAATAGAGACAATTTTACTTTTTTAAAAACATTTTTATATCATTAAATTTATTCTCCAGCTTCATTTCAATCATTAAGGCCATCTTATACAATGTTGAATAGAAATGGCTATAAAATATGTAGCCTTTTGTGTCAGGCTTCTTTCATTTAGCATACCATTTTCAAGGCTTATATATATTGTAGCATGTATCTTTACTGTATTTCTTTTTATAGCTTAATAATATTTCATTGTTGCATAAACTACATTTTGTTTAACTATTCATCAATTTGATTTGTTTCTACTTTTTTGGGTATTATGAGTAATGCTGCTATGAGCATCCACATACAAGTTTTGCATGGCATGGACCTGTTTTTTTTTGTTTTTTTTTTTTTTTCTTTCAAGTCCCCTGGAGAGAGAGATATATATGGAAATGCTGGGTCAGATTGTAACTCTATGTTTAACTTTTGAAAATTGTCATACTATTTTCCAAAATGGCTCTATCATTTTACATCCCTAGCAGAAATATGTTTCAATTTCTTCACATCCTCAGCAAAACTTACTATTATTCATGTGTATTATTATTGTCATCTAAGTGGATCAGTGAATGCAAAGTGTTATCTCATAGTTTTGATTTGCATTTCCCTAATGTCTAATGGTGTTGAACATCTTTTCATGTATTTATTGGTTACTTGTATATCTACTGAGAAGAAATGTCTATTCAGACAGATCTTTTTATCTGTTTTTAATTGAGTATTTATTCTTTTAGTGTTAAATGGTAAGCATCATTATAAATCCTGGATAAAAGTCCCTTATCTTGTATAAGATTTGAAAATATTTTCCCTTATTCTGTGAGTTGTCTTTTATTTTTAGTTTTACTTTTAGTGTTAGATGATACATGTTTGCCTATTCCTTTACTTAGAAAAGAATAGATTTTATTTTTTAGAGCAGGTTTGAGTTGACAGTAAAAATGAGCAGGAAGAGTTCCCGTATACCCATTCCTCTACTGAA
Source organism: Camelus ferus (assembly GCF_009834535.1). NCBI lineage: Eukaryota > Metazoa > Chordata > Mammalia > Artiodactyla > Camelidae > Camelus > Camelus ferus. The sequence continues at coordinate 41,206,859 of NC_045704.1, forward strand.
CACTGTTTCCTGTATTAGTAACATCATGGATTATATTTGTTACAATTGATGAACCATTATTGGATCATTATTTTTACCTACAGTACATAACTCACATTAGGGTTCGCTTTCCATTGTGCGACTCTGTGGGTTTTGACAAATCCATGATGTCATGGTATCCATCATTACAGCATTACAATATCACCCTAAATAGTTTAAGTTCCCTAAATATCCCCTCTGCTCCATATATTCATCCCTCTCCCTTTCCTCCACCTCTAAACTACTGGCAACCACTATCTTTTTACTGTCTCTATAGCTTTGCTTTTCTTAGACTCTCACATAGTTAGAATCATATGACATGCATCTTTTTCAAACTGGATTCCTTCTCTAAGTAGTATCTGTTAAGGCTCCCCCATGTCTTTTAATGTCTTGATGATTCTTTTTATCTCTGAATAACATTCTATTGTACTGATGTATCACAGTGTTTTTAATCCATTCACCTACTGAATAATCTTGAATACTTTCAAATTTTGGCAATTATAATAAAGCCACTATAAATATTCAAATGCAGGTATTTGTATGTACATAAGTATTCAACTTATTTGAATAAATACCTAAGAGTGGGATTATTGGATCATATACTAAGACTGTTTAGCTCTGTAAACGTGTGTTGTCTTTTTACCTTTTTAACAGTGTTCTTTGAAGCACAAAAGTTTTCAATTTTGGTGAAATTCAAGTTATGAATTTTTTTTCTTTTGTTGCTTTTGCTTTGGTGTCACATTGAAGAAATCATTATGTACTCCCATGTCATAAAGATTTATACTTACATTTTCTTATAAGAAACCTAAAATCTTATCTCTTATATTTAGGTCTTTGATTAATTTGGGGGTGATTTTTGCATCAAAAATAAGTTGGTCCAAAATTGGTCAACATAGGCTTTGCAGTTTTGAATGTTATGTTGTGAAGACTCTGGGTTCTATCATATTCCTCCAAAGAGGGTTGTGTGTTTTGTTTTGCTTGTTTTGGGGTTTCTTTTTTCCTTTTAAAATTAAAAAAAAATTATTGAAGCACAGTCAGATTACAATGTTGTGTCAATTAATTTTTGGCAAAGGAGGCAAGAATATACAGTGGAGACAGTCTCTTCACCAAGTGGTCCTGGGAAAATCGGACAGCTGCAGTGTAAATCAATGAAATTAGAACACTCCCTCACACCATACACACAAACTCAAAATGGCTTAAAGACTTGCTTGGTTGTTTTAATAGGTAATTAATTTGGTTGTATTAGAACTGCAAATCCACTTGGGGGTCATGTCAAACATTAAGTCAGTTCCTTCATCTTTAGCTGTGCTGCTTAGAATTACCTCTCACATGCAAGCTGCAGAGATCAGCCAGATATTTGGTTGGAGTAGTTTACACACAAAATTTGTCCCCCCACCTGTGACTTGCTCCTTCCATGGATTCCCTTCCCCCGATTTCAGCTGTTATGGTTGCTCAGGACTCTATTCTCTGGTTTTTCAAGCCAGAAGGGCAGGTGGTTTTCTCTTTTAGCCCTCCCATGTAGGACTGAGTTCAGTCTGTCCCTGGGCTAAATCTCATTGAAAAAGAAAACTCCCAGCCCAGTTACGTGATACTTCAAGTGTTGAGCGCCCTGTGAAATGTGCCTGTATGATTTTTGCTCCCAAGTACTGTCATTTGTTGGCTATTTTTGTTCAGTTTATAGTTATTAAGTGCTGAGGGTTGGTTTAGTAGTTTACTTGGCTATATGTGGGGCAGAATTTTCAAAGACAAATTAAAGTTCATTTCTCTATGAATTCTTAAACTGCTTCAACTAGTTCTGCCTTTTCTTGTTGGGGTTTATGGGTCTTAAATCCCTCCAGTCTTTGATCTTAAATTCAGCTTGTATGTAGGCTTATTTAAATTTAATTTAAAACATGCTCTTATATGATCTTTCCCCCAAGTGATCCACTCACTGATGCATTCATTCATTCGTTCAAAAATTTTATATTGAAGATAGTATCTTCTTGTAGAATAGATATTTTGGGTATTTACTCAAAAGTATAGCTGTGACTTCCCTCCTGACATAAAAATTTCTGAGAACCAAATTCTCTCTGCCATAAGAGTAAATTAAAAGAGAATAAGACAATAATTTCTATAATAAGAATTTGTATTATTTGAGAGAGAGAGAGAGACAAGGGAGTAGTTTCTTTGGATTTCAAACTTTGATCTATCTTTGCTGTCTGCATTATTGTAACTTTTAATCTGCAATCACATTTATATTTTGTTTTAAGCACCTAAAGGATTTATGTTTCATTTTATTCAGCTTTTGCAAGCACAACCCTGCCTCTTCACCCACCACCAATTTAGAAATCATTTAAATATGGCGTATCCAAACTTGATAACTGTCTAACTTAATTGCAGATACTTAATTTAATGAGTCAACACAAGAATAGCTGTGTGCTCTTTAAGAAAGGCCTGAATTAGCTGGAAGAAGACACTGCATAAGGATATGCAGTCCATAACTGTGCAATGAAGGAGCTTCTGTCAAACTGCACCCTTGCTAGGAAACTGATCTTATCTCTTGACAAAACATAGAAAAGAATTCCATTCTTTCAAATGGCCAGACTTAGAGCAAAACTGTTTCCTATAGTGCTGAGATGAAAGCAGCAGCCTACATTTTTCAGAATAGAAGAAGAGGAGATGTTGCTGGATGAAAAAGGTAGAAGAAAGGCTTTAGTTTTCACAGGATGTGACACCATAGCAAAGGTCTTTGTAAATTCAGACAAAAGCAAACAAAGCTAATGAAACAGTAGAAGAAATCTTTGCTTTTAAAGTCTGAAATTTAGAAATAAGGGAAAGACTGACAGTCTTCTGTACTTGGAATAAAAACCAGATTCAGGTGAAAACGGAGGGAAACATGCTTGTAAAGTTCATTTCCTCTAGAGATTGGCTTTGGAAGATTTAAGAAATCTGTGCATACTACTGACTTCAATGACTAAAGGAAGTAACACAGACCATAAGAGAACAATGTCAGCCGTGCTTGCTATGAATTTCATAAAATTCTTCAAGCAATTGCCAAAAGCTGATATAAGACCTGCGTGATACATTATTTGCAATTGTTCTTCTGTGTATGTGTATGCACAGACATATACACTTTTCAAGTTTACTTTTTAGTTGACCAAACATAGTTTGTATTTGAGCTGTGAATCTGGTCTTTCTCAAAAAAAAAAAAAAAAAAAAAAAAGAGAGAGAGAGTGCTTCCTGATTTAGGACATCCTGAAGTTTAACACCAGTAAAGCACAATTTCCCAAGTATGTTTCACATAATGCTAGTTTTATGTGTGACACTTCACACACACACTGCTATGATAATTGATAATTATCTTTGAGATGTGCTGCATACTTTGTTTTCATCTTAGAGATTTGCAATGTTGAAGAACATAGGAAAAGCTCTGAGAACTGTTACATCAAAGAAAGTTGTTCAAGTTTTCTTTTCTTTCCTTCCTTCCTCCTTCCCTCCCCCGCGCCCCATCTTTTATACCACCCCCTTCCTGCACATATAATATTTATTAACACAGAAACAAACTATGAGACACTTTTTAGATGCATAGGTACAAAAATACTGAAATAGATATAAATCTAGCTGACTATTGCATCCACGACTCTAGTGCCCAAAGATAATAAGCCAAGTAAAGATACAGTAATGATTGGCTTACTGTTCCACAAACTCAAAGTCTGTACTTAAATAAGCACACTTCTTGACAATTCTGGGGAAGCTCAAAAAAGAATATGAATACTCAATGTTCCCCTCAGAAAATGCAGAGGGGATCTTCTTTATGAGGCAAAATTAACGTCCTCAAAAATTCTCTCCATTCATCCAGCTCTGCAAGTCCAATACATGAACCAAGAGGGATGTCCTTAATCTTTTTACCACCAACCAGTCACACCTCCAACTCTACCTGCTTTTGCAAAATTTCCATACATCTGCAAAATCCTAGTGCATGCTGAGTGTGTGCTCATCCCACTACTCTCTTCCATCTTCCTAGATACATTTCTTTCTATTCTCTTCCAGTAAATACATATCAAACTGTTTTTGGAAGTCTGTTACTGGCTGTTGTACCCATTTCCACTTTTGTTCCTTCCACAGATATAAATAAGAGTTCTTAGAGCCACTTAGCTGGCAGAGGAAAGGCAGTGAAGTGAGGTGAGGGTAGGCAGAAGCTTTGATGATGTAGATATTTTTCCCCCAAATCAAGTAAGATTTAAACTTTTTAAAAAACATTTTCTGAATTATGACTTAGGATGTTGTTTTAATTAAGTGTTAGAGTGGGTAAAGCATGTAAACTCTTTTTAAAAGAAAAATAGTCATAAAAGAGAAATAAAAAGAATCCATGTAACTAGTGTTATAGATCTAACTGAAAGGCAAACTCCTCTCTGAAGTCAGAAAACATGTGTATGAGCTGTAGGAAATAAACATTAGGTAAGTATCAGCTTCAGAGAGAACAGATTGCACTGAATATCTTAGGTCCAGTAAGCCCTAGTGGATGTGATACTGAGGACACATTTCTTCAACAAGTGATTTCATACTGATGGTCAGGAGTTCCAAATCACAGGTCACTATGATCTCTGATTGATTTGATTCTCAAACAATGGTTGGAAGTCAAGAGTTAATGAGGTAGAGGTTGCTTTATTGGATATTGTGAATTTCCTCTGAACTCCTTTATAATAAATCTGTATTTTTCCCAGGGTGAAAAAACCTTTTGATTACATCTGATTGTGATGTATTTTAGCTTTCAGAAGTCAAACAATATTGTTTCCAAAGTTTTTGAAAGCATGTGAATATTTTCAATCTGATCATGAATTCATGCAATGGTATCTTTTTCTACTTTATTAAAGTAAACTCATTGAGGGTGTGTGTGCATATATGAACACATGCCCATGTCTTTCCCTGTCTGTCTATTTTAAAATACAGTTGGTTTTATTACCCTGCACCATCTGATTTCATGGACATTCCCACTGGTGTAGATCTTTGTATTAGGTAGTGGCAAAGGGGTGAGTGTAATCTACATTGTCCCGTCCTCACATTATCTTCACCTTCCTTTGCTAAGTCTCAGTGTACTTCCAAAATAAGAGATAAAAAAGATCTTGAGAGTGCTGGTACTTTAAGAAAATTACATTTTTTTGTGATGCCATAAAGAAAGCTCTCTCTATTCATTTTTGGAGATACTTTCAAAAATCATTTCCTTATCATGGGAACATAAAAACTAAAATCGCAAATTACTAGTATCGTGTGGAATTATCTGCCAGAAATACCTCACATTCTGTCAATAGACCTCTAGTACCCACTCTGCTTCCCATGATCCTTATGGGCCTCTGCTATCAAGATTGTATCAGAGACGAAAGGTCATAAAAAAATGAGGTTGCTATGCTGTGCTTGGGGGCAGAAAACAATAAACCAGTAAGTTGTCCTAAACTGAAGATCATTCTTTGCGAGAAATAAAATGTATACACATAAAATATGTAAATCCATATTCTAAGCAGAGGTATATCACATTTTTTTGATAATGCCAGGGTTTGAAGTCAATGTGACTAACTTAAAAACCCACAATGCCTCTGACTAGGCATGTGACCTGACGCAACTTATGGATCCTGTCCACACCTGAGATTCTTCATCTGTGACATGAGAATAAAACAAAAATTGGGTTTTTTTTTTTGTTTTTTTGTTTGTTTGTTTTTGTGTGTGTGTGAGGATGAAAGGAATACAAATATGTGAACACACTGTAAACACTGCCTGAACATAGGAGGCACAAAGTGTTAGCTGTTGTCATTGTTGTTACTATTACTAATGTAAAAAGTTTTTTTTTTTTTGTATTGCACATCCTATTATGGGATTTTTATAGGTTAAAAAAAAACCACCACCACATACACCAAAATCCCTGATGAAACATGGGCATATTCTTTGGGTGTATGTGAAAAAAATCTGCTGTTCATGGATACTGACTGACCTCCAGACTTATGCTCTTTCCTGTCACTTATAACCTAGAAGATAAATAATTCAGAATCAATAAAAATGCATTAAATTTCTTCTGTTAAAATATCCCTTACTCCTCTTTAATCTTGGACTATCCTCTGAATCCATTTTTGCCAAAAATTTTCACCATGGTATGTGTTGAAACACGTACATTTTATCATTTAAATTTGCACTAAATCTTGACCTTCACTACTTGCATAGCATTAACCTTTGAATAGCAAATTACAGAGACATCTGGAAGCATAAAACAGTAATATTCACTCAAAAGTACGAATTATGTAGTATACAACATATCTTGGAAGAACTAAAATTGCTAAAAGCTACATATTTAATTATGCATGACCTGAATACTTTTGGAACAAATTTAATGTGTTCAAATAAGCACTGTTTCAAAGAGTACTTTGGAACAGAAATGTAAACTGACATCCTCTTTTGTGACTTATTTTCTTACTCAATAGAACTTTACTTTTAAAAAGGAACATGAAAAAGATCCACTTAGTAGGTCACTGTTATTAGAAAAAAATGCAAATGAACAACTAAACTTCATTGCACAAATCAAGCTGCCTACTCTCCTGGGCATTATTCAGTGCTTGGTTTAATATTTTCCTAACATTTTAAGAGTTTTTCCAATTAAATATTAATACTTTTCTCAAAGAGAAAGAGAGATTTATTATCCTAAGGAGATGGGAGAAGGGAGGGATCGTGATCTGTGTCAGCAGTTAGAATGAGGAACTGAAGAGAAAGGTTCATTAAGGAAAACATGCTGAGCCTACTTTCTCTAACACACCAAAAAGTCACATGTAGAAGCTCGTGTTAAACTATATGGTAGAATTAAATAAAAAGTCAATATGGTTTCCAAATGATTGACTATACTGAGCAAGGAAGTCTCCACCTATAATAAGCCACTAGATGGTCACGGAGGCATTGTAACAGCTAAAAGTTCCATTTATATTTTAAAAAGCAAACATACAAACCAACAACAACAACAAAAAAAAAACTACAGGTCTATTGAGCATCTGTGCATCTCAGCTTGCTCAACTATACAGAACTGCCTATGTGAGAAGCCTACTGACCTCACATTAATGCCTATTGTGTTAGATCCCATGCTCCTTCCCAGAATCCCCCCACCCCCCAGCAAACTTGAAGTGGAAAAATTCTTGAAGCTACAAAAAGGAGAGTGCTGATGGGCTGACAAATCTTAGCTAGTTCTTTTTTGGGGATGTGACACCAGATGAAACGAGCTTCCTTGACCAAAGTCATGTTCCCTTCCAGAGGGCATCTTGCATCAATTTATTGGTCCATGTAGGGTCTAAAGACCTGGCCCCTTTGCCCTGATTCAAGACATCTCTGAAAATCTACTGCAGCTCCGGAGTACCCTGTTAAAAATGGCAGAAAAATGCTGTGACTGCCTTGCAGTGTGATGCACCCCTCTATTCAATTCTTTGCTATTTATTTCTTCATTAATCGTATATACTGAGAACACTCCACAAGGAATTTATTGCATTGAAATATCCACGTAAGTGTGATATTTAGCATTCCCATTGCCTAACTCTGTAACTTTGAACATGAGGCTCTTATTTGAAACAGCTGTAACTTTTCTCTGCCCATCCTGTCTGAGACCCTGTCTGCATTTCTCTCTGCACTGGCACTCACTGTGTCCTCCTGCAGTATCCCAAGCTGAGCTGCTCTGTAGCTTGCAGTTTATGTCAAGATAGGATAGGTTACTCTGTATAACAGAGAATCCTCAAATATCTGTGGATTAAGAGTGCAAAATTTAATTGCACAATTACACAGCTTTTTATTTTTCCAGAATGGGGATATGTTCTCCTGTCACTCTCCTAAAATTGTTCACTGAGGGATCGAGGCTACCTCCATCTTTTAGTTAATGTGTTCTGTAATGCAGAGCTTCCAAAGTTGCTGAGACAGAGGAAGAAAAGAAATGCAGAGGCAAGCTTCTTCCAAAGGGTCTCTGTCCCAAAACGACTTGCACTATGTCTGCTTATAGTGCATAAACAAGAACTGGTTACACAGCCCCAACTCAACTGCATGGGAAGTTAGAAAACGCACATGGATAATGGGTGAGCAAGTATGAAATCTCTATCTAGCAGCCACACAAACTCCTCCAGCCACACTCGTCCAAGTGAAGTCACACACTTCGGTGAGGCACCCCAAATATAACCTCCAAATGGATGGGGGTTTCTTATTTTTTTCTTTTTCTATGGTATGTATAAATAAATAAAACACTTTATATTTAAAAATGAATGTAATCAATTATCTCTGAACTTCAATGTCCTCATTTGTCAAATAGTAAAATATAAGTTTTGTCTATCAGCCAGGACTTTGCTTGATAAATAAAAGGTTTTCCATAAAAATTAGTCTTCATTGGTTTAAGAAGAATTCTTACTCTTTTTATACAGGGACATTTTTTTTTCTTTTATTTATTATTGTTAATACCCCAACCTGGATAAAGAAGGCAGAGGGCAATCATTCACAAAACACATAGAATGAGACTAAAAATATGATTTGGAAAGAAATAGCTTATAAACATATGTATCAGGTTCTTGGTAATCCTCCTTTCATATAAAAGGATATTTGGTTGTAAGGAATACAGTCTAAGTTCTCAAAGGAGCCTATCCTAGTGGTAGGGAGGAGAAACTTTCCAAGCAAATTTGTTCCCCAATCTGTCCTGAAAGGTAGGCTACAACTATTGCCAGCCTTTTACTCCACCTAAGCCCACCACTAGTTCTGAGAGCAGTATCATTTAGACCAAGTTACTTGACATCTTAGGGCATCTATTTTCTCATTTGTTAGTATTTCACAAGACAATCGAAGTTACTAGCACACAATAACCCATAAAGGCAAGTTCCTGGATAAAGACTTCCCCTATGCCATAACCAGCCTTCTCCAATCTAAAATTCCTCTAAGCTCTCAATCTGATACCTGAGCCATTTAGTAATTTCTAGAATTATATATCATACTGATAGGATTAGTATGTTTACTAATACTCATATTCAAAGGATTAATAAACTCCCTATCCAAAGAATAGTATATTTCTTCCTCACATTTGACATGTAGTGAACAAATAAGCAATTGCTCAGATCCCTACCAAACTGTTCGCCAAGCATCCGTCTTGGTCAAATCATCGTGGGTTGCCCAAAGTTAACCCTGTAATCCCCACAGTATGATTCTCCTTTTCCTCTCCACATGTTGGATCAATCCATAGAATTAGATTTCTGCCAAATATGCTATTATTTCCCTTCCGATTTTGTATCATTCCTCTTAGTAACTAAGGCCACTCTATACTTTCTCCAAAAGGCTAATATTCTTGACATCGGTTTTCTCTATAGGAAACCAGAACCATAATTCTTTCTGGTTCTAAGACATCTGGTAAACTCCCATAGTGCTTGTCTTAATCTTGACTTGTAACCTGTTTTATCAGTGTCTCCCATTTCTGATAGAAAACAGGCACATCCCCTCCAGACTTATTTCTCCAATGCTCATCAGAGATTATATGCCCATTGAGCATAGTGTTATTACTTTAAATTTAACTCATCCAAAAATCAATTAGTAATGATTTCTTCCATCTTTGTCATGTTTTGTCCTAGGGCACAGCTCTACCATGCAATGATTTACCCAGTGCAGAGATCTCGGGCTCTTTCCCTCAGCCCATATATACTCCACTATATCTCCTGCTAAATATCTTTCAAATGCTCGTTCTCTCCAGCCTAATTACTCTCTTGGTTCAGATCACTATACTCTTGTCAACTCCATCCTTCTACAATCATGTATCTGATTAGCTAGCTCACTCTCGTTTCTGTGCTGCCTTAACCCCATCCACTGGGCATGCTGTCTATCCCCAGTCTGAGCCTTAAGTTTCTAATCATATGATTCCCTCTTCAATGGCTTTCTGTGATGCTGAGGATAAAGTCTAATCTTCTTAATGTGACTTACATTGTCTTCCCTGGTATTAAATTAGTTTACTGATCAAGTAATGTTATGTTTTTCTCTCCCCTTGGCTATCCAGCCACAGGGAACTCATCTGTTATCTAAAACATGACCTGTTTCCTCTCAGCTGAAAGCCTTTGCAAATGCTCTCCTTTTTGCCTGCCTCATCTTTGTTTGACTCTTGCTTGGTTATCCTTTTAGTGTCTAAAAATTTTACTTGTTTATTTCTCCCCAAAGAACTAGGATATTTGGTCTGCTATAAATTTCTAGGGCACTTTGTCCTTTCATCTTGATCACCTTTTATTATATTCTATTATCAAATCCTTCAATTTTCTATCTTTCCTACTTGTTGGAAAGTTGTAGGATGACAGACTTTATGTCTGCCATACTCGCTACTAAATTTCCAGAAAATAACATAAGAGTAATAAGAGTTCCTATTGAATGAATGAATGCCACAAATATATAGTTCATGCCCCCTCATCAAAACTGCTCACTTCCACGTGGACAGTTACCAAAAACTCCTGAGCCACATAGTAGAAAACAGTATTACACAAATGTGAAAACAGGGACTTTAGGGTTAGCCCTTATAAATACTGGCTTTATCTCTAACAAACTTTTTGACCCTAGGCAAATCACTTAACTTCTTTCTCTTTAATCTGAAAATAAAAAGCAGGTTTGAAACATTACTTGACTGGATTGGTGTGAGCATTAAATTAACATAACGTGTGTAAGGACATGACTCCAGCAGCTGGTATAGAGCAAACAATTGTTATATGTCAGCAGTTATGATTGTTTTGGGAAGAGGTTGTAATATATTACCAATTGGGAAGGGGTGAAAAATAAACTTCTTCCACTTTATCCAGAAATGCTTATTAAATTCTGCAGTCATTTCTGTTTTGTTTTCCATTGTCTTAATCAATTATAGGAACAATTCAATTATAGTTTGCAGTCAAGGTAACTTATCTTTGTGCTTTTAAAATTCCATTTAAATTAAGCTTGTTTGAGCAGTGAGGGAGGAAGTGACAGTCTTTCTTGCTGTTGACAGAACCTGACATGTGGCACGCCTGACTCACCAACTAGAGACAGCACTAACTTATTTATGTGATTCAGGCCACAAAATTTTATGTTTACGATCCTGCAGACTCTAAATGATTTTCAAAGTTTCTAGGGGTTTTCAAGGGCTACAGGGGTTTTCAAGGTCTAGGGGCCAATTCACAAAAAAAAAAATCCAAATATTATTTGTAGTAATCACCAGATTGGTAAATTTACACATAGTATCAGCTCTTTGGGGCTTACAGGTATAATTATTACCCCAAAGGGGTCTTTTTTTAGTTCTCTAAAATATACTTGATCTAAATTTGTATTTACTTTTTCCATTTCTCCTGTCCCCATTTTAGTCCAACATAAGATTCTTTCCTGGATATCTGCATTATCCATCTAACTCACCTCCCTACATTTCTATTCCCCCACCACAGTCTACCTTCCCTATCGATTATCTACTTAAAATTCAAATCCCAGTATTCCACTCCCATGCACAGAACCATTCACTGTCTTTCCTCTGCTCTTTAGATCAAGTTCTTATCATGGGCTATTAATCCTTTCATTATCCCTCAGTACTCCTGGCATTTCAGTTTCACCAACCCACTCATCCATATCTTTTAGTTCTGATAACATGCCTAACATCTCTCAGCTGCCTCAGAAGCGTTATCTAACACCTTTCTCCAATATACTGGTACTCTCCATCCCACCTTTGCCTATTTAACTCCTCCTCATCTTTCGGACACCCAATAAAATACTGCTTTCTTAAACCAGTCTTCCCCAAATCCTCATTTTATGCCTGATTCTTGTATATAGTCTCCTCGAACAACATACTTTCACTGCACCATACTTGTCTTAAGTGATTTTTATACTGACTCGTATACGTATTACTTAGAATGTAAACTGTCAAGAATGCAGGGACTTGTTTTTCATTATTTTCTCAGGTTCTACTCAGCACCTGGGATATAGACTAAAATAATTTTGGAAAGATTGTAAAGGTAAAGCATTAAAGAGGAGCAGAATTTGTCATCCCCAATATGCCTCTTTGGCATCAAGATTATTTTAGGTTGATTATTTTTAAGAAAGAGCAGACACAGGAGAAGTTTGAAAACCAAGTAGAAGTCACCTTTTTGTGAGAGACATTTACATTATAGGAGAAACGTCCATTTGTAGGTGTGTCTCTCTCTCTGTACCAGGAAAAGAAAGATGACTAAATCTTTAGGAACTTATCAATGAAGAATTCAAAGACAAATCTGCATAACAGCCATACCCTCCCTTACTGTGTTTTGCCTGAAAACCTCCCATAACTGTCTTCCCAACCCCAACCTCTTTTGTCTTTGAGTGGCAATGGTATTGATTTGGGCCATTTCAAACAGCTACTCAGTTTTCCTAGGTATCTCCCATATATCCAGGAAGTAAACGTTGTTACACTTCTGTTTGTTTTTCTTCTATTAATCTGTCTTTTTATTATAGGGTCTCAGCTGAGAATCTAGAATAATAGAGGGAAAATTATTTTTCCTTTCCCGCATTATCATTAAATCTAACTTTAGATATAATAGGAATTTAGAAAAAATGATTACCAATACTAATAGTAATAGCTATCACTCACTGAAAATGTTGGGAAGGAAGAAATTGTTCTCTACCTCTCTAGATTCCTCTGGCTGGTCTAAGAATGAAATTGGCATGAGACAGATTAACAGGAGAAAATCAGACAAAGTTTAATAACATGTATACAAACAAGGGAGAGACCCAGAAAAACTGAATAACTCGCTGAAAAGGTCAAAGCCCTCACCTTAAACGCTATCATCAGCCAAAGACAAAAGAGGATGTTGATAATGGGAAGAGTCAGTTATGGGAGGTGGCCAGGAAAATCAGAGTAAACAAGTGTGATTGTGATGCAGAGTAGAGGCACTGCCCTCCCCACTGATGAGTTTCTAGAGATTGGTCATCCTCCTCTTCCAGATACAGACAGGGAGACAGTCTTACAAATGGAGAGTTCCCTTAAAAATGTAAGTGTTTCTTATGAAAGGGCAATTCCTACCTGTGTTTACAGAGTTTTCCCCATGTCTGCTATTTCTTAGAAAATAACCATCTTAAAATAATATTCTAAAGAGACACATTTTAAGGTGGCAAAGTCTTCTCCCCTATAAAAGCCTCTTGTATCTGCAGAGTGCTAAGTGGATCCAGAGATTGAGTCAAGATTTGACCCAAGGCTAATGAGCTCAAATGTCTCACTTATGATTAAATCTGATATGACAGAGACTACAATATGATAACACTGGATAGCTATTATGAAACACTGCAAACAATGATAAATGATGATGTGGAAGTCTGCCCATGGTGAGCAAGATTTGTAAGCCTAGATTGAGGATGCATTAGTGGCTTCAATTTTTATACTAATCAGGCTTTAAAGAATTGACAGAGGTAAGAGCCACATTTAGTGAGCCAGTTCTACTTGATGTTGAAGACAGGAGGGGACAGCTGGAAAGCAGGGATAATCTCAAGAAAATATCCAAGGGACATCTGAGATCATGGGTATGACCATTTCCATTGATTCATAGTAGGGTGACTGTTTCTTGGATTTGGAAGCTAAACTTATTTTAAGGTTAAATATATTCTATGATTTGATTATCATTTGCTTCACTTGTATCCAGTTTTGTTCAGGAAAGGACACAGGAGATGAATACCCAGAGAAGACTGTCACTGTCACTGTCTGATGTGGAAAAAGACAGAGCAGCACCAGATGAAGGGAGAAAGTATTTATAATGTCTCAGACACTGTATCAAGGGTAATATATATATATACTTCTGATAGCATTAGTCTCTAATGCCCTGCTTTTCAATTTAATTAAGGACAAATAGAATCTCATAAAAATATTTAAGTAAGGCCATGGAAGTATGCCACCCAAAGACAAAATTAACACTAGGCTTTCTCTAATTCCAAGGCTATAATGTTTCTACTTTACAACAGGTTAAACTGTAAGAGAAAAAAAAAAGTCATAAGACAAAATTTTAATTTCTTTCTCTCTAGCCTTCACTCTAACTCTCATGCTTTTTGAATATGTGATAAAGATAGATACAGATCTAATACAGGCATCAATATGTCAATGTAATGTTGGCTCATCATTAATTTTCTCTGTTATGTCTGTTTTTCTTCTTTGTGACTCAGTGAATACTGAAGGAAGTAGCTGCCAATAACTTAAATCCTTTCTCATTATACTCTAGGCCCCATAATTAGACATTTAATATGAAGATTATCCATTTGGGGTTCAATGTAATTTGGATACTGTCTAATGGTATAATATTTTCTGGTGCCACTTTTATATTCTGAGGCCTGTAGATATAAAGTATCTGACATCCATGTATAACTTGAAAGAAATAAACCTGCCATTTGAATAAAGTATGTAAGATAATACTATAATTTCAATCACTCAAATAATTTTCATGCTTTAGGCATAGTCAGATTTAGACAGTATACAAAATTTAACTAATGAAAACAAATATTAGAATTCAAGAACTCATACCTGAAGATGGACTACACAAATCAAGACGTAAAGACAGAAATATCTACTTTTCATTTGCTATATCGCCAGGGTAATATATAATAAAGGAGATGATGAGATAAAAAGGCAAAAGGGATAAATGTTAGTACCTATATTATTTTTAAATTATATATTAAGAATTACATATTAAAAAAACAGGTATGTGCATCTGGCTGAGGGAGATAGTTATTGCACTATAGGGAGAGAGATCTTACTGTTGTTACAGAAAAGAATAAAAGGTAGAGCAAATACTGAATTTACAAAAATAATATAATTCCCACAAGGCTAGACAGGGGGCTCCATTCTTCTTTGTGACAACCAAAGAGATTTTAGCTGGTAGGCAGAGGCTACTTCTGTGAATTACTTTTTAAGAGAAATATAACTAAGTGAAAGCATATTCATATTAAAATGGTAACAACTGTAAATGAAGCAAAAATCAGAAACCCATGAATCTTCACCCTGGAAAAGAGACAGAAGGTAATAAAATTTCCTCACCTTAGGTATTTCTAAGGTCATTATACAGAATAAAGTTCCAACATGATATGATGTTGAATGTATTACTCAATGTTAGAAATACTATTAATCAGCATAAGCTACATGCCAGGTTTGGCTTAATAAAAAATAATACTCTTATTGCCATAGTTATCCAAAAATAGAATAAACTTCCCTGTGGTGTTTCAAAGTGAAATACTGAAGTTCAGACTGAATTATCAATTGAAAGATCTTAAAAACAGAAATGACATACTGATGAATTGCTTGAACAAATGAATAAAAAACAGCCATTTTTTCCTATCAAAATAAAATTTACAGAACACAAGCATGTTTCAAACACTATGCTTTGAACACCATAGGCATAGTACCTGGCTTTATTAATTTCACAATCAACTGCAAAAATATATACATTAACAAATTATTACTAATGGTATTTCAAATCTGTGACCCAACAGTTCAATGTCCTTCTATCTATAAAATCATCACTTCCCAACATGTAAGCTACATTAACCCCAAATGTCCACTTATATCGAAAGATCTTTGATATCATTAAGAGAAAATGATACACCATTTACTTGGAAATAATTAGCAAAGGAGAAGCTGAAGTTGGGACCTGGAAAACTGAGTAAACAGGAAGACAGTCTTAGAGTAAATGCATTTGCAATACAATTTGAGGGGAAAAAGAGACCCTCCAAATTGCCCTCTTGCCGCAGTTTGGAGGGAAAAGGCTGAAATGTGTATGAAAGATGATAACAGCTTGGGCTTATAAAAAGTTATCCATAAGCAAGATAAATAAGGCCAGGACACTTGATTGTTGGAAAAGGGATAAAGAAATATTTATTGATCTCTCCATCTATCTAAGTGTGTAAATGTATTGGCATATTTATTACATTGAATTTAGAAGTTTTATGTTGTTAACACCTACAGATTTCTGACAAACCTACAAGGCACACTTTTTCAACATTTGCTGGATACTGCCTTCTCCTTCAATATAGAAACAAACATTTCAGCAAGCAAAACTAAGACATCTTATTTAAGTGTTTCAAAGAAAATAGTCCCCAAACATTCACAAATACTAATCTTGACTTTATTTGAAGCCCATGTCTCATACTCTATTTGCCTTGAGGTCTACATAACTCTATAATTTACCAAGTAGTGCTACACTAGCAAGGAATCAATATTTCTTCTCTGCATTTTCCCCCCATATGATCAGAATGTTTTGTCAGATGTTGGCTAAAATTAGGATTGTTCTTAGTAAGTGAACAGATTATTCCCTGAACAAGACCAGCATGTGTGAAAGAGAGTCACTGTTGGGGAAGAAAACTTCCCTCTACCCTTCTAGGTTCTTCTGGCTGGTGCAAGAATTAAATTGATGTGAGACAAATCAACAAGAGAAAATAAAATTCAATTTCATATGTACTCTACCCATGAAAGGGTCAGAGACCCCATATACCCATAAGGTTCAGAGACAGAAAGGTAAAATGAGGTCTGTACAACATTCGGAGCTAAGGAGTGGGCCAGGGGCCTGGGACTGCCAAGGACAGGGACGTCATTCACAAAATGATAAGAAGAGCAGATATTTGGTAATTACACGTTTGACCTGCTAGGTAGATGAGATAAAATGTATCTCTGGTAATAACTGTTCTGGACAAATCCTCAATCTAAAGTCTTTTAGATAGCTGAGGAAGGAGCAGTAGTTTCTCTTGAGCATACAGGGTTGCTGTTGCCATTAGCTGAAATAATCCTCTTGCAAAAGTCATATATTTGGGGGAGTCTTGCTGTGAAACCCTACGTCAGCGTACAAATAGATTTTGTTCACCATCCCAATTCCAGCATTTGCTTTTTTATTGCAGTCTTGAGCACGTTACTGTCACCCAACTTCATTCCATCTACTACTAAAGTTCAGATAATACCTCTTTTACTGAGGTGTTTTGAGAACTTAGGCACATATTATGATGCTTGATAGAAGAAAGTACTTACTGAATGTTTTTCCACACTAAGGAAATGTTATACATTAGAGTAAAACATACCTAAAAATATTCATTAATCTCTGAAGCTGTCTGCTAATGTTCTCCAAGGCAAACAGGTTTGCTGTAAGTTGTCTTTATTTGTTTTACTCACTTCGATTGTAATCAGATGAACTCTATAAACAAACCCTGAGTCCTGTGAATGAACACTGTAACTGAGGGCTGTCTCTGGAGTTCAGTGCCTATATTTGCATTTGGATTTATGATCACATTCAAACTAACAGTACTGTTTGGCTAATGCACAAAGAACAGAAGTCAACTTAATGCATTAGTGATGCAGTTATGCCAAGTAAGGCTGGAACCATAGTACAGAGAGCTGAACCAAACGAACTTTCTTCAGAATTTCAACAGAGAAAATTTCAAGAAGCACTAAGTCTTGACGTGTCACACACAGTAATTTATGCTATGCAAATTCAAAAGAACCTTGATCTTAGCAGTTGGTGATATTTGGACATGCTGAGCAATAATTTAGTTTCTGCAAATGATAATTTTTTTTTTAAACTTTATTGGACACATGTGGGTCTCTTTATTGTTTTAACATTTTATATGTGATTTTTGATTTTGTAATTTTACATAAAAATTTAAGGAGTTTATAATCAGTTTATGTGCATGCATATTTTAATCATATGAAAATAATGGTAGGCCATAATTTGTTTTTCCTTTGATAAAGGTTTATAGATTGAGAAATATTCTTGTAGTAGAAAATGAAAAAAGGTTACTGTTCTGGAATGCAGAGTCCAAAATTAAGCATCAACCCCTTCAGTTTTGGTGAAATTTTCAGCATTAGCTCACCCACAGTGAATTTCAATTTGCTTCCAGATAAAATAAGGATAATTAAATTCATCCTGCCTCCTTTACAAGGTGTTTGAAAGAATTAAATGAAATCAAAGATGTTAGAGTTCCTTGTAATCTGTAAAGCACTGTACTAATGTAAGGGATTATTCATTTCATCATTATTAATAAACACTTGAACCTCCTATATCAACACTGTGTAAGGCATCTTTCAGAAGAAAATACTGAATGCTTTAGAATGCAAATCAATTAATGAATTCATTGTTCCCCTCATGAATTGAAAAATTTATCCTGCACAAAACCCACGTTTTCTGCTACAAACAAAATCTACACTTTTGTATCTTTGCATGAAACTGCAGTTTAATGAGAGTTTGGTTGCAGACAAAGGGTTGAGTTCTGCTGGGAACCTTGAGAGAGATACTTAATTTCTCTCTGATTTTTAATTATATCACATGTAAGATACAGCCTGCCCCTTTATCAACTAGCACAAAGCTGATAAGAATATTATCTGCATAATCATTAATATAAAATATATATAATTTATATGCTCCAAGAGAAAATAGAGAGAAATAGTTATAATAAATGAAAAGCTAAATATATAAACAGCTTCTATAGAAAGTGACTCTGTATTTTAATTCTTTGTCTGTATTTATGTCTCTCCATTTCATAAAGAATTTCTGGCTATTACATAAAAATATGCATCAGGATAAAATTCAAATAAAAGCAGAAACAGAGTATCAAATCCAAGGAAAATATAAGAGATGTAAATTTTACATCTAGTATTCCCAACTACTTCAAACATATAATTCCCATGCTAACATTTTAATAATGATTTGATCAGTGAATATATAATATAGCCATTAATGGACATATAACTTTAATACATTTCATATGATAAATAAGAATGTTTTATATATGTGTGTGTGTGTGTGCATTTGTGTGTATACTTTTTTCTCATCACTAACCAAAATCTATAAATAATGTTTGAGCTTTTCTTGATATGAAACTTCCCAATGCTTTCCAAAATAATTTATGCATATATTAATTTATTCAAATAACAGTTAATCATTGAGCATTATTTATCCTGAGTCACTATTTCAAGAGCTCAACCAATTTACAATACCATCTACAGCATGAATATTTGCTTATTTTGATACTACCTAGCTTATATTAGAAATTCATTAAATTCATTAAAAATTCATTAACCCTCAGGTTAAATAATACATTTCTCATTTGTGTTTTGATACTCTTTTCTGTTAGTTGATGTGCATCATTCTTGTCTGCAAGAATAAAAGTTGTCTGAGAGTAGAGTATATTTCTTCTTTTGAATTTTCAATAACACTTAGCACAATGTTTGGTAAACTGCAGGTAGGTGCCAAAGACATTTGCTATACAAGCAGCAACTCATAAAACACAAAAACAAAAGCAAAAACAGTCAAAAACCAAAGGAGGCTGATAACTGGGAAAGATGGTTTTAGGGAGGGTGCCTAAGTTTACAGTCATGAGTAGACAAGACCTAAATATTTGCAAAGTTGAGTAAAATAAGAATTTAATAACAACCCCTTGTAACACGTCACTTAGTCTGGGGCTCTGTTTTTTCACTTGCACCTTGCATTTTTGTCCTCCGTACCTAGAGTTGCACCCTTTGCTGCCAGCCAGTACTCTATCTCTGTAGTGTACACAGAATAGATGGAATCAGTATTATTATAATTCTATTTTTGTATGTATGTTATACACTCATGCATTGTTCCATTTAATTATAAGTCATATTTAAGTAGACTTTATCCCCATTTTACAAATAAAGTTAATAATGCTAAGAGAAGTTAAGCCATCACAACTTCACAAGAAGAGTAAATAGATTTGAATCTAGCTAAATCTTAATTTAGCATCCATGATTCTGTCAATCGATTCACTTCCCTTCCATAAGGGCATGTCTTTTGGAATTATGAGCACTGTTCTGACAAATCCTGATAATCTGGCTATTGCTAGGAAATGCTCATGCAGTATTCTCAGCACCATCATTTCCCTGAACAATATTCCACTAGGATTTAAATTGTGGGCACTCCTTTCCTGACTGACAGGTTAGTCTAGTCTCTCAAACAAGGCTATTTTTTCAGATTTCCATTCTTTCTGGTCTTGAATTTCTCCATGCTCTCTCTCTACATGTTGAAAATTGTTGAAATCACAGATGATCCCTGCCTGTAGCTGCACTGTCATAAAATTGTCATCAGTTTAAGATGAAGGGGGTAGAGAAGATTTCATACAGTAAGTTGGATTTTAGCTGAACCTTGAGGATTGAGTAGGAGTTAAATTGGAGAAAGGAATGATACAGTGCACTTTTGGAAAAATCATTCCCCTATGAAATTTTTGTGTTTGAAACCTTAACAGTGTATTCAAGTCCTATACCCTTTGGCTAGAGAAATTTATTTACAAAATGCCAAAAGCCCATTAGTACTAAAACTAATAACATATCTAGAACTTTACAGTGTATATGTTTCTTTTGCTGTGAGTGAGGTCACTGAGTCCTCACCTTTTACTTTAACGTAGTTAGGGAAGTTTTAATTATATTGAACTTACACACAGGGAAAAAAAAATTTCAGTCATAAAGTTTAAATTTGCATGACTAAAATATAAGAATTAGTTTGAGTGTCTGAAAATATAAACTGAGAGTTCTGTCTGCTCCATTTCATTGACTGATATGTGTGTGTGTGTGTGTGTGTGTGTGTGTGTGTGTGTGTGTGTGTGTGCATGTATGTGTCTTTGCAGAAGGAAAAGTCACTGTTCTATCCACAGTCTGACTAGGTCCCCAAATAATCATTTGTGTGTTCCTACTATTCTACCCAGTGAGTTATGGCATTATAACAGAATATGTTAAATACCAGAATTTTCCCCTCAATTGTGTACACATTGTGATCTCTAGCAACTATATTCTGGAGAAGAAAAGGAAAATAAGTCTATATAAATAAAATCCCCAAACAAAACTCATAAGGAAGATGACGTGTAACTGAACTCCATATACCTTGATAAGTCATATAAAAATGAAATACGGGGTCATTTTATGACTCATGATTAAGTATGTTAAACTGAAGATTAATGTTGTGATTTTAGTCCCAATATTGTAAGTGTCTCAGTGTTGAGTCAGTGCAATAATTGAATCGTGCTGTGCAAGCTGCTTAAATCAGCCAAGAAGGAAAACGTTATCTAAACCTGAAGGAAAGAGAATGCAAGTAAGACTAGGGCCAGGGCGGTGGGTCGGTCAGCTAATACAGACCTCTGAACAATTGCTGTGACATGCCAAGGGGGGTGGTTTCTTGCAGCTCATCATCATAAGCATTCACGAAATTTTGGATATATTTCTTACTCATTGGATGTTAATACTACAACCTAAATTAGCATATGGATTTTGAAGATAACATGGTGATATGCACAGATTAGCTACAGTGTCATTGCGTGATGGGATTTACAAGCTCCCACGCTGAAACAGTCATTTTGTAGATTTCCTTGCCAGTGTCATATTTCACTGGCTACTCCAGTAAAATTACTGAAACTGATAAAACTTCCCAGAATGTTCAGACCCCCATGTGAAAACCACTGTGCTGATTTGTTGAGTTGGCTAGTCTAGGATACATTTGTCTTCTAGTGTCAGATGCTCTATTCTGCCTTGGAGAATTGCCTCTCTTCCCAATTTACTTAAGGTCCTGGTTGGAAAGGCGAGCCAAATGTCTAGATCTTCGTTGGTTAAACTTGTGCATATGACGCATGACTGGAAAATCTGATTCATCCTCCAGGATATGTGAGTCTCGAGCAGAAAAAGCAACACATGTGTTGAAGCTGCTTCATCACAGGTGGCCCATAGTAAGACTACCCCTGATGTCCTTACAGTAAACCCCCAAGATGTCCTGACTCCTGGCTCCTGTCCTTTCCCAGCTGTGATTCTTCAGCTTTTCTTTGACTTTTTGAACTTTTCCATAAACTTATGTCAAATTTATTTTATTTTTCTTTTTTCTATGCTTGTCTTTTCTTTCCCTTAGTTTCTTTTTCTTTTTTCTTGACTCAACTATGGTTTCCACTGCTAGCAAACAAAACAAAACAAAATTTAAAAGACCACAAAAAAGCAAAACAAATGCTTCACATATACAGCTAATTTGATTTAAAAGCTTTATAATTGGCCTTTATACTTTATACCACACATCCTATAGCTCAATTTGAGTTCAGAGGCTTTATTTCAACTATTAATTCCATAAATTAACTGCAGAGAGGGGAGTGCCTTTTCTTGAGTGTAAGAAAAAACACCTCCTTATAAAGAATTTCATATGCCTCCTTTCCCTTTACATATAATGTGACCATCTGAGGTCACGACTTCTGACTTAGAGTGGTTGTCTGAGTGTCCCCATTAATGGCACTGCAACCTGAAGAAATGCTGACAACCTGAGGAAGTCTGTATTATAGTCATTCTTTTTTTTTTTCCAGACAACATTATTCAAAGATTTTCCATAAACCTAAGATACAAAGATGATACTTTATTTTCAGGTCTCAGCTAAGGGCAGATTTGTGTGAAGATTGGCTAGATCTGAGTTCTATAATGCAAAAAGCAAAGAGGAGTAAGTAATCGGGTAATGACTGGGATTACACCAGGATTAAAAATAATTTAAAATAGCTGATATTTACTGTCATTTTTCATGCTGGCGTAACCCCATTCAGAATGTGCATTTCACTGGTGAGTAAACCTAGCTTTTTATGACTAAAACCACTTGCTCAGGAACAACCACTGTAGCTACAGTTGGTGCTCAGAAGCAGATCACCTAATTCTAGGACACACACTCTTCACTGGTTTAGACTGCCTTCTGATTGAGTTATGAGAGTGAGAACTGAAAAAAAAGAAATGAGTCAGATCCTGGGAGTAGCTGTAGATGCAGGAAAGGCAGAGGTTTTGTGGAAAAGGCAAAGTCAGTCACTTATATGTGTACCTGTATAGATGAAGGTGGAAGGAGAGGTGGGTGTCAGCATGAAGACTCTATACAAAATATAAAAGTGAAAACCAAAAATAAGCAACATCTAAGTCAGGGAGAGAGACAAGGGACAAGGAGGGAGAGAAAGGCAGACAAAAAGACAAAGACTTGGTCTTTGGCACTGTGGTCAGTAAAGCAAATGCTTATTCCACAAAGTCACGTAAGATCTGGGCAAACTAGGGATGTTTTGCTCGGATCTACCATTTACCTGAACTCAGTCTTGGCAGAGCTCCTTTTCTTTCCCTTTCTTCTTTGATATGCAAGATAGGCCTGCCTTCGGCACTTTAAACAAATTCATCCAATTATATGTTAAATTCCAGCGATACTGAACCCCCTGCTGTGAAAATGCTCTGCAATACAGATCTGCAATACTCTAGAACACTGATGTTTATCTAAATTGTCTGCGTGTCCTGTCAACTTCCACAGACTAAAGGGGAGAGACTACGGTCAATCTTTTTGAGTATTTTAGTAGCTTCTTAAAGAAGTTACCAGATCTTTATTTATTTTTCTGTTTCTGTAATGTGAATACTGTTCTGTGTTTCACTTAGGGAGAGTCAGTGCTGCTTCATTTTGCAGTGTTGAAAACGCACAGGTAGCTCAGCAATTAATTCACCCCTCCTCCTTCAATTGTCACTCCTGTGGAACACGGACCAGGTCGTAAAGAGAAGGCAGCCGGTGCTGCGGGTTGGAAATAACATCGGGCTGACAGTCAGGAGACCAGGACTCTCTTCCTGATTCTGTTACTAACCTATGGAATAATCTGGGGCATGCCCAAAAACCCACCTGAGTCAAGTGCTTGTGTATAAAATGGAGAGGTCATATAAGAGATGATCTCTAAAATAAAGTCTATTCTAGATCAATGAATATATTACTTTAAAAATAAATTCTACTTTATATGAATTTTTTTAAAAAATAAAATATACAGCTCTCTCATATCTATTTCATGACCCACTAATGGAAATCATAAGATTATTTTTGTAAACATTTAGACTATCAGTATTTTTTTCAAATGAATGTTATTTTAAAATGTTGTAAACCATGTGTTCAGTTTTCACAGAACTCTGGGTCTTCCTTCTCAGTAGCAGTGACATATCTCATGGACAATGTTATTAGAACAGCACATTTAGGCTGAAAAAAAAATGAGTCCCTTGGTTCTATCTTTCACACATGGATTTTAATATCTAATATTTAGCAGACTTGGCTCAGGGATTGCAAGTTCAGTATGTCAGTTTATTTAGTATTTTTAAGAGGTCCTTTGGAAAACTCCCTGATAGGCAGTAGCATTTTACTAAAGGTTTTCCTTTCTTTTTTTTTTTTTTTTCCTTAGGAAAATCTAATGTGTGTTTCAGTAAAATAATAATAATACATATGCTTCTATGCACCATTTAATTTCCTATACTAGCTTTCAGATGTTGTCCAAACCAGTCAAGTTATCAAGGACTCTGGAAATAAATAAGAGACTTCTATGTGAATATATAGAAAGTATTAGATAATATTAAGCCATAAAATGACTTGGACAAGGGACACGATGTGAACTAGGTTCCAGAGGGACACAGATATGACAATATTTTTAGGGAGGATTTTCAACACTGTGGTTGTACAGATGTCTGTTCCTCCAGTGGATTTTCAGGTCTTAGCTTCAAACTCTGGGCCTTGAAAAACACCACCTGATAAGTAGGTGTTTGAAAGTTACTACTCTACCTTCTGGGCTCATCTTAAATGTCACTGTCTCCAAGAAGACTTCCCTGATTTCCCCAGGGTAAAGCAGGCCCTTATATCATCTATACTTATAGCCCCAGATGCTTTCCTTTTATTTAGTACTTTGTAATTGCATATTTATTTGTGTTTTTTTCTCCTCTAGGCTGTAAGCTCTAGGAAGATAGGAGCTTAATCTGGTGGGCTTTTGGTTCAATCCCCTGAACTCAGGCCCGACACTGACTCATAGGTATAGGAAGGGGAACGGAACACACAAATATGTGCCACCCCACCACCCCCCGCCACCAAATATGCCACATCAACATGTGGATTGTTTTGAGTTGGAGGCAATCAAGATCCAGCAGACATAAGAAAAAACTTTATCTCTCCTTTAACTCCTACAATAATTTAGATAGAGGACCAGGTTCCAGAAGAGAGCGACTGCCAGAGATAACTTTTTATCTGAAAGACTCGCCTACATGGCACAGCAAACATCTAACCACCAAACATCTGCTCTTTACATCATATTGTGAACTACCCTCCTTTTTGAAGCCTCAGGCCCCTACCCCATTCCTGCTCTAAATGGCAGACAGTTCTCAGTTGCCTGACTGCCTTTAGGTCCCATATTTCTATGGGGCTCCTATACATTACAAAATTAAGTTTGTTTTTCTTCTGTTAACCTGTCTTATGTCAATTTAATTATTAGACCAGCCGAAGAACCTAGAAGGGTAGAAGGAAAATTTTTCCACCCCTACATATATGTGAAATATTTCTTGAAAGAATGAAAGTGTTAAGAGCAGGCAGGATAGCTACTTGATGTGAGCAAAGAAAGGGGTCATGGGCCAAATGGCAGAAAATCATACATCTTGTGAACAACGGGGGTCCTTGGACAAACCAAGAAAAACAGGATCCTCTGGACTGATTAAAAAATACATAACTTCTGGGTTGACAAGTGTCCTGGAGGCAGAAGGGTGGTAAAAGACAGGAATCCCCACCATCTGAAAGTAACCTTTTGATCATTATGACCTCATCCAACTTCCCAATCAAGACTAAATAAGGTAAAAAAATTCCTCCACCACACTTTGGAAGGTCAGGAAAGACAACCCCAAACCCCCCCTGCCAATGAATATTCTGCCCATTTGTTTTTACACTCATATAAAGAGCTTGCCAAGGAAACTCGGCAAACTATCTATCTGGGTCTGCCCGCTCTTTCCTTGAGAGCAAACTGTCTATCCCTTAATAAATTCTTGCTTTGCTTTCTTGACCTCCATGTCTTGTTTCTGAATTCTTTCTGCGACAAGATAAGAACTTCTTGCCAACAACAAAAGAACAAGTAAATCAGTAATACTGGAACCAGGTTAGCATCTCCGCATGTATTAGATGTGGGTTAAAAATCACAGCACTGAGTTCAACAGGATATATTTATAAAACTTACAGTTTTCCAAACATCACTGAAGATTCTATTCTGCACTTTCCCCTCTATTTCATGGAAGTGTTTGCATTTATTTGCAGTACATTTGATAGATAAGGAGGGCAAATCTACAGAAAATCTTCCTTTTCTTTCTTTCTTTTATTTTTTTCTTTTACTTTTCTTTTTTTCCTTCTGCTGGAAATGAAGGGCTTCTATCACTCACCAACAACACACAACACACAACACAGTAACTCTAACACATTGCCGCTAGCTTAGGATTTCCAGTTAATGATACAGGGCCACTCAGACTTGTGACAACTAAGTATAGGTGATACATCAGCATTCGTATCTCACTGAGCCTAAAGAAACCCCATTTTAACCATTTATCCACTGAATGTTAAATGGAATGGCGTCTTCAAATGACAGTAATTCACAGCTGGGATCTATCTATCAATCCTGTAGCTTAAATCTTTACAAAGAAAAGTCATTCTAATATTTTAGCGGAAATTTAAAACAATAAAATGAAGTATATCACTATAAATGATTATATTATGTCATATGACAATGTAAAGCTTTGTGAAGGTGCATGTGTATTAGACACAACTTCCTTTATGTGCTCTTTTAAAATGTACTCCCATCTAAGTCTGATTAACATATTCTAAAAAGTGACCCCCAAGGCCATCTCACTAATAATTCTTTATCCAATAGATCATGTTTGAGAATTCCCTTGAGAGGAACGAAACATGTCAGATAAATTAAATGAAAGGGACAGATATAGATGAAGAGTGATACATTCTGAGCTGGAACTTTAAATTTCACTAAATATTATTTTCTATCTTCACAATCATACTATATTGAAATGCTGGAACTTCAATTTCCTCTACTATTTCATTTAGTAAAACCTTTGTCTCCTCTGAGCTCTTAAGGAGATGTTAGCTTTAAATCACATGGACTTCACCCTTCGCAATTTATATATGTTGAAGAAATGAAAGCCTTTTCAAGAGTCACCATAGGGGCCTGAGAGGCCTCAAAGGAGTGCTAAGACCTTCAATTCAATGTGAACTGTCTCAAACACAAAACACAAATCCTCCCTGTGGAAAACTAATGGCTATTGTGTTCAGTTACATTTTCTTGTGATTTTTTCTTTTTTTCTTTAAGTCCAGGACTAGCCCCTTTATAAGGCAGCCTTTGTTCTGGTGATTGGGAAATTCAACTCCAGTCTGAAGGCAAAAAGGCAGCTTTCCAGAGGTCATCATTACATAGTCAAATTTACCCTGGAATAATTAGGGGAAGCTTTGAAAGACTAAAAAGCAATAATATTCGAAGTGCAGTTCACGGATTGTGCATCACATGCCTGAGTTGAGAATCAGCTTTATATGAGGATTTATCCAAAAGAACATTTTAAATATGTAAAATATAGTTATGAGTTTGGTTTTTTATCTCTAACAGTAGATTTATTCTAAGTTGTCTTTTTTCTCAAAGTCACAGTTTTACTTTATTTTCTGGAAACATATGCTTGATTTTAAATATCAACAAGAAACTCAAGCAAGAAGAGCTCAAAAAGTTTAGAGGATGCTGGCTTCCTAAAATGACCTCTGTCCTTCCCTCAAAATAAATCTTTCTTATATAATTTACACGTGATTGAATAGTCTAGGAAGGTTTTAAGCATGACAGAAAGCCAATGATGTCTAAGACATCCTTGCTACGGAAGTTCATAAAAGAAACAATAGAAGATGCACCATAGAACAAACAAGCTCTTACATCCTTGTTCTCAAACTGACTGCACAACTGTATTGCTTCAGGAGTTAAAAAAAAAAAAAATATATATATATATATAGGGACGCCCGGGAATTACCCGAGATGCACTGAATCGGAGTTTCCAGGGCTGCATTGTCCGATACAGCAGACATGCCTACATGATGCTACTCAGCATCCTTGAAAGGTGGCTAGTCTGAGGGAGATGAGTTGTGAGTGAAAAATACACACTGAATTTTCAAATACTATTAGTTAGTATTTTCAAATACTAACACAAACTTACTGACAGACTTTCTCCTTGACCAGACTTTAGACAGACTCCTCTGATCCCTCTTTTCAAGTAGGCTTCATCCTTGAACCCCATCCTTGGCCTCACAAATCCAGTTTTAGTAAAAATCCTGCAAGGTTAGTTTGTTGAGAATCCTCCCACTCTTGGTAGCTGATTAAGTTTCTCAACCTTGATGTCTAAGTCCTTGGCTGGTCTTAAGCAAGAATTCTGTTAGGCCAGATTAGTGGGATTCCCCCTCTCCTTGACGTCTTCTCTTAGTAGTTTTCCATTTATGACCTCCTCATTCTTCTTCTTGGCTATAAATTCTCAGTTGTCTTCATTATGTTTGGAGTTGAAGTCAGTCTCTCTCTCCTACTGCAAAAGTCTTCAGTAATACCTGTCTTGCCACCTTTAGCAACTGTCTAGTGAATAATCTATCTTCAACAATGCAAAAGAATGTGAAATATATCAATAATTTTATGTGGATTGCATGTTGAAATGATACTTAAAACATATTGGGTTAAATAATATATTTATTAAAATTAATTTTACCTGCTTCTTTTTTCCTTTTTTTCTCCTAAGGTGGCTAGGAAAAAATTTTAAATTACATATTTTATTTGCAGTGTTTTTTATGAGACAACAGTGTTCTAGGGGTAGAGGCAGAGTATTGGTAATTTGGAAAACATTCCAGGTGATTAAATTTGCAGCCAGGATTGTGACCTTTAACCTTCAAATAAACTGACACAGGAAAAAAGGATAACATACGTATTATAAAAATACATTGTAGATCTTAGTGATAAGGACAATTATGTGAGCTTTATACTTATTAACATAGCAATACTATATGGTAAGGGCTATTAGTATCCCCATTTTATGCATGATAAAATGAGGTGTAGAAAGACAAGTTGCCTTGTCTAATGAGCTTTACAAAGAAGGGTCAGAATCTGAAGTCAGGAAATGTGACTCAAGAGTTCATGTTTTCCACTATTATTCCCTACAATTGGAAATATTTAAGCAAAGGTTATGTCCATTAAATTTGGTTCTTGAAACAGTAATACTAATAAAACCATTATGTGTTATCATATATTTAATGCTTTTATACACCAGCAATTTATATAGGCATGTTTAGGTATGTGTATGGTCAGGCATCTCAAGATGGCTGTTCCCTCGCTCTCTGTCCAGCTCCTGCTTGGCCAATGCCTGCTTCACCTATATCCTACTCACAAGACTGACATCCTCCAGACTTGCCCCAGGCCCCAGCTAACAATTGTTCTTATCAAATGGGGCAATGAGGGGTGTGCCCCTCTGCTGGTTTCCCTGGTATCTGATAAGCCAATCTGATGTCAATTCCCCCTATAACTTCTAACCTCCCCCTGTCCCCAGGAGCAAAGACTGCTACCCTGTCCTGCCCCACCAGCCACTACACAAAAATGATTGTGAGGAGTACAACTAAGCACCAAATCAGCCTCTTTCTCTCAGAACAATTATGTGAGAGAAACATGATTGACTCCTTTGTTCTTTAAGCTGCTGTACTGCTGAGTCTAAACCTAACTCAACTCAAAAAAAAAGCAGGTGGAGAACAAATCCAGGGTGAATACTTTATAGTAGCTAACGTGGAGCTGAAGATGAGGAATTCCAACTTTAGTGTCTGTAACCTAAAAGCAGATTGCAAAATGTACACACTCTAGTTAAGGAAATCAGAATAGGAAAAAAATTATTTTTCCTGATGACTTCATAAATGTTGAGGGGTTTATAAGAAAAATGAAAGGAAAACAAAATTATTTTGATAATTACTGAAAACAAATGGGAGTTAAGTCTTGGACTTGATATGAAACACTAATATCTATTTATATTGAAATAAAAAAGAAAGCACAAGGACTCAAGCTGTAAGTTCATCTCCTAGCAACTGCAAAACCACCATGCTGCCACTAAAACCTTAACAAAATATTTAAACATTAAGTGAATTTTACTGTTTTCTCGACAATTAGTTGTATGTACTGTGTAGGCAAAACAATTGTAATTTGTAAGTTTTATAGGATGGTTGAAGGAGGAGAGTTAAGAGATTAGCATTTGAATAGCCCATAAAGCTTCGGTCCTTTTATCATTGGGGGATAATTACCTGTGGTTACTGAGTAAACTTCACAAGAATGTTATTAGTATTTTGAGCGATTTTTGGAATAGTCTCAAGGCTGTTCCTTGGAGGGTGGGGCATTGGGAAAGAGATGATGGAGTTCTCTTTCCTCTCATAGTGAAAGCAACTTCCAACTCACTCTCCAGAAGCCAAATACATTAAATTTAGCCAAACTAATCTACGAACAAGGAGAAAATGTCTTGGGGGGAAGGATCCTGGAAAGACATAGTAAGTACGTGTTTTAATGGTGAACTTAGAAATGGATGCATCTGGTTTGCTGGTTCCTTGTTCAGTGTTGACCACCAAACAGAGAGGAACCAAGCTTTTCTCATTATCCTAAAAGCCATCCTGAAAATAAGTGTTTATTTTTTCTTCATTTGGAAGCAATTTCATGGTTTTAAATCCCAGTTTTCTGGCGACTGGTGTTTCCTCTGAACTCCTCCCCGGTGTGCTTGCTCATCTAATTATCTCACACTTGCTTCCATGTTCCGGTCCCTAATAGGTTTCCTTTTCACAGCTCACTGGACACCTAAGACTTTCTGGCAATAGAAGAGTTGAGCTTGCACTGAAAGTGTACCTGAGCTGGAAGGGATTCAGAGATTCTGAGTTGCAACTGCCTCATTCTATGGATAACAGAACTGAGGCTTAAAGAGGGAGCAGTCCTTGTCTAAAGTCACCAAATAGGTGTGACTGAGAGAGGACCAGACTCCTGGGGTAATCTGAGATTATAAGCACAGTTATTAATCACTATGCAGTCTCCACTGGCCTCTTCCTACTGAGTCTCTTTTTTCTTTAGTAGACAGGGCCATGAGTATGATGTTTGGCAAAGACTTCTCAAATATGAACAGTCAAGTGAAACAAACCTCTTCAGCCTCATTTATGAAAAGAAGTTGTGGCTTTTAGTTTTCAGTAGGTAAAAGTGATGGAAAGATCATGACTAAAAAAAATGAGACCCAATTTGCCTGTGTATGACTTCAGTTGTGATTTTTTACCTACTCAGACACTATCCATTTACTAACCCCCTTGTCCAGTGGGCTGCCTCAAACTATTCTAGAGCTGTTTCTCCTTCCCTTTAATTTGAACATTTACTACTCGGTTGACAATGAAATAAGATTCTTTTTTCCCCCTCTGGATAGTTTTTCAGTTTCTCCTATGATTCTCCCTTGACTTTTGTATCAGCAGATAGTATATTTCTCTTAGCCAGAAGCCATGTCTTATATATTCTATTGATGTCCCTATAACTCATGAGTGGAGTAAACTTACAGTTGTTGAGTTCTTATAATGTTCCACTTACTCTGCCAAGTATTTTACAGATAGCATTTCATTTAATCCTTGTGTGAAACCCGTTGAGGCAGGGCTTACTGCCCCTCCCACCCCATTTCACATAGGAGGACAACTGAAGTACAAATACAAACTAAAAGAACTTCTTCAAGAACTAAAATTTTGCAAAACAGTAAAACAGGCAATTTAATCAAGATCATCTGTCTCCTGACAGTGCTCTTTTCACCAAATAATGTTGGCTGTACTCACTACTTGGCACACAGTAGAAGCTTAATAAACTTCTACAAGACTATATTTGTTATTCTTAGAATTCAGAATATGTTAACAATACATATGTATGATATATGTAATGTGTGTATGTATGTTTATTTATGATTGTAACTTGTAAGGATGAGTTAGTCTTTGCTAGAAGACTCTTTCTTTCTGTCTTTCTAGTATTAAAATATTAATTATGATCATCAGCATGAGCAGTGTCTATCTATATTTTATACCTAATTTTTATGTTGCAGGAGAAGAGTGTATTCAGACAAGAATGCTAGCCAGTTCTCAGGGAATCATTTACAGTCCCTCAATGCACTGCCTAAGAGTAGTTTGCAAAGCAAGGCTTAACACAGGGCTTATGACACAGACCCTACATGTGGAAAACTTCTCTTAATGAAGAGGATGGCCATTTAAATAGGAAACTGTTTTAACCATGAAAATGCATCTAATGATTTTCAGCAGTGACTTCTAGAAGAAGGTTTTCTTCAAGCAGATACTGGTGACTGGAGATTCCATACAAACAGGCAACAAAAATGAAGTCTGCAAATAGAAATGGTTCTCTTAAATAGAATTATTTTAAAAACATCACTGTTGTCTACCCGTCTACTGCACACCTTCAAGCATGTTCAAGCATATCCATCAATGAATCTTATAAGTTGTAATATTTTACAGGCAACTTTAATATTTAACTTGAATACGTTTTGCATTTGAAATTTGGAACATAACAGATAGATTTAGTGGTCTTTTTCTGGGAGGAGAGATTAAGTCAAGTAGAACATTCACAGTGGAACTCTGGAAGTTTCAAAACAGAAATCAGAGCTTAGTTTAGTACAATACTGTACAGCAATGAAGTTTTATGAACAGAATGAGAGTCAAATCTATCAATCCAGGGCCAACAACTTTCCTAGAACAAATTTTTAAGACAGGTTCAAGTGATCATGGATGGTCTCATTTCATAGTTAATTTAGTGCAGATGAGAATTAGAGATATTGTATAGGTGGATGAATAAAACACTACCATTCTTTAGCAGATGGCATTTAGGGAGATCAGTTGAGATTGTATTGCAAATTATATATCTCTTCATGTTTAATAATATCATTGTCACAGATTATCTAGGATTTAATAATAGTGATTTGACATGCAATGTGATAGTTTCCTTCAAATTAAATTAATAATGTTTTGCATATATATCAATTAAATATATATGTACATGTATCTCATGTATATACATTATTTCATGTATAAACTCAATTAAAATTTAATGACAATCATCTGAAAATAACACATATTGCAGTAATGCTTACTTTATTAAAAGTGATTTTCCCTATTATTCCATTAACAATATTTTAAGGATGAATATATTAATATGATTCCATGTAAGTAACATGCAGGGACCAGATATAAAGTTACGTGATTGAACTGTAAGTGCCTTTGGATGGTGGGATCTCTGCCTAAATCAGGGCCTGAGAAAGATGGGGACTTGAAAGTAGAGCATCAAGCTACTAAATTCAAGAAGTTAGAGAGGGGTTGGGATGAGGGGGTGATGTTTTAATATTCACTGATCTGAATGTCATTTCTTTTGTTTGTTTTAACTGCTTTGCAGGCATAAACATTAGATTCAAATGCGAATGCCTTCATGATAACTTACACATATAATTAACCTCCTGCAGTAGGCTATCTTCCATTGAAAAACATCCCTGCGAACATTCCCTGTTACACTGCACTGACCTCTGCACACATCTCACATAAAATATTTATCCAACAGTCATCATTCAGCACATATTTGTAACACTCTCTGTGCTAAAAATGGAAGATATATTGGTCAATAAGACAGAGACCCTGCCTCTGACTCACAGCTCGGTGCACAGCCTCCTGCATGTTCAAGTCAAGTAAAGGGAGAAGTGTACCAAGGGAGTTAAAAATAGAGGGAGCATTTCTTATCTAGGTTTTTTTTGGGGTGAATTAAAAATAGAGGGAGAATTTCTTACCTATGTTTTTTGGAGGGGATGGTTAGTGGTTGTGGAGACCTGGCAAGGAAGGTCTCCGAGGAGAAACTGTGTCTGATACACATCTTCCTAGGCACTACAGCACTGTCTTCATCACAGCGTGCACCGGTTCCAGAGGTGAAATCCACTCAACAGTCATAATTAACTCTCATTCTTCTGCTCATTTTCAATTCTGGTTTCCTGACTCTCCAGAATTTCTTTCTTTCTTTCTCTTTCTTTCTGTCCCTCTGTTCCTCTCTCCTTTTTCTTTTTTCTTTCTGTTTTAAACCAGAGGCTTAAGGATAAAACATAAAATTCAGGTCTAGAAACTCAGTTTAATTAACGATGACACGCCATCATTCAAAGTAATGTTGTACTTCAAGTGTGAGCAACATACTGAGTGTGAATAGGAAAGGTGGGAAGATCACATAACTAGATGGATAACTGGCTTTTTAAAATATATAAGATATCAATATTCAATGGACATCACTTCAATCGCTAAGCTTTCCTCCCTCAAAGAAAAAAAAAACTGCCTATTTGAAAAACAATGGCATAGATAGAGATGAAAAGCATTGGTCTGCTATAACCAAATTGGCTTATAGCAATGTCTGATCTCAATTCTTGGATTCTGCATTATTCCATATGATGGGTGAAACATAATCATGAGGATACACTGTTGTCCTGCTGCATGTTATTAAGATTTTAGTTGGTACTTCCATTACCAAAATGAGTATAAGTTGCAGCATCATTTTAAACAAAAGTGAATAGTACAGAATTCTAAAATTGTTTCCTGACAGTTGCCTTCTTTTTAAAGTAATTTCAAGCAATATATCTTTGGCCCATGCAAGGCTAGTACATCATTGGAATGATACTTACGTGAACCATTTCTATGATTAAGAATTACTTACTGTTTAATTAATTGGTTGTAATAGTAGCATGTACCTAGAATCCCCGGCATACTATCCAAGTTTCTTATTCCAGGAGTTGTTTTATTTTATTTTTTTAAATAATTATTTGGAAGGAAGGTGGATGGTATATCTTAACAGAAGATTGTTTTAAAGTCATAAAGTTTTTTAAATAAATTATTTTTATTGTATTATACACCTGGACCCTTTCATCAGGCATAAATCAGTTTGTTTTATCTTCTGGATGAATCATTTGGTTGCCAGAAACTCATATGATTTCTGCAAAATGGTGCATTTAAAGAAATATTGAGGACTGGAAATTATATAATTAAATAAAGATAAGACTCTGAATCTATATGCATCATATACAAATATGTTCTAAAAGTTTGAAAATCTATAAGGCTAGAAATATCACACATGTACATTCTAGAGATAATGTGTCTTAGACCCATACAATAAATTGTTAATCACTGTATTTCCAAGAAATAAGTTTTAAATGGATTCTTAGGTCTGGTCTGATTATTGAGAATCACAATCCTAATTTCACCAAAGAGCACTATAATTTAAGACATTGAGGTCCAATTCAGACCATGGTTGATTCCTCTAAGTCCATCAGTTATAAGTATTTCAGGTTATTTTACTCAGTGAAATGTAGCACACATCAACCTATCAAACCCCTTAAGTCTATAAAACTCTTAGAAGAAAACATAGGGAAAAATCTTTTTTTTTTTAATTTTTTCTTTCTTTTAACATTTTTTATTGATTTATAATCATTTTACAATGTTGTATCAAATTCCAGTGTAGAGCACAATTTTTCAATTATACTATGAACATATATATACTCATTGTCACTTTTTTCTCTGTGAGCTACCATAAGATCTTGTGTATATTTCCCTGTGCTATACAGTATAATCTTGTTTATCTATTCTACAATTTTGAAATCCCATCTATCCCTTCCCACCCTCCACCCCCTTGGCAACCACAAGTTTGTATTCTATGTCTATGAGTCTATTTCTGTTATGTATTTATGCTTTGTTTTTTTGTTTTTGTTTTTTAGATTCCACATATGGGAAAAATCTTAATGACCTTGGATTTGGCAGAAGATTCTTAGATATGGCACCAAGATCACAGGAGTAAAAGGAGGAATTGATAAGTGGACTTCGTTGAAATTAAAAACTATTGTGATTCAAAGGACATCATTAGAAAATGAAAAGACAACCTACAGAATGGAGAAAATATCCACATATCATATATGTCACAAAAGACATATATCCATATGATTTAAAGAACTCTTGCTGTGGTGATGCTTGCACATATATGTGACTATACTAAAAATCACTGAATTGCACTTTTCACGTGGGGGAATTGCACAATACACGAATCATACCTCAATTAAGCTGCTTTAAAAGTTAAAAAATAATATTCATATATTAACTGGCTAATGAAGTGAGACAGAGATTGATTAAACTATGGCAACACTGAGGGGGAAAAAAAAAGGCTAAGAATTCTGCTGTAAAAGACCATGGGAATTATTAATTAGGATAGCTCCAAGTCTAATTCTCCACACCTGGCTTTATTTACAAATTCAGATAACTTTTAAGAACTATTCCAAAATCAGTTTGGTCTTCACTGTATGTTTTTAATGTCTCAGTTTTAAGATTAAAACCTCAAAAATAGCTTTATGCAATCATAAGCATATTGCAACAAAGTATAAAACCAGATGTAATCTGAATGTCTGAAAATAGAGGAATAAGTAAATGGGACATCTATTCTACAGAAAGTGAACAGGTAATTTAAGAATTACTATTACTGTTATGACCCTTATGAAACAGAAATATTCTAATATTATGTCACAAGCAGAGAAAAAATACTGTATATTCACTGTTAATTTAACTAGGTAAAAGTTTAATAAGTGTAACAGCTACCATTAATTAAGTGCCAACTCTGTGTTTGAAGATGTACTACAAGCTTTAAAGACATTATAAAATTAATCTCTGTAAGATACGAAATGCCATAAATTTTAAGATGCACCATCAAATTAATAACAACTCTTATTAGAGCTGAGTGTAGAAAATTAAACAACACAACATGTTAAATTTATGCATCAATTATAAAATTAATTTTAACTTTACACATATAGCTTCCAGTCAAAACATCAAAAACATTCTCCAAAGTTACTTAGGTCAGCTTCTTTTTTCCCCTAAACCGCTCAATTAGAGTAAATCATACATTCATGCTATGGACTGAACTGTATCCCTCTCCAATTCATATGCTGAAGGCTTAACCCTCTCCCCATCCTAGCAATGTGAATGTATTCAGAATTAAGGTTTTTAGGAGGGAATTAAGGTTAAATGAGGTCTATAAGAGAGGGAGCCCTAATCTGACAGGTTTAGTGGATTTATAAGAGGTAGAACAAGATTTTTCAGTGCACATGCACCAAGGGAAGGTTGCTTGAGGATACAAGAAGAGGGCTCTCTGCAAGCTAGGAAGAGAATTTTTACCAGAAACCAAATTAGCTGGGTACCTTGATCTTCGTCTTCCCAGCCTCCAGAACTGTGAGAAATAAAATTCTATTGTTTAAGGCATGTAGTCTGTTTTGTTATGGCAGCCCAGGCAGACTAATATAATTTGTAATGCAGGTTTTTTTTTTCTTTTCTTTTTTGGGAGGGACACGGACCTCAAAGTCTTCATTCAATTTTAGGACCCCTGACATCCTGTTGATTATTTTTATTAAATCTTCATAAATTAAAGTTTACTCTTTGTGATGTTTGTTCTATGGATTTAATCAAATGCACAAACTCACTACCTCAATGTCATACATAATAGTTCCTTCATCTTAAAAAGTACCCTGTCCATCTTCTTCCTTAACAACAACCCTCTCTAGCCCAACCTGAACATCTGGCAACCAAAAATCTCTTCTGTTTGCCTTTCCCAGAATGTTACATGAGTGTAATCATAACAACATATCACCCTTTGGGCTTGGTTTCTTTCCTTTAGTAAAATACATTTCAGACTCACCCAGGTAGTTATACAAATCAATGGTTCAGTCCTTTTTATTGCTCAATAGTATTTTATTGTAAGGATACAGCAGCTTGTTTTGCCATTCACCTATTGAAGAATATTTTGGTTGTTTCCAGATTTAAGGGGTTATAAGTAAAGTTGCTATAAAAATTGGCAAACAGGATTTTGTGTGAACATAAGTTTCATACAACAACTTACGGAAAAGGAATTGTACATAAACCTGGCACTCTAGTTGGCAAATTTGTTTTTCATGGGGGCATGAATCAACAATTGTATGCTGTATTACATGTGTACTGGGGTTTGACACAAAAGTTAACAAATGGTGAATGGTGGAACACAGTTTCTCACTGTTGGAAAGGGAAGTTATAATTATGAAAGGAGGGAGGTAGAATGAATCCTTATGTTACTGGATTAAAACTGGAGACAGTATAAACTCTTGTTTAGGATTGATAGATTATAGATAAATAGAAATATGATAGGTAGCTGATAGAAGGGTAGATAGACAGACAGACAGACAGACAGCAGTATGTATATATATTTGGGATAGTGTGTATACCTATATATTTTAGCTCTGAGAAAGTCCACTAAAAGGATCCTGCTAGGACCTAGAGTGATACCCCATACGCTGCAAGTACACCTAACACCTCGGTTTCTAAGTGCTATTCTCCAATAAAAAGAACAAACATCTTTGGAGAAAAGGCTGATTCTAGTTTGGGACAGGAAAAATACCTAATTAACTTTGAATATCCTTTAGTGCCAAAAACCAAGAAAACACTAAAAAACAAAAGAATGGGGACATACCAATAAGACAGAAGCAAACCAAAAAGAGTTCTCTATGGCCAAAGCTGAAAAACTTTAGCAAAGAATAAACAAATAAACACATTTGGACTGAACCTAAATATCAAGTAAATATACACTATATTAACCAAATGATTAAGGTTTAAATCACCAGTGATATTAATTTGATATCATGATATAGAGATATGATGAGGAATAACAACTCATGTTTGTAGTATTCTTCCCCCAAATGGATAACTCCCATCTATCTTGAAAAAATAATAATAATTAAACTCAAATTGAGGGATAGCAGACAAAATATCTGGCAATTAATTCTCAAAACTGTCAAGGTCATGACAATTAAGGAAAGTGTGAGAAATGCTGCAGGAGCATGATGAGCAATTACAATGTGTTATCCTATTTCGGATTCAGGAAGATAAAAACAAAAAGTATAAAAACTAGTTAAATACAAATCAAGTCTAGGGTTTAGATAATAATAGCATACAAATGTTGACTGCTTAATTTTGACAAATGTATCATGGTAATGCAATATGTTAACATTAAGAGAAACTGGGTGTGAAGTATAAAGAAACTCTGCATTATCTTTGCAACTTTCTCCTAATTCTAAAATTAATTGTTAAATGCTATTAAAATGCATTTTGATTCCTGGCAATTAAAAATGTGCTGAAATATATTTTAGAATCTCAAAAAAAAAAAAAGAATGTTACTCTCACTTGAGAAAACTGAGGCTCATTTGAGAAATTTGTATGAGGTCAAGTAGCTAACAAATAGAGTCAGATTTTAATGATAATTCTTTCATTCTTGGAACAAAAATTTATTACAATGAAAAATGGTTCCTTTCAAAAATTAAAAAAAAAAAGAAAGAAAGAGGCAAAAAAAGGTTTGGTCTAGGTTTGTGGGTTGTATGTGATTTTTCTGTATTATTTTAAACATTATTTCATTTATTGGTGTTTCAATTTTCAAGAAAAAGGAAGAAAAGCTATCATGCTTTAATTTTGATGTTTGAGATTTATTATCAGAATCAGTCAATGGTTTCCTTTTCATATGCATTTCTTCAATTATTTCTCTTATTTGATAGGATTCACTTTGAATTTATATTTGGGAAGTTTTTTGATATAAATTTTCTTTTATTGAATAGAAAAATTATATCTTGTATTAGTTTGGGAAATTCCTCTTTTAAAAATTTGTCAATTACCTTTATTTTAATGAATTTATTGGGAAAAGATTTATTCTTATCTCCTTAGTATCTTTGAAAGTTCTCTGACATCTATACTCCCTTTTCACTTTTCATTCTTGATTTTGGTGATTTGTTTTGCTTAATTTTCTTGCACAGTTTTGTTAGGGAATAACCATATTAATTAATCTCAAAAATGAAATTTTGACTTATTAGTATATTTTCTATTTCACTGATTTTCATTCTTATTTTTATTATTTTTCTATATCCTTTTAATTAGCCATTTTTATTGTAGCTTCATAAGGTGAAAGCTTAGATGATTGGTTTTAGAACCATCTTTTCTACTATAAGGATTTATATCTTTAAAACAATTATCTCAAAGCACTGCATTTACTTCTTTCTCAAAATTTTTGACATGGTAAATTTTCATTATCAGTCAAGTTGAAATATTTTCAAATTTGTCTTACTATTCTTTCACTGATACACAAATTGTTTCAGTATGTTGCTTACTGTTCAAATATTGAGATTTTCTAGATATCTTTTTTTTTTTATCTTTATTACTGTGGTTGTCTGAGAATATATTCTGTGATTTCAATTATTTGAAATTGTTGATACTTGCTTTAGGAATCAGTATACGGTCTATTTTGGTTTCAATAATGACTGTTTTAAAAAAAAAGAATGCTGAGCAGATACTGAAAGTGTTTTTATAAACATTAATTAGAATAAGTTAAAAATAGTGTTTTTCTACCTTCCATAACTTTACTAATATTTTCCCTACCTTTCTTACCAATTACTGAAAGTCAGAAGATTATGAAAAATCTCTTAACACTCATTCATTTGGCCATTTCTCCCTTTTTTCTATTAATTTTTGTTTCATACTTTGAAGCTATGTTATTAGGTGTTGTCATAATTAGGATTGTTACATCTTTTAATGAAGTCCCTCCTTTATCATTATAAAGTTCCCTTTGTTACCTTCTTTAATAATCTTTTTTATTGAAGCCTACTTTGTCTGGTATCAACAAGGTCACTCCAGGTTTCTTTTGATTAGTTATTTTAATGTTGCATTATTTTTTTCTCCTGAACATGACACAGCATAGGGCTTTACTTTTTATAGTGACTGAAATTTCTGCCTTCTTATTTGTGTTTTGAATCCATTTACTTTTAATGTAATTATTGACATGTTCATAATTATGTCTTCTATCTTATCATTTGGTTTTATTTTTACTTTGTTTCTCTGTCCCTCTTTCCTTCATTTGGGTGAATCAAATTAAATATATACATACATATCCTTTCTAGTTTATCTCCACTATTGGCATTTTGGTAAAACTCTGTTAAGCATTAGTGGCTGTACTAAAAATTGCAGTATGTATGCACTTTTCACATACCACACTCTCCCTTCAGATATTTCACTACTTTATGAACCATGTTAAGACTTTCACAAATTATA
This sequence comes from Camelus ferus, assembly GCF_009834535.1. NCBI lineage: Eukaryota > Metazoa > Chordata > Mammalia > Artiodactyla > Camelidae > Camelus > Camelus ferus. Next base: position 41,247,841 of record NC_045704.1, read on the forward strand.
ATTTTACTTCTCTTTCTTTTGCCATTTTATGCAGTTTGCCATGTATTTTATTTCTACTTATGTTATAAATTAGCCTTGTAAGATATTGGTATCACTTTTTCTTTAAATACTCATTTTAAAGAAATTAACACTCATTTAAAATAAGTTTAAACATATACCAAAAAAAAAATGTCTATCTTTAATTACATTTTTCTCCTTTCTGAATGCTCTTCATTTCTTCCTGAAGACTGGGCTTGCTTCTAATATCATATCCTTGAAGAATAAAGGAGCTCTTTAATTACTTCTTGTAATGTAAGACAAATTCTCTCAGCTTTTGTGATTCTGAAAATGTCTTTCACCTTCAGCTGTGAAGTATATTTTCATTTTCTACAGGATTTTAGGTTATGAGGTTATTTTTATTTACTTTCAGTATTATAAAGATGTTTTTCCATTGTCTTCTGACCTATATTTTTTCCTCTAATGAGAAGCTAGCTGCCATTCTTACCATTTTTTTCCCAGATTGAAATGTGTTATTTTTCTCCCTGTGGCTGATTTTAAGACTTTTTGTTAAACTTTGGTTTTCAGCAATTTATTAATGATGCAACTGGACTGCTTTATCTTTATGTTGATCTTGTATGATGATGATGAGCTTTTTTTTCCCCCTGTGCATTGATAGTTTTCATCAGGTTGCAAAAACTTGGGCTATTATCTATTTAGATATGTTTTCTGTTCCCTCTTCTCTATTTCAGGAGCTTTACTTTTCACATTTGCTAAACAGTTTAACATTATTCTATAAATCTTGAAAGGTTTTTCTTTTTGTGTTTGATATTGGATATTTTCTGTCACTTCATCTTGAAGTTGACAGATATGCACAGACTTTAAGGTGGTCCTGTGAGCCCCTTCTCCTTATATTCACCCCTTTGTATAATCCCCTTCTCTTGCTGTATGGGTGGGACCTGTGATTTGCTTTTAACTAATCTGTCTGATTACATAAGACTTTAATATCCATTGTGCCAGAGTCTATCTCTCCCTTTCTCTCCTATCCCTCCCCATTTCTGATCACTGGTTTTGAAGAAAAAAGCTGCCATGAATTCTACAGGTACCAAGAAATGAATCATGCGAACAACCCGAGGAAGTGTGAAAGCAGATCTTTTCCACAGTAAGCCTCTGACATCTTTATTGCAGCTTTGTGAGACCCTAAGCAGAGCACTCATCTAAGCTGTGCTCACATTTCTGACTCACAGAAACTGTGAGATAATAAATGTGTGTTGGTTTAGGCAGCTAACTTTGTGATAGGTCTTACATAGCAACAGAAAACTAATACACTGTTCCTTTCTCTGTTGTGTCTAATATGATGCTAAAGTATCTCAAATGAGTTTTTCATTTCTAGTATCTTATTTTTAAGATTCTCCTTCATGTCCCCATCTCCAATTTTCCCATCTGTTTATGCATGTGGTCCATCATTTCTATTGGATCATTTAATTTACCTTGCCATTGTTACTCTGAAATTTCAGTGTGATAATTCTGTTATCTGGCTATCTCGATGTCTACTCTCTTGATTTGAATCACAATTCCTTGTTTTGTTTATTTTTTTTAACATACTTTTTTTTTTTTTTTTTTTTTACTGTAGATCAGACAGAATTTGTTAAAAAAAAATACACTGGGACACTTAGGAATTAACTTCAGGAGAAGTGTATGATCCATTAAAATCTTTTTCTTTTCAGGCTATTATTGTGGAAACTAATTCAATTTGATCTGTATTTGAGATACATGTAGAGTTTCTGGTGGTTTTAGTTAGATTCACTTCACTACCAGCTTCAAATATTTTGAAAGTTGGATCAGTACTTCTCCTTTAGCAGGGCATGGGATTTACAGTGGGAAGACTGTACATCCCTTGATGCCCTGCTATGTAGGCACCAGGTTTCTGAAACAGGAAATCTCTTTCTTTGACAACCCATTTATTATCTTTTGGAATGCTGGAGAGTTCTGTGTTATTTCATCCTGACACTCTCTTTCTGTACCTGACAATCTCATTCTTATGTATTGCCCAGACTCTGAAGGGATCCTGCAGTGTCCTTAGCAAAGAGTTGGTGTTTCTCAGAAGGATTTCCTCGAGTTCTCTCACTGTTTCTCTAACATTCAGGTGGCTTGCAGCCTTCCCTCATAATGAAGGCTCTTCATACCTCAGAAGGCATCTCTTTCAGTTCTCTTTTTCTCTCTCAGACTTTGTATGCTACCATAGTGCATTCAGTGAAAGGACATGGGGAAAAACCGGTAGCTCTTTTACAGGCTTGCTCTTCAGCTGGGGTTCCAGAGGATTCTAATTTGTTAAGCCATAACATGTAGAGCCATTGAAAGTTTCATAAGAGTTTGGCATTTTTCTCCCAACTATTCCATATGGCTGAGTCCTCTTTCTTCCAGCACTCCACCGGGTGAGAACAGCTATAGATCCCCTCTTTTCTAGGAAGTGTCATCATTTTATGTTTAGATGCTCAGCTTCTAAGTGTTTTTTAACTAGGATTTTGTAGCTTGTTTATCATACTTGCTCCAGCGATTACAGTGTATATAATGGGCTTCTTTGATTATTCACATCTTAATTAGAACTACTAACGCAGTGCAGGGATTTGAATCTCCATATATGTTTCCAACATTTTCTCTTCGTAGTACCCTGAATTGCTCTCCTTATTTCCTAAATTCGAACCACCAAAAACCAAAACGGTGATGGAGTGGAGCTTGTCCCTATGTATTCCATTTGAAAAATTGTTGATGTACTATTGTTTTCTTTCCAGCAAACTGAATGGCCATTAACTTAGATGTTTCATTTAGGAGCATGGAGCCTCTTTGAAAATTCTCTTTCATTTCATTTTGCTATTCAAAAAATAGAATTTGGTGTATACAAAGAGCAAAAGGAAAAATAAAGCAAGAAAAGAAGAAAACCATGCTTGAGATCATGATAAACCAAAGTGAAGAAAACTTATTTCACTCTAGAAACCAGCAACATTTAATGAGAGTGAAGCAAACAGCAGGGTGTTAGATAAATGAAAGCAGACAGAAAAAAAAAAAAAAAAAAACAACTTGATCAAAGAATAAAATATAGGACTGTGATCAAAGAAAATAACCTTATAAAGAAAACAATGCTTTATTTTCCATAGAGACACTTAGAAGGCAGAGAATACATTAAAAAATTTAGTCAAGTTGTATCACCAGATATGTTTTATGAATTTGCATCTCACAATAAATATTCCTTTTTATTCCCTAAATTGAAAATGGAGTGGCCACTAGATAACTGTTTTTACTTTTTATGTAAGGAAGGATCCCAAAGGAAAAAAAAATGTTTGTTTCTACTTATAAATAATACAGCTAAAAGTTAATTTGAAGAGACAAAAGAAAAGTCAAAGTAGTAATTGTGATGAAGACTCTAGATTATTGGAAAAAGTAGTCTTAATGATTTCGAAACTCTTGGTTAACCCCCACACCCAAATTACCCAATTTGAGAAATGTACTGAAAATCATCATTTCTCCTGAGAGGGTTTTATAGACCTGGACAATGGACTTCATTGAAAAAGTCTTATGCATGTCATGGCAATTTGCAAAGAAGGGTAGGGTTTTAGGTATCATTGTACATGTTTATGTGTGCCATATTCTATACTCAGATTAACTTTGGTAACTACCATACCTATCTGTATTCTATTTCTTCTAAAGTGCTTTATATTCATTTAACATTGATAATGATCTTTTTTTAAGGAGCTAAAAACATTAGTATATAATCTCACTTATCCTTTAAAACTACTCATTATATAGCAAAATAACGTATCCTGGAAAATGAAAAAGATAGCTGGAGGTATTTCCTTATTTTATGGTATTCTCTGCATTTGGATGGTTCATAGTGCATCTTTCTACCTAATCTCTGAACTTTCTCATTGTACAAAAACAAGAGTTAGAGTGCAAATAAAACTTAGGAATGAATGGTCTTATTTATGCATGCCTGATTTTCTTGTTTGGGCCCAGAATTTAATCCTGCATTGTCACAGTCCCATGCTTATCACATGTTTTTGTTTACATTTGTATCAATAACACTAGATACATAGCCTGCACCTAGGAGAAAGAAATCTTTCTGAAATAAATAAGTGAAGGCTTATTTTAATGAAATATATTTCAATACCAAGTATGTATAGAGTTATATGCTAATTTTCTCATATATATAAATACTTTAGAATTAATATATAAAACTACTTAATAACTGCATATATATAATAATAAATATAATTATCAATCACTCTTGTTATATGTCAAACACTATTCCTTGCTTTTTACTTACATTAATTAATTAACTTTAATAACAGCCTCTAGGTTTAGGTACCTCTACTACATTCATTTTTTTTTCCTTTAAGAGACCTGAGACAGAGGGGCTAAATAAATTGCCCAAGGTCATACAGCTGCCAGTGAGAGCACTGGGATTCAGAGAGGGATCATTGTATACAAGTCTAGTCTATGAAGCCTATTCAAGTTGGCCAGTTCTCCAACCACTGATTCATAAATGAGATGTCTGTATGTAAAAACACAATATTATCCTTGTTATTAAATTATTAGACAGTGCCCTATTCATTTTAACATACAGATACAACTATTTTCAGAAGTAAGCATGAGATATATACACACATTATAAGAACTTAGAATTTAAGCCAGAAGTCTAAAAGCGGGTGGTAGGGGGAATAAAAGAATTGTGATCACTTTCTTAAGAACATGCCAGAATTGCACTGTGATGAATTAAGTTTCTAAGTTATTTTGTGAGCATGAGTGAGAGCCTTTGGAAATGGGTGAGGAATTTCCTTGTTCATCTTGCTCAGGATCTAGTACAAAGTACTGAGTTACTATGTAAGTGGGAGTAGGGAAACGAGAGAAAGGGAGAGAGAGAATGAGCGCGCTCAAATGAAGGATGACAGAACAAAGGGAAGGAGGTCTACAGAAAGGGATTGTGCTTTTCCAAACTGGAGTTAAGATGTTGGTGGGCAGGAGCTGATATCTATAGTTCTTGGCAATCCTGTTATGCTACATAAAACACAATGGAAAAATCCATCCGGAGACATTATTTCCTAAAGAGAACACTTATAATCTGTTTATTCTTTTACAGTTGTCCAAATGATCTGCTCTATGATAACTGATACAGCACTGTTACTCTCATCATTTAGATTTTAAAAAGTGAGGCTTTGTACAGTTAAATGAATTACCAGAGCTTAGTTTTGCAGCCTGGTCTTCTGGTCCTGAAACATATCACCCTTACTCCCTGTATGTTAAATCTCACTCTATCCTGTGACTTAATAATAAATAATTAAATATTGGTTCTTAAAAGTCTTACTTTTCACCAAACTTGGGTCTGATATTTTAAAAAGTTTTATTTTCAATAAAACTTAAAATCTCTAACCTTTTCTATACTCACTGGACATATATGAGTTTCATGAACCAATACAGTTAATCTCTCTATGAAAATCCCTTATGATGTGTTGTCAGAATTTCTTCCCACTTATAGTATCAGTTCAAACAGCTTTTCAGAGATAACTGTAATTCTGAGGAAAGTTTGAGTCCTTTATGGCTAATCCTTCACGTGGCCCCACCATTCACTTTATTTTTAGTATCATTCAGTTCAAACTGATTGTCTCACTCTGATATCTACAGTGGCTTCCAGCTGCCTCTGGTCTCCCAAAGGAACCCTGAGGAGAAACTGGAAATGAGTACAGGGTTTAAACGAGTTTTTTCAGAGTCTTACTAAATATGAAACTCGCACATTACATTTTTGGGAACTTCCTGACTTCAATCTACTGATAAGCATTGACATTTAGAGGTAGTAAAACAACCATTGTAGGTCCTCTCTATTTTTGGTAGAGCTGTTCAATCTCAGGGGTTCATGCAATAAATGATTTTATACGCGGTTTCCATTTTCAGGGAAAGGCAGTTTAAACTGGAAATTGAACATCTGCTGCATCAGCTACTCTTTCATTGTGCATTCATGCATGCATTCATGCATGCATTCACTCAATGACTAATTCATATATCTCATTCATTCAACAAACATAAGTTTAACTCATCACAAACTAGATACTAGATCCTGGAAATGTATGATGTAAAAAGTAGCCTCTAATTTCTAAGATTCATGATCTTGTGGAGAAATCTCTGTTGATCAAATCTAGTGCTTTATTCTTCAGTAAGTCATCCCATCTCCACTTTATTTTTATCCCCTAAGCTCTGGGACTTCTTCATCCCTCTTCACGCCAAAGTCTTAAATATTCTAAAGTATTTTCTCAAGGGTTTATTGGCAAATATTTAAGGTTCTATACCAGGAACTGCATGGTAATGTTTTTAGTTATAGCTATTATAAATTGAATTACATTATAATTCTTAACCAGCTATTTGAGAGTATATAAGAATATAGTTGATTTTATGCCAATTTTGCTCCCAACTCTGTCACTGGACTTACTGATTATTTTCCGTTTTTGTTTTGCAGCTGCTTTTGTTGGGTTTCCCAGGTAAAATATCATATAATTGGCAAAAGGTGAAAACATACTCAGCTTTCAATAAATACCAATTATTTTGTATTGTTTTTGATATTATTGAAGATCATTTCTACAATGCAGTTCAAAATAGTGATGGTATTATCCACTCTCAAACTTATTCTTAGAATTAATGAGAATGTTTCTAATTAATGTTTCACCATTATTAATACTTGTTTTTTACACCTTTTTCTTTATTGTATATATATATTTATTGAAGTATAGTCAGTTTACAGTGTTGCATCATACATCTTTTCCTAATATCCATTTTTATTATATCAAGGAAAAAATTCTATAATCATTAGTCTATTAACAGCTTCTCATAGGTATAAGTTTCAAATTTTAAAAATATTTTTAGTATCTATTCATATGCTTCATTTTTATTGACCTAAGCTTTTGATGGATTACAATAATTTGTTTTCTAATATTAAATTACCATTGGATTCACCATCTAGATTTTATTTGTTCATTTTATAAGTCAGCTACAGGCTCAACTGGACAGTGAGGGAGAGTTTAATAAATGGACTACTTACAAATTGTGGTCAGGTTAAGGAGACCAACAAGTAAGTTGTGTAGTGTCCTGAGACTGGCAATAGTGGGTGAAACAGTAAAACCATGCCTAGGCTTGAATGGGTGAGAGGAAAGGAAAGATGGTAGCTACAAGGAGAAGATTGCTTGGCAAGAGAGATGGCCTATGATAGAGAGATGTAGCCAATCAACAGTGACACTGCATGAAGGGAGTCAGTGGAATAAATCCCTCTGCCTCAATTTCCTGCCACACACGTTCTTTCCCCAATGCAATCTGAAGCCAGAGTGCTGGGAAGTCCATTCATGTCTTCTGTGATGGTCTGCTTTCCAAGGCACAGAGCTCATTGGGGGAAGAACTAGGATGAGCAAGAAGACAGAACCTTGATTTCTATTCTTAAAGAGAGTTTCTAATAATCCAGTATGGTCCAGTCCCTGTGCTATATATGGTCATTCTCATTATATGTACTCAAACCAATGAAATAAAAATTTTATTAAGAACTATAAAGGAATAATGAGGATCCTGTGTTAAAAAGATAGAGATGGTGACTGGACCTAATAAAGGTATCAGTGTGGCTAGAGCTTGGTGAGAAAGAGTATACTGACTTTAGCGAGAAATAACAAATATTCGGGGGCTTGTAGGTCATTGAAAGATGTTTTTGGGATTCATCCATATTGTCATATGTATCAATACATTACTCTTTTTTCACTGCTGCTTAGTAGTGCTCCACGGTACAAATGTACAACAGCTTGTTTATAAAATCACTTGTGGATGGATATTTTCCCCAATTTTTTGGTTATTATGAATTAAAATTCTATTAAAACTCATCTATAAATATATTTTCACTTTTCTTCATTTATATATTTTTATAAAGATTCTGTTCAATATTTTTCTTTTTAAAAAACTGAGTTTTTATTATTGAGTTCAAAGTACTTTTTATATATTCTAAATATATTCTTTTATCAGAGGTACCTGACAATAATTGTCTACCAATTAATTGGCTTTTTTTCCCCATTTCTTAACAGGTACCTTTTGAAGAGCAGAAGGTTCTAACTTTTGATGAAGTTCAATTTGCTAATTTTGTTTTCCTTTTACGGTTAGCATTTGTGGGTGTCCTATGTTGTTTGCCTACTCCAAGCTTATAAAAATGTTTCATGTTTTCTTATTTAAGTTTAATGCTTTTATTTTTTATCATTTTTATTGAGTTATAGTCATTTTACAATGTTGTATCAAATTCCAGTGTAGAGCACAATTTTTCAATTATACAGGAACATACATATATTCATTGTCACATTTTTTTTTCGCTGTGAGCTACCACAAGATCTTGTATATATTTCCCTGTGCTATACAGTATAATCTTGTTTATCTATTCTGCATATGCTTATCAGTATCTACAAATTTTGAAATCCCAGTCTGTCCCTTCCCACCCAGCGCCCTCTTGGCAACCACAAGTTTGTATTCTATGTCTAAGAGTCTGTTTCTATTTTGTATTTATCACTAATTATCAGGGAAATGCAAACCAAAACTACAATGAGGTATCACCTCATACCAGTCAGAACAGCCATCATTCAAAAGTCCACAAATGACAAATGCTGGAGAGGCTGTGGAGAAAAGGGAACCCTACACTGTTGGTGGGAATGCAGTTTGGTGCAGCCACTGTGGAAAACAGTATGGAGATTCCTCAAAAGACTAGGAATAGACTTACCATACGACCCAGGAATTCAGAAGGAACCCTACTTCAAAAAGACACCTGCACCCCAATGTTCACAGTAACACTATTTACAATAGCCAAGACATGGAGACAGCCTAAATGTCCATCAACAGATGACTGGATAAAGAAGAAGTGGTATATTTATACAATGGAATACTATTCAGCCACAAAAAATGACAACATAACACCATTTGCAGCAACATGGATGTTCCTGGAGAATGTCATTCTAAGTGAAGTAAGCCAGAAAGAAAGAAAAATACCATATGAGATCGCTCATATGTGGAATCTAAAAAAAAAAAAAAAAAAAAAAAAAAACATTAAAAAAATGAACATAATGCTTTTATTTTTATGTTTAGGTCATCATCCATTTTAATTAATTGTCTGTGTGTGATGTTATATAGGAGTCCCCAAGTCTACCTACATACCCATTGATTTGCTAGAAGGATTAAAAAAACTCCAAAAAAGCTGTTATACTCACCATTACTACTATAACTAAAGGATTCAGATTAAAGTAAGCAGAGGAAAATTTATATAGTGCAGAGTCAAGAAAAGACCAGGCAGGAAACTCCAGCTGTCCTCTCCCACTGGAGTCACAGGAACAGCATTTAATTCTCCCAGCCATGATGTGTTTTAACATGTAGGAAGTACTGCCAACCAAGAGCTTATCCAAGCCTTGATGTACAGGGAGTCTGTTGGGGGTCAGTCCTACAGGTATGGAGCATCTGCATGACTGACTTCAGTTATTCGGTCTCTATCCCCTCCAGAGGCTGAACTGATGCACCACAGCCCACATTGCTTCCCATAAATCACAGTGTTAGCATAAACTATCTGCATGGCCCAAGGCCTCAGGTATATAAAGATCCTCTTATAAAGCAGAATATTCCAAGGACTTAGACATTATCTCCTAGGATCTGATTAAGGGCCAGTCCTTTCTTTGCAATGTGCAGGGTTGGAACATTCTAACGCTGCTGAGTTAACCCTTTCCTGCACAGAAGTGAAGTAGGGGTAAAGGTTCATTTGGTTTTCTATAGGGTAGCCATTTTTTTCAACACTATTTACTAAAATAACCATCTTTTTTTTCCCACATTGAATTATATTAGCTCTTTCATCAAAAATTAATTGACTATATATACATTGGTCTATTTTAGACTCTCTTTATATGCCTATTTTTACACTGATAACTCATCACTTTATATTCTGAATCCTGATACTAAGTCTTACAAATTAGTATAAACCATCCAAATCTTTCCTTCCTTTTTAGGAATATATTGATTGTTTTAGGTTTTTAAATTTTTCATATTAATTTTAGAATCAGCTTAGCAATTTCTACAAGATACATGTTGAAATTCTGATTGAAATTATTTTGAATCTATACATCACTTTGTGCAGAATTATCACTTTAAAAATATTAAAAGTCCCATCCATTAACATAGTATGTGTCTTCATTTACTTTATATTCTTAATTTTTTCCAACTATGTTTTGTATTTTTTCATGGAGAGGTCTTATATATTCTTGGTTAAATTTATTCATAACTTTTCCTCATGTTTTCAAGTTAACTACAGATAATTATCACCAACAAATTGATGAGAACTAAGTAAGTGAGAAGAGTAAATATTACTCTGTCATTGACTAGATTAAGAAAATTACAATGAACTTCTATTTAGCAATTAAATTGTCCAGTAAAATATGGTTTACAACAATGTTTGTAAGGACATGGGATTAAGAGTAACCTATTACTGAGAAATTGGCTACATCCCTTCCTATTAAAGGGTTACCTTGTTTTATTGAACTTCACTTTATTGTACTTTGCAAATATTGCGTTTTTTACAAATTGAAGGTTTGTGGCAATCCTATGTCAAGCAAGTCTATTGGTGCCATTTTTCCAACAGCATTTGTTCATTTTTTGTCTGTGTGTCAAATTTTGGTAATTCTCACAATATTTCAAAATATTTAACTATTATTACATTTGTCATGTTGCTCTGTGATCAGTGATCTTTGATATTACTATTGTAATTATTTTGGGCCACCATGACTGAGGCATCAGATAGACAGGGTCTAATACTAGAAAATCTCAAGTGCAGGAAATAGTATAAAACATTTAATGATTCTATTACCTAACAGTCATTACTGAGGATAGTATGGGTGGAACTGCAGGAATCATCTCTCTTTTTGTTGATGGCCACAAGAGGCTCTTTTGACTTATCTGCTTTCTAACCCTATCAGCTCCTAGGGACAAACAAAGTATTTATGCTTATTCTATTTTCATCATCTTATTAAATTTTTCTTTTATTTTCTCAGATAGGGTCAGAGGGGAATAAGACTAAAGTGATGGAAGGCAGAGGAAAAGTCTTATCTCTCATTTAAATACACATTCTGAAGAGATATATATTCTCTAAATGTCTTTTGTAAATTACCAAATTAGCTGAGCATTTTCACATTCTTTGCATCTCTCAGAATTTTAAGAACCTAGTTGATGATATCAGTGGGAGGCTAATACAAATATACTTTTTGAAGAGATGGGGACATGACTTAATGCTAATAAACTTTTTTTCATGGAACACTGAAGGAAAAACAGAGAAATGCTTAGCTTTTTAATAGCACCAAATTGCACATTTTATAAGCTCCCCCTGTGATTATGATTTATAGTGATTTAAGGGGACCAATATAGCAAATCCTGTACTGAAAGGAACAGATGAGAAAGAGAGAGAGAGAGAAAGAGCAAGAGCAAGAGCGCATGCATGAGCACGCTTTGTGGGTATCGGTAAAAGCCTTACTCTGATTTTGTTTATTCTATCAGTAAGCAATGTGGGACCAGACACCATGGAACAAGACTGCAAAGGCCTTTCCAGTTTGTACATTCCCTATGCTGTTGGTTTGGGGGGATTTTCTTGTTTGTTTTTTTTGCGGTTTTTGTTTTGTTTTGTTTTGGATTGGATTTTGGGTGTTTTTTTGGTACTTAACTCCCCAAATGATGGGCTCCCATAGCAATGAACAAAAAAGCAATTCAGATGGAAAGAACTCCTTCCCTTGCCTCCAGAGACAGTAAAGAAGGGATTTCTGGGAAATTTTAGTTCTATAGTGAAGCTGGGCTCTGGGGGAAGAAACCCACTGGAGAGAGTAGGTGGTGGCAACTTTTGAGAGGAGGAAGAAGGTATGATGTGTCCTGAATGCCTGAGGCAAGAGAAGAAAAGAGAAGCAGAAATGGGGAGATTTCCTTTCTTTCATAGAGGCAGTTTGGGATTCTTGAGCAAACATTGTTCCCCCTGTACTGATGGATGCAAACAAGTGCAATTTAATGGCACTGTCCCACTGAACCAAGTAACTAAATAAAGAGAAAATTTTACAGACTATTGAGCCAAGACTGTATTTCTGAGTCAAGCACAGAAAATAAAGGAACCTCACACATCCCATGGTGTGCTAGTATTCCCAGAGAGTGAGAAACACTCATATTTCTACACTTTCTATAAACTTCCTCCTGTTTCTAAATAGCACTGCTTGAATGAATTTGTTGATGAGTTTATCTTAGCCTAAAGTTAAATGCATATATAAACATCTATTAAATATTATTTATTTCCTACATACAGATTTCTTAATGAAATTTTGTGAACTTATGCATAATGGATAAACTACTATACTTAATTTTCCCTTATCAAATTGCATCTAATGAGAGTAAGCTCTATTTTCACTTGGTGCTTGGCACATATCAATGCATTTTCATATGCAATATGACATGATCGATCCATGTGTGTCTCAATCACTGGGAACATGACTCCTTATTCTATCATGGATGACTTTCAACCCCTTATGCCAAGGCGGCAACCTTGGGAGTTATCGGGAAAAGAGTTAAACACCATGTTACATGAAGGGCATTGTGATATTGTGATTTCTAAAAGATATATATTTGGTCTTCTTCCATGGTTCTTGGCTCACACCTCCTAAATCCTTGTAATTTCCTAAGCAGTGAGAGTGATAAAGGTTATCTTTTGTTAGGCTAGTTAGGTGACTTTGGGATACACCTAAAGATGGGGGTTGGTGGCCAGGAGAATCAACTCTGTGATTAGAGGGTTGAAACTTTCAGCTCCATCCCTCCAATTCCTATTCCCCACCTCCCACCGTTGAGAAGGGGAGAGGGGCTGGAGGTTGAGTTCAGTCACCAATGGTTTGTGATTTAATCAATTATACCTGTGTAATGGAGCCTCCATAAAAACCCAAAAGGATGGGGTTCAGAGAGCTTCAAGGCAGGTGAACAGGTGGGGATTTGGGGAGAGTGGTGTGCTCAGAGAGCACGGAAGCTCCATACCCTTTCCCCATACTTTGCCCTATGTATTTTTCCATCTAGATGTTCCTGAGTCATTATCTTTTCATAATAAACTGGATTCTAGTAATTAAAATGTTTCTCTGAGTTCTGCAAGCAGCTCTGGCAAATTAATTCAACTTGAGAACTGGGTATTAGAACCCTTGATCTATAGCTAGTTGGTCAGAAGCACAGGTGACAACCTGCACTTGAGTTTGGCATCTGAAGTGTATGTGTGTGTGTGGTGGGGGGGAGGCGTGGTGGGGGAGTGGTCAGTCTTGCAGGGCTGAACCCTTAACCTGTGGTATCTGACACTATCTCCAGGTAGAGTGTCAGAACTGAATTATAGGACACCAAGTTGGTATCAGAGAATTGCTTGCTTGGTGGGGAAATCCCCACCCCTACACACCCATTGGAACTGGGAATCAGAATTGTAGGCACTGATGATTAGAAATAAGTCTCTGCTCAAAGACATTTTGCTTTGGTGAGCCAGAAATAGAATCTCTGATCAGATGTTCCAAGTCCAAAACCAAAGCTCTTTGTATCAAATATTTTCAGGTCCAAGACTTGCTCATAGGTTTTACACCAGGAGACTGGCTGAGGAACAGACAGGTTTAGAAGGTTGTTGCTATAACTATAATTAATATAAATTAAATCCTTATTATGTGCAGGGATTGTAGTTTCGAACATCACATTTTTGTCACAACTGCCCTGTATGACTAGGGATTCTATCTTTCCAATTCACAGATAAGGTAACAAAAACACAGACACTCAAAGGAAGGAAGGAAGTCTTACCTTCATACCTACAGAGCAGTAGCGAATTATTTTCTGTTTAATAATTTAACAGCTGTCTGCCCTAGTGGGTCTCCTTTAAGGACATCCATATCCCCAAACCCCAGCCTCACCTTCAACTACAGAAGCATAAAAGAAGGAGCTTAAAATCTCAGCAAGGATGATATCAGTCTCTAAATTTTTCACCTGCTAATCATCATTTTATTCATTTCTCTGTCTCAGACTTATCTGCTGATGCTGGTTCTGTTTCTTTCTGACTTTATATGTCTGTCTATCTACCCACCTATCTATCTGTCTGTCTGTCTGTCTATAATCTCTAACTGCCTCCCAGTTACCTTTTTTAATTAAAAAAATTGGTAAGATTGTTCAATAAGAATGTTTTTTATACCTGCATTTGTCAAAGTGAATTCAGTGGAGCAGTGGTCACACAACATAATCACTGACAAAACAATACACTAATAAAATACATTTCAGTGATGTTATTTATCTTTAGCCCACATTTAGAGAATCACAATCAGCTTTAAGAGATTAATGCTTCTAAAAAGCCCAGAAAACTTCTTTATGGGGAAAAAAAATCTCTACATACGTATCTTTTCAATATCATTTATTTCTATCCTAAAGAATAATTTATTTATGTATTTTCTTCTCTGTTCATATATACAATACAATCTGTCAGTTTTTAGGAAATCCCAAGACAACAAAACCTTGGATTGATTGAGATGAAATCCCCTAAGGAGACATGAAAAAATGGATTTGCAAAGGTTTTATCTTTGGCTGCCCTGGTATTAGTTTACACACAGCTCATTTGAGGTCACATAATATGTACCATCTGCTCCTGCTTTTTCCTTGAAGTAAATGCTCTCATAGTCACTAACTCATTCCCCAGAGAGGTTGTATGCTCACCTCCATGTTCTCTTTTAAGGAATTAAGCCAATTATGGAGAAAGAAGAACAATCCAAAATGCTATCTGTACAAGACTGACAGTGTCTCCCAGGGGACTCTGTTGAAAAGGAATCTGGGAATATACCTGTGCCCAGTTTAAAGGGTTCCTTGCTTCCTGCAGGACGTATATCTGGATGTTAAAGAAATGGAAGTCCAGCCATGACAAATCTGAAATTCCTAAGGAGGGCCAATTAGAACTCCAGATGGGATTCTTTTCCTAGTAAAAGTCTTCAATACAAGTGATTTTCACTATAGACTGAATAGTGACAACTTAATTATCCAATACTCTGGAGAGAATTCAATAACATTAATGCAACTTGACACATAATTATCATTTTTCCAATAGAATTACCAAGTAGTTAAAGCTCAGTCCTTGCTCTAATAAGGTTTCTGAAATATTCTTGTCCCGCTATGATGCTGGGTTTACCATCTTTTGCTATCCTCACCCCTAAATATGTTTTCTCAAGAAAGAGGCAGTCACAGAATTTTTAAAAAGAGACTATATTCAGGCAATGAAACTCTCATATCTTTTTATTCCTGGACTTTTGCAGC
This sequence comes from Camelus ferus, assembly GCF_009834535.1. Taxonomy (NCBI): domain Eukaryota; kingdom Metazoa; phylum Chordata; class Mammalia; order Artiodactyla; family Camelidae; genus Camelus; species Camelus ferus. The sequence continues at coordinate 41,263,183 of NC_045704.1, forward strand.
GGACGTTACCCTAACTCCTAAAAAATAATAAAGGAGTGTACATGGATTTTTACTATCTGTATCTGTATCTATTATGTGTGAGCTAAACTCTTTCAGACATACTATGATATTTAATCATTTCTACAATTCTGTAAAGTGGTTATTTTATTCTCATTTACAGATGAGAAAACCAAGGCTTATATAAGTAAATTCCCTATGACTAGGAGGGTTGTGTTAATAGGTAGCATCGAAACTATTGCTTGTGTATTTCTGAGGCACTTGTTCTTAACCTTGTCTGCACTTTAGAATCATCTGATGAGTTCAATGAACATTGATACCCGGGTCCTACCACTAGATTGGAGTACAGCCCTGACATTTGGATTAAAAACAAAAACAAAAGCAAAAACAAAAACAAAAACAAAAACAAAAAACTTCTCAGGTGTTTTTGAAGTAACACTTGAGTAACACTGCTCTAAATCCCTTCTACAAAATTGCAAAGTAATTATGCTTATGCGTTTTCAATCTAGAAACCAAAAACAAGAAGTGAATGACAAAGTGAACAAAATTTAGACAATGAATTTGGTTTCAATTTGGAGCAAACTGAATAAATATATGATTTTGGAGAGACAGTGACTCTACTGGGGGAAAACGGCTTTTTGAAACGTGATAGGACTGGGTTTAAATCACCAAGACAAATCATTTACGCCAGAAATCTATCAATCGCGCTTGCTCCCATTCCTTCCCCACCCAACCATCCAATTCATCACTAATACTGTTAGCATTAACTTAACATCTATCTGACTATTCTTTAAGCAATCCCTCATGTGCATATGACAGCATCATACCCTCCAGGATGCAAATTCTTGTAGGAAAACAACAATGTAGGGCTAAAATTGATTTAAAAATCAAGTGATTCTGGTAGTCTAAGAGACAGCGTAATTCTGGAAATTTGAGGAGCTTTTCTAGAAGAAGTGGCAACTGAACAGAGAGTCAACTAAAAAATAAGTTAGCCAGGGAAGTGGCTAAAAGAAGGGAAGCGGAGAAGGAAAAGGACATTTTACTCAGTGGGATCAGCATGATCTACAGTTATGAAAATGAGAGTGCACTGCACACAGCACACTTGAGGATTTACAAGTAACTGAGCATACCTGAATGTGGGATACCTTATGAGCAGTGACAAAATATTTTAAACCAAAATCTATTTAATAGATGCATGGGACTCTTCCATTAGAAAGGACCCACTAAAGCATGTTTTTTAACCCTATTTCTGAAGTATAAAAATCCCTCACCTTCTGAGGTCCAGCAATGTGAGCTAGGGAATGCAGTAAGTGCACACTGAGCTGGAGCATGGAACTGAGTACTCATTTCCTCAAGTCACAAATCAAGCTCAGTATCGAAACATGCAACCTATAGCTAGGTCTGACTTCCCTTTGGAATGATCAGCGTTTACTTCCTGGAAAATTAATACTGGCGAGCAGAGGTACTGCCCTTCTCTGGGCTGGATAAAATTGCCTTGAACAGTTATCTCAATAAGTGTTTCTGTTTCCCATCTGTTGTCATATTAATGAATAAGTATGTACCATTCCATACTACAGGAAATGAAAGACATTTCCTTCAATTACACAGAAAAATAAATGTTCACTTAACAGGAGAGGCTTTTAGAGGTAGAAAGCAGAGATTAAGAAAAATGGCCAAGTTTGAACTCTATTTTTGATGCCACATTTTCTTTTTTCTTGAAGTATAATCGATTTACAATGTTGTGTCAATTTCTGGTGTACAGTATAATGTTTCAGTCATACATATGCATACGTATATTCATTGTCATATTCTTTTCCACTATAGGTTACTACAAGATATTGAATATAGTTCCCCATGCTATAGAGAAGAAACTTGTTTATCTATTTTATATATAGTAGTTAGTATCTACAAATCTTGAACTCCCAATTTATCCCTTCTCACCCTCTTCCCCCTCTGGTAACCATAGTTTATTTTCAATGTCTGTGAGTTTGTTTCTGTTTTGTGAATAAGTTCATTTGTGTCCTTTTTTTGGGGGGGGGGGTTTCCACATATGAGCGATATCATATGGCATTTTTCTTTCTCTTTCTGGCTTACTTCACTTAGAATGACAATCTCCAGGTCCATTCATGTTGCCGCAAATGGCATTATTTCATTCTTTTTTATAGTTAAGTAGTATTCCATTGTATAAATATCCCACAACTTTATCCAGTCATCTGTTGATGGACATTTAGGTTGTTTCCATGTCTTGGCTATTGTATTTAGTGCTGCTATGAACATTGGGGTGAATGAATCTTTTTGAATGAGAGTTTCCTTCAGATATATGCCCAGGAGTGGGATTGCTGGATCACACAGTAAGTCTATTTTTAGTTTTTAGAGGAATCTCCATACTGTTTTCCATAATGGCTGCACCAAACTACATTCCCACCAACAATGTAGGAGGGTTCCCTTTTCTCCACATCTCCAGCATTTATCTTTTGTGGTTTAATGATGGCCTTTCTGACTGGTGTGAGGTGATACCTCATTGTAGCTTTGATTTGCATTTCTCTGATAATTAGTTATATGAACATTTTTTCATGTGCTTATTGACCATTTGTATGTCTTCACTGGAGAGATGTTTGTTTAGGTCTTCTGCCCATTTTTTCAGTGGGGTGGTTTTTTTGTTTTGTTTTGTTATTGAGTTGTAGGAGCTGTTTGTATATTCTGGAAACTAAACTCCTGTCAGTCTGCTTTTGTTTCTGCTAGTTATGTGCCAAGTGATACATGCACTATATTTCTACACACTTAACACACTACAGATCCCAAATCAGGACGTTAAGGGTTTCCATCATGGCATCCTAATGACTGAGCACACACTGTAACCAATCTTCGTATATTTAAAAGAATGTGTGTTAGTTTATTGGCTGTTTAGAAAATACCTTTGCTATGTCTTACCTAAGTCTCTCTATAGTTTCTTAAATTGACTTCTTGGATTCTACACTCTTGTTTCCAAATACTCTGCCTATTTTTGTCAAGTCATCCTTCATGAGGTTTTAAGAAAGCTGTATCATTCTTCAGTGTTTTTTTTTTTTTTTTAGCTCTTAAATGATTATCACCCCAAGATACATTTTCCCAAACTAATGCCATTTTTCCCTATTTTATTGGATACCCCACAAGTTCTGTGGTTCCCATGCACTTTCATCAATATTTTAACATTGCTCATTAAGTGTGCTTTTTTCCCCACAACCTGGAATTCTCTTCACCCACATTTCCATCTTTCAAAGCCTACCCTACCAGGATTCTCAGATCTATCTAGTTCAAATTAAAATTTCCTGTTTCCTTCTTGATCTCTCATTGAAAGTTGTCACTTGCATGTCTGAATTGATACACTTAGAACATTCTGCTTCATATCTTGAATTTATCTTACTGGGTTGTGGGTTCCTGGAAAAAAAAAATCATCTCTCTCACCTTCTCCCAAATCACATGGACACATTGCCTTGCTCATTGTAAGAGGTCCAGTGTTTGATGATCCTTGTTCTTAGACATTTCCTGGGGAATTATTAGATTAAACAAGACCTAAATAAGGGTACCTTGATCATTTAAAATCTTCTATCCCCAGTTTATTAAGATGACTAGCTGGTTGTCCTTAGGGATGGGATTAGTGTATCACAGTCACAAGATTAATCAAGGAAAGACAGCTTAGAGGGAACCACTTGCATATTTTTCACTTTCATACCTATTTTTGTTTCCATTTCAACTTCTTTTCCTTCTTTTTTTTTTGCTATTTTAATATTCCATCTTTTTGTACATTTACATACTTTGTACAGTTTTTGGACAGTTTTACACAGTATCTCAACTGCACTCTATAAATGTTTTTGAAAGTGGAAAAAAAAAACACTCTAAAACGTCCAAGAATATAAAATATTTAAGTGTTTTACTTGTGTTTTAGGCTTAACCATGACTTATTATCATCATCATTATTATTCAATTGAAATTGTTATTTTCATAATAATTAATTGCAGGTTATTCTGAGTCCTGGGGCTACCATGATTCCTTTAGGAACTCTCTAGACATAGGTTATAGGAAATGACATCTAGGTTAACCTGAAGGATTTTTTCTATAAGAACAATTTATACTGAGTTCCTTTTTTTCTTCCTTTTATCCCTTCCCAATTATGAGGTTGGGTATAAGTTCATATATAACCTCATTCTCTGAGGTATATATGTGGTTCAAAGCTCTCTGAATAAGAAAAATGTCAATATGGGCTTAACAATGTTTATCTTTTCTGGCTTCTTCAGTACTCGTCTTTTCTCTTCACTCTACCCCAACTAAATTTAATATCAAGAAGGAATCCTGGAGCCTTATGCTTTATGTGGCATAAACTTCTCATGGAAGTAAAGCTCCCATCACCACCCCCACTTCCACTCAGCAGAAAAAGGCAAAGAAGCATAGACTTCTATATGACCTTTGTGCAAGCTCTAAATCTTCAGATACTTTGGCCCTACCCATACTTACATATTTGCTATACTGCATATGACAGTATTGTTTGCAAACAAATCTTTGCTTTCTTATTTATAAGACAGAGTGTATTGTTAAGCAGATAATACTGAAGGGAATATTGTGATTGCTATATGAACTGAAATATGATTGGTACCACCCATCGATGGATGCTTCGTATGTGCCTTTTTTCTCTATTGAGAACACATAATAGAGAAGAAGGGTGACAGATTTTGGCACCAGATAATCTCCACAAGGTTAAGGATCACAACTTCCCCAACCTCCACTGAATCCAAACATCTATCAGATTGTTACCACAACGTGTATGCTGAACAAATTAACAAAGAAATGAGCAAACATGAGTGGGAGTAAACTTTGGGTCTGGCATTGACCAGCTACCCACTTAAGGATTAAGCATTTGAACTTTAGTTTCTTCATCATCGAGATGAGGATCATACTACCTGTTTTCCTGAATTACTTCCATGTCTAAAGGAAAGTATCTGGCAGGTTTTCCAAAATACAACAGGTATCATATGGATGTTTATGGAATGGATGAATGGATGGATGAATAAATGAATTGGGACAACTCAAAAATGAAGTAGATACTCAGGTGTGTGAGGATACATTCACAGGTTAACCTTAGCCATACTTTTTTTGGAACATAAGGAACTTATTATTGATTTTAAGCTCTAGTCTAATCCAAAAGCTATCAGAATTCCATATAAGCCTTGAACACACAGCTTAAATGACAGTCTCATCCTACCCCATCACCCCTGGCTCCCTCGCCCATTCCCTGCCAGCCCTATAAACATTGGCAAAGAAGGAAATTATCAGTGCACTCATTGGGTATTGGTTCCAACAGGTACCACCTTTGTGTTTATGATTCATTCTCCTCTTCCATTCAGTACTTGACAGGTTTGTGAATGGGAAGCAAAAGGAAGGCAGCAGTGGGGTTTGGAATGATATCCTAGTCTCATAGATTAGACTTTCTTTCACATTATGAACGTTATGAGAGAACATATTTTTCTCCTGTTAAAAGTTAAACATGTATTTACTTGCAGATCAACAAGCTAAATCTTCATTTGTTTTTCTTCTGATTTTCATATTTAATATTAACTTTAGATTAAGCTATTTACTCATCCCTTTTGATACAGTACTTAACTTCTATCTACTTATTTGACACATTTACTGATTTTATATGTAATTATAAAATCATTGTAATAGGCAGGGTGCATTAAATAGGTGCATGTACTTTTGTGTATTTGTGTGTATGTACATGTGTGTGGATCTGGATGCAGAGACTCACTGATTAAAAAAAAAAAAAGCTGTATCTTTTTAGGAGGGACAAACATTAGCCATCTTACGTTTCAGACTATATACTGAATTACTCACCAGCTAAGTTCATTAGCATTTCAGTAATGTAACTCTCTGTGCTATGGAATTGCTTTAATCTTCCTCTCCTCCATAATGAGAAATGCCTCACCCCGTTGTAAAACTTTTGAAGTATTGTACACAATTTTGGATCTCTGTTACCTACTAAAACAGCATCTCTGGGAGGCAGAATTTACAGAACTCTTAAGCATGGCTTCCCAATCCCTTCACAAACTTGAGTTCAGCTTTCCTTCTCAGTCCATCTGTCCCCATTCACCATTTCCAGGGTCTAGGTATCTGTAGTGGTTTACCTAGGTATGCATATCCTTTTGATCAGGTACCTATATGTCATACCCTTCCATAAAAATTTATGATAGATTTCTATTCATGAAACAGTTAACTATTTAACCAGTGTTGTTTCACTCAGTGAGACTGAAAGCTTACAAGGCAAAAGTCATTTCTGTCTTCTCAAACTATTATGTCTTCCATGTCTGGCACTCACAATCTGTGTTTAAATGAATAAATAAGTGAAATAATTAATTAAATTTGAAAGTGTATACAAATATATTAAAATTCCTGATCACTAGGCAGTATCTCACTTGACTATCTGAATTTTTAACAGTCCAGCCTGTGTTTTCCATTACAGTAAGACTATGGATAGAGGATGGTAGATATATTAATTGAGTATATATATATAAGTCCAGTTAGGGCTGTTCAATTGATGATACTTCATGAATTCTGAGAAGTCTCAAGAAACAAGTAAAATTCCCTTGTCTCCTCTGGCCCTTAGATTTTTGCAAGGGAAGATCTTGAAGCCCTTAGAAGCTAAGTTCACACAAAGTAGTGAAAGAATATACTGGTTCATCCAAATATACCTGCTGACTCTCAGGAGCTGCTTTTCCTGCCACCCACACTCTGGCCTTTTCTCACCTTCAAGACTTTCCTCCCTGGCTCAGCTGTCCTCTCGCTCCACTCTCCTTCCATGGTGTAGTTATCTTGCAGCTATGTATTTTATGTGGGGCTGCAGTCATTGGCAGATATTTTGTTTTTCATGGCTCTGTATCCCACCTGAGCATTTTATGTTCACCCCAAGTTGTTTTGGGATGTTCCTATGGAAGTCTTTTCTGTACTGGTTTCACAGCTTAATAGTTGCGTGCCGTGTATAAGTCACTTAACCTCCTGAGCTCTGATTTCCTCAACTAAGAGATAGGAACAGTGATTTCTAATCAAAGAGGTTAATATGAGGACTGATTTGAGGATGAAATCTAAAATAGAATGTGAATTATAAACAATATCCTATATTTGATGAAATATCTTATCTTCAACATTTAATCTAAGAGAGGCAGAGAAAAAAGAAATGGAAAGGAAAAATATTGAAAGAACAAAAATTCTATTACTATAGAGAGACAAATAAAAACACCAATAGTTAAACTTGTAAATTAAATGCTACTTGATGATTAAAAAAGTAAGAAATGTCTTTTTTTGGTAGATTTAAATCAGTAGTCTTTGAAAGAAAAGTATACCTACTCATTCTAGAACAATTCCTAAAATACATGATTTGCACATATATTTAAGATAGTTAGAAGAAAAATGGATAATAAATAACTTACTGAGTGAATTTCATTCATCTTAAGACACTGACCTTTCTCTACAAAGATAACTGCAATTGCCTCCAGCTACATGAATCATTTCGCTTTTTTTTTTTTTAATTTTTTTTTTTTTTAATTAGTGAGAGCAGTTTGGGCAACTCTATTCTTGAAATGAGATGTCAACCAAATGTCAAATATTTACGAATTGACATTTTGTGTCTTTTAAATATTCGGTCTTTCTAGGTGCACCTATACTCCCTAGTGTATAACTAACTATTAAGAATGAATTTCAAAAAAGAAAAAAAAGAAAAAGAAAAAAAAAAAAAAAAACAGAAGAGCCGTGAAATAAAAAGTAGATTTTATAACACATGGCTTGAAATCTTAATGCGGTGCCTCAGATCAATCAAACCAATGAACATCAAAGTTCAGTTTCAGCATCAGTATTTTTATGATAATTTTTTCTTCTTCTTTTTTTTTTTTTTTCTATTTTCTCCTGTGGCTGGGTTATAGAAGACTGCAGGTAATGTTTGTGCTGTAAAATTGAGGCCAGTAATTTAATCCCCCCATAAAACTCACTCACAATTACAATAGCATTGAAATGGTACATAAATGAGATCTTCATAAAGCAGAAAAGAAAAATGGTTCAACAGTTAAGCGTTTTAATGATGGGCACTAAAGCAATGCTGCTGATTAGATTCTTTGCTAATTACCTTCTGTTACTTAGATTGAATGTATTTCAGCAGAATAGAAACATCTATTCATAAATAGTTGTTTTCTTGGTAGCAATATGAAAACATTTGATTCTAAAGTTGGAAAGCGACTCTCAGGGTCATATCACCCAGTCTTCAGCTTGTAGACAAATTTGACTATGCACCACCTGAAACATAGCTCCAATGGCTTTATTTAGTTGCAGGGTATCTACTTTATACAAACCGGTGAAAAAGGCTGTAGCAGTAATATCTGAGCTGAGACTTAAAAACCCAAAGATCTAGGTAAAGAGCTCTCTGAGAAGGGGAACAGTGAATGCAAAAGCACTGAGACAACAATGAGCTAGGGATGTACGTAAAGGAGGAAAGCAGTACAAGATAAGTTTAGAGAGTTAGAGAGGAGTCAGATGAAAGGGACTTTTCAGACCAGGACAAGTTACTGGGAATTTATTTTATTTAAGTGTTAGTATAAAGCCTAGAGGGTTTAATCAGAGGAATGCTATCATGCAAGTTAAGTCTTAAGAAAATTGACTATCTACTCAGCTCAAAATGGGTTGTAGGAGTGTAAATTTGTTATGGACTGAATTGTACCTCCCAAACTCATATGTTGAAGCCATAACCTCCAGTTTGTCTCTATTTTAAGATAGAGTCTTTAAGAAGGTAATTAATGTAAATGGAATCACAAAGGTAGGGCCCTAATTCAATAGGACAGGTGGCCTTTTAAGAAGAGAAAGAGAAAGTAGGAGCCTGCACACATAGGAAAGGTCGTGTGAGGGCATGGTGAGAAGGCAGTCATCTGCAAGCCAGGAATAGAGTGCATCAGAAAGCAACCTCACTAGCATCCTGATCTGGACTTTCATGCTCCAGAGTTGCAAGAAAATTAATTTCTGTTGTTTTAACCACCCAGTCTATTGTTTTTTGTTTGTTTGCTTTTAAGGGGGAGGCAATTAAGTTTATTTATTTACTTATTACGTATTTATTTATTTATATGGAGGTAGTGTATTGGGGATTAAACCCAGGACCTCGTGCATGCTAAGCATGCACTCTACCACTGAGCTATGCTCTCCCCACCCAAGTCACCCCATCTATCATATTCTACTATTGCAGCCTGAGCAGATTAAAGGTTATTGAGTAAACTTGGTAAGTAATAAAGGTAGTTTATGTTGATTAAAATAGAAAAGGAGAGAAGTTGACAGATTTAAGACCTATTTTAAAGGTAGGGCTTTGTATCTCTAATGAATTAAGTATAGTGTTAAGGAAAAGAGAAATGGCAATAATAGATCTGTAGGTATATGGTAGTACTAGTGCCTGATTCAGAGACAGATGGAAAAAGAGCACATTATGGAGTGAAAGGAATTGGTGGTTCTTTTTCTAACATGCTAAGTTTGAAATCCAAATAGAGATATAAAGAAGTTGGATGCATGGTCAGTAATTCAGAGAAGATATATATTTGGAAGTCATTGTCACTTCCAATAAAATCAGTAGTATTCTACTTGTTAATCTCCAGTTACCTAAAACTTAATTACTTTCAGGATAAATTCAAATACGTGCAAAGGTGCGCACACACGCACACGTACACACACATGCACACATTTGTCAAAGTGCAACCAATATTTATTAAAAAGCAACTACCTTCAAGAACTGCTATTCCCTGGGATTATGCTATTCTCTAGGGAAACAGAAAGCCTAACATCTATTCTATTAAAAGCTTGCAGTCTACAGGGGGTGAAGATTAGATATGTAGAGTGTGGAATATAAACAAGGAAACAGATAATTCAAATAGACTGTAATACATCCTGTCATGGTATTGCACACAGATTGGAAAGGGAACCGTAGGGGCAGCACATTTGGCAGAATAAATGCCTCCCAATAATGTGTATATTCTAATTCTCACCACCTGTTAATATGTCACATTACATGGCAAAGCGGGATTAAGGTTGCACATGCAATTAAGATTATTAAACAGCTGACCTTAAAATGTGGAGAGTAACCTGGATTTTGCAAGTTGTCCCAATCTGATGGAATGAACCCTTAAAAGTGGAAGAAGGGAAAGACAAATGTCAGATAGATGCAACATAAAATGGATTCAATTGATGGCTTTGAAGGTAGTGGTAAGAGGCCATGAGACAATATGGGTGGTTTCTTGAAGGAGGAAAAGGCAAGGATATGGATCCTCCTTTAGAGTCTACAGAAAGAAGCTCAGTCCTACCAACACCTCAATTTTTATCCAAATGAGACCCATGCCAGACTTTTGACCTATGGAATTCAAAGATAATCCTTTGTATCATTTTAAGCCACTAAATTCATGGTAATTTGTTAGTGTAGCAGCAGAAAATTAATACATTCACTTAATGCGGCCTTCAGGATCATGAAGAGATTTCCTTAAGAAATAACAACCAAGTTGAAAACTGTACAAATAGAGGTTATGCTCAGGTGTGAGAAAGGGAAAGTACAATAGTTGATCCAAATAGAAGGAGGAGCAGAAACCAACCTGCACTCAGGAGAAGGCACATATTGAATAATCATATTTGCACTATTATTTAGTAAATCTTTCAAATAAATAGATGGAAATCAAATTAATAATATTATACAGTAAATTCTTTAATATCAGGAATATTATTATAAATGCAAATATTGTGAGGTTAGATTAAATAATGATAAACCCTGATTCCATATTAAATAACTATTTTCCAGACTAGTCCTCGTCCTAGATATTTATATGGATATATAAAAAGAGGAATCAAAATAAAGAATGTTCTCATCCATGTTAAAAGTGAGTGAAATCTTCCCCTGCCCCACCCATGCATTAGAAGCCTGAAGAAATACATACTGTTTGAAGATAAGCAATTACTTGAGGGTATCTGGGATGAAGTGCCATTGTGAGAGGTGCAGGAAACCCAGAGGAATATGAAAGGGGGTGAGTTCTTTGACCGGAACAATTGAAGAAGTGAACTTGAAGTAACAAATAAGCAAAATATTCAAACATGAAACACTGAAATAAGTGGGGCTGAGGGATAGAGAATAATTTGTGGTATTTAAACAAAAAAACCCCACTCTAATATAAAAGAATCCCATTATAACACAGTTCATATTTTAGAACATCCAATACAGCAAAAGTTAAATCATGCAATTTGAACTAGAGCTCTCTTTGTTGAAAGATACATTGGCCTAAATGGAGAGTCTTATCTGACACCAGCATTAGAAAAGAAATTTCTTATTGCTGCTAATGCAGCAATGGGCAGAGTAGAGAGTCTGATGTTTAGTCCTAATAGAAAATACTTGCCTTTCAAATGGCCAGAAAGTTAGAGACGTGATAAGTATAGAAAATATTAAAGAGTGCGTTAATGATCAAGTTTATTGTGATAGAGATCAATTATTGTGTTGTGCCTTAATGGGGGTTTCTCAATGCCTTGTGAGATTCTCATTGAGGGAGGAGGCTTACAAACAAAAAAATGTTTGTAAAATGCAGCTTCAATACCCAGAGTGACTCCCACATCACTGGGAAATCAATGATGTTCATGTCAAAGGTTTTCCCCAGTAAGGAAAACAGTTTTAATTTGTTTAACATTGTGTTCCACAAATATGCTACACTCTGAATATGAATATAGGATATTGGACTACCACTCTGAAGGACTGATATTACCTTTACCCTTTATAAACTAGTAGAATATAATCATTATTATATCTCCCTCTACTAGGCTTGCTGTTTCTGTATACTGAGAGTGTGTGTGGATAAATCCATTTATTAAATGAGGAAACAGACTCAGAAAACATACTTCTACTTTCTCTTTCTTCTTTCTTTCCTCTCTCCCTCTGTCCCTTACTCCCTTCTTTTCTTCCTTCCTTCTTTCTGCCTTTGTGTACAGTATATATTCCTTGAACAACATTGTCATACCATTATTAAGTCCTGGAGACAAATGTTAGTCTAGCAACAGAGGAATCTGGATTTTACACACTCCAACTTGTGGGAATTCAAATGACCTGCACTATCCATTATATCTTGTTAGAGTTAACCTGACTTCTTCCCATTCTAAATACAAATTAAGGCAATTGCTGCTGCCTGCTTGGGACTTTTCACTATCATCTGAGAACAAATACAAAGTGTGTGGGAAATTAACTTGTCTGGGGCTACACAAAAGTGGATATCCAAACCCCATTTCCCACTGAATGCAGTACTTCACCAAGTGGATGTAGCCTTTCATGTATTCATTCAGAAAGAAGTAATAATCACCAGTAATAATGCTTAGGAATGGTAAGCCCCAAAACCTATCTAAAGAGATGGCATTTGAACTAAGAAGTAACAAGGAGCCAGTTATGTAGAGTCAGTAAAAGGACATTTGAAACAGAAGTCTTGTGAATACTCTTAAATCACATGAGTTTTCAAGGAAGAAACTGAAGATTATTGCAGTGGACAAAGAGCCCCCAAAGATGCCACCCTGTGGTAGTTATGCCCTTGTGTAAGCCTCTCCTTTTGAGTGTGGGTGGGAGCTGTGGTTTGCTACTTATGTACAGAATATGGACAGTGTGATGAGATATATTTTCAGTGATTATATTCTATCAAATTGTAACTTCTGTATTGCTGGCAATTCTCACTACTGACTCTCATCCTCACTAACTTTAATGAAACAAGGGGCCATAATGGGGACACCCACATGGCAATCAACTGAGGGCAATAAACAGTTAGATAGAAACTGAGGATGGTCACAGGCCAACACCCAGCAAGGAATTTTAGTCCAACAGACTGCAAGGAACTGAATCCTGCCAACAGCCATGGAATCTTGGAAGCAGATCTTTCCTTGGCCAAACTTTCAGATGAGACCCCAGCTTTAGCCAACCTTGATTGCAGGCTCATGAGAGATCCTGAAGCAGAGCACTTAGCTAAGCTTTGCCTTGAATCCCAACCCTTGGAATCTTTGACATAATGACTGTTATTTTAAGCTGCTAATTTTATGCAGGAAGAGATAACGGATAGAGTAATTGAGGCTGGAATATACTAAGAGCTGCAGAAATGAAATGCCTTGAAGACGGAAAGGCAGACTTGAAAGGCCCCTTCAGGCTGTGATGAGAGGCTCAGCTTTTATCCTCAATGCAGTAGGCAGCCGTCGAAGGATATAAGTAAGAATGGCCACCTGATCTGATTCACAGTTTTAAAAGATCACTCTGGTTATTATATGGTGAAAATATTGTGTCTGATTAAAGATATAAGAAACATGAAACTAAGAAATCACATAAGGGACGGTATCTCTATGATCAAAGGTAACTTTGTAGAGAAGGAATTCAAATAAACTTTGAAAATTGCATAGGGTATGGATGGGCCCAAGAGGACTGGGGAAGGCTATGGTAGGAAAGAAAGTCTGAGTAGTATGAAAGGGGGAATGAATGAGTCTTGTGTAAAAGAATGGTTATGTTTTGATTGAAGTAGGGAGTCCACGTTAAGAAGTAAAAATGATCCAGATTAAGAAGTAATTGACTTTCACCACCAAATCAGGAAAAAACAAAAACAAAAAACAAAAAACAAAAAAACAATGGCACTGGAATTGGAGAGCCTGAGACTCAGGCTGAAACATTAATAAGTTATTAATAATGAGCCTCCCGGAGATGTTCCTTATGGAAACTCTTCCAACTGTAGCAATGTGATCAAAGTAAATACTTTTATCATTCACACACAGGGAGAAAATACTGAATCTAAAAAAGGAATAAATTAGTTGTGAAAAACAGATTGTGTGTATCATATGATGAAATATCCATATGGAACAAGTTACATCAGAGCACTGGTGGGTTTTGTTTTTTTTTTTTGGTAGGGTTTTAAACATGTGAATGATAGAAAATAAAAGTATAGCATTCATCAATTTCCAGCCATTTCAATGCATTGAAAAATCAAGCAGGACATTTTATTTCTAAACTGAGTGCAGAAATAAAAGGATGAAGAAGGCAATAGAAATTTCACGGAAGCTGGCAATTGAGGACCTCTGAATAAATGCCTCACTCTGCTTTGTGACAACAAAAAAATCAAACAAATAAAAAACAGTATTTCAGACTTGAGACATGACTGTCTCACTAAGATTGTATCATCGTAGAGAGTAGAATCCTCTCTTGCTTTTTACATTCTATTTAACTGAGGGCAGATGGAGAGTCTTCTTTCAAACCTTATCACAGGTTTCGGAAAAACGATGTCTAAAGTATGTCAGTGGCTTGACACTGGCAAAATACCTCATCTGAGTTCAGGTACTTGACAGCCTTTATTCTCAGAAGAACCCAGGTAGGGGCAAGAAAGGCCTCAGGTGAAAAGCCTCTGGTTTTGATTAGCAAGACCTTCTATTCACCTTGTAACACTAAGTGTTACTAAATTATGGAGAACACAAGTTACAAAACTATCGGTCAACCAACAGTAAATGTGCTTCACAGTTTGTGCCCTAAGGATTATGGACTCTAGACCCCAGAGTTTATTCCTGATGTGGTTTAATGAAAGTTTAATAAAAGATTTTGAAGGAGAAAAGCTAGGGTTTGCATTAAGATCTAACTTGGGGACTTTGGTTAAGAACTCCCTACAGTAAATTTTTGTACCTTTGGGACAATAAACTTTCCTTACAGAATTATAATGATAATCATATGTGAGTGCACATTTAAATACATTGCCTATCACAAAGTGTATTAGATAATTTTTACTTACTTTATGTGATATTTTATGTTTACATTATTACTGTCATCTAAATAATAGGGTCTTTATTTTATTAGATAAGGAAGCAACTGATATCTTCCAACTTAAATCTATCTAAATTAGAACCTATTTTTATACTTATATTTTATACAATTTATTTTCAGTAATTAAAAAAATAGAAAATATAGAAAAGAAAAAAAAATTCAGCCATGATTTACCATTGAGAGGTCATTGTTATCTATACCTTGCTTCATTCAATATAAACTTTATATCTAACTATATATCAAAAATTATATACATACATTTACAGTATTTTTTCTTTACATTCACAACCTATTTTATGCATCTTACCATGTAGATATGTACATGTCTATATTATTTTAATTTTTCCCTGATACAGTCCAAGCACTTAATACAGATAGATCCTTGGCATATATTAGGGACAAAACGTGAATAAAGTAATTGATTTCCTTTGTTATTCCATTGTTAGAATTTTCCACAGTTTATTTAGTAAAATGCATTCTTAAGCATATTAGCAAGAACATGGATTAATGTGAACCAATACTTATCTAATTATTTTCTAAAATTCCCACATTTCTAAGGGCATATTTGCTAGAAGAATTTTAAGGGCCAAGAACTTTTTTTTTTCCCTTCCCCAGACTACACAGTACTGCCATTCCATCCAAACTTAATAAAGCATAATTAAAGCATGAACATTCTCATTACTGTTAAAGTAAGAAAACTCTCCATTTATAAATTCCACTGGATTCTGTATTGTATGTAAATATCATTTCTTTGCTATCCTCAAGCAATAATTTCTCTTTATATTGTGTTTGAAACATTGCCCATAACATATAAATGTTTAAAAATATTAAAACACATGGTTCCAGAAGACTGGAAGATGTGCGGGATATGGTACTTAGAATGCTTGATACACAGTAAGTGCTCAACAAGCAGGATGTCTTACTGTTGTTATTTTGGCTGAGTAATTTTTTGTTCTTACTCATCATTATCTTAACATTGTCACTTATGTTGTTATTCTTACATAAATTTCAGGTAGATAATGGAGAATATTCATTAACTGATGTTTTATACAAAAAATATTATCATGGCAATCCAATTCAATATGTGAAGATGTAAGCTGACCAAAATTTGCAACCAGTACTTAAATTCATAATTGTTTTTACAACCACAGTTCCCAAAGAGGGTAGACGATTGGCCAGTAAGAATATAAAAAGCTGTTCAACATCATTAGTCATTAGGGAAATGCATACCAAGACCAAAATGAGGTGCTACCACACACTGACAGGATGGCTAAAATAAAAAGACAATCGCAATTGTTGCAAGAATGTGGAATAATTGGAACACCCTTGATGGTGGGATTGTAAAACAGTTCAGACAGTCTGGAAAACACTCAGGCAGCTCCTCAAATGGTTAAAGAGAGGGCTACTATGTGACCTAGCTAGTTATATGCGTCTAGTTCCACTCCTAGGGTTATCCTTTCACCTCCAGTTATATACACTAATACACATCTGCACATTTGTACATAAATATTCATGGCAGCATTATGTACAATAACCAAAACTGGAAATAATCTGAATGTCCATAAACTGATAAATGGATGAACAAAATGTGGTATATCTATACAACAAAATAATATTCAGCCATACAAAGGAATAAACTACTGATTCATTATGTAACATGGATGAATCTTAAAAACATTTTGCTAAGTGAAAGAAGCTGGACATAAAAGACCACATATTTATGATTTCATTTTATGAAATATTAAGAATATACAAACCCATATAGATAAAACTACATGTGATTGCTAGGGGAAAGAGGGAAGGAGTATGGGGGTAACTTCTAATGGGCATGCATGGGGTTCCTTTTCTGGGTGATGAAATGTTCCAGAATCAGCCAGTGGTCATGATTGTACAGCTCTGTGAACATACTAAAATCCAATGAATCATATACTTTGAATGAGTAAATTTCATGGTGCATGAATTATATATCAATAAAGCTGCCACAGAAATACCCCCAAAACACCCAATCTACCTCTAAAAAATGTGCTAATCAATATCACATTTGACCTAATGAATTTTTAATGAAGATCTTATGAAGTAGAAGATAATTTAGTAGGTTCACTGTTATATAATTCCTAGAGATACAATTTTTTTAAAAAGTCATGAGTGTAAAGTATGTCTTAAACACCCATCTTCCAATTTTAAGACCGTCACATACCTCTACAATGGACTATTACACCCATGAATCCATAGAAGACAATTTGAACAATCTGGAAGCACTTGGGTCTTCTTTTTAATTTACATTATCATGTATGACTGTGAAAAACATAGGTCCATTTAGCCTCATCAAGTAATAAATTGAAGGGGCAAGAGTAGTACATCAGAACTAGTGTAATTTTTCCTCTTGACACTCTCCCATTGAGTATATGAATTCTAATGCCTGGAATCATACCCATCCCTGTTCATTTCCCTTAACCTGGCTAACAAGTGTCAATCCTTAGATACCAGCTGAGGGTTATTTCTTATGGCACTTCTGTCCTTTCACCACCAATCTCAGTATGCTCTTTCTCTGCTTCACTACTGTGTCTAAGATTGCTTCCTTCTTATTGCCTATATATCCTGCTCTCCAAGTGTATGCTTGCCAAACATTCCACTTGGCTGTGAAATCTAAGAGAGAAACCACTGACCATATTTTATTGACCAGAACATTCCTAGAGCCTAGCACAGTGTTTGGAACTTAGTAAACATTCAATAAAAAGTTGCCAATGAAATAAAAACATTAATGCTCATAATTGAAGTATATATGTATTAAAGAATTTGCACTTTTGATTACTGTCTGAGTTTACCATGGGAGTATATACCAGTAGATAAGGATCAGGTTAATTTATTTTACCACCTAGATAAGTTTAAAATATCAAAACACAAGTCATTCTCTCATACATGACCTTTCCCAATGCACTATTAATCCTTCAGTAATTGAGCTTTATTAGTACACAAGTGCCAAGCCAACTTTTTGAGAAATGTCAGACATCTCAAATAAACAGGCACCATCCCAATGGTGTGACAATGTCAGAAAAGGAGGCAAATTAGGAGACAGGCATGTCCTAAAGAAGAAAATATAAATTAACAACGACTTTATCAAGATTCCACAAGGAAAACATTTAATAATCACCTTCAGCCATTTTTTTTTCTCTATACAAAAATGCTATCTCTTCCTGGTATCTATTTAATTAAACAGTCCTTACACAAAATCAATAATTAGTCACTCTGAAGACAGTTGAGGGATTTTAAGGTCAGCATAAGTCATAAATAGTCAGCTTCACCAACTCAAACCAAATTACTGAATAAATTACAAAGGAAATTCAGGAAGGGTAGCTGTATGGAAGTAAAATATATTTCTAATTTTTATTGTTCATTCACAGGGCAATTTTACTAATCCAGAATCTACCTCCTTAGTGAAAGGTACATTGAAGATAAATTGTTTTAACAAAACATTGCTTTAAAATTAGTACACTGACTTGTTTCCTTCTCCAAAAAACTGTAGTGACAACAGCAGCAACTATTCATTGCACACCTATTCTATACCAAGCACAGTGGTAGGCACTCTTCACTTACAATCTCCAATATAACAATAATTAACATTAGATAATTTGGTGCCACATTTTGGAAATGAGTACAGTGATGATGACAGGAATGAAATAGCATCACCAATGTTGCACAGCTATTAACTGGCAGAACTGGAATTCAAATCCAAGGGTAATCTGAATCAAAAGCATTTACATCTAGTAAGTCAGATCAAAATAATATATGAATACATAAGTTAATAAATTAATAGGTAAGTTACTTTTGACATTTGTACTACTTTAGAAATGGCAGGATAAGCTCTTTAACTTTGATAACTCTTAAAAAATACTCTCAGAGAAATTTCAAACACTACATAGTTTAAAGCTCCCCCTACGTAACCATTATCCAGCACCAATTATGAAGTCATGGATCATCTTGTTTCTTGTATGTTCCCATTCAATGTATTTCTCCCATTTCTGGATTATTTTGAGGCAAATTCCAGGCATATTATTTTATCTTTAAAAATTTCAGCACCATCTCTACAATAAAATGATTTATATAGTTTAAACTTTCCTAATATCATTATCATATATTGAATAATAATTTCTTAGCATTTAAAATATCTAGTAGTGGTACAGATTCTAAATTTATCCCACTAACACTGTATTCTCTTACGTGTGGTTTTATGGCTATATATTACGATTGGGTGATAAGACTCTTAAATCTTACTTCTTACTAATCTATAGATCATCTGTTCTGTCTGTCTGTCTTTCTCTCTGTATGTGTACCTCTTTTCTTCTCTTTCCTTTATCTCTTTGCAGTTTTTTTTTTTTCTTTTTTTTTGGAAGAGCCAGGTCTTTTGCCCTACAGAGTTCTCCTCAGTCCAGATTTTACTGAATGTACTCACACTTTACAATGAACATGATACTCTATATTCTGTGTTTTCTGTAAACCAATAGGTCTAGGTCTGGGTTTTTCAACCTCAGCACTGTTGACATTTTTTATTAAATCATTTGAGTAATTCTTGGTTGTGGGAGCCTTCTCGTGCATTATAGGATGTTTGGCAGCAACACTGGCCTCTGTCTAGGATCTCCCCAACTGTAACAATTAAAAAGAAAAAAATGCCTCCAGACTTTGCCAAATGTCTCCTGGGAACAGAATTGAACTTGGTTGAGAATCATGGATTTGTATCAGGGTTTTTGTTGTTGTTTCATTTTTCTTGTTTTATTTGCCATTATTATTATTTTTTTTTAATTCATAGGATATATGTGTTCTTTTGTGAGTTCTCTCTTTCAGTAATCGTGGCAACCATCCATGAACACTGTCCATGGCTGCAAAATCATTAAGGGTTGCAAAATGGTGACTTTCCAGTTCTATCAATCCTTCTGTTCTTGTTTTTGTTTCTTTTTTTTTTTTTAAAGCTGGACTGCTCTCATTAGGGGAAAGTTTCCTTCATTGATTACTTGGTTAGTCTGAGATGCAGGGGGATGTAGGGTAGGGGGCATGTTGAATAAAGTCAGGATAATGCTAGATTTTTTCCGGTTACCAGCTTATGAAAGACTAAATTTTAGCATTCTCCAAAGGTGATCAGAAGTAACATGGTTTTTGCTTTGCTTCCATAATAATGACTCTTTGATTAAATTATAGTTTATGAACTTTAACCCATTATAGTTATTATCTCTATCAATGATCAGATTATCTCTGACCAATAAGACCTCTTCAGTCTGTCCTACGTCCTTTAGTTTTGGTATGACTCTGTACACTTTGACGACAACCTGGATTTTTGTCTATAGTGATGTTGCTGGCTCATCCTTTATACTGCCTGCCTAGGTGTAGAATCAGGTATTTCTCCAAGAAGCACTTATTCCTTTTACTTAAATCTATTACTACTTAACTGTTAATAATTATATTTTATTTCCTTGAACTCCTGCAGAGTATTTTTACACTGCTTTGGTAGAATATTAAGAAGATGAAAAAAATGATCATTTTGTATAAGTCTTACTTCAGCAATTCCTATAGACTGTAAAGACTGAAGGCATAATGCATACTATTCATCCTTGTACTGTTAGCAGTTAGTAGAGTACATTGTGAATAGTTTGTGTCTTATAAATGGCTGCTATTCAAAGGAATAAATGATTTCTAGCTGAGCAATATTAGTGACATTAACATCTGTGCTATCTGAGATATCAAATGGACATATTTTCACTAACTTCCTTTCTTTTTCCTCAGCATACAAACTCGGATGCAGAGAAAGCCACCATTTTGAAAAGGACATAGATCTTCTTTGCTGAAGGAACCAAAAACCCATTAAGCAGGGTAGCTATGATTTCAAGTAAAAATAATGCTATCTGTCCACATTAAAAAAGAATAAGAGTCAAAGAAAATCACATTAATTTGCACTACCTGTTGAACAAATTAGCAAATGTTGTGACCATCTGTGAAAGACACCAGGACCACATAAGACATGAAATTATTTAATGTGTTAAATCCATTTAAAATGTTTGTATCCTGTTAGTTCTAACATAATTACTATGTTAATTTCTGTGTGTTTTGCATATTAAACAGAGCACACTCTGGGAAGCTAATGACCGCTATGTCAGCTTTTTATTAAATCACAAAATAAACATGCACAATCCTGCTTCCAAAGAAAATTAGTTTACTATTTCTGCCAGAGTTTAAATATTGGGCAGGCTTTGAAGATTTGACTTCTATTTGGGGTGACAGTGGGCATGTGGTAGCTTCTTGATTCCTCAAATCATCCTCAAGGCAAGAACATTTTCAAGGGGAAAGAATTTGACACATTTTTTTCTTTTTCTTTTTATCATTTATTTTTAGTATTGCACAGTCATAAAAATAACCAACAGACATTATAGCATAGTTCTACATAGAACTATATACTAGGTGTTAGGGGGTGGGACAGAGCAATATAAAGTCAAATTCCTGGGTGCAAAACATTTCAGTCAAATTGGAAATAATAAGATGAAAGACAGTCCAGACTATAATGCTTTTAAGCAGAATTCACAAAAAGGCGACCAGAAAGCCCCAGCTTATTCCAGCTCCAGACTAAATAAGCATATCTATAAGATTAAGATGACAACAAATCACATCAAAACAAACCAAAGACAAAAACAAAACCAGACTCACCTATGGACAGCAGTGGGCTCTCTGGGGAATCTCACATTCTTCTTCTGCACATGGCCTTATAAACAGCCTGATCTACACAGGACCTGGCACTGCCTTAGAGACTATAAAGTACATGGGCCATGTTTCCTCATTCACTTCTCACTTCTACTCTGAGCAATAAACTGGTCAGGTATTTTTGTGTGAAGGAAAAGTGGTACTGTGGGACCTCTGATGTACTTACTTTAACCTCGGTTCCATTCAATACAGGCATACTTCGTTTTATTGTGCTTTGCTTTATTTCACTTCACAGATATCACTTTTTTTTTTTAACAAATTTTTATGACAACCTTGCATTGAATAGTCAGTGCCATTTTCATCCAACAGTATTTGCTCACTTCAGATCTTTGTGTCACATTTTGGTAATTCTCTTTTTCATTATTATATTTGTTACAGTGATCTGTGATCAGTGATCTTTGTTACTATGCAAAAATCATAGATCTTAGAGCATGGGCCAATAGAGGGCTCAGATGATGGTTAATATTTTTAGTAATAAAGTATTTTTTAATTAAGGTATGTACATTTTTAGACATAATGCCATCATACATTTACTGAATTACAGTACAGTGTAAACAACTTTTATATGCACTGGGAAGCCAAAAAAAAAAAAAATGTGTGAGTTGCTTTATTGAGATACTCACTTTGTTACAGCATTCTGGAACCAAACCTACAATGTCTCTGAGGGATACCTATATATTTAATACAATCTCAGGTACGTCTCTGAGTCTTAGTTTCCACTTGTATAAAATGGAACCAATACTAAACCAGTCATATTGCTAACGCAAAATCAGATGAGATGATTTTTGGAAAGCACAAAGCCCTGTGTCTGGCATATGGAACATGCTTTAAATGTACATAATTTTATACATAATTAAGTTATAATTACTATATGTAATTAGTAGGAATCTTTTAGGGGGACAATATTGTTTAGTTTTTGTTTGTTTTAAAATTTTAATTCCAGGCAGACAGACCATGGACTCTATTAGTTTCTAATGCTACCAAAAGAATGCTAGCAATATTAAATTATAATGAATCAAGATATTTTATTGAATTCTAATGGTGTTCTAAAATATAAAAATTAAACAATTAATCATATATTTTATTTTATTAGACATTAATATTTTCATTATTTGAATAACAAACTTTGTCATCTGATATAATCTTTTAATTTTCAAACATACATGTCTTCTCGTTGAATCTTAAAAAGAAATCCTGAATTATAAAGTGAGAACAGGTATTAATATATGTATCCTGAAATCTATAGGGGTTAAAGGAATAACCTAAAGACCAAAGTTCATTGGTGAAAAAGTCAGAACCAGACCCCAGATCTCCTTTCACCTAGTTCAAGACTTGTTTCATCATCTAGATGGAGACTTTCCTAAGAATCATTGAATGTAAGTACTTCTTTTCCCCTTTTGATTTCTCCTTTCTTCCTTTTTTGGTTGCTTGCCCTTGAAAACTTTCCAAAATTCAGCAGGTGAAAGGAAAACTTTCAAACTGGTATGTGTCTCTAGTGCCCATGATGAGCTGAACACTTTTCAGGTTTTTCATAAGAATTTTACATAAAATTATCCTAAAGCTTTTGCATTCATAAAAAAGTGCTTATTAATTTTTGTTGACTCAGGATCATTACTATTTTCATTAATGATTACCCTGAGCTATAATAAAGTGTTGCCTGAAGGCAGTATGACCCATGGATTCTAAAGATGAAATGCAGCCTTTCTAGCCTAAAGATATGAAGTCTTTCTGGAGGACCACATGCAAAATTAGCCACTCTTTTCTCAATGTTTTCAGAGTATTTGATTCATATCCATTAGCACAACTTTCATAGCACCACTGCTATCCAAGTTTTTCTACTGAATTCTGTAGAGGTATTCATTAGTTGTGTGATCTTTGGCCAAGTCAACCCACATTCTTAACACTCAATCTCCTGATCTGCAAAATGGGGAAAATAGTATTTTTTTATTATATCTGTTGAGAATTTAGAAGATAAATTATGCAAATTATGTGGCATAAGACTTAGCATTTAGTAAGGGCTTAGCACATTTGGGCATCCTTATCCTCTGTATCCTAAATTAATTCTTTTAATGCTGTTTTTTTTAATAAGTTAATTAATTTTATTTATTGGTCATTAAAATTGCTGGATAAGTAAATTCTGAGCAAATACTGACTGCATTATTCTAATCAGTTCATTCTTGAATATATCAGCATAGCAGTAAAATAGTATCACAAGATTTGTTTTTTTCCTGACCGTTTGTCCTTTTGCTCTATGTATCTTAAGTTTACCTTGTCCCTCCTCTGTGCCACTTTACCAAATACCGCTGTCTCCAGAGTGTCCTCACCTATGCTTCCCTAAGGTGTAATGGAGGTGTTCCTTCCCAGAAGTACAGAGTTAAAACTACAGATCAGTCTCAGCAGACACTCTCATTTCTTGTATCTACACCTATCCTACTATCCATGAACATAATGTTGTGACTGAATTATTTTTGACCTCTGGAGAGTTATTTCTCAGCAGGCTTTTTGATATCTCACATGATAAACACCTGACAAACCTTCCTTACTGCTAGCTTAGACAGAACAGTATCCTGAGTAAATGCAGTTTAGGCTTAAACTGCGAACATCATTTTAAATTCTCCCACTTTATTCACAGGTGGTCCTCAATATTCATAAGGCAACGTGCTCATGGAACTTGTAGTGACCAACTGACTCAATTTTCCTGATACTTTTCAGGGCTAAAAGTAGGAAAGTCTGGGGCAACCAGAACAAGCTGATCACTGTATATTGGAAATGGCCATAAAGTACATATTATTAATGCATAATACTTATTTATCATCATTTGATGAATTTTATAATATTGTTTAGCATGTGTACTCCATCACACCTTCCCCAGGATATAAACTCATTGAGGACAGAGATTGTGACAACCGTGTTAGTCACTTGGTAGGTTCTCAAAAAATGTTTATTGAAGGAAGGAAAGAAGGGAGGGAAAGAGGAATGAAGGAAGAACAGCAGAAAGAAAGAAGATATGGAGGGTTGCGTATATGCTAATTTATCTGTCTCATCTTTGGCACAATTAATACAAATGTATACATACAGTCATCAAGGGGAAAATCCTAGAATCCTAAGATTTCTCGAGGCTGTAGGCAATGAGTGACTCCCTGAAGTCTAGAGCATTGGCATGCAAGAGTTTCCTACAAACCATTGACACCATGACTGCAAGTACGAATAGATGTTAAAAATTTCAAAAAGGGATATTTCATTGTTTGAAAATGTCATAGGTGATAAAAATCAGATTTATCTATATCTGCTGTCTTATAAGCCCAAAATTCAGACTGATATATAACCATTGCTAATGCTTTCTGTTCAACCACACACTGCTTAACTCTGTCATGTTATTTTCTCCTGACTGAAATATTCAATTCTGTATTACATTTACTTCAGCACATTTTCCCTGGATCCTTGACAGGGCTTTAGATTATCCAGGTTAATTCTAAAAGGAAGTGACTCTGTGGGTTCCAATAACAGATGAGATGATGGTTCAAATTCAGTGGTGTGGTATCTGTGGCCCTTCAGTATTGGTAGCTGAATGTCTTCTCAATCAGGTTTCCTTACTCTACAGCAGATGGGAAAACCTTCAAGCACATGGAACTGCTTTCTTTCCATGAGTGGTCCACCTCACTTTGCTTTGGCAAAGGCTATGACATCTCATTACCTCTTTGCTCACTTCAACCCAGGAAAAACTTTTTATGGTATTGTAACCCAGCAGGACCCTATGGGGGCCTTCCTGGAACAGACCCCATCCCCACAATGTCATCCACCAGCCAGCCTCTCGTCTGTAGAAGAATGTTACTCTCCTAGCGTTCCCTGAGTTCCAAAGAGTGCATTTAATCAGAGAAGCAAGAAAATGCAGAAAGAAAGGAAACAGTCAAGCAAGACAAAATAATCGTAGTTTAGCCATTAAACAGTCAAGGACCAGTGGCTCCTCCTCAAGGGCTGCAGATATTATTCTGGCCATATCCTTTGAGCTCTTCTGCAGATACTGGAACTCCCACCAGGTTGAAGTTTACTGTATGCTGCCCACAAGCATAGAGACCCCAGACAGACCTGATCACACACCCCACAACGCCTGCCCCTACCCCTGGCTCATTTTTAAAAACCGTTCCCTGAAAGCCTTCAGGAGCTCGGGTCTTTTAAGCACTAGCTACCTAGACTCCTTGCTTGGCACCCTGCAATAAGTGCTGCACTTTCCTTCGCCACAACCTGGTGTCAGCAGATTGGCTTTACTGCACACAGGTAAGGAGACCCAAGTTTGGTTCAGTAACAGTTTATCTTCTGTGAAGCCACCAACCAAAGGGTTCATCCTTTGTCCAAAATCACTGTGGTGTTTAATATACTAAATTGGAATTATTATTTACTTCTGTCTTACTCACTGGACTGTGAACTCCATGATGACAGAGATGTCATATGCATCTTTAAATCCTTACTATTTAGCACAATGCCTGCTACAGTAGATATACACATATTTATCAAACAAACTCCAGCACACAATGCTGCATGAATGTCTATAAAACAAAGACAATATTAATCATAAGGCATATAAATCTTATTATAAGCTTACTTTTTACTCCTTTTACCAAAAATTTTTATCATTATTATCAGTTCTATAATTTTTCAAAGTTAAACTGCTATTACTGAAAAAGCAAAATAAATGTACCTAATTATATGTTTTTCTTCCAAAAATCTTTTGATTTTTGAGATATAGACCCAGATAAATAGAAAGAAACTTGCACCACAATCACAGCAGTTTATCTCTGGGAAACCCACTGCATAAGGTAGGGTTTTTAGTGTTTTTCTTGAGCCTTTCCTGTGAAACAAGCTGCCACATGGGCTAGCCATGGTAAAGGTTTTACAATCTCCTTTCAAAATTGACTCTTTCCAAATTTACTGCAGTACCCTAAAAACTTCAGACCTCAGACTCAGCGCGGTGTGCTTTTTAGACAGGCAAGGGTTTACACAAAAACATTATGCTGTAAGTCTACAAAAGTGTTACGAATGTAAATAAACCCTGTTTTTCCAAACAAATACTCTAAACTCCCTATATCTCCTTAAGATTCAAAAGTAGCTGTTTCATATGATAATAGCGTGGATTACTTTGGACAAGCCAGTGAAACTATGCAAGCCACAGTTTGCTCTTCTGTAAACTCCTACAAATGTTAACTCCAGTGGAAGATTTCCAGAAGATAAACAAAATATAACATAAATTTTTATTGCAGAGTATATGCTCCCAAGGAAAGGGAGTTTACTTCTTTCCTCCATTTATTCTTGGCATTTTATACCCCTACTTTTCCCATAAATGATGCTTCTCACATTTTCCATGCTTGGAATTTGGTGACTCTCATATATTAATTAGAAAGGCGACCTTTGGCCAATTTCCCTGTATTTTGACTGGGATGTGTTCCTGCTTTCTGGCTTTGGCCTCTCTCTTTCTAGGCTCATTCACAAGTTTACTATATAAAAGATAATATAGTAACTTTTTTGCTCATATACTCTTTCCTACCTTTCCTATGCTAGACAATTTTATCTTTATTATTTCAGAATAAAGCTATTGCAGGAGAGCAGTATGCACTATTATTTCAAACATTTAACTTATATTCTTATCTAGCGTATATGCCCCTGGAATGACAAAATCTCTTCGTCAACCCATAAGGTCTGCCCTGTGCTGGACCTACAGTAAATTTTTAACATTTTATTTTTGAATATTGACTACTGTAGCAGTTCTGAATGAGTGAAAAAATACACAGGAAGACACACACACACACGCACGCACATACACGTTTTTTGTGTTAGCATCTTAATTATGGCCTGAGAAACAGAATATAGGGAAATGTCAATCTGTTAAACAGTCACCAATGTTTGTTAAAATCTGCTGTATCATCAACAATTCATAGTGTCCTACAATTAAGAGGCACCTCACAGATGAGAGAAGTTGGAACAGAATTGGAAACAAATTGGCCAAGGACACACAATCTCTTACAAACTTATTCAAAAAAGACAGCTGGTATCTCCTTTTGGCCACTAAGCTTTCTCTTCCCATGACTGTTCTCTTTTGCTACAAATGACAAACTCATGTTCTGTTATCCTATACAAATTTTAAAGGGCTTTCAGATGACTTGACAATTTGGATCTTTATCATAGCATACGGTGTTGCTATTTTTATCCTCATTAAAATAACAACATAACAGACCAAACTGTTGTCTTAAGAGAGAGGGTAACAAAGGTACAATTTCACTATTCAAAAATATTTATTGAGCATCTCCACACACCAGGATACACTAGTGAACAAGATAGAAAAAAATCCCTGCCTTCATGGAGCTTAGATTCTAGTGTAGGTGAGACATAATAAGCAAGTAAATAAATATTAATTAAATGTTCACATATTTGGAGGAAACCAACACAGTAATGAGACTGAGACAATGAAGGAAGATTTACCTTAAGCCTGTAGGGTAAATCTGGTTTATACCTGAGCTGATACACAAAAGTTGAGAAGGCGTCAGGCTTACAAAATTCTGGGGAAGTGAATTTTAAAGATACGGAGGAGTAGGTGCAAAGATGGTAAATGGTATTAAACCTTCAATCTCCAGATTCTCAATCCAGTGTTCTGTCCAAAATCACTGCTACTCCTTTTTCCACCTCTGTTTAGAGAAGGCATTTGTAGACAAACTTCTGTTTATGTGAATCCCATATTTATTGATATTTCAGATGTGCCTCTGGAATGACTCATTCCATTTATAACGTGCCACCATCTGGCACTCTGCATAGCCACGATGGTGAAGTTGGAAGATGAAACACTTTTTCATTTATCTTTCAACACTGTTACTTGCCCAGTGCATTAACATACAGCCCAATTAAGCCAGAACACAGCACTAATGAGGCCAGTTGTAAATTCAATTTTTGTACGGGCCACTTAGCTTTCTATTTTGTTCTGGCCAAAGGTTCGGTCTCCAAATGATCACAGTCTCATTAGTTCCCTCTAGGTTAGCTACTCTTCCAGCGTTTTATGCTGAACCTCTCCCTGGCCCCCCACCCCTGTTCCTATTTCAGGGCCCCCTACAGAGTAGTTGTTTAATTACCTTGTCAGTTTCTCTCATCTTTTTAAAATTATTTACGGAAGGAACCTGAAGAAATTTGGTTTGTTATACATCATGTACTAAGATCTGTATAAACTGCTTCTTCAACAAACACCCTTTCTGAGAGACTGTATTTATGACTGAAATCGTAAGCACTACATAATGTACCTCTCCTCTCTCTCCTTTACAAAGTACATGCTCCAACCCAACCTTCCACATCCATGGCTTACTGCTATGTACATCCTTTCATGCCTAGATCCACCTGTGCTTCAAAGAAAATCTGAAAGCTACTTCTTCTGCGAAGCTTTTCATGATTCCATCTCCTTTCTTAAAACTCCCCTAAGATGTTGTTATCTGTCCACATTACTTCCATAGCATTTGTCACTTCCTGTTTTGTATCATTTTTGAGTATATCTTAACTTCTTCTTAGCTCCTTGAGTGAGGGTTCAATCTCTAAATTCTTCTTAAAACCTCCAAAGAACCTACCTTTCAGGGGAAGAACATTAAACTTGGAGGCATTCAGAATTGGGTTCAATTTTTTTCTTCACTTCTTTCATTAAAAAAAAAAAACAACTATGCATTATCCTTTGATTTTGTTAGTTTCAGTTTTTATCTTCTGAGAAATTAGTATGTAATAATACCTGAGTGCCTATTGTGAGGACTGGAGAAGGTGATGCATGCAAAGCCAGCATTGTGTAAGATTCTAATTCTCCCACCTCTGAGCTCTGCAATTTAGAAAAATTACTTAACCTACCTTAACTTCAATGTCTTTATCTGTAAAATGTAAAAAGTGAGACCTCAATCTTTTAAACTTATTTTGGAAATTAAATGAACATGAGTTACCTGACATTATCTCAGGACATATTAACAATTCAATAAAAGCTAATTGTTTTGCTGCTGTTGTTATTCCTTTATGTCAATCATGGTGCCTGGTACATAGTAGAAACTCTATAAATACTATTTATTAAGTATTGTGGCTAATACTCAAATGTTTATTGAGTATTGATTATGTGTTTAGACTATGTGCTAGGCCCTCTGCTTCACATGAGACACAAAAGTGAACACTACAGATACTGAAGTTTATAGTTTAGCCAGTAAAACATACATTAAACATTTCATTTAGTCCTGCATATAAGATATATTCAATGTATGGAGTTGCATAAATGTAAGATGTTATGCGTGAATGACATATACAGGAGAGAGTTCCCTGCACAAATTCTGAGTCTGATATGCTATGTTACTGAATGAATCATCTTTTTTTCTTTTTTTTAAGGAACCTGAATTTTCTGTAGATAATAAACCATCAAATTTGGAAACCCAGACAGTTCCTACATTTAACTCAAAAAGCAATAAATTCTAAGAATGTGAAACACATTTACTAGGCAAAACTCTCTCCAAGAACCAAAACAAAATGGAAGAAGGAGCATTCCTGGCAGTTTTCCCCATTTTTTATTGCTTATACAAACTGCTTTTGCAGAATGTACTTCGGACAACTGAATTATGAGCCTTAACTCTAGCACTGTTCATCAATTTATCTTCTATGACTCAACAGGATCTGACTGGAAGCCAGAATCATAATTCAGTTGTTCTAAACACATAATATCTAGGGGAAGGAAAGCATCGTGCAAATGAAAACTTGGAAACTACAGTTCTGTAGAAGGATCTTTTTTCCCCTTCTTACCTTTACAGAGAAGATTTTTAAGCCTTTCTAGGAGGGAGGCTAGATGAATTTAAGAAAGAAAACAGAAGGAATTCGTGCATTCTACCACCTGAATCATATTTTAAATCACTCCTCAAATCATCTTTCTCCTTTCTTTCCAGGTTGACATATTGCTTTTACTCCCAAAAGTAGAAATAATTAATCAGCACTGTACTGATAACACCTGGTTAATGTTTTGACCTCAGCAATTTTTATACAATTCAAGTTGACTTTCTTCTATATTTATCACTTAAAATAAAGTTGTAGTGTGTATGTTTTGTGTGTGTTACCAAAAAAAAAAAACCTAAGAAACATTTTAAACAAGTAGTGTTATCACATCAATCTGATGAAACCAGAAAGTGTGAATATACTTAATGCAACATTAATTAGTGTATGCATTTGCCTATAAAATTAAGAATGCTAACCACTTGTGTTTCTTCAATAATGCTATACTTACATAGGCATTGTGATTAATGAATGACTAAGAGAGAGATGGGGGGAGACAAACAGAAAGACAAGAAAGAAAAGGTAGAAAAGAAAGGCACCCATAGTTTTTGCCATATACCATAACATCAAACATCTATTGACAGCATCTGTATTTTGTATTGCTTCTTTTTTTTCCCACTTCTTTTATTTTCTTTCTTATTTGGTCTTTGACCAGTATTTCTAGACTTTTCATGTTCTACTTTGTACCTAATTTTTGTGTCCTGCTACTTAAATTTACTATTATAAGCTTTTTCTCGGGTATTACAGTTCCTGAAAATGTAATTTTCAAGGCTTTCCAGTATCTTGCAGAATGCTTGCAAATGTGGTAAAATGGACAGAAGTTCCCTATCTCCAGCCCTTGGAATCACTCCACTTTCACTCTTGGTTGGAAAGATAACATCTAAGTACAGTAATTAGCTGAACTTAAGCTGAGTATGGAGTGAAGTAGGTTGTCATAGGGACTCCTTGGTGAAGGCCCTACTAACTCCAATCAAAGCACCAGTGGTGTGAAATGAAACTTACCACCTCTTGTGCGCAGTAGGATGAGAAAGCTAGGCCCCAAAGGGAGAAAGGGGGAAACACAGGAGGAAGAAGAGGGAAAGGAACCTAGGTACTTCTGGGGATCCAGGGGAAGAAGACATCTGAAGAGACAGCTGACTAGGAAGAATAAAGGGAACTATACCATCCAATGGACTCCCGTATAATCATGTAAATTTATATTCTCTGAAGATTAACTGAATTAAAATGCCTTTCCAGCAGTTGCAAAACATAAGAGCACAGACATGACAACTTTTATTTAAACAACAGGCTCTGAATGAACATTGCTTGTTTGCAAACTATGGTCAGTAAGCCTTAAAGTGTTCTCCATGTCTAGGGTAGGATGGGCCAAGAAGAGAGGAAAAAAAATCTCACCCTAGATAGTAAAAGATAGTCACTTTTTTATCTGAGCCCAATTACTATTTTGTTCTGCTGCAGGTTATCTGTCTAGTCATTTGCATATCTACCTCCCCTACAAACCTGACAGTACAAAACATGTTTATACACATACACACGCAATTTTGTTTTCCTTTTTTCCTGATGAATGACATATTTAATTATATCATTAAAACTTTTGTCCACATTAATGAAACAATGGGACAAACACTGCCCTGAGAAGTGGTCTGATTGGAAAACAAAGAAACAAAAGACAGCCACTTTTAAAAAATATGGTTTGTGCCTTGATTTAAATCCCTGATGTACAGAAAATGTCAATTAAAACACCTAGTGCCCAGGAAATGCCAGGAAATGAGTAACCGCTCATCATTTGGTCAAATGTTTTCTCAGCAAATCAATGCACAAACAATTAAAAGGTTGGAAGTAGGGATGGGGTTGTTCTTTGGAGGGAAGCACTGATCCAAGGGGAGAGTCCCTTGGAAATTAATTAGAGTCTGGTTCGAAGTCAAAAATAAAGAACCTAAATGATTCTGTGCTCCCCCACCCACACCACACAAATGATGATGGAATGCATTTGTGAATCTTTCCTGGTGCCCTCATCCTGAATTAATCACTCTTCCCACCCTGCACACATGGCACTTTGCTTCCAACCCCATCTGGAATGCAGAGTGCAATGACTTCTTTTAAACTTAGTTGTATGCTTGCCTGTCTCTCCTACTGAAGTGTTAAGCTTTTCTGAGCTAGAATCCTTATCTGCAAGCATCTCCCTAGTTTTGAGTATAATATCTTAAGTGTTTTGTATTTAATTGATATGTATTATTTAAAATTAAAATGTAATTTCTTTAAACATAATAGATTATTTGTATTTGAGAAAAATGTATGGAATATTTAAGCTTTTTAAGATTATTGCTGACAGGACCAGCTTTTTTGTGAAGAGGGAAAACGTGTCTATATTTGGGTGTGAGGAATTGACACAGAAGAACAGGCAGACCAAGAGACAGAGAAAGAGAACTGTCTCTGCATGTCTTCAAGATTTCTGTTTTAAGATTATTTCTTTAATTTGATATTAAAATAGGTATATTGTATAATTTTGGAGATGTATTGACTCATTTGAGTTAAAACATGATTTATATTAATAAAGCATACGAGTAATTCAGGAAAACAAAGATAAGAATAAAGAATATGTATATATAAATATATGGAGGGTTTAAGTAATAATCTGTTCAAAACAGAAATGGCTAAGACAATATTCCAAATCAACCCTCCACATACAACTTCAGAATTTTTTCCTTAAGACTGAGTTCTATTTGGTTCATTTGGGGAGAAGCAAAAATATTCCACTTCCAAAAACCACTGACAGCTTCCTTCATTCTCTAAAAATTAGTGTATCAATGACAAAGTTACTATCATTTGGGCACATTAATCTGAGTAACTATCAATAATCTATGGAGCCTGGTAGAGCGAATGTGATTTCTTCCCACAAAGAGAAATGTGACAGTAATAATGATGTTGTAACTAATATTTGCATCATATCATAGCTTATAAACCACTTCCACACACTGAACTCAGTAATAATACCTAACATGTTTTGCTTACTTACTGTCTGCCAGGCATAAAACTAATTTTTGATAGATTATCACTTTTAATTTTTTATCAATACCATAAGGTTGGTATTTCTATTATTATTCCAACTTAACTGATGGGAAAGATGTATCTCAAGATGTTGATTTGCCAAAAGTTAACCAGTGGCTACAGTAGGATTTGGTTTTTATTTTATTTCTTTATCAGTGTATAGTTGACATATAGTACCATATAAGTTCCAGATGTACAATATACTGATTCACAATTTACAAAGACTATACTCCATTTATGATTATAAAATATTTTCTATATTCCCCGTGATGCACAATATATCCTTGTAGTTTATTTTATACCTAATAATTTGTATCTCTTAGTACCTTGTCCCTGTATAGTCCCTCCCCTTCCCTCCTCCCCACTGGTAACCACTAGTTTGTTCTCTATATCTGTGAGTTTGCTTCTTTTTTGTTATATTCACTAGTTTGTTCTACATTTTTTAGATTCCACATATAAGTGATATCATACAGTATCTGTCTTTCTCTGTCTGACCTATTTTGCTTAGCATAATGCCCTCCAAGCCATCCATGTTGCTGCAAATGGCTAAATTTCACTCTTTTTTAAGCTGAGTACTATCCCACCACATTTTCTTTAGCCATTCATCTATCGATAGACACTTAGGTTGCTTCCATACTTGGCAATTATAAATAATGTTGCTATCTACATTGGAGTACATGTGTATTTTTCAATTAGTGCTTTTTTTTTTTTTTGATATATACTCAGGGGTGGAATTGCTGGGTCATATGGTAGTTCTATTTTTAGTTTTTTGAGAAATCTCCATATTGTTTTCCACAGTGGCTGCACCAATTTACATCCCTATCAACAGTGCACAAGGGTTCCTTTTCTCCACACCCTCATCAACATTTGTTAATTGTGTTCTTTTTGATGATAGCCATTCTGACATGTGTGAGGCAATATCTCATGGTTTGGATTTGCATTTCACTGATGATTAGTCATGTTGAGCATCTTTTCATGTGCCTATTGGTTATGTGCATTTCCTCTTTGGAAAAATGTTTATTCAGTTCTTCTTGCCCATTTTTAATTGGGCTGTTTGCTTTGGTTAAGATGTATGAGCTGTTTGTGTATGTTGAATATTAACCCCATATCGGTCATATCATTTGCAAATATTTTCTCCTATTCAGTAGGTTGGCTTTTCCTTTTGTCGATGGCTTCCTTTGCTGTGCAAAAACTTTTAAGTTTAATTAGATCCTATTTGTTTATTTTTGCTTTTATTTCCTTTGTTTTAGGAGACAAATCCAAAAAAAAATTGCTACAATTTACATCAAAAGTGTTCTGCCTATGTTTTCCTCTAGGAGCTTTATGGTATCTGGTCTTACATTTAGGTCTTTAGTCAATTTTGAGTTTATTTTCTGGTACAGTGTTAATGAATGCTCTAATTTCATTCTTTTACATGTAGCTGTCCAGTTTTCCCTGCATTACTTATTGAAGAGACTCTCTTCTCCATTGTATACCTTGCCTTCTAGTTGTAGATTAATTGACCATAAGTATGAGAGTTTATTTCTGTGCTCTCTATTCTGTTCCATTGACTAATGTGTCTGTTTTTGTGCCAGTACCACACTGCTTTGATTACTGTAGCTTTGTAGTATAGTCTGAAGTCAGGGAGCATGATTCCTCCGGCTCTGTTCTTTCTCAAGATGGTTTTGGCTATTTTGGGTTTTCTGTGTTTCTGTACAAATTCTGAACAAGGGTAGTCTAATTCTACTTCAATACTATGGTATTCTTTCTCCTTTAAAATAATATTGCCATTAAAGTTTGGCCAGGAAATAAATATTTAATGCATGTCTACTATCTTTTGGACTGTAAGCTATGTTTTTTAAGATAGTATTTTATCTTTAAAAATCAATGCAAAATAAATAACATTATCATCATCATGTAGATGATAAAACTAAGACAGTGCTAGGATAACCCATAGTTAAAACTGGAATAGTTGGCATTCAAATTCCTGTTATTTGACATTGAGCTCCAGGATCTTTCTACTTACTGATGAACACAAATGGGTTTCAATGGGTGTGAAAGAAGAATGAAGGATCCAGATATAGAAGATTCTTCAAAGAGGGAAAGTCTTAGAAAATTTACATCTGGAAAGCTGAAGGTTCTTATGGGAACACCTCAATATAAGGAGAAAAAGGGCTTGACTTCATCATCTCTGTTGTCATGTTTTAGCAACTGTGCCCCACCCCGTATAGATCAGAAAGGAAAAGGCTGTGTTGCTGCTGTTGTGGTTGTTTCTAAAGTGATTAAAACACAATCATGTACTGAATTAAATTCAATTCATTAACGGAGTGACACAAATATAACTATCAAATACTGAGAGGAGTTCATTGGTAATGCAGTCTCTCAGATTTGACCTTGTATCTTTAAGACACGCAGATTAACCTCTATACAATGAGTTAGGAATATTTTAGAGATAAAAGAAGACCCCTTTCCATGCAAGACAGCCACCAATATTCACCAATCTCCTCTCCATTTGGTTTCAGTTGTTTCATATTTTACCCTCACGATAATGACTTCGGCTCTGCTCTTTTTGATGTGAAATAGCTTCCTGGATTTTGATTTTTGGTGGCCTCTAAGAATTTTTGGTGGCATACTCTCTTTGGGTCTTGTATTGCAGATGCTCTGGTTAGTTCAGTAGATCTAAGTGGAACTGACCAAACATTCCAGGCTTTTAGCAGTCTAGGCTAATGGTGGATTGAGTTTTCCCTTCTTTTTGAAATGGGATGTGGGCATGTGGCTTTTTTTTTTTTGTCCAGGAAATGAGAGATGAAGTGTTATATCAGGGCGGCCACAATTCATCATTGCCTTTGTACCACTGTGGTGGATACATCAGATAAAATGTCTTTCAGCCTGGATCCCTGAACAGTCACAATGAAAAGAAACCTTTTCTAATCCACATAACTAATGCTAATAAATGAGATTTTGGGGTTCTTTATTACTTGGGCATTCCTGAACATGTATTGACTGATATAGGTAGATTAATTAACCCTAATACTGGCCTTTCAAACAAAGCTTTCTTGTCTCTGTCTGTTCCTGTCCATACTAACCCTAATGTGTGCAGATTCTTAATTCATGGACATACATAAGCATTAATTGCCACAAATTTTGAAACCATCCAAGTTAAACACTTATCTTTTCAACTTATTTTTTCAGCAATTATTTTTATGCCCAGAATCAGTTCTACTGTTTCAATAGTTTTACCCTTTTCAAATACCCACTTGTTACCCTCTTTTATGACAGAGTCTTCATGAGGATATTATGCCTCATAAAACTGCATATTATAACAATGCCCATGGAGAAATAAATTTTTCTGAGATTGGATGTACTTATCATTTGTGGAGTTCAAGTGTAGCATCAAAATCAACCTTTTCAGACCCATTTAACAGTAAGTGCAACTTTTTACTTTCTAAAACCAAAGGCTGGAAACTACCTGCACAAATCTTCATAATGCATCTTTGACATCAACTAGCACTTAAAAAACATTCTGATGGGTTAAGTGTAAATGAATCAGAGATATGCTGATTGAATTTTCCATTGAAGTTAAACCTTTTAAAGAAAAAGACAAGAAAGCAAAAAAAGCGGGGATGCATGTTGTGCTTTGCTTTACACAGAGCATTTGGAAATCTGCCTGACCTCTTATTTTTATTTATTTAAATTAACAGCAGCAGCATTCACTGCCATCTGGCCCCCAGGCACAGGGAGCTAATTAAAAAAAAAGAAGAAGAAACTTCAAAATATCATTTAAACCTTTTTAAATTAATTCAGCCAACACACGTTTTGAGAAAGCATCATTTGGATTGGCAAACCAGAAGAACTCAGCCTCAGGGGTCAGTAAATCTGGATTTAGCCTGAGCTGTGTGTTGAGAAAATTTTGATGGAGACTTCCCCAAGAGTAACTGTACTTTCCCAAGGAAGAACTTAGGTTGGGATGGAAACTGGGCTGTGCCCAATGCTAAATTCTACTATTTGGAAGACTTCCCAATCTTTTATCTCTCCAGCTCAGATTATACAGTTTGTTAGCAGTTTCAGTTTTTGGTCTTTTGTGTCTCTACACAGTAATCCAATTTGCAATCTTATATTCTACACTGGGAATACATCCCATCAAAGCCGCAGCATCCTATGTTCATTTTGCATACTATGATAAGTCATTGAAAGTTTTTCATTTAGTTTGAAATATCTTGAAGCCCTCATCAAAGGTGATGCTAAAAGAACAATTTTAATAAGTCATTTAGTGCTTCTCTCATCCTGCACATATTTTTGGCAGCACAGAAATACTGCTTTCTGCCATCTGAGCAGAATAGAATTTGGATTTTTGTTCAGGGTCAGTTAGAATGTGCTTAAAACCCAGTGGGTAGCTAGGCTTTGATTCTTGCTCTAAACTCTTAGTATGCATTGTTTGGAAATTTAAAGTGGTTGCACTAAAATCTCTTCTTTCTTTTCTGTATCTGACATATTGTACTAATAAAGTTTAAAATGAATTCTTTTCAGTGGTAGTTGGTTGTTTTGTTTTTATGGTGATCTAAATCTAACAGCATTTCATTCAGTTTGTTTTGAAGATACACTCTGGGAGAGGAATAATTTAAGAATCCTGACAGTAGTCATACACAACACTGTATAAACACAAAATCTGACTGAGTAATGTCAGCGCACCAAGCAAATTTCTCAGTAATATTTAAGCTTGATATTTTCATTCCCATTCTGATTGATGAGGAAACTGAGGCTCAATAATGATATATAACTAGTAAGAAGTAGAACCAGGCTATTAACTTAGGTTTGTGTTGTATCAAAGCACATGTTCTACTCAAAGAAACATGCTCCAATAATATTCACTTCTTTCTGATAAAGATGAATAAATTCCTATTATATGCTGAGGACTACACTAGGTTCCTCACGAAGAAAACAGCTGAAGACAGAAGGTCTCATTCTTTCAGAGATTTTAAATATAAATACACAAGATAGCACACATAGGAGTCAACCTCTATATTACTGAAAGGATTCTCTTTCTCAAACACAAAACTAATTACATGCTATTTTGTTGAAAAATGTCTTTAGTGTATTTCCGTCTACAGGATAAAGCCTAAATTATTTACTGTGACATTAATTGAACCCCTGCCCATTTCTCCAACTTCATCTCCAAAATGCTAACATCATTATGTCCTATGTTCCAGCTATACCAAACCACTTTTGTTTTCCAAAATATGACTTTTTTCACTATCCTAAAATTTTTTTGTTCTAATTTCTCTATCTGGGATTTCTTTCTATCATGTTAAAGGCAAGTACTTATTTATCAAGAATCATTTTAAACACTACCTCTTTCATGGATTCTGCTTTTCTTTTAATCATTCTTAAAACACATCCATGCTTCTGCAATGTAGCTATGGTAATTAAAGCTTATGTCTACATGTTTTCTTCCTGGGTAGACTGAATTTTACAGTCTCAGGGCCATGTTCAAGGTATGTGGTAGAATAAAGGCCATTAAATCTGC
Organism: Camelus ferus; assembly: GCF_009834535.1. NCBI lineage: Eukaryota > Metazoa > Chordata > Mammalia > Artiodactyla > Camelidae > Camelus > Camelus ferus. The sequence goes on from NC_045704.1 coordinate 41,302,125, forward strand.
TTTTAATAAGCAAAAAAGTGGAGAACAGGAGAGAGAGGGTGAGTGAAAGGACCATCCAAATACCTCTTGCAGGAGAGTAACAGGAAGGCCCACAATAAATCTTACGGAAATTCAAAGCAAATAAATCCTATTATTATAAAAATTAGCTAGTTAAGTTTTTTTTGAAGGAAGTTGATCTTTAACTAGGCTTCCATTAAAACGGTAGACAGATCAATAAAAATGACACAGGTCACTTTTGCTACCATGTACTCAGAGAGGGGATTTCCAATAGAAGTTTACTTTCAGATCCACTTTATTTACTGTGAAGGAGAGAGAAAAGTACAGCTTCCACATTGACACGTCAACTCCAGCCTATATGAAGGTCACAGACACACACACACAGACACACAAGCACGCATGCACGCACCTGCCATATGCACACACTCTCTTTTAAAGTAGACTATGCTGCTCATATAAATACAAGATGATCAATATCCTACATGTTACAATAGATTTTGATTATATTTCTTATATTTCCTTGGTGTTTCCTTTTCTCTTTTTATTTATGAGTTGTGGTAAATTACTAAATTACTGTAACATTCATTTAGTGTCATTTCTGCTTCAGTAAATTCCTCTGGTTTATCACAGGAAAAAAAACATAATAATATGACTAAACTCAAAGGATGTAATAAGCTCTAGAATAATATATGCATTGCACTGAGGAAGGATAAGCTCCTTCAGAAAGTGACAGGAGTCAGTATAAGAGATATGAAAGTGGACCCCCAGAGATCTTCTTAATGGATCTTGTCTGAGGATTACCACTAAGAAAAAAAATAAGAAAAACAGGAAAAAAGAAAAGGTGGTAAACCATGGAGGAGGGGTGAAAAAGAAGAAAGAAAAAGGAGAGAAGGTAGAGTAACCAGTAAGGAAGTAAATTGTATTAATTTCTTAGTGCTCCATTCTTGGCCCAAAACAGTTGCTCATTCAGAGAACTGGAAGAGATGAATGATTTCCCCAATTTTCAGTTTTTGGCACATTCTTTCTGAGAAGCTCATTTGGAGAATGCAAACCCTAGTAACATGCATCTGTGTCCTAGAGCTTTTAGAGTGATGAGAACCCTGGCTGTTGGTTGAATGAAGAAGCAAGAATACCGTAGTGTCTGACGCCGAGTCCTAGGTGTCTTCCCGTAACCTGCCTCTCTTTCCAGCCTCATGTCTTGACACATCCCCACAGTTAACCCACTGCAGCCTCACTGGACTGCTTCCCACCTAATGAGTCCTCCCAACCACCGGCATTTGTTTTGGTCTGAAACCTTATGTCATCCTGCTCAGTAGGTACACAGTATGAGCCACAAAGCAAGTCCCATGTGTAATTATAAATTTTCTAGTAGCCATACTGAAAAAATAAGCAGGTGAAGTTAATTTTAATACTATTTTTATTTAACACAATAGAGCCAAAGCCATTAACATTTGACATGTTGTCTATATAAAAATGGAGGTATGAAAAAGATATTTTGCATTCTTTTTATTTTGTTGTAAAACCATTTAGAAGTTTTTGTGTATACTGGACTTGGAGCACCTGAATTTACACTAGCTCCTTTTCATGTCCTGCAATGGACAACAGGGTAGAACCCTTACTGTCTTCACTCTCCTCCGTCTGCCTTTGCCTGGGAAGCTGTTCTAACCTGCTGTAATGGCTCAGGAAAAAAGCCTCCCTTTTCTAGAAGTCAGATTTTTACCACCATATCATTATACTCCCTTATATATTTCTTCATTATCTCAAGTCTGTGCTAATGAGTAGTAACTCTTGGTGCTATCAGTTAAAAAATCTGTATTCCTCATTAGACTGAATGCTCCAGATCTACTTCCTTCATATGAATCCTTCTATAACCTGTGCTTACATAATGTCCAACAAGAGGAGACATTTAATTAAGTCATATCTATGGAATAAACATTATTTAGTGCCTCTGATCCTTTATTTCCTCATCTGTGTAATGAGGATAAAAATAATAATGCCTGTCTCATTGAGGGACTGTGAGAATTAAACAAGCCCATACATTCGCGTGTGTGTGGTGTGTGTGTGTGTGTGTGTGTGTGTGTGCGTGCGCGCACGCGCGCATGTACTTAGAACAATAGGTGGCACATCATAAGTTCTACACAGGATCTGGCTCTGGGTAACAGTTGTAGCAGTACTGCTAAATCTAATTTTGTGAGGATTAAAGCAGACAGTAGACTAAGGAAGGTGGCTGGCATATAATAATGCTACTTTTAAAATTTTTGTTATGCTTAGTCTATCATTTAACATATCTATGTGTAAATATGTATCATATAATATGTTCTAATTAAACCTCTTAGTATTAATTTGTAGTCCTACCCTTGGATTGCAATACTCTTAAGAGGTCCAGGAAAATAAAGAGTATCCAACAGCCTGAACATCTAATTACTAGAAAAAATGCAGAACAAGGGCTTTAATTAAGGCCCACAGGACACTGGTGAGTGTGTCTAGACAGTAAGATCCCTATCTGTAAACCATAACTTCCCGAGTCTAATATTTCCCCTTCCATCAATGTTACATGATTTATAAAGGCATTTGAGCTTCTGTAGTTTTATTTGTCTAATGACAGGTAGTCCTGGTGCATCTTTATTGCCTAAATGTGGGTAGGTCATGAAAATCTGGCCCCGTAACTGGTTCTTCCTGTGCAGTTCTTCTGCAGGGAAATACACCACTAATCAGCTTATCTTCTTTTCCTTTTCCTTTCATTGCCTTTGCTCCTTCCATGTGAAGTGGAGATGTAAAAATGCCAGTCGAGCCTCCTGCAGGCTAATGTGGAGTGGGAAATACTTATTACTTATAAGGCCTCTCTAGCATGCAAATGATAAGAATCCATAACAAATATCCAGTCCATCTAAACTAAAAATAGAAATGTAATAGAATAAAATGGTTGTACAGATAACCCAATGTCCAAGACAAGTATTTAAAGGCCTTTTTCAAAAAGCAGGTATTAACCCTCAAGGAAGCACTATGTTACAGCTCAGTATAAAGAACTTAGTTGCCTCAATAATTCTTTGTTCTGGACAGAAATCTGATATGTTTACTGATTTCAAACAATCAAAAGATAGCTACATGGTGAAATTAGGCTGATTTTCTTTACTGAGGCCCGATGGGTAATAAGTGATCAGAATAGCCAGTAGGAACGTGGAGGGCCTATGGGTCACAGCTGGGAGTGGAAATGCCATCAAACTGCAGCTCAGATTATCACCAAGAGAAAAGTTCATGGTTTTTAATCAAGAAAGTCAAGACAAATTGGATTTCAAAGTAAGGGAGGCAGGAAATTGCAGACCTGTGGAGGACAAGAAAGAATGGGGAGTAGCTGGAGAAGGATTACTGTGCACATTTGGAATTTAATACTCGATGATGTCTCAGCATGTGAGTAAAAGCCAAGTAAATTAGAGGAGATCTGGAGGACTTATCATGTATCATGAAAAGGAAAGGGCTGGAATTCAGTCTGGTGTGAGTTAGTCTGAATTCTGAAACCACGATTTAATAGCTGCTTGCCCTTTGCTTACTTAAGCTTGATGAGCTTCCACATTTTCTACTTGTAAAGTCACAGGGAAATGACTATGGTAAAGATTTCTTTTTCTTAGTTCATTTTTGGTTTCCTTGTTTTCTTTGGGTTATTTTAAATGGCACAGAACAGATTAATGTCATTTCTCCTCTCCATCTCCTTTCTTTCATCTGAATGGCATTATGTTTGCACAATTCTGCAGTTAGCATGATCAAACAAATTTCACACTGCAAACTTAGGAATACAAACCAAGTTAAGGAGAAGAATGTGACAAAATTGAAATCGTGCATGTGTGTGTGTGTGTGTGTGTCTATATGTGTGTTCTAAAAATTAAAGATGCTGATTAAAGAGACATTTCTTGAATGATTTCTGGCTCAAGTTCTAGACTTTAAGATCTTTTCATTCTTAGAAATAAAACATTAGTTTATGCATACAAATACCTATTTGGAGATAGAATAAAGAAATATACTCCTCAGGAATTAGTAAATTTAAGGTAGTAATGAGCATCATATAACTAAGTATCTTCATCACTTTCATATGCATCGCCTTTTCACACATGCACAATAATTGGGTGAGATAGGTAATTACTAGCCCTACTTCTCAGATAATGAGACATCTTAAGTTTGAAAGTAAAAAAAGCTGCAGGTTCTCTGAATCTCTGAATCTCATCTTTTCTTATAATATTGCTGCTACCAAATACAACAATATTTTCTTGTGTAAAAAGATCACATTTTAATTTTCCTGATGTTATGACAACACAAGTATTGAGGAGGAATATGGTTCACATTAAAACCACTGGGGAAAAAAAAAAGCACTCTTTTCAGGGAATGCATCTCCAATTTTGGAAAACCCATGACTATTAACAAGAGATGACCATGGAGAAGGAAACAAGGTAACAGTTACTATCTAGGAAATATTATTCAAGGTCTACTTGAATAGTCCTTTAGTCCTAGACTTTTAAAGTCTACTGATTATGGGACTAAAAGCAGTATACCGAACATGATAGGATATCCATGACAGTATGATGATATCTACTTCAGTACAAGTAATTTCCAAGTCACTGAACCTTGACAGTAAAAGGTGAGCACTACTGGCTTACCTGTTAGACTGAACAAACCCAGGATACAATATACATTAATCAGATATTTGCTACCTATAAATATTAAATAAATGTTCAGTTTTACACAGTTCTGGGTTTGCTGAGTATAGGCATTGTTCTTCATGATAAGCATATATAATGCCATGTAGTATACAGAAAAAAATTGAATGGGAAAAGGAAGACCTATGTTTTAATCCCAGCCGATTAATTCTCTCTGAAAAGCTATCTATAGTCTCTGAACGGTCATTCACCTGAGATCATAATCTTTGACCTGCCTACATCACAGAGTAGTTGAGAATTATGATAGAAATAAAATACCTGATATTCTATATAAGAACGGTAAGATTATAGAGGAGGTGCTATTCTCAATCCAAATTTAAAAAGGTCCTGTTGTTTCAATTCACCAAGCTCATTATCTTTTGAAACTTATTGTTCATCCACTTACCATATGCTTATTAAACATCTGCTCCATTTCAGAAGCTGTGGTAAGCACTTGGAAATTTTTTTTAACGGGAAAAGTGTGTTCAGTAAATAGTTGTGAGTATATTTGGTGCCAGAAAAGTGCAGATACTGAGAGACACTTTTCAGGGGATAGTTTGGGTCATATTTTAAGGTGAAGGCAGAGTGGAGTGGAAAAGGAGGCACTAGACTTTTGAGGAGAATGGAGAAGTTTTAATATAGTTACGGAGAATGAAAAAAGCAGTAAGATGAGAGAAAGATATACAAAACAAAACTGTTAGATTGTTGAGAATCCACTTGGTTTTGATAATCATTAGTTTATGGTCAAATCAATTCATTGCTGGGTTGACTTCTATAGCCCCTGTTATTACAATTTCAGTAAATCAGCTTCACTACATTGTGTAGAAGGTCTGATCCTATGAAGATGTCAGAGTATAGTAATTTAATTGCAAGATGGTGAAGAGAAGGCAGATGAATTCAAGTTGTGTGATGTACCAACAACCATGTCAATTGCGTCAAACTTTTTTTCCTCTTTATTACTCACAGCAACTCCACGTTGCTCCATGTTGTAGCTATTATTCCCCTAATGTTACATATGATAGGAGATTCAGGAGTTAAGCAATTGGCCCATGATCACAAGTGACAAGAGCCAGGAATAGTACCATATTGGCCCCTGTCCTAAGTATATGCTGTTTTCTTTCACTATACTGTCTCTCTATAATGGGCATGCTTATTACTCTACAGAGTAAAATCCTGATGTACATTTTGCCCAAAAAGTAGCAAGAACACATAACCCTCAAAATGCTCCTTAGAGGGCAAGGCTTCAAATCTTCAAGGTTTGTACAAATATATGATTGGTGCCAGCAGTTCTGTTCCATAAATCATGAGGAAGGTGGCCTTAGCATGGGAGGTTTTGAAGACAGACATTTCCAATCATTTGCTTCTGCACTGAAAGGCCCTTGAAATGCCCTGTAGAGCACCAGATTTTGAGCATGACCACATTTTGATGGACCTGCCAGGATACATTAGCTGCAAAACACTTCTTCTGGGTTGACCTACTGACCTGATTAGTGGCTTGGCTCAACATTATCCATCTGGAAGCTGAAGCATGTCTGCCAAACACAATGGTCAGAGTTTTGGCAGAGTTGAAATTGAGCTGTTCTTTCTAATGATGCTTGCTAACAGGTTCATTTACCTCCTACGACCACTTCTTGAATGTTACAGTAATGTCATGCTTGGTGGGGTGGAAAACACATAGACTTTGGAATTGAATAGACTAGGGTTTGAACTGATTTAACCACTTAATAGTTTGTCAATTACAGCACCACCTTGAGTCCCAGTGTTTTAAATCTGTAGAGTGGGGACGATGATTTCTCTCTAGTGAAGCTGTTCTGAGCATTAGAGATCATACCCTGTAGTATAAGTAGGGATCATTTATTGAAACCTTATTGTTCAAAAGCCTTATGTCAAGTGCTTCATAAAGATTTTCTTATTTCATTTGGAAAATGCCACATTCCTTAAGCATTGTTATTATCCACAACTGCTTTCTGATGCCACTGTTGAATTTATTGTCTCCTGGTTTGGGGGACTGGCTAGAGATCAGCCACCAAAATAGAAAATGACAGAGGAAACATTTCAGAGAGGTTTACGAGGTAGAGCTTACATCATTCACAGCTTAATATCCTTGCAAGAATGACAGCGAAATATATATTAACTGATCTGCTGTAGTCCTCATCTGCCCTCAGTCATGCTGGGCTTTCTATAGGAAGTGCACTAGAGGAAGTACCAGAGCTCAAAGTAATTTACCATTCAGTAGGCTACATCTTTGGCAGACGTCTCTATTGATGCTCATTATCTTTAAAGTGTGTCCCTTTTGTGGGTAGATAAACATGGGAAGCTGCACTTAAAGTATAAACATTGCCTGAAACAATGTTTTCTAAAGGGAAACACAGACCTATGTGGGGTGTGTATGGGTGTGCTTGTCTGTGGGCACACACATGTATGTTACATGTGGTGCTCTCCATTTACCTAGTAAGGGAGCCCGCCCATTAATTCTTGTCCTCTTTAAAATGTACTGTAATAAAGACTCTGCTTGGGGCAAGCTGAGCCAAGAACATGGACCAAGTAAATAAAATGCTCATGTAGCCTATTTCCAGAGGCATTAAAAGAAGCACCAAAGGCATTAACTGACTGGAAGTGTTCTCTGCAAACTTGCTATCAAGAGATTTCAAGTCTGAATTCTTTTGACAACGTATCAGGAGCTTGACTTAACCCATCTCTAATTTTAAGTAATTATTTTTAGTAGAGGCCAAGTATATGCCCCCTTCTTAAGAAAGAAATCATTAGGGTGAACACTTCAACTGTGGTTGGCAAATGAACACTACCTTACTCAGAAATGCACCCAATTCCACCACTGACTTCATGCCTTTATAACCTTGAACAAGCCATTTAACCTGTGGCACTGGGAATTAGGCGATTATTTGTCAATTGAGGGGGTTTAATTCCATTCTAAAGGAGGAAAATTACAAATGAAAAATAATTTGGGGGATTTGAGGCTCAGATTTCACCACTCCTGCTTTCTACATGTATCCCCATCTATAAGTAAAATACTTCTGTAATTAGAGTGATGTGAAGGGGGGCTCACATCACACACATCACGACTTGATGAAACAAGGAATCAAGAGATGCCACTTCTCCTCCCTTCAGGATCTCATCCTCCACAATTTCCCCATTTTATAATTCTAAACCTGGGAAAGCAGAAATCTTGATTTTCATGGGAAAGTCACCTAAGTTCCTTGGGTCTCATTTTTTAAAAAAATATAATGAAAAAATTTAGATCAAGACTGTAAAAGAGGTTTCAATTCCTCTCATCCATTGGCAATGACCTTCTGGAACATTCTGTTGAAGATATTTAAGGCTATTGGGAGGCTCTATAGGAAAAAAAAAATGCTATTATTAACAAGTCTGCCAAGATAGAGGCACAGCATATACGCTCCATCCTGGGATAGTGATTTATACTATTCTCCTCAGACTTCAAAGTATAGGGTTATAGAATTTGTTGATGCTTGCCACTGGAAATCAAGTTTAAAAGAAAAATGATGTGTTCCTTTAGTCATAGTACAGTGACAAGATGATGCCATAAATAGATATTAAACAAGACACATATAACGCGCTGGGGACTGTGCTAGGGTCAGTGAGAGACATAAATCTGAGAAAAACATCTTGTCTTCCAAGAACAAACTACTGTTTACTGAGGATTAATTAGTGAGCCTATCGACTTTTACCGGAGTCTCAGCATTAAAGCACCAGTGATGGTCATGCATACCCTCGTGATTACAGAGTGGACATTTACAAATACACTAGAATGATGTCTACTAATTGTATGATTAATTATATTTAGATTTAATAAGCATTCTCATGTGCCTGATACTGGGTTAAATGCAACACCTCACTTAACCTCGCTGTAAATGATGAATTAAGGAAAAATTGTGATTTCCATTTAATGTATTTGTAAATTGAAGCTTAGAAAGGTCAAGGCATGGAGTATATACTGGAGCAATGACTTAAAGCAATGTTTTCTTGCCTATAAGTTGGTTGCTTTTATATACAGTATAAAATTCCCTCTTATAAAAATGTCATGGACTGATCTGTGATGGAAGGGAATAAATATGCATCAGAGCTACTCATGCAATGGCTGAAAGAGTACTTTTCCCCAGGTATTTTTTTTAGTCTCTCAATAAAAATGAAACAAAGTAAAAACATATCGCCAACATCACTCTGAAAATGTACCAAGAAATATATTTTAGGTATATAAATCCAAACTGAAAAGGAATCCAGAGAGATCAAAGCAAGTCTCTTAATTTCACAATTGGGGAAAAAACAAACAGAACGAAAGTGAAACTTTCAAAAGTAATCAAAAGCTAGTCAACTGGCTCTTTTTCTGAACTCCTTCAGCTTCACCACACTTAACCAGGCTGTTGATGATTTCATTTACAACCTGAGTGAGAGGTAAATGCATTGAGAATTTCTAGTCCTGTAAGAACTGAGGCTTATCTAGTTTCCATTCTCAGGACTTGGCATATTGGACCAAAAAAAAAAAAAAAAAAAAAAAGTGTGCTCAAAGGCAGAGCAACGAGCAGAATTACGTAGGTCAAATTAATTTGAGATTTGCCTTGAAGGATGGTTGGGAAGAAACTAAACAAAACAAACAAACAAAAATACACAATTAAAACAGTAATAACGTAAAACTTAAAAACCACAAATAAGTTAGGGCAGAATATGCTGAAGGAGAGAAGCCAAGATAGAAGGGTACATGGCTACTAACATCCATGTCCATAGGAGCTGAAGACACTCTTTGTGGAGAGAGCTACAAATCGAGTCCATGCAGATCAAAGAATTCAGTGGAGAATACTGACACAGTGGCAAAGCTATTAGAGCAAAGAAGGCACTTTTAAGGCATCCTATGGCTTCTGGACAAGTAATCAACACAAAGTCCCAGCATTAATTCATCTGATAAATGAAATCGTGAGCTTCTAATTTGTCCTAGGCCATTTGTTTGGTGCTGTGCGTACGATGGCACATCAAATAGATTCAGGCGCAGGGAACTTGAGGGAGATACTGTTCCTACAGTTACAGGGATAGACTTCATCTCAGAATAGAAAAGAGACATTACGTTTCTACAATTAGGACCAGATTGTCAGGATGGTTTACTCTGCAATGAGCCCTCAGAGTATTAAAATATTGGTCTCGATACCAGGCCAGCCAGAGTCACAGGACTGAGGCCTCACTAGTCTATATATTAGGGGCCCTTGGACCTCCCTGGGAAGAGAAATCAAGGGTAAGAGATCATAAGATACTAACAACGCAGCAGAGTATTTATTACTGTATTGCAAAACAGTCATTCCTAGTTGTTGCCATCATAAATTGAACTTAACGTGATGTTTCTGAGTTCTAAGGTTTAATTAGAATCTGTTTTCTGTAATAGTGTATGAAATGAACTTTATGCTCACATAAGGATCTCAAATAATGAGTAATTATCCAAGAAACTGAATTCTCCATAATAAAATAAAAATAGTCATTTCAGTTATAATATGGATCTTAGGTCTGGATCAAATTTAGAGATTATTTTTGTTCGACTCTATAATTTCACCATGAAACATCTAAAGAACAGAGGGCTCCTTTAAGGTCACACAACTGCTCGGTGGGGCAAGGATTTTAGCCTCCTGGTTTTCTAAAAGAACTTTCCCATCAGACACCATTACATATGTCAAGACCATCATTACTTCCCATCTCCCAAGATCAAAATGAGTCATCCTTGAATCCTCCACTTCCCTCTTTCCCTGTAGCTCTTCACTTGACTAATTACTAAGAAGAAAACCATCAATGTCTCCCTGATGCAGATTTCATTCCTTCTTGTCTTAATAATATTAATAATATCAAACAATCCTAGCTACTATCTTTTTTCTCTTCAATCCAGTAAAAGCTCTTTTATCACTAGGAATAGGGTGGTCTCCTAAAGAAAAATGGGGCAGTTCCCCGAGAATATGAGAAAATCAATCTTAGGCAGGAAAGGAACAATATTTGAAACTATAACATATTTGCAAAATCAATTTTCGTGACATGGAACTCTAATCATATAATTTGCCCACTCCACAACTTTCAACACTTTCTAATTGCCAAAGAAATTACATTGTAATTTATCATTCTGCTATTCAAGGACTCCCCAACATGGACTGATCTATTTTGAGCTGTTTCCCATATTTTGCCCAGTAGCTTTAAAACCTATGCACTGATTTCACTGGTATCCAAGTTTGTTACTGATAATGTCCACCTTTAAAGTTGAATACTGAAAATAATCAATATGCATGCAATAAAATAAATAGAAGAATAGAGCTGGTGATTCTGCCACATTTTATATCCTGTTATAAATTAACGCAGAAACATCATAGTTTGTTCAGTTGTTTTCCAGAGGTTGTCTAGGGATGGGTTGCCTCTTTGTGAATAATTAGTGGCTCTTAATTTACAAAACTAAGGGACAAGATCTTTCACAAGTTACGCAATTCATGTGCAGACACTCATTAGTTATAGCATGAGTATATGCCCCTCATATTCTGCATGCCAGCTTGCCCTCAGTCAGTACATAGGGCATTAAAAATATTTGCAGTGGTCAGGGCAAAGCTGGAAGATCAGGGTTAGAGTTTCAATTCTGACAGCCAGTAGATATGTAATTTTTGAAATGTCATCTTTGTAAGGGAAATTCTCTACAGCTAAAGATTAAATGGTTGTGCACAATTGCCTCTTTTAATTCTGTAAACTTGTTACAAAAATTACAAATTTAAAATAATATTCAAACTCAAAACCTTTTTCTAAGTGGAGAGTAATACTGGGGAAATACCCTTGGAAAATGTCAAATCTAATTTTCTTTTAACATGGTAACTCATTGATGTAGGAATATGTAAATTGGAATTAATTCTTGGGTAACACAAACTTGGTTTAAATACAAAAATAATAACCAAACCTAACCTAACCTCTTAATGAAAAATTGTGAAAGGGAAATTAAAAGGTATGGATAAAAATAACCAACATGTATTAGACAGTAGTTTCCCCTTGCCTGCGTCTTTTCTCTCTCTCTTTCTCCTCCTCTCTTTCTTGCTCTCACTCTCTGCCTAGGGATGGATATATTTCATATTTATATATAAAGTATAATTTGCTACAAGATTAAAAAAGTATTTTCCTGGCATAAGTGTAAGAACTCATGTGAAGCAGATATGAAAGACGGCAGAAGTGAAACATGCTCGGTAACTTGGTAAATAGTAACCCTTTTTAATGTATGTTGACCCAGACATCTATCATTAAAAAATATTACAAGAACATTACTATTTAAAATATGACTGTTATATGTTTTCCAGTTACAACGGCTGTACTGAAAAAAAAAAAACAAAACTCAAGAGTGTACACTGATTATTTGATTTTCCTTTGAGATGTACGCTGTATGAATCCCCTAGTCCTCAAAACTTTTTGATCTTCACATTGGGTAGACAAATGAAAGTATTTGTTGTTTATTTGTTGTTTTTCCTTAGGAGAAAATACAAATGAAAAACATATCTTCTAGAGGAACTTGGGCATAGGATGAGGGGTGGGGAAAATTGGACGGTACTGGCACTTCATGAAAGCCAAATCATTCATCTCTGAGCAACTATACACTGATAGCCAATAGCTCATGCTGTTTTGGATGCTCTAAAAATAGTAGCTCATATTCTTATTGACTTGAAATAGGTAGTTCTAGTTTACACACAAACCAATGGCAATGCATGGAGGGCTTCTTTAACTCAGGGCTGTACATTGCCAATAGAAGGACTGATTGAGGGTTTTTACCCTCAAATCTGGAAATTTGTAAACCATGTTCCCATGTTTGGTTAATCCCACAGTTTAATAACATATTAATAAATGTATTCCTATACTGTGTGCATTTACATACACACATATTCACACACACATATATATAGTCTCTCTCTCTATATATACATATATACACATACACATGTATACATACATACATACTTATTACTTGTGGTTAAATATTTTATGTTATAACTCTATTATTACTCTAAATTACAAGTGTATCTGCATTAAAGTAATGAATTTATTCATATACTCTGTGTGTGTGTATATATATTCATTACATATGTACCGAATAGATATATTGCTTATTTTCCATCAGTGAAAAGATACTTAGCATTTAATGAAGTAGGAAACTCACACTAAACAATGCTTTTTATTAATTAGATAACCATCTAACTTCAGTTGTACCTTATTGCTAAACTTATCTTCAAGGAAACACATTTAGAAAGTTAACAGGTAAATCTAATTACAATGGACTGCTTGCTGCCACTGTTACTGATTAGCATAATAGCTGATTTTTCTGACATGCAAATGCATCTTTAAAATTATTAATACCATTTTGCAGCATATTAATAAAACAAAGAATAATCTCTAGTAGTTTTCCTGAGGAAAAATACAAATATAGGAGAAATATAAAGCTAAACTACACAAACATATTTTTAAACAAAATGTAAGTTTTAGCAAAACTACATCATCAAGCATATAAAAGTTGTAGGTGTCACAATTTTATTGATTATGTCTTTTAATAAATTTTTAATTTACAGTGGTTCTCGATTTGGAGAAAATGTGTGAAGACTGTTTAGGGAGTTTCCATATGACTCACATCCAGTTTCCCCTATAATTAATGTTTCACATGGCACATTTTTGTAAGTAATAAGCTAATACTGATACAGTATCATCAACTAAATTTTGGGTATTACTCAGATTTTATTAGTATTGACTTACTTTTTTCTGTCCCAGGGTTACATCCATATTTCTATATTGCATTCAGTAGTCATGTATCATTAGACTTCCCTCACCTGTGGGAATTTTACAGACTTTCCTTATTTTTGATGACTTGAACAGTTTTAAGAAATAATGGTCAGGCATTTTGTATATTGTATCTCAACTGGGATTTCTCTGATTTTTTTTTCAAGGTTATAGTAGGATTATGTACTTTTGTGAGGAAACCCAAAGAGATAAAGTGCCATGTTCTTCACATCATGCCAAAGGTACTTACTACTGACATGACTTATCGCTATTGATGTTAACCTTGATACCTGGCTGCGGTAGTGTTTATCAGTTTCCTACACTGTGAAGTTACTCTGATTTCACCCTTTCAGATTGCAGTCTTTGGAAGGAAATAAATACACACAGACCACACATAAGGAGTAGAGAGTTATGCCCCACCTGCTTGATGGCAAAGGATCTGCATAAATTATCTGAAATTCTGGATTTGTTTGTCTCCCCTATTTATTTATTCAATTATTTATTAACATCAAAATGGATTCATGGATATATATTCTATACGTTAGGTTGTAATCCAATAAAATTTTATTTTGTTCAAATTCTTTCAGCTTTGGTCACTGAGAGCTTTTCCAGTTTGTTCCTGTGTCCCTTTGACATATTCCCATTATTGTGTTTGTTTGTTTGTTTGTTTTAAGCACCATTTCACTTTCTGCACTGCAAGATACTCAAGACTTCTTTTTTTTTTCTATACCCTACCCTAGTCCTAGATTCAGCCAAATCTCCGAGAAAGCCTGGTTCCTTTTATGTAAGAACAGTATTAGAAGCCAAGATCTAAATACTAAGTGTGCTTGTAGCTACTGAGGTGTTGATGCTTCTAGATCCTCAAAGCTGAAAGAGGAAGAAAATATATGCACTTATATTAACCTATACATGTATGCGTATCTACAAATACTTATATATGTAATAATTTCTACCTATATTAAGCTAAACATGGATTTATACTGATGATTCTAACTGTAATCCAGTACTACATAGATTACTTCCTTACCTTTATCTATAAATTCCTATTCCAGCAGCAAAAACCTGGCTTTCACCATCATCCATCCATTTACTTAACTGTGTCATTCTGGTATACATACATACATATATATATAACATATATATAACAGTACCAGAGTTGTTAACCAGTGCCTGTAGGAAATAAGGTTAACTACTAGACTAATAGTGTCTGTGTGCAGTTTCTTTCACCTTTAGTCTTAGATGCCAATCCAAATTTCCAAAATTACTTAGGACAAATACATTTCCCCCCTTCCCACTCGGTGAAATTGTTTCTTATATCTATAATACAGTTAGGATGCTTTGTCTCATTCTGCATTTTGTCCTGGGACCCAATCACCCCACCTGTGTGTGTGTGTATGTGTGCGTGCGCACACATACACACACACACGTGTGCACACACTTTAAATTTGCATACACCAATGTTCAGTTTTTATGTGGAAAGTTCTATGCCTTTTGACAGATGCATAGTGCCATGTAGTTATCATTATAATATCATATAGAATAGCTTCATTACCCTAAAAAAACTCCCTGTACTTCACTTATCCAGTCCTCTTCACCATTCTGGCAACCTCTGATACTTTTATCACCTCTATAGTTTTGTCTGTTTTAAAATGTCATATATTTAGAATCAAATGGGATGTAGCCTTTCCAAACCCAATTATTTTACTTATCATTTGCTTATGAGATTAATATGTGTCTTTCCAATGAGGGCTCATTTCTTTTTATTGCTGAGTAACATCCCATATATATGCATAGATGTACCATAGATTATTTTAACAATTCACCTGTTGAAAACTTTTTTGGTTGCTCCCAGTTTGGGGCATTTGCAAGTAAAGCTGTTTTAAACATTCACTTGCTGATTTTTGTACTGACATGGTTTTCAAATCATTTAGGTAAATACCTAGGAGCACAACCGATGAACTGAATGGTAAGACTATTTAGAACTTTGTAAGAAACTACCAATCTGTTCTCCAAAGTACTCTACCAGTTGGCATCACCTCAAACAATGACTGAGTTTCTCTTGCTCTACAAACTCACCAGCAAACAGGGTTGTCTGTTTTATATTATTATTTTTTTTTTTTACATTTCAACTACTCTACTACGTGAGCAGTGGCATTTTATTGTTGTCTTATTTTGAAGACTCATGATGTCAAATGATGTTGTGCATCTTTTCATATGCATTTTCCATTTACCTGTATCTTTGTGGGCATCAAAATAATTGTAGCTTGTTCTGCCTGTATACGTAAGTGGGCAACTAAAGTTGTCAGCAAAGAGATGCTACAGACCCATGTCAATACATTCCACTCAGAGTACGGCACAATATGTCAGCATGAAGAAGTTACACAAAATGGAACTTCACCTCTAATCCCATAGAAATGGAAAGATGCTTGACAGTGGGGAACTGAAAGCACCTTTTTTGCCCTTTTCCTGTTTGCCTATTTCTATCCCCCTCTAACCTTAAAAGAACCTAATTACAGGAATGAGATCACTAAGCAATTGAAACTAACTCTTGACTTATGCTCTCCTGAATGCACACCATGCCTTGCCTACTAACCTGTTGATTCTTTTCCCAGATAAAAAAAGAAGTAAGAATAAAGAATTAAACAGTTAAAGAATGATTAGCTCTCTCTACCCAATAGCCCCCTTAGCAGTCCTGCAGGCAGATCATGCAGGCAAGGTAACATTCAAAGAGTCAGCCAGTCTGCAGACCACGGAGAATGATGCAAAACCCAACCTCCTGCTTCAATGATTCACTGAGATTCTTCCTCCCATTTCCCCCTTTAAAAACTGTCATGGCTGAGCAGAATCTGTAGAGTTGGTCTCTGGACACAAGTCCATCTTCTCCCCAGATAGCTGGCTTTTCTGATTAAAGCAACTTTCCTTTCTACTGACACTTGCCTGTTGATTATTGACTTTTGAGTGGCGAGCAGCCAAACCTAAGTTTGGTAACACAAATGTATATTACACATTTTGAAAGTGTCCCAGGGTTCTTAGGTGTTCTCATTGCTTGTTTGTTTTTAATTCTATTTTTTTCTCTTTGTATTTCAGTTTAGGAAATTTCTATTGACCTATCTTCAGACTCACCAATTCTTTTCTTGGCCATGTCCAGTCTAATAAGGAGCCCATTAAAAGAATTATTCATTTCTGTTACAAGTGTCTTTAATTTCTAGCATTTCCTTTTGATTATTTTTTAGTTTTCATCCCTTGGCTTTCACTAACCATCTGTTCTTGCTTGCTGTCTACTTTTCCATTAGAGCCCTTAACATATTAATCACAGTTATTTAAAATTCCCTATCTGATAATTCCAACATCTGTGCCATTTCTGGGTTCGAATGTGTTTACTTTGTCTATTCAGACTGGTTTATTTTTCCTTGCTTTTTGGAATGCCTCGTAATTTTTTGTTGAAAAAATGGATACATTGTATTAGAATGGTAACTAAGTTAAGTAGGTCCTTGGTGTGAGAATGTATTTTAATCTGGCTAGACATGGACATTTTAAATATTTCTGTAGCTGTAGCTCCTAGAGGCTTCAAATTCCTCTAGTGCCTTTCTTTTCATTTCCTGTCTTGATTTTGGTCTTCCCTAGATAACTCCCCTCAGAAAGAGTCTGTGTCTTGCACCTCTTTTAGGTGTAATTCTCTCTTATTACATTGGAGCTCTGTTAGCATGGGAGTCAGGTATGGAGGCAGCAAAGCATTCTATACACTTCTTATGAAATCCTAATCTTGTAGTAGCTCTCCAGGGGTTTGCCCGGGCTGTGGCTGTGGCATTCACAGGGGTTTCTCAGGTTTCTGCTTCCCTTCAGTGTCACAGGAATACTAGAGTGGGCTGAAGTAGGGTACCTTCTCTTCCTCCACATTGGTTAAAGCCCTGATAAGGACTTTTCCCCTTGAGAGTAAGTCTTTGTTTTGAAGAATGCTCTGAGAGTGGCAACAAAGCACTCGGCTGGGAGTCTGCAGCAGGACTTTCAGGAGGATTATTCTTCCCACCTACCTAACAGAGCCAAGACAGGATCTTCCTCAGATCTACATCTTGAGAACCTGGTGGGTTTCCTGGAAGTAAAATCCCCAGAAGTATGGGAGTCACTCTATGACTGCTCCAAACTCAGAAGTTTCTCACTCTTGTGCTAGTCTGTGTTCAGTCTCCATCAATTTATCCAAATTATCATTTAAGTCTTTCTACCAGTTCATTATTCCAACATCTTCTGCTTATCAACTATGAATCTGGGTTCACCTGCCTTTCCAGATTTTGGGGTGGCAGTTTTGCTCTGTGAACTTAATTCTCTGATGGGTCAAAAATGTTGTTGGTTTTCAATTTCTTCAGCTTTTTGTTATTATTAGGATGAGAGTGTCCACTTTTAAGGTTTTATATGTCAATGCTAAAAGTTCATGGATGATATTCTTTTTTATTTTGTGTGTATAGTTTCTGTTGATTTTTTAGTTACAGAGCAAGTTTGGATATCAGATAACTAACTTTGTTTTTCAAAAAAGCAACTATAAATTTCTTTAAAACAAATGATACTATTGAGCTCCTATACTAGTAAGTGACTAAATGGTAATTCCATTCAATTCAGAAATCGCATTCCCCCTTCCCTAGATGTTTGTTTGAGTTCCCAGGAGATTGCATGGCATCTTAATCTTTCCGAGGTTGGGAAGGAATCATGTGGCCTTTGGCTATTGTATAGCTTTGATGGCATTTACTGTGACATCCTCGCTCCTACCAGATCTCTGGCCATTGGCTTATGCAAATATTGTGGCTTGTTTCCTATGCCAGTGACATGGCCTTACCAGGTTTGTTGGCTCTCTCTACCAATTCTGTTCCTTTCTAGAATACACCAAAAGCAATCTGCTGATTCTGACTGTGTAAACACAGTCTTTATAAGGGAGCATCAGGTCTGCATACCTAGCTATCCTATATAGCAATTTTTACTCTACTGTTTCTAATGCACTCGGATTGACAAGGAGATCAATATGGCACAATCTGGAAGCAACTCAAGGTCTTCTTTCTCTCAAATCACCAAGCCTACCTGGGATTCTATAGATTCTTCTCCCTCCCATATCCACCTCTAGAAACAGCCTCTTGTCAAGGCCATATCAATACCCAGTCCCCCATCTCCTCACTATGATCTCCACCCTATTCAACTGTTAGAAATACCGACTGGTCTGTGGTAAGAAAAATCAACTCAGATTATTCATGCACTCTTGAAAAATTTATTGTTCTGACAGATATTATGCCTGGATTTTTAATTATTATTAAGACTTTACTTTTTAGGGTATTTTCAGGTTCATAGTAAAATTGAGAGGAAGGTACAGAGATTCCCCAGGTACTCCCTGCCCGCACACATGCATAGCCTCTCTAATTATCAGCATCCCCCAGTGGAATGGTGCATTTGTTATACTGGTGAGCCTGCACTGCCACATCACTATCACCCAAAGTTTGTAGCTTATATTGCAATATACTCTTGGTGTTGCACATCCTGTCAGTCTGGACAAATATGTAATGACATGTATCCATTCTTATGGTATCATGCAGAACATTTCTCTGCCCTAAAAGTCCTCTGTGTTTTGCCTAATCATCCTTCCCATTTGTCCTCCCTAACCACTGGCAACCACTGATGTGTATGGTCTCCACAGTTCTGCCTTTTCTAGAAGGTCGTATATTTGGAACTATATAGATTCAGATTATCCCTGAACTCTATACTGTATGTTCTTTAAGCTCAGAATCTCTGGCTCTTACAGTATCTTGATATTCACAGATCAACAGATAAGGTTTGGTTTGTATCTGTTCTCTGTAGCAACAATTCTACATTAAGTTGTGGATGACATATTTCCAGTACTGGAAAGAGAGAGGGGCTGTAGGAGTCATTGGAACAAGAGGTGACTGTCTAGGAAATACAACACAATAGTATCTATACACAATTATACAGTAGATTTAATCATATAAACATAAGCTATTTAAACAGTTTCATCATTGCAATAAATGATTACATACTACTAGAATTAAAATAATGCTATTTTCAGAAATCAATTGTACTTACTTTTTAATAAACATTGATTCAGAATTATTGGTGCATAAAATCATATTCATTCATAGACTATAAGCTAATACCAAGGCTCATGTCTTATGCATTAACAGATCCTCTAAAATAGCTGTCACTGAACTGTACACAGTAGGTATAAAAGATAATAAGATCAAGAGCTTATTTGAGCAGTTAAAACCGTAAGTTTTAGTCCTATCCATGGCTTGACAATTGCTCTGATATTATATTGAATGTAGAAAGATCTGGGCAACTGGTATCCAATAAATACCTACTTTATTCTAAGTGTAATTTAATCCTCCTAATGATTACAGATGTAGAAAATGAAATTAGTATATTTATATAATGTTCCCAAGGTCATTCAAATAGCCAGTTGCACAGTTCAGATCTGAATCACATATGTATTATTGACCCCAAAACTGTTATTTTTCCTTTCTCTGCATCAATATTATATTAATATATAGACATACAAAATTGATCTGGAATTGATATGGATTTTTCAGTGAAGCATTCAATAATCTACATAACATAGTTTTGCCCTTTATCAGTACATGTAGAGGAATTACTGCCATTCTCTTTTCAAAAAAAGAGAAGTTGTAATCAGTTTATTTTAGATATGTTACTGTAAATGCTATATTTTCTGTTTGTCACTCACTGTTCTGGGTTGGAGAGAAACACAATTAGTGGAAGAGAGGAATCTGTTCAGCAGGTTTTTCACACTTTACAAATGGTTACAAAGTGATAATTAACAATGTGCTAAGTACTAGGTGATAATGCTCAACAGAATAAGGTGAAAATTAATTGTTTAAGATACGATATCACTGGAATGGTTCATTTCCTTAAAAGCCATTGAAATAGACAAAAATTGACAGTCTCCAGTTTTGAGGTACATAATACACTGTCATCAACTCAATTGAATTGAACCGCTCCTAGTCATTACCATCATTTTTCATTCATGCTTCTGTTCATTCAACAAACATTTATTGAATATCAATGTTGTGTCTCTGATAGATTCTGAGGATAAATTCGCAAACAACAGACACATCAACTCTACCCACATGGGAATTTTATTATACCAATTTTTATCATCATTGGCATTGTTGTTATCTTTTTTTTCACTGCAAAAACTGTTTTATTCTACAAATAAGATTTCTCTGCATACAAAGATTGAAATTTAAATAGATAAATAAAGATATGTCTGGTGCACATTCTTCATAATAATAGTCATGTAGTTATACATTAAAGATAAAACTTTAAAGCAAAATGCATTAGTAGAAATAAAGATTATAAATAAAGTCAATACATAATGATAAGTTTTGATCTGACAGAAGGATATAACAATTTTTTAAAAATTCATTGAAATATTGATTAATAATGTTGCATACAGTTTCAGGTGTACAGCAAAGTGACTCAGTTATATACAGATTTTTTCAGTTTTTTTTTTCCATTATAGGTTATTATAAGATATTGAATATAGTTCTCTGTACCATACAGTAGGTCCTTGTTGTTTATCTATTTCATGTATTTTATAAAACTGCAATCTATCCCCAACTCCAACAATCTCCCTTTGGCATTAACCTCTTTATTAAATTACCCTCAGTTATCCCAGTTTGAATGTGTCATCTTGTTGCTGCAAGAACCCTAAACAATATACAATCATATGTAAAATAGCAGACCTATAACTCTTACAGCTTTACTATGCTTTATTTTCCCTCAGGCACTGATCACCCTTTAGCATGGTTATATATCTATGCCTGTCTTGCTTACTGTAATAACAGCTCTGCAAGTCAACAGGCTTTGTCTGTTTTGTTTACTGTTACATTCCAACCCCTAGAACAGTGCTTGGCATATAGTAAGTATCTGATACATGTGTATCCAATGAACAGGCATACAAATCATATACCACATGTTTATCATAGCACTGCCATTTACCTTTATTTTTTCATCTATTCCTTCAATATTTTTGAGTGAAAAAATATTTTTATATTCCAAATTGTTTTGACACTATCACAATAAGTAGTCATTCCCAATATGGTTCAAATTTTAAGAGAACTTGTCATTTGTGACATTATGTAATGCAATGGTGGGTGTGTAGGTATATATGTGTATGATGCGTATGCCAAAATTATTTGGAATAAAGAAAATTTATTTTACTTTCTACATTTGTAAGGACAGAATACATCTAGTTACCTACCACTGTTTAAAGTTTTGAAACTGACTGAATGAATCCATTCTTCAGGGACTATGTATATTCCAGGAGGAAATTGGAAGAGAGATTATAGTAAGAGAGGAAAACAGCATATCAATCTGTATTTTAATTTAACAGAACCTTGTAAAAAGTATTTTTTGAAACTATTTTATATACACCAACAATCCAGAGAATAGTCAAAGACTGTAAATAAAAAAAAGATAATTGCATCTTTTAAAATTTTAAGCAGTATTATGTTGAACTGTGAGCTATTTTTCAGTATTTAAGTCTCAGATATGTATTTTTAATTTTGATTGCTTCAATGAGCTATATAGCTATTTGCTAGGGATATACTATAAAAAAACTACCAACAGTTAACTCACCACTTATATTTGCCCACTATATAATTACATGTAAGCTATCTTTTAAGAAAAGCACTGCTCTTTGTAAGAAATAGTAAATAATATAATAGAACCGCGTATGGGTTACAGATTCATAATAACATTTATTATATCCCCATAATTGTTTGTAATAATAAGAAGAAAACTGTATTTTCTTGTATGAGTTTTTATAATATACTGATGTTTTCATATGAGTCAT
Source organism: Camelus ferus (assembly GCF_009834535.1). NCBI lineage: Eukaryota > Metazoa > Chordata > Mammalia > Artiodactyla > Camelidae > Camelus > Camelus ferus. Next base: position 41,324,460 of record NC_045704.1, read on the forward strand.
TTCCTTTCATATTCACAACAAACCTATGAGGGGTATTACTACTCTTAATTACATATGAAAAAACTGAGTAAGGAAATAGTTAAATGGCTTGTTTGAGATTATCCAGTAAGTGGTTAAGCTAAGACACAAGCTAAGGTCTTTAATGAGGCCTTACTCATATAACATTGCATTTGCATCCTCTCCCAAGAAGCTCTGTGACCTTGGTCAGCTCATTTACATTTTCTGATTTTCAGGTTCTCTAGCTGTAATACTGTGAATAGTAGTATCTGGGTTATATTCTGATGAAGATTAAATTAAATGAAATGTAGCTAGTTTAAAAAATGGATACATGGTGATAAAATAATACTAGAATCAACAATAGCAAGTCAAGAAGGTGCAGTTGTGGTTCTGTTATTTTTCTGTTTCTAAATTCTATGATTTATTTATTATTGTATATTTTTACAATAAGAGGTCTCACATATTTATTGAGCCAAAGTACTAGTGAAGAAACACTGACACAAGGAGAAAAGTCATTTTCCCAGTTAAATGCATCCAGACATGCAGTGATAGCAGTGATAGTACTGATGTTTTCAGAGTGATCTGGTTAAGAGGCTAGTGAGCTGTGCCACCTCACGTGTGGGGCTCCTTACTTTTCCAATGTCCCCTCTTGGAGTTTTATGTGATTTTATTACCAGTTTTCATTCAAATCCACAGGGTAATGGAAAAATTCTGCTTTTGTTTCTTGGCTAGGAATTGCTTGATCCTGAAACTCTTGTGAGAAGACATCATGAGGAGCAAATTCAACTGCACACAGGGATGGCAGAGGAGAGACTGAGTCTAAATTCTATGATTTAGATTGGAATTCTATTTGGAGTCCAGAACATTTAGTTCTATATAATTGAAAGTGTATTGATTTTATGTTTCTTCTTAAAGGCTCTAAAGTGTTTTAAAATTTTCCTTGGGAAAAAACTCATTGGCATTTATGGAGCTTTGATTATTGAATGGTCATGTATCTTCAGTGGCAGCCTTTAGTACATTGATATGTAATTATTACATGGTTAAATCCACTATAAATAGGCAATGAAGAAGAACCTTTGTTTTCATCCCACAAGCAGTAGAAAATTGCCCTAGGCTTAGAGCAGATTAGGTTTCAAATCTTTTTTTCCCCCACTCATTTTCTCTTTGCTTTTAGCAAAATCATGTAATATACTAACAGTTCAGTTTCCTAGTCTGTCAAATTAGCATAATACTGGAGTTCATTTATGCCTATAAGAGAGTAAAGTGATTCAATCTGTATATTAGTCAGGATACTTCAGGTCATACTGGGTTAACAAGTAACCCCACAGCGTCAGTGTCATGTCAAAACAAATGGTATACTCATGCAACATTAATGTTTTGTCCGGGTGATTCTCCAATCCAGCTGTGCACTACATGTTATCTCAGCATCCCTGGCTACCTCTACTTGGATGCATACTCCCAAAAACATTGTTGCAGGGGAAACATGATTTGGAGATTTGAGCACAATTAAATGCTTCTACCTGGAAGTGATACGTATAATTTGTCCTTGCAATCTATTGCTTAAAAGCAAATCATGTGGTTTTGCATATAACTTTGAGAAGTGGGGAACTCAACTCCTCCCATGGACTCAGAAGTAGATGAAAACCACATATTGATCAACAGCAGTGTTACCACACCTGAGATCATAATGGACAAGGAGAACCAATGTAGCTCAAAAAGCAGTTTTCTCTATATGATCAGGACATGGCTACATCACCTGATTTCTCTGCTAAAACAGGTTATTCTTAATCTAGAATATGTTGCCTTTTCACCTACTACCAGAGAAAACCAGAAAGTTCCTGCAGTGTCATAGTACAAAGTGTTAGGGATGAGAACATGATGGATACTGCTCAAAGAGGCAGATATTAATACCAGAGAGGCTTATTGTGTATTTATGTGAAAACTGTAATGATAATTTTGTTGTTTATACGATTACACAGAAAGAACAGATTATAAAATTTCAGGTTTGCACGGACACCATTGCACAGATTACAAATGAAGTTTCCAAATGTAATGTATGATCACTAAGCCACTGTAATACAAGATGCTGAGAATGTCTGCAACAGGCATTTTAAGCTTTCCATGAGAAAATATAGTTTGAATTTAGATACTTTTTTTTATATTGTCAGTCATCCTTTCTCAGTTCTTTTTTTTTTTTTTTTTTGTATTCATAAAGCCTGGTGATAAAGAACCCCATAAGTTCTTGTTTCTGATTGCTATACGGGCTAAGGGAAGGAGATACTATTGGTTTCCCAAGCGGATCCACTGTATTAGGATAGTACCCCCAGGTCCCAGTTAATTTTGGTGTTTCTGCTAATGGACAATACCTGCACTCATCTTCTCCAAACATTACCCTTGACTAACAGGTGCTGACTTGCCCAGAGATGTCTGGAAGGTTGAAAGGCTATACACGTCACACCTCCAAGGCAGTCCATAGCCAAAGAGTGATTGATGTAACATAGCAGTCTTGCCTTCTTGCCTATAGGTGGGACATCTATGAAACAATTTATCTCCCGAATTTCCTGTGATATGAGGTTGAAGCTGAGCTCTGGATAACACATCTCAATCTGGGTTGTTTTCCTATCTACATCTCTTCCTCTGCATCCCTTATAGATTTCTCAAGAGGACTCTATCGGAAAAAAAAAAAAAAAAAAAAAAAAGACTTTCACATAAAATCTTGTCTCCAGCTCTGCTCCCAGGTCTGACCTAAGATCCTGGGTATGTTCAACCTAATTAGTGCAGTCAATATTCTACTGCCCAGAAGCAAGGTAGAATTGCTCTCACAGAAGCAATCTTTATAAGGTTATCTCAGCATGGGCTTGCTATGCATTAAACAAACAAGCAAACAGAAAAATAAACTATACGGCCTGAAAACAACAGCTCCAACCCTGGGGCTCTGCATTGAACCGCAAATTATTGATGTTCAGCAAACTGCATCAATGGAGTGTTCTGAGTTAGTAAAACAGACAAGGTAATGCCACTGTTCACTTTGCCTGTTAATTGCATTAAAATTGTAGTAGGTTTTGGTGGGTAGACAACAAAATTCAAAAATCTTTTGAGAAGATAAGCATTACTAACCTCTCAGGTAACTAGGAAATGCCTTGTGAAGTTTATGAGAACACTGGAGTAATGTAGTACATTACTACTACATTACCCGCATCGAGGTCACAGCTGCAATATGTCATCCCCGCAACCACATTCTAAGGGACATGCAGGCAATGTGATGTCCAGAGAAAAAAAATTAGAGTTTTGGGGGCATGTAATGTAAACATGTGTCATGTGAAGAACTTCTCGAGACTTACAAATACTAATATATATATAAAATAGATAAACAACAAGTTCATACTGTATAGCACGGGGAACTATATTCAATATCTTGTAGTAACTTACGGTAAAAAAAGAATTTGAAAACGAATATATGTATGTTCATATATGACTGAAGCATTGTGCTGTACACCAGAAATTGACACAACATTGTAAACTGATAACACTTTAATAAAAATAATATATATACAAAAAAAGTTATGGGCATATCCTGAACATCCCCCATTCTGACTAATTAGCATCCGGTAGTTATATCATGGACTTGTAAACGAGAAGTAGTTATTGAGTTATGAGTAATCTAAAAACAGCTATCCACACATATTTTCTAATTAAGTAGAAACTGAAATTTGTTGCTTAAAAGTACTATTTCACAAATTATTTACTGATTATTTAAAAAATATCTTCTTTAATAATATTTCTATAAAAAAGCAGAAACATGCCAGAATCTGAGGTAACATTTTAGTACTGTAAGAAAACGGGAATTATTCTCCAATAAAATATTTATCATAATGATGAAATGTACAGGAAAACCCCACATAATTAGGGGAAAACAAACAAACTCTTGGTTCAAAAACCGAAGAGATATGTTAACAAGTATCAGAGGACTAAGGACCCCACCTCCAGTGCTAAGGATGCTGGTATGAAATCTGAATATCACTGCTACATTCAAATAATCCAGAGATCAAAGTTTTGTCTCCAAACTACCCTCAGGCAGATAACATGAATTGCTCCTAAGTATGAACAGTCCCAGGCTCTACTCAGACAAACAGTATCAAAACCTAGAGGTCAAGATAGGGGTAGTGGATTAAAATGTACGAACTACTACGTGTAAAATAAATGCAAACTACTATTTGTAAAATAAATAAGCTTCAAAGGATATATTGTACAGCACAGAGGATATATCCAATATTTTATAATAACTTTAAATAGAGTATAATCTACAAAAATGTTGAATCACTATGTTGTACACCTGAAACTAATATAATACTGTAAATCAGCTATATTTCAATTAAAAAAAAAAACCCTAGAGAATCATTTTATGAATCATCGAGTATCCAGATGATTCTTTTATACGTTCATTTTAAGAAACACTGGAATCCCCTCTGAGGCCAGACTGATTCTAGTGATACTTCAAAGATAAAGTAATTATGAAGCATAATCAGTTTATTTCTTATCTTTTTTACTTATTTTTTAAAAATTGAGGTATAGTTGATGTACAAAATTACATAGGCTTCAGTTGTACAAGAGAGTGATTCACAATTTTTAAAGGTTATACTCTAACTATAGTTATTATAAAATACTGGCTTTATTCCCTGTGCTGTACAATATATCCTTATAGATTACTTATTTTGTACATAGTAGTTTTTACCTCTTAATCCCCTACTCCGACAATGCCCACCCCCTTCATTTCTTATTTCTTTACCTGGAATATAGAAAACATTTTCTATCAACAACTGCAGTATCCAATGTTTGCAAAATATGCTATTTCAAACTAACTTACCTAAAGCAATCCCTCCAAATTATCAAGTTATTCCACTACCATCTCCTCAATCTAGAATTTGCAATAATAATAAAAGTACACAAAGCAGATCGAAAATTTTTAAAGTAAAAGGCACAATGGTTATGCCAATTAAAGCTGGTGGTTCACAGAATTTATATTTAGCTGTGCAAAAGAATCAGCATCACCTCAAGCAATTAACACACATGAAATGTAAAGTGAGATTTCTTTTCCACCTGATCAAATCCTGGAGAAGGCAGGGCCAGAGTGGAAAGAGAGAAAGCTACAGAGCCCAACACATCTGTGTTTGAGTCCTGGCTCCACTGTTCTGTATTTGAGCTGGAGCAAGTGATTTAGCCTCTCTGAGCCTTAAAATATATTCGATATCTTGTGCTAGCTCCTGGTGAAAAAGAATACGAAAATGAGTATATCTATATTCATGTATGACCAGAAATTGACACAACATTGTAAACTGACTATAACTCAATAAAAATGAAATAAAATACTCTTTGAAAATTTGAGAATAATACTCACTTCTTTGCATGAAAGAAAATAATAGCAAATACATATCAAATGCTGACCAGTGGGCCAGCCCCCAGAGGAATAGCTTTATATCTGTGTATAATCACATTTAATACTTGCTGAAGTCCTTCAGGAGGAGAACTATTACCAATTGTATTTGCATTTTGCAGAGGAGAAAACGGGGGCATAGAACACTAAAGCAATTTCACAAAGAGACACAAATAGTGAATTAGAGATCCTAGTTCTGGTCTTAGCAGTCCCATTCCAGAAAAGAAAAGTTTGGATATTGAACTACGTACACCTCCAGGTGTTACCGCAACGAATGGGTTTATGGAATGCCACATGCACATCGTAAGAAATCAAAAACACTAAGCTACCTGTCTTTCTCCCTTACCGTTTTGGATTAACCTGAACTACCAATGACAGATAAACGTTGTTAGTCCTATAGTAATGCCAATTCTAAACTCTTGTTCCAAATGGTTCTCTTAAAACGACAATGCATACTTCCTTTCAATGAAGTTTTAGTCAAGCAAAGCAGTAAACCAATGCATTCCTTACAAACAGGCTTTATATAATTTCACTGGAATGTTATAAAACTGGAATACATAGGAAGTTTGCCTATGTTTCACCAGCATAGACTTAATTTGCAAATTAAGCGTTTTAGTTAGCTCTACAAATGTAGGGTATGAAAACAATATATAAAAGATAGGTAATGTTTAAAATTCAAGGTTTTGAATGCTCTGTGTGTGTGTGAATGTGGTATCTGTGTGTGTGTGGTACGGGTGTGTGTTAGACTTACAAGCACTGCTGATACAGCATTTGTTATGCCGTTTGACTATCCAGAGACCCAGTACTGAAATTATGTTTAGCACTAGACAATTCAAGTAAAACATAATGTGATTTTTTTCCAAAACTGGTCAATAATAAATGAGTTTTAGAATTTAAATCAAAACAATGGATTTCTCACAGTACATTATTGATAAGGCATACTTATTCTAACAACATTTTCAAAGGATAATGCATTATTTACTGCCACTACTAATAAAAACTCCAATATAAATGAAAGTATTAAGCTAAAAAATAAAATAAAATACAATAAGCTGAGCATGGTAAACATTCTGCAGGCAGTTTATTTGGAATTTGGGTAGAGAAAATGTGTAACGTGATTTGCTTCATAAATTCCTGATTTTTTTTTCACATTGGTGAGTAAAACATAAATTTCTTATAATGGCTTAAGTGCTATAGCCAAAAACTAAAATTCCCTATAACTATTCCATATGATTTCTAGTACATACCTGATCTGAATAATGCAACAGAGTGACAAGTAACTCTTCATAGTCATAAAGTTATACTGAGGATAGAATACTACTTTAAAGATTTATTTCAGAATTAGAAATTTTACTATGGTTTTTATTTTTTCCCAGGAGTGTCTTGATTCTTTCATTTTAAATTCTGTATCTAAAGAATTGCAGGTTTCATAACAGTATGCTAACTGGACTTGTTTGTTGAACGAATAAATTAATGCATGCATGGTTATAGAAAGAAGAAAAACAACAGAGGAAGACAGACAGATTTCAATGAACACATAGTAATAAATGAAGATAGAAATTTAGCACAATAATAGTATGTTTTCCTGAGTCTCTAATGTATGTTAGACCATTAGCTTAAAATATGCTTTTTAAAAATTTTTATTTTTAATTGAAATTTGTTTCAAGGTCACTGTAGATTTACATGTAGTTGTAAGAAATAACAGAGAGAGATCACCTTACACTTCGTTCCATCCAATGATAACACTTGGTAAAACTTTAACATAATATCACAACCAGGATGTAAACATTGGTTGGTATAACCTATCCAGCTTATTCAGATTTCCCTAGTTTTACTTGTACTTGTGTGTGTGTGTGTGTGTGTGTGTGTGTGTGTGTTTGCAGGTGTGTATTTAATTCTATACAATTTTGTCACCTTCAGTAGGCTTGTATATCCACCACCACAGTCAAGACAATGAACAGTCCACCACAAGGATCCTTTGTGTTGTGTGATCATATCCATCTCAGTATCTCCCCCTCCTGCTCACCATACCTCCTGGGACCACTAATCTGTTCTCCATTTTCAAAACTGCATCATTTCAAATATGTTATATAAATAAAACCATCATCCCTTTTGGGATTTTTTTTTTCATGCAGTATAATTCCTTAGAGATGTGTCTAAAATGTTGTGTGTATCAATGGTTCATTGCTTTTTATTGGTGAGTAGTATTCCATGGTATGTATATACCATAGTTTGTTTAACCATTCATCTACGAAGGGCATTTGTTCCGACTCCAGTATTGGCTATCACAAATAAAGCTGCTATGACCATTCATGGACAGGGTTTTGTGTGTGTATGTGTGTGTGAACATAAACTTTCATTTTGGAACGATAAATACCAAGGAGTGCACTTGGTGGAATGTATGGCAGTTGAACATTTAGTTCATAAGAAACTGCCAAAATGTGTTCCAGGATTGCTGTATCATTTCACATTCCTACCAGTAATGTACAAATGATTTAGTATCTTCATATCCACACCAGCACTTTGTGTTGTCATTGTTTTTTATTTTAGAAACGGATATGTAGTGATATGTCTTTATGGTGTTAATTTGTGTTTCTCTGATGGCTAAGGATGTTGAACATCTTTTCATGTGATTATTTGTCATCTTTCTGTCTTTTTCAGTGAAATGTCTGTTCATGTCATCTGTCCACTTTCTAAGTGGATTATAAGAAAAACATATTTTTGTTGAGTTTTGAGAGTTTTAAAAAATATATTCTAGATATCAGTCCTTTGTCAGATATATCACTTGCAAATATTTTCTCTTAGTCTGTAGGCCCTCTTTTCATCTTCTTTACATGGGCTTCACAAAGTAATATATTTTTAATTTTGATGAGGTTTAATATGTTAGTTGTTTATTTTATGGATCATACTTTTGGTATCAACCTAAAAACTCTTTGCCTAGACATGATTCCAAAGATATTAACTTATTTTTTCCCCTGAAAGTTTTACTGTTTTACATTTTACATTTAAGAGTGTGATCTGTTTTGAACTGATTTTTGTACATGGTATGAAGTTTAGGTTAAGATTCCTTTTTTTTTCTTTCTTTCTTTTTTTTTATTTTTGCCTCTGGATGTCTAGATGTTTCCACACCTTTTGTTGAAAAGACTACCCATTCTCCATTGAATTGTTTTTGAACTTCTGTCAAAAATCAGTTGAGCATGTTGGCATAAGTTTATGTCTTGGCTTCCGTATTCTCCTGACCTACACGTTTTTCCGTCCACTACTTCTGTATTGTCTTGATGACTATAGATGTATAGAAGGTATTAATATAGGCAGAATGATTCTGTTGTCTATGGGAAGCATGTTCTGTATACATCAACTAGATCCTATTAGTTAACTGCATTGTTCAGGGATTTTATATTCTTACTAATGTTCTGGCCAGTATTTCTGTTAGTTCCTATCACAGAGGTGGTATGTTGAAGTCTGAAACCATAATTGTTGATTTGCTTATTTCTGCTTTAATCTCTTTCCATTGCTGCTTCATGTATTTTGAGGTTTGGTTGTTTGATGCATGCCCATGATCTCCCTGGTGAACAATCACTCTGCCATTATGTAATGCCCGTCTTTGTGTGTAGTAATTTTCTTTGCTCTGAATTCTACTTCATCACATATTATTGAAGCAATTCCCTTTTTTTTAAGTATGGATCTTAAATTTTTTCCATTGATTTATTTCTAATCTACATCTATCATTTTAATTTGAAGTTAGTTTCTTGCAAGCAGACAATAGTTGGGTCAAATTTTGTTGTCTACCATTCTCTCTTTTGATTTGCGTATTTAAGTCATTTACATTTAAGGTAACTACTGATATGTTAGAATCATAACTGTCATTTTGTTATAATTTTGTTTCTTTCCTTTGGCTCTCATCCCTCTTTTTTCTTACTTTCTCATGTCTTATTTGATCATTGTAAAGGATTCCATCTTGATTTATTTATAGTGTTCATGAGTGCATCTCTTTGTGTAGTTTTCACAGTGGGTGCTCTGTGTATTACAATACTCCTATGTAACATCACAGTCTACGAATATCAACATTTTACCTCTTTATGAAAAATCTCATTTTCATTTAGGTTCCTTAACCTGCCTCACGTTTAAATATCTTTGTCTTGAGTATTACATAATGTAATCATCTCTGCTTCAGTCATCAAATATGATTTACAAAACTGATGAGGAAAAGAGTAATCTAGATTATGTACCTATATTTCTGTCCTTCCATTGCTTTTTCCTCTGTCCTAATGCTCCAAGATTTTTCCATCATTTCCTTTCTTTTTGAAAAACTTTCTCAGCCAATCTATAAAGGTAGGTCTGCTAGCAATAAATTCTTTTCATTTTTCTCCAACTGAGAATCTCTTTATGTCTCATTCATTCCTGAAAGGTAGTTTCACCAGAAATAGAATTTGTGGTTGACAGTTCTTTTCTTTTACCACTTGAAAAAAAAATACTGTGCCACTTTCTTTTGGACTCCAAGGTTTCAGATGACAAATCCACAGACATTTGAAATGGTGTCTCCAATGGGTAATCTATTGTTTCTCTTTTCTACTTTAAAGGTGTTTTCATTTGTCTTTAGTTTTCAAAAGTTTACTTGCTGCTGTCATTGTTGGTTTCTTTGTGTTTATCTTATTGGGGTTTGCTTAGTTTCTTGGACCTATATGTTGGTTTCTTCACCAAAATTTGGGAAGTTGTCAGCCATTATTTTTTCAGTTGTTATTTCAGCCCCATGCTTTCTCCTCTCCTTTTGATACTCCAATATTATGAATACTGGATTTTTTGTTCCTGTTCCATAGGTCCCTGAGGCTCTGTTTACTTTTTTTCAGTGTATGTTTTATCTGTTGTCGCAAATTGGGTAAATTGTATTGATCTGCTTTCAAGTTCACTGGCTCCTTTATACGGCATCTCCACTCTACTGCTGAGTCCATGTGGTGAGATTTTTGTTGTTGTTATTTTTGTTACTCCATTTTTCATTTCTATAATTAGCAGGTAGCCACCATCTTCAGGTTCATCATGCAAATCTTGGACTGCATTTGTGAACTGTGGTTCCAGTGACACTTCCATTTCCAGAGTCTTTGTTGTTTTCGTTTGTTTTTTGTTTTTGTTTTATTCTCAATTTATCAGGTACCAACAGGGCTCCCACTGAGGACACAAATGGGGTTTCTCCATACACGGCTACTGGGTGGGATGTGGTGGGACCCCCTTAGGAGTTTCCCCCTCCTTCAGTTGCCTGGCTGTCCCTGGAGGGACAGGGAGTCTCAGGCCCTCTGAGTCACAGAGAGTCCAAAACAGACAGCTTGCTATTATTGCTGGCTCTTTCTTGTTGGTTCTACCCATACACTCCAGCACCTCTAGGTAGAGGTGAAGCTTTCTATTTCCTGCTGTGGCTGTGTCTATCCACTGACTGTGCCCCACCCCGACTGTCTGGATAAAGTTGAGGGGCTGGGCTGAGTGGAGAAATGGCAGTCTCAGGACTGTGTAGACAAAGAGACTTCCCAATGGAATTGCTTGTTGTGACTAGATCCCTTCTGCCGATTCCACCCCCCTGCCTCAGTACTTCCTAGGCCCTGCAGCATAAGAAAGTGCTTACCCTGGACACGTACTGTTGGCAGGGCTCCTGGGGGATCCCCCTTGCTGGTCATGTTCATGTTGAGCTCTTATGACACTGTCATCAGCACTCTGTTCAGGGGAGGAATGAACCTACCAGGGCCACCTTCTATGGCTAGCCTGGGGGTCAGAAAATGCCAGGGCTACGCAGCCTCCCTCTGTTAGGTGGAGGCAAAATTTAAAGGACTGTTCTTCCAGTCTTGGGGTCCCAAACCAGCTCAGCTCTTTCTTACCACATTTTCAGAGTTCTCCTTTTGTTGTCATCTGTGTTATTTTCAGGGTTTATGTTATGCTTAGCAAAGAGCAGAAAGATACGGGTCTATGCCATCCTGTCTGAATGGGAAGTCCCTAAAATATCCCTAAAATATGCTTAAAATAAAGACGGACATTACTTTTTCCTTACTTGCCACTGAGAGAAACAAAGGTACAAAGCCATAACCTATTTGTTCAAGGTCATGAAGTAAGCAAATAGCAGGAGAGATTGTAAGCTTGATCTACTAAAGGACATTTTTTTCTTTTCCATTTCCTCTTTTTTTTTGTGCATGTAAACAGTGGAATAAATACAAAACCAACACAACAACAACAACAACAGAGCAATTTCTGAGGAACTATACATAATATCATTTATCTGAGGGAGTAAAAAAGAAAAAAACCTATGTAATTAACTGTGTTCATTAAATTGTGTTATGGCAAACATAGAGGCAAAGGAGTTAAATGTAAAACAAATACTTTCTGGGCAATGCCAGGTAAAGGCAATGAGGATAACTGTAATGTATATAGGGTTGAAGAAAAGCAGAGTTTTGAAAGGCAGGTATTATCTTGGCAAAATGACTGGTTCAGTTCTGTTGCTAGTTCCTAGGCACCCCCTGTCCATGCCTGTTTTCAAGAAGACTAATACCTCAACAGGAGAGGCATATTTGTCCTGGGAGCTTGCTGGAGAGCAAGGACAACTAAGTTGATTTTAGACTACAGTTTGGGGAGAGTAAAAATGGCTAACTCTGTTTCTTTGTCTTTCTCAGCTAGATATTTCAGATGCTGGCAGAGGGCAGTCTGGAACTGACAACACCAGCCGTAATTACTGAGGAGACACTCTGTAAGAATATGCTTTGTTTTGCTTTGTTGTCTTCAAATACCAAAGGCAAATAATGAAGTGTTTAGGAGAAGTGAAAGATCATCCCTCACTCCTTTTCATGTTGATGAATTCCAGCATAAGTAAAAGAGATAATCCAAGCTATTGAGTAAACACAAATGAGTTCCAATTACAGACCCCAGCGAGATGGAGGAGCAGAGTGAGGAAGTGAGGGGAGGGAGGCAGGGAAAGACCTGGGGTGGCCCCTGGGATGCGGGAGCCCAATTTCAGATCTTCCTCTTCTCCTGGTACATGAGGGGTGAAATACAGAAGCAATTTTGTATCTCTTTAGATTTTTCTTTTCTTAATAAAATGGGAGTTTTTTTAAAAAATGACATAGAAATATTGACTTGCAGCACTTCATCTTAGTAGCTTCCAAGAATGCGATGGGTGCCTGCCAATGTGACAGAAGAGAGCTTAGCGATCCTTCCCTTCCTAAAACTAGGATTTGACACAAACTCTTTTCACACAAAGCAAATGTATCTAATAGACAGTGTTTTTGCTCCAAGGCAATTATCTTTCTGGTGCAAAAAAACAAAACAAAACAAAAAAAACCACATGGATTCTGTAGAGGGAAGGAGAGAAGAACATCTAATATTTATTGAATACTTGACTGTGTACTAAACACTGTATAAAATATTGTACATACAATATTTCCCTGAACTGACATGATTCTGCAGTAAGATCACCCAGTTACCTGATGAGCAAACATCAGCTCAAAGAGATTCAATAGGTTGCCTAAAGTAACATAACTAGTATGTGGTAGAGTTGAGATCTGAATCTAAAAATGTTATTCAATATTGTTATCCATGTTCAATAAATTTTTATTCCTATTGAATGAAATTATTAATTATTCATTTAAAGCATTGAATGGAAAATGTTTTGTTTTATTGTAAAAATCTCAGAGCCTTTAATATGTCAATATAAAATAAATATATCATAAAAAGGACAAAATAAAAAACAGTATCAAAAAAATGACCTAGCTTTGGGTCATTCCCCACCCCTCCCAGAAGCACCTGTGGTTCCAGGAATCAATCATGGAGTTTCAGTGAACAAGGTTTGGGAAATGTTGATCTAGGTGATTAATATTACAGGAGACCCAACTACCAATTCCAGCTCACCAAACTATTTTCTTTCTGAAAATGTTTTCATGTTTTTACGGTGTTTTATTGTTTAAAAATAAAACATTCACTTCCTTCTGCTTGTTTTTGTTTCACAAAAATCAGCTGAGGCGAGAATGCTTGCCCTCATTTTGGAAATGAGGCAGTCAGTTGTGTTAAGAAAGGTGAAATCCAAGGTCACAGGGTTCTTTTCCAGGAAGTCATTCCCAACTTATGACAGAAGACATTATTTTTGCAGTTTTATTCATAATATTATCTAAGTTCTCATTCTACAGCTCTGGTAGAGTGAAGACAATAGAAAAAAACAGGAGTCCCAGGGACTTGTATTTGTCATAGCTTTGCCATTTCCTACCTCTTTGATTCTTAGGACTTATATTTGTAGTATGTAGAATTAATAAGTACCCTTTGTACAGTTTTGAGGACGTGATGAAACAACACGTGAAAAGTCAGAAGAAAGAACTAAAAAGATATTAGTACAACTCCGCATTTATCCTTCTCAGTATTTACAGATTGCTCCCACGTGGTCCACGGCTCTACACATCTCTAAGGTACTTAAGATCACATGGGAGGTGTATCCACTTTAGTTCACTGACTATCACACTTGGCTGAGCACTAACTGGAGAAGATTGATGGCAGTGAGAATGTTTTTGGCAATTATTATTATTACTTTTAAAAGAACATGAAAGCAGGGGATTTAAAGAGGAGAAATAAATGGACTGAAGGTTTCATACCTTGACACAAATAGTAAATTAAGCTTAGCACCATATTCTTTAAATGCAACTATTCAGAAACTGCAATTGATATATTTTAATCTTTCTCTTGGCTAGTTCCTTCCCTAATTCTCCATGTCTCTTTGTCTCACATGCTCTCTTTCTCTCTCTCAAATCTAAGGGAGGTTTGAGTCTTAGTATCACAGGTGAGGTCACTCATTAATACAACAGGATTTTATTTATACCTGAGAAGTAGTAACTTCATCTCACAATCCCCCAACTCTTCCCATATGCCTCAATAAAGAAACTGTAGACTACATATTTCCAAATTTTGTTATAATCTAAATATCAGATGGACTATTAATAATAACCTGTGTATTATCTAATAAAGTTTATCTGTTATAACAGTAACAAAATACAGCAGCTATCAATTATTAAATATCTACTACATATATTGCTGTACAAGTGCCTTAATAAAAATACCTATAATCCTTAAGGAAAACAGGAAAGATAAATCCTATTATCCCTCTTTATATTGAAAGTAAGAGAAACAGAGAATAAGTGAACTAGACTGAAAAGTCAACGTTTCAGAGACTGAATTCAGGTCTGTCTGATACCACACCTGTGCTTTCATACCATCTCAACCGGTCACACCTTTGATCACTAGGAGTCAACCTGTATTATGCTAAATTATATTTATGAAATTGGTACTAGAGACAGATCTTCCTTTGTGTGGTGTCTCCCATTACAGACTTAAGAAAAAGGTTGTGAAATATTGGTTGAACTGAAGTACTATGGGGAGTGCCCATGATTGTTTTTAAACTGGCTCATCAACTTATTGCTGAATGCATTGGGATGTCAGTCCTAATAGACTGGGATTCCAATTGGAATCCAGCTACACTGTTTGCTGATAACAAAGCAAAGAATAGAGTCAGGCCTTGGTCTGCCTTTGTTTCAATGTCAAGACCAGGTCTATAGCTAACGGAGTCAAAGAAACAATTTTATTATTGTCGGCTGTATCAAAATTGTGGAATTTATAATTAAATCAAAATTAATGTATAAATTAAATTAACATATAAATTATAAATTAAAATCTATACATTTTTATAAATTAAATTGAATTTTGATAAACTTGATAATGCCTAACACTTTACATTACTCAAAGTTAATCCATTATAGTAAATGAGTCAAACAGGAAGTCTTTATTGGACTATCTCCTTGTAATTTCATAAGCCCTCTCTGAGGACTTGCTTTACTGCCAGCACTGTACTAGTCAGAAGGATATGCCTGCCCTATGGAGTTTATAGACACTATTGAGTGGTGGTGTAAACACAAGCCAGACCAAGATTACAGTCTGGATGGAGCATTACTTATACTTGGAAACACGCTTTATAAGCGGGAGACCAATAGGACTACATGGCAATTTTTGAAATCTGTGTGTGTCAGAGCTAAAAGATATTGTGTCCATCATGAGGTTTGATCTCTTGAATTTCATGACAGTGTCTGTAGCCCATAAAAGTGAGAGGACTTAATCTGTAGACACTGTGAGCCAATGGTCATAGCAGGGCTCCAGGCTCCCTTTCTTGTGTGTCAGAACTTCTTCTCAAGTGTTGCTGGTACATTCAGAGAGATCTGCTGACTTGCTCAAGGCCAGAAGTTACTTGGTGGCAAAGCTAAAAACAGACTGCAGAACTGTACACTCTGTAAATCAGACAAGAAAACATGATACCATGACCTCACAAGGCATAAATGGAATAATAAAAACAACAGTGATAATTAATAGCTAATACTTACTGAGCACTAGCAATACACTAGGTACTGCCTTAGGTGATTTATGTGTAAAAGCTCATTTAGTAATTATAAAGCCTCATAATATAGATACTATTTTCTTCCTATATCACTGAAGATCAAATAATCTAGAAATCCCTCCACATTAAAATTATCCAGTTACTTCCAGGTTGTAAATTGTATATATGTTGACAGTTTTTAGCTGGGATGGTATCTAAAAAACAATACTGATTTAATTTGGTAATAAGAAAATTAGTAATTATGTTTTTAACCTTTTAAAAAATTCTAATTATTTTTATGGCCAACTAATTCTATTTATAAACACATCTTCTATTAGCAGATTTCTAATTTATTTATTTCTAATTACAATGGTAATATGCAACATTTGCTGCTAAGCTCTGTGGGTCTGAGCCAAATGGATTT
The DNA here is from genome assembly GCF_009834535.1 of Camelus ferus. Lineage (NCBI taxonomy): Eukaryota > Metazoa > Chordata > Mammalia > Artiodactyla > Camelidae > Camelus > Camelus ferus. Next base: position 41,340,687 of record NC_045704.1, read on the forward strand.
TCTTAAATATAGACAGATGAAGAAGAGGAATTGGAGCACTTGCCATTTTTATTATTGAACTCTGAAAACAATTTCAGTGTGCTGAACAGAGTTCCTTTGGAAAATTAATTTTGAATGGGAATAGCATTCTCCCTTTGGTTACATGGTTGATTATTTTAAAATGTATATGGTATTACTGCCATTCACAGTAATTACCTGTCAAAGATTTCTTCCTTACTCTGTATTCCATTTTTATCATCAAGATGTACCTATTACTATTCTTAACATAATCTGCCTATTTGTATATATGTCTATGAGACATGCAATCAGGAAATATTGCACTGACTGAAGAGCTCTCTAAGTGGACACATTTATCTGTGTTAATATCAAATCATGTGACATTTTATTTACAGGGATAATGGGACATGGATGGATGTCTATTTCAGTAAAAAGTACATTATATCTCAATGTGGTTATTGGTGGTGAAGATGTTAATAGGTAGCATAACAAGGGGGATTTTACATGACTCGAAACGTATGTGACATGAGGAAAAGTTAATTTCAGCCTTGCCTCATTAATCAGATCTGCCGCCAGCTAAAAATTGTCACCTAAGTATATTGTTCTTTCTGCTGTGTGGTACTGATGAAGATACTGACTTACAAAACAGAAGTAACTGGGCTTGGTGCTAGGAGGAGGGGGAAAGAGAAATACAGAATGAGTGTGTTTATAACTGACCTTTCAGAAGAATTGCCCCAGGCATCTTGAGGTGGTACCTGTCATTGCTAATGGAGACTGTGGATTCAAGACTGTTTAAACAGTCCTGCATGTGAACTGCTGGGAAATGAAACTAACTGCAGTAGTCTGTATGTGGAGACATTCATTTCAAAGTCAGCAAAACAGAGGGAATATCAGGCAAGACCCAGGTCTACATAAAGCAAATGCTGGGGAATGGAAATACAGTATGGGCTAGGTAGCTGCATTATGATTACAAAGCCTTTAAAGGTAAAAATACAATAAAAGGCAAATAATTCAAGAGGGGAAAATGTGCTATGGTGGTATTGATAGAACAGCTTAAATATAGCATGCTCATATACATGATTTCAGCTGTTCTTTCCTCAAAATGGGGAGGTAAATATAATGACGTGCAACGTATAAACAAGAGTACTGATTTCATAGACTGTGAGATATACTACTTACATCACATAGCTGGTATTTGCATAAAAGTGAATTCAAGGATTTGGACTCCAAGAAGCCTACTCTTTTCAATGGACAAGTTTCAAACAATTTTATTGAGATATAATTATCATGCAATAGAATTCTTGCATTCCAAGTGCACAGTCCAGTGAATTTTGACAAATATATGCATAATGTATCAACCACCACCATCAATATTTAGAACATTTCCATTAACTCAAGAAGTTTTCTCAGTTTCTTTGCAGGCAGTCCCTCCTCAAATCTTGGTTTTTGGTCATCATGATGCTTTCAGCCCCCAAACATATGAATTTTAGAATGTTATATGAATGGAACTATAGAGAAGAAGCATTTTGTAGCTTCTTTTGCTCAGAACAATGTTTATAGAGATTTGTCCATCCCGTTGCACGTATCAATGTTTGGTTTATTTCACTGCTGAGAATCCATTCTCTGTATATACTCCAATGTATCTGTCTCTGAACCGGCTTATGCACATTTGGGTTGTTTCCAGTTTGGTGGCTATCATAAATAATGCTATTAAGAACAATCATATGTATGTGTTTGTGTGGACATGTAATTATTTTTATTGGACAAATACCTAGAACTACTGGGCCATATGGTTGGTGTGTGGAACTCAGGTCCTTGATTTTTTTAATCATTCCTTTTATCTATTATAATCTTGAAAATTTTAAAGATATAAATTTCCCTGTAAACACAGTTTAAGCAATCTCTCTTACATTTTAATAACATGTATATTTATTTTCATTTGATTTGACTTATTGTCTGATGTCTCAAGTTAAATCTCTATGTGCTTAATTTCCAAATATTTGGGATTGTTTTCTTGGTATCACTTTTTTACTGAGTTGCTGCTATTAATGTTCATTTACAAGCTTGTGTGTACAAATATGTTTTCATTTATCTTGGAATGAAATTGCTGCAACATATAATTCTGTTCAACTTTTTAAAGAAACTTCCAGACTATTTCCCAAAGCTGCTGTATCATTTTACGTTTCCACAGTGTATGAATGTTCTGATCTCTCCACATCTTTTTAAAAAAACAGTGAGTATTTGTCTTTTTCATTATAACCACTGTTGTATCTCATTGTGGTTTTGATTTACATTTGCCTGATGACTGGATGCTGACCATCTTCTCATGTGCTTATTGACCATTGTATATCTTATCTAGGTATACATCTCTTCAGGTAACACCTTTTAAATATTATATTATTAAAGTACTGGAGACATAGACATCACCAATTCTCTCCTCTAGTGTTTTTTAAATCTATTTTTAAATTTTACTATTATCTGAGATGCATAAACCATGAAATTTCAAACACAAACCTTTTGCTACATGTAATACTAGAGCTATAGCTTTGTATTCTTCAAATTCAGGGTTTTTAAAACTGAATCACATGTAATTTATATCACATTGTCTATCAATCAATCTATTATTTTTCTATCTGTCTACCACTCTATTATTCAATATATTCATTTTATTATGAATAATTCATATATTCCTGGTAAGAGTCAGTTTCCGTTTAACCAGGTATTGATCAGAACTGAATTTTTGTCCTTATTATTTTGCATTACAATGTTTTGAATAATTTAGTATTTCATAGACTAGCTTTCGGGGTCCACAGATTTCAAATCTTCTTTCTCCCTTAATGTCCACATACTTTGAGTTCTGGATACATTCGTATTAGGATATGACACCTGTCCCTGCACGTTTGTGCTGTGATGTCAGGCGAGTCCGTGAAGTTTGTTTTAGTAGTATTCCCAGAAGCTCATCCTATAAAGGAAGGCTAGAACTAACTAAGTTACATTCAGACATGACAGTAAATCATGTAGCTACATTTTATTTAAATACAAATTAAGTACATTCTCAATTCAATTTCCCCTTAGCTGGATGAAAACACAGTCCACAGTGCTCTAATGCCACCTGACATGAGATAAAGTGTGATTCAGGGCAAGTCAGAATAGAAAGAAAAGTGGTTTTAATCAGTCGTGGTCAAAATATTTTCATTTTGAAAATTTTGCACAACTCTATGACTGTGTGGTAAAATTGCACAAGATATTGGAACAGATATCACATCATAATATGGACATATCGTAAGAACCTAGCACTGGAAGTGTGTAGGCAGTGAGGGAGAAATCCTGTCTCTATGGAGAACTTATTAAAGATTAGATTTTTTTTTTCTTTTACTGTTGACCCTCAGAAATGAGAACAGTTTCTAAAATATTACAGATGCCCAGATAAACAATTAGTTTGGTTAATTTTATATTTTAATTAAAATAACTCAAAGATAAGAGCTTAGGGTAGGCAGAGAGCCAGACAGAAGCAATATACTTCTCATTGAAACTTTTTCTAGTATCACAAAAAAGTATAAAAAATTATATTCCATTTCATGCTTAGTATGTGCCAACCAAATTATTAAATGGTTTTACATGCACTGTCATACTTGATCTCACAACTCTGAATGCTAACATTGTTGTTATTGCTATTTTGATCTTTATACTTCTATTATTTTAATTATGTGATAAGGAAAATCACAGGCAAAGAGGTGACACAATTTGCCCAGTGTTACCTAGTTAGTATGCCATGAAACAAGAATCATGAACATTTCTCACTTAAAAGCCCATGTTGGAAGAGGGTACAGTGAAAACTAATTTTTTCATCTTTAATGGTAAAATACATCACCAGTGGATGAATGGGTAAGTAACTGAATACTACTCAGCCATAAAAAATAAAATAAAATCTTGCTATTTGTGACACATGGATGGACCCTGAAGGTATTATGCTAAGTGAAATAAGTCAGACAGAGAAAGACAAACGCCATGTGAAATCATATGTGGAATCTTAAAAAACAAAAACAAGCAAACAAAACAACACTCAGAGATACAGAGAACAGATTGGTAGTTTCCAGAGAAGAGGGAGCTTGGGGCAGGGGTTAGACAAAATAGGCAGAGGGGATCAGGAGATACAAACTTCCAGTTGTGAAATAAGTAAGTCATGGTGATGTACTGTACAGCATGGTAACTATAATCCATACTATACTATCTTATTGCAAAATTAAAAGTTGGTAAGAAGTAATTCTCAAATGTTCTCATAACAAGAAAAAAAATTGTAACTCTGTATTGTGACAGATGGTAATGGTTTATCGTGGTGATCATTTTGCAGTACATACACATGTCAAATCATGCTGTACACGTGAAACTAATATAATGTTGTATATCAATTACCCTTCAATAAAAATAATGTACCAAAAATGAATTAATATACCTGCAGTTTAACAAATGATTATAGTGAGAAATTCCATATGACTATCATTTAAGTTAAGAAATCAATTACTGTTAGCATCATGGGAACCCCTTATATACTCTTAACTGATAGGAGTATCATTACTTTCCTGTAGAAGTAAACCCTATCATGACTTTTGTGATAATCATTTCTTAAATTTTTTCTTTATAGTTTTACCACCAGTCAATAGCATTCAATATTGGATCTATATTATTTTTAAACAATATAATACATATTGATCTAAACAATACAGCATACTTTTTCCTATTTTGAACTTAATATAAATGGGATCTTACTATATTTATTCTATATGCTTTCTTTTCATTTGCCCAATCTAAAGTATATAAGATTATTCTTTTGTTATAGGTAGCTGAATTCAATCATTACCATTGCTATATGAATATACCAAATTTTATATGAATATATATATTCAAACATTTCTCCATACCTTCTACTGCTAATGAAACTTTTTGTTGTAGACTTTGGCTTTTACAGAAAACTGTTCATGTACATGTATTTTGTTGTATATGTGCAAAGGCTTCTCTGAGGAATATTCTTAAGAATGATGGGTCACCTATGACCTATCATAGTAACATCTTTGGTGTTACTAGATCATGCCAAATTCTTCCAGAATGGTTGGGGGTGGTGACGACTGTTTTGTTTCCTTATTTCCTCTCTTCTTTCTTCCTTCTCCACAGGACATATTTCCCCATTACCATTTTTTAAAATAAGTGCATCAGCTATTATTTGAGGAACTTTTTTCTTCAAGGTGTTCTCTTAGAGTACCCCACCCAACAAGTGGATGGATTATAGAATCTAACATAGATCGTTTAGACTACTTTTTCTTGATTTTCCTTTTCAGATTGGAGGTGAGGTGGAGTTGTTGCATTTTGGTTTGCAAGCCCAAAGCATAAAGACCTATGAATGTTGGCAGACCTCCTCTCCACCACATGGAGGAGTCCCTTATGCAGTAAAAGAAAATGATCTCAAAAGAAGCAAAACAAGGAGAGAAAAAGAAATGGATATAGGTCACAGTCCTCAATTCCAGTCCTTGACACCCTATTATGTCCACGTTTTACTTTGTATCCAGAAAGTTCAAAGCAGTCTTTAAATAAAACAGCCTATAGGAATACCCAGGAGGCTTGGTGAGTTGTGGTATAAAATGTGAAACTACACTACATAATGGAAGAAACTTTGAGATGAGTCAATAGTAAAAAAAGTATATTGAGAGTGGAAATGTGGGTGCTTCTAGAAGTTTCCAACAAACATTCTTATGTTAATGTAAGCTACATTTCTGACACTTGAAACAGACAAGAAATCCTGACTAAGACATATGGTGTCAAATATATTACGTACACGTACGATTGCTATAATGTGTATTTCCTGAACATCTGCCACATGTTTCCAAGAGACCAAAAGCATTCTCTGTGAGATTAAAACTGAGTAGGACAGGAAAATCAGAATATTTTGAGAGGAATGTGTCTCTTGGAAATCCCTTGAATGATATTCAAGAGAGAACTACAGACCATGTCACACTAATTCGTACTTTATGAAATTACCACAAGGCCGACTAAATGAACAACCCATATTCTATATTACAACTAGAGGTGACTCATACTATGCATGGAAGCAACATAATTTAGAACATTGGGCACCGTTCTAGGTATCAAATTTCGGGGGGGGGGGATGTTGACAATCTGGACCATTTCCAAAAAACAGTGAGTAGAACAGTGAATATACATATGCAGAAAGCATACAAGAAACAGCTGGTAGAATTGAGGATGGCTGCCCTAGAAAAAACCCAGGAAGCAGGTGATTTTCTAATATCTAAAGACTGCAGAAGGGACAGTCTATAACTTAATTGGGTACACCAGAACTAGCACACAGAAGGAACAAGAAGTAAATTCTGGATCCTTATCACTGCTTGCGCCTGGACTATTACAAGGTTCCCATGACCTTATCCATATTATAGTCATTAATTAATGCTAATTTTAAATATATATTGAACAGACACCTAGTTATTAAGGTGCTTCCTTAAATATACAATGAATAGGATCAAATACGTATAATGGCAGCCTCTTATAGGACACAAACTCTGGAGCAAGACTACCTGGTATAAACCTTGGCTCTGCTAAACTGTGTGACCTTGACACATTTTTTAGACCTCTCATGGCCTCAGTTTCTTCAGATGATTTTTGAAAAATTTGATTTACTACAAATATGGTTCTTATGAAAAAGCCTGTCATATATTGTGTTCAATAAAGTGATTTCTTCTTTTACCTTCCCCTCCCCTTCTTCTTCCTATTATTATTATATTATTTCACAATACTGTTTTAAACTTCTTAGATTTCTCCCATCACCTTTAAGATGAATACCAAAACCCTTACACATCATTCTTGATATAGGACTTCTGACTCTTCTCCTTTCTAGCCAAATATTTCTCTCTACCACCTCTCCCATTTTATACTTAATTCCCCACACCACTTACAGTTTATTGAAATCCTTTCTTATTTCATGCAAGCATATCTTTCACATGTTGGGTTGTTCCACCTTTATGGTTCTCCATTCTGCAGCCCACGTTAATTTTTTTAAATTAGATCTCCAAGGGGAAAACGAATCCCATCATCAACTGTATTAAATTGATATTTGATATAAAATTCTAATACTGGAATATATTACAATGCATGGATGTGTTGACTTTTATGTCCTTTCCAAGAGCAGATTGTGAGCCTCAAAACGAAAACAAAAACAAAAACTAAAACAAAAACAAAAACAAAAACAAAAACAGACAATGTCTCTGTTACCTAGCACGTTCGACCCACTGATGCACTTACTAGGTGCTATGTTTGGTGAACTGACAAAAGCTTCATGAAGAATAAGTAAGTAAGTAAGTTAATTAATTAATTAACTATCTCACAAATACAAGTTTACATCCTTCAAACAGATCTCTCACAAAGAATCTCTGATATCTTCTAATCTTTCTTCAATCTGAAGTCAAATGTCACTGCCACTTGTCCATCCTTGATCACCCATCCAAGGTAATTTATTCCATCATATCATTCCCTATTGCAGATAGAGTTTCTTTTGCAATACTTAGATCTGTTTGAAACTATTCACAAATATGTGTTTACTTGGCTAGAGATTGACTGTTTTTATTTGTTTGTTTTGGTTTTGTCTTTTTATATCATGGTAAGCTACACACAGAGCAGGAAACATTCTTAATTATATCCCTCATTCCTTAGTCAGCTCTGGCTCTTAGTAGACACTCAATGAAGTGTGGAATTTAAAACTGAATATGGGTATATACAGTCAAGCACAAACTGAACTATTTGTCAAGAATATTTTAGAAATTGATTCATCAGAAGAGTGAGGATTTGGGTTATATGCTCCCTAAAATTTTGCTTCAGTGCATCCTAGCATCACCCCCACTGAATCTTACCACCACAGGGTATTAGAGAAAGATCACACTGCGACCCCAGATACATTTTCCCTTTGCCAATTACAGGACTCATCTGTTCTCTTTGCCATTTAGTTATTGAGCTTTTCTTGGCCAGGCATGCCACCCAGGGCCAGCCTAGGCATTAGGCTAACTGTCTGGCCTTCATTAGCTACGTCTAATCCATTCCCCAGAAAACACCCCCAGGCCATAAAATGCATCTGTGTGTTGTTTTTATTGGGTCATCTGATTGAAAAGATGCTGATGGCTCTAGAAAAGGAGTGCTTCCCCTTGCCAACCTTAATTTGTTCTGTTCAAGTTGCAGGCGGTGCTCATCAATAGTGCCGTTTCAGACCAGATAGTTGCTTCTACGTTGCAGAATCTTAAAAGTGCAGGGCAATTTCTAAGAGTCACCTGGTAACTCTTCTTTAACACGTCACTGGTTCAGAGATTCCACAGGCATAAAACTCCTATCCTCAGGCCTGTGTCAGACATCCCTATTCTTCCTAGACCTTTTCCAAGTGGGACTTACCACTCACATATTATCACTGGGTCACCAAGGGGCTTTCTTCCTCAAGGGACTGTCCAACTGCAAAACAAACTGGCTTAGGATTTCTGATAGCAAGAGCTCTAACTACAGAATCATACAATTCCAGGATTAAAAGGAAACTAAAACTTTTTTTTTCATTCCAACACCTTTATGAAGCTTAAATTCCTTCCAATATTTTCCAAATATGGGTGCCCAATCTCTTTCTGAATGACTCCATTTATCTCCCTCTCTGAAGGCTGTATATTCTTTGTTTGTTTGTTTGTTTGTTTTTTCAGGAGAGAAGTATTAAGGATGAAGGCACTCAGTTGTTAGCATTTTCTTTTTCTATAGTGAGACCAAATCTGCCTCCTTTTAACTTCCACTTTACTGCTATGCCTAGCATTTAAGAATATCCACAGAATTGCCCTTCAAATACTAATGAATAGCTACCCTCACCCAAATCTCATTCACTTCTTTTCCCAATTATTTGCTTGTTACTTTCTCTTCAGAGATGGTGATCAGACTATTCATTGCTCCATACAGACATGAAAAATATTACTTATGAGGACAAATTCCTCTCAGTGAAGTGGCAGGACACACGGTAGGCCAGCATAAGGATGATTAATCTGAAGAAACTGGAATTCCTTCATGTATTGACAGAAAGTCAGAAAGCAACAATGCCTTCCTTGTCCTCAGTTGTGCCAGACTCCTTCTCTAAAACCCGCACTGATGTTATAAGCCTTGGGGCTTATTTTTCACTCTGTTTCCCTTTCCCAGAGTTTATCAGAAATAGGCAAGAGGTGGCTAACCTTCAAATGGATGCCAAGGGAGCAGCAAGGAGAGAAGTAAAGGAGCCAGACCAAAGGTTCCTCCTATTCTATCCTCCTGGAGACGGTCAATGACCCCAGATCCTCTAACCGGCTGGCTTTTTCTAGAGGATAAAATGTTCCTCAGGACAGGCCTCTGCAGAACTGTATTAGTTATTTCAGGCCTTGTAATGCATTAGACTTTGTTAATTGGTATCCTAGTAGCTTGAAAAAGTCATATAAATCCAGTGAAATCTGTGTGCAATCAGCCAGCCTAAGGGAAAAAAAAAAAAAATTCAATGTGGTGTGGCTCAAAGCCCCAGAGAATCAATAGGAGTTATCTGGGTCAAGATTTCATTGTATTTATATTACACACCTTGCCTCATTCTAGCTGTTGCCTAGTTTTCTTGATCTGACATATGGGATGGAGGACAAAGCCAAGGTCAAAAACCAGGAGGTAACCTGCAGGCCAGAGGCATTTTGCATCGTCTGCCCAAACCTCAGGAAGACTCTCAGATGGTTCTGAGTCACTGACTAAGGCCTAATGCTATTTAGCAAGAGAAAATGCTATTTTTTATCAAAGTTGTGTGGCAGCTCATCTAAGAAGAAACACACTCCCTTTACACGATGTGGTCTTTCTTGTTATTTTAGGCTGCAATGTGACTTTCCACAATCAAGTCACATCAATTCATATTGGTTCTCAGTTTCCTATCCAAACTCTTGTAGGATGTGATAGACAATGACTGTGGGAAGGAGAAAAATGAGAAGTGAAAGAAGCAACTCTAGTGAAAAAGACTCAATGTATTAAATCTTACATACGAAAGCAGATAGTAATAAAATAAGGGTCACACAAACATAGAAAACAAACCTACGGTTACCAGGAGAGGAAGGGGATGGGAAGGGATAAGTTGGGAGTTAGAGATTTGCAGATACTAACTAATATATAACTAATATATAAAAAATAGATAAACAACAAGTTTATACTACATAGCACAGGGAACTATATTCAAAATCTTATAATAATTTATGGTGAAAAAGAATATGAAAATGAATATATGTATGTATATGTATGACTGAGCATTGTGCTGTACACCAGAATTTGACATAACATTGTAAACTCACTATACTTCAATAAAAATATATAAAAAATAAATAAAGTAAGAGCATGGGCAGAATCGGGGAGAAGAGCTAAGTCTTGATATTTAAGTTCATGACAGACGTCAGCCTCAAACAGGCAGAGTCTTTAATGATATTTAAGTTTTCAGGTTGTTTAATAATGATCATTTTCTCCTGCTGGTAGTCTTTTTGCTGTGTTACAAAAGATAGCTAAATGTCTGTTTACAACAAACAGAAAAGATTAATGCTAATAATCTTTTAAGGAGGGAGAGGATTTGGTTTTATTTTACTTCAGAAACCTTACTTTTTCATATTTGTCTCCTCCTGCTCTAAGTCCAGCAATGACTTCCATTCCCCATGGCTGTGCTGTCCTATATAGCAGTCACAAGTAGTGTATGGCTGATGAGCACTAGAAATGTAGTTAGAAAGGTAGCCCCAGAGACTGGGGCACTGAATTTAGCATCTGATTCTAGAAGAGTTGTAGGTGTAAAATGCACCCTAGATGTCAGAGACTTTACATGAAAAATAATATAAATATCACACTGACAATGTTTTATAAAGAACACAAGTTGAAGAGACAACATATGGGATATGTTGAGGTAGGGAAAATGCATTATTAAAATTAATTTTACCTATTTCTTTTGCTTTCTAAGTGTGGCTATAAGAATATTTAAAATTAAATTTGTGGTTTGCATTATGTTCCTGTTACATGGTGCATCAAGTTTAAACTTTCATCTGACTTTGTAAACCCTTCTAAGACTAGGTGCACAGGTAAGCTACCATTCGTGCATTTACTCATTCACAAAACAGTTCAATGAGAATCTACTCCCTTCTAGACCATGAGACAGCCAGCTTCTGGAATTCAGAGAAGAGGTGCAGGCTAGAGATAGAGATTTTGACGCTATTAGCTTATAAAATTAGAATCATGGTGGTGATTCACAGTGCCCAGGGAAAGTGCATAGCAAATAAGGAAGAGAATTTACAATTCAAAACTCTGTAAAATAATATGAAATGAATGAGAACAAAAGAGGAAGAGGAGTCACCAAAAGAAGATGAGAAGGAATCGCAAGATTTTTTAGGAGGAGAATAAAAGGATAACTAAGCCAAATCTGAAAGTTAGGATCTTGAAATAATTAGGGAAAAGAATCAGTTTACAGAAGGGAATGCTCTGTGGTCTCAATTTAGCTTGAATTCCATGGTGATGATGCCACTGAGAAAAAATAGGTATAATATGGAAGGATCCGATTCAGTAAGCATTATAAACTACATTTCTTTGTTGTACCAACATCTGGGACATATAGAGACTAACAAGCATGGTTTCTAAGATCTTTCTAGTGTAGCCAAGAAGACAGATTGGCACTGAAACAATTATAGCTAGTGGGAGAGCAGGATACCTCTGGAGATGAGGACAGTCAGGCAAACGAGGGACAATCCCACTGGGAACTCAGAGGAAGCACTGTTAGGTACACATGATGCAAGTCTTCAAGAATGACCATGATTTCAGCAAGTTGAGATGAAAGCATACAACTCTTCCAATCCATGGGACGTATGGCTACATATGGATTTGTGTTGTAGGCTGCAACTAATCCAGCAATGCCTTGAATGTCCTGCAATGGAATTTGGTCATCACTTGGACAGAGTATGAGGAATAACCTAACAGGTGAGAAAAAATAAAACCTAAAAATGATCGAAATAACAGCTCATAAGGCTTCTTCCTGGCCCCTCCAAGCACTGCTGCAAAGATTCAAGATTCAGAGTCAACTGTTAGAGGGCAAATAAGAATAAAAACAAGAGTGAACACTGGTTTGGATGTACAGAATCTGCCTTAACTAAATGGATGTCATTGGCTGAAGAAAAATAAAATCTCCTTATTATAGAGAGATTTTTACTAGGAGCAAAAAGACTGTTATTTGAGGGAATCACTTGGAAAATTTGAATAGGAAACCCATCCCAGAAGCCGGGTCTCAGCACCACGAAGACTGACTTACCAACGTGCACACTGAACCTCTGAGGGAAGAAGTAGCCATTTCAGAGCCCTTGATGGGGATGCAGATGCTGTGATTATTAGGAAGTGTTAAAAGCACTAGGGGGTAGCTTAAAGAAACAAGAATTAGAGCCACCACAAATAACCAGAGGGAACTGCTGCTTGTTAGTATTCTGGGAGATGTTAAATCCACAGTAAATGGAAGTCTTAATATTGACTTTTTCAGGCTGCCTAGCAGAGTAACCTCAGTTTCCAAAATGGGGCACTTAAGGGAGGGTCACCAACATTTACTGAACTCCTCTGGTGAGCCTGGCATTTCCAACTGGGTTAACTCATTTAATCCTATGAAGTAGATTTATTAAAGTATTCTACAGATCAGGAAACTGACTTTCGGGGCTGTAGACATAGGAAGAGTTTGAACCCAATCCTGGAATGGCACCAGGAGTACATAAATGCCAATTCATTTTAGTTTCTTTTTCCTATGCAGAGCTAGGGAGAAAGATGGAAAGATGTCTACAATTGATTAAGCACCAACTATATGCAAGTTATCAGTGCTACTATCCCTAATATACATAATCCACACAATAACTTCAGGTGATGTAAAATGTTGGTGGTTTGACTCAATCTGTTTTAATTCTCTCTGATGAATTATTGAGTTAATTCAGGAGTTATAGAATTAATTATGACTCCTCACTTCCTCTGGATGCTCTGTAATACAATGAGACTAGGAGGTAGGCTAATGTTCTTTCTTTCTTTCTTCAACATTTTTTATCAATTTATAATCATTTTACAATGTTGTGTCGAATTCCAGTGTAAAGCATAATTTTTCAGTTATACATGAACATATATATATTCATCATCACATTTTTTTCTTTGTGAGCTACCATAAGGTCTTGTGTATATTTCCCTGTGCTATACAGTATAACCTTGTTTATCTATTCTACAATTTTGAAATCCCGTCTATCCCTTCCCACCCTCCGCCCCCTTGGCAACCACAAGTTTGTATTCTATGTCTATCAGTCTATTTCTGTTTTGTATTTATGCTTTGGATTTTTTTTTCTGTTTGTTTGTTTTGTTTTGTTTATTTATTTTTTAGATTCCACATATGAACGATCTCATATGGCATTTTTCTTTCTCTTTCTGGCTTACTTCACTTAGAATGGCATTCTCCAGGAGCATCCATGTTGCTGCAAATGGTGTTATGTTGTCGGTTTTTATGCCTGAGTAGTATTCCATTGTAAAAATACACCACTTCTTCTTTATCTAGTCATCTGTTGATGGACATTTACGCTGTCTCCATGTCTTGGCTATTGTAAATAGTGCTGCTATGAACATTGGGGTGCAGGTGTCATCCTGAAGTAGGGTTCCTTCCAGATATATGCCCAGGAGAGGGATTTCTGGGTCCTATGGTATGTCTATTCCTAGTCTTTTGAGGAATCTCCATACTGTTCTCCACAGTGGCTGCACCAAACTGCATTCCCACCAGCAGTGTAGGAGGGTTCCCTTTTCTCCACAGCCTCTCCAGCATTGGTCATTTGTGGGTATTTGAATGATGGCCATTCTGACCGGTGTGAGGTGATACCTCATTGTAGGTTTGATTTGCATTTCTCTGATAATTAGTGATATTGAGCATTTTTTCATGTGCCTATTGATCATTTGTATGTCTTCACTGGAGAATTGCTTCTTTAGGTCTTTTGCCCATTTTTGGATTGGGTTGTTTGTTTTTTCTTATGAAGCCGTATGAGCTGCTTATATATTCTGGAGATCACGCCTTTGTTGGTCTCATTTGAAAAAATTTTCTCCCATTCTATAGGTTGTCTTTTTGTTTTACTTATGGTTTCCTTTGTTGTGCAGATGCTTGTAAGTTTAATTAGGTCCCATCTGTTTATTCTTGCTTTTATTTCCATTGCTTGAGTAGACTGTTCTAGGAGAACATTTTTGAGATGTATGTCAAATAATATTTTGCCTATATTTTCTTCTAGGAGGTTTATTGTATCTTGTCTTATGTTTAAGTCTTTGATCCATTTTGAGTTGATTTTTGTGTATGGTGTGAGGGAGTGTTCTAGCTTCACTGATTACATGCTACATCTTCCCAACACCATTTGCTGAAAAGACTGTCTTTATTCCATTGTATACTCTTGCCTCCTTTGTCAAAGATTAGTTGACCAAAAGTTTGTGGGTTCATTTCTGGACTCTCTATTCTGTTCCATTGGTCTATATGTCTGTTTCTGTACCAGTACCATGCTGTCTTGATAACTGTAGCTCTGTAGTATTGTCTGAAGTCTGGGAGAGTTATTCCTCCAGCCTCTTTCTTTCTCTTCAGTAATGCTTTGGCAATTCTAGGTCTTTGATGGTTCCATATGAATTTTATTATGATTTGTTCTAGTTCTGTGAAATATGTCCTGGGTAATTTGATAGGGAATGCATTAAACCTGTAGATTGCCTTGGGCAGTGTGACCATTTTAACAATATTGATTCTTCCAATCCAAGAGCATGGGGTATATTTCCATTTTTTAAAGTCTTCTTTAATTTCCTTCATCAATGGTTTACAGTTTTCTGTGTATAATTCTTTCACCTCCTTGGTTAGATTTATTCCCAGATATTTTATTACTTTGGGTGCTATTTTAAAGGGGATTGTTTCTTTACTTTCTTTTTCTGTTGATTCATCGTTAGTGTAAAGAAATGCAACTGATTTTTGAACATTAATCTTGTAACCTGCTACCTTGCTGAATTCTTCAATCAGCTCTAGTAGTTTTTGTGTGGACCTTTTAGGGTCTTCTATATATAGTAACATGTCGTCAGCATATAATGACACTTTTACCTCTTCTTTTCCAATTTGGATCCCTTTTATTTCTTTCTCTTGCCTGACTGCTGTGGCTAGGACTTCCAAGACTATGTTGAATAGGAGTGGTGATAGTGGGCATCCTTGTCTTGTCCCAGATTTTAGTGGGAAGCTTTTGAGTTTTTCACTGTTGAGTACTATGCTGGCTGTAGGTTTGTCATATATAGCATTTATTATGTTGAGATATGTTCCCTCTATACCTACTTTGGTGAGAGTTTTTATCATAAATGGGTGTTGAATTTTATCAAATGCTTTTTCTGCATCAATTGAGATGATCATGTGGTTTTTGTCCTTTCTCTTGTTGATGTGATGTATTACATTGATTGATTTGCGTATGTTGAACCACTCTTGTGTCCCTGGGATGAACCCCACTTGGTCATGGTGTATAATCTTTTTTAAGTGTTGCTGGATTCTATTTGCTAGAATTTTGGTGAGGATTTTGGCATCTGTGTTCATCAGTGATATTGGCCTATAATCCTCTTTTTTGGTAGTGTCTTTGCCTGGTTTTGGTATCAGGGTGATGGTGGCTTCATAGAATGAGTTTGGGAGTATTCCCTCCTTTTCAATCTTCTGGAAGAGTTTGAGAAGGACTGGTATGAGTTCCCCTTTGTATTTTTGGTAGAGTTCCCCAGTGAAGCTGTCTGGTCCTGGACTTTTATTTGTAGGGAGGTTTTTAATTGCTATTTCGATTTGATTTTTAGTGATTGGTTTGTTCAAGTGGTCAGTTTCTTCTTGATTCAGTCTTGGTGGACTGTATGTTTCCAGAAACTTATCCATCTCCTCTAGGTTATAGTTATATATATATAACTATATCATACAGTTTTTCATAATGTTCTCATATGATATTCTGTATTTCTACTTTATTTGTTGTAATTTCTCCATTTTCCTTTATTTTGCTAATCTGTGCTCTTTTCTCTTCTTTGTGAGTTTGGCCAGAGGTTTGTCGATGTTATTTACTTTTTCAAAAAACCAGCTTTTAGTTTGACTGATTTTTTTTCTATGGTTTTTTTTAATCTCTATTTTACTTATTTCCTCCCTGATCTTTATAATTTCCTTCCTTCTGCTGCCATTCAGGGTTTTTTGTTCTTCTTTTCCTAGTTCTTTTAGTTGGTGGGTTAAATTGTTTATTTGAGATTGTTCTTTTTTTGAGAAGGCTTGTATCGCTATAAACTTCCCTGTTAGCCCTGCCTTTGCTGTGTCCCATAAATTTTGTGTAGTTGTGCTTTCGTTTTCATTTGTCTCAAGGTATTTTTTAATTTCAGCTTTGATTTCCTCATTGACCCGGTGGTTTTTTAATAGCATATTGTTTAATCTCCATGCTTTCCTTTTTTTCTCCTTTGTTTCTCTGTTGTTGATTTCTAGTTTCATGACATTGTGGTCAGTAAAGATGCTTGAGATAATTTCTACCTTCTTAAAATTCTTGAGGTTTCTTTTGTGCCCAAGTACATGATCAATCCTAGAAAATGTTCCATGTGCACTTGAAAAGAATGTGTATCCTATTTTTGGGGGGTATAATGCTCTGAAAATATCCACCAAATCTAATTTTTCTATCGTATTATTTGGTTTCTCTGTTGCCTTATTTATTTTGTCTGGAAGATCTGTCTAGTGATGTTAATGCGGTGTTAAAATACAATTAAATGATTGTATTCCCATCAGTATCCCCCTTTATCTCTGTTAGTAGTTGTTCTAGGTACTTAGGTGCTCCTATATTGGGTGCTTATATACTAACGAGTGTAGTAGCGTCATCTTGTATTACTCCTTTAATCATTATAAAATGTCCTTCTTTATCTTTCTTTATGGCCTTTGTTTTAAAGTCTATTTTGTCTGAAATCAGTACTGCTACACCTGCTTTTTTGGCTTTTCCATTTGTATGGAATATCCTTTTCCATCCTTTCACTCTCAATCTATATGTGTCCTTCTCCCTAAAGTGGGTCTCTTGTATGCAGCATATTGAAGGTTATTGCTTTATTATCCAGTCTGCCACTCTATGTCTTTTGACTGGAGCATTTAGTCCATTAACATTTACAGTAATTAATGATAGATGTGTGTTTATTGCCATTTTGAACTTATCTTTGCAGTTGATTTGGTATTTCCTCTTTGTTCCTTTCTTCTTCCGTTTGTGGTTTGGTAATTTTCCTTTGTATTGTCATGGATTTTATTTAGTTTTTGTGACTCCCTTGTAAGTTTCTGGTTTGTGGTTACCCTTTTCTGTAAGTCTATTAGCCCATTACTATATCTCGAAGCCATCCTACGAAAAACAAAAAATTTTAAAAAGAAAGGAAAAAAATACTCTATATTTTCTTGCTTCCCTCTCCCACTCTTAATGATTTAGATGTCTTCTTTTACAATTTTGTGTTTATTTTATTTGTAATTCATGAGTTATCACCTTTCCAGTTATGAGTTTCTCATTTCTGTAGCATCCTGCTTCTTTTCTATTTAGAGTAGACCTTTCAATATTTCTTTTAGTATGGGTTTAGTGTTGCTAAACTCTTTCAGTTTTTGCTTGTCTGTGAACTTCTTTCTCTCTCCTTCTATCGTAAAGGATAGCCTTGCTGGATGGAATATCCTAGGCTGCATCTTTTTTTCATTCAGGACTTTGAATGTATCTTGCCACTCCCTTCTGGCCTGTAGTGTTTGTGGAGAGAAATCAGCTGAGAGCCTTATGGGGGGTCCCCTTGTAACTCACTCTTTGCTTTTCTCTTGCTGCCTTTAGGATCATTTCTTTATCCTTGACTCTGGCCATCTTGATTATGATATGTCTTGGTGTGGGTCTATTTGGGTTCTTCCTGTTTGGGACCCTCTGAGCTTCCTGTACTTGGCTATCTGATTCCTTCTTTAAGTTTGGGAAGTTTTCAGTCATGATTTCTTCAAAAACCTTTTCAGTCCCCTTTGATCTTTCTTCACCTTCTGGGACCCCTATTATGTGAAGATTGGCACACTTTATATTATCCCATAGGTCCCTTATGTTGCTTTCATTTGTTTATCTTGCAGTTGTTCTGATTGGATGCTTCCTGTTGTCCTGTCTTCTAGGTCACTAATTCGTTCCTCTGCATTATCTAGTCTGCTCTGCACAGCCTTTAGATCCATTCTCATCTCAGCCAATGAATTTACCAATTCTACTTGGCTCTTCTTCATAGCTTCGATTTCATTTTTGACATTTTATATCTCTAAACACTGTCTCTTTTAGTCCCTTCAATACTTTGATCACTCCTTTTTGGAAATCTTGATCTAGTAGGCTATCGATGTCTATTTCATTGATTATCCTTTCAGGGGATTTCTCTTGTTCTTTTAATTGGGAATGGTCTCTCTGCTTCTTCACCTTGCTCATATCTCTCTGGCACTGTGGCTTATGGAGTATCAGTTATCTATTGTGGCTCTTAAAGGAGTTTATTTATCTATCTAATACCTATGTAGGAATAAAACTTAAAAAATAAAAAAAAGGAGAGAGAATTTTAAAACAAGGGAGAAAAAAGGTTTGAAAACAGTGTATAGTCAATTATAGAGCACAATTTGAATCTGACTAGCATTTGAGTTGAGACGTCTTTTTTAAAAACCCTTAAAAAAAAAAGGAAAAAAGATCAAAAAACAACATTTGAAACCTATTTATAATCAATAACAGGAGATCAAAACCAAAAGAAAATGAAATCAGGTGGATTTTTAAAAAAAAAATAATTACTTTAAAGGAAAAATTTAAAAAGGAATTAAAATTAGAAGCATATACAATTGTTTAGAAAGTAGAAATTAAAACGGTAATATAAAATAGAACAGACAAAAAAAGATAAAGAGAGAATTTTAAGAGAAGGGAAGAAAAAATGGTTTGAAAACAGTGTATAATCAGGTATAGAAGAGAAATTTGAACCACACTAGCATTCGAGTTGAGAAATCTTTTTAAAGACCCTTAAAAAAAAAAAAAGGAAAAAGATCAAAAATGATATTTGAAACCTACTTATAATCAATAACAGGAGATCAAATCCAACAGAAATGATAATGAAATCAGGCGGATTTTTTTAAAAATAATAATATAACTATTTTAAAAGAAAAATTTTAAAGGAATTAAAACTAGAAGCCTATACAGTTGTTTAAAAATAAAAATTTAAAAAGGAATTAAAAATATAAGCATATAGAATTGTTTAGAAAGCAGAAATTAAAAACGTAATAAAAATAGAACAGATAAAAAGATATGATAGAGAATTTAGAAAAAGGGGAGAAAAAAAGGTTTGAAAACAGTGTATAATGAATAATTGAAGAGAAAGCTGAAGCAGAATAGCAATTGAGTTGAGACGTCTCTTAAAAACTAAAAAAGGAGAAAAGAGGAAAAATATATATATTTGAAACCTGTGTATAATCAGTAACAGATCAAAACCAAGAGAGAAAAATGACATATGTGCACTTTTTAAAATAGTATTTTAAAAGAAAACTTTTAAAGGGATTAAAACTGGGAGGATATAAGTTGTTTAAAAAGTAAAAATTAAAAAGGTTAATAGAAAATACAACAGGTAAAAACAAATTTAAAAAAAAGGGGGGGAGCGGGTGTTCTCCTGCAGATTGTGTGCTCTTAATGAGAAGTCTTTCTGTCTTTGTCGAGAACTCAGCTCGCTGTTTCCAGAGGCCCTCCATTGGCGCCCTCCTCTGTGCTGCTCCCAGTGCCTGCTGGCAAGCAAACCCTGCCCCCTCCCAGTACCGTGTTCCTGCCAGAAAGGCGGGGGGCCACCCGCCGTCTCCTGGCACCGGTCACCCCGCACCTCCGCGCTGCTGCGTGCTCCGCCCTGGAACTGCGCTCCGCAGGTGGCCCGGAAGACTGCGGAACAGCCCCGCCCCTATTCCGTGCCCAAACTCAGCTCCTTGTTTGTCCTGGAGGTGCAAAGTTTGCGAGGCACCAGGGCGGAAGGATCCTATCTGACTCTGGTGGCAAACAAATTACTGTCTGGCCTTTGAGGCTGCCCAGGCCCCAGGCTCGGATTCAGGTTTTGCCCCCAGCCCCACCTGGGTGCCAAGTGCCAGAGGATATGGCGGCCGCTCCTGAGCCCCGCCTCTCCTCACTGAAAACCTTCCCTGGGTTTTCAGAGATGGCGGTATGCACACTTCCGTCCAGGGCACATCAGCCGCGCTGTCCTATGGAGGGCCCAGGTTGTCCTGCCCTGTGCACCCACTCATCCACGTTGTGCAGCACCCTGCAGTTCCCCGGGGCTACCTCAGTGCAGCCGCCCCAGTCCTCCGCCCAGCTTGGTTAGCCTGTCCCGGCCCCCAGCTGCCGGCTCCGGTCTCAAGCTGGGTGTCACAGGAACCCTCTGTGCCCGTTTAACTTAGTTCTGTAGGTCAAGGGCTGCTGCGTACAGATCCGAGCCTCGGAGGCTCCCCCTGTCCCGCTGTCCTCTCCACTGGAGAGGGGTAGACCCAGCGAAAGAGCGCCAGTCCTCCTTTGCCGCTCCCTCCCCGCGGGACCAGTCCCGCACTGTTTTGCCTTTTTGTCTTTCTTTCTTTCCTTTCTCCTACCAGATTTTTGGTGTCTTTGTCTTTTGAAGAGGATGATGTTCTGTCAGAGTTCCGCAGGTGCTCTGGTTGGCTGAGTGGGTCCGTGGATGTGAGTCTTGGTGTATCTGTGGGAGAGGGTGAGCTACAAGCGTCCTACTACTCTGCCATCTTGGCCTCCTCCAGGCTAATGTTCTTTAAAGACAGCTTTCCCACCACTGCTACACATTAGAATAAGTTGAGGAGCTTTTTAAATAGCTCTAATGCTAAGACCACACCCCCATAGATTCTCATTTGATTGGGCTGCGGAGGGGAGGGTTTTACTCAAAATCTCCTTTATCAGTTGTGGGGTGCAGCAGGAAAGACTCAATAATACCAGAATTATCTTTTTTTAGTACACGAGGGTGGTCAAAATCAGATTAGTATCGGGAACTTACTATCCTCATTTAGACGTGGAGTGTATTGCCTTCAGAACAGGGATAGTCACTCTGTCCAGAAAAATCTCTTCCTAAGAATTTCAGGAAGAACCTGACCACAGCCATCAGTGGGCAGAGCCTTGCCTGGATGTGCAGCCTCTGGATTACTTCCACCCTGCAGGACTACCAAAGCATGAAGACATGGCATACCCTCCATTACCATTTTCTTAAAGCTGGAGATGGCAGGGCTTATGTGGATAAGGAAGGATGGATGGCGGACATTTTCTTTTTTGGCTGTGAGGAGTTGAGTTTCCTTGGGGAAGAGTTGAGAAAAGTGGTCTTAAATAGGAGTGTATAGAGAGAGTGATGGGGTAAGATTAAGGAGTTAGAAAATGAAGGACCATCCATCTGAATAATCTCCAGAGGTTTTTAAAAGATAAGGTATCTACTCTCTCCTCCACCCATTTTGAGTGACACAAGGGATAAGTTAGATTCAGGAGCTCCCAGATGCTCCCCCTAGTTTTTGACTTTTACTGATCTGAGCATGTTTCAAGTCCTCTGAATAAAAGAACAGATAATTGGTGTGTGAGGGGAAGTTCTCAGAGGTCCTGATGAAACTCCTGATCACTGAGTATGACCCTCTCTCTTCCTTCTCACCTGTGGACATCAAGGAGGTAAACAGAGCTGTGAAGTCCCTGGTCCTCACTAAAACAACACACCAGTGCCATAGCTGTCAGATAGACAGCAATATCCCCACCTAGTGAGGCTCAGAGAGGTTAGTTTGCCCAGGTTATCACCCTAAGTGGCTGAGCCAGAAGTGAAACCCAAGTGAGCCCCACGTCTGACATGTTCTTAGGACCAAACTGTAAACTCTTTTTCTTTCCATCATTTTCTTTCCAGGCAAGAGAGAGAACATGTCTTGTTAACTATAGTATTTCTCCTTTTTGTCTTAAAATCTCTTCCTTTAGGTGCACACACAATGAAATACTGGGGTTTGGGAGGGAATAGATCGTGGACAGGGCAAACAAAGCCTGTAGTATTATTGTCTACCTAGCTTAGGAGGAGAAAGGAAACAAGATGTTTGCCTCTGTTGTCTTATTGCTACCAGAGCATTTCATTCCAGAGATCACTGAGCTTCCCTCCTTTTTTTCCCTTCCTGTTTCTATTGTTCTTGATGCTCTCCAGCTGTGGTTCTCAAACTTCAGCACGTTTAACAATAACCTCACACAGGTTGTTGGGATCTAGCCTGGAATTTCTGACTCAGGTAGTTGTGGGGCCTGAGAAAGTTGCATTTCCAGCAAGTTCTTGGGTGGTGCAGCTGCCGCTCCTTAGAGACCAGTTTTGAGAACCTCTTCCCTGGAGCTTATTAGTGGTCCTCAAATTCTGTCAAACTTTGGCAGTGCCTGGCGATGTTAAAAAATATCTGTTCCTGGGTACCACTCTGGCCAACCAAATCCTAATCGCTAGACTAAATGATTCTGGGGTCCTTTCACACCTTTTTACTCTGTGACATTCTCGGGAGAATAACAGTAATGAGAGTCCAGTCATGCTTGCAATCAGTTAAATTACTATATCGTTTTCTGTTTTAATTTTCCTGGCCTTTATACCATTTAATGATATCACCAAGTGGCCATTCCTTTTCCTAATGCTCTGGGTTCTGATGTCATTTTCATGCCTTGGTAGAAAGAAAGGGTCTTTAGAAACAAGCAAGCTTGGATGTAATTTCCAGATCTTTCATTTAAATGTGTGTGAACTGAAGATAACATCATTATTTAATTTTATGATGATTGCATGCCCCTTTCACATAATAAGTGTCTAAGATGTGTCTAAATGCACCATTATTTCTTAAAATGGCACAGGAACAGCATTGTTCTTCACTCATGTGTTCCATAAATGTCAGTAATTTTTTTTTCCGACACAAAATATTTCAGGTCACAATTGCTTATAGTATATCACATCCTAGAATTGTGGAATATAGTGTTTCTGAAACTGTGAAATGATTCTTAAATCAAGTTATCACTAATTACACAGTTGCAATGTAGGGATGAAAGGATGTAGTTTACAAGGCCTCAGTGACCCCATTCTTGTGTTGATGATTTCAACAAAAGAGTGAGAAATAAGGAAGAAAATACTTTAATGTGAATTCCAGATCCACAGGGGCTTTGAACAGGTAAGTCGGTATTATCCTCATTTAAAGTTGGAGGAAACAGGGCTTCAGGAAGCCTATTTTACAAGCTCAGATGCAGGGATGATCCAAGTGTTGTGCACTAGCCCTGCTTCCAGTCAAGGGTGAACGCTGTGGCTCCTGCTCATTTGTAAGCCAAGCATGTGTTGAAATGAAAGTTTCTGCAAGTGATAGTGGACTCATGATAGGGCGTGAGTCCTCCAGTATCACACAGGCCCGCTCCCATCAGAAAGTTAAAAGTTGATGCCTACCAAGGAGGAGTGCTGACCTGGTTTGTGAGAACAGGAGTTGCCTGTTGAGGGCTTAGGTTTCACAGCAGCCCTGGAAAGCTCTCTCTAAGCAGCTCTGAATGAGGAAAATACTCCTTTTGCAGACTGTATGCCACAAAATTGCCTTTGAATGATTTGGTGAGGGCAGCCTAGATCTGGGGCTCCCAGGGGATCAGAAGGACAATTGTGATGGGAATTTACCTGAGGCTTTACATGCCTGATCTAACTTAAATCTTCACAGCTACCTACTGTATAATCACACACTATTATTTAAATCTACTATTTTATTTTATACGACTTTTTTTTTTAACCAGGAGAACTCCGAGGCTTCTCAAAGGAGAATAACTTGTCTAGATTGATACAACTAGTAAGAGGAGGAGCAGGGATTTGAACCCAAGTCTGTCTGATGGCAGAGGCTTTTTCTCTACCACTCTTTCAGGGCTTGGAAAACTCTGGTCTTTTACGTACTATTTATACTATAATTAAATTATGCAATGCCCTCTCCCATTTTTTCCATGAATTTTGCCTCATCCTGAATACTGCTACTTGCTAAAGTGCAGGTTTGATGCTTTACTTATATTGTTTCCCCTAAAACACAGTAAAGTTAAAAAAGAAATCATCTGTTTCATTTCTAAGTTACTATCATGACACATCAGGGAAACATACTGACACAGCATGTAGCTTCTCAAGGAATTTATAGTTCTTCACTAATGCTGATCCTACATCACCCTTCCTTCTCTTCTCCCTTCCTCCTTCTCTCCCTCCCTCCCCTCCTTATCTCCTCCTTTCTCCCCACAGTCCTATGGAATCCAGCTATGCCTGATTTGGCCTTATTACTTCTCCTACTATCTCCACATGCTTTTCTCAACTTCTTCCTCCAAGGCTTGGTTGCAAATTAGGCCACTGCCTCCCTAGATGTCTACTTCATAGCCTCCAGATTCCCAAGAATCTCTTTAAAGAGATAAGATGGAGATGAGGGGAGGAAAAAAGTCATACAGAAAGATGACAGCATATAAAATTTTAGAGCCCTTACTATGTGCTAGGTTGTGGTGAAAGTGCCTATCACATTTTAACTCTTTTTAAACCTCATTACAACTTTATGCAACAATAATAGTATTATCCAATTTTATAGGTGAGAAAGTAGAAACTGAGAAAGGTTCCCTTGCCTACGGTCACCAGCTGGGAAGTTGTAAAGCCAGGATGTAGGGAACAGACAGTCACTCAAGAGCTCAGACTTTTAGCCTCATTCCTCTGAATTTGGTGATTTTTATAACAGTTCTTCTTGGTGAATCCCTCTCTACAGTTTTTTGCTCAGTTCTTTAGATTTTTCTTGAAAGCTCTCCAAAATGTCCCAGAAAGAGCCTAGCCTTACTGTTAAATTTGCTGCTTTTACTTCTGAAAAGAGAACTCATGAGAGTCCAAACATATGTCAAACTTCTCCATTCTGAAACCCTAGAAAGGTCTCTAGCTTTAAAAAGAAAAAAAAATCCCAAACATAGTATAGAGGAAGTCTTATATTTATATAACATAAAATAAGAGTCTTTTTGTTTAAAATATCGAAGTGAAGAGCTAAGAAGGTATGAATAACACAGCATTCTATATCATGACTTGATTCATGATCCAAGACAGGTACACTTATATGTAGAATATGAAAAATAAAACAAATAAAACAAAACAGAAACAGACTCAGATACAGAAAACAAATTAGTGATTTCCAGTGGTGAGGTGGGTGAGGGGAGGAACAAGACGGGTGAAGGGGATTAAGAAGTACAACCAACTAGGTATAAGATAAATAAGATACAAGGATGTGAGGTACAGCACAGGGAATACTGTCAATATTTTATAATAACTTTATGTATGAAGGTACTAAATCACTATGTTATATACCTGAATCAAATATAATATTGTTGTCACCTATACTTCAATAATAATTCTACGTTTAAAAAACGTAGAATCTCTGTGAATATAAATCAGAGTCCCTGACTCACTGCATTGCCAGAAAATCAACTGTGTACGGAGAAAGTCACATTTTGACTATATTTTAAAAATAAATAAAAACAATACAACAAACAAATTTTTGTTTATCTCCTATCTGAGAGAAAGGCTGGTGAACTGGGATCACCATGGCTTCTGGAATTAGGAAGGATTTCATTTAACACTTAGCCACTAATGAGCTGTAGGACATAACATTATCCAGCCTCGGTTCCTCAACTACAAATGGGGTTAAGGGTCTCAGAAGGACTTGGGAAGAATTAACTGCATAGAAGATGCATTTAGTACTTTGTCATGCAGGAGGGATTCAATGCTACCTCACCCCTAACTTTGCTCTTTGCCATTTATTTCCAAGGCCAGCTCCTCTAGAGCCCACATGCCTAAAGCCTTTCAAAGTTCAAATCAAAGATGACAAAATCCTCAGAGCATTTAACCTTCCCTCTGACAGATGTTCCTTTTTCAAATTTGAAAATTCCCATAACAACTTCCTTTGTCAGATCTTTATTCCATGAATTCTAGATCTAGAAACTTCAGTTATCACTCAGAGCACAGTCCATCAAAACATTCCAGTCCTTCATTAGGAAGTTAACTATTAAAGAAGATTAAATTCATAAAATCCAGCAACCCTGAATGTTTCCTCTTTGTTCATGCACTCACTGAGGTCTTCCATTCCCCTGTATTGTCCCTTTGTCCATTTCTTCCCCTCTCTCCCATCCCCCAGCCTGAGTTATATGGTTTAGTGTAGCTTCATTTTCCTTTTTTTCTTCCATCCTGTAAACGACCTACAGTGGCCCCTCAGTATCTGACAGGTATTGGTTCCAGGACCCGCCAAGGATATCAAACTCCGAGGATGTTCAAGTTCTGCAGTCTGTCCTTCATGTCTGTGATTTCCTTATCTGCGAATTCAACCAGCCTCAAGTGGATAACAGTACAAGGAAGCCAGGGATACTGAGGGCCAGCTGTCTTTGCTGCTTCCCCTCATTCGCCTTCATTCTCCTATTCTTACTCATCCATTTCTCAGAAATTCACCTGACTAAATAAAGGCAATTGTGAAGGCAAGGGCTATTTTGTCTTAAGCAGATTTGAAGAAATATTGAGAAATCAGAATGAGAACTTACAGGTTGATGGGTTTCTGGAGCTGTATATGCCTACTTACATCCTTGCCTCAAGCTATCCTGCCCTTTATACTATGAGCTCTTGAGGACCTGATCTTAACCATACCTCTGTGCCTGACAACATTGGACCTAGAAAAGCTAATCATTTCTGCCCCAACCCTTCACTCTCATTGTAGCTACACTGTCTTCTCAGTTGACCAACACAACCTCAACGAAGCCACTGAAGAGTCACACGACCCTGGTCACAGTCCACTGCTGCCTGGATTGGAGGCAAACCTCCTTCCCAAAGAGGGTTTGTCACGTTCTTTCTCCTAGGAAATTGGACTCCAGTCTCACCTTGTTCAGTCAGGCTCAGTTTTGAAATCATAGGTGATGAGTAGCAGGCTTGGGGAAGCCACATTTGGACATGTGTTTGCAGCAGCAGAAAAAGCAGAGGTAATTGATTGTGGAGATAGTTGAGAGGCAGAATTAGAGGTAAGATTATGATGTCCTCTGAAGAGCACAGCTACCTTCAATCCAACAGTATTTTGCCCCTTGGCTCCAGGATCAAAGGAAGCCTAGCTGATGTTCCTGCACTTGTGTCCCATGATAAACCTCTATATTTTCTTTAAGTCATTCTGTAAGGATTATGTTACTTATTCTAGGCAATTTCTGAAAGAAATGGCATTTGACACGGAGATGACAAAGCTATAGATTTGGTTCACATAAATTTCTATCCCTGAAGAATCATGTTAGAAAAATATGATACCATTTTGTCAAAATCTGCTCTGATGCATTGGCAGTAAGCTTTGTGAAATATTTAGACTCATATTGTCAGCAATTCTCAAACTAAAACCAAATTGGATTCCTCAGTAGTTTAGTAACCAACCATAGTTTGATATCTCAATCCATAAAATGACAAAATTGGATAAATGGGCCATAACTTGAGAGGGGAGGAAATATTTTTTTAATGTTTGATTTGTTTGGACACAAAACAAGCTAGGTACAAGTTCGAGCACTCATTACAAACTGAGATTTGGGGCAAGTTGTTTCATGGATAATAAGTCATGGTTTCCTTTTCTGTAAAACTATATACATAACAGTGCCCATCTTTCAGGTGAGGATTATGAAGGCAAAGACGCAAAAGAGGAAGCAGAAAGAAAGAACGAAAAGAAAGTGGAAAAAAGAACACAAGTGGAAAGGTTGAAGTGGAAGCAAGGAATGAGAAAATTTCCATTTGAATCATTAAACTTCAGCTCAGTCGAACACTTTCAGACTGATGTGTACACATAAAGGCATTTAGTCCATACACTCAAAGGAGTAGCTATGATTCATAACCTTCACCATTCATTCTTTCCACATAGCTCTTTCTAAGCACAGTTTTTATTCCTGCACTAGTTATTTTATTTTGTTCATGTATTTATTTTTTTAGCCTTTGGAGGTATAGATAGATTGATTATTCATACTCATGGCTGGTCAAGTCTCACTGACCCTATTTAAATGTTTAAAATACTGTGTGTTTTATTTCAAACAAAAAAATAAATTCTAATTCATTGATAGGTTCCAGAGAGACTGCATGAATTCAGCCATTCAGTCATTCAACAACTTTGTTAAGTACATACTAACTGGTTTGCAGTTTCATCTCCTATTTAATACATTTCCCCTAGCATTTCTATTTAACAGAAGCCCCTAGAAACTCCAGAATTTGTTTTATTCCTTATGTGAATAAATAAGGAACAGCTGGAATACTGACACCATGTTAGGAGCTGGAGATCTCTGGGAAAAGGTTATGTGTAACATAGTAAGAATTTATATCTGATGCCTGACATTCCTGTGTTAAGTATCTACCAACCTATTATTACATTGGCTGTAATTGTGGCTGCATCCTCTCTGTCACCTTATACCAACTTCTCCCATTTTATTTTTCTATTTCTTATATCACAGAAAAAAACAATCTTTAGTTCTTATTTATATAAAAATTTGATTTTTTTCTGAATTGAGAATCTAACTCTCAGCTCATACTCTAATTCTAAAATTCATTTACAAGATTTCACATCAGATTTTAAATCTGAGGTGATGGAAGCCAGGTCTGGGAAAGTCATATTTGGCCACGTGCTAGCAAAAGCATAAAAATCAGAAGTAATTGATTGTGGAGAGAGATGAGAGAGAGAGAGAGAATTTAAAATAAGGATAAAATATGCATAATTTGGACTGTACACTCATTATAATTAGAAATCCTTTTAACCCTACTACATCTCAGTTTTTTTTCTTAAATCCAAAAAGTAGTACTGATAACACTTATCTCATTATGTTTACATTGGATGACACCACATGTGTGTAATACAAGAATATAAAAGGTTTTTATTGTTAAATAAAAATGCTAGTGTAAAGTTTCATTTTATTCTCATTATTAACATTATAATAGTTTACTGCTAATGACAGATTGTTCAGATACTTTATCCTTTCATTTTTATGCTAAATTCACAATGAGTTTAAAAAAAAATCTATTAAAAGATATATGTGACCTTTAAAATGTTTCAAGAAATTTCCATTGCCTATCTTCCCTCCTTCCTCTTCCTCCTCCTCCCTTTCCACCTCCTCCTTCTCATCATATTAGGCATGTGATGATAATTTTTATAGTGTGACTTCTAAGGGAAATTATAAATGCAGAGGAGATTGAGTTGTTTGGTAATGGGGAAAGTAGGAATTTTGCCTTATCCACAACTGCACACCGTTGCCAAAGTCCCCTATCACTTCAGGCAGTGTGTTTGAGAAGTGTGATATTGATTGCCATGTTGCAGAAGCCAGCCTAGCAGGCTGCAGCCTCCGGAGGACTGCCGATTGTGGAGGCACAGGATGGATGACTGGCAGCCAGCACCCAGTTCTTTTTTCTGACAAAGCTTTCACTTGTCATTAATTCTCCATCTCCTCTCCCGCTAGCGGCTGCCAGTTTCCAACCTAATGCCCAACTGCCAATCAGCTACCAGTTACTTTTAATTAAGACCACTCACAAATTTCCCTCACGTAACCTGCACAGAAAAAAAGGGGAATCTTTTTATTCATAATCGAATTTCACGTGTAAATTGCCTTTAATCACACTTGTCTGGCAGTTCTGTAATGTGCCACAGGAAAGCAGCACTTTTTCCTGTTCAGTCTTGCATGGACTCCACACCTTACACTCAGATCCACAGCCACAATTATGTTTTTATTTGTGTCTCATTATATCTGTAATTTCTTTCAGAAGCTGGATATTGATGGACACAACCCTTGAACTCCATTGCCCATGAACAGATGGCACTGGCTTCATTTGGGTCAAAATCTGAGATGGTCTTTCAGGAATCACTAACAAGGAATATAGGGTGGGCAAAAATGACAATGAATAAACTCTGTCATATTATGATCTGACAAGTATCAGGACTCATAACTTTAATATTTAGAACATAAAATGCAGTAAGACATTTTGATTTAGATAATTGCTTTTGTTTCTTATTTTCTAAAACAAAAAAAAGAATTCTTACAAATATTTGAAGGCTACCCATTAAAATCGAAACTTTCCTTTTTAAAAATTATTACTGTACTATGGGATAGTCTGGACCTTGTGTGAAGTTTGGAATTTTTCTTTTTAATGATGTAATCTGGACCATAGACTCAGGATTAGAAATTGTTTCCAAATTTGGTTCTGAGCTTGAAATCCAAAACATACTTTGGGGTTGTTATATCCACCTGGAGAGCGACAAAGTGTAGGAGGTCTTTCCAATCTTTGAATCACAACATATTTGAAAACTCATGGCTATGGAAAGTTTTATATAATGGAAAGAAAAACCTCTGCCAAGCATTCACTCACACCAACCAAAGACCACAAGTGCTCCCTTATTCACATCTGTAGTGCCTGGTTGAGGAGTTCTGCCTGTGCATGAGCTTCATTTGTTTCCTTTTTTTTTTTTTTTCCTAAATCAAAGTCCTGATTATGGTACTCTGTGCTAAAAATCTTTCAATGGCACCTATCACTTAGCATGTTAAAGTTCATATTTTCTGTGTGTAGCCAAAAAGGACTTCATTGAACATCCCTCCCCCTCCTTACTCCCCCCTCTTTCCCCCTTCAATTTTGACTGACATCTTAGTATTCAGTATGCATGGCACTCTTCCACGTTCTTCATGCGTATTATGTCATTTAATTCTCACAACATATGTGTTTGCAGATGCAAAAAACTGAGACTAAGAGAGGTGCTATAATTTGCCTAATGTCATAATAACTGGCAGAGTTATTAGAACTGGATCCCATAAATTCTGCTTCTACAGTCTGTGTTCTTGAGGATTTTGCTGTGTGGTTACCCTAAGGTTCAACAATAAGGGATTACTAACCAACACAGTACCTAACATACATCATCATTGTACATATTTAGGGTTTCAGTACTTTGTTCCATTCTGCTTTCCTGGCTTGCACATTTCATTCATTCACTGTATGATTTTTTTTTTCATTGTTCCTGCCTCTTTCCCTCATAATTTCCCAAAAGAAGAAAGTATATTTTATGTTTGCATATCTAGTGTCTAGTAAAAAATACATAGTGCATACACTGAATACGTAATCATGTTTTTCTGTAAATAAAGACACAGTTTTCAATGAAGTGAAGAAAATGAAGAATCATAATGAAGGGACAGGAATTCAATGTGAAGAATACTGTAATGGATAATTTTATAGAACACAGCAAACATTTTCCATGTGCCAGTCACTTTCACATGGTGTATTGCATGTTGAGCTTTAAATCATACGTAATATGATTAAATTTTCTCTTTTTTTGTCAAATGAACCTATTCAACTTCTCTATATCTTTAACCATCTATCTTTCTCTCTGTAGCTACATAGGAAGAGAAATATATCTGAAAGTATAGATGCCAACATATTTGAATGTAGTTTTTGTTTTATTTGTTTTTTTCCCCCCAGGTAAAGCTATAGGAGTTATTTCTTCTCTATTTATTACTGCATTTCTTGAATTGCATAATTAATCTAAAGGGCAAAAAAAATAAGTAAAACAAAATGACAACCTATGGAATGGGAGAAAATTTTTACAAATGAAACCGACAAAGGCTTGATCTCCAGAATATATAAGCAGCTCATACGGCTTCATAAGAAGAAACAAACAACCCAATCCAAAAATGGGCAGAAGACCTAAACAAGCAATTCTCCAAGGAAGACATACAAATGATCAATAGGCACATGAAAAAATGCTCAATATCACTAATTATCAGAGAAATGCAAATCAAACCTACAATGAGGTATCACCTCACACCAGTCAGAATGGCCATCATTCAAATACCCACAAATGACCAATGCTGGAGAGGCTGTGGAGAAAAGGGAACCCTCCTACACTGCTGGTGGGAATGCAGTTTGGTGCAGCCACTGTGGAGAACAGTATGGAGATTCCTCAAAAGACTAGGAATAGACATACCATAGGACCCAGAAATCCCGCTCCTGGGCATATATCCGGAAGGAACCCTACTTCAGGATGACACCTGCACCCCAATGTTCATAGCAGCACTATTTACAATAGCCAAGACATGGAAACAGCCTAAATGTCCATCAACAGATGACTACGTAAAGAAGAAGTGGTGTATTTTTACAATGGAATACTACTCAGGCATAAAAACCGACAACATAATGCCATTTGCAGCAACACGGATGCTCCTGGAGAATGTCATACTAAGTGAAGTAAGCCAGAAAGAGAAAGAAAAATGCCATATGAGATCGTTCATATGTGGAATCTAAAAAAAACCCAAAAAACAAACAAACAAAAAAATCCAAAGCATAAATATAAAACAGAAACAGACTCATAGACATAGAATACAAACTTGTGGCTGCCAAGCGGGCAGAGGGTGGGAAGGGATAGATGGGATTTCAAAATTGTAGAATAGATAAACAAGATTATACTGTATAGCACATGGAAATATACATAAGATCTTATGGTAGCTCACAGAGAAAAAAATGGGACAATGAATATATATATGTTCATGTATAACTGAAAAATTGTGCTCTACATTGGAATTTGATACATTGTGAAATGATTATAAATCAATAAAAAATGTATTTTATATCAACTACATACTTCAAAACAAATGACTCGAGTCTCTGCCATGTGTTTTACTTATTCTAATTGTTGCTTTCTATTTTATAATCTTCATGCTTCTATCTCATATTAGGACCAGGTCTTATATAACACCAAATATCAAACAAAATTCAGTAACCATCTAGACCAATTTCTTTCCTTCACAGACAAGTTTAATGTGATAAATAAGAGTGCTTCTTGACTTTACCAAATATCCCCTGTTGAGCAAAATCACCCCTGGTTGAGAATCACTGCACTAGAGGATCTAATATATAAACCTCTCTTTCTTTTCAATGTTTTTTTTTCCCCCCTCCCCTCAGCCCAACCTGAAACTGGTATGCCCCCAACAGGGACAAATTAAAACATACTTTCTTTTTCACAGAAGCCAGATTGTGGTAGGTTAAAGATAGATGAAATTTATGTGTATGCACTCAACAAACATAATGCACCTTTCAATCTTTGAATGATACTGACTAAATGGTAAAGTTAAGTCAGGCAGAGCCCAAAGCTTTCTTTCCTTCTGTATCCCTCCAGAACATTATGGCAGTGCCCTGTTGTTATAACAACTCACTAAATAATCAGTGAAGTCTGATACTTCAAGGCCTGTTCTTCAGACAAGCCGAGAAATGTCAATCTTTGTTCTCCTCACACTTGACTGGGAACAGCCCTTTAATCACACAGACATTCTGCTTGTTGATTTCAGATACATTCTTTTCAATTTAGCTTGTTCTTTGAAATGAGGACTTGACGTTTTAGTGAGGTTGTAATCTCTCTGTTGTAGAGACATACGTGTCACTCACTTTAAAGTTTTCAGGATCACAGAAGAAAGTGGTTCCTGAAAGACAGTTCTGTCTACTGATAGTCCATGCTCTTATTTATTCAAGAACTCTCTCTTTATCAAATGCTCTGCTATGTGTTTAGGTGGTTACAAGATATACTAATGCAACACTGAAGGGGAAATTCCTGGACTCAAAAAGAGTCATGGCCATGAAAGAAGAACAGATATTATTAGAATCCAATGTGCTGACTGATCTGATAGTTGTGGCCTCTAAGTGCTGAACCTAACACACGATGTGGGACCTGAAGTATGACAAGAAGAAGAACTGGCACACAAAGACGCAGGCTGAATGCACATTACGTGCAAAGGCAGAGAGATGGCCTTTATTTTTCTTGATCAAAATAGCTAGAAGACAACTAACACAAAAGAAATATAATCAACGAAATAATACCAGGATACATTCTAGGGCAGAGGATTATTAGGGGAAATGTCAAGAAGTATATTCTGGCTCCAGATAGATAAGGGTTTTTTTTTATGTCAATAAGAAATTGTACTTTCTCTTGCGACCATGAAAAATCACTACAGGTTTAAGCAGGGATGTGACATGATACATCTGGGA
Organism: Camelus ferus; assembly: GCF_009834535.1. Classification (NCBI taxonomy): domain Eukaryota; kingdom Metazoa; phylum Chordata; class Mammalia; order Artiodactyla; family Camelidae; genus Camelus; species Camelus ferus. The sequence goes on from NC_045704.1 coordinate 41,374,791, forward strand.
TTTATAAAAATCATCCTGAGGCTCTAGAAAGGAATACCAGACAAAAATCTAAAACAGAGAGGACATAACAGATATGGAGGGAAGAGTAAGAGAAAAAAGATAACAGGGTAGGGATGTGGGAAATACACAGAGGGAAAAAGCATAAAGACGAACTGATGAACTTTGGTTACTAACGAGACCTAAGGATGAAGTAGAAAGGGGGGTTAGAGAATACAGGACATGGTGAAGGAATGAAGGAGAAAGTAAAGACTTCCATTTTGGTCACAGTCACTTCGAGGTACCTGTGAGATACGCAATTTAAGTTGCTCAATGGACAAATTGGACCTAATGTCCGAATCTCCAGAGAGACGTCTAAGCTGGAGACGTTGGTATCAGCAGTGGATGGACACAGGGATTAAAAAGATAGCCAGCAGGAACAGAGCAGGAAGAGTGGAGTGCCGTGGTCTAGCTCCTTACGACTCAACAACTTTCCATGTAAAGGAGGCTTTCTTTCCCCTTAAGGATGTGAAATTCCTATTTATGCCTGGAAACTCTTCCCTTTCCCTTCTCAGTAATTTGATTCACTTTCCTGAGCTTAGAGTTGTAAATGTTATATTGTATATAATTAGGTCCCTCTTGTTACTCTGTCACTGCACGGCCTTTGATCCCTCCACAGAATGTATCAAAGTGAGGAATCATACAATGGATTACTTGTTTACTTGATCGTTATCTATCTCTTCCAGCAGACTGCAAGCTCCTTGAGAGCATGGATCACAGCCGTTCCATCTATTAATACATGCTCTTTGTTTTCCATTGTGACTAAACAGAGTAGTCACTCACACAGTTGATGAATTAGTAAGTGAATACTGAGTATAGGGGCCATTAAAATGGCTTAAGCCAGTTTGGAGCTTGGTGTCAGAAGGACTGGCATTTAAACTTTGATAACAGGAGCTGAGATTGAGGATGCTGAATTTGATTTATGAATCCCAAAATTGACACTCTCTGATTTCCTCTCTTCTTCTCAGGAACTCTTACATTCTATTCCAGGAACCCATAAATATAGGCTGTAAATTTGGAAAAGACATTTGTTTTACTCTTATGATTATGCCTTAAATCTGCTTCTTGGACAAGTAAAGGATCCCAAGCACCAAACATTATCAACGAATAGGAAATACATGTTGCCGGAAGAGGATTTGTTTGTTTTAGTGAAGTTATGCAGCTGTAATCATGTGACATAAAACCCAATTTCTAAATGATACCACATGTGAGAAAGACAAGACAGTTTAGGATATAATGCCATCCCTGTCCTTCTAAAAGACGTCGGAGGTGTGAGACGGTCCAAAGGAAAGATGATCTTTCTGCCCTGGGCCTTAGTCAGGAGACTCTATTCACTAGATGCTTGTCAAAGACTCCCTGAGCTATGAAATTCCACAATACGGGATCCCCTAGATCTATGTGCACCGATTTCTTTTATTCCAAGTGAAATCCTGATGCGCACCATTCAGTTCACTCTTCTCTGGCTTCCTGATATCAACTGCCTATTATAGTAACAGAATCAATTACTTCATCAGCCTCTTTGTCCTAGTAATGACATTCTGATTTATTTAGGCAAATAGAAAACCAGCACAACTCATGAGTAAAATCTTCGTACCCAAACTGAGTTCTAGATATCATTCCTTCATGTTTCTTATCTGTTAAATAGAGACAGTATTACTTAGCCTTCATAGATAGTCTCATGGGTTAACCAAAGCTCCATCCAAGAAAGGGTCTATCTCAGTGGCTGGTATTGCAGAGGACTGATACATGCAAAGTCTCTTCTCCCCATAATGATTCATTAAATATGAGCTAATGCATAACCCATCCAATCTGTAACAACATTTTAACCATTAATTTTAAGTGTAGTCCATAGTGTGCTCTTAGGTACTGATTAAATACCCAATAGTTTATGAAATTCAATTAGCAACATTTAGGTAACAGGGATAGCTTTCATGAATCCAATAAATTGTCTCACAACTTGGCCACTGTTTGCTTTTCTTATTTACCTATGACATCAGGGACATGGATAGTTATGCCAAGCTCTTCCTAGACATATTTCAGATCAGCTGTCACAGACCTCCACAACCTAACTTTCTTCATAATCCTCAAAACTATATCCATGTGATGAACATTTTCTCAAGTCCTATTCTGCTCCAGACCTAGCCTAAATGATTAGCATAAAAGATAAATGAGTTGTAATTTTGTACACCAGGACCAGGCAGACCCTGCCAAAATCACTGTCTTTTCTTCATAATTTCCTTTCGAGATGGGAGTAAATTGATATTAGTTTTATATGTAAGAAAACAATGTTATAGAGAAGTTAAAAGACACTAAGAACATGGTTGCATAGCCAAAATTCCAAAGGATTCTTGATCCTAAATAACAGTTTTATTCTAATTCCACAGAGCACCATCCAGTTCTAGCTTATACTGAAGATGGGTAAGAATGGAAGTTTTCTTAGCAAGAAAACAACAAAGTGAAATACATCTTGATTACTCCAAGTTCAGAAAAACTTTAACTCCAAGTTCACCAGAAAAGGTAAAAAAAGTTTATAGGAATTGTGGGGTTTTTATTTATTCATATTTTAATTAGTCTATTAGCATGTGGAGGTAATGCACTTTAATGGGACCTTGGCAGGAAAAGCACATTTTAAACAATAAGAAACTAGGGAAAACATTGAATCCAGCTATTATTTTTGGCAGGAGTCTTTTCTTACATACTCTTTTTTTTTTTTTTTTTTTTTTTTTTGTTTCTTTTTGTTTCTCCTCTCTGGTAACAAAAGGGGAAAAAAGTTTAAATAGGAGAAGATTGCATAGAGGTTGGGATTAACATTTAATTTACATAATGTCAGTGTGTTAAAGACTATGGAGGTGCAGTAGTATAAAATATTCTTAGTTAAAAAGCAGCTCAAAATAGGAACCTCTTTTATTGTGCACATTTCAACAAGTTCATTGTGCGGCTAAGTTAAAAAAGAACACCATTTTCTCAGCAAAGGCAGCATAAGATATGCATAGAGGTACAATTATTTAGGAAGAGTAGTTCTTCATTTGATTAATTCCCCGGGTGATGTAATGAAGACATCATTGATGATATAATTTGACCCTCTTGGCCCTTCAAAACGGTGAAGCCCACATAGAAACCTAACACCAGATTTAAAAATTTTAGCCATACAAAGTCACCGATATTGGAAAGTCTTGTGTGTTTTTTTAAGGAGAAGCATCAGAATCTCCCCCAGTGAAAGGCTGCGTAGTAGCTCTCCCTCTTGGATACCACTAATGGTCACTGATAGCTTTTACTCAGGAAGAGCTAATTTGCAGAAAGACCACAGTGCATTTTTCTCTACCCAGCATGTTAGACTAATGCCTACATTGCAACTGCGTTCCAGGAGTCTTAATTCCTAAGTGTAGAAACTCAAAAGCTTGCTACTCTCTTTCCAAAACTCAGCTGTCCTCTAGCCAGAAGTCTCTGACTTGCTTTTTACCTCAAAGGTCCTATTTGGAAGTGAGGGTGGAGGAACATGAGAACCAGTGACCCACAGTTAAGATCAGTGGGTGTGATGAAAGCATCAATGGAGTCCAGAGTGGCTGAGGTCAAAGACTGCTGGAGTGGGGACAATGCTTCATCCCCTTGCATCTCATTTCCTTTCAGGTACAGGAAATTCCACTGCTGTGACCTTACTCTCCATTCCTTTAATACTCTCTATCTTGGGGAATCTGGAGTGACAATCACACAGGTAAATTTGGGAAGAACTGGAATGTGCCAGCTCTGTACTGCGTTTCTTCCTTTTGAGACAGGAAGGGGGCAAGGCACAGCCACTCAAGGAATGCCACAGCAATTAACGTCAAAATGGTGAAAGATTCAATCCCCAGTAGGCCTTGAGGCTCAGGATGAAGAATTTAACTTCTAGCAGATCTTGAGCTTCATTGTACACCCATTGTAATATTAACATGGTGAATAACATGCCCACAGGCACCATGGCAGTCCCAAGGCTAGCCACAAAAGGTCAAAGGGTAGGAAATGGCCAACTTCCTGGGAATCCCAGCCCCTTCCCCTTAGACTGGTCCTTCTACTTACTAGCATATGAAGCCACCAAGCCCATAAAAACCAGCAACATGGCACCTCGTGGCCGCCCCTCTCTCTCCCTCTTCGGAGACGGCCTACATTCTGTCTATGGAGTGTGTACCTACTTTTAATCTGAACACCCAACCCCCACACCTCGCAGCCTTTCTCTTGACTTTCAATGTATCTCTCTGAATAAGTCTACCTTTACTCAACTGTGGCTCGTTCTTGAATTCTTTCCTGTGCGAAGCCAAGGACCCATGCTTGGCAGGGGACATTCCCAGGGGCTCAACCGAAGCCTGGGACACAGCCCTTTTCATGACCCACATCTGTTTTCCTGCATCACTTTTGGGGCTCAAGCCCTCTTACCTAGCTAGACCCACTTGAAGTGATTAGTCCTGCTAACCTGGTCCAGACCGGTTTGGGACTTGAGTGAGTCCACATCACTTGGATAAAGAAGCAGCAAGCCCATCCGACTAATTAATTGAATGCCACATCCTCTGATCTTATGCATCCTTAATAATAACCAAAAAGTTATTTTGGTCTCCATATAGATTTTTTAAATTTATTGTATTATTAAAAATTTTTTTAATTCATATGTATTCTTTGTTCTATTTTCAGGCTGTCCATAATCCTTGTTTGAAAAGGAGTGTTATCTAAATTGTAGACACACAATAAGAGTTTTATCATCCATGTGGCCTTGGGGTACATACTGAAACTATGAATTTGTTTCTTCATCTTTTAAATGGAAACAGTGATGATCTCTGTTTAATAGTTTTATAATAAAGTTTAGATAATGAAAGTACACAAAGCATCCTCTGGAGTATTTATAAAGGGCTCTATAAACCTCACTTGATATCACTGCTCCCCAGAAAAATTATATTCTTGGCCAGGAAAAGTCTGGGTGCCTGGCCTATCCTTTCTAGACATGAATGTCCAGAATGATCATTTTTCATTTATGGTTCTATTAATGACCTGTCCTTCCTTTCACCTTAATGAAAAAAACAAAGTTAAATGTACCCAGCATAATACAGAAAAATCTTTAGTGATCTGGCTATTTCTTTCATTTCCCTCACATCAGCTTTCCCCCAACTTCTGCGTACATCCAGGCCTCAGCTCATATTCAACTTTCTATCTGGAATGATTTCACTCTTCCTTCTCCTGTGGGTAATTTCACCTGATTCATCTTTCAAGGTCAAATTCACATGCCTCCCCCTCTGAGAAATTTTATTAACTGCTCTTATCTCTGTGTTCTCAGAACTCTTTATTCCTATCTTTTGTAATGTAGTCATCACATCATAACATTATTAATTATGCATGTGTTTTTTTTTTCTTCCTGACAAAACTATAATCCCTAGAGGATAGGGACCATGAATTTATCACTTCTCTCTTTAAAGAGCCTAAAAAAAACTAGATATTAAATAAAAATATAAGGAACTAAATCCATAGCACTCACAAAAAGTCTAACATGGATATACAAAATGTAAAATAATTTTTTAATCTCCATTATTAAAAAAAAATCTTTAAAATACAGATCATCAAACCCTCTGTTTTGCCTTGATCTCCTTATGGGCCTTTGTACTTATGATGTTGTTAATCAGTTTCTTCTCCCTCTAGCTTTACGACTAGCTATGAGGTAGTTCTGTTTATAAACCAAATAATGCTGATTTTTATGTGGTCAAATTATGTACCACTGATGGTTGAAAGTGTCATTGGATATGTACAACAGCTTTGTGAAACTGGAGAGGAATTACTAGAATTCAAATCAGGAAAAAACGAAACTATTTTCCTTAAACATTGTCTGGTGAAAGTAATCAATTTTATAGAGAGAATGCATTCACCAACACAAAATATTTTAACAATAACAACAAATTAACAGCTAATAATTGCTTATCAATTATTATATTTCAAATACTTGTTAAAGCAGTTTATAAATATTAAATCATTCAGCACACAATTCCATGTATTTATTTTCCCCCACTTTAGAGCTGAGAAAAATGAGGCTGTAGAAGGATGAAGTATCTCAGCTACTATCGGAACACAGCCAACTCCAAGCACTGTAATCCTAACTTAATGAATGTCACTATTCTGGAAAGGAAGAAAAGTCACATAATTTCGAAGTAATTCATGCATTTTACTTGCAGTTTTAAATGCCATGAAAGGGCATAAGGTCTAAAGTCATACTTTTTTTTTTTTTTTTTTCTTGTTTCCCTTCTATAGCTCTCACATATCACAGCAACTCTGGCATCTTTCTCTCCAACACCCCTGTGTTTGCCTGCTCTGCAGACACTTCTCAATCCCTGGCCAATGTGCTCATTTTCTACTCTCTCTGTTCCCTTTTTACCCCACAATTCCTATGATCAACTTCCAAAGGAAGAAGAAAGAAAGACAGAATCCTTCTCACTGTCAAATATTCATTTCTTAAGCAAGTTTTGTTTAACTAGCCAAGTGAAAGCATTTTCCCTTCATTCTCTATCCCATGACCTCCTTTCAACCTATTAGTCTCTGGATTACTTTTTAAATTATTGGTTAAGGGAGTGTTCTGTGTCCCCCATTCCTTCTTGAAAATAGTTCCTTGAGACCAAGAACATCATCTTGATTACCACTCAGTCTTTAAAGGAAACAAATCAACACAAAAACAAACAAAAAACATTTGTCTGACTGATTAGCATATACAGAGGACAGAAAAGCCTGAGGAAGTTGTAGTTATGATGGGTAAGAGAAAAGAGCTTGAGGACTTTCACACTGTATGATTTTTAAGTAAATATAACATTGATTTTTGTAAATATTATATACTAATATATTTAATACTACATACACATGTATACCTGATATATATACCTAGAGTATGTGTACTATTTATTAAGTCATAGATAGCCAGACAACAAAACATGCCCTCACATAGTAAACATATTGGAAATATGTGGGTTGCAGCTTAAAATCCAGACAAGATGTTAAAGGACTGTTATCAGATTCTGGTCCCTTCTTCATGTTCTAAGTAAAGCATATCACTAGTTACCATCACAGACAGACAACACCTGAGTATAATAACATTAATATTGACGTGCATCTTTCATTATGTATCAGACATCAAGTTTAATATCTTATGTACATTAGTCTTTGTCTTTTTAATTAATCACAATGTTGTGAGAAAGATACTTTCATTAAACTTGGGGAAACTGAGGCTTGGAGAGGTTAACTGAATTGCTCTAGATCAAGGAACCAGGATTCCAACATAAATTTGATCGATTCTGAACTCTACTGTTTCAACTATGATGCTATAACTTCTTGAATATAAAGTGTCCAATACAAAATTGGCCAAATCTAGAAACTAACGATCCCCCTCCATCCATCCCTCTGACCTAGCACTGTACAGAATAGAGTTAAAAGAAAATGTTTTTTATTTAAGTGTTGTTGTGATGTGGGAGGGGTATGTTGTAGGTGTTTTTATTTTTGTATAAATCTGCCACTGCACATACTGAATGTGTTTTTTCCCATTCTCAGTCCTCTATGTCAAGAATCATTTTCATATCAACAAATAGTACGTCAGGACATTCTGTTTACAATTATTTGCGTCTGCTGGAAACAAGGGCTGCTCTTGTTCTACAGCATAATCTTAGGGTTGGAGTGCTTACATTATTTGGCAACTATATTCCCAGGTTTAAGGCAATGGATTGCACAAGAAATTTAACATGAGAGCAATACACCCCTGGCAACAGCAGGCAAGACAGTACATTGTGTTTATTCCTGTAAACTTGTAAAGCTTTAAATGAGAATCTTCCCTTATCACTAGCACTTTGCTGTCATTTCAATTGGCGTACAGTACACAAATCTGTGTGAAAAGTTGGAAGGGTAACAATTAGAGAAGATATGTTGCCCTTTTAACCATCCATTTTCTGCACAAGATTTCACTCTATTACTTATTTGTGGTAAGTGCTTCCAGAGTAACAGTAAACTAAAGATGATACAAATAACAGTAGATAGTATTAATTGTGTGTAAGCTCTCTAAGGAACCAAACAAATCTGTATCTCACTTATTGTATTCCAAATAGGTAGCACATCACAGTGTACATTGTAGCCTTAAAATATTGTCAAATGACTGCTATACAATTTCTGTTCTATCCTCTATTTGTAGCTTGCAAGTAAGTATGCAGTATCATTATCCTTTTGCTGAGTAGAAAACACTGCCTCAGGGAGACATGTCTGAATTCATATAGTAATTTGATAATAAGAAAATATTTCATTTTCCATCCTTTTCTAGAATGACCCTCACATTTGGGGCTTTCCTATTCAAAAGCATTTCCCCATGCTATTTTTCTATTATGGAATGGTTTTAATATGGTAACACAAGAGGAAGTCCCTGTAAATCTTGGGATCACAAAAGCTGGGCCTGAATCCCAATTTCATCCATCAGATGTGTGGCTTCTTTTCAGTTTTCTCATCTTGAAATAAGATGGTAAAGATATTACACAATGTTATTATGAGAAGCAAATAAATTAGCAACATTAAAGCTTTGACACCCACTGGACTCTTAATATCTATTTACATTTTGTCCCTTTGTGAGATACACACACACACACACACACACACACTTACATACACTAGTCACAAAGCTCTCCTGATTAATGACAATTGCAAACTGTCTTAGATTCTCAGTGATGGCCAAATAAGGAACAATGAGTTAATATCTGACCAAGTTAAAGATAGATAGTTGGATAATACATTCTTTTGGCATTTCTCATATCTAAAAACGCAAAGCAGAACAGCAGGTAAATTCTGGGAACTGGGGGGGAAAATATGGAGCTGGATAATTACATCTACCACTAACTACAAACTGATTGGTCTTTATAAGTTATGAGATTTCTTAGTCTCACTTTTCTCATGTATAAATTTAGTGTGCTAATATATAAGATTAAATGAGAAAAATCCATATATGTCACCCAGGATGAGTAAATCACTACAGAAACTTGATGTAAGTTAGTCTTTGTTTTCATACTTAGGTGTCCTGAGCTAAAACAAAACCAAGAGACTAAGTTTCCTAAAATATTGGCATAATGGAACAGGAATATTAAGTTCTGCTTTTCCTCTCTGCTGTTACACTTTACTTTTTGATTTTTCTAAATGAATATCTATTATTTTTCCCAAATCCTGCACAGTAGGATTTATTAGTATTATTATCTGTATGTTATTATAAAATTTGCATCACTATTTGTGTATTTACTCATATTTCATCAGATAAATATATCTTACAATTTTACTTACTTTTTATAAGAGTTTAGATTTTTTTTCTTTCTTAAATAGCACTAGAATGCACATATTGTTTGGATTACTCTAAGTAAATTATTTATTTCATTATTATAAATAAATAAGTATATATTTAAGAAATTTCTGCAGGGAAATATTGTCTAGTTACTTCCTCTAAAGTCCTATTCAAATGAGAGATATTATTACTGTAATTGCTGTCCTGCTTTAGAACACAAATCAAGGTCAATGTGAACAGGAAGACATTGTTTAATAGCTGATAATCAGAGGAAGAGACCTTAACATTAAGTGTTTGATTTAGGAAAGGACTTAGGAAAGTTTCCCTATAATGATCAGTTAATGCATTAATTTTATACTTGGAAAGAAATAGACATCAAAAAAGAATTATATGATCCCCAGTGACCAACATTTAAAAAAAAGTTTTAATGAATGTTAAGCTTTCAAATGAACTCATTGTTCTTTTGGCAACTCAGTATATGGATTTCACAGAGAAAAAAAATATAGGTCATTCTATAAAGAATAGAAAAGTAGATAAGCTACAATTTGTGTTAGTTAGGCCCCATTAATATCTATCTATTGGAAACACACCTGTGAAAATTCAGAGCTATAATTAGAAAAATCTTGTAGATGTTTCTTGGTTGCTGTAGTGGAAATGCTGTCTTTCATGTTTCTGCTGTATAAATAATATGAGATATATATATAAGTCAGACTGCCTTTTTGAATGGAGATAAATAAAGTCAACAAATATTTACTTTCTTTAATTATTTTACTTGACTGGAAAATTGAAAACAACATAGTAAACAAAACAAACCATTTATTTTCTCACAAAATAGCTTGCACTGAAGAATATTTAAAGCACTCACTCATAGAAAAATAACATAAGATTTTTATACCCAGAAAGGAATTGAGACTTGGCCAATCTGGTGGTTTCCAATCTATGCCTCTTTGGGACCTCAGAGACCTACAAAGGCAGTTATGGCTTTAAGGAGTATTTAATAGTTTCTAAAGATTTAATTTTTTAAATGTTATTTTTATCATCAAGAGGCAAAACTAAAAAAAAAAAAAAACACATTGTTTCCTCATATTAAATTATATCACTAATTACATATTGTGCTGATAAAAAGTTTTAACTGCCCCCTTTTTAAACACACACACAAAATGTATTCAAAATATCAACAAATTTATTTCAGGCATAATGATAAGAGTTTAGGATATAGTGTTGAATAAGTTCTGGCTCTCAGATTGAGGGATACAGAGAATTAAACAATTTCACTAAAATGTACATAGGTGGAGAGAGAAACAAATAAATAATAAATGAACTGATTGGAACACAGAGGGTACAATGGTGATCCATACATGACGCTTCTAACTAAGTCTTGACATATTATGGAGGAAGTAATACCCAAGTTAAAAACCAAAAATATAAATGGAAGTTAGGCAGTCAAAGGTGAACAGGGATAATAGCATTCTGATAAGGAACAAAAAAAAGAGCAATATCTATCTTAGTAAAAATGTTTAGTTTGGTTAATTGACACATTTCAACATGTACGAAGGCTAAAGAGTAAATGGAGAAGGTCCTTGGTGGTGAAGGCTGGGTAATGTTGACACTGTCATGGTATACTAGGTCCCCAACTGAGCTTTGTGATATAATAATGAGGACCTACCCTAAAATGTTACTGCTTGGCTCCACTCCTGGATATTTGGATTTAGTGGTCTAGAATGGGTCCTGACAATCTATTCTTGCTTTATTTGTTTATTTATATTCCCACAGTTGGGAAGAAGGATAAAATCTAATCCACTCATTGCAAAGTTGGAACCAAGGACACTAGAGGAAATAGGTTGATTCAACATCTCTCCCACAAAACTGTTGAGCAAGGGTTAGAATATGGGTCTCCCTCTTTGTAGATTGGCACACTTTCAACAACAGAGTGACATGGGAGCTGGTTAAGCACGTGAGCAGGTTCTGTCAATGCCAAGTCCAACAAAAGGAAGAGGAAGGTTCAGTTGATCATGAAATAAACTATCAACCTGACAACATATCTCTTACTCCACAGTATCTCAATCATCATCTCACCCAATCCTCTGTCCGACATTTAAGCCCAGATGCTTAATGGCTCCTCCAGGGCAGGGATTGTTTCAGATTCTCACATAATTCAGAATGTCAAAATGAAGGAGTTTTAAAAATTTTCCTTCTTAAAATTAAAACAATTTCTTCTGAATCCGTGTGTGTGTGTGTGTGCGTGCGCGTGCGCACATGAGTATGTGACAGATGTACATGTGTACATATGCATATACATATAGTGTGAGTGTCTATATATAATGTATATATATATAGACACACACACATAATTTTTTTCTCTCTATGGTATAGGGTCAGACTAGTTTAACAAACTAGTCAGAGTCAAGGACTAGACTAGTGCTACTTACACATAATGCCTTTAAAAGCTCAGTCATAAAGTTCATTGGAAGCACAACGTGGATCATGAGTGAAGGGGAGGGTTAAGAATGAAGGGTGAGAGACCTAGCACAGTCATAGGTAACATCTACTAGAACATGATGCTTGAGATTCCATCCTGGCCAATGTGAATATCCAAAAAAAAATCTCATATGCTGAATGGGGCCCAAAAAGAAGGACTCCAAGTAATGCTGACGGAGGCTGTATTATAATCTAAAGTTGGCTATGTGATGTCAGGCCAATGATTCCGATATCATCTGGGTTTGAGTAATGGTCCATTCCCAGGAAAAGAAAAGGCAAGGTGAATACGTGGTGTGAGAACCTTTGCTAAATGGTTAAGTGTCAGCAAAGAGCTCTATCCTGCAGGGAGCTACAGAGCTTATTTATAAATAGAATCAGGGGATCTCAGCAAATTTATAGTATACAGAGTTGTGGCAAGTTGAACATGTGGGTTGACAGGGCTACATTAGGGTGCAGGAGATGACAGGCTCAAAGTATCATGCTGAGCTGCAGAGTCCATCTGACCAGGAGAGGGACTTGAGGGCAGGACAGGTGCGTGCACCTGGACTTCAGATTTGGCCCTACTCACAAAGACTACTTTAACCTCTCCTTGTCTCTAGTTTTGTGAGGAGTACTAGCTAGTACTGCGGGGAGTACTAACAGTATAAGGCTTGTTAGTTTCAATTATTTTAAGGGGATTACTCTTAACTGAAAAGGCTGATGAAAACAGAGATTACAGCAGGGTGCTGTACTTAAGAGTACAAAATGTGTTTACTTCTCCAATGTTTCTGGAAGATGTTAGGCATTCAGTGGTATCTGTAATGAATGTATTAATCAACAATTAACTGTATTATTTGAGAATATTCTTATTTATAATTGAAATTTAAACATATATATATTTGATTCTGATCTACTACCCAGTATGATAGGATTAGTTTTTTTTTTTTTTCTTTGCATTGTTTCTTCCCAGGGTTCTGATTTGATCAATTACAAATTGGCTCTCTCTATCCTACACTGAATACAAGCCAGGCTGGTAACATGATTGTCTGTAATTCTCCATCTTCTATGTTCATTCATGCATATCCAGGCAATGCTAACTCTCTAAGTCTCCAAGTCTTCAGTTATATTCTATATAGTATTCAAGATCTCTCTGTTTTACCTATTCCTTATAGGTTCCTGCTTCCTACTATTTCCCAATGTTCTTCACTCTTTCTCGTATTCAACAGTGCTTGTCTGGGCCAAAGTTTTCATCCAGAGATTCCAGGTTCCTTTTAATCCATTAGATGTTAAGTGTTCCAAACCAGAGGGAATCTGATAATCATTTGTGGAATTCTTGAGACATTTTTAATATTTCCAAAAGTCTAAGAAGACAATCTTTGCTGAGAATGGGAGCAAAGCTACTTGCCAGCACTTTCAAGGGTTTATCATTGAGAATAATTATTTCAGTTTAGCACTGAGCAGTGTTCCCTTTAAAGAGCTAGATATTGGATTGGATTTTATTCCCATAGATTAATTAAAAAAATAAGATAAAACTGACAAGGTCACTCACTCCTACACTCATCTAAAATACTTCAAAGGCTACTACCCATTACTTTGGTATGTTCTCCTTTTATATGGTCCATAAGGCTCTGTGCAATCTTGTTCCTATCTCTCTCTTCAACTCATTTTAACCTTTGCCAGCTCTTTCTCTCTCTCTCTCTTATTCCATATGTAATCTCTTAGATCTCAGAAACACTGGCCCTCTCTTAGTTCCTTGAACTCAGCATGATTCGTGACCCACAAAGCCTTTTCAATGGCTTTTCTCTACCTCACCCTCTCCACTAATTAATTAACTCTCCTCATCCCTGGAGCAGAACAGAAGCAGGAATTTGTGAGGTAAGCCATCCCTGACCAGGTCAAATTCATTCAACATAAATTCACTGAGGGTCCACTATGTGCCAGGTAAGGTCCTTCCTGGAAATTAGTCTTACAGCCAGAAATAAAGTGTCTATGATAAAGTTTCATCATTCCTTGTAACTCTCCCGTACATCACTTATCACTGGTGTAACAACTTCTATTAGTGTGATACTTAAATGTTTATCGCCTCACTTATCATTTTCCTCACTGAAGCCAGGAAGCATTGGCTGCTTTTGCTCACTTTTTGAATCGAAGCTCACAAGAGTTTGACACGCAGTATTTGCAGGGTGAGACAGTGAATAAAATTACAATTTCGTATGATAAAGGTAAAAGAATAAACAGGATCTTTGGCTTGGACAGCTAGGAAGTACTGCCCATCCTGATTCATGAGTAAACAGTTTATCTATTTACTTCTCTTTTAAGCTGAAATAGGAGGTGAGATAAAGCACAAACATAAATGCCCAGAACACACATCTACAGAGAAAGAGGACACGGCTTAGCCACGCGCAGAGCCCACCCAACTCTGATCAGGGTAAACCTAAACCTCTCTGGGTACAAAGTACACTTTGGGCACAAAGAGATCCAATTTTGTTGTCTGCATTGATCAAATTCACTGGCAGATACCCTCCTCTGTACTCAACCATCATTTCAGCTCTGAGTATAGTCAAACAGTCAATAGTTTTTAAAGACATTGTAAGGGAAGAATGGATTGTCTTTGGTTTTCCATAGGTGCAAAACCCTCATGATACTATTGAGATTCCTTTCCTCTTTGTAAAAATGGCAAATTTTAATTTAATTTAATCTTTATTCTATGAATGGAAATAAGATAGGGTGGTTGCTGGCACATAGCAGACAGGGGATAATTATTTGAAAAGAGAGGTGAGTGAAGCACAGAATGGGGACTGAGAGAGCTGAATTCTAGTCTGTGTTTTTTCACCATAGCTTTACGGATTTCCCTCAACTTATTTCTTCACTTGATTTACCCAGAGTTAACATATTAGTTACTTTTACGGCTCTAAGTTCTATAATTCTATATAAACTTCTGCTGCTTTTATTTGGAAAACTTTCAGAAAATTTGCTCTCCTAAGATAAGAATCAACATTAAAGAAAAACAGAGGTCTTCCATGAGTCTGATTTTACACAGTTAAGCCATAAACTTTTTTAGTGTTTAAAATATCCTATTGTTTCACTCTTTCATGGAGTATTTTTATGTTAAAGAATTTAGCATTTGTATGCATATTATGCTTCCCCTTTATGAAACAGACAGCAAAGAAGTTCAGAAATTTTGAAATAAAAAAGTCACTTGCAGTATCATTAAGTTTATTTCATTTCCCATTCTCATTACTATCACTGTCAAAATAATAGGTTCAATTTGTGTTATGTTCTCATTACAACCTTGAATGAGGCATCAGAATTTTAATGCCTCATATTTCCAAAGAATTAGAGAGCAGGCTGTATAACATTGACCTTTTCAATATTCCATGCAAATGGATTACTAGAAGCCACCTTTGAGAAAACATATTTATACCTCTCCTCCCTTCCCCACGTGGCAACTTCTTTTCCATCTTAATTGGGAAGGAGAGCAGGAGAAACTGTTCAGTCAGAGAGGCACAAGTCCTAAAAAGGTCTTAAGTCTGTGCCTGTGTGTATGTGCGCGTGTGCATACATACACACAGACACACAAACATACATATATATTTATACATGTTTTATATATATATATATGTATAAAAATGCTGAATATATATAAACCTTGTATAATGTAAATAAATATATTGGCACCTTTAGCAGTTGTATCCTGAAGTTTAGAACCCACTCAAAAGATAAAGTTCCACAATGTCAAATTAAGAAAACTTTCTTCTTATCCTCAGTTATGAAATACAGACTGAGGCTGGGCTTCTAAGTTTGTAGTAGGTTAATTATAATGTCCTTACTATAATATTCTCTGATTTGCCATGTCTGTTAGAGAAATAACTTCATTTGAACCTACTAAAATGGGTATCATAAAGAATAAGCAAATATTACACAAAACTTACTCAGTACATATTTAGCATCAGTCAACAGTCTAAGCAATTTATTTGTATTAAAATATTATCTTGTTATGACCCAAAGTTTCATCAATATCTGCCATACATACGTGAAAAATTGAGGCACAGAGACATTCATCCACTATTTGAGGCCACATAGCTAAAGAGACAGAATCAGAAATAACTTCAAAAAAATCCTATCATGTATTTAGTATGATATCATCATTAAAATCATATTAAAAGGCTTGATTCATTTTTTTTGAAAAATACATTTCAAGTGGTTATTATTTTATCATACCTTTAACAATTTTGTTACAATTTTATGTGATGTAATCTTATTATAACACAATCTGGAATAGGAGAGATGGAGTGAAACTGAATTTATAGCCCTTTAATCTCCTGATCAGTGGGTAAACTGTGAAATTTGTGTGTCGATCAGCAATCTTGTCATGAAACCCCCTTTCACGCCCCACTGCAATCAAATTCAGAGTCCAGGATTCTAGCTGATGATGATCATGCTGATAACGATTATGCTGATAACGATTATATCTCCACTATATCACATGTAATACTTTACACAGATGCTACCAAACTGCAAGAAAACAACACAATTTTAGAAACTCTGAGCACCATTTTTTAAAGACTAAATATTTGTAATCATTCAATTAGAAGTAATTTATACATTCACTTGTAAAATTTCCTAATTCTTAATTACATAGAGAGGAAGGGAAGTGGGGTGGGTCCAGGAGGGGGACAGTTTATATGTTAAATTATTTTAAAGGCTTCTTGTTTCCATATTTAATTAAGAATATCAAGATTTTTATTGGTAAAAATAATTCAGTTCAAACATGTACATTTTAAACAATCATTCAGTACTGCCTGATTGTACATTCTGTAATTAAAACTTCAAACTAAATTGAACTTTCTTCTCCACTCTACCTAACACACATGCATACTCTATAGACATCTAAAACAGATTTCCAAATTTTAATATAGAATTTAAAGACTATAATTTCATGTATCTTCTTTGTGGATTTTGAGGGCTTAATTGCTATGTTATGGCTGCACTTATCAGAAAGCATTGAAAAGTGTTAATTACTTTGTACTTCGGTTAGTTATGAATGCATGCAAAATTTAACTTCTTCCCCAGGAGCAAATAAAGCCCACATTTATTATGTTACATAAAAGTTATGGAATGATTTAAAATAATTAAGCCAAAGGCAGTCATACTCTAAGTTTCAAACATTTGTACAGGTGCATAAAAGCAATCCTGGAAAATTCCATAAACCACATAGTCATTTTAATGAGATGGGTAGGAAATGATAAAATATGTGTGTCTGCCTATATATGTTTGCACATGTGTGTATATATGTTGTTTGACAAACATAAAAGTTTAGAAACAGTAAGCAAATAACAGAAAATGAGCACAGAAAGGACTTTATGAAAATCACATCTTCTAACCATTTTCCTGGTACTACCAGGACACCAGTATCACATCCTAGATCCTGAGTCCTGAACAAAATCTTTGTCAATAATCTTTGTGAGAAGACTTCTGCTGACTGCGGACTCACTATTGCTGGAGGTAGTTTCATCCTATATTTAGTTTGATTATGATTACTCCTTAGAATATGATTTGTGTTTAACTGGAATGTTTCATACAGTTGATATATTTGCTGCAATTCAATAATTTGAGAAACATTTTTGAGCATTCTTATATAATCTGTACTGTTTTATGTGCTGAGTCATAGTGACGAACAAAAAGGCAGAAAAGTCCCTGTCCTCATGGAGACTGTGTACAGGAGTGAGAGGAGGAGTGTGTGATGCTAAACAGCAACAAATAATAATGAGAAGAAACAAACAATAATTGCAAATGGAAAGGGAATATGTTATGATTAAGACACAACTCTTGGCACCAGGGCCACCACTGCTATGTAACAGATTTGAGATCTTGGATTATTTCTCTCACTCAAAAGCTGTAAGAACCACATGACCCAACACATAAGTACGGCTTTGTTCTTGCCTCAGTATTTAGCAGTCTTAACTACTAGGTTGACATGCTTATGGTAGTGGTGGTGGGAAAGGTATTCTGAAAAAACAAAAAAAACAAAAACAAAAAAAAAAAAACATGATCAGGTCCATAACCTCCTCCACACAGCAGTCCTTTAAATATTTCAGGACAAGTTACAGTCTGAGACATCTTAACTCTAAATTTCTCTCTTCTGGTTCCTTAAATGGTTGTTGATATGATTTGCTTTCTACTATCTTCATCATTTTTTTTCCAGTCTCCTCTGAAAAAACCTTTATGTCTTAACTCATGTTCCTGCATTAGCATGCATATATTTAAAAATGAGAAAAACAAAAACATAAAGATGTGAAATCAAAATAATATATTATAAACAGCAAAAATCCACAGAATGGCCTTTTTAGTCAAGGTAAAAGACTTGATGAGCTCATCACAATGTAAAAATAATCTTTAAGAACTAGGTGTAATACACAGCATGTTACTATAGTTAACAGTAACTTATTGCATGTTTGCAAGTTGCTAAGAGAGTAGATCTTAAAGTTTCTCATTACATAAAAACATTTGTAGTGATATGAGGTGACTAATGTTAACAACATGTGGAATTCATTTTTCAGTATATATACTTATCAAATCATATTGGACTAATATAATGTTATATGTCAATTATATCTCAATAAACCTAGACAGACAGCAACCATTTTTAAACATTTAAAACCCCAAAGTGAAGTAGGGAGAGAGGGAAACAACCTAAACATAACAAAGATGGATTACTGAATGGATGATTACCATTATCCTAAAATACTGAAACACTAAAAACTGTATCATTTCAAAACAGAAACAGGGAAACTCTGTATCACTCTAAGTATTTAACACTAACTCTGAAGGGGTTAGCAACTGCAAAAATGAAATAACATGAAATAATTGGCATACATATTAGAAGAAGATGTCAAATGATCCCTATTCGGTGAAGATTATGATTATATGTACAATTAGAGTTTAATAAGGAAATGTGGTAAACAAGTAGGTTATAATATAAAATAATCATAAGATTATTATTTCCTCCAACAAAACAAATGAAGAATTGAAATTTAAAAATGCGTTCCCAATAACAACAACAACAAAATATGTAGGGATATATTCAATAGAAGAAAGGCATCAGGCCAATATGAAGAAAGCTACACAAGAAATGTAAAGGCTTCTTGAACATAAAGACTTAATATAATAAAAATGCAAATTCTCCCAAAATAAATAAATACGTTTAATGCCATTCCTATTGAAACTCCTACAAGATCAAGATGGTGAAGGAAAATTGGATAAATTTATCTTAAGCTTACATGAAAAGCAGACTCAAAAATAACAGAGAAAACTATGAAAATGTATAGAGTAGACATATCAGATAACTGAATATACTATAAAGGCACTGTAATAAAATGTGGGGGAAATTAAGAACTATACTGAGAGAGTAGGTATTCTGGCCGCATGTTAGGCATAGATATTTTTATTAAATCATCATTTTCTATATTTCTAGTGCCCTCTCTCTCATCTCTCTCTCTGCCTCCTTTTCCCTCTTTCTCTGTCTTAGCTTTCATTCAGAATTTCTCATGTCTAGCTTCAGTGGTATATTACATAGTTTAATTGTTAAGCACAGTCAAGCATCATGGCTATTTTCCATGAGAATAATAATAACCTAAATCTGATAGACATGGGTAAGGGAATTTTTTTTCTTTATGAAGGAATAACCTCTTCTATGTGTTATTCTTCCAGGTGTTAAACGCCAAAGTAAGTCAATCAAACTATAATTGACTCTAATTGGTACTCCCACAAGCTCTTCATCTTTTAAAAAAGTACCTAAAGTTAAGAAGAGGTGAAAAATTCATCTGTGACTTTAAATATTAGAAAATCTGATTTTCCTAAGAAAATACCTCTGATTCTGAATCAGAATATATATATATATATTTTTCCCATAAAGCATTAATTAATACTAAAGTAGATTCCATATCTTAAGTCAACAGATTGGTCCCTTGTACCATTTTTTTGACTTCCAAGAAATGATATCAAGTTATAAATAAATTTTGTATTTAGGAATATAGGTGATACCAAATTTAGATCTTAAGTGTGAGTTTCCTGGGGTAGAGGCTTTGCATTATTTATCTTTTCTTATCACTAGCATCTTTAAGACAGGGCCTAGAAGTGAGTATGATATACATATAAATTTTGAGGAACAAAATAAATGCCTTTCTATCAGAGAAATGGAAGTTCCTGCCAATGTAACCTCTAAAATGAGTTTTAAATAAGGAGCTTAAAGATATTCTCCTTGTTTGTCACAGAAAACACACACACACACACACACGAGTTTATATATATATGTATGTATACACACACACATATATGCATGCACACACACACACACTCACACATATACACATACATGCATAACCTAGGCTTTGTCCTATATAGAAACCAATACAGATTCAGAGATAAGGTGAAAATCTTTCAGATTGTATATAACGTATAATATCTGTTATTTGAAAATACATGTTTGCTCAAATAGGTACTATCAATTAATACTCTGCCATCTAATTAGACACTTTTTAATCTCATCTGTTTTCTCATCTCCAAAGTGTAACTCCATAGAGGGAGAGCACATATGGGATTGCCCCAAATTAACACAAAACCAAAGGGGAACTTCCCAGAGGGAAGTGGCTTGTATGCATTTGATGTGACACAAACCTGAAAAGATACATGATGTCAATACACATTTTACAATTTTGTTTTAAAAGTCAAATCTTTCCTCATATGATAAATCATTTTTTTTTCTTTCTTACAGACTCCAGCAAAAATGGTTTGTTTTTAGACCTGGAGATGACACTGTACTCTATGGAAATAGATGTATTGGAAGTGGCAAATGCAAAGCTTCTTATTCACAATGATTAAAGTGCTGGCAAATAAAGAGCTATGAGAAAAGGCAAAAGGAATTCTGAGTATTCAACTGTAAGCAGTAAATGTTGCTGAATAGCAGAATAGCTTCCACAAAGACACACTGGTTTACAACATAAAATGAGGACAAGGGCTGGTTCTCCCTTCTTCCTATGGGTAAGCACCACATGCACTTAAATCACCAGAGGAAGGAGAAGGGACTGGTCTGCTAGGCTTAAAGTGGAAGAGAGTGTTATTAACACTTAGAGTCTAACGGTGATTGTGATACTCTGTATTTCTCTAAAGTGCCTGCACACACAGGTGGTTTAGGTATATCTATTTAGAAGAGATTAAAGAATTCACTATTTAATGTCATTTTATGACTCAGGCAAAATGATAATGGACAAGATGATCTTTTGTGATCCTGGACAAAAATTTAACTGACTATAATCATGATTATGTTTTGGTTGTTGAACTAAAAAAGAAAGCTGCAATACAAACATTTCTTGACACTCCATTAGAATCAAAATCAGTCTACAGTGCACAGGCTACCTAGAAAGTCTGCTCTAAAGTTAACCTAAACATTATTTTAAAACTTTATTTCATGGAACTTGGAAAGGGGAGTTGATCGCTTCTGAATGCACAGCTGTAAATATCCCTTTGCATAAGCACATTAATGATCAAATATTAGGTTACCCTTTTGTGACATTTTCTGAGCTTTAATTTTTATTTAATTGAAAGTATGTTAGAACTGCTGTAACATTTAGAAGCATGGCTCTGGGAAGGCCATGCGTGCCTGTTTCCTTAAGTACATATTTATCCAGCAGGCTAACATTTTGAGACAACTATGCCAGCTGTTAACGAGATTTTATAGGTTTAATGTTGACACATGGAAATTTTAATTTATACTTTATCAATTGTTGACATAGGTGATGATTAGCAAAATGGAAAACATATCAATTATGTTTTTCAATTAAAAAGATGTACCACAGCATACAATTTAACCAGATATTTTCTGTTCTTGATACTGTATTATCTTCCATTCTTGGAGTTAGGGATACAATTCCAACACTTCACATATAACTGGCTATGATATTTTAAAAACTACACTCACCAGCAACACTGCAATTACACTTACATTCATTTAATTGCTTAACGTTTTGGGGAAAGTTTTAAAGTAATTTAGTCCTTTCACAAATACCTGAGGTGGAGATCAATAGTCCCACTTGACAAGAGAGAAAACCATGCTTGTCAAAGTCACCAGCTCATCTACAACAGATTCAGGATTTGAACCTAGATTCTTTATCTCCAAGTCTAGTGCTTTTCCACTGCACTCAATTATGTATCTTTTAATAATAAAAGGGTGTCTAAATCTGCTTGGGCTGCTGTAACAAAAATACCATAGATTAGGCGGCTTATAAACAACAGACTCATTTCTCACAATTCTGGAACCCGGGAAGTCCAAGATCAAGCTGCTGGCAGATTTGCTCTCTAGGGAGGGTCCACTTCTGGGTTTATAGATGGCCACTTTTTAGCTGTAATCTCACATGGCAGAGAGGGCAAGGAATCAATTTGGGGGATCCAAATATTCAGTCTAAAGAGGAGGGCACGTGTGTGTGTGTGTTTCCTTGAACTCTAATGAACCTGAACACATGACTTTGGACCACATGCACAAACACCCTGAGTAATGAGAATATAACATTGCTAGATAGGTATGTGCCTCTGCATTTTAATAATATAGAGAACATTATAGCTCAACATCTACATTTAATGACCTAATATATTCAGTATGACTTTCTTGCTGGTTCTGTTGCTGATCAGCTTAACTATTGAAAATAATGTTTCTGACAAACAAACATTGAATGCTGGACCACATTTGTGTCACTCTGTCCAGATGTAACAGCAGACTATGTCTCTAGTCCAAATTAAACTTCTTAGAATGATATGTCTTTTAAAAATGAGCAGAGAGAGAGCTTAACAGGTCAATTTAAGAGTGAAACTAATAGAAAAAGGTACTTGTAGCATTTAGGGATTTCTAACTGCCACAGAAAGTCCAGAGGTTCAGCTCATTAGAAGTACTTTAGTGCAGGTGGTTCCCTCTGAAAACATCCACTCACGCCCAGCATGATTCTTCCCTTCATCCATTATTTTAAATATTTGCTTTTGCTTTGAATTTACTTTAAACCATCTGATAAACTATACATTCTAACGTAATATAATATTATGTATAGGCATATTCTTTTTTTAATTTTTTCCATTCTATTCATTAAAATATATACTCCATAATTTTTTATTCTGTTTCGTATTTTGTTCCAACTGCAGAATACAGGACAGGTCCAGGTAAACAATAAATAGTCAATAACTGTTGAGTTGATTTGTTGCATGAAAGGAGGTCGGAAAATTACTTCTCCCATTGAGAAGCATCATACACTGTATGACTTTTAAATTGCCTTATTCTGAATCTTGAATATTGCTGATGAAGTGTCTGCAGCACCATCACAGATTCTCATTTCATAAATTTCAAGCTACAGGTCAGAAGTGCTTTTCTTTCATCTACCCTCATCCTCATATATGTTGAAGAAACTGTCAAAGGCAGTCCAAAAGGAGGGGGAAAATAGCCTGGTGAGGTTGTGAATAAAATTCTCCTCATTCATGTGATCTCTTTTATTAAAATGGTCTCCTAAGCTTAGACCCATGAGCCAGGCTTAATTAAAGTTATTTGCTTTTAGCTTAGAATATGAATTGCCCCTTCTCATTCTGAGGTAGAATCCACCACTGACAGCAGGAGTAGAAACCGGTGGCTCTGTCTTCTCTAGAATTTGTTCCTTTGTCCTCAAATGAATCACTTTAATTAAAATAACTTACTGACCTTTGTCTCGCTCTCTCCCTTGGCTACAAGAATTTTTTTCCAAGCCTCAGATTCTCCCTCAGATAGTTAAAAATATTGCCCTGAGAAACTCCTTTTATTTCCTCCAGAAATATTTTTTGTAAACATCTCTTCTTTTTTATTATGACTGGGCATGCTAGTTGATATCTTTGATTGATAAATATTAATACCACACACAAATTTACTAGACTCCAAAGCCAGGGTAACAGCAGTGTTCTTCAATGCTTGTTTCTTTTGGGCCTAATACAATACTTGAGATTTAGTAGGACTTGAAGCAAACTTTGTGAATGAAAGAGGCAATGAAATATATGACCAATTATTTATAAGACTGGAGATGATCTGAAACCTTTAAAATGTAGTGGAACTACTTCAAAAACAGACTATTTTAAATAAAATTTTTCTTGTTATAGGAAGATATCACAGTTGCTGAAAATAGCAGAGATGGCTAGATTTTGTGAGGACTTATTATTCATTCATTCTATCAAAAATATTTATTGAACCATATAATACGCCATGCAGTGTATTTAGTGTGCAACAGAGCAGTGAACAAACAGACTCAGTCTCTCTCTTTAGCAATCATACATCCTCATGGGAGATAATACACATTAATCTAGAAATCACAGATATTCTAAAATATTTATATCTACGTTAAGCTATCTGAAAGAAATAAAGAGAGTTTTATAACAAGAGAACCTAACTTCAACTGGAAATGGAGAGGGTAGAGGAGAGAGCCTCCCTGGGGAAGAAGCATTTACTCTGAAGAAGAATGGGCTGTGTCACAATGAACAAGAAGGAGAAAAATAGTCCAGGTAGAGGAAATAGCAGGTGTGAAGTGCCTGGGAGATGGCCCATTTGAAGAATGATGGGCAGCAAGAAGAGAAGCGGGAAATGGAAATATAGAACAGATATGTGGGTTAGTGAGGTCACGTGAAAGATCCTGAATTTGTTCTAAAACCAATGGCACAGCATTCACTGACGTTTTTATTTTAAGATGATTCCATTCTCTGTAGGCAATATGGGGCTGAAAAGGGGCAACAATGACAGGGAGGCTACTGGATAGAAGATTACTGCCAGAGTTCATATGATGGCAATTTGAGCTTTGCAGGTTTAAAGACTAGATGGGGGATCTAAAGTACCGAGAAAGACTTGGCTCATACGCAAACACTGGACTAAAAATGATAGCTTTGAGGAAATCAAATTTGGGGTGAGGATTAAGTGTTCTGCTTCAAGTATGTTAAGATTGGCAATACTGTATGAAATCCAAGGGCAGATGCCAACGAGACATTTTTACACTTACACACCCACACACATACAGTCACACATGGGTCTGCAGCTGACAAGAAGGACTTGCACTCGAAATGAAGTTTTGAAAATGAACAGCTTATAAGTAATATTTACAGCAAAGAAGACTGATAACTTGCAGGCAGAGGGGTGGAAGGAAATCCACAGATGTATAACATCAAAGAAACCAAAGACAGCAAGTTTTAATAAAAGGTAAACTCAACGGTATATGAAATGATGCTTGAGAATAGGAATGGGAATAGGCACCATCAATATTATATTCATTGTATACATGAATGATGTGGGAATCAGGAGAGTAAACGATATGTCAAAAGCTACACAGTGACGTGGTCAAGACTTCAAATCAGGTTTGTTATTATTTTTTTTAATTCTAAATTCTCATCTCACGACATTATGATATCATGATACTTTGGATACTCATACACACGGTAGTTGAACATCTTAGCTTGTTCAGATGGAATAGAAGAGTTGGAGACTGGCCTCTCAAGTTGAGTAGACAGATGCAGGTGCATTCTTATTAGAAGGCAACATTAGGGTCTCACCTGCCCTAAACTGGCCACCTTTTCTCAAGTGATCTACAATTCTTATGGAAGTTCTAAAGGCTCAGCTCTGGAATTTCTTCTGTATTTGTCATTAAGGTGCTTGTGGAACATGAAAATAGAGTCACATTGGAAGAGTAAAGAGTAGAATAATCAAGAATTATGACACATTAGTTCTTCTTAGCTGGGGCCACCTTTGACTGTTCTACATACAAGAGCCACCTCTTTGCATGTGTCCTGGTATCTCGCCACAGTTTCCTTTGTAAAATACATACATTTTTGTTTATAGGTCTACTGCTTTCCTGGCTCACAAATAACCCTGAGGAAGGTCAGAATGTTGTATTCATTCTTTATTGATAGCATCTAATAGAAAGTCTACATATACTGGTCACTTGATAAATAATTGTAGAGTGAATGATTAAATGAATTATTGAGATTCAGAAGCAACCCAAGAGTTCTTCATTTGTATGAACCTCACAGGATTTGAATGTTGGGATAACTAGAATAGTTACAATTTGTTACAGGAAAGTCTATGTATATCAGCCTGGTGATTGGAAGAAAGTAAGTATAAGATGCCTGTGGAGAGGGAGGAAAGGAAGGTACAACTGTTTATTGAGAGATAGCCAAAGGACATATTCAGTGAGTGCAATGAATGAGAGCATCCTAGGAAAGAGAAAGAAGTCTGGGTGATGAGGATAGGTAACAGTTGAAAAAAAATCAGCTCTGAGGTAATGCATCTCTTTTTCATCTCCCTCTTATGAATAATAAATGTTTTCATTGACTTCATAGCAAGTCCCATTCTTCACAGTCTCCTTCCTTCTTACTAGTCTTTAACTTTTCACAACAAATGAGAGGGAGTGAGAAAATTTAGAATATTTTATGTATATTAGGATATAGCCCCCAGAAGATTAAAAAGGCCCTAATTAGTCACCTACATACAGGTACATTTAAGACTGATTTTTCCAAATACATGAGTGTTTCTCTAATATATGGAAGACATACTTCACAACTTCTCAGTTTTACAAGTTTCCTATCCAATTTGTGTCTCTAGATTAAGGAACTGAATTTGAGATTGGTTGTCCTATCTTACTCAGGAAATTCCAAATAGTATCTAATATAAGAAATATCTTTCATTGTACTGTAGTTGAAATTCTCTAACAAAACAAAGCATTTTTAGATGAAGATAAAATTGTTAAGATATCATCAGGTTTTCACTGAGGAAAGGAAGTTAAGCTCATATTATTTAGTATGGAAAACACATTATAAATATAAATCCCCACATACAGGCATATTTCTTTTTATTGTGCTTTGTTTATTGCACTGTGTTTTTTACAAATTGAAGGTTTGTGGCAACCTGTGTCAAGCAAGTCTATAGATAATCTTATTTCCAACAGCATTTGCTCACTTTGTGTCAGATTTTGGTAATTCTTGCAATATTTCAAGCCTTTTCATTATTATTGTTTTTGTGATCTCTGATCAGTGGTCTTTGATACCACTGCTATGACTCACTGAAGACTCAGATGATGGTTAGCATTTTTCAGCAATAAAAGTATTTTCTTAGATAAGCACATTGTGTTTTAGACATAATGCTATTTCACACTTAACAGACTACAGTATAGTATAAACATAACTTTTATGTGCACTGAGAAACCAAAAAAAATCATGTGGCTCATTTTAGTACAATACTGACTTTATTATTGTGGTCTAGAATGGACCCTGAAATATCTCCGAGGTATGCCTGTACACATAGAGAGTTTCCACACACTCTTGACACAGAGTCTATGCCATAAGCCATTACCTGAAATGTCTCTTAGTAGATCCTATAAAGGTTACTGCAGCTTATAGATGCAAATTATTTTTAATTTTGTAAAGTATTATAGACATAGATGTATATAAAGAGATATAGATAGATATAGACATGGACAAAGACATAGATATGGATATAGACATGGACATGGGCATAGATGTGGATGTGGACATAGACACAGAAAGAGATACAGATAGAGAAATAGATATAGACACAGGCCTAGATATGGATATGGACATAGATATAGACATAGATATGGATATAGACATGGACATAGACATGGATATGGATGTGGATGTGGACACACAGACATAGATATAGAAATAGTTACAGACACAGACATAGATATGGACAGAGACATGGACATAGACATAGAGAGATACAGGACATAGACACGAACATAGACATGAATATGGATGTGGACACACAGACATAGATGTAGAAATAGTTATAGACACAGACATAGACATAGATATGGACAGACATCATGGAGCAGTGATTAAACCACTGTGTGGCCATGTGACTAGCTTTTACAATTCCACTAAAACAGAGTTTCTCAATCAAAGCACTGCTGACACTTGGGGCCAGATTTGTTGTGGGAGGCTGCCCTGTTTACAGTAGGATGATTACCATTATCCCTGGCCTCTATCCACTAGATACTGGTTGCATCCTGTTCCCCAGGTATAACGACCAAAAATAGCTCAAAGATATTGTTAAGTGTCCCCAAGGAGGCAAAATCCCCCCAGACTGAGAACTATATTCTAGAAAAATGTTTCTCAAATTGTTTCTCAGAGCCTCATAGACAGAAAGTGTTTAAATGTGAAGATCTCTGGTGCCCACAATTAACTGAATCAGAATTTTTAGAGAGGAAGTTCTGGGACTCTGAACCTTTCATAAGCAGACTTGATGGTACTAAGGGAATTACAACTTTAATATGCAAATACACTGTGAGATAACCACAAAATAAACCTCAATCCTGAGGCAGAGAAAAGACAGTGATTCTATGAGGTTACCATGTAGTTTTCTGATTCACCAATGCACAGAATGAAAGATACGTACATCTAAAAGGTATTTTTATTGGATTTGCAATACATAATTAATATTGTACTCCATGAGAATTGAACTGCTAGCTAAAATGTCAAAATTCCATCTGTCATATCACTAATTATTTCTGTAGTTCTGAGCAAGTCTTAGTGCCTAACACAGACTTAGTGAGTAGTAAATATCAGTCTCCTCTTTTTCCTCCCCATCCTTT
Source organism: Camelus ferus (assembly GCF_009834535.1). Lineage (NCBI taxonomy): Eukaryota > Metazoa > Chordata > Mammalia > Artiodactyla > Camelidae > Camelus > Camelus ferus. Next base: position 41,403,234 of record NC_045704.1, read on the forward strand.
TCAAGTGCTCCATTAAAAAAAAAAAAGGAAATAGACTTACCTGGCCTATTTCACAAGAATGCAAATGAACAGGGAGATTGTGATAATGCTTTGATAAATGCAAATATGTGAATGTGCCACTATTATTATCCATATGATGCTATGAGGTTTTTTTTTTTTTAATAGTCAAACTTCTGTTTTTCCTCCTCATGTGCTGCCTTCACACATAGTCCAGCTGTGGCATATGGTCAATTCTTGATTACCTGTGAATGGATTAGCTGTCTTGTAGATTATCCACGTGCATTGGGGGCTGACTCATTATCTAGCTGAACAGCTGCTAATACATCTGTCTTCTCCTACTCACAACGGGATTCCCAGAGAGGCTTTCCCCTTCTACCAACCAGCTCATACAACTCTGCTCATTTGTGTCTCCTCTGAAATAACCCAGCCTGTTGGAGTCTTCAGCCTAAGGATTTGTGGGGAAAGGAAATGGAAAAGAAGTAAGACATCAGGCATGTTTCCAAATTTCCTCTGGTCTTCATGGAGAAGCTTATAGCAATTGGCTTCCTTCCTACTATACAAATAGGTAAATTTTGTTGGATGAAGCATGTTTGCCCCATTAGCACACATACTGCTGTCTCCTGATAAAGAGTTAAAAGGGGAAGGAGAAAAGGGAAAAAAAAGTCATGGAGATTTCAGAAAAATCCCCAAAAGAAAAATTTATACTTTATAAAACCCACTGTGGTAACTTTAAAACATGTCTGTAAATTCTTTGACACTCTTCCTATCAAAAGCTGAGCCTATAACCCTTCCCTTTGATTCTAGCTGACCTTAGTACATAGTCAACCAGAGGAGTACGGCAGACATGACGTTATATAGCTCATAAAGGTGTTACAGCTTCTGCCTGAATTTCTAGAAGACTCAGACAAGAGAAGTGAGTCACCATGGAATCAATCTGACTGCTCTGAGGCCACTCTCCTGTGAAGAAGCCCAAACCAGCTCATGCTGAGACAGCACATGGAGAACACGTCAGAGAGATGACATGAAGATGTGACATAACCAGCCAGCTCCCATCTGCTCCAGTGGCTTTCTGATCCACCTCCAGCCCCCATCTCACTGCACATGAGTGACCCCCAGCTAGAACCACCAGCCTAACCTTGCCCGAATTCCTGCAACTGTGAAGGATGATAATATTACTGTCATTATCATAAACCACTGAGCTTTGGGGTAACATGTTGTATTGCAATAGATGGCTGATACATCCCCTAATACATCAACCTATAACTTCTCATTATTATTGTTTAAGAATCAGACTCTGGTAGGAAAATGTGTGTAAGGGACTAATGGCATATGTCTCTCTCATGTATTTAACAAGCGTCCATTACCTCAGACACTTTTCTAGGAAAGGGTGGTTTATAGTTTAGCAGACATAGTTCTACACTCTCGAGATATATAGAGCACAGAGGGGATACACATGTTAGGTGTAAATGAGTAGATAAAGAAGAAAGAAAGAAACAAATAGTGAAAACTATTGATGCAGAGAAAAAAATATATAATGAGGTCATATACCAGGGAAATAGGACTTTATCTGGGCTAGGAGCAGAGAGGGTGGTGGGTTGACTTTATTTTCTAACTGTCCTATGTAATGTCCTGATATCTCTGAGGTACAGACCATTTTTAAGCTCAGCAACACAATAGAATAGTGAACTAGGCTATATATAAAATTCATTATGTAAACTGCGAGATCTTCAAAGCTTCTGTGTGCTCTGTTTTTAAACAAAAGCTTAACCAATTAGGAAATGAACATAAACTAACAATAAAAACAAGAGAATAAACCCCCTTTTTTCAGATTAGATTTGGACCCCAGTCCCCAACAATATGATGATGGCTTTGCCTCAAGATAGTGACAAAAACAGTCACTGACTTATTGGTATTTTTGAACCATCTGTGTTCATGATCCTTCTCATTAGTGCCCAGCAGCAAGGGCTTTTTTTACTTGATAAATAAGAAATTTAGTGGACCTCTACTGTTCCACTATGAGGGAAGTCAAGGGTTGGCCCTTCTGAAATTTATATTACAGAAATATACAGGCTATTGCCCCCCAAAATCTATTTAGGTATTCTGTGGGAGTTTATTAAACAGCTACATAGGGACCTATTACGGATGCTAGGTTGCAGTAAGAGATAGCAAGTCAGTATCAGATACTGTCACTGCTGTCAAACCAAATCTTTTTTTTTTTTAATGAAAGGGATTAAGATAACTTATCACATAAATTTCATTCCAGTTTGCTTTTCCATCACAAAGTCACCATGTTTCAGGAGAAGTTGAACTTTTACTCATACACAGTTTAACCTCTGATTTTTAAAATAATTCCTGCTAAGTAATTTCTTATTATCATTCCCATTAACAATATTACAGATGATTTGCATTTATAAACTTCAGTAACCTTTTGGGGGCTTACTAGGAGACATTTTAGGTAATAGTTAATGGCATAGACTCTAGATTCTACAACACATGGGGTCTAAACCTGTGATCTAGCTTTTTGACCACATGTACATTTTTGATCTCTCAGTGCCCAAATTTAATCACTTATAAAGTAGAATTAGTAATGAATGTCTTTTATATCATGTTTAAGGAGTAAAATGAAAGCATTCAGCAGAATGCACTGCATGTTAAATACTTGATAAAATATTACTAAAAAAAATTACAGTGATTTTATTTTATTTGGCTCTCAAAACACCTCTTCCAGGTCGACAAATATAGTTTTAATATCCTTATTTTATAGAAAATGGAAGTTGAAACATTATATTATTTGCCAATGCCACACAGTAAGTCAAATAGTTGGTATTCAACTCCCAAGGTTCTGAATCCATATCTAGATGTAATTTTACACTTCCTGAGATTTATTATTTTTCTGAGGATTTCACATCTGCCTCATTTAGTGCTATAACTAGAAATAATGTAGGAATAATTGATTTCTCTTCTCTTTCCCCCATCCCTCACATCTATGAAATAAAGCCTATCAACTCTAGTTTCAAAGTTTATTCTAATCTATTCCCACTCCCCATCTATACTACACCTATACATCACCTGGTTCAAGCTATTACTATGTCACAATTGGACATCAGCAAGAGTCAATTCAGCAGTCTTAAGTTGGCACCCTGTCTCCATTTCTCCAAGTATAATACATGCAAATCCCTTATTGTGGCCTAGAAAGGTTGACACAGTATTGCTCTGACTACTACTCTTCTTCACCTCTCAATACTCCATCTCCTTTGCCCATATCGATAGCCCTGAGGCTCACTGGCCTTCTTTCTCGTGTTAGCTTAATGGGTTTCTCTGCCTATCTAGAATGGCCTTTCCTCCCATCCCAGCATTTCCCATGACTGGATCTTACTTGGAATTTAGGAATAAACTGAAAACCATTTCTAGTGTGAGGCTGTTCCTGTCCCTGGTCACACAATCTAATCTCTGTCCACAATCACATGCTTCTGTTTTACTTTCTTTACAACACATACACACCATAAAATTATCTGGTTTGATTGTATATTTAACTGGGTTTTTTTTCTGTCTTCCTCTCCTAGAATGTAAGCTCTAGAAAACTCATTTGCCTTGTTCATTACTGAATGCCTAACCTGTAGAACAATATGGTACATGAACCAGGCCTCCAATTTAGTACCTGCTGAAAATAATGAATTTACTTTACTCTCTTCAGCTTTTATAAGAGTCCACTTAACAATACACATGTCCTGCAAAGGTAGTATTTCCAAGGAACAAGATATCATTTGAGTGACTCTCATAAGGGAAAAACAAGTCAACGAAGACAAAAGCACTAGCATACCAATATTAGTAAACAGTATTGCTTGCAATAACAATACATTATATGTTTACTAACTACCCTATTGGTTTAGGAAAATTTACATATGCCCTATCAGATTTTAACCCTTACAACAAAACTTGAAGCATATGTTTCCGTGCCTGTTCTATAGATGGAAAACCAAGGCTCAGAAAAGCTGAGTCCCAAAGTCACCCTACCACCAGTGATAAAGACAATATTTGAACTGGGGTTTATCTTTTCAATCTTTGAATGATACTGACTAAATGGTAAAGACACTTTCCTTACGAAATCTCTTCCACAGAGCAATGGCTGTCTTCTCAACGCCTGCTCATTATTTTTCAATCACAGATAATCTTGCTAATTCCATGAGAAGGATAAGAAATAAAACTGTTCTAATATCCATCAACAATGCATCTGCTTTTGAAAACTGGCAGAAATGGTTTTCCCTGAATCAAAACATATCACCAAAGTCATTATCCTTATCGTTTGAAAGTTGAGTAAAGTCACAGAAAGATTTAGGTTTTGTTTTGCTACAAGGGCTCATCTTAGGGAATACAAAGACAGACTAAAGGCATGCATCTCAATGCTGATCATTCAGCACATGGACACTCTGATAGGAAGAGAGAGAGGTGAGCCTTTGGTCTGTTGAGGGGCTTGCGTCAGTGTTTCTCACTGAGCAGGATGAATGAAAGGGCCTTATGAGGTTGACCAACCACAATTGAGGTCAGAACACTGGATTTATTACTATTTTTCATTCACTGAAAGGCCCTTTCCTATGGTTTTATTTCATTTTCAGCTTCTTGTATTTTAAACATTGAGTGAAATGCAAATGTGACATTTAAACTTTCAGAGGGACATTGAAAATGAACAGCTATGAGTGGAGAGTATCTGGTATGGATTGGTGAAAGTGGTAAGGAGAGAAAAGGTTATTACATCCAAAGGAAATTTAACTGAAGAAGAGGAAGGGAAAAAAAGAACAGAATAAATTTCTCATATAAATGAAAAAACAGAATTACCACAGAAGGGTATCAAATATGAATCCATTCTCTTCTCAAGTTGTTTGAAAAAAAAAAAAAAAAAACATTGGGAAGGTCTAAGAATTTTATCTTACCCAGGAAAATATAGATGGACTCTTTTCCTGGGCTGAGTGATGAGATGGAAAGGGTTTGTGGGAGAGAAAGCTCAATTCCTTCTTACAAATAATATTTTAATTCTTTGCTACCAATTCATGAAGACCTTAAAAATACTGCATGTCAGGGTGGAGGAGAAAGTTTGATACTTATCAGTGATGACTGTAAGTAGAAAATATATTTATATTTATAGAAATATAGAAGAGACTTGTATAATCCCAGATAGTAGGCAAATACTTGCATAATATAGTTGGGGCAGAGGATATGAGGCAACAAAGTAGCAGCAATAATTAAAATCTCCTGTGAAAGGGGTGAGACCAGGAAAGTCCAGTGATTTATACAATAACCATTGCAGAGGATATTTCACAATGAATAGGGGTTAGGTGAATGGGAAGCCAGGATTACCTAGTATGGGGTACATTTCTATAGATAGAAGTATGGCCAATAGTCATAACTGCACATTACTCTATACTTAATTGAGGGGGTAAAAAGTAACTGAGAAAAAAAGATGCTCCTTAGACCCTCTCCCTCTCAGAATTTCTTTGGTGCATCTATATTTGACCATTATCTCTCTAGGAGTTTTAATGATCTGCTAGAATTCTCACATAGGCTCTCTTGTTCACTTTCCCTCTTCCTCTGACTTCCTCTACCCCCATGTTCTCCCACTTCATTAAAGAGTGTGCTGATGAACAGATTGAGACAAGAGTTATTGGGGATGGTAGGAAGAGGCTGCTAGATTGAGGCTAGGAACATACTTTGTCAAGAAGTCAACTTCCTTTGAGAATGTCAGCCTTTTTGTTCTTGGTCTCTAAGCAGATCTGAGTCATAAGGACTCATTACAAAGACACAACTGAGAAAATTACTGGAGGTTTGAAGTTCAAATGTGTCACATACATTGCAACAACCCCCCTCAGCATGGGTGGCATTCTACCTTCCCCACAAGAGAAGGTGCAGGAACAGCAAAATCAGGACAGTACCATCCCTGTTCTTTAACAGCCTCTCACAAGATGCTGCCAGTGATGTTCTCCAAACATCTGGAAGTGATGTGGCATGGCTGCAACATGACACAGATGTCTCTGTATAAATATCACTGTATCATGAGCCGATTCGGGGCCAAGTCCTTGGCCCACTCATTGCAATCTCATGAGCAAATGGAATCTTAGGTCACAGAACATGTCACACCCTTACTTGGAATGCTCATGGCTGCTGGCCCAGTTGTTTTCATTGGGATTCGACATGGCTCAGCCCAGCTTCAAAGTCATTAACATAGCCTTTCATACTATTGTCTACTCCTCAAAAATACGCTCCCTGTATTTCTTCCAGGAAAGACACATCAAAGTCCATTATCTCCATCTTCCCTCAACTAACATCCTAGAAGTTGTTGACATCGTTTTCCTAGAGAGGACAATGGAGTCAAATAAGAGGTAGTGCCATTACCAAACTGTTCTTTATGACAGTGAGTCATGTTATCCTAATCATTCAGGTATATCCATAGATCAGCCTTGGGCCCCAGAATTCTATAGGGAAATGGATAGCAACAGTGGATAGCAAGTACCTAACGCATGATCATTCCAATTTTTCACTTCTCAGATCAGAGACCTGGCTTTACTCACTTGCTGTGTAACCTTAGATGAGTTATTTCTTAGTTTCCTTTCTCGTAAAATGAGATTAATAATCACTCTTTATACTTCATGGTGTAGATATGAAGATGAGAAATAAAAGTGATTTCTAAATATAAATTAGCATAAAATTGGTATTTTTATTCTTGCAGGTCAGATTATCAAGTATTCTGAAGCTACACTGGCTATATTGTGGGCCATTCTATGTTGAAGAAGTATTAAGACACCCAGTCGAATTTCATTTTTGCTTTTTTTATGATTTTAGCCACTTCTATCCCTGAATGTCAGAAAAATAAATTAAGATCATCAACTCCAATTCTAAGCAATCACCACTGAATAGCTATTCACTTTTGCCCTTATAAAATAGTTTCTCCTAACTTCTGGGTTCAGGATCTTTGTCTCCACACTCCCATTCTCTATCTCTGATCCCTTCAAGTCAACAATTTAATAGATTTCCCCCAGTTTCTCGATTGTCTTTATAGTCTTTCTTCCCTGACTCTTAGTGTCTCGGTTCACTGTGGTTATAACTTTTATATTCCAGCCATAGACTCTACAGAAGTCCATCCAAGAAAAGACAAACTCCAGCCACTCAAAAATATGGAAGACCAAATGTCCCATTTTATATCCCTGCTTCTAGGTTTATTCATTCAGGCTTTCTTACATATTAGTTGAATGAGTATAATAGGAAAGTTAATTTCTCTCTTTGAGTCTCATTTTTCTCATGTCTAAAATATGAATAATAGTACCTATAATAGAGTGACTGTCTAAATTACATAGAGACTGTATGTAAATGCATAGCAGTTAAGATAGCATCTGACTTATTGCAAATAAGCAGTAAACCCTAGCTGCTGCTGCTGTTTTTTATTATTAATATAATAATAATAATAATAATAATAATAATAATAATAATTATTATTATTATTATTATTATTATTATTATTATTATTATTATTATTATTATCTCACTTATTCTTTGTTTTAACCTAGCAGATTTCTACTTTATGACTCAGTCTCTCACTTGGCTACTTATTTTTAACTAAAAGGCAAAATGGCAAAAGGGTTAATGCCTCCTGGTACCCCAGTGCTTGGGTTCAATCATTTGAGATCTATGTAGAGAATGTTAAAGAGCTCTACCTCTGAGATAGTTGCTAGACTGGTAATGGAGATGGTCAATGTCCGGATATTTTCTTCCATGTGGAGGAAGTTCCAGGAATTTCACATTCCTGACCTCTTTCTCCTTACTGACTACTTCCCATGAGTGGAGAAGTTGCTTAGTCTGATTAGTGCCTTTGGAAGGAGAAATAGTGCATACATAGCCTAGTCACTTTTGCCACATGCCTCCTGAAAGTTAGCTCAGTCTTTAGCACATACAGCTTATTGTTTTATCTTCTGCGCCCTGCTAACAGGACCTCACCAGAGGAAGTATGGAGTTTTTCAACATGTCTTGGGACTAAGTGGTTAAGTCTGATTACTTTTGAGTCTCAACATTAATAAGTTCACTTTCTGAGATGTAAAATACCAGCTTACAATGTAAGATTGATATTTTGGTTCTGATTTAGTTTGACATGGTTGTCATAACAAAATATCCCACTGAATAAATGACAGACTCATAGTTATGGAGGCTAGAAATCCAAGATCAAGATGTCAGCAGGCTTGACTTCTGTGTAATCTCTCACTGGTTTTCAGATGGCCTCCTCACTGTGACCTCACATGGTTTTTTCTCTCTGGGTACGTACCTTTGGTGTCTTGTTCTCTTCCTAAAAGGACACTAGTCACACTGGATTAGAGCTCCATCCTATGATCTCATTTAACCTTAAATACCTTTAAAAGACCTTATGGCCAAATACAGTCACATTCTAACATATTAATTTTGTAGGGAAATAATTCAGTCCATAACAGATCATCACTGGTCTTCTTCCCAGCTATTTCCAAATCTTATGTTCAGATAGGCTAGTACAGGTGAGTCATTTTGGAGATCCCAATAGCCTTACAGCAATATTTTTCAACCTTATTTTCATTATCTCCCTGAGGACAGATCTGTGGCCCTATGGAAGGCCATAAGACCTTCTAACATCTAAAACGTTTTGGAACCAAGAATCAATCCTTCCCCTCTTGGGAGTGGTCTTGCATGCAACAGTGATTTAAAAAAAAAAAAAAGAAAAGCAGGAATAGAGTGAAATCACCAAGTAGATGATGAGAATCATTCCAAAGCCCCTCAGTTTCTCCCAAGGCAGTGCCATGAGATCTTAGCTCTGGGGACCTCAGAGTGGGATTGTCCACACTCACAGAGCATAAAAGGGGTTTCCTCTAATGGGCAGAACCCTGAATTAAATAAGTAAAGGCATATTTCTATTGTTTCTATCCCTTGGTCTGTAATACATCACCATATTTTATGGGTGTACTTGAGGTCGATTACTTGACTTAAAAAATAGACTACATGGCATATATAAAATTTCACTTTATAAGGTCTAGGTGAATAAGACACTCCAAAGTGCCAAGTGACTATCTTCCAGAATAGCTGAAATGAAGGCTTGAGACACTCATGTGACTCTGTTGGGGGAGGGCCCACACGAATTAGAATACCATGAACAGAGAAAACCAACAGGACTTTCAAACATGAGCCCACAATCAAAAGACAAGGAGTTCTTAATTGTCAATGCTGACATGCCACTGGGTTGCTTCTCACATAGACAACTCTATAGAGCTCTTCCAGGTAAGTGCTGAAACAGACATTTATTCAGTAAAAGCTAATGATATTTCTCATAATAACAGAAAAGTACAACAAAAACAACAGAAGATCAACTACAACAAACCTTTGAGAGCATTTCTAGGCCAGACATGGGGCCAAGCATAATTTCATTTAATACTCATAACGCTAGGAGATAGATGCTATCATCCCACCCTCCTACAGAAAAATTCCACTGAGATTTCCCAAGGTAAGTAATTTAATCAATGTCATGTCTAGGTCTACTTAATTATAGAGTCTGAGTATTTCACCACTAACCATTCTGGCTGTCCCCTGCTCCTAGAGATGAATAAAACTAATCTTCATGATGCCAATACCACTCTTTGCTTTTATATTTTGTCTTTTTACACTGCAAGAGGGCTATCTCTGAGAGTTACTGTCTGTGTATATCCTCATATTAGAGAAGAAGAAATGCATCATCTGGAGAGAAACTGGCCAGAGGCAGAGCTGCAGCAATGTAAACGATATAATCTACAAAACTACCATGCTCTTAGGGCACCCATCCCTCTGAAGCAGGTATCATAGGTCATAATTCCCACCTTACAAATGAGGACACCAAGGACTAGAGACTTCAGTGACTTAACCAAGGTCATATATCCAGACAGAAGCTTCAAAGAGAACAGATAACTTCTGACTTTGTGTTTGCCACCAGATTCACTTTGCACTGTTCCTACCAAAGGAGAGAGTCTTCTCCCCTCCTCCACCCACTGTATTTCCGCTCCTGCCCCTGACCTCACCTCCCCACTTCCTCACCATCATTGTGGTTTTAAAGTTTGTAAGTCATTTGGAGGAGATCAACTTCTCCAGCCTCCAGACACTCTTGTGCTAAACAAGTCTGCAGTACATAAGGCACAGAAAGGATTTACATCTTTGACTCTCTTCCAGCAGATATTACTTATCTTGAACTGCCAGCAGAGTGTCGTCTATGTGATGTGCGTGACAGTGAAGAATAGCTTTCTGTTGCATTGCCTGGTTTGCATGGGTATAAGAAATCAGGAGTTCTTGTTTGATGGAATGAATATTCAGGAACAACTCTGGGAAATCTTGGTAAGGGGGTTGAGGGATGAGACCTAGTCTTAGGAGCCATGAAAATGACCCTGATTCACCGAACCTTTGCAAAGATTTTGTGGATATTTGTCAAAGAAACAAAGAACCATGAGAAATGGATTACTCATATTTCCTTAAGACTCCAGTATGCCAAACCTTTCTCAGTAAAATTGTCCTTGAATTTTATTTCATTTGAGAACATTTTGTTTATAACTTGGTCCTTTAAAACCCTGAATTGTGTCTTGTAAACAGAACTATAATAATGGTTATTGGATATACATGTAAATAGTGCCTTGCAAACATCAGATAGTCAAAAATGATAATTCTTATTAATTGTAATGCTCATTACAGGTATACAAATCTATCGTTTATTTTTTGTCTCTACAACAGCATATTCTGAGTGTTAGAGAAGATGCCTGCATTTTATGGTATAGTTTTGGTGCAATAAATCTAGTTTTTAAATTTATCTTTGCAGTTCTTAGCACAGAGTTGAAAACATTAATGCAACTATTTTCAAACAAATTCAGAGGGAATATCAGACATTCTCAGATTGAATAATTAAAGTTACTAAATGTAAAAGAGATCTGGTTGATTTAGCAGAACCAGTTGAACTGAGGTCACAATATACTTTTCTTCACAATTCTGATAGTATGTTTCAACAAGGTTCTCTCATTTTATTGCAATATTTGACTATCAGCAATAGGAAATGTTTTAAAATTGTACAAAAGGGTCAATTATACTGATGCTAGCTTAATATCATTAGATCATATGCAAAAGGGATTATTTTGTACTTTTCTTTTTAATAGAAGGAGTGACCTCTGAATCCAGTCTTTACCTAAGCTAGGAATTTCTGCTGAATGAGATATAAAGTGGAAATGAATTCAAAAATTCATTCTTGGTAATGAACATTAGTTCAAAATCTTACTCTGACAATGAAATTGTGTTAAAAAGTAAAACACATTTGATAGGCACAAACGTATTTTTTCAACATAAGCATAAGGATAGTGTCAAGCACTAACATAAACTATTTTGAGGGTTTTAGTCACAGCACATATGTACTTTTTTCTTTCCTTCTATTTCAACATCAAATGCTAGAAGTATAAGATTCACTTGAGGATAAATCAAGGGAATACGAGTATACATTTCATTGTGAAATAAATATATTCTTCAAATGTTCAACAGAAGTGTACTACACATGTATTTTCCATTCCAAATGTACATGGGAAGCTCCTGAATATGGTCCATCCTTGGGTCAACATTTCACACGTAGCAACAATGGATGCAAGAGTTCCAGGCCTCAAAGAGGTAATCCCACACCATTCAAGGAACAGACAGTTTCAGTGAAAAAGGAAGTAGTTATTTTCTAGGAGCAATAGCAAGTGTTGTTCCATATTGAGGATGTATCCATCCATCTATAAACCAGTGCAAAAGTAACTGAGGTCAATTCCAAACAAGCTGTAGGGCTCAGGGTAGGGCAGTCCCTCAAAAATAAAATATGGGTTGTGTTGAAAGGAGAGGAAACTAAATACAGTTGACCCCTGAACAACATGGGTTTGAAATGGATAGGTCAACTTAAATGTGTTCTTTGTTTTTTTTCAATTTACTACAATTTATTTACTATAGTACTTTGCAATCCATGGTTGGTTAAATCTGCAGATAAGAAGGAACCTCAGATATGGAGGGCTAACTAGAAATTATACTCTGATTTTCAACTGTGCAGGAGGTCAGTGGCCCTAATATCTGCTTTGTTCAAGGGACAAATCAAATGGCAAAACAGCCAACGTTTACCTATTACAGCTAACATATCTGAATCCCTAGTGATTTGGCTATGGTATTTGCATTTTTAACAGCTCTCCCAGGTGATTCTTATTTGCATTAAACTTTACAAATCATTCTTCACTTATGGTCTCTGCACCTCTCGAGGCACTTTGACTATTGAGATTGGCGCGTGACTTGGTCAACTGAGTAAAGCAGATAGCTCTACCCAATGCGGACATGCATCACCCAGTCCACTGAGGGACTGAATAGATGGAAAATTAGGCAGAGTCTGCCTGACTCTTGAGCTGGGAGATTGGTCCTTTCCTGTCCAGGGACTGGGGACCCACACCATCTGCTGGTAGGTTCTCAGGTCTTTGGACTCAGGATGGAACTGCACCACTGGCTCTCCTGGTTCTCCAGCTCACAGACAGCAAATCACAGGACTTCACAGCCTGTACAACCATGGGAGTCAATGCCTTACATTAAATAAGTAAGTAAATAAATAAATATATATATATATGTATTTTATATAATACGTATAATACATTCTAAAATGTAACATTACCTATTTACATCTGATTTATCTACATTAGATATATTATATTTACATACATAAATAAACAATTATAGTTATGGAGGCTATGTTTATCACAGCCTCCATAATCACAGGAGCCAATTCCTTATAATAAATATGTAAATAAATACATATAATTATTAATTTACTTTACATAATACATTTTAAAATGTAATATACCTATTTACATCTAATTTATCTATACATATCTATATATCTACATATGAAAGAGAGGAAGAATTGGTTCTCTACTGGTTCTGCTTATCTGGAAAACCCTGACTAACACATTGTCCTCATTATAAGAATACTCTTTAATTACTGAGATTTAATGAACTGATTTCTACAGAAAGCTTTTCTTCTTTCCAATGGGCTCTGCAAAATGCTAATTTTGTGGCTGTGAGATTCTGTTCTCTCTCTCTGTAATCTAACTTCTCTGTATCTGTATCTGTTTGCTCATGTGGATGTTTCCTCTGATGCAACTGCCACTACCTTCTTCATTTTCTGTGCCTTGATAAATTGTCTATGTCTGTCCATGGTGGAAAAGAAAGAGAAGTTGAAAATGACTTTGGAAAAGAAAATGGCCAGCTGTTTTGAAAATATTCTAAAAACCAGATACTCCAGTGAGCCTATATATAGACCATATGCAACTTCTGGCCATGCCCTTGAAAGTCCTCCAGAAAAGTTAACACAGAACTAAGCACATTACTCTTTAATTATGTTAAATTCTACTACATGGATTATTCTTGTTTTTACAAATGTTCTCTCTTAGTCTATCTCCTACATACACCATTTATACAGTACTTGAAATATTTTTAACACAGTACAGGTCCTGGGGGTGGAAGCTGGACTAGGTGGGGTTCTTTCTTAGTCCACAATAGTGGCTGATATTATACACAGTAAGAGAGAAATCAACAAGTTACTATTGTGTTCCATAAAAAGGGTACCCAATTGCTCCTGAAGACCCAAGAACTATTTTCACAAAAAGGATAGAGATTAAAAAAAAAAAAAAAGTAAGGATTTACCAAGCATAAAAGTAAAGGATGTTACATACCAATGAAACAGTATGCACTGACGCAAAGAGATATGGAAATGAATGATATTTATAGTGAAGAGTGTATTTCTCAAATATTTGGTTAGAGGAAGGCAATTAATATGGGGAAGGTTAGATGGGAGAAAGTGGAGCGAAAAGAAACATTCATTAAACCCTGATATAGACCATGGACATTTTTAGGCAGGGGGTGACATCGGATATGTCATTTTTAACATAATTCTTGCATCATATGGCAGATTAAAGAGGTTAAAACAGAAAGGAAGAAAGAAGACTAAAAACAATAACTGCTCACCAATTCTAGCAAGATTTGGTGAGAGCTGAAGGAAAGCAACGGCAGGAGGACTTCATGATAGCAATTATTCATAATAATTTGAATGTGTAAGATAAAGTGTTTAGGGCTTTGCAGCTGATTGGATGGAATGGGGAAGGAGGAGAGAGGGGTGAGGATGGCTTCCAGGCTTCAAAAGTAAATGATTTGAGGGAAAGTTAAGCCAATAACCCACATTTAACCTTTAAATTTCTATGGGCTGTTCATGCTGGAAACGGTAATTATTAATGGCACAGGCTAGTGAATGCCATGCAGACTAGTCTCCCTTAACAAAGTATAATTTCTAAAAATTCCTGTGATTCTACTGCTTTTCACTTTGACAATGAGAGTTCTCTGAAGCACATCGTAGAGGCTCTCTTGTCTTATGCGTAGGTTTCTCAGGAGGCTCTTTCTGAATTAATTATCTGTGTCATCTCAATGATCCAAAAATCTTTATACTTAGTGACCGTAACTATGTACTTGCTGGAGAGACATCTTCTGCAAAGCCATACATCAAAGGCCAAATAGGCAACTAAGCCTCACTCAGCTTTTCGAATAAGGAAGTGCTACAGAGACAAGAAGGGTATAATAAGCATGGTAGTATATTTTTATTGATGGGTTTTGATTATTGATCATGGAAATTGGGACACATCTAATCTTATCAGCTTCAGACTGACTCTTTGAAGGTATTTTGGTTTCTAAATTTGATATTCCCTTACCCGACTAATGCACATCACATTTAATTTCATCCTTACATTCTTAGCACTATAATTTAACATCAAGGCTTGTAAGTACAATATTTTCAATCCCTGCACTTTAGAGATAAGACACAATAAGACTCAGAGATAAATCAATTTTCCCAAGATCACACAAAGTAGAATTTTAAATAAATAAAAATAATAACTGGACGGTTAAAAGTGGTTCTAGGGCTTTGCCTTCTGAACTTTGAGACACATTAGGGATCATTAATGAGTTGGAGAGGCATTTAAGTCTAGGATATTAAGCTTTAGCCATGGAGTATGCATTCATTGGAAAAGTTCAGAAAAGATGGATTTTAAGGGCCAAGAAAGAAATCATTATCAGAACTACTTTTCCCCAGAAAAGAGTAAGTAGATCCATGACATAAAGTTGACAAATTGATTCTACGTGACCAGTTCATTCAAAGTACAAATAGAATGTATGAGCTGAGAAACTCAGTCTGAGAAAGTGATGTATAGAAGACCCAATGGACCAAAGGAAGAATTCATACATAGGAGGAATGGCTCAGAAGGAAACAAGGCTGGTCGAATGCTGGATACTTCATTCGTGCGCCTGTTTTTGGAGTGATCCCATGAGCATCTTGGGGTCCTGAATTGCACGGTCTTAATAAAAGGCAGACAGACTGGCAACACCCAAAAGTAGTCTTAAATGCTCTCTGCTTAGTACTAGTTTACTGAAAACTTCTTTAAATGTTATCTTACTTCTAAATAATGGGAAGTGGGTGAGGAATGCAAGCCTGTAACTGGGGTTTGTATTAATGCCTTCTTTCCCCCTTTTTCTGTGCCCACCTCCCAAAGCAATAGTATCATTGAATTCCTATTTTCAAAAATAACTCAGAGTTATTTTTGAAAATAATTATCCAAGAAAAGGTATCTCAAAATACCTGAATACAAATTGTCAGGGTCACCAATATGCCCTGGAACCCTGTCACTCCTTCAACAAACAGGGTTTTAAGTCCGTGTGTGTGTATATGTTATGTGAATGTATTGCAAACAAGCTCTTTCTGACTGTAGCTCAGAAGATACATAAAATAATAAAGTTGCTAGTTTGTTCAGCTTCCATGGTTTGGTGCATAAGCACAACCTGAGACTTCAAGGTGTCAAATAAATGAGTTTCCAGGTTGCTATCCCCTAGAAACTAATTGAAATCATGTGCTTTTTCCACTTAAAGATTAGCTGTGACAGTGCTTCTAAAAATGAGAAGCAGGAAATAGCACTCCACTCCTTGTGATGCTCCACAGCTCAGCTATGGACTCTATATGGACTCTAATGATTGCAGGCTTAGTGAAGAGCAAACTGTATAAATAGGACAAAGTTCCAAATAACTTTCAGCTTGGCTGCCTTGAATTATGTAGAGTAACTAGGGTATTCTCTGTTTCAGCTCAGTGTTGAGTTTTCAGATGAGAATGCAGGGACTGCTCTGACTCAAAAAGCAAGATGAACACTTTACTCTCACCTGGGAGCTTGACACTTACTCAGCTGGCTTGGCAATGTCCCCATTGAGTGTGTTAACCAACCAGAAAAGCATAATGTAGGCAAGCTTAAATTTGAAATTGTGGCCCTGTGGTGAGATCTGCTCACACTACCCACTAGGCTATTTTCATGTGCAAGGGTGGATATCACTCCCTCTCCCCAACCCCAACATGCACTTACATCCGGCTATAATATTTCTCTTAGAATATACCAAGATTCAACCAGAAAATGTTTCAATACCCAGTATTGTTTTATTAAAGTCATTTTTAGACAGTTTCACTAACTTTAAGAAATCTTAATTTTAAAACAGTGGCAGCACATAGTAACAATATTTTTACACTATAATTACTGCTATACCAAAGAAAAAAAAGCAAAACAAAAAACAAACAAAAAAAGTCATCAAAGAACTGATTTTTAAGTAAAGATTCCTTGAATAGAGTTGAAAGGATTAGTAGGTACTAATATTTTAGAGACGAAAGCCTAGTGATGTTACATGTTCATTAAAGTAGCAAATTAAACAAGTCTTCCTATTCACGTGCTACATCTTTCTCCCACCAAATTTAACCCCCTGAAATGAAATTCCAAATTGATGCCATTTTTTCTAAATATTATTTTATGGTTCATTAAGTGCAACAAACAAAGCCCAGGCTTTTTAGCACTTACTTGTTTAGTCTCATCTTCTGTCACCCTCCCCTACACTCTCCTATATGCCTCCTACACTCTCTAAGGCATCATGGTGGGTCCATATTTCCATCACTTTACACAGAGTATTTACATCCCCTTAAACACTTTCCTTATCCACCAGCTGAGAATTCCTACTTCTTAAAGCCTCTTTTTTGCACATTACCTTCTCTGTGAAGAAACCCAAAGTTTCCAGAGAAGGCTGAATTCTTCTGTGAGTCTAATAAAGCATAATTTATACCCTCTCTCTAACTGCTGATTGCACTGTATTAGGATTATTTATTCATCTATCAGTTTCACTCAGTAAACTGTGCATTCAATGAGGGAATGTTCATTTCTATCATTTCCTTCCTCAAATCCCTAGATTACTGTTTGACAGTAGCAGTGGATGTCAAATGTTAGTATTCATCAGAAGCTCCCAGAGGCTTGTTAAAGTACAAGGCTGCTGGACCACAACCACAGAACTCCTCATTTACTAGGTCTGGGTAGGGCTTGGGCATGTGCATTTCTAACAAGCTCCCAGGTGAAGCCAATACAGTTGGTGCAGACACTTGAGAATCACTGACTTACATAAGGAACTCAGCAAAACCGTGTTTTGTTGAAAATATGAATCAATATGGACATACCTGTGATACCTGCACCTAATGTCAGATAGATTTTGAGATCAAATCCATGATCTTCCAAGTACTATTTCTATACACAGCCATTTCATCTGAATTTTGTTGCTGTTTTTCCTTAGAGCATTTGTTTTTTATTACTGTATAAATTGCTTGCCACAGATTTAGTGGCTTAAAACACATTTATTGTAATTTGGCAGTTCCTCCTCAAAAAGGTAAGCTATTTCAGCTCTAGTTATATACTCTAAAGAATTGAAAACAGATACTCAAATACATGTACACATATATTCATAGTAGCACTATTCACAATAGCCAAAAGTTAGAAATAACACAAATGGCCACTGATGGATGAATAAACAAAATGCTCCATATTCATACAATAGAATGTTAATCGATTATACAAAGGAATGAAGTACTGATAAATGCTACAATATAGATAAATCTCGAAAACATCAAGCTAAGCACAAGAAGCCAGAAACAAATGTTACTTGTAGGATTTCATGTATATGAAATATCTATAATAGGTAAACCTACACAGACAGAAGCAGGTTGATGATGGCTAGCAGCTGAGGGAAAGAAGATGCAGAATGACTGCATACTGGGTACAGGGTTTTCTTTTGGGGTGATAAAAATATTTAGCAATATAAAATGGTAATGGTTGCCCAAAGTGGTAGATACACTAAATGCCACTGAATTGTACTTTAAAGTGGTAAACTTCGTTATGTGAAATTAACCCCAATTACAAAATGATTTAAGAGAAAGACCCCACATACTTACTTTCTCAGAGTGTCCGTAAGTCAGGAGTCTGGACACATTTCAGCTAGGTCCTCTACCCAAGGTCTCACAAGTCTGCAATTAAGGTGTTGGTTGGGCTCCATTCTGATCAGAGGCTGACTGAGAAAGGGTCCTTTTTCAACCTCCCTTAAGTTTTTCTCAGAATTAATTACCTTGTGCTGTAGGACATGATACCTTACCTATTTGGGGCAAGCAAAAGACTCTCTAATTTCTCTGACCCAATTTTAGCCACTTAATTATATTGCCCTATACTTTTCAGGTCCTGCACCATGATTCAAGTTCCTCCTTTGTAGTCCACCCAGGACATTAGTACTCATCCTTCAATACTGACATTCTCCATGCAGGTTGAGGCTCCTGGATCTGTGCTCCCAAGATGAGCAAGCACTACTTCTACCTAAGTACTTCACATCACACTGAATTATAATTATTTGTTTAGAATCCGCCTTCCCATCTAAAATGCTAAGTTCTTATAAAGAAGATAAAATGTCTTCTTCACATGCTGAACAGATGGCATTCTTGTATAGGAGTCACTTGATTAGATCAGACCACCTAGGAGGAGTGCCCTCTTGATTAACCCAAAATCAAATACTTTGGGAACTTAATTACATCTGAAAAGTCCCTTCACTTTTGGCAAGTCAATGTTTCTGCCTGAACTCAAGGAGAAAGGATGATATGCAGTTGTGTCTCGTTGGGGATCACCTTGAGGTACATATGCTTTGTATACACAAAATGTTTATTTTTCCCTAAAATTCATATGTTGGACCCTAATCCCCAATGTTAAAGTATTCGGAGGTAAGGCCTTTGGGAGGCGATTAGGTCATGAGGAATTAGTGCCCTTATAAATGGGACTCTAGGGAGCTCCCTTGCCCCTTCTACCATGTGAGGGCAGAGCCCAAAGACTGTAGTCTGTATACAGGAAGCAA
This sequence comes from Camelus ferus, assembly GCF_009834535.1. Classification (NCBI taxonomy): domain Eukaryota; kingdom Metazoa; phylum Chordata; class Mammalia; order Artiodactyla; family Camelidae; genus Camelus; species Camelus ferus. Next base: position 41,422,530 of record NC_045704.1, read on the forward strand.
GCCTCATCGTCTTCCCATCCTCCAGAACCATAAGCAATAAATGTCTGTTGTCTATAAGCCACCCAGTCTATGGCATTCTACTATAACAGCTTAAGGGGACTAAGATAATGCTATATTAGCCTCCCCATTCACAAACTGAGAAAGCAATAACACTTATATCCTTAGGTCTAGCATAGAAATTCAATGAGACAAAAAAGTTTAATAAATATTAGCCACTATAATCATTATTGACCTCACTTATCATGTCAATTATGATTACTTACTTCTTCCTAAGGTGCATATATGGTACCTCCAATAAAGTAACTGAGGCTGGAAAAGAAAACCTAATCATGATTAGATTTTGCAGCTGAAGAATAGAGATCTTGTTCCATGTTTCAAAATACATTTTGAAGGGGAAAAAAACCCCAGCAACCTAGCCCCTACAAGGAAATGACAGGTGTACTGATAAGGAGACATGTGGGAGTTTTCTGAACATGTCCAGAGTCACAGTGCATCTTCGAGAGGGCTTTCATGGAGGGATTTTTCACCTGAATAACGGTGGCAATTAAACCAATGAGCGCTGATAGTGCCGTTGGATGCAGTTGCTCAATCAGTGCCTCCCTTTGAGGGCTTCTGTAAACACTTCCAAGTTACCCTTCCAGAGCCTAGGGCTGTTATTCAGAGAGCTTTGTCTCTGAATAATTGCAGGATTTCTTCACTGCCACCATAGGCATATTGTGGGTCTTGTAGCAGTGCTGCAGCACAGACAGCAGACCAGTAAGGCAGTGGATCTGGCCCATTTCTGGCCAGGAGGAAGTGCTGTGATGAGGTTAGCTATGTATTGCCTCTAGAATCCAAACCTGGGTTCTGTGTGTGTTTCATCACCATCAAGCTGTGTTACATGACCTAGCTAAACCCAGGTATCTTTACCTGCCAAATAAACATAACCAATTCTAAGGTGTAGAACTGATTAAAGCATTGCCTTCTATAAAAGAAGGTCATGTATTGGTGGCCATTTTTTCTTGTTTTTGTGACTGTTGTTATTATTGGTGTCATCAAAATGCCTAACACAGAGCCTGATTTATGGTTCAGGGTCAACACTGATCCCCATTTATCCAAAGACCTTAGTATTCAAGGCTTAGATGAAGCAAAGGAATTGGATAAAGTCAGCTTTTCTGGAAGCCAGGTTTGACTTTAGGATCAAACCACGTGTGCAGATCCCTGCTCACACCGCAAACTACTTATGGTAGTAGCCTCATCTGTAAAATGTTGATAAGTCACCGGGCTGCCATGAGCATTGGAGAAGGTGATCTGACAGACTTCTTATCCAATGGCTAGTACATATTAAGTGCTCAGTTGGGGAGAAATACTAGAAAAGGAGAATAGGAAAACAGCAAAAATTTAAAATCATTCTTCTGACTCCATCATCCAAAATTTTAGCCTTTTAACTCTACTGTGGTACACTTTTGAGGCTCTGCATCATTAGCCAAGCTCTGGCTCTGTGGTCCACCCAGAAAATTTGTATTCATCCTTCAATACTGATGTTCTCCATGTAGATTGTGGCTGATATGTGTATGCTCCCAAGGCAACCAATCACCTCCTCTACTGATGTACCAGGCATGACACTGAGTTATAATTATTTGTGTAGAAACTGTCTTCCCATTGAAAATGCTAAGTTTTGAAAAAGATAACATTTAGTCTTCTTCATATGTTGAACAACTAGAACAGAACCCAACTAGCAGTAGTCTCTTAATTAATGTATATTGTAAAATGAGTGACTAAATAAACAAATGAATGAACAAAACAATAAATGAATGTTCCCTGACAATATTTTGCAAAGTTATCTTTGCACTATAAGCTTCTCTGGCAAGTGAGAAATGTAATTTCCATTTGCACACAGAAGATCTCTTTAAAATTCTTTGAGTGATGGCTGTAAAAACATGATTCTCTGCTCTCAAATCTCTTTTTAGAATCCCACTTTAACAGATAAATTTATTCAAATTTTCCTACAAAACTCTCTTCACAGCTCTGTTTCTAACCAACCCAAATAAATTCAACAATTAAAGAAATTAAAAATGTAAAAAAGGAGCACTTTCCTAAGTTATTTTTCTATGTTACTTATGCACATACTAAGTTATTATTTAGTTAATTACTTTTTTCCCAAGATTCTGAACTCTTGTTCCCTGCTTTTCATTATTTTAAAATAAACAAGTTCCCTACTCTGTTTCTACCTTCAGTACACTTTTCCAAACAGGTAATTCTTTTAAGATATCTATGTAATATCACCTCCCAAGATGGGATCCACACTTCATAAATAGAAAATAAAGAGGAAATCAAAGTTACTTAGAAGACACGGGGGCTCTGTGGAAAATCTCTTGGAAAAAAAAACGAACTGGGTAAATATCAACTAATGGAGGACAGCTCAGATGAGTGTCCTCTGATGACTGGCAGGAAATTATGTAGGTCACAGAGGACAAAGAAGTGAAAAGGAAGGAGGAAACATCTAAAAACTAGAGTCTTAGAGATAGAAAAAATGAGAATTATTATTTCTTAAGCCCTGTGTATGAGGCATCATTCTAGTCTTTGGATATTTATACCCACAAAGGAACATACAAATAGCATCACTCCATCTACCCACTGCCACAAAATTTACATCCCACAACAGGTAGCTACACGTGACAATCTTGCTGTTTTGTTTTTTTTTTCTGACATTTTTCAATTGCTTTTACTGCCCCCTCTACTTTGACTGATATTCTCTGTTTCCCATTACTTTATTCTTCACTCAGCTTTATTGCTTCATACTTAAAACTTGAATTCAGGTATCAAATCTTCCAGAAAATCTTGCCTGTCCAAACCCCTGCCTATGGTCCAGTACCTTACTACATATATTTAAGCTGCCCTAACAACCTGTGGGTCTGTTTCATTGCATTTAATGACTTATGCCTGTCTTTCTATTTTAACCTTCATAGAAAACCTATAAAAAATAGGTGATATCCTCTGAAACTTACACACAATAAATAAATTGTCAAGTACCCAGAGTATCGGCATCAACTCCAGGATTCAAACTTATATCTATCATACTTACATTATAATAGTTAATTAAAACATTGCCTCACAAATGGGAAAATGGTTATTGCTTGGGAATGATAACAATATGGACCTGGAAAGGAAGGAAGGAAAATCAGGATAATGTCTATATTCTTTATGAGAAAAAGCAAAAGAAAGAAAGGAAATAAACATTTCAGATTGATCTGAGAAGTGAAAATACATTCTGTGCAATGAAATCTGTGCTCTTCATAACTTGCCAGGAAGATATGTCAGGAAAAAAAAAAGCCATAATCCATCCAAAGTGTTATAAAGTCTCTCTTGTGCTCCTATTAATAGAACTCTTAGATGAAAGAAAAAGAGCAATGATCTTAGATCCGGGCAAACTGAATCCATTTGTCATACCTGATGAGCACAGCAAAACTGGCATTTTTAACAGTGTGACCTTAGATGTGTTACTAGACTCTCTAGGCTTAAGCTTTCACATCTGAAAACTGGATGCCACAAATATCAATGTCATAGAGCTGCTGTAAATTAGATAATTAATATGAAACTTCAGTCACAGTATCTGCCACACACTAAACACTCAGTAAGAGATGATGATAATGATCATCATGACACATAAGTCAAGCCATCTCAACTCCTGAGCCACAATGTCCTTAGGTGAATATGTTTTGCATAATCAAAGGACTGTAGGGAGGATCCTAAATGATGATGAATTCATCTCAAGGCATGATTTGCATGTGCAGGATGATGAAATTCTTGATGTACAGCATTGAGGATTATAATAACTTTCTACCTTTGTAAAGAAAGCCTGTGGGCCAGGGGACCACAAAGGCTTCACTTCTATCATGGCCTTTCGACACTTTCTTACCACGAAAAGGGAGATGCAGGCATAAAAGAGGAAATGAAAGGGAAAACATGGCACTACTTTATCATCAATGTTAGATAGGCTTGTTCTCCAAACTCTAACACAATGCACTTTGAAAGTGAGCAGCAGCTGGTCTAATTGTAACCCTAAAAAGAAAGTTCTCCTTTCTACATCAAAATCATTCTAGTGAATGGCTGCTTAAAATCTGAGTGCATTCTTGGATATTTGAATATGGGAATAGAGGGAAAGCAAAGCCAGCTCTCCTTCTTGATGCTTCATCCACTTGGTTTGCTTTCTTATCCATCTTCCTAACACATTTTCCAAAGATCAGATGCTTTGAAAAGTTGATGCTGAGATAGAGTTAGGAATGTAATGATTTTGTTGGGAAGTCACCTTTGAAAGAAAATAGGAAGAAGCATGAGTGAGCAGAGGGGCTGCAGGATTGCAAGGCAGACCTGAAAAAAGTCTCTGGCAACCCAATGAGGAAGTCTGGCTCAAAGATTATCCATAAGAGGATGCTCATACTGAGTGGAAATGGTCAGACTCTTTATCAGTGTTTCGCTCAATAACTGGATTAAGGCCACATGAGGGAGCATGATGTAGGCTAAAGAGTTGCTGGAACAGATCCTGAAAATGCTACCAAGTAAAGTCCGTCGGCTACCACACTCCATGTAGATGCAGAGTAAGTCTTTTCTTGAAGAGGGATCTGAGTGTTACATCTCAGGATCTGCAGTACAGACAATGACCTGGTACACCACTTACATGATACAGTCAGAGCCCTCAAAACTGATACTTGCTCTTCGGTAGGAAAAACTAGCCAACCAAGGAACAGAAATTGTGTTCCTTCTTTTCCCCCTCTAAAAATGATGGCCATGATAATGATGGTGATCAGTCAATTCCAAAGCAACTTGATTTGCTCTAAACTGCACGCTACTGCCAGAGGACTTTCCCATATACTTTTAAAGTACTGATGGGATAAAATAAGCTAAAAAAATAAATTACTCTTTGTTGAGACGCTAAAAATTAATGTAAAAAAAAAACCAAAAAAAAAACCCCAGAAAGATCACAGCTTTCATTCCACTCTGACACAATGTTTGAGATCATTCATGGGGTGGCTACTTTCTCTAGGGGTTAGTAAATATGAGATAATGAAAGAAAGGTATAGTACACTAGATAACTTGGAATAAGAAACTCAAATATTCAGTGAACACAAACTACTCCAATTAAATTGTACATTTAATCATCTGCATACTTTCTTGGAATAAAAAATTTAAGCTTCTTTCCTCAAAAAAAAAAAAAAAAAAAGCAGTTTTCCTCAGAAACCCACTGAAGCCTGAACTGAAATATGAGAAGGCCACTCAGTCATGAATTCTACCAGACAGAGAGACAAATAGTCCCACATAGTATCATTTAATCAACTAAACCCATTTGAGAAATGTGAGGTTGGGATTCTAAGTCAAGCTGGAGATTACACATGTCAGCAGAGTTAATGGCCTTTCTTTTTTGAGAAATTGCCATGGGGACAGAATTATATTTAAACTTGTAGCTGGGTTAAGTAGGAAAGCACTTAGTTAAGCATATAGCATATTACCCAAGTTCACACTGGAATAATCAACTCATTGATTAACATTTTATTGAGCACCTATTATATATCAGGTAAAATGCTAGATCTGGGGGCTCACAGGGGGGTGCCAATCAATTAAAAGAATTAAGTGCTAGGATATTATTCACTTGACGCACCGATCAGTGAGCTAAGGCTGATTCACTCCCACTGCCTAAAAGCTTTCCAATAAAATGCTCATGAAAAGAGTGACTTTCAAATTTACAACAATACTGAGAAGCATGCAAATTGTTCAAATATCTTTGATGGAATTGCCATGAGTTACTAGTGTGGAGAGATGCAACTGAGAAAAAATCAGAGGTTGAACAGATTTATGGTCCACCACCCAGAAAGTGCATCAATAAACAAGTCCCTTCCACCCAACCAACACACATGATCTAATTCTCTCCTTCTGTTTCACTGGAAATTACTGAGCTAAGTTCTAGGAGTGAAGGTTGGGCACTACATTCTGAAATATGAAGTCAGATATATTTTGTAAATAGAAATAGATAATGGAGGAGATGTGGGAATTGTAGCTCCTCATATGTTCTTTTAGGTAGAGAAGAATAATGAAAAATTTTCGATTATAAAGAAAAAATAATCCCCTCCATTCATTTCTAAGTTCTATCAGGCAGAGATATCAATAGACTTACATGGCAATGGCCACCCACACATCATCAATTAGAAGGAATAGACCAAATTCTTACTAAATTCCTTCAGAGGCCTCTCTCTGGCTTTACTTAGGTCAGTCTTGCAATAACAGACTTCGCATACGAGATCTAACTCAATATCTGAAAAATACATTCTAAAGACCCAGATGTTTACAGCATAAAAGGGAAAAACACACTGTTAACTCAAATAGGGAACATACAACTGTGCAAGTAAAACACACATGCACACACACACACACACAGGCATACTATGTTCCACTTATGAAAACAGATTTAGCTTGAAAACACTAATTTCCAAATAACAAAAAGTTGAACTTGATTAGAAATCATGGAATTGAAAAATAAGACATTTTTACCTACCACATAGGCAAATACATATATTTTAAAGGTAACACTTCAATTGTATAGTTTTGAAGCCATTGCTCTGACAGAGCAGGAGTTTTGGGGCTTGAGGGATGAGTAAATATCTATTAAGAGATAAAGGTATGAAAATACATACCAAGAAGAGGAATCAGCATCTGAAAAGAGACTGAATCCTGAATAAACATGACAGTTTCTAAAGCAAGCAAACAAAAAAGCACAGGTCATAATGTTTGGGGTTAGAGCTGTGTGATGGTGGTAAGATGAAGGGAGCCAGGTAAACAGAGAGTGGGGGCCAATTCAGAGCCTTGGAATTCAAGTTGCAGAGTGTGGGTCTTATTGTGCAGGCCACAGGGAGCCACTGGAGCCCTGGGCATCACCTTCTTGGAGCTCTGGTCAGAGGGCTTTTTTTTTTAAATCTTGCCAGTGTGGCCTCGACAGAGAACTGGAAGTTGAAGAGACTATGGTCAAGAGAGGTGGCTGGATGTACTCAGAACCATACAACGAGTTACTGATTTCATTGCCAAGGGAAAATCCATACCACATATTGCTACAACATGCATAATCATCCTTAAAAAGAAATATTTCTGCCTACAAAAGCATCTGAAACAGTGCAAAAGTCTGTGGGTTTTTTGGTATTTTATGCAAATACATTTTCCTTTCTTCTCTCAATCTGTTCCCATCTGTCCTTTTTAAGAATACTCTGCAAAACATTTTTTTTAATTAAAAAAAATGGGAACAAACACCTGGTCATTTGTATTAATTATACTTTGGATATTGTCCATGAATAACACCCAGAATGGATGGTTCTCTGAAGGTTTCACAGTTATACTGTTTATCAATGCTGAGTCCCTCACACGTGCTTACTGTGGAAAGACAAGAAGTACAGATGTGAATCGGGCTAGAGTCTGAGACCTAGGGAAGCTGCAGCCAAGTGGCATGGACTTGACAGTGAACACTTGGGCTGTGATCGACTTGAAGTTTTTTCAACTGAACACCTCTACTCAGGCAACCTCTCCAGCTCCTTCACTGATGTTTATAAATATATGTACAATAAAAACTACACAGTGATAGAAGAGTGGACTAGAAGATCTTTCTCACCATAGGGATGACATAAGCATTACATGGCACAAAATGTGTAAAATGGTTAAATCAACCCTTAGGTTCATTTTTCACCATTACTCCCCCAACCCTAGTGCCTTAAATAATGAGCTCCTTGTGGGCAGGGCATTCATCTTTAGATGTGTGCTCATCACTTAGCATCTTATCATATGGAATTGCTCAATAACTGCTTCTCAGTATAATAGCTCGCTCTGCCTCAATTCTCTCATCTATAAAGTCACAATGAAAAACATTCTTCCCAAGCCTGAACTGAGACTTCATATAATACCTGCTAGGCATGTAAAACACTCATGGTAGACATTCAATAAATATTAACCATTAGCCTATAATATAGGGGCAAGTGCCAGTACTAAGCACATGCTCTTAGACTGTTTATACTAACTCTATGACTTTGGACAAATTATTTTAATGTCATGTCCCTCCATTTCTTATCTGGAAAGAGGAGCTGATAACAGTACCTATAGGACAGGAGTGTTGGGCTTCTAAAAGTAGTTAACATAAGCAACACACTTAGAACAATGTTTGACATATAGTAGGCACCATATAATGTCTACTATTTTATTATAATCCTCCCTTCAGAGATGAATAAATGAGACATCAAAAGACACACAAAGCATTCTTGTCATGCCTGTTGTTTCAGACCCTACAATGGAGGGGGAGGGGGTAATTCTTTAGGGTTGGCTGCTCCAATCACCAGCTGTTAGTTACTATGTTAGAGAGATCTCTGGTGCAACTCGTTACGAACACATGATAACCCCAGAAGACGTTTGCCTTCTGCTGCCTTGGGCTTTTGCAACTGTTCGAACCTTGCCTCTGCTTTCCTGTCCTCTCTTCCTTGTCAGCTGTCACCTTTGGATTCCAGGCTGAAGCCAACGTCAGTCACTTAAGCAAACATGAGTGCTGCTGTTCTTTGAACCCCTTCCAGCAAGCTCATGGTGTTCATCTGTGCAGAGAGAAGGAGTCTGTCCAAAGAATTTCAGCACTTGAGGGCTTCCAAGCATCCCTGGTGTTCTTGTGTATCTCTATTTCAAATTCCTATGTTAGAAAGTTGACATTGTCTGAATCAGGAGTAGAATATTACTTTTGGTGTGTCATGTTTCTTTAAGGGTGAAGTATTTCAAATCTTGGTACCAGTATTTTGTCTCAGTGATATCAAAGTAGGTTTAATCCTGTGGTTTGTTTGTTTTTTGTTTGCTTTGGCATGATGTCTCCAAATTCTCACTCTGTTTGAGATATATTTTAGGGTTTTTCGCCTCTTCAGAGAAACCTACTTTTAGGTCCAGCTATGGACTGGTTATTTTAGAACTTAATGATTCATAAATTCAAGAAATATTTACTAAATGCCAAATATTGGTCCAACACTTTGTTTCTGTGCATTATTGCATCCTCACTACTTACAGATACTTCCCATGGTCTCAAAGAACCTACATTTCAGTGGTGAAACATAAACACTATGCATCATGGTCACAAACAAGTATATAGGTATTAACTGGGTAAAGTTACTGAACAAAAAGAACATGAGCTATGAAAGCAGTGAATATGCCTGTCTAAATATGAGGATGCTGGGGAAGACACCTTGAAGGAATCTTATTTGAGCAGAAATCTGAACACTGAGTATGAATTCACAATAGCAAAACAGAAAGTGCTCCAGGGAGAGGAGACATTATGCACAAGTGCAAAGGCACGGTTGCTATAAGGAGGATGATCTGTTTCAGAATCTAAAAGGTCAGTGAAAGAGAACCAAACACACATCTACGGAACTGAGCATCACAGAGGTCAATTTTGAAGCAAGGAGCCTGTCTTGCCTTTTGTATCCTTCTAAACTAATACAAATTACACTTTAATTCCTATTAAGTTACTAATTCCTGTTGTGAATCCTATAAGCAACAAAACCTTGGTGGAAGAAGAGAGTTGTTTCTTAAGACCACCCAGACCCTTCTACATTGTTTGCTTCTATGCCTCCAACTCCCTCCACCCACCATTCCCACTCTGCAATAAATGGCTGCTGGTTCAGTATTCCTAAAGCATGTTCTATTCTATTTCTTGGATCAATGGATGCTGTTTATATTCCTGTAGTTATGCTAAATTATCTCCAGTCTGGCCTCAAACAACCTTCATTCTTCTCTTGTGGAAGGGGTGGGGAAACTTTGCTTTAAATAGCTGCCTTCCTCTCCCTAAAATATTCTATTTGCTGTTGATCCCTGGATCCTAGCTCACAACCACTTGATATATTCTTCATTCTCATTTCAGTCCCTATGATGCCATGGTCCAACTTAACCCCTATCCCTCCAGGAATAATAACAGCAATTATCATTGGTCATTCCTAAATTGTTTAAATACTTAATTTGATATTCATATTATTTAGTCCCCATTAAATATAAGTTATTCGAATTTAAGAATCATGTATTTCATTTTCTATTTAGCCACAGTACCTAGTCCCATGTTTCTCTGTTCGGAAATGAGCTAAAGACAGGGAGGTTAAAGAAGTCCCTGCCCCAAAAGACATGGAAATTAAGAAAGTATATATCACTAACTAAGAGATTATGGTAAGGTAGGTAAGGTAAATGAGACACTTAAACTCTCTGTATGCTGCATTATCAGTTACTAAACCTCATACACTAAAAATCATAATCTTTGAGGATTATGAACTTTCCCAGTGGTCATAAATTTTAGGTTTTGGTCAGGCTTGGTCAAGAAATGGTACTTCCTGGAACATCTACCAATGGATTCAACACAGGTCTTTAGAGATTCCAAAGGAGTGAATACATACCCCACAAAAAGGAAATTCTCATTCTAATCATCTTCAGCCAATCACATGGACAATTTAAATAAAGTACTTTTGACATGCCAAACCTTAACCAGAAGCCATTTAGATTTGGACTTTAGTGATCAAACCAGAAAATAAGGTGTAGTATCCCATTTATTTTAGCATTTATGTCCCAGTCATAGATCAGAATATTTGCCACAGCTGACACTATCCTTGGTTATGAGTTTTCTGAACTATAAAATGTCATCAGTACTAACAAGAAGCTTTCTCAGAAGTACTCCTAATCACTTCTAGTTCCCCTTTATCTTATTGAAGCTCCCATCAAGTCAAATCTCTAGTCCTTCAGAGTTAAGAGGCATCAATGCACTTGAGTATGTGTTACAGCTCTGCTAACATGGGAAGAAGAAAAAATAGAGTCTTAATCAGCTCAGGATGCCATAACAAAACAGCACAGATTGTGTGGCTTAAACAACAGAATGTATTTTCTCATAGTTGTGGAGGCTAGAAGTTTAAGATCAAGGTGGCAGTGTTACTGGCTTCTGATGAGAGCTCTCTTTCTGGTTATAGATAGCTACCCTCTTGCTGTGCTCTCATATGACAGAGAGAAAGAGAGGGAGCAAGCTCTTTGGTGTCTTGGTGTCTTTTTTGTAAAGGCAGTAATCCCATCATGGTGGTCCACTTCAAGACTATCTAAACCTAAATATTTCCCCCAACGCATCATATTCAAATACCATCACATTAGGAGCTAGGACTTAAAACATGTGAATTTTGGGAGACAATTCAGTCCATGGCAACTAGGAATTGGGTCGGATCCCACTTTCAGTAGATTGCATAATAATAATCTCTGGACAGTTAGTTTATTATTAGAAACTGCAAGGAACTTTATCCTCATAATGTTTCCACATGTATTTAGAAAATCTCTTTGACTTGTGCTGATGCTTAGAGAACTGTTAGTACATTGGACCTCCAGACTACAACACTGGGTCAGCCCCAGATAAATGGATATCTGATCCTTTCTTCCTGAATCTCACCAGACACAAGACCTCTGGGTCTTATATTTACTGTAACAAGACATTTCCCTTATTTGCTAAAAGTTACATTTGCATTGCCTAATACATATTTACATCTAATTCATCTTAATAATTTTAAATAAAATTTTTTAAAAAAGGACCAAATATAGAGTACACAAAATATCAGCACTCAGACATATTCATCTAGGTGAGAATTTCCAAGTTCATTTTATCCCATGACACTTGCCTTCAGCAGGAGCTCAGTGAATGTTTGTTGATGGGTGTATATCTTACGACAACACTAGAGCTGATTGAAACCTGGCTCATTCCAAAGACAGCAGGGGACAATGGTAGGGGATGGGGTGAAGGAAGTATGAGTTTACTTCTGATATGCTACACTTTAGGGTGATTTTCTCCCTCACTGAATTGCCTGCTTCCTTCAATGAATTCACTAATCTCTTAAGATGGGGTGGTATAGACCATATCCTAAAAAAGCATTGAGATACTTAATAAATATTGGTAAAAAATGCATAAATAAACTCTCAATGTCTTCTGCCCAACTCCCTACACACCACACACAAAAAGCAGTTTAAGACAGTAGTGCTATTAGCATTTTTCTTTTTCTTTCTTTTTTCTCTGAGAAACAGACTCAGGATATGTTTTCCCTAGCTATAATATGGTATTGGACATTGATGTCTAGGAAAAGAAAGAATTCAATGAACATTATAAACTAAAATTTTATTTAAATATTTATTTAAAAGACAAACTGTTAGCTAGTTATAATAATAGTCTGTGATCCCAGCTGTTAATATGAATTAATAAATTAGCATGCTCCTGTTCATGTATTCTACTAACATTTAATGAGCTTCTGGTCTGTACTAGGCTTCCAGCTTGGCTCTGAGATTTTAAAGATGGACAACCTACAGAGCTGGCCCTCAGGATGCTCATAATTTAGCTGGAGAGATAAATATGTGAACAGATAAATGATAACGCATGCTTTTGTCATCAGTAGTATCTACATAAAAAAAAAAAAAAAAGTGGTCTGTGAAGAAAGCAAGAAAGGAGAGGAGAGCAACAGAAAACTGGGATGGCCAACCATGGAGACCAAAGGCTCTAATTCATATGATGAAAGAAAATTGCTAGGTGATGTCTTTCCAAAATATTTACACTCGAACATTCCACCTAGGTTCAATGTATAACTTTCTAAATTTGGGGGTAATAGTTTTAGACTAATGGAAGTGTTTCAAAAATTGTAGTGTTCCCACATAACCTTTATCCAGCTTCCCTTAATATAAATATCTTACACAGTCTTAGTATAATTATCAAAATTAGGAGGTTAATATTGATACAATTATATTAACTAACATATAGATCCCATTAAACTTCTGCCATAGGACACATGATGCAGGTTAAACTTCTCAGTCTAATTCCTCCTCTTGGCTGCAGAGACTACTCTAGGGATAGCTGAATGCCTTGTAACAGCCCAATGAGACTCAAATCAGGCACTGTAATTTAATTTATTGGGAAATAGAAGATTCTTTCTGTGCTAGAATTTCTAAATATAAGGTCAGTTAATCTTGAAACTAATAGGGCAGAAATGTTTCAACTTCAGAGACGGAGGCACAAGAAGAGATCCCCAGTGATATTACCATGTTATAGCTGTAGCTGATAGAGATCTATTCCTGAATGTTAGTTATATGACTAAACAAATTGCCTTTTTATCATGTCACATGATAAATAAAAATACAGATATATATGACTGATACAGGTATACAAGCAACTTCTTTCAGATAAGAGCACTTTAGGTCCTATGTGTATATACAATTACTTATATAATTTCCCTTGGAAACAAAGCTATAAATAAATTATAGGAGATGAATCTGTGTCCTGAATGTGCTAACTAACTTGTCACAACCTAAGTTTTCTCATATGAGGAAAATCAAATCTATTTTATTGATTAATGAGACTGTGTGTCTAAAGCATGCAGCACAGTGGTCTTAATTATATGCTAGGTCCTGTATCAGGTCATTAATGGATGAAACTGCTCCTTTCTTTCACAGAATTCAAGGGGCATTATCACTGTTGTTACCAAAGATCATTCATTGAGAATAAGACAAAAGAAGAAGAAAAATTATATTATGATTCTTTGTAAATTTTTCAACTGCCCTACTTACTCCCTCCTTTGGTGGAAATGGTGACTTGTGATGTGCTGGGGGATTGAACTTCTCCTATTATATTCAGAATTTAGACAAGAAGTTTGATATAAAAACTGCCACGATTATTTTTCTGTTCTCATCTTTGAAAGTCACAGCCCAGGCTGGGAGAATGTTTGCCAAGTTTTCCGCCTAGGGGAAAATTGTGTGACTGAGTTATAAATACATTGATGGATCCAGCTGGAACTGTCTCTTGTAATTTAATATGCAAAGAAATAATCTGAGTCATAGATGGAGACGAGCAGTTCCTTTCAGAAAAGAACGCTCCAAGTTTGGCTTTGCAGAAGACTTTCGAGAGCTTTCATCCATAGAAGAACAAGAGATGGTCATAGGGAAAATGGGGTCAAACTTTGTCCTTCAAACTAGCATTCAGTTGCCTGTCCTGATCTTTGTTCCAAATATCAGCAAAGGGGCATGTGCCACCTGCCTTTTTCTTTACTCGGCTTAAAATCAAAGGAAAGTCTACAAAGTGTTTGCCAGAGTTGGGGAAAAGATAGATTTCAATTTCTGAACATTATACATTTTTTATATTCCCTTAAGCTAAATAATGTGTGTGTGTACCCATTATGAATGAGACAACTTGCTAAAGGGTGGAGGGAGGGGGAGGTTAAGACATACAGCTATTGGACCCTGCTCTCAATATAATGTTGAAGTCATAATATGATCCCTATGTCATTGAAACAGTTCTGGACATAATGCCACCTTTAAGTATTTTGAAGAGCTTCTAATATGAAAATGCTACTATTATGTCAATAATAGCATTAATGGTAATTTAATAATTAATAATAAGGCTATGATTAGTGCTTTCTTAATAAGTCGTGCAATTTGATAACTTACGGACCTTCTATTAGTTAACTACTGTTGCAACAAATCACCCCAAAACTTAGTAGCTACAAACAGCGACTCAGTATTTATCTTGATGTGGTTGTGATCTCACTTGTATTCCCTCTTAAATTGCCTTTGTTGGGAGGCTGGCTGTTCTAGAAGGCTCGAGAGCCTCACTCACACGTCTGGTGGTTGGTGCAGCTGCTGAGGCCCCTGCACTCTCCTCCATGTGGCCACACATGCTCCAGTCCGCTAGCCCAGCTTCCCATGGCACCCTCAGGGCAGTGTCCCAGGTGGGTGTGGATGGAAGGCTTGGCCTCAGAAGCAGCATCATTTCTCTTCTACCACTTTCCCTCAGTCAAAGCAAGTCCTGAGGGCAGGCCAGATTCAAAAAGTAGGGAGAGATACACGGTAAACATGAGAAAGCTGAGGCTCAGAAAGGTCAAACAACCAACTGAATAGTAAATGTCAGAGTGAGGATTCAAATGTATAGATGCCCACAGGGCAAATGGTTTTGATTTTTCACAGCAGCACATTATACTTTCAGTTTTTTAAGCACTTCCACCAACCTAATACAGTTTTTACTTCTATCATTCCTGTGAAAGAGTTGCCATGAGTGTTTTATTGATAAGAAATAGAAGTTCAAAAAAAACCTGTAACTTCACCGGAGGTAAAGTGTTAAGTCGGGATTTCACAGAGAGTACTGAACCTCACGCCTCTTGCATTTATACACTCATATTTCAGCAATATCATTCATTCATTCATTCATATTGCTCTGTGGAGACTGTATCATCAGGGCATCAGACTAAACCAACGGAGGAAGTTAGGAGGCTGTGCTGGGGGGTAGGATGATGACTCAGACCAGGGTCTAAAAATGGAGAGAAACTCTTTTCAAATAACATTTTGAGAGTAGACTTTGTGAGAAACCAGGAATTGTTTGTCCTCAGATCCATTCCTCAAACTAGCCCTGCTCTGATCTGTATGAAGATGGACCTGTGACTATCCCAGCAGGCCATTATTCCTAAGCCCCCCTCGTCATGTAAATGCTCAACCAATGAGGGGCACAGATAAGACATCTGGAAGGAAAGAAACAGGGAGGAAATAGTGTTTCACGTGACCCCTCTCTGCCTCCCAGCTCCATCCTCAGAGGCATCTGTGTGTCTTCCGTGGCTTCAGCCCTGCTGGAGGTACCAACTTTCTTCCACCAACCAAAGCATGGTAGCAGCTTCCTATGTTCCTAGGTTGCTAATGTGGATAATTTTCTGTTTATCTATCACCAATGTAACCAATCCCTGGTTAAATCTCCTTTTTTTCTAAGTACTCATAAGGGTTTTGTTTGTTTGTTTTTCTTTGTTTGTATCCTGGACTTACAGTGACTCTGTGATGGTTTTCATGTAAGGAGTGAGGAATAAAAGAACCAACATTTCAGGTCTGAACAACTAGATGGCTGTATATTTCCTTATTAGGAAACTTTTTATGTGTGTGAAGTTACTCATTCTCAACCTTTAAGACTTGGTTTTACTATCAACCATCAAAAAACTTTGCCTTGAACTCCCTATGTAAAATAGATCTTCTGGCTTGGTCCTGTGTTTTTTATTTTTGTAGTGATTTAGCACTAATTGAATTATTTTACTTAGTTTTTGACCTTCTGCATGAAAATGTGAGCTCCACAGTGGCAATGCCATGCTCTTCTTTTTCTTTATTATATTCCCAGTGCATCACATGCAGTGAATAATAGATTAGTATTTGTAGAAGGAAGAAGGGAGGAAGAAGAAAAGAAGAAAAGGAAGGTAAGGAGAGATGAAGGGAGAGAGGAAGTAGGGGAGGAAGGGAGGGAGGAAGACAAGAACTTTGAAATACCTCCAACCACCTCTATCCCCACTGCTGACACAGTCATTAAGTAAACAAGAACTCCCTGGCATCATGACAGACATGGGCTGAAGCCCTCTCCCTCCTAAAAATATCACTGCTGTCAAGAACAAGACTGCATTTCTAGTTGCACCTGCCCTGAGGTATTTCAATTACTTTCTCTTCCCACCAGGAACCACCTTTACCACTATGTTAAGATTCAGATGACAACAGATTTCTGTGGATGAAACTTTTTCTGTGTCTATTATTGTGCCACCTAGATATCTTGTTTTGTGCATGAGTGCCCGATTAGAACACTTTAAAGCCTGATACTGGTATTCTTCTCTATATAGAAGACTCCATTGAGCCACAACCCCATCTTAAACAATCCATCTCCATCCAAACGCAATTAGCCTGTTTACAGTCAAATCTATTCTTAGGTCAGCTATCTTGAAAGCAAGGTGGTGCGGAAGAAAGTGCACTGACTGGGGAATTAAATGCAGCCAAGTTCATCCCACTCTGCCAGTTACTAGCCTGTTAGTCCAAAAAATCTCCCCCCTCTGAGCATAAATTTTTACATTTGAAAGTAAAAGACAGTCATCCAGTGATGATTACAGTATCTGAAACACAAAATACATTAAACAAACATTTGTTGAAGAAAAGAATGGCAACCTATCTCTGTTGCTGTGAGATTCTTTTTGATTTTACATAGGTGTAAAATTATAACATGATGCCTTTCCACTGAGGTGCTCTTCCAAACCTGCAAATTCTGATTGATATTAGATTACTAGACCTCACATCATGCCTCTTCTGCCTGGTCATTATGCTCATTAATGCCTGTGGGAATCCCAGAAGACTACCTTACCCAGACTTCATTCGTCTGAAATAATCATCACTGTTGAACAATTTCTTCCTGGATCTGTGTTCCCATAACTGCCCTCCCAGGACACTCATCTCCACACTTCTAAACCTCATCATCTCCAACCTCAGAGAACCTCATTTCCTTCTGAATTCTTGTATCTGTACTGTATTTCAGTACAGACATGGAGTCATCACCCTCTGCACATGTCCAATTGATTTTTTTCGCAGAAATCTCTAAATGCCTTATTTTTCTCCCTATCCTCACTACCTATGCCTTAGCTCTAATCCACATTGTATTATTCCTCAATTATTTCCTATTTTAATAGTTTATTCTGTATCAGATTATTTGAGGATCTTCATTTCCTGTGTATTTCACTATTCATGTTGCTATTTGAGTGACTTTCCTTTTAAAACATCACCTAAATAAATCAAAAGTAAAAGTCCTATCTGGGTCATTATCCTCCTCAGTTTACTTTTCTGAGTCCTCACAGGGAAAAAAGCCCAACTTTCTAACCATAATATACCATTCCCCTCACAATCCAGATCCTCCCTCCCTCCCTGGCCTTGTCAGTAAGTTGACCATACACTTTTTTTAAGACTTTATTTTTTGTTTGTTTGTTTGTTTTTGTGTATGTATGTATATGTGTGTGTGTGTGTGTGTGTATAGAGAGAGAGAGTCCGTTTACAATGTGTCAATTTCTGGTATACAGCACAACGCTTAAGTCATACATGAACATACATATATTCATTGTCATATTCTTTTCACCATAAATTACTACAAGATATTGAATATAGCTCCCTGTGCTATACAGTATGAACTTGTTGGTTACCAGGGGGGAGGCGGTGGGAAGGGATAAATTGGGAGCTGGAAATTTGCAGGTAGTAACTAATATGTATAAAATAGATAAACAATAAGACTTTATTTTTTGAGGTCAGTTTTAGGCTCACAACAAGTGAGGTACAGAGGTTTTCCATGTACCTTCTACCCCTACCCATGCATATCCTCCCCATTATCAACATCTCCCACCAAAATAAAATGTTTGTTATAAGTAATGAACTTACATTGACACACTGTAAACACACAAAGTCCACAGTTTACATTAGAGTTCACTCATTATGTTACACAATCTATGGGCTTGACACATGTGTAACGACATATGTGTAACACGGTGATACTGTAATATCCGTCATTATAGCATCACTGCCCTAAAACTCCTCTGTGCTCCACCTCTTGATCCCTTCCCGCTCCCCAATCCCTGGCACCCACTGATCTTTTTACTGTCTCCCAAGTTTTGCCTTTTCCAGAATGTGATATATTTGGAATCATACAGTATATAACCTTGTTAGATCGGCTTCTTTTACTCAATAACATGCATTTAAGTGCCCTTTATGTCTTCTCATGGCTTGATAGCTCATTTCTTTTTAGCACTGAATATTTCATTGTCTGAATATACCACAGTTTATTTATTCATTTACTTACTGAAGGACATCTTGGTTGCTTCTAAGTGTTGACAATTATGAAGAAAGCTGCTATAAACATCTGTGTGCAGGTATTTGTGTGGATATGAATTTTCTGGTCCTTTGGGTAAATATCAAAGGGTATAATGATGGATTGTATGTTAACAGTACATTACAGTTTTGTAAGAAACCACCAAACTGTATTCCAAAGTAACTGTACCATTTTGCATTTCCACCAGTAATGAATGAGCGTTCCTGTTGCTCCACATCCTTATCAGCACTTGGTGGTGTCAGTGTTCCAGACTGTGGCCATTGTAATAGGCATGTGACAGTATTTAATCATTGTTTTAATTTGCATTTCCCTGATGACATATTATGTGGAGCATCATTTCATATGCTCATTTGCCATCTCTATATCTTCTTTATTGAAGTGTCTGTTAAGGTCTGTGGCCCACTTTTTAATTGAGTTGTTTTCTTATTATTGAGTTCCATGCTTTTTTTTTTTTTAATAAAATGGAGCATCACCACTAATAATTATCTGGGACAACAGTAATAAAGTGGGACTTCATCGCATGCTCACCTTACCTATCACTCCCTATTCTTTCTGATTCATCCCTCACTGAATGTACCCTGAACTGCTTATCATCCCACAAAAGCCATGCACTATTACATCCCTCAGCCTATGATCAAGTGGCAACATCTGCTCATGAACCTATTTATTCCTTCTTTCTATTCTAAACACCTACAGAATCTTGAACACTATTACTAATTTACAACTTTGTTGGTTGTTTCCCTTGACTATTAGCAAAATATTAGAATTATTGTTCATTTCAAATATCAACAACAGTGTCTATTATAATTGACATGGTACAGTATTATAACAATATAATTATGCCTCCCTCTTCAATGCTTCTTTCTGAACCTGGAAGACCCAGAAGACTTGTTCTATTTATTTTGCATTTCCAGTGCCTGATAGAAGGTTTGTTGCATAGTAGATACATCAGACAATAAGTGTTTTTTAATAGTGCTAAATCTCACTTAAATTAAAAAAATCATTTGGGCTTAACAAATGCTGCTCAATCAGAAATCACTGCTATGTAGGACTCAATTTGAAAATCACTATAGGACCAGTTGGAGTAGTCAAATTTCCTAGAGTCCAAGGGTCTTATTTCCTTTCTGAGGGTCTTTTGTATTCTTAAGGTCATAGAAGAATCTCTTATGACTGCAGTTCTCCCATGTGAAAACAGTGACCTAGACAGAAAATGAAGATGTTCATATCTAATTTGCCTCAGAGGAAACTAACTGTGAGTCAGGGAGACCTGGACAAAATAATACAAGTAAAGGAATTTATAAATCTGAGGAACAACGTTGGTAAGTGTTATGTGGAGAACCAGAGTAGGTGAACATGCTTGGCACCACTGATGTGTCTGAGATTGATAGGAAGGTCAGAAAAAGCCTCTTAAGTTGGCAACATTTTAATCTGTGTTCTGTAGCACAAGCTATCTGTGCAAATAAGGGAGAAGATGGGGAAGATAGCTATGCAAGGAGGAAAAGCACTGTGAACTTGTAGTCTTCCTATTTTTAGTAATTTTTCCTATTTCTGGAAATATTTTCCTAAATTTCTAATTACCACTTTTCTGTAGGATGATAGAAAGGGGGACTATCTAACGGGATAAACCTGGACAGTAGGGGAACCTCTGTGCTTCTTTTCCCTCTTTCTTAATTCAATTAATAGACTTTATTTTTTAAAACAATTTCAGGTTCACAGCAAAGTGGAAAGTACAGAGAATTCTCATGTACTCCCCTCTGCATGTGCGCACACACGCGCACACACACACACACACACACACACACACACACAGAGCCTTCTTCACCATCAACATTCCACACCAGTTTGGTACATTTGTAATGATGGGTAACTCAAAATTGACACATCGTTATTAACCAAAGTCCACAGTTTACATTATTAATCATTCTTGTGTTGAACTTTATATGAATTTGACATATACTGCTATGAACATATATCTACCTTATAGTATCATACAGAAAAGTTTCACCACCTTAAAAATTCACTGTGTTCCATCTATTCATCCTTCCCTTACCCTAAACCAATGATCATTTTACTGTTTCCATAGTTTTGTTTTTTCCATAATGTCATATATTTGGAATTACACAGTATGTGGCTTTTCAGATTGGCTTCTTCAGTTGGTAATTTAGCCTTTAAATTTCCGTCATGTCTTTTCAAGGCTTGATAGCTCATTTCTTTTTAATTTTACCTTTCACTATGATAATTCTCTAGGGAGAGACTCATGGCATACAGTAAGTTCCGTAACTTCAATTTCTTTGAACCTGGTGATGAAGGACTCTGAAAGTATTAATCTAGTGAACTCTCTCAACAGATAGACAAAAAATAGAAAAAAAACCCTTAAAACTAAAAATGTTTTCTTTAAAAAAGCACAACAGAGAAAAGGACTTTCAAACAGAGTACAAAAATAAAACTTAACAGGGGAGGAAAAATTTAATATGCTACCAGTCACATGCACCCAGTAATCATACCCACAGTATCACTGTCCTTGGCATTTTACTTCCCCACTAAGAGCCTCCAAGAATAAACAATGAGCAGGAACAGCTTGTTCATCTCTTCATATGCTGCCCCAAACATATGTTATCAAAACCTTTCCTTTTTAAAAATATCATTAAAAGCATTAAAGATAAATCAGGCCTTTGTGGGTTTAATTATTCAGTATATTGCATTTTAATTATTTATTAATATTCTGCATTTGAGAAACACTTCCAGAGATTTGGGGAGGTTATAATAAAAAGATTAATTGACTCCATTAATATTCTGCAATGAGCTTAGTTTATGCATCAATTGGGCAAAGCACATCCATCTTCTCTGAGGAAAATCCAAGACTAGCTCAGCAACCTTGGGGAAAACTATATGACATCTTTAAGCTTTCATTTCCTCATCATTAAAATAGACATTGCAATAATGTCTTTAGCAAAAGATTCTTATAAGGATTAATGGATTTAAGTATATTAAAGAGGTAGCATAATGCCTGGCTGACAATGTAAAGCATTCAGTAAATACTTACTACTATTCAAAATTATTTCCAGTTACAGGGACAAGATAATATGCATTTCTACACTGACAGGAGGAGTTACAAACTGACTGGGGGAGGTGATGACATTTGAATGAGTCTTGAAAGAGGACAACGCACTTCATGATGTAGGAACAGCACCAGGACAAATCTGTATTTAAATCCTCTCTCTCCTCCTGTAATTGACTTACTGTTTGGCACCACCCAAAACTACATCCTATGACTTCAGTGGCTCAGGCAAATTCAAAGTAATAATTAGAACACAGAAGATGCTGCTGGCATTTCCCACCAGGGTATAAAAATCTAACCATCCCAAACAAGGCATTCCATGCATACATAAATTTTCAGTCTTCAAAGCAAAGCAGGTCTCCAAGAAGCCCCCTCAAATGTGATCTTATTCCAAGTTCTTATGAGATAACAGAAAGAATAATAGTAACCTCTGCTACCTTGGGTAAGCCTCTGATATTCTTAAGTTTTGAAGGTAGAAGTAAGTCTCTTAAGTCAAGGATGATTTATCAGCAATGGTGTTGTGTCTGTTATGGTACTTTTGTTGTTGATGGCCAGGTGTCTGCCAATTTCCCCAGAGTGACCAAAAAAATGCCCCACAGATGCAGGAAAATACATACATAGCATCTGCAGCATGTTTAATTTTTTAAGTACAGCACAAAACACTTCATATGCATTATCTTATTGAAGCCTCACAACAGGACTGCGAGGACAAAAGTATTAAAGTGCAAGATGGAGAAACTGAGGCACAATGAATTGGTCGAAGTCACACAAAATGTGCAGTGTGAATTGTGCTATAAAACCTACAACTGTCCAACTGAAAAATTCATATTCTTATCTATTCTGCTGTGATGCCATTATAACTTTTGTAATCAGTCTGCATTTTAACACACCAATGCCAGTTAATTGTGTTGTTTCGTTTTTTCTATCTCTGCTATGGAATCTAAGAATTTTAAAATCCGAACACCCAATAATCGAAAGAACAGGGTTGAGTCCACATGTCCATATATGCCTCTATAAAAGCAGGATCACTAGGAAACAGTAGTATCAATGTTTAGAAACCCTGGATTTGTCCTTCCTAGTTAGAATTTGGCTATTATTCCAAATCCTATGTTATCAGTGCAAGTCCATCTTCCATAAGCACACCACATGGGGCAGGCACATGGGATTTCAAGTTGGAACAAATAAGGTCTGCATTTTGGGTCTTTTACTAACAAATAGTAAAGCAGAAGAATACTTTGGTTTGTATGAACTTCACTCGCCTTGTGAGGAAATAGGAACATTAAACGTATCGACCACATAGAACTGCCATGTGTCTCACCACTCACCGGACTGGAAACTATTTAACATGGTTTCCAGTGCATAATCAATATTCATATGTTAACTATTTGTATCATCATCATCAATGTCATCATTATCCCCATCATCATTTTATAATTACTTGCTACCTGATTCACCTCCAGTACTCCTGTGATCAAGAAAAAAATCACCAATATAAAAACAGAGTGACAGCAGGTATGGGAAAAATGAGCTCTCAGAAAGAAATCTCAAGTGTGCATTTATAAATAATTATTATTAAAAGGAATCAAAGTCTGTTTTCTGATTGAGCCAAGGACAATGTCTAGCAGACAAAAGAGCGAAAGGAAGCAGAGAGCAAAATAAAGGGAAAAATAGGAAGAAATAAAGTCAGAGAAATGATGCTAGTTTCTACTAGGCTTTCTCTTTAGATCATGCTAATTATTGGAGACTGATCGCTTCGGGGAAACTGATGCATCATCTACAACTCAGCTTTCTTGCATAATTAGCTCTTATTTGCTTTGTAATGCTCTACTTTAAATTCTACTTTTCTCTAGTGCAAATAGGAAGGAGAGAGACTTGTGAATTGTAAGTGACTGTGCAGGCATACCTCCAAGATACTGTGGGTTCTGTTCCAGACCACCAGAATAAAGTGAGTCACACAATTTTTCTGGTTTCTTAAAGTATATAAAAGTTACATTTACACTATTCTGTGGTCTATTAAGTGTGCAATAGCATTATGTCAAAAAATATGTAACTTAATTAAAAAATACCTTGCTGCTAAAAAATGCTGATCATCATTTAAGCCTTCAGTTAGCTGTAATCTTATTGCAAAAGTAACATCAAAGATCACTGATCAGACCTAACAGTGACAAATTTAATGCTAATGAAAAAGTTTAAAATATTGCTAGAATTACCAAAATGTGACACAGATACAAGAAGTGAGCAAATGCTATTGGAGAAATGGCACCAATAAAAGTCAATCAAGGGTTGCCACAAAACTTCAGTTTATAAAACAAACCAACCAACCAACAAACAAAAGCCCCTGTAATATCTGTGAAGTGCAATGAAAAAACAAAGTGCAATAAAAGAAGGCATGTCTGTATCCTCTTGATTCCTTAAGACTTTATCAGGAAAATGTGAGAGTAGAAATTAAAAAGACACTTTTAAACAACAGTTTTACTGGTTTGGTACTTACTTGGAATGCTTTCTTGGGAAATTTTATAAAGGATTTTAGTTAGCCATGAAACAGCTTGTTTAGAATTGTTCTTGTGTCAAAAGACGGAAATGAACAATCCTTAAGTAGAAGGGATTTTTCGCTAACTCAGCTCCCTAGAAGAATCAATACCGTATCATAACTTTTCCCCTCCTGTTGAAATAGTGTGGTTTAAAATATAAAGATTCTATTCTTCCCTGGGAAAAAGCAATGTTTAAATTTTCCACCTGACATGTTATAGTGTTATATTTCATGTCAGGTTGTTTCAGCCATGGCAAATGGTAGGAAGCCTCAGTGATACTGTGATACAAATTCTGCAGCTCACATTGAGTTATCTTAGTGGGACACATCAGCTTGAAAACATACATGGGGAAAACGCACAGTTCTGAAAGCCAGAGATAATACTCACAGGTCCCAGAGATAGTGATGTTCATCATTTGTTTCCAATGCAGGGACAAGGTAACAAACCAAGATAGGAACACTGTTTATCCAGCTTAATGAAATTAAGACAACAGAAGGATTTGTTTTAACTCAGTGGGTAGATAAACATAAAAATGGCCAAATAGAACCAGTGGAGTATAAATAAATAATTCTAAAAATGACAAGAAAAGGGGCTAACATTTATCTCATACCTACTGTGTGCCAGATTCTTTCAAATAGACTGTTTGATTTAATAATTATAATTTTCCTTATGTAGGTAACATTATTTTCAATCTTCATTTCTTTTCCAAAAAATTTTTTTAAAAAGAAAAGTAAAGCATAAATTGAAGCTCAGCATGTTTAATTAGGTTGCCCACCGCCATCTTTTTTCAAGTCATCTAAAGAACATGGAATTTCTTCTAAAATATTTATTTGTCTGGCTTTGAGTCAAGAGCCCAATAATACAGTTTTTCTGCTGTAACAAACTCTACCCTATTTCAGGCCTTCATTACCTCTCACTTAAGTTTTTACAGTGTTTTGTTTTTTTCTGTTTTTCTCAAATTCAGCTCCTCTTTAAAACTTTCCATACATTGCAGCCAAGTTTGTATTATTTTTTTTTATTGCCAATCATTCATTTCTCTCCTCAGAAAACTTCATTTGAATTATTTCTAGTTTTAAATGGCATCTGAGCAACTAAGAGCTGCTGACTTAGCCTCTCCCAATTTCCCACTGAAACAACTAGAAGCCCATAGAAATCCCCAACCTCTTCTCCCAGGCAACCAAAAAACTCTAATATAGGGTCCTGGAAACTGAGGAGATACAGATGCAGCCTAGGTCTAAAAGGCTTCACAGCATTCATGGATGAGAAGGTAAGGTCATAAAACCAAAAAGATTTTCTCATAAAACATCAATGTCAAAGTGATTTAAACAGAAAGAAAACCCAGGTACAAAGAAAAGGGCCTTCAGCCAGTCCCTGAAATATAGGACATGTTTCATGGCCAGACTGATAAGGCATCTAGGAAAAATAGAAAGGTTAAGACCAGAAAGAATCCCTGATGTATCTCTATGCAAAAGTTTTCTCCATTAAGAGGGTCTTGGTTACATT
This sequence comes from Camelus ferus, assembly GCF_009834535.1. NCBI lineage: Eukaryota > Metazoa > Chordata > Mammalia > Artiodactyla > Camelidae > Camelus > Camelus ferus. The sequence continues at coordinate 41,448,304 of NC_045704.1, forward strand.
TAATATATGGTAATCCAAATCTGCAGGGGGGAAAAAAAAACTATACTGAACACTAGGTTTACTTATTGCCAGAAAAATGTCAGTACTGAAACTGACAAGAACTGGAAGAGACTGAGACATTGGCAATTCATATTTGCTATGCAACAAATCACAGAAATCCACCAGTCAGGTATGTTAGGGAATCCCTTTATCTCGTTACCAATGTTTCTTACCTCGGTTCAGAAATGATGTGTTTATCAACTCTGCCATCATCTTCTATCACTGCACAGGATTTTTAACTGAGACAGTCTGAGCGTTCTTTCCTTCTCATCCACATAAGGATCTCAATTCCTACTTCTACTCCTAGACTAGAACACCCAGAAAACAGCTGGCTAGTAGGTAGCAGCTATAGGGGCAGGCTGTCCATAGAGGGGTGGCAGGAAGGCTCCTGGTAGGCACGCATGCAGGGGATTGCTGCCGCCAGTTATTCCATTGCCAGCTTGTCTGAAAACATGACATTCGCGGTAAGGCTCTCTCTCTTCGGTATAACAGGTCTACGGTGGATTTAAACAAGGACTGTACTGAGAAGGGGGCTCACTGCTATTTACAACAACCCACTTCCAGCTGTGAACTCCAAGGGCATTCCATGGGACGATTAGCAAACTGCAATTATTTATTCAGGTGACAAAAATGAAATAAAAGCAAAATAAAACTGCATATTTATCTGCTTATCTTTATATCTCTTTAGAAACATTATAGAACAATGGAAAGAAATATCATCCAGGCACCAAAGGATAAATGCTATCAGCCTTACAATTTATTTAACATTGTTCAGAAAGGTTTTTTTTATACACTGGTTAATAGAATAAGATATGAGTCAGTTAAAAAATAAGTAAACAAAAATACATGCTGCATGATTTCAGCTCTATCAATGTCAAAAAGTGTGTGTGGTGTGTTTTATATTTATGTTTAACTAGAAGGAAACATATATAATTACTATTTCTGAGTAACAGGTTTTGGATGACTTTCATGTTCTCTTATGTACTTTTCTATGGTTTCAAATTGCCTATAGTTGCCTCATTTTTTTGTTTGTAATAAACATGTAATGAAGATTTTAAAATAACTGAATAAAATAAATAGAGCAGGATGCAGCAAACTTCTCATGGGCTGCCTAGCAGTGCTCTGTTTCTATTTAGCACTGAAGGCCTTCCATATTTTCTTTCTAATTGTCACTCCAGTCTAATCTTCATTACTTTCTTATGAACATGCCAAACTGAGTTTCTCACTTTAGAAAAGAAGCCACCTCTAGCCAGGACACTATAACACATAGAAAGGAAAAAGAACATATTGACAATTTTATGTTGTTTCTATGGTCAGACAATTGATATTCAGTATTTAACACAAAAAGAGCTGTTTCTCTATACGTGACTTAGCAGGCCTATCTCACTAGTAAAAGGTTTACTTTTATTTATTTAATGTTTCGTATTAAGGGAAAATCACTTAGAATCATCTAGTGATTTCTCTGTATCTATTCATATCTGTACACAAATTTCTTTTTCCCCTTCATATATTCCAGACCATGAGATCCACCAAGAACAACCTTTGTATATATTACCTGTGGTTCATTTCATATCTCGGCTTCCCTTGTTTTCTCCATCTGACATCACTTTTGCAAAGAAATACTTCAAGGCCCAAATCAAATATCCCCATTATCAGATATCGTCTCCTTCCTTTGGCATCCTAGGGCACTTCCCCTTCTAACTTTTTGCAAGTATTTTTCCTCGCTTTCTTACTGTGCAACAGTAAACTTCTGGAAGACAAGAGGCTACCTTTCTCTGTGGTCTGTGATTAGCATATAGCTGGTCATACAGAATCCATACGTATGAATCCAAAAGAGGACAATTAAGGTTTCACAACTGAAACTCAGTCCTTGGGAATGTGCCAGGGAGCACAGGAGAAGTGCCTGTTTGCAGGAAATGAGTCTGCAGAGACCAAGGAAGAAAAGGGGAGAGGGCACCAAAACTACTTTTACCTTCTTCACAATTCTGCCTTAGGCTCAACCCAAGGTAACATGAATGGTAGAGACAGGAACCTGAAATTGCCATCGATCCTTAACACACTAACTGGAAATTACTCCATTCACTGCAAATAATAGGAAAGAATTGCCAGAGCCAAAGCAAAGCTAACATACTTCCTTTTGCTAGAAATAAAGCAACCAAGAGTCATAATAGGAACAAAAACAGAATGGGGGGAAAAGCATTGCCTTTTTCACGTCCAAATGCATTCTTCTCTTCGCTATAAAAGGAGGAATAAACAGGGGCTTGCTGGAAGCTATGTGGAGAATAAATGTGATATCTTTCAAATAGATACGAGTGTATATATGTCTAAGTACATTATACACACACACACACACACATATATATATATATATACATTCCCCTCCCTGTCATTTATAGCATACCTCTGCAACAAGTCAGTAAAAGAACTTGTGATTTTAGAGGAAAAAAAGCCCCAAATGTCATCATGTGTGACCTTTTACCTATATAGCAGTCACATGAGACCACGTAGTCATTCAGTCATCACTGTATCCCTGTGCGTGTTCACTACTAGGTCATTCTACTGGACTACAAGTTTCTCGAGGGAAGCCCTAAGTCCATTTTATCTCTATATCCCACATTTCTACCTTAGAAAATAGTGAAATCCAAGAAACTGTAAATAAGTGAATGCATTATCGAGCCACTCTAATGAGTCAAAAGTTTCAGTCTGCTTATATTGTATTGGAATGTTCTTTGATATTTGCCTGAGAATTATGTACTCCTCTAGAAGCTCAAAGGGGGAAGCTGATCTCTTTAAATTCTTGATGGCAGCCACTAAGACTTCTCCTTCAGATACTTCTTGTGGTTCCTTACTGGCACATTCTCATGATCTCTTTGAACTTCTCTTCTCAATATTGGTTACACTTAGCCAACACCTCTTGGCCATTGATGGACCCTTGGGGCAACAGATCCTAGGTTATTGGATACAGTCACTTGTTCAGTCCAGATTGGTTCATGACTTGATGAGGATGAAGGCTGCTGTTAAAAAGATAAGTTTCTAGATTCTAACTCTAGAGATGGTTTCATTCCATCAGGGAGAAGTTTCAAATAGTTAAATTGCAAAAGTTTTCCAGGTGATTCTAGTTTATCAATAATTTAGTTACATTTATGGAGCTGGGGAAGACAGTTATTTACAACAGGACAGGGTTTGCCCAACCAAGAAAGCACCTCTATGCAGAAAATCTGGCATGAGGAAGGGAAGGAAAAGGCTAGGAAAAAAATGATCAGAAGGTATAATTTACCACTGAACACGGAAATGTTCAATAATAATATTCTTTAAAATGCTATGCACATATCATAGTATTACTATAGGTAATTAGGGTCAGTAAAAACTATACCTCTCTAACACTGACTCAAGCAGTAAGAAGCATATTCTTTTTGGAGTACCGTTCATCTATGTTGACTGCATCAAAGAGAAAGTTTCAATTCTCTAATACTCGCTAGTTTTCATCTGAAACAAAGAGAAAGCTGGCTCAAATTCAAAGCCTTGGGAGCAATGAGGTCTTATGGTCTTATTAGAATATTATAGTGTTTTCTTGTTTTCTATAGTTTATTTTTACCTTGTCTTTATGGCAAATGATACTAGTTTTTCATGTAAAATAACAATATATTCAAACCTCTTCAGCACAATGTACTTAAGTAAAACATGATGAGTATATTAAAATATCAAGTCAATGTTGCAGATGACACTTGGTTGTGACAAAATCACAGACATGACAAGAGATTACTGCAGTCTGGAAAATTGGTCAATAGTAATGGACAAATATAGGAAGTGATCAATATCCCAGAAATGTATTTCTGATTGATTGGGAGTGTAGAGAGAATTGGTAAGGGCTAAAAACTAAGTGGCCTCAGATTTCTTAAGAAGGATGTCCATTTTGATGTCCCTGTTTCTCAATTAAAAACTCTTGGGGCCTGTGTTGATGGAGAAAATCAGGGAAAAATAAATGAGAAAATGAATTATTCTTGGCATCTCCTGTCCATGGCATACCAACATAGGTATACTGGTCAGGATTATCCAGAGAAACAGAACCAATGGAATTTCTTCCTCTCTCCCTCCCTCCTTTCCTTCTCTTCCTTCCTTCTCTTCCTTTATTGGAATTGGCTTATATGATTAAGAAATCAAACAAGTCTCAAGATCTACAGTCAGTAAACTAGAGACCCAGGAGAGCTGACGCTGTAAGTGTGACTTCAAAGCCCAGCAGGCTCCAGACCCAGGAAGAGCTGATGTATCAGTCTGACTTGAAAGCAGGAAAAAAAAAAATGATGTCCCACCTTGAAGACAACTAAGGCAGGAGGATTTCTCCCTTACTTGCCCCATCACCAAGGGTCAATCTTTTTACTCTATTTGGGCCTTCAACTGATTGGATGAGGCCCACCCACATTAGAGAGAACAACTTGCTTTACTCAATCTATAGATTCAAATGTTAATCTCATTGAGAAACACCCTCATGACAACACAGAATAACATTTGATCAAATATCTGGGCACTCCATGACCTAGCCGAGTCAACATTAAAATTAACCATCACAATAGGTATTCATCAGAAAAAAATACACCGGTAGAACTTAAGACGTAAACAGGCTCTATCTACTGCAATGTCTGTCACATGCTTAGTACCTAAGATTTGGCAGTTTCATTCCCTTATTTTTAATCTGCTTTTCTCTTGTATACTGCTTGGCATATGTTGAAAGTTCAAAGCATGTTTGCTGAATACATGGCAAATCAAGCAAGTCTGCAAATTTCTAGGCATGGGCTTGAAAACTGTCCTTGCTACAACCATCAGCTATGGTCCTCCTGGCTTTTATCTCTGTTTTCTTTCTGCCTCCAGATATGTCACTATAGGACACTTTCCTGTGCAGCCCAACCTCTGTCAAAGTCTCCTCAGGAGCTCAGAAATCAGAGCTTTCTCTAGAAAGAAACCAGTGTCCTTAGGGGAGCAGATTTGAACAGAGTACATTTATTAAGGTCAAATTTTTGAATCATTGAGACTATCTCACATAGACAGGAATCAACCAACAAGGACACAGTCACGTGTGTCATGAGGTTTGCCTGCAACAGGAAGGTTTTATGTCAAGTCAAAGGAAGAAGCAAGGAAGATCATAATGAGAATCAATTAAAAGTTTGTTGTTGTTTCTTAACAGAGTGAGATGAATCTCAGTAAAATAGGTCAAAGAGGCAATAGAATGTGAATTTTCAAAACAGAGAAGAAACTGAGCAATGGCACGTGTGATAAGGTCATATTAGACATCAGTCTGGCTTTTAAAAGGACCAAGGCTGTGGGCAGCAAATCGACCTAGAACCACCACCTAATTATTGCATACCTAGTGATTTCTCCTTTAACCTTTCTAAGCTTCAGTTATCTCAACTGTACAATGAGCATAGTGATACCTTTCTCTTGGGGTTCTCCAGATGACAAGTAATATTAGTGCGTAAAATGTCACAGCTGCAAGCACATGCTAATGCTAGCTGCTCCTCCCTCACTTAAAATAAACAGATCAGGGGTGATAATAATACTATAAACAAATGAAGAAATGTTGATTTGTTTAAACAGGCAGGCAAACTCACTAAAGAAGTGAGTAAATGTAGGAGTCTATAGAGAATGTTCTTTCATCTCTAAAATGTTAGGTAGAAAGGTGGATGAATGCATGAATTAATTTCAACCAAAACAGCTATAAAGCATAGGTACATAAAATGCATAAGAGGTTAAGTAGCTGGTAATTCTCATTACTTTTATCCCCATTTTGTACCTTTTATAGACATGTTCCACAGAAAAAGAAATCTTTAGAAAACATAAGTGAAAATTGATCTTAGTTTTGAAAAAACTATGATTCAAATGAGAAGAATAATATATCCTATGGCAATGAACTAACTCACTTGAGCATTTTTCTAAAAAATAAAAAAATTCACCCATAACCTTTCAAATGGGCATTATATGTGAATTATGTTAATATTTATTTGAGTATCAAATTCATCAAAAAGACATTTGGACTAAAAACAATACATTTATGCTATAAAAGTACTAGGGGATACTCATAGAAAAACCATTTTCCTCTTAAGATATCTTAAGTAAGACTTAGTGCTTATATATTTCTTCCTTGAGGCATATTATTAAATGCTCTTCTCAGAGCAAAGAGATTTGAAATTGAAGTCCACAGAATAATTATACAAAAAGCCCATTTTATTATTTTAACCATTACATTTGTATAGGTAGTATTTAGTGAGAGGGAAAAAAATAACATTCAGTAATTCAGTAAATGAGATTTATGCAATCTCAGAGGTCTTTTGAAGACTTATTTAATTCATATTTTTAGTGTCTGACTACCCAGTATCACAAAATTCATAAGTGGCAGAGCAGACATTTCTACTTGTTCTCAAAGTCTATGTATTTCTACTCTCATGCAGGTTATGTCTCTGAAAATATATAAGTCCGTAACAACCATAATAAAATTTAGAAATACATATTAAATATACATTATGATTTGAACATTCAGAGGGATGATTTAAAGCATTAATAATATTCAACCAGAAACTGCTAAAATCTCTACTTGTTCTGTGGTAACATCACACTTCTATTCTTAAGAAACTTTATGATATTAAGTAGAGTGAAGTTTTTCTTTTGATGAGTTCAAGTTTTTGAGGGGATAATTTATTTGGGGATTATAATTATTAACTCATTTTTATTCCTGACATGAGTTTCCATACTACAAGTGATTTATCAGCTCTAAGTCAATAGTTATGAAACTTAAACATTACTGAACAAATGAAACGCTAAGTGATGCCCATCATGTGACAAAGTTTCTAAATCTTGGATAATAAAACTATTCTTTACAGAGGAAAAAATCCTGCATCCTGTGAGTTTATTTAAAATAATATAAACTTATTTAAATATATGCAAACATTAGTGTAGGTATAAAATCTTTCCATTCACTATAAAACTTTTAAACTGCCAAAATCATAGCTTAAAACAAACACAATTATAAAAAAGAAAAGCCATTAATTTAATGTGAAATATGAGGTCGTGTGTTCTAAGTGAGCTAGCGTTTTAGATTCAGTTTCCTTTGAATCCTGCATGACTCTGCTGTGCATACCACATGATGAGTCAGGCTTTATGCCATTTTTCTATGTTTAAACCATAGAGAAATCTTCATCCCTACAGAATGCCAAGATATCAGTTTGTCTTCACTTAATGCAACCATACAATTTCTGTACTGTTTTACTTTTCAGTTAACTTAAAAAAAAAAACTAAATAATTTCTACCTGGTACACGTACATATATAACATTAGAAATTGAAAACAGAGAGTGTGCACATGATAAAAACAGTTTCATAAGTTTATCTTTATTTAGGATTCTTATACACTAATATTTTCTGAAAAAAATCTCACCATTGCAGACCCATTTGACTTTGTGTAATGCAGCATTTTCCAATCTTCTATTTTAAAGTCATAGGGTGTTTTAATAGCATATCCAACAGCACAGTTTGAGAAATGCTACATTAGGCTGTCAATTGATTTTTAAAAGCACTTTTATATAATTGTTTTTATGAAAATGCATTATTTCAAGTATCTTATTCAGCTAATTACAGTGAACACCAAGGATGAAAAATATTAAGTGCATGAAATCAAGTAAACACAGCCAGTGGGAAACAATAAGAATGTATACTTTCTTTTCCTCCCTTTCTTTTCCATCTGTTTAGGAGAAAACAGCCTATGGTATTTAAACGAATAAGCAAACAAAGTCTTTTTATTTTCATACTTTATCACTTAAAATATAATTTAATCTTAAATCAGGAAATTTAAAATATTTTTGTTGTATCTGATATTGTCAAATAGGAAGTTTTTGTAGAATTTAAGTACATTGACCATTGTGATAGGGATAGGGAATTATATATCCAACAATAAAGTTCTGTTATAGTAAATGTTACTTTAGTGCTGTGCATGAAAAATAATCAAGATAAAACCTGAAGGAAGAATGAAAAATACATCACATAAAATACAGTACTGAACAACAGGTGTACCATTGGGGGGGGCGGGGAAGACACCTATGTCAAATGATTAGAAAGGACAATGTGTAAAGTGTGAAATACCGATTCACAGCATGAGAAAGAGTGAGGATATTCAAGAATGTAAAGAAAGATCTTGATGGATATAAGCCACATCCACACTGTCTGAAAAAATACCCAGTTCTACCCAGAATATTCTTTCCAGGGACCAGACTACCATCAGATTGTCTACTGCTTACGTCCCCTTCAATACTGAGGACTTCTTACACACAGAACTTGTTTCTAAACTTCATTCCACTGGACCAGTTCTCAAATATTTCTTGAGACTCTTTTCAATTTGGGTTCGACGGCAAGCGAGAAATTGGAAAAGAAAAATTTCTCACTTGTACCATTGTCATTTCTGCTTTAACTCTCAAAGTGGTATCATTTCCACCACAGAGACACTTATCCCTAAAAATGGATACTAAACTAAAGCCTTTCACACCCCTTCACTATCTTAGCTAGAGAGTTAATCTGTTTCCCTATTCATTTAAAATATATTTCAGGGCAGGGGAGAGGGCTTTCATCCATCCAGGTCCTCTGCTAATTCTGAGGATCAGGAAAGACTATAAAACAGTAGAAATCATGGATTTTCCACTGCACAGGGTCAGTGTCCCTAACATCCGAGTTGTTCAAGGGTCAAATGTAATCAAAAGTTTTTTAATACAAATGTTATTAATTATCTCAAAGTGTATCTGTTTTACATTTCACAAAATTATTTGGTGAAATTACGTTTCCTCTTCTCTCTTTTTTCCATCATACACCCCAAATACTCCAGGTACCCCAATTTGCAAGATGCTCAAATAGTGTGCCCTAACATGAGTGGAGCTCTCTTTTCTCTGTTAGGTCTCCTTTTTTATTGTAGTAAGAACATTCACCATTAGATCTACCCTTTCAACAAAATTTTACATGTAAATTACAGTATTGTTAGCTTTAGGCACAATGCTGTACATCAGATCTCCGGAGTTATTCATCTTGCATAACTAAAACTGAACAGCTCTCCATTTCACCCTTCCTCCTAGCCCTTGGCAATTGCCATGCTGCCCTTTGCTTCCATAAATTTGATGATTTCAGATCATTATATAAGATCATCATATAAATGGAATCATACAGTATTTGTCCTTCTGTGACTGGCTTATTCCACTTAACATAATGTCCTCAAGATTCATCCATGTTACTGCATATTGTAGGATCTCCTTCGGTTTTAAGGCTGAATAATATCCTATTGTATGTATATACCACATTTTTTCCCAGGCATCTGTAGATGGATACTTAACATTGTTTCTACTTCCTAGCTATCGTGAATAATGCTTTAAAGAACAGGAGAGTCCAAAGATAACATATAAATGATCAACAGGTATATGACAAAGTACTCAATATCACTAAGCATCAGTGAAATGCAAATCAAAACCACAATGAGATATCATCTCACGTCTGTTAGGATGGTTACCATATCAAAAAAAAAAGACAATAAAGCTGGTGAGGATGTAAAGAAATTGGAATATTGTACACTGTTGGCAGGAATGTAAAATGATGTGAAATGATGCAGCCCCTATGGAAAACAGTATGGAGGAACCTCAAAAGATCAAAAACTACCACACGATACAGCAATCTCACTTCTGGGTATTTATCTGAAAGCATTAAACTCAGGATTTTGAGCACACAGATCCCCTTTCTTCTGAGTACCTTATCATTAGATTGATATCTCTGTTTAGAGATTCTTCTCACATAAATGAGCAGAAAAATGGCCCCTCTCTTTCTAACTTCTCTGTCTCTAAAATTTCCTCCTCCTTAGAGGGTGGGAAGCAAGAAATTGAATGTACAGGTAAAGGAGGAAATTGGGCTGTTAAAGACAAAAATCAGATTCTACTTCTCTCCCAATTTACTGCATTGTAGGTAGTATATATTCTGTTTCCCTGCAGGGAGTTCACACTCAAATAGAACCCATACCAGCGGTCAGACAAATTAGGAAAGGAGATCCATTTATCAAGTTATTAAACAGGAGCAAATGTTTTACCAACAATGTAAGCACATTTCACTCCATTTATGTTTCCAGGTTCCATATGCCTGCCTTAGAGCTTTCGCACTAACTCTTGCTTTTAAATCTCCTTTCACATAAAGGAAGTTTTCCATATAGTTCATAAAAACTCAAAGAACAAATAAGTTCAGAAATCAAGGCAAGGTTTTCCACTGCTATCCTGTCAGAATGAGAGTTTTTTTTTTTCTTTTTAAGAATCTCTAAAGGCGCAACAGACTTATTACAACTGTCAGACTTCCGTTAGACAAATTGGCCTTAATGTAAATAAATAGTCTCTCACCTTTGAAATTCTAACACTCAGCAGAGACATAAACCTCAAAAGCCACAAAAGGAAAAGCTGTCCTGAATTAAGGATGAGCCCTTCCAGCATAAAATAAAATCATGTTTAGACATGGGTTTCTTCCTCACTGAGCATGCAGTTGAAGTTAGAATTAAGACTATAAATCCAAAATATGCAAAGTCCTAAGGAGCACCTGGTTTAGATATTTCCGCACACGTCTCCCTGGAATCCTTGGCATTCTACAGGAAGCCTTAGGACCCACCTCATGATTTCAAATTCCCAAAAGATGGGAATTTGATAATGAAAAATCAAGATTCCTGGGAATTCTTAAGAATTTTCAAAATCATAAATAAATTCTGTATTTTATAGCACTTTGAAATTATGTTTTAAAATAATAATGAACAGCTAACAAATAAAGAGTGAATCTTTTTTATGACAGGATTATTGCAAATATTTCAGGGGGATTTTGTAAAAAATTTATATAAAACGCATGGATGGCTTTTACTATAGCAAGTATAACAAGATTATATATTTAAATTGTATGCAAAATGAACTCTACTTGACATGGGGATATTAGATAATAGAAACATTAAAGAAGGAAACATTACTACTAATTAATGCCAAAAAATTAAAACATAATAGCAGAAGTATTTAATATTCATAAGTTATTACCCTTAAAATGAAAGTTTAAAATACAAAATATCCTGTCGTCTTAATCTTTGTTTCACAACAAATTTTCCAAGCATAGAATGACTTCCTTTACTTTGCACTGATGTTGCTTGAATTGTTTTAAGTTCATCCAAAATGTCTGCAAGTTGAGTGTTATCATGTATGATGCTTTATATAAGTTCATTTCCTTTTTAAATAATAAAAATATTTTATTCATTTGTCCTGATTTTTATTTTGCCATTAAAAATCTGTATTTACTTTTCTGCTTTAGATTTTATGTAATTTCCTAGTTTTATGCAAGAGGACTCCACAGCAATATTCATATATTCTCTTTGCACTTCTTTTTTCAAAGATCAATAGTATACAGTGAATATCCAAACTGTGGAAACCCCAGTGAACATTACTGGGTAGTATTTAAATAATGTAATATGCAGAATTCCTAGCAAAACTAATAGCACTTCACATAATTATGCATTAAAATTGTCAATTTAAACATTATTTGCCTCCAAAAGTTGTTATTTCTTGGAACACTGCTCAAAGAATGTTTAAAATGTACCGTATGTCTAAACTTATTAACATTTAATATGTTTTGCAAGAATGACTCACCTCTGGCAGTGGCAGATAGCACCATGCGCATTTACTTATACATAGCAACAGCAATGCAGAAGATTAAATTACCAGACAGTTAATGTTTATATTTTACATACTTCTATGTTGGTTCTCAGAAATATCCACTTTATTGTTTAAATATACATGACAGTGTTTCTTCTTGTTTCTATTTGATGTTAGTTAATTCCCTCAATCTAGTGGTATCTCCATGTTAACTGAAGCTTTTATTTTCAAAGTATAATTACGATGTTTTCCTCCTTTTTCCAAATAAAGAGTCTCTCACAAACCACTGAATTACTACCAAAGGATAAAATATTTGTATGATTAAAGCCCCAGGAAAAAAATAAAGAAGAAAAAGTTTGAGGCCAAAAAACAATTGAAGAGAAAAAAACCTATGGACTCAAGGAGGTCAGTGAAATTTAAACAAGATAAGTCCTCCAAAAATTAATGCCTTGAAACATATACAAAATGCTGAAGACAGTAAAAATGAATCATGAAAACAGAGAAAAATAACACATTATAGGGGAATAGCAGCCTCAATGGCTAGAATTTCTCATCAAATACCAAATACATTTTGTAGTGCTAAAATAAAAAACAAAACAAAACACAAAAAAAGAAATCAACCTAGAATTCTATACCTGGCAAAATTATATTTCAGGAGCAAAGCTGAATAAAGGCATTCTCAGATGCAGAAAAACTATAGAATCTGTTGCCAGCTAAGTTTGGTTTAAAATAATCACTAAAGGAAAATTTTCTCAACAGAAAGAAATAATATCAGAAGAAAACTGGGAATACTGGGAATAAAGTAAATGCAACAGAAGTGGTAAATATATTAGGTAAATAAAATTATCTATTCTTCTCCTCTGAGATCTTTAAAATGTTTAATAGTTAAAAGCAAAAAAAAAATCACAATATTGTTTCATGAGGTTTTCAACATGATAAAAGGGTCAATTCACTAAGAAAACTTAGCAATCTTAAAATGTACATATACCTAACTAGAGATATTTAGAATACACATGACAAAACCAATAGAAATGAAAGGAGAAATTAAGAAATCCACAATAATAATCAGAGACTTCAACACTCTTGCTGAGTAAAAATCAAACTGAAATATGAACTAATGCTCCCAATCAGCAAGGATATAGAAAAACTGAACACCATCAGTCAACTGGATCTAATCTCTGGACATTCCCAGAGCACTCCACTAAACAACAGCAGAATATGCATTCAAGTATGCATGGAACATACACCAGACAGATCATAACCTGATCATAAAACAGACTTAAACACATTTGAAATAAAAGAAATCATATAAATTTTATCCTCTGGTCACAATGAAATTACTAGAAACCAATACAAATCACTTACCTTATTGGAGCCTTTGTACCAACTCTGGCTTTTAAAACTTCATTCATGTAAAGCAGGTTTTCCATTTAACACTTAAAATCTCAAAAATTCCCAACAAAATACTACCAAATATAATCCAACATAATATATAAAGAATAGCAAACCCAAACCATGTGTAGTTTATCATGAGAATGCAAGATCTGTTTAATGTTTAAAAGCAAACATATCCCACGATAGTCACAATCTAAAGAAGACAATCCACATGGTTATACCAATTCATGCCCAAAAAGCTTTTGACAAAATTCAACATTCACTGCTAATAAAAATTCTCAGCAAAACAGAAATAGAAGAGAAATTACTCAACTTGATAAAAGGCTTCTACCAAAAACAAAGCGGAACAAAACTGCAGCTACCCTCACAATAGTTTCCTCTAAGTTCAGGAACAAGGCAAGAGTGTCAACTCACACCAATCCTATTAAACACACCATTCCCACTAAGTAGGAAGCTCCAGCCAGAGAAATTTAACAAGATTACAATATAAAAACCATACAGATTTGAAACAAAGAAATAAAAATGCTCTTACCTGTAGATGATGTTATCATCCAAGGAGAAAATCCTGAAGAGTCTAAAAACAAAACAAGGCATAATAAAACCTCTCACAACTAACTGGTAAGTGAATTTAGCAAGGCTGTAGGATGCAAAGTCAACACATGAAAATCTATTGTATTCCTACATCTGGCAACGTAATATACAATTATAAAATGAAATTCAAAAACAATATTGTAAATATGTAAAATGCCTCCAAAACGAAATACTCATGTATAAATTTACTCATGTATAAAACATATATAGAAACTGCATTCTGAAAAATGCAAACGCACTGATGAAAGAATCAAAGACCTTAAAGAAAGGAGATGTATGGGGAGCATCTTTCTATTTACTGGATAGGATGTTACCCAATTTATGAATCATTCAATATAACCAACTTGAACTTAAAAAAAATGGAGATGCATATTGTGTTCATGGATTGCAAGGCTCAGCCTGGTAAAGATGTCATTCCTCTTTTTTTTTTTTTCCTACAGATTTAATGTAATTTCCATCAAAATTACAGCAGTATATTTTTTTGTAGACATAGGAAAGCTCATTCAAGAAATTTTGGGGAGTGGGTAGGAGTGACATCACCAAGATGGAGTACTAGCAGACTGCAGCTTCTGTCTCACCACAAAGGACGACAAGTAGACATCTATCCATAAATTTAAATAGCTCTGGGAAATCTCAGGAGTCCATTGAAGAAACTTCAGCAACACCATGGAGCAAAAAACCTGATAATAACTTCACAAAAAAGAGGGAGAACAGCTTGCACCGCCCCCTCCCCCAGTCCAGCACTGCTCGGTGCCAACAGGGAATCCCAGACCCCAGAGAATTCCCTTCACCAGGAACAGGAGGGCAGGGAGCGACCAGCTTCCCAGCCTCTCAGGGCACTGCACCAGAACAGCTTCGGCTTCACCCCTCCCGGAGACCCGCAGAACTGAGCTGTCCAGAAACAGCTAGAAACAAAGGTTCCGGCCACCGGCAGAGCAAGCGCCGTTCCCATGGCCTGCTCTGCCCAGGGCTCCCACAGTCCTCTCCTCCGGGCACCTGCACACACCTTGTGGACGCCAGGGGGCCCCCGGCGCTGCCATCCCTGAGGACCTCCCTGGGCAGCGCAGCGCGCAGCTCCGCAGAGGCCGCCAGCAGTTCCCGCCGCTTTCCCTGAGGAGAATGGCGGCTGGCGACGCCACCGCAGACTCCCCCGCCGCTCCTGCCGCCGAGGGCTCCACAAGTCTTCTCGTGTTCACAGACGACAGTGGCCAGTCTCTTCCGGTGTTTCTACCCTGCTTCTCCCCAGCTGCCCCAGCCCGAGCCACCACGGACGCCCTGCGGCCGGGAACCCGCACCAGAGTCCATCCCGCCTCTTCAAGCTTCCGCTCCACAGAGCTCAGGTGCCTGGATCTGGCCGCGTTCCCGCCACCCGCCGGCACTGCCGTGCGCATGCCCACAGTTAGCGCATGCCCACAGCTAGAGCCTGCCGCTCGCACCACCCCCGGGCTCTCCACAGACGCTCCGAGGCCCTAAAAGGGCTGAACGCCGGACACTGGACACTGCACTGTTGCCCGTGCCCACAGCTACACCTAGGCTCTGCGTCTGCGCACAACAGGCCCGCAGTCCTGTCACTACTGGCGTCGGCATCGGAAGTCCGTATCCAACACCCCAGGCCCTGCAGCCGCTCCTGGGCCTGGTCCAGCCTCTACTCTCTGTTGGTTCACAAACTGGCACCTGGACATGGAGGACGAGGAGCGACTGAAGAAAAAGGCAGCCCACTCCAGACAGGTAGGTGGCCCTTTTTATAAGCAGGAGTTGTTTTGGGAGACTGTGAGACACGTAGACCAATGCGCCTTCCAGCTCGAATTTTCAAAGCTTGTATAGAGGCCTCAGAGGAGTTCAGTCACTTACACCCCCTCATATGACTCTCTCAGGCCACGTCACTCTCTCAGGCCACATCACTGAAGTGGCTGCAGCTGTGGGAATAGTGAGCAAAGGATACATCCCCAAGAGGCGAGGGGAGACGGGGCGGGGGGAGGGTATTGAGGACCCCCTCCTCCCCCCAGTTCCAGACTCCAGCTCTCAGGTCAACCACAGTCACATCCTCTGGGTAACCTCCTCCGACACTCTATTCGTTGTGATTAGTTCTTATAATCTTATGTGCCCTCCTTTTCCAGAATGTTCCCTGAGTGGTCAGCAAGGAATTTCAATTAGTGTGGAAAGAGCTCATTTGGCAATTATCTGGCTGCACCATCCCAATGGGACATCCCACTTCAAATTCCAGTAAATAACACCTTTCCCAGGCTTGATGGAGCTTGGTGTTCTCAGAAGTGTAACAGGTCCATGGCGCGATTCAGAGCAATGACTGTCTCCCGTGATTTCCATACCTTTACAGTATTGGGCCTCATGTGGCATACGGGGTAACAGGCTCTACTTGTTGGTTGTTCAAATGTATGAAAGCTTCGGACAGTACATTGGTCGATTAGGCCAAAGTGATTTCAGCTGTTGGTAATTTAATTTGCTGCTTTAATATTCCATTCTTCCTATCAACCCTGCTGCTTACAGCAGAGATGGAACCTCCATTCAATGTCATGTTTGTTTGCCCAGTTTTGCTTAATATATGACCTCTGTTCACTATCTATTCCATGAGGGTCCTGTACATGGTACTTAGCTTCTCTAATCCATTAATGTAGGTAGCCTCGTTGGCTCGACAACAGGGGAAAGCTTGGGTTACACCAGATGGTGTCCACACAAATCAAGGTATATGTAAAACCCTCATTCGGAGGGAAGGGGCCAATATAATCAACTTGCCAATCCTTTACAAGTTGGGAACTCCGGTAGGTTCTGTAGGCAGTTGCCTTGGGACACATAGGACCCGCTGCAATTGCATTAACCAACTCACTGAATATTAAGGGCAATTCAGCATCTTTGGCAATATGTCACCTGTCTGGGTGCTATTTGGGTGGTAACTAAGGGACTTTCAAAAGAGGTATGATAAGATCATATTACAATTTGGAGAGAAAAATAAACGTACCGTTGATCGGTATTTGCAGGAAGGGAAATCTGTGAAGTACAAAAATTAAACTTTTATTGCCACATCACCCAAATCTGCATGAGAGTTGTGTTTCCTCAGGGGCCCTGTCACCCAGATATGGGTGATGCTTTCCTTTATCCAATTCTGCAGGTTTTTACAAGTGTAATTTGCAACAATTTTCATTTGTAACACAAGTATTTAATAGTAGCAACATGTAAGTATACACACAGGTAGATAAAATATTTTCTTTTGAACAAAATTATGTGATATTATGGTACTTTCTTATGATATTTGCTGAAACAATTTATACAAACTGCGGTGTTTTGGCACAACTAGGACAATATGTTCCTGTCTTTTTTACATTTTTTCTAGCTTGTCTTGAAAATGAGAAAGGAAATTGTTTTTTAAAAAAATTCCATTTATACTGGAAAAACAAACATATTCATTATAAGCACAAATATTAGTGCATCACGCTGCAGTGAAGGGTGAATCTGGGTCCCACAGGAAACATCCAATCCATAGTGGGCGATCAACATGTTAAAACACCCTCTTTGATTAAAGTGATCGTCAGTGTATACCACTGTCATACACAGTAGGCATGTGGCTATGACAAAATGAGACCCTTTTCATTTTTAGGTAAAATATGGAATGCTTAAGAGAAATCCTCCCATTGTCTTGGTCACAGCATGGCAATGCAGAAGAGGGCTAACCTAAAATCATTGCCAGGCACATACTTTATCAGAACACATGGAGCAAAACAAATTGTTTAATGAATGAAAAACTTCAGTTTGTTTATTTATATTTTTAGAAGGAGAAATCATCTATTTCAAACATCTCTAAATCAGAATTACTCTGTGTTCTGCAGGGATATTCATATATAGCAAGTTCCCCAGGGGATATTCATGCATATTAGAGTTTGAGGATCTCTGTGTCTAGACTGTCTCCTGGGTGATAGCTCAGTCTTTGTCTTCTTATGTGTTCAAACAATGGATACACTTCTTATACCACTGGAGGGAAGAAGAGATTTGGAGAATGCTTGTAGATTTAAATATTGCAGATAAGGAAGGTGAGACAGCGAGAGTTCATAAGGCTTATCCACAGTTACATAGTCTTTCACAGGCCTCCTGAGAATCAAACTGGGTTACTTCACGTGATACAATAACCAAGAGACTCACTAAGATTCTTATTTAGTCCCCCTAACACAGGCCCTGCCTGGATTCCCAAGTGGGCATTTCTTGTCTCTCAGGGAGACCATTTATGCCTCAAAGAAAATACTGCTTTTAACAAGTAACAAATAATGAATACAGCTGTTTCACTTCCATGGGCTGTTCAGGAAGAACATTCAGGAGTAGTAAGGTGTGGGTGAGGGGGGTCAAGGCAACTGAAATCACTGATGCTTCCAAATTATCATTTGCCAACAGTTTCAAGTTCTGTTCACATCTCATTTCTGACTGCAACTCAAGACCAAGTCCGTCACTTGAGTTTCACGTTATCTTTTCCCTTTGGTCTCTTGAGGACATGCTAAGAATTTGTGTAAATGGCATAGCCACATGTCCAGAAGAAGCAGGAAGTAGAGCAAAGGGAGGTGGATCTAAAGGGTTTGAAGCATCTAATCAATAAATGTTTCTTTTTTGTTGAAGTGAGTAGACTTTTTATATGCAAATTTGGGTCAGAAAATCCCATTTATACCCTAATGAGGGTGTAAAAGTTCCTTGGAGCTCTCCTCAGCCATTGGGCATTTGACATCCTTTAAATAAGAGAGAGGTCTGAGGTTTTTTTCCTGATTCAAGTCAGACTGACAGTGTCTCCAGAAAAAAACCCTGACCTGCCTGGAGCAAGGTGATAAATAATTAAGATGTTGGGAGAGATATGGAGACTCTCACCTGGCTTGATCTCTTCAGATGCCAGGGGGCTTTCCAGACTATAAGATTCTGAGAGATTTTTTTGCTGATGGCTTAGACCATGAGAGAATCAGTAGGAAGTAAAGCAATTATACTCATTGTGTAACTTAATGACACAATGTAATGTGTTTGCTAAGTGGGTGTGAATATATGTGGGTTATTAAAGCAAGGTTATGGATCTGAAGAAAGCGATAACCAAACTCTAAAACATTTATGACAATATTTAACAAGCTAATATTAAACAGACTTTTAAAAAGTTTCAAGCAACTTCATGTAATAAATGGAATTAACCAAAAAGAAACAGCAGCTCCAAACAGTATCAGTCCAATCAATCTTTTTCTCATTTTGTAATAATTTATTTGTATTATTCTCTGAGACACTGTGAACATATGTGTTTATTTCTGCTTTGATGTATTGAAACTCATTACCATGGGACTTTTTCTAAATAACCTCTGAAATATTTATATAAATTACAGACATAACGATATTGTTTATAAATTGACTTTTATTTTATTTATTTATTTTTCTACACCCAAGTCTTAGTAAATTCTAATCTCAGCTTCTAATTGTTGCATTTCTGTTAGTGGGGACAGAGAAGATCTCAGGGTTTATAACACTTCATCTGTGCTGAAAAGTTGACATTTATTTCATAATGTCATTTTTGACATATATATAAATCACACAAACTCTTTGCAGGATAATATGACTTTCTTATCTATTGATTGCATTCACTATTGCTGATTGTATTTTGAAGTGTCAATACTATATAGCTGCTGTATGCCAAACTGAGATTTTTGCTTTTTAATTTAATCCGTAAGTAAAAGAAATCCTATACAGTTATTTTAAAGTTTTTTTGAAGGGGGAGCAGGGGGATTTATCATTCTGATGATTTTTAAGTGTACAGTTCAGTGGCTTTAATCACATTCACATTGCTGTGCAACCATTACCACCATCCATCTCCAGCACTTTTTCATCTTGCAAAACTAAAACTCTGTACCCATTAAACAATAACTCCTCATTCCTCTCTCTTCTTTGACTCTGACAACCACCATTCTACTTTCTGTCTCCATGAATTTCACTCTTCTAGACACCTCATGTAGTGAAATGATGCAGTAAATTGTCCTTTTGTAACTGGCTTATTTCAGTTTACACAATGTTCATCTATTTTGTAGGATGTGTCAGGATGGGTCCTTTTTATGGTTAAGTAATATTTCATTTTATGCATATACCACATTTTGTCTGTTCATCCATAGATGGATATTTGGGTTGTTTCTATTCTTTTGACTAACGTGAATAATGCTGCTCTGAACGTGGGTGTATAAATATCTCCCCAAGTCCCTGCTTTCTTTCGGGTATACACCCAGAAATGAAATTGCTGGAACATATGCTAATTCTATATTTAATTTTTTAAGGAACTGCCATTTTATTTTCTGAAGCTGCTGTACCATTAAATGTATCATGTTACATTTCTACCAGCAATGTACAAGGGTTCCAATTTCTCTACAGTCTTGTTAACACTTGTTATTTCATGGGTTTTGTGTGTGTGTGTGTGTGTGTGTGTTTGTGTGTTTAATAGTAATCATCTTAAATGTGTAAAGTATTATTTCATTGTGGTTTTAATTTTCATTTCCCTAATGATTAGTGATGTTGAGTAAGTTTTTATGTGATTATTGTCCATTTGTGTATCTTCTTTAGAGAAAGATCAATACAAATTTTTTGCCCTTTTTAAAATCAGGCTGTTTCTTTTTTATTGAATAATTTATGTTCTTAAATAATTTTTTTTCTGTTTTTTTTTCCTAAATGCATGATCTTGGATTTTATTCAAGTTATTCTTAATAACAACAGTTTTCCTACATAAATTTTAATGGATTGTCTTCTTACATCTTTCAGCATGGATATATGTATTTTAATACATACACAGATGTATTTTAAACTGAACTGAACCAGTGTCTGCAGATTCATGAAATAATGGTCAAAAAGACCAAGCCAGTTACCTCTTAAAATCCATAATTTCTCTGAAGGAAGTAAAAGGAAACTAGTAGGTATTAGCTGTGTTTTACAAAAATAAAAAAGAGTTGACATGAGTGAATTTTATCTTAGAAATAATAGAGCTAAATTTGTTTGAAAATGGTTTACTAAAATGCAAGTATACTCAACCAGACTACATAGACTTCACTAAGTCTTTAAAACTTCTCCAATTAGATCTCCATCTGAAAAGCAGTACATCTAAAACAGACTTATTTCCCTCTATAACCTGATGTTCATTTTAACTCTCCTTCCAAGCAGTATTACTACTACCCACTCACGAACTCAAGTCGAAAGCTTGGCAAATGTTAGACTCTTCTGCACTCTCTCTCATCCCTCCCCACCAAGCCAAGTATAAATTCTACCCCACAAGTAGCTCACGCATTTTTTTTTATTCCTTTTGATATTGCCATGTCCCAGGACATTGTGACTGGTGTATTGGTTCAATTTAATAACTGGCCTCTCTAATTTCACTTTTTATCTCTCATCAGTTCATTTTCCATGTCAGAAATCTTTCTAAAATACAAACCTGCTAATGTGCCCCTCTGATTTAACACATTTTTATAAGGTTCTCATTGCCCTTAAGAAAAGGTCAAAAGCTCTGACTGAGCTTCAAGGGAGCATTATGACTGTGCCATGCTTTTCTCATCTCTGCATATTCTTCTTTTCGCTTCCCCTAATCTTCAGGCTCACTTAATTTCCCTAAATGCAAATTCTCAATTCTGTGACTCTGAACAGTTTGTCCCCTATGCCTGAAGGACCCTTTATCTCTTTGACCTTTGGAAAACTGACTTTTACTTCTGTGTCAGTTGTCAGTTTAGAAGAAGTTCCATGGTTATCTTTTCTTGACCTCCAAATCTGAATAAAATGGTCCTATTCTTTGCTTTCATGTATCCCAAGATTTCCCTGAGGACATTTATCACATTGTGTTATAGTATCCCTTTAATTCATCTATACCTCCACTTGACTAAAATTCCATGAGGGCAAGTAACACATTTGTGCATAGTTTTAGTCAGTTCCCTACTCTAATGTTTGGTATTATGGACTGAATCGTGTCATCACAAAATTTGTATGTTGAAGTCCTAACCTTCAGTATCTGAGAATGTGACCTTATTTGGAGACAGGGACCTTAAAGTGGTAAATAAGATGGAATGAAGTCATCTGGGTGGCCCTTAATCCAGTCTGACTGGTGTCCTTCAAAGAAGAGGAAGAGATACCAGAGATGGGTGTACACAGAGAAAAAGATAGGTGAGGACATAGCAAGAAGGAAGCCATTTGCAAACCAAGGTTAAGAGGCCTCAGGAGAATCTAACCAGCCAGTGTCTTGGACTTCCAACCTCCAGAACTGTGAGAAATAAGTATTTGTTGTTTAAGCCACTTTGTGCTATTTTGTTGTGGCAGCTCCACAGACTAATACACTTGATAAATGTTGACAGTCAACAAAAATGTATTGAGTGAGTAAAACTTGGAAAGGGGTAGTCACGGAGGATTTTCATAGATTTTTAATGAATTTTCCCTAATTATTTTATTAAGACAAGTTTTGCATCTACTATGAGTCATTTATTCTGCTCTATATTTTTTCATCTATACCAGCATTGCAAGCTGGCTATTATTACCTCCAGCTTTCAGGTGAGGAAACTAAAGCTCAATAATTTTAACTGAGTTTTCTGAGGACACCCCCATTTGTGATAATGCTGAATTTCAAGTGTGTGCTACTGATTCTAAGTTCAGAATATTTCCATCATAACCTAATACCTCCTGCACCATCTCTTCTAATCAGGTTTACTTTATTTGGGTTATCTTATAAATAAATCAATAGCATTTTTTTATTTGAATACCCATTCCTTAAATATGATTTTGTGGTATGTGATACTTCAGGCAAATCACATAAATTAATCTTGAGAGATAAGATTTGCTCAATGTCTAGTCTACAATTGGCTTGAGTCTGTAGGCACTAATTATTTGTTGAATTAGGAAGGTTCACATTAAAATGCAAGTTTAAAAAGCTTGTTTTTATTTTGGAAAGCCATATAATTAATACATGAGGGTTTATTTTAAAATAAACTATTCCTGGAGCACACATTTAAATCTGTCTCTGGCAATATGATGCAGTTGAATGCCTATTCAACTTAAACTCAGAAACAGCTGGTTTCATAGCTCTCCTGCAAGACCTGCAAGTGACATGCTCTTCATACTCAGGACACCTCCCTGGATGCCATTTCTCTTTAAAATAATGTGCATCCCAAAGAGTGGTGGTGAGGCTGGAAAGAGCAAACACATATAAAACCCTGACACTTACTAGGTTTTCAATCAATGTTATAACTGTTACCTTTGACATGAAGCAAGAAAGATTTATTGTACATGTTATAACTAAACATCTCGTCAAATGTAGTCTGATTCAGCCACTCTGAAAACTATTGGGAAAGAAGAATTAGGAATAATAAGTTTGCATACTTTACCTAAAGCAATGTCTTGTAAGTGTAAAACTCTGAAGACACGTATTTTGTCACCAACACTCCTTTCTTTTCCTCACAGTACTTTTAAAAGGCTGCTGTCTATTTGTGATCCACTGGAAAATTGCCTTTTCCATCACCAAGTTTATACAGTGAAACAAAGCTGGAGGAAATAAAAGGCAACTGGTGCTTTGGTCAAGTCTTAGGGACTCTGTCTACAAATTGCAGCGGAGAGGAACTTCACCTTTGCCGGGCCAGTAAGTTGTTCTTTAAGCCTATTTCAGCATATTCTCCTATTTGGTCCAGAATCTTCTCTTTTATTATTTAACAAAAGATCAGTTCTTTCTCCATCTTAAAGAAATCTTTAAAATCATGTTTGCATTCAATCTTAAACTGTTAGGGGCTGGTAAAAGGAGGAGAATGTCCTACTGTTCCCAGCAACTTACTCTTAGTAACTGCCGTAGAACCAGTGCGTGAATAATTGCACTCTGTAAATGTCGCATGCTCTGGTTATATTCAGTTTGCCGTCAGGTGTGTTCGGGGTTGATGGGCTCTGCCAAGTTCACAGTGGAAGAAAGTGTCTTCCTCCATCTTTCTTAATAGGTTGATGAGCCCCAGCCATGTCTTCACTGTTCCAATCATGTTTTTAAAGAACTGGCCCACACATTGCTTGTCTCTTACTTGAGGTGTACTTAGTTGCTTGAAAATCATGAATTTTACATGTTTCAAAAAAATAAAAAGATACTTATAGATGCTGTTACTGCTAATGTTGCTTTTTCTGTGTTTTGGTCACACTTTTCTATATTTCTATCATAATGATGATGTCTGCCTGGCTATGTGTCCAATTAAAATATACATAGTGACTGGGACGTCAGTACGACGGTAGAGCAGGAGGTCCCTGGCTATATCCCCTCACAGAAAGAGCAACTAGCAATTATCCACAGACAAGAATGTCTTTAGGAAAATCTCGGAACCAACAGGTGAGGGTTAAGGGACCCCCATGGACCACAGAAACAGGTAAGGTGCATTAGGAGGGTAGGAAGAGCAGTTTCACTTTGACTGTGTCAACCTTCCCCTAGCAGACACAGCACCACACCTGAGAGGGATTATCTGGGCCTATAATTTTCAGTGGAGAAAGAGTCCAAGGTGGATAATCATCTTCCCCAGCATCTAGCACGCTTCCTAGGAGGCCAGATTCTGTCTCACAGGGAATATGAGGAAAGTGACAGTGCTAGATCACCTGGGGTCAGCTAGGAACAAAGAAGAGACACAGGGATCACAGTGACCAGCACGTGGATTTTCATGGTGACACTGCCTCCTTGCTGGCAGCATTGCCTGACCGGTGAGGCCATCCAGCCACTCTACTCACTCTTGAAGCCGACCTGGTGGCCCTGTCTTGCCAGGGAGCATGTTTGGTAGTTCTGCCTGCCTTAGGTTCCCCGCCAGCAGCCCAGCCCTGTGAAAGAGCATAGCCATTGTCCTCACCTAGGCAGGAAGCCACTCCATAGACCCTGCCCCACTGCAAAGCATAGCCTATGGCCCTGACCAAGAAAGAAGCCAAGCCAATGATCCCAGTGAAATGAGGGGCATAGCCTGCAGCCCTGTGGGACCAGGGAGCCCAGACAGTGACCCTACTCAGTTGTGGAGCCCAACTTCCAGTCCCACCTAATGGTGGGATATACACACCAGCCCTCTCCACCAGAGAGCTTTATCAGCAACCCTGTCCAGCTTCTAGACACAACCTGCAGCATGCCCAACCTGGTAGCCTGGTAGCAACCCACACCTAGAATACAACACATCCAGCAGCACTGCCTGGGCATAGAATCTCACCAGCAGTGATCCTGCTCAACTATGGAGATCCCTCAAAAAAGTTGAAAATAAAACTAGGTATTGTACAGTTATCTCACTGCTGGGTGTATATAACCAAAGGAAATGAAAGTTAGATCTTGAAGAGATGTTTGCATTCCCATGTTTATTGCAGCGTTATTTACAATAGCTAAGACTTGGAAACAATCTTAGTATCCACTGACAGATGAATGGATAAAGAAGATTATATAAATAATAGAATATTGTTCAGCTCTGAGAAAGAAGGAAATCCTGTCATTTGCATAACATGGATGGACCTTGAGGGCATTATGCTAAGTGAAATAAGTCAGATAAAGCCAAATGCTGTTTGAACTCACTTACATTTGACACCTAAAATAGTTAAACTACTAGAAACAGAATAGAATGGTGGTTGCCAGGGTCTGGTTGATGGAAGCAATGGGGAAATGTTGGTCAAAGAGCACAGACTTTAATTTATGTGATGAGTAAGTTCTGGGGGTCTAACGTACAGCATTGTGAGCTTAGTTAATTTTATAGTACTGTATAGTTGAAATCTTCCAAGAAAGATCTTAAATGTTCTCAACACACAAAACAACATTACTTATGTGAGGTATTTATAATACATTATTTTTTTCCAACACTTCCCTCATTTTAGACTGGATGACATTTGATCTTAAATATTTTAAAGATAGTGATTCTTATTTAAAACAAAGCAAATAACAGCAGCAAACTGTTTGGATCTCTGAGAGTTGACAGTAGGGCCCATTAAAATTTGTGAGCTGGGAAATTCCATAATAAAAAATGATACTCTAAGAAATATATTTTGTTAGCCTTATAAAAGGTAGGTTGGAAGTAAACATGGGCCTCTAGCATGAAGATACAGTAGTAATAGAAGTATTTATAAGAATACTTTGTCAAAAAGAACAAGGCCATGAAAGAAAGAATTTCAGCCTTAAGGTGACTTTGGAATTTCTTCCTTTCCCGGATGAGAAAAAAAAGCATCATGAAATTGTGTATGTTTACTACTAAGAAATTTGTTTTCATTACTATTTATTCCAATAAAGAGAGTATGCTGTTTTTAGATCAAACGAAGGAAAAGAGATTAATAAATTATTTGGGGGTAAAAGTACTAAATATTAGCATTGACTGCATTCAGAATAAGATGGAAGGTAGGTGAAATTTAAGTGAGTAAGATTAGTCACTTGTAACATATTCTCACTACTTCAGAGGTATTCAGAGGACACAGAGTTAATAATGCATTGTGCCTTCTTTAAGAATCTAACTTAATCTTTTCCTCCTTATACCGAGCCATAAGAATGGCCAGATCTAAAATCATCTCCAAAGTGTTACATCAAACTGTATAACTGTACTTTCACTTAATCACATTTATTACATTTATGAGGAACATGCTATGTTTAAGAATAACCAACTTAAGTTAGTATCACAGAAGTTTATAATTCCCCCTCTAGTGGTGATATGGGGGCTATGCTCCTATTTCTTGTTAGAGTACCCTTATTTATGAAAATATCATTATTTTCTCCTGGATTTTATTACTAATGTGAACAGCTGGCACTGGTTTTTTTGTTTGTTTGTTTGTGTGTTTGTTTTTTCACAAGGAAACTCCATTTCCATCAATCCCCAAAGGTTATTATGTGCACAATGAACAATAAAGTAAAATATAGCTGAATTGGGGTACCTATGCTTTCTATACCTATGCTAAGTGACTGACTCCCACATACCAGCTTCCTCCACTAAAATTCACATTCCTGCGAAACTGTAAACAAGTTAGTCCATGAAGTTCTTGATTGCTTACAAAGGGAGGTGTTCAGTACATGATCACTGAGGGTTTGCAAGTGCCCCTAGTTGGAATGCTTTGAATTGTACATATAACAGGACTAGGGAAATCAGATGAAATTGGAGTGTCTTTGTATATGTTCAGTTGAAATGGGCACACATAGCATAATTGAATTATGGTAGCACTGGATTATTCCATATCAATAGTACTAACTGGATTTTGTTTGGGGAATAAAAATTAATTACCCTGCTCTTCATTTGGTCTAGAAACATGAACTAAGTAACTTTATTTTGATTGTTTCTTGGAAGGAGATTAAAATTAGATAATCTTTTTTTTTTTTTTTTTTTTTTTTTTCCGCAAAGGCCAGTACACAAGAACAATTGAATAAGCCATGAATAGGAAATGTAAACTCCATTCTGACTGGGGGCTTCAACTATGAAATCCATTAGATTTGCTGCTTTTGTTTGAGCAGCTGTTGATCTGCAAATATATTCAGTGTAAATGTTTATATTAAACATTTAGGCACAGTATGCAGTTTGCGTTGTTTCAGTCCAATTTAAAAAAAAAAAGTATCCACAGTCACTCAATTTTGTATGTTTGCTTTATAACAGATCCAAACAAATTGTCATGAGGTTTTTTGGTTTTTTTTTTCCTTTCTTTCTTTTTTCCCCAAATGAGCATTACTTAGCCACATACAAAAGAAACTGATTCAAGTATTTTGGTGAATTGTTGGCACATTATCTTTCTGAAATGAAATTAAACTTTAGAAACATGTTCCTGGACATTAAATCCAAGAGCCATTTACTCTTCTCAAAGGTGCCTCCCATTGATATGGAAAAGTGAAGGTTGTCTGGAATGTACTCTGAAGAGAGATACTTAACAGTAACTCCATAAATAGTATGTCATTGGATAGTAAAGTGACATTCATGGTTTAAGTGTAGTTTAGTTGTCTTTTTCAGTAGAATATATGTTAGCTCAGTATTGGTGGCTTCTTTCATATTGAATATTTATGTGGCATTGGACCCCAAAGGAAATCAAGAGCCAAAGACTCCTGTCAGTCATTTTTTGTTGTTGTTTTTAAAGTCCTGCTATCACTTTAAATTTCCACAATCCCTTTCAGAGCAAGAACTTTAGAATTTATTAAACTAGTAAAATTTATCAAGACTTCCTTTGGACTCTCCACTGTAGCATGCTTGGGTTGGGAGTCAGACAGAAGCTATGTAAACCTTGTGCTGTTGTATAACTTCTCTGAAGTTCACTTGAATCACTCACAGAAATGGAGTAATTTTTACTATACTATAGAATTGTGGTTAGAATGGAACATTGTAATCAACATCGCCAAGAGTGCTGTCTGCATACAACAAGTGAAGGATATATAACTTCTTTCTTTAGGCAGTCTTAGTGTAATCTGGAAGAAGGGTTTGGCCCTGAGTTCCTGTAATTTTCTACAGTCATTGTCACTGAGAAGGTAGCACTTTTTGTTTTAGGAACAAACCAATAGAATGGAAATAGATCGTAATTAAAAAATAATAAGCAAACCTGGAATCAGCTGCATAAGGGGCAGAAATACCTGATGCTTTATTTTGCTTTTTGTCACCTCTAATGTACCATATGACAGCTGGGGCAGGAATAGCCAGTATAAGGGCAAATGACTTTTTGGAAGACCACCAGGTCTGTGAAAGAACAACTTAATGCAGTTATCTGCTTGAAACACAACTCTGACTTTATTCCTTATTGATCCTGACGTGAACTTGGGCAGCACGCAGAGGGAGGGAGGGCTAATTGAGGAACTAAGTGTACCCCTTTGGTCTTCTTTATCTTCCTAGACCCTTGGTACAAGGCTCTCTTTTATTGTTTGCTTTATAGTTTCTAGAAGTGCTTCTTATTGTGTGTATCATAAGGATCCCATAAGCAAAATGAATGACTTCTTAGACAAAACTAAATGTTTTTTATTTGAATGGTATCACTGATAGATTAAACCTTTCAACTCTGTCTTTAATTACTACATGCTTATTCATATTTCTCTGTAGAAGCATCCATAAAAAGTCGGTGATAGTTTTAGTACAGATCAAATGAGTTAGAAATTAGGATTTGAACGTCATTATTAAATTCATGGTATATCCCGAATACTATTTGATAAGCACTTGCAAAGAGTAATTGGAGGAACAGAATTAGGAGATAATGTTAATAATACTGGGCATTTTTACTGCACTTCCTCTTTGCACAGCATGTTCAGGGTACATTATATCATTTGAATATTGTTTCGTTTCAGTGTGTCAAGTGTTGGGCCCAGGATCCCACAACCCATTTGCCTTGTAGGGAAGAAAACTGTAGTTCTTTGCAGTTGGCTTAGCCCAACTTAGAGATTTTTCTCAAGAGAGGATCTTAAAAATAAACTGAATTGATGCAGAACTATGAGAGAGAATATTAAAAGGGAATTAATTTAGTCTAGGAATTTCAGGAGAGGCATCCCTGAGGTAGCACAGGATGAAATGTGAAGGATGCTAAACAGTTAACTGTGTTGGAAGTGGGATGGGGGAGGGCATGCTTAGTTTAGGAGGCAGCAGTGAGAGACAAATACGAGGAGGAAGGAGCACTAGAGGAGCTGAAGGACATGGAACAGATACTGAGGGGAGTAAGTTAGAGAGTGAGGGAGAGCCACAGGGGGAGGGAGAGAGAGAGAGACAGCCTTTGAGTGAGATGACAAGAGTGAGTGATGAGAAGATGAGATGTAAGAGATGAAGAGGATGGAAAAGGAGAAGAATGGAAAGTTGTGAGAGAATAGGAGGGAAGGAGGGAGGGAGGGAGGAAGGAAAAGGGGAAAGGAGGGAGAAAGGAAAAAAGGAAGGAGGGAGGGAAACAGGAACAGGGTTGAGGTGAGAAAGTGTAAGGGGTTAAAGGATTTGGGGCTAGAACAGTCAGAGCGTTTGAAGCCATTTCAGATTTGGGGCATTCTGTAAGGGTTATGTAAAATGCTCAGAGTATTAAAGATGACAGTGACTGACATGATCAAATTTGGGAAGTGTGGTTAAGTGTGGTTACATAAAAGAAGGGTCGTGACTCTTCCCTTCAGAAATTTGAAATCTAATGGAGAGAAGAAGCAGCAGAGAAAGACATAATAAAAACAATGCAGAGAAAACAAGCAAATATGTTTCAGGCAGAGGAAATAACATACAGGGAGGTACAAGGGAACTTGGCCCACTGAGGGACCTGCAACTAGACAGGGATAGAAAATGTTGCACAGACTCTGGGGAAGAGAAGGAAGGTGAGTTGGAGAAATGGGCAGGGAGAAATCCTGTAGACCTTGTGGTAAAAAATGAGAATTTTAGTGGTAGCTGACAGCGAAAAAAAAATGTGAATGAATATATGTATGTTTATGTATAACTGAAAAATTGTGCTCTACACTGGAAATTGACACAACATTGTAAAATGACTATAACTCAATAAAAATATGTTTTAAAAAATGAGAAGTTTGGTGAAAAGATGTCAACATCATCAGTCATTCAGAAAATGCAAATTAAAAGGGAAATACCACTTCACACACACTAGGATGGCTGAAACAGGAAAAAACAAAACAAAACAGAAAACAAGAAGTATTGGAGAGGATGTGGAGAAATTAGAATACTTGTACATTTCTCATAGGAATATAAAATGGTTAATCTGCTAGTGGAAAACAGTTTGGTGGTTCCTCCAAAAGATAAACATAAAATTAGCACATAGCCCAGCAGTTCCAGTCCTAGGTATATACTCAAAAGAATTAAAAGCAGGTATTCGAACAAATAGGTGTGTATGTATGTATATATATATATATATATATATATACATACACACATACACACACATGTTTATAGAAGTGATATTTGCAGTAGTCAAAAAGTGGGAACGACTCAAATGTCCATCAACAGATGAATAGGTAAACTAATTGTGACATGTATACACAGTGGATTATTAGTCAACCATAAAAAGAATAATACATTGATACATGCTATAGTGTGGATAAACCCCCAAAATATTATGCCAAGTGAAAGAAGCCAAACATAAAAGGTCACATATAGTTTGATTCCATTTACATGAAAGATCCATAATAGGTAAATCCATAGAGACAAGAAACAAGATTGCTGTTTGCCAGGGGCTGAGGTGAGGAGGTAAGGGGGAGTAATTAATAAGGTTGGGTTTTGGGGGAGGATGTGATGAGAATATTTTGAAATTAGGTAGAGATCGTGTGTGCACAGTATCGTGAGTGTACCAAATGCTACTAAGCTGTTCACTTTAAAATGGCTAACTTTATCTTTTGTGAATTTTTCCTCAAAAGAAATGAAAATGAAAAGTTTAAACTTCATGCTTAAAGTTATAAGGAGCTCTGAAAGGAAGGAAACATAGTAAAGAAAGAGAAGTTAGGGAGGAAGAAAGGAATGGAGGAAAGGAAAGAGAGGGAGGGAAGGAGGAAAGGGAAAAAAAGACGGCAAATCATACAAGTTGTTTCTGAAAAGTGACTGACAAAATGAATAGTCTTGGAGGGCAGATTGTGTCCTCTGTGCTCGCAGGTATAGATTTTCTGGAGGCAAGTCTGGGAAGAGACTGAATCTGAAGTGTATATTTGGCAGTCGTCAGTTTGTGGTTGGCTGTTTAAGTCTTACAATCAAAAGAGCTGTCTCTTTGAAATCGGTGTCATGAGGAGCAATTCAAGTCCACATTTCGTGACTAGCCATCAGGTCTTATAACTGTTTTTAGGCTGAAAAGTTTTAGAGAAAATGTTAAGAGCAGAACTCTGAGAATTATCCTCAGGGAGGTCACATTGTATAAAGCATCTCTGTTGAGAGCCAGGTTTCATGAAGTTAGGACACAGCAGGGCCAATTATCCAAAGATTTATGAGCAAATTGGTCTGGCTGATGAAGACAGTACATAATCCAATAGCAAAATTTTTTGTGTTATTCCCAAACTTTAAAGTGCATGTGTGTATTTTTTCCCTTAAAGACATTGATACTAAGGCTAGGCAGGGACTGTTAATTACATAGTGCTGAATTCTGTTATTTGCTTGACATCCTAGGACAGGATGACTGAGGAGTCTTTTTTGACATTTGGGGTACAGACCATGTGACCTGGAAAGATCTGCTCCCACTAAGCAATTGATATGACAAGATGGAACAGTTTTATGATTCCCATTAGTCAAATTTTATTTAGATAATGCTGAGAATAAAGAGATTAGGCAAGCTAATCTCATCTAGACATTTTCTGATTCCTGGGTCTCATTCCTGTCTTTATTTATATCATGAGTGTGTTGAACATGATAAATAGTTCTTTAACTTGCTTTGCATAGGAATCACTGAGGGAAAGTTTTAAAATGCAAATTCTTGAGCCGCATGCAAATGTATTCTGACCCAGCAGAACTTGATCTTGATACTATTAGCATGAGAAATACTGGAAAAGGCAAAGTTTAAGGTAACTTTCTGCTCAAGTACTCTACAGTTCAATAGTTTTATTTCACTTCTGTGGCAAGAGTATCTTTACCAGCCATGATGAGTCACACCCATGGAATTTTTTAGACTTGACTGATTACATACATAGTCATGTTGATTTCCTCTTCAAACAAAATGCATTTGCAATGTCTTTTCTTTATGCACACTAAAAAAATGTAAAGAGCCTAGAAGAAAGTAGTGAATTAGATTAAAACCCTAAGACTTAAGGTTTTTAAAGTTTTTTTATAGTAGGTTTATTTCAACTCTGATATATTAAGCTATCATTTATTTTAGCACCTGTGGTAAGCCAGACACTAGCATAGGTGGTTCAGGATAATAGAGCATTGCTCATGATCTTCAAGAACATCAAGGTTAGGATAGAAAACTTTGTAAAGGATGTAGTTGCATTAAAATGCAACAAGTGTAATGAAGAAAAAATATAATAATTCATGCGATAGAGAAATAGTACCTGAGAAGACTAATTAACTTGTTAAAGGTATTGAGCAGTTTTAATAATGGCATTTAGGCATGCAAAATATTTTCATTAAGGACAGACACAGTGAGTGATGGCACAGTGAATATTGGTTCAACTTGGATAGATGAAAAGAGATGTATTTGGAGAGATCTACATTTTGTATTAAATGATATTTCCTAGAATTCGTGCATGTGAATTCGTGCTTCTATAAGATCTGCAGGTTAGACAATCAAACAACCTGGTATTTAACATCAAGCATGTAATTGACTCTAAGCAGTAAATTCCTGACTCAGCTTGGGAGAGCTAGCTGACTAGGGGACAGAGAATAGGATGTCTGTTGTCAAGGGAAAGTATTGGATATTGAAAGGTGTCTATATATCCAAAGTGCTTATGCCCTCCTGTAATTCACCTGTATAGGATGGTGGCATTCACATACAGAAAGAAATAATGATACATAGTATAAATTGAGAAGCATGCTATGGCAGGCACTGTTCTTGAACACTATACGTATCTAATCTGATCTTCAAAACTACACTGTGAAGCAAGTAGTCATCGTTGTGGGTGACTGGCTGCTACACAGACTGTATTTAAAGAGGCTGAGTGTGTTGTCCAAAGTCGTACAGCTTGTATTAGAACCTACTTTTATTTGACACCAAATTCTTGGTTCCTTGCCTTGACTGTCACACAATACTACCTTCTAACAAACAATGGAGCCCCATAGACCTCACCTAGATACAGGTGTTGCATCTGTTGACCACTGTTTTGTTTTTTTTTTTTCTTCTCATTTAATTCAAGGAAAGAAACCGTGATAGTAGAATAGATAAATAATATTATACGGTATTGCACAGGGAAATATATACAAGATCTTGTAGTAGCTCACAATGAAAAAAAACTGTGACAATGAATATATGTATGTTCATGTATAATTGAAAAATTGTGCTCTAGTCTGGAAATTGACACAACATTGTAAAATGACTATAACTCAATAAAAAAAAAGTTTAAAAAGAAAAAAAAAAAGAAAAGAAACCATGATAGAACAGAGAGCCAGCTAATTAATAGTTTCCTCATTTCAGACAGACAGAACCATTAGAATCTTCCACTGTACTCAGAGTCCCAGTACCCCTCTGATTGTTTCATCCATCAATTCACAGCATGAAAATAATCAAATTACAGTCTTTGAAGGAAAGGTAAATCCAGCCAGGAGATTGATGTCTTTTAAATGAGCAGAATTTGCTGAGTAGCCTAGAGAAAACTCCACTTTATTAGAGAGTTGTAGCTGCAAAGAAGGACAATGTAGCATCCACACAAGTGTCCTAGTGAGAGGATGTCTTTAAACTAGAGGCAAGCTGTTCAGCTTCCAGACTCACAGGCTGGCCATAGTTCAAGAAATGCACTCACTCACAACATAGACATGACGGAATATAGGATTATATGATTTTGGGGGGCCAGATTTATTCATTTGGAGGTTACTCTCAAAGCCTGATCCATTGATACTATAAGAGAAAAAAAATCCAGAAAATAATTTGTTTTATTTCTTCACATTACATGTTTCATAACAGCTGTTACCATGAATATTACTGCTACAAATAAAACAGAAAATCTTTACAAAGATAATGTTGAGAGGGACAAGAAATATATGAATGGCAGATTGATTGTGTCACATTAAGAGTTAACTATAGCTGGCACATTTCAGAACTTCTTTAGAGATCCGAAAGACTCGAAAGAACACCTAGTCCTGTGCCCCCATTTTACAGTTGGCGATCACAGAAGATCACTAACTTTGTCAAAGTCATTGAGAAAATTGCTGCCAGAGTCTCAATTAAAATCCATATTTTCTAACTCTCATTCAGTGATGTTCCTGGTACAGTATGTTGATCCAGTTTTCCTTTCATTGACATTTAGAAAATGTCTGTAATGATGCTCTATGTATGATTCATATATCACTTAGGTCAAGCAATCCTTTGATATTCAACAAAAATAAGAGTTGCCATCTCACATTCAGAGGAAGATTCAAGTCTCTGTCCCCCTCTGACTGTTTATGGCTTTGATTGAATTTTTTCTTCACACTCCAATTTCTTTCTTTGACTGAATTAAAGAATTTCTCATTTTCCTGTGGCTTCCATCCCATTTTCAATGCTGTCCTTGACCCTCAGGAAAGCAACTGTATGGATTACCCCAAACACTTCTTCCATTGGGTTTTTTTGTGTGTACGGACCTTTTCTTAAAAGTTAGGGACATTAATATCTGGTTATATTACAAGACTAAAAATGTAAGAAAGCAAAATATTAGACATATGCATGTCAAATATTTTGAGGCTGCCTTTCCTTGAAAAATTTTCACTGGTCGTCTGTGTTTCTTGGCTTCAAACTTACAGCATACTCACTTGCTTCTTCTTGTCTCAAATGTCTCTCCTCCTCTCTTTTTCCTGTCTGTGGCAGGCACTGAATCCCACAATCTTCTTATGCAAGCAGGATTTTTTCTGTTTTTTTTTTTTTTTAACTTTCACTTTTGTGTTTTATTGTCCCCCTCCCAGCCTATGTCCTGAGTACTCCATTTTCAAAAGTAAATTGCTCTAAGTAGGTAGATTCCTTAAAAGAAGGCACCCTCGTGCCGTATTTGCCACTTTAAAAATCACAGTGTTTCCCTATCTGTAACATCCCGATCAAGTTTTGACTAACATAATCCTCCCTTTGAATAGGACACACTTTTTTAAAGAAGGATTTGCTTACCTCATGTTGATCTGACTTTCCTATTTCTATGAAATGTAAATCACATGTTTGTTTATATGTTTTGTTCATACCCAATCTAAATGAGCTCTGTAGAAGGTGGAAGCAGGAGAGCTGGAATGCACTGATTCCCCCCAAATAGAGACAACTGAAATGTCCAAAGAAAGTGGAAATAAAGATGAACTTGGTTCCACACTGAAATGAAGGAAGGAAGCCTTCAAACCACACACCTTGAGGTCTCTGTTAATAGTCCTAAAATGGCAGGGCCATATGAAGAAAAGAATGTAAGTTAAGTGTCAATGTCAAATCCCATTTAAAAAAAAAAAAATTCCTCTTTTGTCTAAGTAACTGAATAAAGGAATTCTAAGAGGATTGTCTCCTAGGATTCCCTGCACATCTGTTGCTTAATTGATACAAACCAATGCATAATCTCTAAAAGAAGGGAGGTCTAAAATTAGTGTTTCTTTTTCTCATGCCTGGACACAGAGGCTGCCTCAGATCACTTTGCCTGTGAGACAGAACACACATAAAAATGAATAAAACATGTATCCGTTGATGTACTCCTACACTCTCTTACTCAGTGATTTGTACCTCCTCGGTGCAAAATGTCCACCCTCAAGGGATTGGGATCAGCCTGTTACGTTTGAACATCTAGACCTGGAATGTCGTGGTCTGATACTTAAATAATCTTTAGCTACCTAAACTTCTTCAAAATTAGGAAATAAAGGTAGATCCAGAAAATCAAACCTAAATAGAATACAGTGAGATGAGTGTGTCAAGTTGCAAAGCCGAGACTGTGTTGAATGGGGAACTGTAAGGGAGGATGTGGGAGTTCAAGCGTGTTTCTGGCTTTTGATGTGATAGGAACTATGGGATCTAGGGGCACAGACTGAGAGAGAAAAGTTCAAGTACATATGCTTACTTTTTGATATATTTATGTGGGCATTATGCAAAATCCAGGCATGTGTTGAATATTGTGGAAGATCCATAAAATGTTCAAAATCCCTATTTTCTTTAGACATGTTTATTCTGCTTAGGAACAACATCTGTATCTCTCATTTCAAGAAATATTTTCCCAAACGTGACAAAAATAATCCTTATAATCCAGACTCTCAACAGCCTGTATCAATTACTATTTTCTTCTATCTGATGCTTTTTCCCAATTAAAGCATGATCATTTTAATGTTATTAAAACCATTTGTATTTGTTTAGCATTTCAAGTAACGTGTAAAGCAGAAAGAGGAAAGCAAGCAAAGCACTGAATTCTGTAACCCAGAAGCTACCAGTATTTAAAGTAGATGCTAGCAATGGTGGTCATACAAATTAATAGTTAAATAGACCTCTCTGTCCATAATACAAACAGAAAGATGGATGGATGGATGGATGGTTGGTTAGATGGATGGATGAATAGAAGGATAAATGATGGATGGATGATTGGAAGGACAAAAAGGAAGGTAGAAAGCTAGATGCATGGATGCACATATTGATGGGTGGATGCAAAGATGTCTAGACAGACACTTGTAAACAGACTATTTCTCCTCCTATTGATATTTTAAATAACTGCACTTCACTTGTCCTACTTGAATTTAAGAGGAAAAATAATTTTTAAAAAATCTAAATGAATTGCTAAGCTTAAGAATTTTTTTTTTTACATTAGGGACTATAATTTATTAAAAGAGCCCTAAGAAATTAAGAAAATATATTATTAAAATCATGAAGAGGTTAGAGTCATTATTTTCCCTACGTGTTTAAGGCAGTGTGGATTGATTCCCTTTAATGCAAATAAGATAATTAACACTCTGAAACTTTTTTTTTAACCCACATCCCATTTTTTTTTATTGCTAATTATATTAGTGTTACTTTGTTAAGGATTACACAAAGTACATTCTGTTCTGAATCAGTAATTTCGCAGTTGTCAAGACTTAGTTTTATAAATGGATTAAAAATGAATGCCAGTTTTTATTATGAAATATTTTTTAAAAACACAAAAGAAGAGAGGATAGTAGAGGAAGGCTATTATTAGTGTGAAATAAATCCTGTACATCATACCCAATTTTATGTATTGATACATGATGCTTTGGAATTAGAGAGGAATCACAAACTCAGAGTTTCTAAGTTGGCAGGGATTTCGATAGAGATTTTTCCCTGTAGGGAAATTTGGCAGTGAGTTGTCACGACGGGATGGGATGCTTTGGCATCTAGTGGGTAGAGGTAGGCTTGCTGCTAAACATCCTAAAATATGCAGGACAGCACCCCGCAGTGAAGAATTCTTGTACTCCAAAAGTCAGTAATGCCAAACTTTAAACACCCTGCTCTAATCATCAGTCAGTGAACAAATTTCCATGACATTTTCTGTCTCTGGTGTTTTCCAGAGTCTACATTAGCACATTTATCTTCTGGAAGGTTAAAAACTCATACTTCCTCTGACATTTCCTCAAAGGGCTTAGTTCTAAGAACCCTAGCCATCTTGTCCCATGTCTTCTGAATGCCAACCAAGTTTCGTTCAGATATCCAGAATGCATGGACCGGTTTCATCTGATTAAGATAGTTTTCTTTCTGATAAATTCCTAGAAAGCTATATTTGAAGTTCTTGAACCAGAGGTAGTCCTGGATGAGAACCATCCTGCTGGAAGACCTTTGATCAACACTAATTTCTGCTGCCTGTTTGCCTTGGTGTTAGACACCTTGTCTGCACTCTATGGATGGCAAACCATTCTCTACTGCATAATATAAAATCCTTGAAAATGTTTAAAGCCCTTAAAAAATTTTTTCATTCTATTGGCAAAAAACATGCCTGAGTTAAAATGTTTCTTCTTCTGTTATTTGATTGTATAATTAGTATATTTAACAGTAATTTCATAATCTGGCCAAAAAAAATAGATGTTAGCAAAATTTATGAAAATGACAGGAAAGAATGTGATAGCTTTTCATCAGTCCTCTCAAGTGGACATTTCCCAGTGGTCCTTCTGAGAAGTCAGTAGCAACTTAGAGACATAGAGAAAGGTATATACAGAGGCCCTGGCTTTTTAAAACAAGAACAAGTTAAAAATCAAAACACAAAGAATGAAAAGTATGGTATTTATGTGAATAGTGAATCCAAATAATTGAACAGGAGTGTTTTAAAAACACAGAATATATGGTTAGTGTTCACAGAGTGGATCCTGAAGAAAGATGTAGGCTCCACAGCTAAAATTCCTTAGCTAAAATTCCAACACTGCCACTTCAATTTCTTCATCTGTAAAACGGGCATATTAAAACAGCACCTGACTCAAAGGGTTATGCTAAGAATTATTTTAAGTGTTGAATGTAAAACTCTTAGTTCAGGCTTTGTCACATGGGAAACATCAAATAAATACTAGCTAGTATTATAACACTAATCATGTTTATAGCTAATTCAGTTACACACACCCTTTTTTTCTTTTCCCAGATGAGGTTAATCTAACCTAGAATAGACCCACCCTACTTTTGTGTATAGGGTTCCTTCCATGAAAGGTATACTTTTGGCAAAATGTTACAAATATTTTCTTGTTTAAGTTATTAATGGCTGGAAATTTTAATATTTTAGCAGAGAAACATTAAGAGAAAGACAATAAGCACATAGTCCATATGGGAGGGACTGTGGTAGATACTTGGATTGAAACACAATTCCTTTAGGATCTTTCTAGACTAGAAATATATGTGGTACATGCAAGACATTGAGAATATTTCAGGATTTCTGGAGTATAAAGTATAAAGGAGAAAATGTAGGGGGATGCTAATGGAGGGGAAAATATGAACTAGAATATGAAGTTTCTGGTACAGTTATCAGAAGAATTGAGATATTTTTCTTCCTTTAGCCAACAGGAGCCTCAGAGTAATTTTGAGCACAGAGTAAATTTAAGGAATTCCTCTGAATGACCATATTGGTTGTGTTTATTATAAGTTTTAATAAAATGGCAGGATTTCAGTGGATGAGCCTGGTAAAGGGAAGATAGTTAAGAAGTTACTTGAACAAGGACACTGGCAATGGCTTGGAGAATAAACACAAGACATATTTAAGAGGTAGAATGAAACTAAATTATTGAATTAATTACTGATTAGACACTAGGTTAAAAATAGAAAATAATTTGAGGAGTATTCCTCTATATGCAAAACTTAAAATCAAACCGTTCTATCCAAATGCCCTTTCCACCGTTTCAGAAAATATTCAGTGATTATTCACAATGGCTGTCTTCCTTTTCCACCCACAGACAGCGCTGGTGTGGTTATTTATAAGTCTCCACATCTGGAGAACTAATTTGTCTGTGGACTGTGCCAGTTCCATAGAGTTGTTAGCTATCACTCAGCTGCACCAAGTTCATTCGACCCTGATAATTAAATTAAATATCCAATGACATCAAAGAAACAGCAGAGAACTTAGTAACAATACCAAAAAGTTTTCCAGGCCCCAAAAAAGGCACATGCATTATAATGGAGACAGATGACATATTCTTTAATGAAGGGATGGGCAATTTAATATTCCACTCATACTTTAATGTGTCTGTGGTGTAGTCTAGCGGAATATTGTCTCACAAGTGGAGTAACACATTGGCAGTTCAGTATAATAGGACTGACGTTACTATGGAGTTCAATATTACGTGGGCATGACCTTACTGAAGAAGATTTAATTACTTGAAATACCAGAAGGATGACATTATAACAATATCATTGCAGAGGTCTTTAGAAAGAAGGGCTCAAGTGTCATGGCTGCTGACTTCCACACATTCATTTTATTTATTTATTTATTTTATTTCTGCATTCATTTTCTTAGTTAAGGGCATCACCGTCAATTTTTGCACAGGCTACACATCTTAAAATCATTCCTTCTCTTTTATATTTTTCCTCTCCTTTTTTTTTAAATGCATGCTCTTTTAAAAATAATAAGCAAGACAAAATAGTCTCCCCGGTCACTCCTAAACCACACGGTGTATTGTCTCTACAGGTAAACACCATCATCAGTCCTTTAACTGTGCTTCCTGTGATAAGCTAAGAGTATGAGTGTTTGTGGGTTTGTCTGTCTATCTGTCAGGCTCTGTGTCTGTTTAGTATATTAGCATATCTTTTCTACACCTTACTTTCCATATTTAGTGTATCTTGGGAAGTGTTTCAAGCAAGCAAGCATAGATCAACTGTTTATTATGGCTGGATAGTATTTATTGCATAGATGCACCGTGATTTATTTAAATAGTAGCCTATTGATGGCTATTTATGTTGCTTACAGTCTGTTCTGGGATGAATTGTGCCCTCCCAAAATTCATGTTAACACTCTAACCCCCAGTGCCTCAGAATGTTGCTGTATTTGGAGACAGGGGCTTTAAAGAGGCAATTGAGTTAAAATGAGGCCTTTAGGATGGGCCCTAATCTGATGTGACTGGTGTCTTTATAAGAAGAGGAAATTTGTAGTATTTGTTCTAGTTCTATGAAAAATGTCATGCAGTGCATTGACTCTGCTTTGGATAGTATGGACATTTTAACCATATGAATTCTTCCAATCCATAAACACAGGATATCTTTCCATTTATTGTATTATCTTCAGTTCCTTTCATCAGTGTCTTATAGTTTTCAGAGTACAGTTCTTTCACCGTTCTGGTTAAGTTTATTCTGATGTATTTTATTCTCTTTGTTTTGATTGTAAATGGGATTGTTTTCTTGATTTCTCTTTCTGATAGTCCATTATTAGTGTACAGAAATGCAACAGATTTCTATATATTAATTTTGCATCTTGTAACTTTACTGAATTCATTTGTTAGTTCTAATAGTTTTTTGGTGGACTCTAAGGTTTTTCTATTTATAGTATCATGTCATCTGTAAATAGTGACAGTTTTACTTTTCTCCTACGTATGCCTTGTATTTATTTTTCTTATCTCATTGTTGTGACTAGGACTTCCAATACTATGTTAAATAGGAGTGCCAAGAGGGGTCATCCTTGTCCCTGACCTTAGATACAGAGAAAAAACTAATGGTTACCAGATAGAAGAAAGGTGGGAAGAAGAGGGGGATACGTGAAGGGGATTAAGAGATAAAAAATACCACCTATAAATTAAATAAATCACAAGGGTGTAAAGTAAAGCACAGGGAATATAGTCAATATTTTATATTATAATAACTTTGTATGTTGTATAATCTATAAAATATTGAATCACTATATTGAACACCTGAAATTAATATAATATTGTATATCAAGTGTACTTCAGTAATTTTTAAAATCTGCAACCTTTGTACATTCTTTGTGATTTTGACTTAAAATAATTTTTTAAAAAAGGGGAGGAAATTTTTGGACACAGAGACACCAGGGTTACACATAGAGGAAAGAACACATGAGGGACACACTGAGAAGGTAGTTATCTGCAAGCCAAGGAGAGAAGTCTCAGAAGAAACCAAACCTCTGGGAATCTTGATCTTGGATTCCAGCCTTCAAAACTGTGAAAATAAATTTATCTTGTTTAAGCTGTTCAGTCTATGGTATTTTGCTATGACAGCAGTAGCAAATACACAGCCTCTTACCTTTACAAAAATATAGAAATTAATAATCTGAGGTTACTAATGTATATTTCTGCACTTAGAGTAGGAATATAGGATAATTTCTATAAGCAGAGTTACTAAGTCCATCTAAATTAACATTGGTACTTATTACATCTTCACCAAAGAAGATTACCTTTATAAGCGGGAAAATATCTTTTTGGGGGGTTATATTTTATTTCTTTAAGTTTGAGTTAGTCTATGTATGTTTTCACGTGTTAACAACAACAAAAATGGGATATTTTCCTAACTTTCTGTTGAATTTTTCGGCTTTATTTTTCTGCTGGCATGTTTGTCTTTCGAAGCAGAATTGTTATTTATTTTTTGTAGCCATGATCAATCTTTCTTAAGTGACATTAGGGATTTGTTTCTTACTTAGGAAGGTCTTCACCATTTGTATTTATGGGACATGATTTATAATTATTCTACAAATATTTTGATTTTCAATCAAATATAAATCTATGATCAACCTGGAATTTATCTGGTATAGAACAGATGTGTATAAATTGCCTATTTTATTATATTATATGTATCTATTGTTATATCATATATAATTCAATTTATGTTAAATATATTAAAATAGCCAATTGGCATATATACATGTGCCAATATAGTAGTTTTTAAATCTCTTTTATTACCTGGCAATGTGAATTCCTCTCATTATTTTTTTCTAAGTTTCTTTCTGTTATTACATGCTTATGACTTGGAATCAGCTAATTTATTTCTAAGAATCAAGTATTGCCAATAATGTATTCTACAACTATGTTAAATTTTTTAATGAATTTAAGGAGAATTGATTTCTTTAAAATACTGAATTTTACCCCCAAATTATGATTATCTTTTAATATATCCAGGTGTTCTTTTTGCCATCATTATAGAGTTTGCACGTTTTTAAAATTTACTTATAGATGTATTATATTTTCATGGGAAGTTAAATAGGTTGTTTTTATCACCACAGTATTATGTTTTTCTGTTTAAGAAACTGATTTTTTTTCCACACTAATTTTGTGACTAGTCGTCTGAGTTAATTTCCTTAAAGTGTTGGTATTTTTAAACTGTTGCCTCTTGGATTTATCAGATATGTCAGTGAAAACTAGCTTCCTTCACCCTTGCTCCAGTCCTTTTTTCATTCACTCTTTAGTTTCTGCACTGTCTGCCTTATCCCACCTTGAATTTTGTTGTCTCAATCCCTATGACCTCCAGGGTTCTGAGTCTCTTGCCTTTTTGTACTGCCTGTGTTTTCACAGTTGCTCTCTATTTTTGGCTTGCCTCAAATCTCTCAACACTCAACAATAGTAATGGAGTCATTTTGGTTGAAAGTGCCAGCAGATTTCTATGCACAACCCAGAATGTACTTGGTTACAGATACTGAGAATCCATCACTTGTACCGTATGCACCAGCAGATGAGCAAGAGAAAAAGGACAGTGTTGTAATTGTGGTAGGGATGTTTGGACAGGCTTTAAACAAATTCTCTGTGGTTATTCCTGGGCAGTTAAAATTTAACCCTGGGGAATTCAAAGGGATCCATTGAGGGGATAGTCTATTTCAACTCTCTAACCTACATTCTTAGTCAATGGTCTTATATGAGCAAGCACAACTGAAAATTCCAGACGGAGGCTTTAGGGAGTAAACAACTTTGGTTGTGTCTCTTTTCCCAACCTTTTAATGGCTGTCATTCCTCAGCTCCAAGAGGTTGTGTGATCCAATTAGGCAAATTGAAAAAGACTGCTTTTACGCAAAAGCATGAGAAAGGTAATTGAAATCAATCCCTGTTCAGTGGAAATGCTAAAGACATCACTGATAATATAGAGCAATTAAAAGATGTTGTCCTGAAGCAAGGCAGAAACATAAAGTTTAAAAGCCTGTTAAAGGAAAATTACCAAAAATATTTAAATGACATTATTCACCTAAGACGGACTAGGGACATCTAAACCAATTAGAAATTGTAAGATA
Organism: Camelus ferus; assembly: GCF_009834535.1. Classification (NCBI taxonomy): domain Eukaryota; kingdom Metazoa; phylum Chordata; class Mammalia; order Artiodactyla; family Camelidae; genus Camelus; species Camelus ferus. Next base: position 41,492,126 of record NC_045704.1, read on the forward strand.
TTTCATTAGTCAGAAGCTGTGTTCTTAAAACTACTGAGATGAGAATTCTTCACCTTGTGTCCTTTGTTATTACAAAATAATCTGTTAAAAACAATCCATTAACCCTATTTTTGAGTACATTCTTCGTGAAAATAGCTGTTGTGGTTTAACCATCAGAAAATAGTTCCTCCAGCTATGAAATAAGGGTGTTTTAACTAGAATGGTGATTTTTAAGCTATGTTTTTTAGAGATCTAATTGTTCTAGGAGGTAATTGGACATATATTGGTAGGTAGGGTGAAGGAAGGACGGAGAACAAATAAGCTGTTAGACAGAACTCTGGATTGCCCATCTCATGACTAACACGTGAAGAATGTTTTATTATATTAAATACATAAAGGAAAATAGGGATATTAAATATATGATTTACCTTGTCACCATCCACTTTATCCTGACCATAATATACATCACCATTCAATCAAGTTTTATTTTTCCTGGAACCTTGGTAAATCCTCAGAATCCTTCTGAACACAGTGATGCAGATACCCACCCCCAAATGATCAGAATTAGCATGACAGATCCTAATAAAATTTCACTTATAAAGTGATTCCTTTGTAAAATGAAAGTGTTGGAAAATTAATTATTTTGTATTAAAAAAAAACCCTCGAAACTACTAAAATCATTATTCTTAGGAAATATTAAAGGACACCAGGCATTTTAACCAATATCCTCTATTTAATGACTCTTCATCACTTCCAGAGTATTCTGGACCTGAGGTAATTATGCCCTGATCCTTGGGGATACAAAGAATAAGACAGTATCTTTATCACCCCTCCTGGGCTTCCACACCTTCCTTCCTATGGACATGTCTATTGTCTAAGAGAATTCATGCAGTGAAGAACACCTATTAAGAAGGAATTCTAAAGGATGGTTTTGCCAACTCTGGGTACCACAACCTTGACTCTGATGCAACATAGAATATGAAGACAATTTCCAAAATAAAGTCCCATTACATATATATATGCTACTCAGCCACATACATAATTCTCCTGTTTCCAGCCACAGAAGATGATTATCTGCCTGTTACTCAGACATGCCATGGGCATCTAATATTTCCTGACCAGCATCAAAGTGAAGACTGGTAGTCTGTCATGGGCTTCCCACAAGGTCAAAACCAACAAAAGAAAGTCTTCACACACACAGTTCCTATAAATACTGGACTGGTGAGAACAAAGGAAAGAAAACTCCTTGCATATTTTTACATATTCTTTTAGGACTAAAGCTGGTAGAGAGAGTGATATGAGTGCTGGTGGGTATGCGTTGTAGACATAGTTGTCCCTGAAAGAGGAGTTCAAGGTGTGATTGGAAGGAGGTTATAAGTATCAGGACAGAACTCTATTTTAAAGAAAGGAAGGGAAATCTTGAGATTTGAGAGGACAGTTGCTACAGAGCATGTGTCATCAGTCACCCAGTGTCCCCATTCACGATGCCAGCCTCAGGACATTCTTACTACCTTTGTTCTCTAGTTTTACTATTTGGATAGTTTTAATGCCCTGATCTGTTCAGTGGATTTATTTCTTTTGAAATTTACTATGTAGGATATATTTAGTAATGCTGGTTCTTGGAGGCCTGGGTTTGAATTCCAGGTCCACTGCTTATACTGTGTGGCTTTGGGGAAGTCAGTTTGTCTCTGTGAGCCTTGGTTATCAATAACAAGATAGTTCACAGTGTTGTTTGAAGATAAGTTAATAAATGTAGGTGAAGTACATGTATTATGGAACATAAGTGGTTAATATTTCTACTTTTAATATTATCCAGTCATTAATACTACAGCTACACCTACTGTTACTGCTACTACTGCTCCTGCTACTACCATGACTATCACTAATATTCTGCTGTCCACTGAAAAATGTGTAATGTTTTTGTTTGAAAATGTGCCCTATGCTGTGTTCTCAGCATAAGAACTCAGTTTGGGACAGTCTAAGCCAGTCCTTCCTATCAGCATCCCTCTTAGATCTGGTTGAACCCTTGTCCCAGTTCTTGAAATTCAGGGCTTCCTACTTTAGAGTAGCTTCCTTGACATTTTCTAAGTGCCTTCTCCTCCCTTCTTGGGAGAAGTGGCAGCATTGGTGCCCACTGGGTGGGATGTCCTGAGCCAAGAGCCCAGCGCATGTGAGCCTCGATCTCCACTTATTTCCTCCTTTTAGGGCATTCTTCAATGTTCCCAATGAACCCCTTGCCACTTCTTCCAAGTGGGGTTTATCAGATGCCCTGATAACATCTAGAACTTACCTCTATGGAGTTGTCCTAGAGCCCTGTCACCATGTGCAGTTCTAAAGGGCAGCCTGGCCAGCAGACCAATTCTGATGGTCAAGGCAGTTTCTCTTTGATGAGATTTACATGAAACTGGGCCATCAGAATTTGTGTGATTCAAATTATGTATATAGATAGGGTCCCCACAAAAAATATTTTCCCTGGAGCCTGAATAAAATAGACGTGCATTAAGCACCTACTATATGCTATGTGTCATACTACTTCCTCAGTGACCTCATGTGAGCCTGCCCCTTCCCTTTTTCCTTCTAGTAGTCTTACTGAAGTTTGTAATTCAATTCCTTTATATATGTATATCTCCCTTGCAGACTATAAACTCCACGAGGGAAGGCACCAAAGACCTCTATCCTCAACACCTAAGATAATGTCTGGGACATAGCAGACACTTAAAAAATATTTTATGAATGAATGAATGAATGAATGAATGGTTAAACTAATTGCAGTGTTACAGAGGATGAATATAACCCCCCCTCTCCCCTGACAGTAATGCTCCCAATTCTTCTACTCCACACCAGGGTCTGAAGCCCTGCCCTGAAACATGAGTTTGAAATCTCCTGGCAGGACTTTCTGCTTGTGCCTAGCAGTCCCAGTTCTGTGTAGAAGATGCTGCACTAGTCAGTGTCCCCAGTATTCTCATATGGCATCTTGTCAGCTCTGGACTTAGATAAATAAAGTTTTCTAACATGTACTTGAAGGCTGAAAAAAAAATCCATTTTACTGCTAGAAAGATAAGCTTCATAATGAAGTAAAATCCTGATTTGGTAGATGATTTGTTCATTTAACCTCTGCTAAGTACAAAAAATATGATTTATTGATTTAGATTTTCTAATAAAAAAAATCATGTCACCTTTTAATAAGCAACTTATTACCAGATGCTGAGGTCTTGGGTCCCCTAAACAAGGATTATGGTTAAGACATATTGAAAAGAGAATTTCAATATAAAAATCAATAAAAATGTGTAAAAAGTAATATGAATCAAGAGTAAAGGCAATTCCTTCTTGGGGCTTTATAATAACATTTATTAAAAAATCCTCAACCTGTTGCCTGTTTCTCATTAGAGAAATAGAATAGCAAGGTTGAAAAAATTAAGAAAGCAAGTATAATCATAAATAACTAAAACAGTAATCATAGTAGCTACCATCTAGAGGGTACTCATTGCATACCAAGTGCTGGGGTAGAAGCCCGGATTACTACAAAGAACAAGTTATACTTAGCAGGGAAAGCATTCCAGTCAGGAGACTTCTTTTATATAAATTACCATATTTAGTACTCACAGCAATCCTTGGAGCTCTGTGTTTTAATGCACATAATTTAGAAAGAGGAAGTGGAAACTCAAGAGATGTTGATTCGCTTGTGCCAAATCACAATTAATCCATGATTGAGTTTAGATCATATCTGAACTCTGAATTCAGTGATCTTTCCACTAAATTGTATGGCCCCTCCCAAACACAGGAAAATACTAAAATAAATTCAATCAACTGTCTTGTCCATTGGTGGAGGTTTAATTAATTTTGAGGAGAATTGTTATAGGTCTTTTTTTTTTTTTTTTTTAAATGGATCATCCCCAAGGTGGTTCTTAGCTATTGCTCAGGCTAGTTTTAATAAGTGCTGTCATTTAAATTCTTGGATATGATAGTAGGGACTGTATGAGTGAAAGCCAGGGCTTATTTTCTGTGAGCAATGTTTAATCAAAAGTGACCCATAATTTCAAGCTCCAATGCCTACCACCACTTTATTAACTAGACACTTGTTCATTTTGGAGCCTCCTCACTCAGGTTTAAAATATGATGGGTGATCCTTAGAGAGACTCTTTCTCTATCCCCTCTTCTCTGGCTGCCCTTTCTAAAAGCTCAAGAAAGCAACTTCCATGCTTTAGTTTCTTAATCTCTCCTACTTAATGACAGATGAGTTGAAAACTATTAGGCTTGCTAGTAAGGGTTTGCTTAGATGAAGTACAAAGTTTGTGGTGTGTTTTTGCACGTACATGCATGTGTGTCCATATGTCTGTTCTGACAAGGAGCAAGAGAGCACTTAGCCCCATTATTATGAAAATGCAGGCCTACATTTAAACAACTCTCTGTTCAATCCAATATTTGAACAGAATTTTCTACTATTTCCTCCAGTAGAGGAGGAGATTGTGACCACCTGACTACAGTACAACAGGAAGAATTGTCCATTAAATCAATTATGAGACAAAATGTACAGATTCTGTACAGATTCCCTCCTCCCCTGTGACAATAAAAACATCAAAATGTATTTAGAAAGAAAAAAAATAGAAAAATAAATTAACCCTAAAGCTGTAAAATGATGCAGTTGCTCACGTTTTCAAATTACATGCCCATCTCTAGACTTCTCCCTCCCTCCCTCCCTTACTTCCTTTCACCCTTACTTCCTCCCATTTTGTTTGGATATGTAATCTTTATGTTATATATCTGCTTTTATCCAAGGGCTTAAAAGAGTGGTTTTTCACCATTGAACAGGAAATGAAACAACCAGAGGACTGTTTCCCAACCAGAAGGAAACTGAAATTCAGAATGACACATGAAGAGATAGTTAGCTATATTTTTTGGAGGAAAGGTTGAAGAGAGCTAGGAAATAAGAAAAAAAGTGAAGTGCAAACAGGGAAAGGGCCAGGTAATTTGTTGAGACTGTCCAGGTTGATGCTAATTTTCTTTTTTCCAACTGGGCCATTGTATATTAAATTTTGTGTTGATTTATTCCCTTTGTACAATCAGGAGCAAGAGGTCCATTTGGCTTGATATGACAAAGATTATGGCAGGAATTGGTACCTTGTGCTTCTTCTAAAGGCAGTGTTTGAATTTAGAAAGCCATCGAGTTTGAATCCTATTTTTATGTAAATCTCAGTTTGTCACTTGCAAAACGTCTTGTGAAAGAAACTAAATCCCTATAAGTAGAAGTAATTAAAGTGAGGGAAATGCCGTAGGTACCAAAAAAAAAAAAAAAAAAAAGTGATGATCAACCATGTAGATTTATCAAGACTTCCAGGAGTCATTTGTGGCAAGGCAAATGTCTATATTTTTCCTATGCATAGCTCATCTGAGCACTTAGAAATATCGAATTAATTCAGATTCCTGTATTGCAATTTGTCAGCTCAGTCTGTCAATATGGAGAAAGCTAGAAAGCCACATTTGGGTTTGTTCCATTTGTCACTTTCATGACACATTCCTTCAGAATCTTCAGGCATCCAAGTGTAGTAAAATGGTAGTGTGATGGTGTTTTAAAAAATCAAGAGTTCTTTAGCTTGTTAGTCCAGGGGCGATTTTGGGCTTAAGATGTTGAATTAAATTACTATTCTGAATAGTAGCCTTCCTTTAGGATTGACATAGAAGGACTTCTGCCTGAAAAAGTAAGATTTGGAATTTAGAAAGTCACTGCATCTTGGTTTGATCCCAGAACTGTTCCATTGGTTCCAGCTACATTCCTATTCCTCTTCCACACATTTCCTTATGGCCACAGATGTCTAACTCCCTCTCCAGCCCATCACACTTACTCACTGTTTGGGTTAATATGTATATTTGTACATACACACATATATTATGGGGCTGATGAACAGTATTAATGTTATTTATTATTAAAAGGGAACTGATGTGAAAGGGGAGGAAAATGCCTAAACTCAACAGCATCAGTCGTTTTTAGATAAATTTTGCAGTACACTTTGCTTGATGTTACTTTCTTGGTTGCCTTATAATAACACCATTACCTTCCACAGCCTTTTCAGAGAAATCTCATCCTATTGAGAAGTAATGTTGAAAAAACTGGGGCTCTTCCAAGTTCAGTGATTAAACTCACTAGTATTGGTGGTGAGCTAGAAGCTTAGATTATTCAGGATGTTCAAGAGATTTTGGGGGAGCTGCTCAAGGAAAAAGGTAGGGCCACCAAAGACAGTAAAATGCAAAAATGCAACAGGCTTTTTATTGAGTGGTGCTTGGATACAGTTGCATGAAGGAGGAAGCCCCTTACAGCATGAGACCATCCAGAGGCTTATGATAAGGAAACCAAAATGAGGGATAGTAATGGAACTCCTTGAGAAGAGGGAGATGGGAGACAGGGTTTATAATCTAGATGATGCTGCTCGGCTGCAAGGCAGGGAGTCTGTGCAGAGAGCTCTGAAGTGTAGGAGTGATCTTGAATCTCATAACCGCAAGATTTATCTTATCAGTGGCTAACAATGCTAGATGAGGTATGCAAAGCAAGCAGGATCTAAGTGGCTAAAAATCTGCTTATTTGGGCTAGTTTTTAAACATTGGGTATGTAAAAATTTGAGTTTGCTACCTGTAGGCTCTTGAACTAATGGGGTCTCAATCTGCAGTGAAGAAATAAACCAAGCAGGTAAGGACCAATATATAGAGGCCATCTTTGACTCCTTTACATAGCAGATTCAGAAAGAATTCAGACTGTCAAAGGCTGGGACCAGGTTCTATACAAGGAAATTTTGAAAGGTCTTCTGTTCTTTTTGTTGTATAAATTTTAAAGATGGGTGCAGCATTTGAAGAAGGCTGGGGCTAGCATATTAATACGTACTGAATCTTGGTAAAATGACCCTTTACTTAATGTTTGGGCTCAATAATGTATGACTTTCATAATATTATCAATATTGGGCAATTAATAACATTTCCTAAAATTTTCCCAAGTTAATTAATCATGCCGTATTTACCTAAGATTCCAAAGAGCTATATAGCTCCTAAAAGTGTCTGGGGAGCATTAACCCACAATAAGTACTAAAAGATCTTTAACACCTTGGCCTTATCTACCCTTTCAGTTAAGTTTCCCATCACTACACATCAAACAACTTGCCTAGCAGTCTCACAAAAAAACCCCACATAGATTTATTCATGATTGTTTTGTTTTAAATTTAAACAAACTTAGAGCTCACCATCTATCAATGCTGTCTTGGGATACCCTAGTGTGACCTTCTTAGTAAATGGCTTCTTAGTAAACTCTTACTAATGTATCAGGGTGCACTAATCAGTTACCTCCTTATAAAGTTTTCTCTGAATGTCCCAGGAAAAATGAACAAATGTGTCCTCTATGTTTCCATAAAATTTTACTTGTAATATTTTTCTAAGAACTTCCCTGCTTCATATTATAATTGATTTATTATGTTTTCCATACTGTAGACTCCCCTCATCCCATTTCTTCAAGGGCTTGTCTCTCAAATGTTCTCTATCATCTAGATAAGGATCTGACTCATAGAGGCACTTAAGTTTTGCTAGATTACCAAAGTACGTATTTTTTTTAAATAACATTGTCTATCCTAATAAAACATGACTATGTAGTAAGTTGTTTTAAAGGAGAAATAATAATTCTTTATTATTTTATAAAAGGAATGTGTTCAGATTAATTAGCAAAACAAGTTAAAACAAATCCTTATAAATGTCATGAATGTATTTCCAAATATGTTAAAAATTTGAGACTATTTCAAAAAGCTCTGTGATTCACCTTTAATTATTTGGGGAAAGTAGAACTAGTTGCCCAGAAAGTTCTGTCCCACAGTTTAGTAGGGGAGCTCCTTTTTGGATGGAAGCAGTAATTCTCCATGTCATGAAAAAACAATGTCATTGGAATTTGCCCTTGAGAGAAATCTGACAATTGTCAGAGTAATGGAAAAAGTCACTCAGAGGCGTATCTGCTATGGCACGTTACAGGCCTGAGTACACTAAATTCACCTGCACACACTACTTCTACAATTTCTTATAATTTATACCATCTGTTGGTCTGGATCCTGTGTTGATTTGTGCATCCTTTGGAAGGCAGAAGCAGAGCACCTGCCTTCACAGATGTTTTAAGATTCAACCAGATGCCCAGATATAAACTGATAAAAAGAGAATCGGCCAAATTTAGAGTGAATAAAAAAATTAAATGCAATTAAAAAAATTTCTACCCACATATAAGATAATCAGTAAATGGCTTATTAAATGTTGGCAGACCTAATTCAATTTTTAGGCTAGTTATGATTATCTAGCTTCTTTGTTTGCTGTATAGTCTAAATTTTCAGATCTTACCTTTTCTTTCTTAGTATGAAACATAGAGCTTAACTCTCAGAGCAGAACCTCACTTGATAATGTGCACACTTACATGAAAAACTGTTTTCATATATATGAATGCAAATTAGAAAGATACTGACACTCTCTCATTCTTCTCATCTCCATTCAAATGTCACCTATTCATAGAAATTTTCTTTGGTGAAACTATAAAATAGTCACAATCTCCACATTCATGTGCCATGTAACCACTTTGAAATTATGTTTGTTTGTCTTCTTGCTTTATTTGCCATATGTTCCATGAAAATTAAGCTCTAAGAGGGGTAGACTTTGTTCATCTTGGTCACATCTCTATTTTCGATATTGAGAAATATGCCTGATAACTGGTAGGCACCCAATGAATGAATGTTAGTTCAATGCATAGAGAAAATATGTAAGACCCAAAGTAGGACCAAAAAAATGCTATATGTCTGATTTACATTTATTAGTTCTTCTTCTCAGGAAAAAAACTATGTCCAAAGTAAGTATAATATGATCTATAAATGCAATTTTAAATTTCTAGTAGTCCTATCAAAAAATTAAACAGTTGAAATTAATGTTAATGATTACATTTTATCTAGCCCAGTATATCCCAAATATTAACATTTTAATACATAATCAATGTAAAGTAATTAATGAGGCTTTTATATATTTTTTGTACCAAGTTATCAACATTAGATGTGTATTTTTTTTACTCACAGCACATCTTAACTTGGACAAGGCACACTTAAAATGCTTTATAACCATATAGGTGGCTAGTGGCCACTGTACTGGACAGCATGGATTTAGAATATAGGGTTTGTGGGGGAGTTTGGTGAAAAATAAAATAAAATGGTAGAGCTATTATTTATAATTTGGAAAGTCTGGAAAGGCAGCATGAGTTATTTAAAACAAGTAGACGAATAATATTTTCAACACAAGGAATGGGACAGTTGACATTATACTTAAAAGGAATGTAAGGCATGGGGAAGAAGGGAGTTGGTAAGAAAAATTTGAAGATTAGTTGCCATTAAATAAGTGAGAAATATTAAATATTTGAATTAAGGCAGCAACATAGACTGAGAAAGATGGGATGTATAAATCAGACTAGGTAAATATTCTTAAGTAGGCATCTATTCAATATAATGTCACAAAATCTTTATGATTATATCTATTTTCTACCAATAAATATTTCCAGGTTTCATGTAGAGTGATTTGCTGTGATAATAACAGTTAAGAATTATGAATCCTTTCACTCATAAAAGAAATCTTCTTGTACCTTTAAATTACACTCAACTGACAGTGAACCTGCTGAAAAGCAAATTGATGGATGAAATATGAACATAACATTTTTAAAAACTGCACCTCATTATATCAAACTTAGTTGGAGGCTCAAAGTGGAAGTGTCTTTTGAGGCTACATCTTTATATTCAACAGAGTATAAGATAGACTCTGTATAAATAGTAATTGCCACACAAGTACTACCCTCATCATCTCTGCTCATACAGAGCCAACAAGTCTGTAAAGCTTGCCTCTGACATTGTTTCCTCGGTGAACATATAACATTTTCTGTGAGCCCATCATGTACCAGATGTTGTATTAACACATTACGTCACAGAAGTCTCAACTACCTTCTCTCTCAGTCTCAATGGATTTTAAAGTTCTTCTTTCAATCTATCCCTTTTTACTAAAACAAGAGGCAGTTACTGTATGCAAAAGATTTACTATAAACCAGTCTATGTGTAAAACACTTAATATACAGTGTTTTTATTTATTCTTTGCAGCAACCTTATAAAGCAAGCACTATTGTTATTCACATTTTCCAAAGAGAAAACTGAGTCTAAGAGGTGTTATTTAGCATCCCAACATCAGTACAATAGAGGAGGAACAAGAACACCACTGATGTGGCATTTTTAAAACAATCATAACACATCCTTTACCACTATAACATTTATACTTATATTATTAATCTAACTTAAGGTGACCATCTTCAGGGCAATGCCCATGAGAGTTTCAAGAAAGAGGTTGTCAGTAATGTCAAATCCTATTGAGAAATTAAAGAAATTGAGGACTGAGAACATTTGTTTAATTGCATTGCACCATAAGGTCAACTTTATTTCATAACTTCTTTTTTTTTTCAACTTTTTTTTTTAATTGAGTTATAGTTATTTTACAATGTTATGTCAAATTCCAGTGTAGAGCACAATTTTTCAGTTATACACGAACATACATATATTCATTGTCACATTTTTTTTTGCTGTGAGCTACCACAAGATCTTGTATATATTTCCCTGTGCTATACAGTATAATCTTGTTTATCTATTCTGCATATGCCTGTCGGTATCTACAAATTATGAACACCCAGTCTGTCCCTTTCCACCTCCCTCCCCCTTGGCACCCACAAGTTTGTATTCTATGTATCTATGTATGTCTATGAGTTGGTTTCTCTTTTTTATTTATGTTCTTATTTCATAACTTCTAAAGAGTATTTTAGATGAGGAATGGGGAAGAAGGAAGATGACCAATCACTGTAGAGCAGATGCTGATTGAATAGAAAGTAATGTAGATGAAGCCTCCTCAATGGGAATATCTAAAACCCCTTCCTCAATCTCTGTTCAACTATATAATTTGACTTCTCAAGGAAGTCAGTGAAGATAGTGCTGACAGTATAAACTATGTTATAATTACTATCTAATTTAAGCTTATTCTACTAGATAGCCATAGAATTTCAGACTCAAGTAGTGATTTAAGAAGCATTTAATATAGCATTCTACTGAAGATAGTTTTCTCTGGTCTGGGGAAAGAGCATGGAATTTGGTGTCCTGGATTTAAATGTTGGTCCTCCATCTTTTTATTTCTTTTAATTGTTAAACGGATGTAAAAATCTTTTAATTGTTGAAATGAATATAATGCAACTTTTTGTGCTTCTCTTTGAGATTAGGGGCTATGGATTAAGAAAGGGCAGTCATCGTGAATGTAGCAGATCCTATACATTAATTAGCTTTGGCTACAGAAGAGTAAGAGGAGTAACAACTGCTTTTACTAATTTCTCTGCTTTGCTGCACATACTGGCTTCTATTTGATCCCTGTCTATTTTTACTTATAGAGACAGGACCTTTTTACATAGTCAAACTATTGCTAATGGCTAAAATATCTCTGCCAGTAACAAAACTTATTTAGGGTTGATCTAAATCAATGTGCCAAGTCACTGTGACTTTTCTAAATGTCAATTTTATTCAGACTTGTAGAAAAAAAATTAGAATGCATAATTTAAGTCACACAAATTGATGTTAACAGAATCTGCTTTGGGTAGTATGGCTATTTTAACAGTATTTATTCTTCTAGATCATGAGCATGGAATATCTTTCCATTTGTGTCCTCTTCAATGACTTTCTTTCATCAATGTCTTATAGATTTCATAGTATAGGTGTTTCATCTCCATGGTTAAATTTATGCCTAGGTGTTTTATTCTTTTTGATGTGATTGTAAGTGTGATTTTTTTTTAATTTCTCTTTCTGACGATTCATTATTACTGTATAGCAATACAATTTCTGTATATTGATTTTGTATCCTGCAACTTTACTGAATTTACTTATTAGTTCTAATATTTTTGGTGGTGTCTTAAGGGTTTTATTTATATTGTCTTATGTCATCTGCAAACGTTGATAGTTTTATTTCTTCCTTTATAATTTGGATGCCTTTTTGATCTGATTGCTGTGACTCGGACTCCCAATATTGTGTTGAATAAAAGTGTTGAAAGTAGGCATCCTTTTCTTTTTTCCTGGTCTAAGAGGAAACACTTTTAGCTTTGAGTATTATGTTAGCTATGAGTTTGTCATATATGACCATTATTATGTTGAGGTATGTTTTCTCTATACCCACTTTGTTGAACATTTTTTATCATAAATGGATATTGGATTTTGTCAAATGCTTTTTTCTGCATCTGTTGAGTTGACTCTATGATTTTTATCCTTTTGTTGATGTGGTGTATCACATTGATTGACTTGTGGATATCGTATATCCTTGCATCCCGCAGATAAATTCCACTCATTCGTGGTGCATGATCTTAATTTGATTGAATTTGATTTGCTAATCTTTTGTTCTTTCATGAGGAATATTGGCTGTAATTTTTTTTTTTTTTCTGGTAGTGTCTCTAGCTGATTTTAGGTATTAGGGTAATGGTGGCCTGAATGAACAAGTTTGGAACCATTCTTTCCTCCTCAAATGATTTTTTGGAATCTGTGAAGGATAGGTGTCAACTCTTCCTTAAATGTTTGGTAAATTCACCTGTGAAGCCATCTGGTCCTAGATTTTTATTTTGGGGGAGTTTTCTGATTGCTGATTAAATTTTGTTACAAATGATCAGTCTGTTCAGATTTTCTATTTCTTCCTGATTCAGTCTTGAAAAATTGTACATGTTGAGGAATGTATCCATTTCTTCTAGGTTGTGTACTTTGTTGGCATATAATTGTTGTAATGTCTTATGATCCTTTGTATTTCTATGGTGTCAGTTCAACTTCTCTTTCATTTACAATTTTATTCATTTGTCTTAAGGTATTTTTTAACTTCCTCTTTGTTTTCTTTGTTGACCCATTGGTTGTTTAGAAGCATTTTGTTTAGCCTCCACATATTTGTATTTTTTCTAGTTTTCTTCTTGTGGTTGATTTCAAGTCATACTGTTGTGGTCAGAAAATAAGCTTTGTATGATTTCAATCTTCTTAAATTTATTAAGACTTGTTTTGTGGCCTGACATGTGATGTATCTTGAAGAACATTTCATGTGCACTTGAAAAGAATGTATATTTTTTTTGTTTTTGGATATAATGTTCTGTATACATCTATCAAACTCATCTGGTCTAATGTGTCATTTAAGACCAATGTTTATTGATTTTCTGTCTGTATGATCTATCCATTAATATAAGTGGGTTGTTAATGTCGCCTTCTATTATTGCATTACTGTTAATTTTTTCCTTTATGTCTGTTAATATTTGCTTTATGTATTTAGGTGTTCCTATGTTGGATGCATGGATATTTATGTATTTTATATCCTCTTGTTGGATTTATTCTCTTATCATTATGTGATACCCTTCTTTGTCTCTTGTTATTTTTCTGATATGAGTATTGTTACCCCATCTTTCTTCTTGTTTCCATTTGCTTGAATATCTTTTTTCATTCCTTCACTTTCAGTTTGGGTGTCTTTCGATTTGAAGTAAATCTCTTACAGGCAGCTTATATATGGAACTGTTTTTGTTTGTTTATCCATTCAGCCATTCTGTGCCTTTTGATTGGAGCGTTTAGTCTATTTACATTTGAAGTAATCATTGATAACTATGTACTTATTCCCATTTTGTTTTTGTTTTGTTTTGTTTTCTGGTTGTTTTTGTAGTTCTTATCTGTTCCTTTCTTTTGTTCTTACTCCTTATGATTTGGTGTCTTCACTGGTGTTATGTTTGTATTCATTTCTCTTTTTTAGTGTGTCTATCTGTTATAGGTTTTTAGTTTGTGATTACCATGAAGTGCATATATAAAACTGGTTGATGTTTACTTAAGTTCAAACACGTTCTAAAAGCACTATGTTTTTACTTCCCTCCCCCCACATTTTATGTTTTGACATTGTATTTTACACCTTTTTGTTTTGTATATCACTTAAATAATTATTTTAGATATAGATGATTTTACTACTTTTATCTTGTAGCCTTCCTACTAGGTTTATAGGTGGTTGATCCACTACCTTTATCACATGTGTGCCTTTAGCTGTGAGAATCTTTCTTTCATAATTTTCTTGTTTCTAGTTATGGCCTTTTCTTTTCCATTTGAAGAAGTATCCTTAACTTTTCTTATAAGACTAGTTTAGTTGTTGTAAATTCCTTAGCTTTTGCTTGTCTGGAAGTCTTTATCTCTATTCCAATTCTGAATAATAACCTTGCCAGGTAGAGTATTCTTGGTTGTAAGTTTTTTTGTTTTGTTTTGTTTTTAACCCAGATGCTCCAGGGATATTCCCTGTGTGAGCTGTATGCATCTTCCTGCTGTGGTTGAGCCACAATTGCCGCAGACACACTACTGGGCAGAATTGGTCCCCAGCCCAGTTGGCTAAGAGGTCTGATTGTGACTGTTGTGGACTCAGTGATGTGCAAGGCTGGCCCCTAATGCAAGTGGCTTCAAAGCCTGGCTGCAGACATTGTGAGTGCGCTGGTGTGAGGGGCTGGCCCCTGCAGCAGGAGCTGCTTTGGAGGGGTACTGGTGCAAGCAGGGGCACCTGCAAGTGGGGTGGAGTGGGAGCTGCTTTACTGGGGCTGGCCCCGGGCGGGCACGCTGGGCAAGTTGGGCAGAGTGGGTACTCAGGGGGAATGCTGGGATGGAGTACATGGTCTTAGTTAGGTTGGTGGAGAGTGAGAGAAATGGTGCCCACCAGCACTGGGCCAGCTAGGTAGAAAAAGAGTGAAAAAATTGATGCCTGTCTTTGCTTTCCCAGAGAAAGTTCCCCAAGATACCTGCCCCTCTGGCATACGCCCTGAAATTAGTCAATGACTCTCCTTCTTGTATGACTCAGGTGAAAATAAGCTGCTGCCTTTGCACTGGGACTTGGAGTGAGTGACATTGTGTGTGAGCCCTTCTAGAGGAAAGTCTCAGTTTCCCTCAGCCCTCTGACATTTTGGGACATAAGTCCTACTGGTTTTCAAAGTCAAATGCTATGGGGACTTTTCTTCCCTGTGCAGATACCCTGGACTGGGGAGCTCAATGTGGGGCTTGAATCCCTTGCTCCCCAGGGGAACGTCTGTGGTTGTGATATCCCTCCTTCTTGAGGCTTGTCCCACTGGGTGTGTGGGTTTCTGTCTCTCTTACTCATCTCAGTGTGGCCTATTCTTAATATCTTTAGTTGTAGAAAATGTGTTCTAGTTTTCAGGTCACTTTCAGAGATAGTTGTTCTATATGTAGTTGTAGTTTTGATGTGTCTGTGGGAAGAGATGAACTCAGGTTCTTTCTGCTCTGCCATCTTGAGCCAGACTCCACATCTCTTCATTTAAATGTTCTTTGAAAATGCTATTATCAATTCTGCAATGAAAATGATAAGGTATAATTTCCCTGTATTTCTCTTTTCTTTCTTTTTATCTCTCTTTCATGAACAATGGCTATTTCTTCCTGGAGCTATTTTTGTTTGGCAATAAATTTAAAGACATTCCCAAAGTCAGGAAAGAATGAGGGGAGTGGGGGATTACAAAGTTATAAAGTGCAAGTTGTCTTGTTAAAGCATAAAATGATTGCAGCAAATGCCACTCCAGGGGAACAGTGGCTTGCCACTGATTTTTGCTAATGGAAATATCTGACTGACTCCAAGGAGAATGTTGCTTCATGATTACTAAGGTAGTGCCATTATTCAAAACCTCAGTATGATTTTAACACTAAGGACACAGTTTTAATGGCCAGTGATGCTAAGTTCTCTTGGCAATGAACAACTCTTAAAAGATTCAAGAGTGTCAGAAGGATCCACATCCTCAAAGTCAGGCTGTGAATCTTACTTTATTCTCATGAACTTGAACAAGTGATTAAACTTTTCTTCTCTTTTCAAGATTTTGGAGTTATCTCCTCCTTACTCAGCTAGCTATCCTAGTACTCATTTATTCAACAAATAATTATGTATTACTTCATTTCATCAACTCGTTCATTCAGGAAGTATTTGCATAGTGACTTCCATTATATTAATAAACACGTGACAACTCTGTAAAAGTTTTACTACTGACTACAAGCTGTAGTTTAGTTGATGAGTCATAAAATTTGCTTAAGCTTGCTGACATATAACTTTTCATTTTTGACTCTGATTAGAGTATACGCTCTAGAGCTCCGGTATGAAGATATTTTGCCCTTTGCCAAAATTACAGATTTATAGTGCACTAGAATAGTGAGACTCCTTCTAATAGGTCGTAGATTTCTTTCTTTATTCATAATATATTTTCATGTTACTGGTTCTGTGGTACTTATTAGCACTTTAATAAAAGATATGTCACACTTTCTGTTGAAAACATCTGATATTGTCTCTTTGACATTCTGATATCCATTAATTTCCCAACAAGTTTCTCTGACCTACAAAGTGTAGAGAGCCATGCAGAGTGCTGGGGAGCATCGTGATATATCTGACATTCACTTTCATTCTTTTATTCTCCAACGAAGTACTGAACACCTGAGTTTGTTGTTTGTTTGTTTTTTTGTTATTCTGACCCTGGAGATCTAAAAGTTAAGTAAGTCAAGATCTGTATTTTTAAAATCTTATAGTTTAAAAGACAAGCTAAAATGTTAAAGGAATTACCACTAATACAAGGAAGAATGTTGCGTTTATATTAGGAGGGCAGCTTAAAGAATAAAGACAGTTCTTTCAATATAAAAATAAATTAGTCCTAAAATTTTTAATATTTATTTGACATCCTTCACTCACTTTAGTCAAATGTTTCCAACCTAAATGAACTGGAAGTTTATATAACAAAATAAATCACCATATTTATTTGTCTTTCTAAATAGAGAACTATCCTGGAATATCTAATAATGATATATTCTAAACTAAATCACAGATAGTGTCAGTTTATAAAATCAGAGAGATAGGTATATTCACTGTCAGCTTAGGACAAATATAGCTTCTTCACTCACTCACTACAGTATGACAACCTCAAAATTACTTTAGGTTTCGTTTAATTTAATCAGTACTAGAACGTACTACCTAAGGAAAGGAAAAGGAAATTTTAAAAGAGGGAATTTTTTTTTTTTTTTGCTGGGCATTAAGGGAATTTGCAAACTTAGCCCCAGTGCCTCCCAAATATATCTGCAGATTCTAGGCTCTTATTTATTTATTTTTAAACATGGTCTTGAAAAATAATTGCTAACATTTGTTGAAGGCTCATGTGCAAAGCTCTCTTCTAAGTGTTTCTGAGGTTCTATCTTATTTAATTCTGACGATCATCACATGAGGCATTTTTCACAGATGAGAAGTCTGAGTCATAGGAAGGTTAAGCAGCCTCCATGAGCCAGAACCTGGCTAAATTTCACAGTCTGAGACATTTCTTTCCTGGTAGATGAGCCAAAAGGTAGTAAGTTGTGGAGGAGTTATAAGTCTAAGTTCTTAACCAACTGAAGCTGTTGTGCATGTGAAAATTGACCCAACTACTTTGTAGTCAAATCAGCATATTTCACAGTCACTTCTTTTTTGCTTTCTCTGCAGAATCCACACATGGGTCTGCTTAATGTTAAACTACACATGGAAACCTGGTTTAATTGCAACTGAAGTGGCACTTTTTTCCCCCCTCAGTGTTATTGCTACTGCAGGAAGAAGTGACTTTCTGTTTGCTATAATGCACAGCTTATAATATTGTATTATACTTGGATGTTACAGAGTTCTTAAGAAATAGACAGTGTGCATCTTTATCTTTGACTAGATACTAGAATAGTGTGTAGAGTAGACTCTAATACAGTTGAACTAGTAACAGAATGAAGCTTAAAGCAAAATATGCCCAAACAACCAATTCCTTCTTGATGAATTATATCAATAATATTGTATATTTTATTGTATCATTCTAGAAATCAAAAGTACAACTATCAAATATATTCTTTTTAGAGTAACTTTATAATAAAGTAAGCATGTCATTATATTTAATATTTCTTAGAACTGTGCTTGAGCTAGCTACATCTGTGGAAATCACTGTATTTTTATTTGTTAAAATTTGATGCCCAATAATTTCACCTTAGCACTCAGTACTGTTCTGAGATTGGGAAAAAGTATTAAATCATTGTTTGGAATCTTAATTGAGGATCTGGGTACTTAAACACTTTTGAATGTAAAGAATTTTTTTTGTAAGAAAACGCAATAACAGGTATTCCTTTGAAACGATTTTTTTATTGTTTGAAAATATTGTAAAGTTTGGATATGATCAGTTCAAGAATGTGGCCTGCATGTGAGTATCTTCAGCACTGTAAATTGAAACTGTGTGGGTCGAGATAAATGAACTAATATTTAAACTTTATATACTCCTTTCTGCTTTACAATGTCATATCTAAACTATTATCCAAAGCAAAAAAGAGGGTAGTCTAATGAACTGAGAAGAGTTATCTCTTATTAACTATACACGTATATAATTCCATATGTGAAAAAGCTACTTCTGAAAATATATAGCTGTCTTTATCATTTTTTTCATTCCATGGCTACTCACAGATGAGACATTCAAGAGGATTTCACTTTAGTAATTATATTCCTCTGGAAATATATTCACCAGGAAAAAAAATGTTATGTTGTTAAAAAATAATTACTCATAGAGTAGGTAGGAAGCCAAATAAGTTATCGGCTGCAGAACAAATTTCCCTACTCACACCTGACACTCTCTAACTCGCTGAACTTGGGGAAAGGAGAAGGGGATTCTAAGCTTTGAGTAGAGGGTAAGATCAAGCCAGGGGAGTGTGCATTATATAGTCGAATCCTACATGCTGGGCAATCCTTTCTCCTCTTGGAAACCTCCCATGCAGAACTATGTGTTCTGTCTGTCATGTCTCCCCTCCTCCATCATTGCAGTCTCAGATTTATCAGCATGAAAACTGGGACTCAGTTGCTTAATTTGTCTTATCATCTTTTCTGTGTAGTCTTGGTTATGTGTTAACTCTGACTACAACTGTTTTACCTCACAGATGAACATGGGCTAATCATCAGCATATGCTATTGTCTTCCACAGCCAGGAGCTGCAGAGGCTTTATGCTGATAGCTGACTATTGACAATGGTCATGTAGCCAGGGTGGCTCATTGGGCTATGAATTTTCAGTGTCTTTCTTTTAATATGCATGTCTCAGTGTACATACACATAGAAACACGTACTATAACTGTCTAACCTAATCTATGATAAATCTATCTTTCCAGGTTTCAACAAATTTGGGAAAGGAGCATTGGTATAAAAGGATGAGTGAATCATACTCATTAGCTCTTTGTACATTATTGCCCTTGTTCTGTGCAAGCCTCCCTTATTTGGTTTGATCAGTTTCTTTTTCTTCTCTTTCCCCTTTCACATCCTCCTTTTCTGTCGACAGCGATTCTAAAATTCTGGTATATATCTTTTTTTTAAATGTATATTTGTTAAAGTTGCTTACGTGAATATGTTTTTAATTTACGTGAACAGTATTGCACCACAGATCTTACTTTTTAAAAGAAAATTCTTGCTGAATATTATGGCTTTAAGATCTATCCATGCTGCTTTTCAACCTCTAGTATATTTCTTGCAGCAAAGTTTTTGTTTAAGAATAGCTGCTCAAGTGGTTATTAGTCTGTTGTACATAAAATCTCTTGTGGGAATGTTCACTAGTGTTTTGTTTTGTTTTGAGACACATGCGCCAGATACCCACTCTGGAAAACTTCTCGTTTGGAGTTCGGGAGTACCAGCAAAGTCTAATAAGCCTTTGCAATATTTTGGTTCAGTAAAGGTTGAGAACCAACAGTAGACTGTAATTATACATAAGTCCTTACATCTCAGTCTATACCCTTTATGTTATAAACTCTCAACAGTTCAATTTAACCTCCTTTCTTTAATATTATTAGCATCCAACCAATGCTAATTATTTTCTAAATAATAGAGTTTTCTTTTATTCTCTGCAGGAACTGATATCTGTTACTGTTTCTTCTCGACTTATAAACTATCCTATTTGCTTCTTTCCTTCCCCTACCCCTGCACCCACCCAACCCACCTACCCCTACCCCAGCACCTGAGACATAGACTTGGATGCAAGTAGTTTTTTTGGAATGTTATCCCAGGAAGATGAGAAAAAGAATAGAGAGACTTATTAATGGGAGGAAAAAAGTCATTAAAGGGTGCATCCTTGAAAAATTTACCATCGTGGAATTGAGACCCCATCCCGTTATAGACCCTCTCTGGAACCATGTAGAATATCCCACAAAAAAATTTCTTCCCATTATCAGAATATGAGGCAATTATCCAGTAACTTCTGTAGCTTACTGGTTAAGGGTTACCTCTAGAGATATTAAGTCAGCTCCCTTCCCCACACACTGTCAGGATGTGCCTGTGCCATTGGATATGTAGCTGCTTGACATTGGAGGAAGTCTGAAAGCTGCCATGAGTCCCTTGAGATGAGAAGCTGGAAGTTTGTAAAATGCTGTCCCCCACAGCTGTGCTAAAACTAGGGAAGCCAGGGAATGTAATGTGAACCTCAAGCAGTATCTGCTTTAAACAAGTTTCTCCTCTTCTTATCCTATGCTTCTTTGTTTTTCCTTTCTTTCCTGCCTGAACATAAAAATATGATCCAGGTGTGTGTATAGATTAAATAATGGACAAGATGATTTAATAGGGAAGGCAGAGCAGACCATTTCAACCCAAACTGGAATTGGAGAAGACATGTAAATGGGACAGTTGAGGATACTGCTCCTAAATAGATTTGGGGGAATCACAGAAAGCCCCTTGAAAGGACTTCACCCTCTGAGATGCCTCTTCAGTTGTGCTTACAGGAAAACCTACGTCAAAAAACAAGCTGTTTCATCATCATTTACTCACTCTTTCCTTTTCATAGGCCTGGAAAAAAATATTCCATTCTTGACCTTATCCCTTTACACATTTCTTCATTGTCATTCCATACAATTTACCTTGTTATTTTTTTTTAATTTGAGTGATTATTTGGTTAATGTTCGGCTCCCATCATAGACTGGAGACCACTAGAAAAGAGATTATTTCTGTTCCCATTTATAGTCCTTGAATTTCAAGCTATAACAGAGTACCTAACACACAGATGCGTAAACAAAGAAACAGAAGATGAAATGAAAGAGCCAAGAGTTCTGTGTGTCAGGCCTCCCATTATTGTAAACTTACTATGTGGCCTTGGGGAGGTCATTTACTGTTATGGGCCACAGTTTTTATAGTTGGTCACTAGACCTAAGTCTAATGTTTGGAAAAGGATTCTTCCAACTCAGTTTTCTTTGACTCTAAATACTGTGAAGGCAGATTTGGTGTTTTTACATTTCAATGAGTTGATAACCGTTCTTTGTTGAAGCACTTGCTTTGGAAAAGAGGTGACCATCTTTCGCATACATGATCACAGTGTTTACTTCCTGTGACTGTAACTCACTTCCACATGGTTTCAAACCCCTTTCTCTCCTACCATCCACATGTACTACACTTGTATAGATATATAATCTTACTCTAGAAAGAGGCTTTTTATAATTTGAAGGCCAAGCAACATAAACATGAGCACACTTCCATTTAGAAAAACCTTAGTATGACGGTCCCAAACATTCACCATGTGGGAACCTAATTAGAGTGTATTTAAAGCCACTATATCTTTTACTCTTTACTTTAAAAATTACGTTAAAGGGGGAAAAAAAGCATACAGGAGTACTATGTTACTATAAATCAGATAATGTCAGAGCTGAGATGTCATCTCTGGCCCATGGCAGAGCCATGGAGCCCCAGGTCCACGTTACTTGAGTTGCACATCCTCTGGGAAAGTTAGAGCTGAAACAGACCTTCTGATAAGGTCTGTACTACAAAATATGTGAACCATGGACTACCATTGGGATATTTTGAAAAGCTGAGTAATTCCTCAGAAGTTGAAAGAATGTCACAAGATGATGGTCTGAAGAGTCTTCATGAACCCAGTCCTCTGGCTCCCCTACTGTGCATCCATTCCCAAAGTCAGAAGAGAGGTCACGCATCCACACTGAATGCATGTTGTCACATATTACACAGAGCACGCATCTGTACTAAGTGTGCATCCTCAACTACAGAAGAGAGGATGCACTCTGACAAAAACCACCCAGTAAGCTGAACGTTGTCTCTAAATTTTCTCAGTTGTCATCAGAACACACCGTCCCAGGCTGAAAATTATGCCAGCCTTTCGTCCCCCTCAGAAATCACTCCATAAAAACTTAACTCTGTACCATTTCACATTCATCTGAAGAAAAAGAGAGATAAAGTACCCTTAAATCAAAGAGATTTATGTATTCCAATAAAGCAGCAAGATTTTGTTTTGATAGCAATAATGCAACAGCCAACAAATTAAATGCCCTTGAGGAATGATTATGGCTACAGGAGTTACTTTGTTTTTATCAGGATTGAATAGCTGCGTAACTTGTCTCTTACAGTTGTACAGACGGCGGTGGTATTGATAAGTGGCTTGTGAGAAATGGAGCTGAATTGGGAGGAAAGTATAATTTACTTTTAATTTGATTTCATTTAGTAAACCTGACTTTACATCTTGAGCTGTAGTTATTTATTATTTACCAGCCATGATACAAAGTAACCTGCCACCAGGGACATCAGTTATGCCCCTTATGAAGATCCCTGTCATGGGAAGGAATGGCACACTTTCCGCCCGGGTGTCAGTGATGAGTAAATTTGAAAATTCCCTCTGACCTCTGAGGGTGTTTCTGCTTCTACACACTTCTGCTGCCACAGGGTCCTCCTCTGCACTCGGCATTCACTGAAGAGCCACAGAGGCAGAATGGACTGATCAAGTGATCCGGAGGCCAGTCAAGATAAATTAGATGCTTAATTTATATACCAGTGTTTGCAGACAGACTAATTACACAAAGACAGTTTGATAAAGTAATGTAAGACTCTGCACGTATTAAGCAGAGCCTGCTTCCATGAAATTGTTGCTGATACATGTGCTCTGCGCTTTGAGATTTTGCATGCACAATTGTGCAGTGAGCACTACGAAACATTTCCTATAAAGGTGTTAAAACTGGTGCTATCTGCCAAAGTTTTCTTATTTTATTCTGCCCATGAAGAGAGGATTTTCCTTTGCTTTGTGCCTTTTTTTTAGCACCCAATGAGATGGATATGGAAGAGTTAAACAGGAAATCCAAAGATACAGTAGGTGAGAAAGATACTGAAAATAATGAAAAAAACCCAATATGTAGAGAATCAATCACTAGAAAAATGGGGGAGAATGGGCCTTTTGAAAAATAATGCTGGACTTAAAGCTCATGTCTTATCTCTTAAGAATTCAGGGGCTATAGTAGTATTTAGAGAAACAGCACAAAATGAGAACTGAAAACCCAGGGAGAGAGAAAGAGAAGCTTTATGGGGCTATCGACATTATAGTGCAAAAACACCTGAATTAAAAAACGGACAAACTTTATATTCCAGAACTTTGTGCACAGTGGCTACTAGGGCAGCCAGTAGTTCCTGTTTTTGGAAAAGCTTTAAGCACTGTAATTGGAATGTAAGCATCACTCAATTTCCTGAGGAGAGGCTGAGAATTGAGGGTAGTTAGTATACACACTGACTTAAAGAAAAGACCATTTTAAAATCAAGATTGTGAGCCATGGGGTAATTTGTGGAGAGAAGAGTGTCAGGTCATTAAAGGAGAAGTTTGAATATCTACACAGAACCAGAACAGAAGCAGTTTTCGTAATTATGGATGGTCATGTTAATGTTTTTGAAAGTTCCCTGATACGCGGAGTTACCATCAGAATCACACTGAGTGTTAGTGTGCACGTGGTACCTGAGAGAAATCTCTTGATTTATTTCTGGAGAAGAATATTTAAAATGAACTAACCAAAAGTGTCCAAAAATTCATTGTAGTCAATGTACTAGGACATAGAACTTCTCTGTGAGAGAAGCACTGTGTACAGCCAAGGACAAAGTAAGCCAAAATGCATTTCCTCAGATTGTTCTATACGTTTTACTTCCAGTACAGTGGCTACTTCCAGGTAAATGGTACCTGGAGGCTGGTATTGGAGTCCGTGTATACATTCTGTCCTTTTCTTAGGTTTCAAGAGACACTTCCATGCTTACCTGAACCTCTGAGAGTCAAAACCTTGTTCTTTTTTGACTTTGAATTGAAGGCTGCCTCAAGGCTTCATAGAAGTCTTGACATTTCAGCAGTTTTCTTTAGAATTTCAGAAGAAAGTTCCAATGAATGATTCCCAGTTTCTCAGGATGTAAGATTCACTTAGTCCTTGAACATTTAAACTAAGCTCTGAAAACTTCCTGCTCACCCCGAGATTTGGCCTTCCTAAGATGCTGGAGTGTCTGAGGTCTCCTCCTTGCTATGTAGACTGATGGAGAAAATAATTATGGCCACAGACAAGTGATTTTATGTCCCTGGACTTTGTGACACTTGGTTTACCAACAGAGTTTCCTTGGCAACATGCCTTAGTAATGTGTCCAACTCTCTCCTTCCTCCGTGACTTGCCCTATGTCAGCATGAACTTGCTCTAACAACAACAGCAACAATATCCTACATTTTAATTCCTTTTTGGATCACAGACCACTGATTACAAGTGCATGCTAGGAGATGTGTAGCCTCTTCGATAAAAATGAAAGGTCTGTTTGTCTTGGAGTCAGACTTCTTGGTTCAAATCCCAGAACTATATTTTGAACAGTATACTCCTAGGCATATTATTCTTTAAAAATCAGATTTCCATTTTGTTAAATCATTTGCTTATTTAGTAAAATGGCAATAATAATTCTTACATCATTGGACTATAAGGGGAATTCAGTGACATAATATGTGCAAAAAAAATTGGGGAATATGCTTGATGCATAATTAGAATTCAACAAAATTTATAGCTGCTATATACTTCTCACCAAATGTGATTTTTTTCTTCCAGTAACATATATGGTTAATATTTAAAGTGAAATAGCAAGTTCTCTATGATCTCAAATGCACAGTATTCTTGGTTACACAAAACTTTTCCATTTCTGTTTGTGAGATAGACAGATGGAGATGGCACCTCTAAGTTATTTTACCTTGCAATTGACACGATCTTTTACTCAGTAATATTATATTTTGTCCTTATGTCTAAGACATTGTCTCCATCTGTGTAAAACTCAGATGAGATACCTAAACTTCTCTGTCTTTGCTTTTTCATCTGTGTATAGAAGGTGGTAGGAAGATTTGTCTTCCAATACTATTATTTTATGACTTTCAGTTACCAGACTTATAAATACCTTAGTTTTTATATAAAAATTAACTTTAATGTTTTATCAATTACTACCGTATCTTCATTTTTAATGTATTTCCAAGTTGAATTTCGAGCCTAATGACATAGAAATGACTAATTCCTCTAGCACAAGAATGCAATCAGTAGATTAAATAGTCTTTTGCCTGTATTCCAAACCAAAAATTGCTTGTTGCAAGTAAGAATTGAATGGATGGTTTGATTACAATCTTTAGTAAATTTATTCATTCATTCAAAACTTATATGAGTGCCTATTACATGCCAGATACTATGGAAACTGCTAATATATATTAGCAGTTGCCATATATATTTATGTAAATATATATATATTTCTATATATATAAAGTGCTTTTGATTGAGATTTTCTCATTTAACATTTACAGTAATCCAATAAGGAAGGGGGATGATCCTCTGT
Organism: Camelus ferus; assembly: GCF_009834535.1. NCBI lineage: Eukaryota > Metazoa > Chordata > Mammalia > Artiodactyla > Camelidae > Camelus > Camelus ferus. The sequence continues at coordinate 41,517,804 of NC_045704.1, forward strand.
TTTAACATAAAGAAGCTGATTATAGGAGAGGGCAAGTAATTTTCATAGCATTCTATAATTAAGTAATGGACAGAAATTGGATGTAATCTGTTAACATTTTATGTTATTTCTAATTAAACTACACTCGCTTTTGTTTATTTGTTTGATTTACTGCATAATCAGTAAAAAACTTAGCTCAATACATGTCTTTCCCAAAATAGTAAACCTTAAGATAAGTAGTCTCCTGCCACTTTCTGTGTCAGCCTTAGATACACTGTACTTCTGAATGATGAGCTAACGCATAGAAAATCCATGCATTATGCACAGTTGGAGGTCCTGGGAAAGTCACTTGGTTTCTTTTTAGCTACTATGTAATGATTTTAGGTTGTCTGACTAATGAAGCATGGAATGCAATGTTTCTCTCTAAATGGTGCTATTTCAACACTCAGCCTGGAACTTTATCAGAAATGCAGATTTAGACAAACAGAGCTGTTCATGCATCTGCTCAGTCGAATGGCCTCTGTGAAATGCTTATGCATTCTTTCTTTTTGGCAAACGTGAGGTTTTTGAGAACTAGAGAAAATGGTCAAGATCACATATTAATAAATGATGGAATTGGGGCTCAAGTTCATGTCTTCCTGATTTCTTAACCATCAGTCTTCTCCTAAGTAATCTGAGTTTCATTGATTATCATCTCAATACAGAGAGGGGAGGGCTCTCTTCATCTCTGTGTTGTTTTTTTTTTTAATGTAATCTAATTTAATTTATTTTTAACACCTTTATTGTGATATGATTCCTGTACAGTAAACTATACATATTTCAGATGTACAATTTGGTGAATTTTGATAGATATGTACATCAGTGTAACCACCACCACAATCTAGAGAGCTCACATTTCCTTCATCTCTTTGAAGACTCAATGCCAAGTGCACAGCCAGTGTCTAATAAATAGATACTGACTTGTCTTTGTGCATGGACTTTTCTTTCTAGCACCCAGTACTGGCATAACTGCTGCATTTCATGGGGCTGGATGTTTTGAACTGGATGAGCCAGAGATGGTTGCCTTATCATACTATACACTGGATTGACTTTAAAAGCCTGTTTATAGTAGCCTAATGCAGTGGGTGATTGTTTCATGCCTAAAACCATCTCCCTGAACTCACAACTGATGTGGCCTCTTCCATTTTGGGGTGTGTCTGCACCCACATACACACACATGACTAAAGGTGTTATTTTTAATATTATAAACTGAAATTTGTCTTTTAAAATTTCTATTATTTTTCCTATATCTTGTATTGGAAGAAACATACAGTTTAATCATTATAATACATGTATCGCCTATATTACAGTATTTTCAAGTTATAGCCATTTAAGTACAAGGTCATAGTGGTACTTTTTCTTCTAAAAGTATCTTCCTTTCACCCCCATGAGCACAACTAACACCAAGACCAAGGACATCTGTAAAATATCTCCCATGGAATTTCAATTAAGTGGTAAAAAAGATAACAAGAAAAGAGAATTACCTCAAAGGCATGATAAATATTGAAATAATGCTTTCTTTGGTATGTGTAGGTAATTGCTAATAAAAATTGGTGAATATTTAAATCCCTAATTACCTAGGATTTTTCCGAGCTAAAAGAATATTACAATGGATTTTCTGCACTTAATTTTATATTGAATAATATTTAATTGCAAAAAATTTATCTATTAAAACCCAAAGATTTTTCTCTATAAATTTATCCTATTATATATTATACTCAAATACTTATCTAATATAGTATATATGTGTGTGTGTGTGTATGTATGTGTGTTTGTATGTGTTGATCTTTGTAAAATTTCACGGGGTAGGCATAACTTTCAATTATTCCTATGTCCCAGATATGGGAGTCAGGACTAAGTGAGACTGCGAGATGTCTGCATATTTGGACACCTAATCAGTGGCAGAGCAGGACTAGAACCCAGGATATCTACCAGAAATTTCTTAAAAAAATTATTCTGCATGCCAGTGATTAAATTGCACATGTTTCGATTCAGGGACCTAAATGAGGAAACTGGAAGCAGCTCCTTAGCAGTCTCAGTGGGAGACCAAGTAGACTCTTGGAAGGGTCCCAAGGAAGTCAAGCCTACCATTTGACTAGTGAGCATCAGAATAGTTATAGGGAAAGGATTTATCCCATAGTCTACAGAATTCCTGGAGTTATGGGTGGGGGTTCTGGGGGAAACAATGAGCCAGGTTTTCAGCTCTCGAGGACTCTAACCTTGAAGTGCACAAGAGGGTCATGTGGTTTTGATTGATCTCTGAAGATAAACAGAAATGACTATTATGAGCATTGCACATTGAGTTGTCACTTTTGACACTCGGTAGTTACAACTGTATGGACACCTAAAAACTGCCTCAAGTAGTTAATCACTATAAATTGTTTCTTGCATAGTGATAATTTGCAGTGGAACATAATTTCACTGAATGAGATTTCACTTTCTCAAGGCATTGATTCACAAATGGTGGGTTCCTAGAATCCAAAAGAAAGATATTTAGTGATTTGGGAAAACTATTTTTTCTCTTTTGAAAGAGACTGTGCATTACTTAAATTTGAGAAACACTGTGTATTATAAAGTGTAAAGTCAACTATATGTGTGTGCTAACACAGAAAATAATCCTAAAAGGAAATAAACAAAAATGATACTACAATTTTTTTCCAGCATCTAAAGACTACATATTTCTTTTGCCATCAAAAACAAACAAAAATAGTAAAGGTTATATTAAACTGTTGTTAGCAGACTTTAGTCCTGTCATAAACAACCATAAGATTTTTGATTCATGCCAAAATGTCCTTGATACTTAGTCATATTTGGTCCTGTCCAAAACATCCATGGAGACGTTTGGTCCTCTGCAGAAGGCCCTGGATATTTTGTCCTGTCCAAAACCATTTGTCATGGACCAAATATGCTCCTAGATCTTTTTGGATAGGACCAAATTCCAAGAACCTTTTGACATCAACTGAAGTCTTAATGACCGAATGTCATATGGATCACATGTCTTATGGACTAGAAGTCTTATGAAGATTTTGGATGGACCACATGTCCTGCAGGTTCTAGCCATATCAAATTTGTTGGTCATTCCGTGAATGATGCAGGCCAAGTACATGTTAGTTTTACTGTTTTTTACTAAGGGTCACTTTTAACTGAAAGTTTCATGTATCAGCTCTTGCAGCTATCAGAACATTTTCCAACTTACTGGTTGGTACAGATCTGCTAAGAACATTTTGACACTTTTGAGATCTTTGAGCATATGCTCTGTAAAATTGTAATAGTATTACCTCTTTGATTAATTCTGTGTTATTTTCACACAGAATATTTCCTATAGTCTAAATGAAAGGATATTTTTAATATGTAAAGTATTAACTTTATTACGATTAGGATTAATAATAATTTTCATTATAGCTTGAGTAATGAGTGAGTCTGATACTCTCCTGGAAAAAAAAAAGGATAAAGAAAGGAGAAGTTATATAAATTACTTCATCTTTTAGGACCTTTCACTTGTGAGATTGGTGCTGTTATTTCTATTTTCAAATAAGAAAGTATACACATGGAGGTTAGCAAATTTGATCAAGTCTTCGCAGATTATATCTAAGTGACACTGCCAGTATTTTAATTTGGAATTTCTGTCTTCAGATCCATTCGTTCAGTCATTACTGTGTACTTCTGCCTCTCAATTCCCTTTGAAAATGAGGACAAGAGTCCTACATTGTCCACACAGACTCATCATTCCCTAATGTGGGATCTTCATATCATATTTCTTTCTTCCTCCACAGCCTGTTCCCACCCAAAGCAGATTCCCTGTGCTCCATCTGGAGACCCAAACTCTCTTGACATTTTTCTTCTCTCTCTTTCACAACTAAAAATGTTATTCATGTATTTTTTTCTGCTCCAGGTTTACTACTATGGCCCACAGATATTAGATGCTGAGAAACATACAGTTAGGGTACAGATAGTCTTCAGAGACATTTTTATTATCTGTTATTCTTCAAATATCTATTTTAAATATGAACTGAAAATGTTTTTCATTGTAACCTGAAACTGGGGGAGCAGGTCCTCAGTTCTGAATGACAAATTGAAAAAAACACCCTATTTCTCTACCTCTATTTCTTTATTTCTATCTATGCATGCCTGTATATCTGTATTTTTCCATCAACTCACAGAGTTCAAAACCAATGCTGGCTTCCAGTGAATCTTCTTATGGCAATATTAGCAAAGTTTCATTGCTGCTGGCTCAGTGCTCATTTGAATGGGCCAGCAGGGCCCTTTCCTCCTGTGTTATGGACGTTGGGGCACAGCAGAGAGCAACTAAGACTTTGCTGGCACACACCTGAGTGCCTCTCCACAGGGGTTACCTAAGGAAACAAGAAACTGGGACTCAAGAAATATGTTTCCCTTGTGTATCTTAAAAGGAAGTCCTTTCATTATCTGCTTCATGGAAGATTTTTCCCCCCTTTTACTGCCAAGGACAAGAATCTGGCAGAAGCCCAATTAAAAAAGAAAAAATTAACTCCAAGATGACATCACCTCATCAGAAATTTCTAAGGTGGCAGCATTTATTGTCAGTGCTAATCTGTGCCAGGGAGAGAATCGTCAGAACACATGTACTAAATTTGCCCTGAAGAACCTTAGAGGATGTGGGGATGGGCTTTGTAGATGGGCAGACCTGGATTGGTATCTGACTTTTGCCTTTTAGTGCTGTCTTAGATTGGGGATCTACTGGAAACAGACACTAAGACAAGGATTTGAGAAAAGGAGATTCTGGGAAATACCAGTAGGTAAGTGAGCAAGAGAGACTGGGAAGCTTAAGAAGTTAACAAAGGATGCATTATTTAACAGGTTAGAGTTGTGTGCAACTGAGACTCAGTTCCATGGGGAAACCAAGAGACGTGTAGCACATGCCTCAGTGTTTTCCAACCAGAAGGGCAAAGCAGCTAGAGCTTTGCTTTCAACTTCCTTTAGTTATCATCTGAGTCATATTCCTGAAACCATAAACTCCCTGCACTTCTGGCCTAACCGATGAACAGATGAGAAAAAAACCTGTCAGGTGGGGAGTAGGACCCTGTCAGCACATTCCGGAACCTTAAGTGTCATGTAGATATGGGTGGGACACCTACATTATCTGCTTTACTAGATTGCTAACTTAACTTCTCTCACTTTTTTCTGTAAAAAGGACACAATAGTCAGTATTTCACAGTATTTGCAAAGATTGGTTGACATGGCATGAGTGAAATGCTTAACATAGGCACAAATAGAAAAACAAAGCTATATTTCACTTTTAAAAGGTAGTTGACAAAAATTTTTAAATCTATTTAAGACATTCTTTAATAAAAAGATTTAAGGCAGTCAGTTCCCGGAGCCACAAGATGAAAGTTCTTGCAATATAATATTTGAGGTACTTTATTTGCAGATGGGGATAGGTGTAGGGGTAAAATATGAGTCTACTTACTAAGTAGTAAATGTGTATTAACCCCTGGGAAAGAAAAGGTCAAGTAGAAGGAGGGAGGAAGTGAATTAATTACAAAGCATCTTGCTAAGTAATTGTAAGAACTTAAGAAAAGGCTAAAGGAATTATTACAGTGCCACATGCTGAATATGGCAATGTCTGTGTTAAGTAAGTAGGTCAACTTACTTAACCAAGAGATAAAGGGTATAAAAAAGAGGAGAGAGCCAGAAACAATGAAATCTTTAGTTGCCCTCTTAATATATGGACATCTATATACATCCATTTACCTAGCAGAATTATTTGTGCATTGTACAAATGCTCTCTGCGAGTGCCTGTGTGTGCAATGCCTACGTTTGAGTATAAGTTATTGATATGTGAAACTAGAACTCCTCCTTGGATTCCATAGCTGTGTACCTTTCCATGTACAGCTAAAACAGCAAAGTATATTGGGTACAATATAAACCCCAATACAAAATAAAAATAACTTTAAGACCATCAGAGTATTTTATTTGCTATAACTAGGCCAATTAAATGCCCTTGTAGGACTGTTTCAGATTCAAAGCTTAACACGAGGCTATCTGGGGTTTAAAATTTGATAGCATACAGTTTCATGTGAAATATACAGAAAGAGACAGAGGCCTGAATTCAAATTATGGCTGTGTCCTTTAATAGACATTAGACAATAACAAGTTTCGTAAGCCTCAGTTTCCAGGGTCACGTGATGCGAGTCATAATTGAATGAAAGATGGCTTTGTGGTTCCGAGTGAGCACAATCCAGTTCTTCCTGGTGCTTATAGCATCATAACTCAGAGACAATTCATTTTATCAATTCACCTATAAGGAATTTTCGTAGTCCAATGCATGACAGATGGGACGGTTTCCACACATGGGCTATACTGAAGAATTTACTGTGTGGTATAACTTTATAGAGTATACGTGTGGATGGCCAGCAGTATCACATAAATATATTCATTCATTCACAATATTTATCAGTGACTAGCATGTATAGGACTCTGTTCAAGAACTGCAGGAAAAATACAGTTAAGACCTAGCCATAGTCCAGAAGTTGATTGTTTTAATAAAAAATAGGGTATGGGATAAATTAGGAATTTGAGATTTGTGAATATTTTAACCACAATAAATAAAATAGATTAAAAAAAACAAATTTCTTCTGTATAGCACAGGGAACTATATTCAACATCTTGTAATAACCTATAATGAAAAGGAATATGAAAAGGAGTATATGTATGTATATGTATGACTGAAACATTATGCTGTACACCAGAAATTGACACAGTGTAACTGACTATACTTCAGTTAAAAAAATAAGAAATAGGTGTATAAAAAGAACTGTATAATTAATTATAATAGGAAGAGTGCTGTTGGAGATGTTTGGAGGAAAAAAATATCAAGAATTAATGGTTATAATGTCTACAAGCGACACTGTTGGTGGCAGTAGGGTACATGAAGGTAAGATCCAGAATCTGGAGCCAAAGTCTTTGGGTCTGAACCCTAGTTCTTCCACGTATTCTCATTATGACTTTGGGAAAGCCCTTTAACTTCTGTATGCTTTAATTGCTTCATCTTTGAAAAGAGATTCTTGTGTGGAGTATAGTTTTCTTTAACACAGGGCAAGCAATTAGTACAGTGTGTGGAAGGTGGCAAAGGCTAATTAAGTGTTAACCTTTATTATTATGCACTACAATTTGGATGAAGGGCTTTAATCCTATCAGTACTGTGAATTCAGACTACCATCATTTTCACTGTATAGATTGGCATACTTGGTTTCAAGAACTTACTTTAACTTGCCTAATTTTATACAGATAATATACAGCTGAGACAGGTTTTCTTCTCCATGACTCCAATTCAAGCTCCTAGCCATATTGTTCTTTGAAAAAGTAAGCAAAACAAAGAGTAAAGCCAGGATAACATTTTTGTTGGCAATTCACACTTAGACAAATAAAAGATGTCGGAGTGAAAAAACCAGGAGGGCTAATAATTTTACAACTATGTGTGACAAACAGTAGGTGAGGCTTGCTAATCCATTCAGAAGGTCCTTTTATGTTTGGTTGATTGATGATGTAATCATGGTTAGAGCTAAGTTTTATCCAATATTGAAGAGAGTTAGAAAAAATAACCCCTCTTTTTAACATGCGTAATTTCCTTCCCCTATGTAACTCTGAAATACATACTTAAAAGAGTTAGATACAACCCAAATATCCTTTTTTCCCCCCATTGACTCAAAAATTTGAATTAGCTTAGGTTCCTGAAATCAAGGAGAGGACTCAGGAAATGGGATCTGACAAGCCGATGTCTCAGTTCTAAGTAATTTCGGAAAAGCAAATTAGCTAATTCCAATGGGGTGAAGCTGGAGAGATGATCATGGAAGATCAGCTTTACCTCGAGGCTGTGACAAGATGTGTAAACAACCATTCTTCTATAATGAGTGCTTCATTGATAGTAGATTTAAAACTCCTTTGTTCAGTACCTTTTATTTTACTTCCTTCAGAACTCATCATTAAGGTGGCCATACACTCAGTTACTGGTTCCAGAAACAAGTCATTAAATATACCCAGCAGTAAGCAGTAAATATACTCAAACGGGCTCATCTTACAGGAAGTACATAATCAATGATTAAAGGTGGGTTAATGCGACCTCTTGAATCTTGAATGGGAATTTTCCGTAGCTACAGCAATTAACATGTTTGAAAACTAGATTTAATAAATAATCATAACAAGTTCAACTTCAATTACCATTACAAATGTTTGTATTTATTTTTGCAGAACAATTGACATCTAATTAGCATGTTAAGAGCTGCTTGTGTTTAGATATTAATCAGATATCTTTTAAAAATGTTAGAGTTATTTATTTAGGTAAGCTAGAAATAAGCATAATTATAATTAACTTAAACCACTACATGACTCACCTCTTGTATAATTGCTAGAACCATAACTCACTTTTTTATTCATTTGTTCATTCATTCAGTAACATGGTGTATCAGAAACCAATTATTTCCTAGAAATACAGAAAGATTATTCATTCCCCTCTGGAAGTATGTCTGCTCCTCTATATTATTCCAGAACCCCAAATGCCAAAGGTTTGGAGGGATGCGTCCTAGTAAACAAAACTCGCCTTGCTTATAAAGTTTCTTCTAACTTTTAATATCCCTATAATACTTTGATTATATTTTACTAGCTCTTAATACATGGTACTGTAATATATCTTTTTTTGGGCAAACTTGTCTTTTCCCTGTGGACTGTGAACTTCTAAAAAATGATATTGAAATCTTTATTCCAGTTCGTATCCCCAGGTCATCACATGATATCTGGAAAATAATAGACATTCATAAAGTCTATTAAAAAGAATGAATTACCTACTGATGTGATCTGTTATTGAAAATGTATACTTCTCTTTAGAGAGAGTTAACCCTTGGAAAATTCAGGCTTTGGCATTAGACAGACCTAGGATGAGTAATATGACTCAGCCCTGCTCTAGCAAACGTGGGCAAGTTGTGTAACATCTGACCCACGTCCCTAAAACAGGGATTATAGGTTGGTAGTGAGTATTACATGAGACAAATATAAAAGGTCTTTTAGCATGGTTTACGGCATGAAATGAGGACTTGGGGTTGGAATTTTCCTTTTTTTTTTTTTTTTATGTAGAAACCAGATAAACCTTGAAAATGAGATTGCATTTCCAGAAAATCTATACCAGTCTCAAGAACTGTCTCCAAGCCACAGCACTTGTCCAAAATCTCCTAAAAAAGGAAATAGTAAGGTGGAGCCATTCCTATGTTCACTTGGAATCTTTCAGTTATGTGGCTCTGGAGAGTAATTTCACTAACTCTGCAGAAGCTTCTTGGCCCTGTTTGCATATGGCTTGAGAAATTTCTTGAATTTCAGTAGCTCTGTCCTGCTCCTTGTGTCTCAGGGGTATAGTGTGTTTTCCCTGACTCATAACTGGTGCTTGGAAGGAAGTAAAAATGGTCTGGAAGGCAATTTTTCTATCAAATGGAAGAAAGTGGGTCTGAGCCAACTCCTGAGCTAAAGTCAGAAAGCAAGCAAGGGCAATGCAAATATTTCTCTTGTTGCCTTGGGTGGGAGAAACAGCCTCTTTGCTGGCTAAGAAGAATAACAGAGAAATCTAAGAGTTGACATCCATATGAGACTTTACTCCAATGCAGCATAGTCTAGACGCTGCCTTTGATAACATGTTGAGAAAGAGGTCAGGCTACCTACCTATGCTACCCCAGTGACTGGGACCTCAGTGTCTCACTTTCCAATGCCTTCTATCTTTGATTTACTTGTTTCTTTATTTATCTGTCTATTTTTTCTTTCTGTGTTCAGTAGCAGTTTCTAAGATGTCTCCAAAAAATGCCTACCTCCTGAGATCCATGCCCTCTTAAGACTAGGCTGGATCTAATAACTTGCTCCTAAAGAACAGAATATAGCAAAAACAATGGGATATGATTTTAGCGATTAGGTTATAAAAAGAGTCTGGCTTCTGCCTTGCTCAACCTCTCTTGCTTTCTCACTTGCTCATTCTAATGGAAGCCAGTTGCCATATTGTGAGCTGTTCTCTGGAGAAGCCCATGAGGCAAGGGGATGGGAGCTGCTTGCAGCCAATAGCCAGAGAGAAACTGAGGCCCTCAGTTCAACAACTCAAAAGAAACTGATATGGCCAATGGAAAATATTTTAAACTGAACAAAAATGAAAATATAACAAGTAAAAATTTATGGGATGCAACAGAACAGTGCTTAGAGAAAATTTTAGAGGAATTTAATTTTATTTTAGAAAAAATGAAAGATCTCTAATCAATAGTACAGGATTCACACATAAAATAAAATAAAACAAAAAAGAAACTAGAAAAAAGTGAACCCAAAGCAAGTAGAAGAAAAGAAGTAATAAATATAAAACAAAAATCAATGAAATAAAAATAGAAAATAATGAGAGTCAATGAAAGCAAAAAAACCCTAGTTCTTTAAAAAGATAATTTGATAAACGTCTAGCAAGACTGATATAAAGAGAGAGGAAATAAACTATCAATGTTAGGAATGAAAATACAAATATCTTTTTGAGATCCAGATTCCAATTTTTGTTTGTTTGTTTGTTTGTTTGGATATGTAACCAGGAGTGAGATTGCTGGATTATATGGTTGTTCTAATTTTGATTTTTTTCAGGAACTTCCATACTGTTTTCCATGATGGCTACACCATTTTGCATTCCCATTTACAGTGTACAGGGTTTTCAATTTCTCTACATCCTCACCAACATTTGCTATCTTATTTCATTTTTTAATAATAGACATCCTAACTGGCATGAGGTCATATCCTGTGGTTTTGATTTGCATTTCTCTGATGATTAGTTATTTTGAGCACCTTTTTATATACTTGTTGGCCGTTTGTATGTCTTCTTTGGAGAAATATCCAAGACCTTTGCCCATTTTTAAAAATTGGGTTATTTGCATGTGCAACACACATTTGTGTTTGTGTTTGCTATTTAGTTGTGAAAGTATCTTAAATATTTTGGAAATTAACCTATTATCAGATATATGGTTTGCAAATATTTTTTTCCCATTCTGTCTGTTGTTTTTTCACTCTGTTGATTTCTTTTCCTTTGCTGTTCAGAAGCTTTTTAGATTGATGTAATCCCACTTGTCTGGTTTTGTTTTGTTTTTTTTTTTACTGTGCTTTTGGTGTCATACCATGAAATCATTGTCAAGACCAATGTCATGAAGCTTTTCCCTTATTTTTTTTCCTAGTAGTTTTAAAATTTTAGATCTCATGTTTAAGTTCTAATTAATTTTGAGTTAATTTTTCTGTATGGTGAAAGATAGGGATCCAATTTCATCCTTTTGCACGTGGATATCCAGTTTTTCCAACACCACTTGTCAAAGAGACTATCCTTTCCCTACCATGTATTCTTGGCACCCTTGCCAAAGGTCAGTGTGCATATTTCTGGGTTTTCTAATCTGTTCCATTGGTCTACATGTCTGTCTTTAGGCCAGTACCACACTGTTTTAATTACTGTAACTTTATAACATAAATATGATATATTTATGGCATCAGGAAGTGTGATATTCAGCTTTGTTTTTTCTTAAGATCACTTTGACCATTCTGGGTCTTTTGCTGTTCAGTATCAATTTTAAAATTATTTTTTTTCTATTTCTGTGAAAAGTGCTATTTGGATTTTGATGGGAATTGAAACCAGAATCTGCACTGCCATGTTTCTTGCAGCATTATTTACTATAGACAATATATGGAAACAACCTCTATGTCTATTGACAGGTGAATGAATAAAGAAAATGGGGTATATACATACAAGGGAATATTATTCAGCCTTGCAAAAGGAAATACTCTTTGTGACAATATAGATGGACCTGAAAGACATTATATCCATGAAATAAGTTAGTCACAGAAAGACAAGTACAGCATGATTCCAATTACATGAAGTATCTAAAGTAGTCAAACTTGTGTAAGCAGAAAATAGGGTGGTTGCTGCTAGGGGGTGGGGGAAGAAGGGAATTAGAAGCTGTCATTCAGTGCACATAAAACTTCAGTTATGCAAGGTGATTCAGTTCTAGAGATTTGCTGTACATCATTGTGCCTATAGTTAACACAGTACTATGCATTAAAAGCTTAAGAGGGTAGATTTCATGTTGAGTGTCCTTACCACAAAAAAGAAGGAAAAAAAAACCAACAAACAAAAGAGAGACACAAGGAATCTTTCAGAGGTATTGGATATGTTTATTACTTTGATCATGGTGATAGTATTGTGAGTGTATGTATATATTCAAACACATCCAAATGTATACGTTATATAGTACAATTTCTTGTACATCAATATACCCTCTGGAAAACTGTAAAAAAAAATTAGGAATGAAAGAAAGGATGTCACTATGGACACCATGAACAATACAGAATTTTAAAGGAATATCTCTAACAACTCTACAAACATGAATAATAATTTGCATGTAATAGGCCATTTCCTGAAATACCACAAACTATCAAAATTTTCACTTAGAGTGAATGATAACTTGACTAGTTCTATGATTATTTTTAAAAGTTGGGTTAGTACTTAAAATGTCAGTTTCGTTTTCAAAGGTTTTGCATGGTGTTTGAAACTGTTCCCCGTGTGTACTACCCATTGAGCAGACTGGGGACTAGCTGGTGGTCTATACTGTAGGCCAGTTCCTGAAGTCTAATGAATGCTTTTAAGATCAGAACTTTGCAAGAACAGCAGTTCATGGGTGACCCCAGGAGTTCATAAACTACTGCATGCTGTTCCTTGTCCTGAATTCCTCCCTCTTTACCACACCCCCATGCTTTATGGTTCCCCAGGGCTCTCCTTTGCGTCCTTCAGTTCTGTGCTGCCATATCCTTCCTGCAAATGCACCTGCATTTGGGGCTAAGTGGCAAGAGGTAAGAGGAAAAAGAAATATATCAGGAAGTTCATACCAGCCGCTTGAAATCAAAGTTCCTCCAGTCAGAGATGAAGTTTCCCCTTCCCGAGAGCTTTAGCTGCCTCTGGACTGTCTTGGGCATAAGATAAGATAGAAAAGAAAAATAACAGAAAGGAGGAGATTTATTCCAGTCTCTGTGAGCTCTAGGAGGTGCCTTTCTGATCGACACATGAGAACTAGGAAGCTTCCTTTTCATCCATGTCTCCCTGGGCTAAGGCTCAGTTTCCGATTTACGGCTGCCTTGAGTGTAGGCTGAGAGACGTCAGAGCGAGACGGGGCAAAAAAGATACTCTCGTTGTTTACTTTGAATTCTTGTCTTCTTCCTCAGTCCACTTGTTTCTCTTTAGTTTTCAGAGTCTTCAAATTGATGCTTTATTTATTCTGGCCAGGTTTTACAGCCAGAATAGTTGGGGGAAAACAAAGATTTTTTTTTCCTCTAAAATTAAATATCTCAAAATTCAAGTATTTCCTAATACTGTTTTATATTGTGTTTGTGTGAAGGCAAATTTCTATTATATCACCACTGAAAAATATGCTTAACATTTCTCTATACACATTTATGTTTTTTTTAAGAAATATATTTTCTACTGCTAAATAAAATGTATGATGCAAATCCAGAATACGTACTAGTATGACCCAATTTCAAAACAGTGTAAGTATTCTCACAATGTGAAAGTGCATCATGTTGTCTGGTAAATACCACAGTAGGTTTTGCTTGCCTGTTTCCTTGTAGGAAATGTAGAAGTAAAAATGGAAAAAAAAGTGTGCCACAAAACCTTTGATGAATGTTTGTTATTTTGAGATTTATGGTCGAGGATTCTTGACTCAGAAGAGGTCTGGCTCACCCACTGAACTGCAGTTACTGTCTGGTTTGCAGCACCAAGCTCTAACTCAACAGTAATATTCACCAGATGCTTGGGGTATAAAAAAGAAAAGTCATCAAAATCAATATGAGCCTATTTTTATAGAAAACTGTACTTCATAAATAGCAATCCCTTCATCTTACAAGTTCAGAACACAGAAGTTTCTTCATTCTAGTTTGTCAAAGCCTCTCTCTCCCTCTCCACCCAGCTCCACATTTTTCCTACCCTTCCACAAATTTAAAATCCAATTTGTTAAAGGTTTGTGAAGATCCATACAATTATTTAAGGAGAGTGGACCAAAAGTTAGGCTATAGAAGCCCAACACATCAAGAGATGATATATTTCTAAATCCTTTCTTTGATCACACGAGAACCACTAGATGTAAAATTTATTCAGATAACACTTACTGAATGTGCTTCCTCTGTGTCAGACCCTGACTTATATAGCCTTAATCTCTAAAATAAGTAAATATATTTCATCCAAGGTAAGGATCAAAATCAAGAGATGTTCAACTTTATATGACAGAGTCAGATAACTTGCTTTGCTAAGTCTAGTTTGCTTTGGATTCTGTCATTTGTAATCATTGAGTTCTGATTTGTGCAGAAGTGTTCATAGAGGAAATAATGTCTGGCATGGATTTTGTAGGAGATGTCTGGGGTCGGGACATTTCCTGCAGTGGAAACAATATATGTAAAGAAAATGAAGCATATACACATATACACACTCACACATATACACACACAGTGTCAAAATAGTAGTCATGATCAATGGTAGTGAAAAGGTAGGTAGAAAAAGAACTAATTATGAAGGACCCTTTTTAGGCTTTTCACCAGAAGGCTCTGGGATTAATTATATAATTTTAAGTGTGTGTGTGTATGTTTGTGTGGTTGTGTGGGTGTGTATGTGTGTGTGTGAGGTGAAATATGTTTACATTTTTATTTTAGAAAGTAAAAAGTATTGATTGAATGGGGAGATGTAAGAGATAGCTTGGTCAGTTTGTAGATTATGATAATAGTCCAGAAAAAAGAAATCATACAAAATGACTAAGGTCATCAGTAAAATTAAAAAGAACTTCATGTTATTTAAATTAACTTCAGATTTTATGTAATATAATTTTATTTTTTATATTTTGTTACATATTTTATTTCTTTTTTTAATGCACTGTAAAACTTTAAGTGATGGATTATAAAAACTGAAGTTTTTTCCCATACATTTATATTCACTTTGGGCATGTTTTTAAAGGCAGATTTTTATATAAAAATAGCAGAAACGCTATACTGGAGCAAGTGACTTTAACCCACTGAGTTTCTGTTCACTGTGTTTCTCCAGTAGGGATAATAATATCCACCCATCTGGACCCTGGGAATGATGTCAGGGTGGTTTAGTTGGGACTAGAAGTTACATTTTTCTGGAATTTGCTTATCAGAGCAGAAAATGGTAAAAAAAAAAAAAAAAAATTCAATTCTGAGTCTTGGAGACCTTCACGACTGATCCATGGAAATCAAGATTGGGACAATGTCCGAAGGGAAGAAATAGGAACAGGAAATGACACCAGTGGCTAGTGGTTCAGTTAAATGGAGTAGAAACAAGGGCAACAACAGAATAGTCATTGCCTTGGACATCGTTCTTGTTGCTTGGTTGTTTTCCTAGAATGGCAAGATGCAAGACTTGCCCATTATTTTTACCGGAAGAGTATAAGGGACATGCATATTTTAGGTTAGTCTAAAGGTATAGATATTAAGGGAGTATCATTAATTATCTATTATGTCATAATAAAGACAAAAGAAATTGTTGGTTATGGATTGATTCAGCAAAGTCAAATTACTGTTGGTTGTTGATGTAAATCATTGTTATTTTTTTATTATGTTAAGGCAGAAGAAACAGTCCTTACAACTATGAAAGCCTTTAAACAACCAATGTGTTATTAGATATAACAAGTCAAATATACGTGTTTAACTTCATTCATACCAACCTCTGGAATGTTTACCAGAGATTTTGTGTCATCCGACGATTATTTGTATAAGAACTTTTTATGTCTTTTAGATCACATTCTGGCTCTTTGGCAAGACCTCCAAGATTTTGTTAGATCCATTAGATTTTCTGAAGGGTGTGGCTGTGGAAAATTGGCTACAACAGCTACATTGTAGAATTTGGTTCTGATTTCAGTTTGCTCCTAAACCTTTTTTAAGACTTTTTTAAGGTATCGGACTTGCAGAAAGGAGGCTTACAATTAACGTGAAAGGGTGATTTTGCTTTCTCTCTATCTGGTAGAGCCCAGGAATACAGGTGAAAAGAGAGTTTATGTGATAAATCTGCCTCATCCATTTAGCTTCCTAACTAAAATTTGACAGGTACCTCTTCCACTTGAAAAGCACTCTGTAATTTGACCTTTATCATTTTTAATGAAGAGTTGTCATGATTTTGGATTCCAGAGTTCATTAGTAGCAAAGAATATGTTTAAACACAGATTTTCTGGCCTTATTTTGTTGCTCACCCCTCCCCTGCCAATTAACTTACTGAAAACACTTAGTCACTAAAATCCGTAAAGACCAACTCTGCGTGGTCATTCCCTGGGAAACAACAACTGCCATCTCTGCTCCTTCCGCTCCCACCTCAGAAGCTAAAAAGCCTGACACCCTCTCCAGCACTTTCGGTACCTATACCATGGCCACGTGACTTGGCCTCTCTGTAGCAAGTTGGTGTTTTTGTCCCGGACTTGGGGTCTTGTGTTAGGAGTACCAAGCATAGAGCTGTTCAGAGTTCATTCTGGAGTAGGGGCAGCAGTAGGGGTGGACTCTGCAGTGGCCTTGGAACAGCCTCTTTTGGTTCTCTTGCTCCATGATGAACTAGCTTCTCTCCTTCTATTAAACTTACTTTCCTCTTGAGTTAGCTGTGTTGTCTTGTGTTGTCCACTAACAAACACTTGATATAATTGTTTTAGCTTCCAGTAGATGTGGCAAAATAGTGGAAGTAAATGTTGCAAAGCCTTTCATCCAGGAGGATACCTATTTCCAGTGCTTTGGTGGTGCAGTGATACAGTCCTTATCGTTGCCTTCCAGAATACAGTTTTGATCCAAAAGTTTTACACACACACACTTGAGCTGAGATTAATATACTTATTATTAATGATTTAACACAGTATTGGCCAAACTTTTAATATACACGTTGCTGTGGGACATGACAAAAAAGGACAGACTCCAAAAGATCAGTGTTTATTAAAAGCTTAAAGAAGAAGATCTGTCTCTTTTATTAAAGAAGTATTATGTGATAGAAATTTATTCTCAGCTATGCAAAATATCCAGGCACATTATTATTTGAGAGTAGACACTAATGATTTGAATTCCATCATGATTTAAAGAAATGATTAACTTCATCAACATAAAACTTTTCTGAAATTTTTTTTCTTCCATAACAAAAATAAGCATTCCTTTCTAGGCAATGTTGTTAAAACCAGTAACTAATGTGTATTTTAATCCCAGTCAGTGTGTATGTAAGCATATATAAACCTCAGAGTTTTGGGAACAAATAAAAACATTTGAACAAAAATCACTTAATGTAGATGATCCTTTAGGAAGTAACTTTAACCCAGTTTAGCATCTATTAGAACATTCTTTGTTATGCAAGCCCTAAATGGGCCATGGGAAGAAACATACCATTGTATCTGGCAAGTGGGTGCTTCTGCCCAGGGCTGAAATCTTGAATGAGTGATTAAAAAGACCCAGAGAAAGCTTAGAATCCAGAGTAGAGGTTAAAAGCATGTGCTATGATATGACATAAAAGAGATTCCTGTCTGAGACCCAAGTCTGCCTACTTCTCTGTATTGTACATGTGCTATTATATTGCTGTTAACATCTTGAGTAAGTTATCATTTAACCTCTCAGTTCTCAGTTTCCTCATTAGCAACGTGAGAACAAAATTGCTGTTTCTAATTTATATGCTATTTTGAGGATTAAATTAGGCATTGAATATAGAAACCATTAACCAAATGCTTAACATGGAGAAGATGCTTTGCAACTATTGGCCGTTATCACTATTGATATAACTCTTTTGTTTCACCTGGCACTAATCTTTTGTTCCTTCCTTTGTAATTTATTATTACAAAAGAATAACCAGAATTTAGAGAAGCTAAAACAGACTGAATATCTAAATAAAGAGATAGACCACACCTGTATTTAAATAAAAGCCATTATACTGTTATGGAAATGACAGGCCAGCCAAGAAACAAGCACCATTCAGAGGGTTGGAGTACTCAGATTTATTACGCCAGCGGGCTCAGAGGGGCTTTTGCTCCAGAGCTCTGAGCACCTCCAAGACGTGTGCAAGCTTGGGGTATTCGGCCGATAGGCATGGAACAGCTTTAGCAGCATCATTGTCACAAAAGTAGAGGCCAGGAGGCAGCAAACCAACATTTCAAGGCCAGATATGTCTCTGAAAATCCAGCTGGCTAGCAAAAAAAAAAAAACACGAACAGGAAATCAGCAAACCGACACTTAATAACTTAGATTTATGAGTTAGCCCAGCAGAACTCAGATCAGTAATCCGACACTTGTTGCACTTAGATTTGTGAGTTATCTTGTTAGCCCAGCCCGGCTTTTCCTTCACAACACCTATTATGAGTAATGAAAATTTGTCATACCTCAATGGTAATTATTCAGTGTTGTAGTGTACACAAGTGAGTTCACATGAGATAAATTTCTAGAGCTGTCAATAGTTAACACAATCTGGATTAATGAATATATTAATAATGGTTGTTTCTACCAGAGGACATTAGTCCTGACTGAAAACTATATGAATACTAGCAACCGAGAATAAAAATTTTGGGTCAGATATTATAGTGCTCTTGCAAATGTTTTCTCTTGGGTAGCATAGCCTCCAGGAATGAATTAAAATACAGCATTTTTAAAGAGAAAGAGCTACTAAGAAGCTAATTGATATTAAGTAACATAGAATCAGGGAGAATTTCAATCTCCCTTTATAGTAAAATGAAATGAATAAGGGAAAACCCAAAAAGTAGTGGGCTGAACACGTTGAGCTTCAACATTCATTATACAAAATAACTCAAATGATCAGGTGAAACTGGCTGCTTCCTGAAATATTTCAGGAAGGATTTTAAATAAACAGTAAACGATGTTACCAGCTAGAGGGTAAAAGGCACTTGAGAGGTAACTGACTCTCAATTATAGGGCAAATATAATAAAACCCTATTCGGCAAAGGGATGGCAGAAGCATCATGAGTTTTTGTTTGGATGACCATTTTTATTTTAGTCCATTCAAAACACTCCTCCATCCTTCTCCTTTCTTACTGAAAGGATCCTTGATGAAGTCCAAGCCCACTTCTTAATCAGCAGAACTAAGTGCAAGGAGAGGAACTCTTACTGTGTCACACAGAGGGCACTAGATTCTTCCTATCTCAGGTACTTGTGACAAGGCTCTCTAGGGCTGGCCAGCCACAGGGAGACCTACTGAAGCACCAGCCACTCCTCTATATCCCTCCACCAAATCCAGGATGTCTCCTAAAGGACCAGGTCCACATTTCTTAACCCAGGTGTTCCATCCACAGCAATACCAGCAAGTAGGACTCGTGAGTCCATAGACATTCACAAATACATGGACTATGTTCACTGGCCACAACAGGTCCTGCAGAGAAACAATGGGCAAGGAGATTATCTAATGCCCATTTTCCACTTAAGATTTCATTTTCTTCCCATGCAGTCTCCTCCAAAACTTCAGTGTGGTACTTCTCTTTTCTGTTAGCAAGAATGCCAAAACTAGTTCTTTTCTATTTCCCAGTTTATCATGTTTCAGTCTCCAGAGATTTTGTTTGTTTGTTTGCATAGTGCCTATAAAACAGAATATATTCCATGTGTGGCTATATAACAAAACTCTTAGAATGTACATTTCCCAGAAACCAAGTAATGTATCCCTTGTATAATAAAGTAAATTTATCTACTGAACAGTATCACCAATCATGCCCTGATTCTAAGTTTTCTACTTTCTTATTTAAAAAGAAAAAAAAACCTTCACTTTTTTTATATCCTTCTCTCTTGAACAGCATATCATTATCCCTCATCAAATATAAAGATTTTTCAGATGTCAGTTCTTTGAATTTTTACATCAAACCTATGTGCATGATGTTACAAATTCTCACAGAATAGTTGCACACACACACACACACACACCCTAAGGACATTATCATAGAAAAGAGTGAGCTGAGAAGTAAATGATAGCTATAAAGGTGAAGAGTTATCTGTAAGTTAAAAGTCTAAAGTTCTTTCTTCTCATTTTTGTAAGTGAGGAAACTGAGAATAAGGGAGGTTAAATACATAAGTCTTCCAATATCTGGCTGTAAGTGAAAGACATGCTGGAAATTAAACTTGCATTATTTTGATCCTAAAATTGGTACTCTTTCCACTGTATCATCATTGATATTTACAGATGTGCATCTGCTTGAATGTTCTCCAAAGAAAGAAGGTAATATTGTCAGTCAATAGAATCTCAGGGAATAATGTCTACTTAATTATAATTGAGAAATCTCTCTCTTTATATTTTAAGCTACCTATGGGTAGTTTCATTGCAGTATCACACCTCCCCCCACCCCCCACCACTGTGTATTAAGGATCCAGGTTCATTTCAAATTCAGTGATCTGTAATCTAATATATAACCAGGAAAAATGAATTGCTAGTGAAATTCAAATTAGTTCTTCAATACTAGTTAAATAAATCCCCCTCATTTTTCTAAGACAGACTAATAACCAGAATATCAGGTGGTCTGTATTATGTTATTAATGTGAAGGACCTAATCATGATTAACACACTAAAAATATAGTACATCAGTGAATCTCCTTGGGAAATCAGAAAGAAATTGAGCATGTCCATTGTTGTCAGCCTGACCTTCAAGATATAACAAGATGCTGAAATGCTTAAGATTTCCAGGGACTCAGAGAAGTAAAGAAAGCATTTTGGAAAAAACAAAACAAAACAAAATGAAACAAAAAGCCTCCTAATCTGTCTTGTATAATAATGCTTAAAGTCTAGGAGTTATTTTGCATACCTGCAGTGATGGTTGAGAACCATATACATACTCAAAAGTCTCCAACCAAATGTATATATATCTATGTATCTATTATCTATAAATGTATCCTTCTATGTTATAAGCAAATGACCAGACTTGAAGTCCATCAAAAGACAGTTCAGACATGTTTCATTACTTCTTGTTAATCTGAATGTGTGTGTATATAGGTGTATAGCAAGATCTAAGGCATTAAATCTTGTTTCTTCAATTCAAGATTTTGTATTCTTTCTTGAAACTCAGCAGTGAGATGGTCTCTTGCACAGGGAGTGCCTGGGATACGGCATAAGCAGTAACAGATGCATATGGTATTGACTGCAGTGCACTTACCACTGTTCTTTTAATCTTCAAAATTACCAAAGAAGTAGGTACTATTACTGCTCCTATTTTACAAATGGGGGTTTGAAGCAAAGAATTATTTAGTAACTCGAACAAAGTTATGTAGATAGGAAATAATGGAGGTAGGATAGGACTTGAACCAAGGCAATCTGACTTCAAAGTCTACTTTCCTTCACTATACTGTGCTGCTATGCCACACTGCATTCTTTTTTTTTTAATTGAGGTATAGTCAGTTTACAGTATTGTGTCAGTTTCTGCACAGTTACAGCATAATAGTTTAGTTATACACACACATACATATATTCATTTTCATATTCTTTTTCATTATAGGTTACAACAAGATATTCAATATAGTTCCCTGTGCTATACAGAAAAAATGTGTTGTTTATTTTATATACAATAGTTAATATCTGTAAATTTGAAACTCCCACACTGCATTGTTGGATATATGTTCTTTCTTCTGCTTTATCATGATGCGATGGGAATTTCAAGGCAGTCACTTGAATTATTTAAAAGTTTAGTGAAATGTCATTAAAGAAAACTGGATTTTATGCAGATCAATTTGAATCTAAACCCTGACACACCATTGACTAGCTCTATGGTACTTAAATTATCAATTTAATCTTTAGTGTTTTTTATTGTAAAATGTTGATACTAATACCAACTTTAGATATGTGTTGAATATATATATATATATATATAAACTTATAACAGGACCTGGAACATAGAACATACTTAAACACTATAATTATTTTCCATGAATATTGGTTTTGCTAATTGTTACACTGGATAAAATAATCTATTTTGACTCTTCTAAGAGAATAGTATACATCTTGAATCACAGTCCACATTAGATGTGAAAAATAAAGCAGTTATCTTCCTTTAATTTAGTCTAGTTACAGGAAAGAACTTGGTATGAGCAGAAAGGAGATGAGACAAGATTCCATTTGCTTTAAATTCCATAAACTCTACAACAGAACCATCATCCAAGAGCAGAGTGTGAGAAGGCTGAGCACCATTAAGAAAAATAGTTTTTAGTTTTATTCTAAGAGGAAACAATGCGGAATCCATTCTTTGTACTAGGAGAAGGCCGAATAATTTGGAAAAAAATATTCTAAGAACATCACGAAACCCATGATCCTCCCCTGAACATTTTTACAGAGATTCCAATTCCTTCTCAGACAGTGGCTCATGCATTATAAGACAGGAGGAATGGGCCATTTGAGTATGAGGAAATGTGCAAATGTCATTGCAGGAACAGATTTTTAAAGTGTTTATTGCTACTTTTCCCATGACACAGATAGATACCCTAAAGTGTTGTTTTCATTGCGTATGGACTTTTGAGACAATATGGGGCAATGTGACAAATATGTGCAACTTAGGACAATCTCTGTAAGCTTTAGTGCTCATATACGCCATAGGATTAATGAGAAAAAAATAAGGATGCCTCTTTTAAGGAGTACAGAGCTGGACAGCAGCATGCTGCGGATTCCATAAGCAGGACCTCAAGAGTAAAGAAACCCAAATTCTTCAGATGTTACTGAGCAGCTATGATGCACAAATCACTATGCTGTGCAGAGGAGATAAAATAATTAGATAGACACCTGCCAAAAGGTTGCTCACGATTTGAATGGATAGAAGAGTTTCAATAGTGTTTGGCAGGACAGAGTAGGATTATGGGAAAAATGAGGTTGATTAGCTTTTGTAGAGATCAGTAGAGAGTTTATAGATTCACTGGCATTTATCAGGGTCTCTGGTGATGATAGAAGAGGGATCCAGGCTGCTTGAGACACACAGGGAGTTCTGAGGAAGAGAGTTCAGGGAGGAGGTGAAAGGACTCAGGTTTTAGATAGGCTTTATAAAAAAGGTTAGACTTTATACGAATATGTCTTCATGCTGAACAATTTATGTTCTCTGAACATTCCTCACATAGTTTTTTACATAGATACTTTTTTTTAATTTTGCCAAATTTTTTCTGATGGCAAAGATAACAGACTATGATGTGCTTTGTGATATGGTCAGTTATTTTTCCTTCCAAAAGCCATTAATTAAGCCATAATGCAAATAAATAACTGCTGGGGCATCTGGAGTTTTCCTAAGATACTATCTTCTTCTGAAGAATTCCTAAGAACTGATTCATTCTAATAAAGTGTGAATCAAGTGTTAAAATGTACCTCAAAGTTACACTCAGTTCTATCCCCCTCTTTTTCATTCTTCCCATGGGATTATAGAAGCCTCTAAAAGACTTATTATTGTTGTTAATATTGTTTGTAGAAATAATAGCCTACTGAACCAACAAACTTCAGATTTCTTATTTCCTTCCTCCTTTTTTTCCTTTGTTTTCTCATGCATGGTCCTGAGTTTGACTAACTTTCACTTGTGATGAACCCTTTGTTATTTGACCAAGACTCACCAATATGAAAATAAGATTTCAATTTTGTTTCCTTAAATTATTACATAGATACAGGAATAAAGAGGCAGATAGATAGATAGATAAATGGATCAATCCTTTGGGCTCAGATATTATCTGTTCCATGGCTCTGGGCGTCTTGGTCCCTCCATCTGTAAAAGAAGAATAGACATCCTTATCTGATGGAGTTACCAGGAAGATTATACAAAATAATGTATGTAAACCACCTAGGCAAAGGACAGACACATCATCGTGTTTGAGAATCATACATCCATTCTCCTTGATCCATTCTTGAAATCGATGTTGTCATTGAGTGTCTGTATAGGAATACATTTTTTAAAATAAGTTAAATAAGTATTTAGAAATACTTTTATTCCCAGTAATTTATGATGTTTCTTAACTTCATCTGGTGTCTTGAATCATACCCTGCCTTTAGTTTAGCTCTCATTAAGTGTCCAGAATTTTCAGATCTCAAATTCCAGGTCGTACTATTCAATTCTTAGATTCTGGGATCCTCCCAAAATTAGATTAACTTAAAGCCCCTGGTGAAAAAGACCTAGTATGCTCATCACCTTGTTAGAAACCAAGTTAAAATATATTTCAGGCTCATAGTATTAAAACACTCTATTGATTAATACTAATAATAGAATCATTGGAGAATCCCCATCTTTTGAGGATGTGAAATTTGCATTCGTGTACATAGCAGTGTTATGTGATTTACCTACCAGAAAACTGGAAAGCAGCTGGTATCAGCATCATTGTGTATATGAAGAAACCAAGGCTATGACAGACCGCAAAGCTATTTAGTGACAAAATCAAAGTCAAACCTAGGCTTTTTGACTCCAGATCCTTTGGAAAATCTTTTGATTCCATACCAGGTTAACTTCCATAAACTTTAAGAACTGTCAAGGCCCTTTAGAAATTCACAAGCTCCACCCTCTTTTTTTTCAGGGGATAGAGGTAGTAGTAAGAAGATTGAGGCCCAAAGAACAGAAGTCCTTGTTTATGTTATATAAACACTAATAGAACATTGAACACATTTCTTCCTGGACATTTTTACATTTTCTATAAGAAGTTAATCTCAAATCTTTTATGAGAAGCATTTAGATAATTAGTCTGAGTAAAATTATTTTGATTAATGACATACTGTCTTTGAGTTTCCCCGGAGTTTCCCTGCTCAGATGAGTGTAACATTGGTTTATCTTTTAAAGAAAATCTTACTTTCATAAGGAAAAGTAAATCATGACTCTAAAAGATAGCATGTAAATCATGTCCTTTAGTGTTTGTCCTTCTGTAACTGGCTTGTTTGGTTTAGCATAATTTCTTCAACGTTCACCCATGTTGTAACATGTGGCAAGATTGCCTTCTTTTTTAAGGCTGAATAAAGTTCCATTGTATGTATATACCATACTTTTTGTTCATTAATTCATTGATAGACATTTGGATTGTTTCCATCTCTTGTGTATAATAGTACCACCATAAACATGATAGTGCAAATACCCCTCCGAGATCCTGATCTCAATTATCTTGGATACTGCATGATTCTATTTATACCAGCTATCTAAAGTAGTCAAATTATTA
Organism: Camelus ferus; assembly: GCF_009834535.1. Taxonomy (NCBI): domain Eukaryota; kingdom Metazoa; phylum Chordata; class Mammalia; order Artiodactyla; family Camelidae; genus Camelus; species Camelus ferus. The sequence continues at coordinate 41,542,989 of NC_045704.1, forward strand.
TAAGGAGAAAGTAGGATGGTGGTGAAAGTAGGATGGGGGGAGGGAGAAATGGGTGTAGATTTTCAGTCTTACAAGATGTTCTAGAGATCAGCTTTACTACAATGTACGTATAGTTAACAATATTGTACTGTATACTTAAATATTTGTGAAAAGCTTAAAAAACAAAAAACAGTGTCCCGACCATCAGTCCATTTAAGTTGTTGTGAAGGCTATCCATAAGGCTAAAGTTCAATTTTATTTAAGTAATATGATTTAGGGAGGATATAGGAGATTGCTTGTATATCATGTAATTGATACATTGTCATATCTTTAATAAACATTTATGTCTACCTCAACCTCTATGGATGTTTACACCCAACTTTGACCTTCCCATCTGTCATTGTAGAGGTCACAGGCAATGCACCGTAATTGTCCATCATCCAATGGGAACTGTCAGTCTAATCATTTTGAAGTTTGGGAATACATGTAATAAGTTGAATAATCGTTTTTCTGTTCTCTTCTGCAGCTTGTCTTCCTAGACATATGTTAAATAAATTTTCAATCCTTGCCAGAAATCCTAAGGAAGTGAAATTCATTTGTTATGTTACTTAAAGGGTGGTTGAAGGCGTTTTAATGTCATCAGCTGGAACAACAGCTGAATTCAGGGATGTTACATAATAGTCCCAGCATAACGTTCATTGGGTAACAAAGTCAGATGTAGGCTGAGTATGATAAAAATAAGTGAACTCATGTGGAATCCTCATGTTGAATTCAGTCTTTGGTTTGGATCTAACAGAATCTGTTTTATTTTCATTTGAATAGTCATCATTCTTTACCTGTGTTTATGGTTTTGAGTTATGCCAAATTTACTCTAAACTCTAAAGCTATTTATTGTAAACACTATCTATTTACCATAAATATTTAAAAGTGTGCACACAGAAGTTATAAACATAAGTCAAAACTATTCCACATTTAGGGCATCAGAAGGTCTCTAATACTAACTTTCTGTGTTAGTACATTTATGTTTCTAGGTTTTGATCTCTTGTTTGTAAATTGAGGAAACTTGAGTAAATTATTTTTAAGGCTGTACTCAATCTAAGTTCTTCCAGTAAGACCTTAAATTTTATTAAGCCCGATGTGCCAAGCGCTGGGCTGGATATTCCACACACATCACCATACGAACATAGCCTTGTAAAATAGGTAGAGTTATAGTGTCCCATATCAAAGCAGTAATGTGGCTTCTCCAAAGTCAACAGCTGATACATAGCAAAGTGAGAAAATACAGTCAAGCACATCTACAAAACCCAGTTCTAAGTCAAATTTCTACTCACAACATGCACCAAGAATTAGAAAATTCCATGAGTTTGTTTCTGTCCTATCCTCTTATAGGATAGAAAGTATTTCAGAATATTAAGCAAAGATAAATCATCTATTTTAGTCTCAAACTAAAAAATTGGAGATCACAACTGAAGAGGTTCTTGGGCAAGATCCTTCTGGAAATCTCCCCTAATATTCTTGGAGGCAGCACATACTTCTGCTCCTCGTTAATCCTGGCCATCAGCATGAGGGACTATTTTCAGTTTCTCTAATTTTTAAAATCCCTTTCCAGCCAGAAATCCAGCCTATAAATGCTCCCAACTAACCATCTGAGTTAGAACACTCAGGAGAGACCAAATATTACATTCCCTGGCACTGTGTTACCTTTCCCTCCCTCACTTTTACTGCTACAGTGAGTAATGATTCATATAAAGGAAACTGAAATCGTTTTAAAAAAAAAAAACAGAAAGAAACCATGAGAAAGACTGCTTAACAATTTCCAGTCGTAGCTGGGGATCGGGGAAATTGAAAACAAGCCAAGAATGCTTACTTTTTAGCCATGCCCTAGAATTCATTTTGGTTTCAGTACAAGAGAATTGCTTCTGTGAAGGAGAGCTACAAGGAGACTGTGAGATCACATTTCTTTTCCTTGATCAGGAGCAGAAGCATTGTGAAGGGATCAGGCAGTCCCTGAAGAAGCGCCTGAAAGAAACTGATTATGAGAAACATGAAATACATTGGCTCCCTCCTCACCCACTTCCTTGCTGCCTCCACCCTCCGTTCCAGGGTCAGTGCCAAAGACATTTGAGTTCTATGGGAGATATATTCAGTAACAAAAGAACAAGATTGAGCCTTGATAATTCAGGGAAATGAAACTTTGAGAAGGTTAAGCTTGCCATTTCTGGAAGCAGGGATTCCTTCCAGGATATACATGAAAGTCCTGGGGACATCGCTCTTCTTTGTACTCCTAACAGAGAAAGCACTTTGCTTTCACCGAGTTAGATTCTTACTACTTTTTCCCATTCTTTGACCTAATCTCAGGGTGAGCATGAAGAAAGAAAAGAACAGAAAACACAAAGTGCTCCTTAGTTAGCATCATGGGGATTCCTTTTGTGTGTGTGAATCATTACGGAAAAAATGCCCACCCCACCACTTAGAGTAAGAAAATGCTGCCGCTGCCTTTCCCACTTATGCCACAGCCATCTCCCCCACCCCCAAGTCCTCAGTGCAACTCTAAGTGTATATTGATTTGGTAAATTCAGTTCTTGTGATAGCTATTTCAAATATCACCGATTTTCCTTTAAAAACATTTTCCCACAAAGAACAAACTCTCAGACTCACTGTGTTATTCATGGTTTAGAAAAAAAGAAAAAAAATTATGATAACATCTAAAAGTGTGTTACCAAAAAAACCCTGGGCTAAAAGATTAATGTGTGTAAGAGGAGTTGTAGTAAATTAGGGACATTTACCAAAATTACTTACTGTGAACCTGTATGGTTCCAAACTCTTGCCAAGAATTTATAAACATTGTGTCCTTACTACTAGGAAGGAGCTATTGCTGGTACTGGGTTGGAGAATGCTAGTGGGCCAACTAAGATGTCTAGTCATTCTTCCCTGGCACAGTAAGGACTTCAGATTAAGTAAAATACTTTATAGAAAATAAGCTGATTAGAAGCACTTACACAAAGAACCCTAGGGAGGAAATATTTTACTTATATGATCCGTGAGAAGTATAAGCACTAGGTACTAATGATGGAAAACTTGGGAAAATCAAATAAAAATCTTAGTTTTCTGGGTAAACACACTTTGGTACATCCATGCAAGGGAATACTTCTCAGCAATAAAAACGAACAAACTACAGATAAAGTCAACAAGTTGGATGGACTTCAGGTATATCATACTTACTGAGTGGAAAATGACAGTGTTTAAAGGTTACATGCTGCATGATTTCATGTATATAGCATTCTTGAAATAACAGAATTACAGAGATGGAGAACAGATAGTGATAATCAAGGATTAGGGAAGGAGGGGAGAGTGTGACTATAAAGAGGGATCACAGGGGAGTTTCTCAGTGGTGACAGAACAGTTCTGTATTTCTGTTGTGCAAATATATTCAGGTGATAAAATCTCATAGAAGTATACACACAGACATACAGACGTACAAAAAAGAAACAGGAAAAGAAAAATTAGGGTATGCAAAACCAAATGAAATCCAAGTAAGATCTAGTTAATTTTGTTGTGTCAATATCAATTTCCTTGTTTTGATAATATACAATAATTATGTAAGATATTACCATTCAAGGAAGCTGAGTGATGGGTACAGGGAACCTTGCTGCATTATCTTTGCAGTTTCTTATGAGACTGTAATTATTTTCAGAAAGTTAAAAAATAATTCTTAGGAGGCATTTCTAAGAACCTGTATTGATTCATTCACTTAAAAAAGCTTTTTTGTTTTTTTGCTTACCATGTATTTTTATGTGAAGATTCTGAATGTACAGAAGGCGTGATAAAGCATAATCTAATTACAAGGTATTAGTGGGCACAATGGATATGCAAATGAAAAATTAAACTATGTAGTGTAATACAAGGTTGTCCTGCACAGTGCAGTGAAACCTAGCATACAAGGATTTTTGAGAGCACAGAGGAAGTTGTGAACATTCTCCGCCTGAGGGATTAAGGAAAGTTTCATAGAAGTGTGATTTTTTGACATTTAAGGCAGAATAGTTTGTCAGGTGGATGGGGGTTGTGGCATTCCTTTAAACGGGATCTGTGCATTTTGTCTCAATGATGAGACACCCCACAGTTAACTTAGAAAAGTGGTCATGTAGCCTTTCAGAGACTCAGCCATTTGCTGTCAAGCTACCATCCCTGGAGATATCATCCCTAATTCCAGAGCAATTGGAACTATAGGAATGAAAGATGTTTTGCTGAAACATGTTTTCTTCTTATGTAATGACCTTTTGACATAATTTTCTTAGTTTACTGTCAGTATTAGTCAAAGAGAGACAGAATGAATAGAATAGAGAGGAGTCAGAGAGCCAATGGTGTAATTCCAGTCTGAGTCTGGAAGGCTTGAGAACCAGGAATGATGTTGGTGTAACTCCCAGTCAAAGGTTAGAAGACCAGTGTCCCAGCTCAAACAGTCAGAGAGCAAATCCAACCTTCCTCCATCTTTTAGTTCTGTTCAGGCTTTCAGTGGATTGAATGATGCCCACCTGCATAGGGGAGGGCCATCTGCTTTACTCATTTCACCAACTAAAATGCTAATCTCTTATGAAAATACTCTTACAGACAAGCCCCAGAATAAGTGTTTAACTAGATGTCTGGGCATTCTGTGGCTCAATCAAGTTGACGCATAAAATTAACCATACCATTTGATTAAATGGGGTATTATTTACCTCCTTCTCCTCAAATAGAGAATCAGTTAAGGCATATTGAATAGCCTCAGGTCTCTGTGGACCTCATCAACTTACTGCTTTGCCACCGATTCTCTGAAGATCACAGATATCAAGAACATATAAGGGAAAGGATGATAAAATGTCTGCCTTGATCTCCGCTATACACATCTGAAGATTGGGGAGGTTGTATATGGACAGAACAATGCCACACTCAAAGACTGAAGGAAAGAACAATCATCATTTTCTCCCCTTTCTTGTTTCCCACCCATGATAAGGAACATCTGGAGCGAGGGGCCTATTCAAAATAGAACTAAAAAGAAATTAAAAGGATGTTGAAAGAGCTAGGCTGTAATTCTTCAAAGACTCAGTGTTGCCCGGAGATTTGACTATAGTTAGGTCAATTCTTATCCCACCCTCCCACATATATACATAAAATAGACATAAAATAAGCAACATATAATGCCATTATGCACTTAAAATTATAAGACAAAAGAAAAGAAGAAAATTAGAAATGAGTAGGGAGAAACAGAGACATTTTGCATCCATATTTTATGCGAGGGTCTGTGTTTGGCTCTGTCTCAAATCCAACCTGCCTCATTGTATCAAATGGTACAGGACCTGTTTCAGACATACCCTGCCAGTTTCCAATTGTATTAGCATCTTAGATGAAGAAACACAATCTTTCAATGGTGATCATCTTGCCATGTTTCACACAGCACAGTAATCTTTCTTAGAAGAAATGTGAATATAACACCCCCCATTACTTGAAACCATTCAATAACGTTCAAAGCCCTTGATAAAGTATAAGATATTAGGCTAAGTTACAAATGTCTGTGTGACTTGGTACTGCTTATTCTCAAGTTTTATCACTTTTTTTCTATCTCTCAGGGTTTATCTTCTTACTTTCAGATTTTATCTCCTCCTTCCTAGCATTCCAAGTAAATATAGACACTCAACATGCATGAAAGTATGTCTTCACTCAAGCCTCCTCATGTACCATGTGCCGTTCACATGTGCAGATCCATCAGTCCGTGAAAGCTTCCTCCAATACTCCACTGCCTACCCTCATGCCCACCTTATCTGCGTGCGCAGTTTATATTCATCTTTCCTGTCTCACCTCCAAATATGGGTCCAAAGCCCTTCTTATTGCTCTCCAGTTTCTTGTACATATTTTTCTTAAACTTACCTGTGAGTTTTAGGCACATGCAGAGAAGTTGTCTTTGCCTACTTTATCCCTAGCACCTGGAATAATAACTGGCCTATTATAAGCTCCCCCAGATTGTATTTCAAATCAAAGATGATCAGTGGCTCAACAAGGTAAATTTATTCTGAAGCCACACTAAAACATAATGTCATAAGTATTGAATGATTCTTATTGACAACGCTGGTGAAGCAGCTATCAGTGTACACACACACACACGCGCGTATGATAAGTCATTTTAGTGAGTAAGGGTTTGGGAGTCATCAATGAGTTCCTGAGGTCCCATGTCCACAGGTAGAAGTGTTTTTCCACTTATAAGCTGGAAATGCACCCATTTGTACATTCAACATTTATCCACACCTCCTTTGTGATCATACTAAGCTTATCCCTAGGATCAAAAACCAAAGATACACTTCATGATTTCAAGGTGCTCAAAGCTCAGTCGAAAAAAATAAGTGTAGTATTAAGTCAAAAAGATACAAAGTAGTAGGAGATGAATCATCTGTCCTCCACCATCAAGAAATTGTGTCCCCAGTGGTGGTGTACAGTGTGTAACTTTAATCTGGGTCCAGAAATAAAAAGCTGGTATCAGTATTGCAGAAGATGTCTTCTGCTCATTTATAGTAGGTATAAGTTTCTGAAAATGCTTTATATTTTTGTATTCCTTAAATTATGGATTCTCTGTTTTTCTGCAGTCATTCATTAACTCACCCCAGATTATTCTGTGAGGGAAGGGATGACAGAAAGAGTGTTAGAAAATGCATACAAGCCGGTTTTGGAAGTGCTGATAACTGACTGTGTGACCTTGGGCAAGTGACTTCTCTTCTCTTGGTCTTGACTGACTTCTTTATATAAATCTAGACACAGATCAGGATGATTAAACGTGTGATTCTGAACACATGTAAGCTTTATTGCCTAAAGAAAGTTTTCAACAAAATTAGAAGACTTTTTTTCCCACTTGAAATAAAATTTAAATCATCTGTGAGCCTTTGTTAACATTTGTATTTGTCTTTTTTTTTTTTAAATCTTGGGACAATATTCTCTTTCTTTGCTCTTTTCTGATGTGAAATTTTTTGGCATCAGTGCCTTCAGAATCCTTTGTCACTTGTCCAAGGAATTGCATGCATTTCCCAGTAATTCTCCATTTCCACTCCATAGCCACTTGTTGGCCAGATGTTTCTCTCTGATGTTCCTCTAATGGAAACTATAACTCAATAATCAAGAACAAATTTGTCCTCAGTACAGAGAACTTTTGCATGCTACTTTATTTCAGATATAAACTTCAAAAAGGTTGAGAGACTCTGGAACACAATGGAAAAAACTCCGAAGTGGACTCAGAGAATCAAGCTTTATATTTTGTGGACACATCGAATTCAAGGCTCTCAGGCTCTTTTTCCAAAAAGAACATTGGCATGGTTTAAAAAAAGAGAAAAGAAAAGTAAAAGAGCTGCATCTGGCTTTGTTATTCACAGACTGTGTAAAGTTGAGTGTTTCTTTCGGCCTCAGTTTTCACAATTACAGAATAAGGATATTGGAATAAAAGAAATCCTGTTTCTGTAAGCTTGAATTTTTATGCCAAAATTATTTGCATATATGTAAAATATAAATATAAAAATATATGTACCTATACATGCATATATATATATATATATATATATATATATATATATATATATATATATATAATTATGTACAAAACAAAAAAGACAAGTGTGATTAAAGTAGGGTTCTGGTGCCAAAACAAAATGACTGGGCATTTTTCTTCCAGTGTTGAGCCCATCCAGAAACACCTGTATGAATACGTGTGCACATGTGCACTCACTCTTTTGCGCACACATACACACACAATCAAACTGTAGAGTCAGAACATTTTATATCAGTATTTGAATTAATTATGATAAAAAAGACTTACAAAGGTATAAAAGTAATTACTTAAAATTATACTTTTCATTAATGTCATTAATGTTACTAGGTGTTGACAAACTGCTATAAATGCATTGATTTATATGTCTACTACAAAGTGTATCCATGAATCTTAGCCAGTGATTAGGATTATAGCCTTTTTATCCATTTATGCCAGTCTTACAGACATATATCCATATGTCACTATTTTAATTTTCATCGACTTAACAACTAGAAAAGTAGATAAGCTCTTCATATATCTGTTGAACTCTTCTATTTTTTCTTCTGTGAATTATAATCTTGATGCACTATTCTACTCAGTATATAGTGGAGATACAGTGAATTTTAGATATTGCAAATACTTTTTTTCCAAATCTATTGGTTATCTAATTCTTCTTTTATAGTATATAAATAATAAGGTTTCTAATTTCTATGTTAGCAAATAGGGCTTGATTTCTTGGTTTTCAGATGTAATGCTTATACGTGATGTTCTTAAAAGGGACGACGGTGCTTTATGTGACTTAATTCAGTTTTATGTCTCAACCCACCCCCTACTCCCTTTTCTGTAGCCACATGCTTTTCCTTAAATACCCAAGGCACACTCCCACATTGGAAACTTTATATCAACTCTTGACTCTGCTCAGGGTTCTCTTGCCCAAGGAGTCTACAGTTCACTTTTCTTTAAGTCTTTGCTCAAATGCCACATTTTTAGTCCTGCCTTATTGCATTACTTAGTATTATAATCTGACCCACTCTCTACCTACCCTCTCTGGCTCTAGCATTCACAGCCTCTCTTTCCCTGCTTTACTTTCTTTATTCCTTTTGGTCTGTAGCCTTTGTTATTTCCTGACAAGATAGATCATATAATTATTTATTTTGCTTGCTATTTACTATTTCTATTTATTAAACATGGACATCTGTGTTTTGTCTATTGATTTGCCTCAAGCACCTAACATTAAATGAGATTTAATAAATATGTATTTAATGAAGGATGTATTCACCTTCTAGTTTTTCATCAGAGATTTTTGATATCTTTTTGTTAATATCACTATTTTTACATTTAGGTCAGGTGTCTATTCTAAGTGGGATTTCTTTTCCTGCATAGCATGGGAGCGTGGCCCACTTTTATTTACTTCTAGATGGATAGCAGTTGACCCAGCTCCATTTAATAAGTAACACACCTCTCTTTCTGCTGAATTAAATAACATCTCTATAATGAATTAAATTATGATAATATATTTAAAGCCAAGTCTGGATCCTCTTTTCTTTTTCAGTGGCCATTTTTCCCATACCAGTGTTATACTGATTTGATTATCATAGCTTGGGAGTATGATCTGTTTAGAACTGCATCCTCTTTGCATTGGCAATTTCCCCCACCTTGCTTAATTTTACACTTCTAACATACTTCTCAAGGTATAGTATATCATACAGTTTTACTTATTAATTATATTTTATTTATCCTCTCCAGAATATGTGTTCAGTAAGGTCAAGGATTTTGTTTCTTTTGTAATTTATTTATCCCTATATGTTAACAAGAAGAACAAATATGTGGTTAATCCCGAGTTAAGTCCTTAAAAAAATTAAAGAATGTATTTCATTTTCTACAAGTGCATTGTTACAACAGAGAAAAAGTATTGTTAAATGCATTTTTATTCATCAACCTTACCAAATATTGCATTCATTCTAATATACTATTTTAAAACTGTCTCTATGTAAACAGTCACTTTACTATCAAAACAAAATACGATTTTAGTCTCTTCTTTCCAAGTGTTTTTATCTTGTTAAAAATGCCCTTTATTTTATTTGTTAGAACCTCAATATATTGTTGAATAATAATGGATATAATGAATTTTCCTGCACAAACAGTCCCTGGGTCAGTGTGTGTCACCCACCTGGTTAACACTTCATAAATCTGTTGAATGAGATTTGCTGAAGGAAACCGTTTGGTATGTAGTGCTAAATTAAAAGTAAAGCATAAAATATTGTGTAGAAGAAACCAGTCAAGAAAGAGTACAAACCATCTAATTAAAATTTTATGAAGTTCAAGAAGAGGCAAAGTTAATATATGGTGATAGACATCCGAATAGTGGTTACTCTGGGAAGGGTGTTGACTGAGATGAGCAGGAGTGTTCTGGAGTGTTGTGCTGTGAATATCCTTTATCTACTTAGAAGACACACGTGCTCACATATGTACACAAGCTGTGCCCATGCTGCTATATGCGTGTTAAAAGTTACTTTAAAATAAACCATAAACAATATATAGAATGATTTATAAATTTTAAGTATGTATGTGGGAGAGGGTTTAATTAATTTGGAAAATAGAAAAAAACATATTCCATGTGTTTGTTTAAGGATGCTGGGACTGTGGAAGATTTTGTCTATGTCTTATACGTTCCATCATTTTCTGTTATGATTATATGTATTTTAATAAACAAAGGCAAGGACTTTGTTTTGTTTATCATTGTGTTTCAGTGTGTATGGAGTCTGATGCAGAGTGTGTGCTAAGTAAAAATGAGTATGGCCAGTAAAGATGTTTTGATTCAGAGTCAAAAATTTTGAATAGAGATAGATGTTCCAGTTCACTGCATATATTTGTCTTAGAGTAAATGTATGTGTTTTTTTTTTCTCATAGTACCCCCTGTGCCTAGAATAGTCCCTGACACACAGTAGGATGCTCATTAAATATTTGTTGAATGAGTGAATACATCCAAAGTGCACTAGGATTCTTATAATGGTCTTCCAAGCATCACTTGGAAGCAGGTTTGGAGTGTCCTCTACCTGTGATGGAATTGTGTTTGCACCTGCCAAGATAGGGTGTGAATGAGTAATGGGGTGTTCTCTGAAAGAAAAGTCCCCTCTCTTAGCTTCAGTGGCAAGTCCTGTAGCACAGCAGAAAAATGGATGAGAGTTAATGTCTGGAAGATTCACTTGGAATCTTGATTTTACCACATTCTCTTTTTGTGAAGTTTGCCTGGCTGCCGAAATATTCACAGCCAGATTTTCTTCATCTGCAAAACAGAAGCGTTTCTGAAATTGAATGAAATAATAGAAGTTGGTCTCTACTAAGCATTCACTCCATGCCACCCTCTGTGCTAAGACTGTTGCATATGTTACCACATTTCTTGTAAGTGAAATATGTGAATTCCTTAGTATAGAGCTCAATAAATATACATTTCTTCTCTATGGTAATTAAATTTTAAGGCCACTCCAATTAGCTTTCTATATATTTTGTATTACCTAATTTCTTTTCTTGAGGTTTTGTAAATTATTCTGGATTATACTTTGTTGCCCTTTTCCTAAAGACTTTAAATTTCATTTTCCCTTCTTGAGTTGCAAAAAGTTCATTGAATTACCAAAATTTAGCGTGGTCTTTGATGGCATGCAATCGTTTAAAGAATAAATGTGATATTATCTGTGGTATAGGATCATCTGAAAGCTTTAGGATACTTTGCGTGAAGTAGAATTGTATTCTTCTGATACACCAAATTCCATTTTTTTGACAACTCTGTGCCTTTCAATCTTAGACATTTGTTCTGTTCTCTGAAAAAGCATAGTTCTCTGACAAGTTTAAGATGGTTGAATATCAAAATTCCTATGAATATATCATACAGATAACAAGGAAGGTGACAGTAGCTCTCTTCTATGAATTTAAACTTTGGAGGAGTAGCATATTAGATTTAAGATTTCTTGATTCAGGGGACGGAGTGGAATTTGGAGTAGATTCACATGGGGAATAAATATGTTGGTTTAAGGAAAGTAGAAGGATTTCTGGGCTTCCAGGGACTCATGCGGACCTAGGAGCTGCCTTGGTTAAGAGTGTGGAGAAGCAATGTTTGCAAAGGAGATTCCATAAAGGAGGGAGAGAAATTCTAATGGAGGCTTCTTCCTGAAACATAGGTTTGAGAAAGGTTACTCGTCAAATGGGCGGGTGCAACTTGAATCACATTAGCAGTATTAAAACAAACAAAACTAATATCCCTTTAGTTTCACCTAAATTCCTCCATAGTGACAGAACTGACATTTGCGGTGTGGCTGCTATGTGCCAGGCTCTATGCTAGGTATTTCCAGGAGTTACTCCATTTACTATATTTACTATTCTGAGCTGCCTTTGAGTTAGACTGCAAATCCAGGTGAAGAGATTGAGGCTAAGGGAGGTGAAGTAGAAGAAATGAGAGAAAACACATATAAAAACTTTCCTCATCTGGAACACAAATGAGAATGAGGCATGAGTTTTTAAAAAGTACTAAAATTTCTCTGTCCGCCCCCTCCTAGCTTTTTTTTTTTTTTTTTAAATATCCCTGAAAGGCTGGGATTAGGAATCCTCCCACAGCTCATCTCTCCTGAGAACTTTCCTAACACTGCTTCTGATTAAACTAACAGATTAGACCCAATGGCATAAGGCACAGCTTCTCTCCTTTGAGAAAGAACAAGTAAGAATGAAGTGTTAGATTGCAAAGCTAATTATATATTCTGTTCGAGTGTCAACCATCTGTTGCAATTGTTTAAAAAGCAGACATAAGTCAACTGTTGGGGTGAGATGTTTACCGTTGTGAACACACAAAGTTTATGACACCAGTTGTGATCTGTTGTTCTAGCACATGCCTGGAGGCTGCATTGGGATTCTACTGACGTCTTGGGAAGCCCACCTTCCAGTTAGAGTGCAAATGGTAACTCCAGGTGGCTGGTTACTAAGTACTAGTTACAATTACTTCATAAGTGAAAAGCCTTCTTAAAGGATCAGCCCTCTCAGTTTACAGATGAGGAAACTGAGACACAGTGAGGGCAAGGCACTACCTCTTCTATACTTACAACTTTAGCACTTAAACAATTTTCTGCAGAAATTCTGTGTTTGCACATAGAGCACTCCCTCGAGTCTATTAAGTCCCTAAAGGAAGGGACACTGTTTTCCCCAAACTAAGTGCATGGAACAGTACCTAGCACATCACAGAGTCCAGGATACATTGTAAAAAGATAGTTGTAAAATGGGTGAGGGTTTTCTAACAAGGCCAAAAAGCACAGAGAATGTGCACATTCCCTTAGCTCCAGAGTCATGCCTTTCATTCCCTGATCAGTTTCTTGATTGAATAAGCTGAATGTTCCACTGAACTGTGGCTTCTGATAATTCTATTCAATGAGAACAACTGGAATTAGATGGCAAGTTAATTTCAGTTTACATTATGGGACTCAGTTTAAGCCCAACGATAAAGAATACTGCCTGAACAAGGAAAACCATTTTCTTTTGACATGAATCATTGTATTTCTGAGTGAATAAGTAAGTCCTTTTCACAGAAGTGATTTTTTGACCTTTTGTATTATTGAGTACATCCAGTCTCCAGGACAATCAAGGGAAGAATATTATAGGGATCCCGGGCAGGGCTGCCCCCAGCCCAGTTACACTGACATCTGCAATTATGCTATGGAGGTAGGAGTCATGCTTTGACAGCGCTGATTTGGGGTCATTCACCAGGAATGGGGACTTCATAGTCAGCCTATCACATTGCATAGAGTTTGCTCTCTTCCACTGATTTGAAGTCTGCCTCTTTGTAAATTCTATAATTTGTTTCAGGCTTTGCCATCACTCGCAACACATCCCTGGACAACTTCCTTCTCTCTTTGTTGATCTTCCAGTATTGATAAGAGTTTTAATCTTTTCTTGATGATTCAAAATTGCAAAATCCCTTCACTTGTTCCTCACAAGACTTATTATCCAGACCATGGGGCCGTTTCCTGTGGAAGCATTCCAGTTGTCAGTGACTCTATCAAAATAAAATGTTTAGATTCAGCCAGTGGAATTTGGGAGAAGTATTTAACGGTGCTAATAGCACACCTCCATCTAAGTTCCTAACTAATTGAATTGAATTCAGAGAGCCAGGTAATGATAAGTAATGATTTTGAATTAATTACTATGTCAGGCAACTGTACACAATTTTAACTCAAGATTTCCATCAGATACTGACTTTTGCAGCCATCTACATGCCTTTTGAAAGATAAGCATGTAATAAAGAGTGAAATGGGGCCTACATTTCAATCTAAGGTCTGCCTGATGAAGCCCAGTAAAAGTTCTATTCTCATCAGCCTCTGAAATTAGATTGTTGATTTTTTTTCTATCAAGAGGAGAGGTCACCAGAGTTCATGGAGGAGCAGCTCTAAGGTATTTCAACAATACTGCCCCTTTTGGGGGACTGGGGTGCAAGATCTCTCAGAGGGACTTAAAAAAAAAAACTAAAAATATATTCCTTCTTACAGCCAAGAGGGAAAATAAATGAAAAATTACTGCAAGAAAAGTCATTGATTTTCTTCACACTATGCTTAGTTTTAACACCAGAGCTGCTGCATAAAAAATACAGCCACAAATACCTCAACCTCCTGACTATTTTTATCCTGCATTTTTACCATTCTTATGATGTGAGTACCACATCATACCCCAGAATATTTTCTCATACAAATACTCCTCCAATGACCACCTCACCATCTTACCCAGGAGGATGCTCCATAAATCACTATTCCTTTAATATTTAGAAGAATAAAACTGTCAGTATGTCTTATTTATTATACATGTTTTTGTTCACTGTCTTGCTACTCCCAAAAGAGTTAAGTGAGCTGCAACAAAGAGGTATACAATAAAATAATAATTTTAAAAAACAGAAGTAAGAAAACAGAACTGGGGGAAATATTATTGTGAATAGATATTCAAAATCATGGTGAGAAATGAAACCAGGTGCTCTGGTCGTAAGGGTTTATATGATACCCACTTCCTCACCTGCTTGACCTCCTCTTAGGCCTTGTCTTGTTTCGTTTTGTTTTGGAAGCCAATTGTTTTTATCATAGCAAAGAATAAGATCATTATTTTCTCTTGGACATTTTCATTCAGATGTTTATTATAGTTTCTTTTCAGTGTTTTGGTTTTATTTTGGACTCTCTTTACTGGAGTTAAGATGTAATGTTACAGCTGATGTTGAGAAGAGTAGTTTGTGCTCAAGCAGAAATACATGAAATGATAAATACAAGATACAGAAAGTTAATAGGCATGGTAGAATGCTTGTAGCTCAAATCCACATAGTTCAGATTCTTCCAGTTCTCTCAGCAGGAGCTTTTGTCGTCAGAAATACATTGCAACGCAAAAAAGAGGACTCAAAATATTGTTATTGTGTTCGATCCCTCTAAGTGGATCCCATTCTAGTCCAGATGACTATGACACTCTAATTACCCTACCCTGAATGATGTGTCCCTCACACAGGATTAGTCCTGTTGCAAACAAGAAATTCAAGGAGCTCCAGGTGAGACGTGTCTGCACAGAGGAATAGATTGAGAGCAGTTCCAGGAGAGGTGTTGAGAGACACAGTTATGGAGGATGATTGGGCTGAGTGGAAGCAGAAACATCAAGTGTTCAACTGATACATTCAAGAAGTTGGCAGTCAACAAAGTGAAGAAATGAGGCAGAATCTACTAGGATTCAGGGTTAACATAAAATGTTTGTTTTTGTGGGTTTCATTGTTATTAAAATAGAAGAAGCAAGTAAGTTATAAATTCAGGTGAAGAAAAAAATGGAGGAAGAGTGGATGAATATATACAATAGGAAAATAGGACAACTGACATACAAGATGATGAAGAAAATGGGAAGTTAACGGTTGGTTAGATGGATTTGCTTTGAATCTGGGGCACTTCTCTTTTTCTGGGAAAGATAGAATATTGTTGAGGATAGAAAATTCTCCCTCTCCTCCATCCCCAAGCTTGCATGATTACTAAACCAACCATGACATGAAATAATCCACATACCAGTTAAATAGTGAAATTCCATGGTTCTAGGTATCAACCTCTTTGGAAGAGGGCCTGCATGGCAGGAAACACCCATTTCTGAAATAGGAATTTTTTTTTTTTTTTAGAGAGGCAAAATACTTGAGGCCACAAACATTTAGTCAGAGGGAATCCAGGATAAGCCTCTACTATAAAGAAGGATTATCACCTTAGTCATGGAGACATAAATGGAATCCCAGTCCTGTGGGATGGGCTAGATATGCCAGAGATGAGGCTCCACATCTTACGCATATTCCCCATTTATGTTTTTACTGTTGGAGAGTGATTGCCAAAGACTTTTTCCTGTTGGATGCCCAACCCGGGACAAGGCACAGAGCTGACCAGAAGAAATTGGAGTTGGGAACAGAACTCAACATCTGAACTTCAAGTCAAACTTGTAAAAAAATGCCACATTGGATCGTCCTCTGTGAACTCTAAACTTCATATAACTGAAGAAGAAATTTAGCATTTTAAACACAAGGAATGTTTATCCTCTAGTATACTTGAGCCAGTTTATTTGGGATTTTATCTTTGAAATGTAAAGCTACTTATTGGTTTGAAGTATTTTAGCTTGTATCAATATTAAACAAGCATACTATAAGATAGAAACACTGTATTAAAATATTTCATACCTTTGACCTTTAACAGAGGAAGCTTAGAATTCCATCTCTGCTATCGGCTGATTTTGTGACCATGGACAGATTTCAAAATATTTCTGAGTGTCACTTTTATCATTTATAAAACAGGGATACTAGTGATAGCAACTTCACAGGAGCTTTTTTGAGATTAAATAATATAAAGTGTATGAAAAGGACTTCGGCACACATTGCAAAAAATGGAACAGGTTTTTGATCAAGATGCAGTGGGGTGAATCCCATGATTCCAAAGTTCTCCTGGGAAGATGACTAAGACATTGATTGGAAGAGAGAAAAAAAGAGAAAGAATTGCCAAAAGAAAACCCCTGCCTTCCTTAAGGAGCGCTCAAGGGGAAAATACCTATATATAGTCAGAACCATCTTTAAAAATAACAAAATTCTAATGACTGATTAAAACAAAAAAAGCATCCAGAGATGAAGATTTCTCACTGCTAGAACTTGACTAGGTTAACATCTTAATACTTCAGACAATTAAATAGTGGGGACCTTGAAACCAAACTGTCACTCAGTTATCCCAGAGGGAGGTAACAGATACAAGGCCAAGAAGGTCAGAGGTCAGTATCACAGTTATTAAGCAGCTGAATTGACCTGGCTAGCATTGTTTCAGCGAGCCTTATAGCAAAGTTCAAGGCAAATGATGAACTGCAGGAACTGGGTTTCAAGGGGAAGAATGCAGTACCTAAGAAGTGTGGCAAAGGCAAAATGGACCATTCAGTTGTGGGGGAAGTGGTTCCTGGGCATCGTTCTAAAGCAGAGACCAGGGAACAAAAAAAAAAGTCAGATCCCAGTTACCCAGATTGAGCAGGGTCTGGTAACACAGGGGAAGATGCTGTCACCCTTAGGCTCAGAAGAAAAGAAGGCATTTGACAGAACCCAGGAAAAGCAAACTTGAGAAGTCTATGTGACACGGACTGTGGCCCTTAGTAGACAGGCACTGCCAATCTTTAGCAACTCAACAGGAAGGGAACTCTCTCTTGCTAGCCCACTGAGTTCCTGACGGTGGCTTCTAGTGTGGACCTGAAAAGAGTTTCAGGTAGGGCAGTTATGCAGACTTATTTATGTTTTCATTGGTTGTTTGATTTCTGTTTTGGACTGAGAAAAAAGCACTCTAATTGAGGTCAAGGATGGAGAACAGTAGGACTGCGTAGTGTTTTTGAAGAAGGTGTTTAAAGCTTTTGTGTTAACCCAGCTGAGATAAGAACTCAAGCTTCAGGAATGAAGATGACAAGAGTCTAATTGATTAAAATCTATGGGGCTTATTTGTTAACATCTATAGATGAGTTATTTGTAGGCAGAACGACTGTAAGAAGCTTCCCAGATTTCTATCACAGGTGGCAGTGTAAATGAATGGAAATTCTTATTTGTTGTTGTTGTTGCTGGTTATTTGATTGATTTTATATTCTTTTTGATGCTGTGTATTTTATGAGCAATGTGAGCTGTCTAATAGGTTGTTGTACATAAAAGTTTAGAATTTAAAAGATAAATGGAACTGAAGATACACATTGAGAGTTACCACATGCTAGTGAAGATAGCCTGGAATGTATGTATAAAATGAAACAAAGTCAAGAATTAACCAGACGGAAAACTGATTTCAAGTAAAATATCAGGAGGGGAAGGAGAGCCTTAGACAAAAGAGAGAAGGAAGAGAAATAATGAAAATAGCAACAGTAGCAATAAAATATTATTAATAACAGGTAACATATAATACATATTTAGTACAGGCTGCTCTAAATTTTTTTCTAAATATTAAATCATTTAAATTTTACCAAAAAAAATCTATGAGGTAGGCACTAATATCAAACTCATTTAATAGATGAACAACCGCAAGAGTTTAGGCTCAAAGGATATAAAGATATTGTCTAAAATTACACAGCTAGTAGCTTGCTAAATTTAAATTCAAACCCAAGTCTCTTTACTGAATCCACAAAACTGCCTATTTATTGTCAGAAATGAACAAGAATTAAAAAAAAAAACCAAAAACTATGTCAGAGAAACCACAGTTGGTAAGATTTTCAAGCAAGAAATTTCAGGAAGGCTTAAGAGTATCAGTGTTTCTGACCACTGCCTTCTCTACTTTTAGACTCCAGGGTGATACATCGCCCTCTGTTGCCAGCCCCATAGCACTACATCTAGGTCTCTTCCCTAGATCTGTGATTCTCAAACTTCAGCCTGCCTCATCATCCCCTGGAGGGCTTGTTAGAGTAGAGATTACAGGTCACATCCCCAGAGTCTTGGATTCAGTAGTTCTGGGATAGGACCTGAGAATTTGCATGTTTGACAAATTCTGAAGTGATTCCAGTAATACTGGGCTAGTAACAATATTTTGAGATCCATTGCTTTAACCCATGCTTACAGTGTTATAAGTAGTCCCAATATAAAAAGCTTTAGAATTACCCAGTTTGAGTGTTCTATGGGGGCACTGACTGAGCCAATATGCCACTTAAACTCTTTGAAACTCAGCTTTCTAATTGGTAAAATAAGAAAAAATAGTAAACGTGTTTTACTGTCATAATTTGTTGGAAGGATTCAGTGAGAGAATAGGTGTACAGGAGATGGCATGTGCTTACTATGTACTAGCAATTGCTGTCAAGTTGCAAAGTCCCATTCTCCTGCTTTCCCATGCATGCCCTGTATTCCAATCAAACCAAATTAATGAAAATTTCTCAAAAGCAGTCTCTCTCACGTTTCTATGGATACCATGATCAGTGTAGATTCTCTGGTCTGCAGTATTCTCTGACAGCTTTTTTTTTTCTTTTTATATTGGTAAGTAAATGCTTCAAGACTCCAGTGCATTCTTAGAATAAATGATTTCACTTCCTCTTCCTGATGGCATCATATTTTTATCCTAAATCTATCTTAGACTTTCTTTCACCACAATGTTTGTCTCCCTGTCTCTGTAACTAGACCACTGTAGAAACAGTGTCTTATATATCTCAGTAACCACAGGTTCTTGTCTACTACCTGGCACTGAATAAATACTCAGTAAATTTGAGTTGAATGAGTGAATTATTTCTAGGCTTTGTTTCCTATGAAGTGACCATGTTACTCAGTTTTGCCCAGGACTCTCAGAAAAAGAGAGACCCCAGCCCAAAATGTCAGGAACCACGAGACTCATAGTGGAACTGTACACCTCTGCTATCACTGTTTCTCATTATATGAGTAAGACACAGCACAAGGAAGCAGATGGTTCGGGAAGGCATAAAATAAACATGAGTAACACAAAACCTGCCATTCAATAACGCTAATCACACCACAGATTTTGGACAGTGGCGTCTTCTCCACTTGCTAATAAAACTATTGTGAAACATATGTTCTGAGAAAAGTGAAAATAGATAAAGGAAAGTTAGCAGAATCCAACCCTGTCTCTTGCTTTAAAGTACTTGTTGTCTTTTTGGAATGCTTTTATATTTTACAAAATCATTGAGTATACATGAAAACTCTCCGTTTCAGAAGACTCTCCTCATATCTGCAACCCTTCCATCACTTGCTTTGATAAACAACCCATGCTTTCTCTGAAACCCCATCATTTCATTTAAAAATTATTTCATATTCTAAAGGTAAGGTGATTTGCATGGGTCCAGGGTTATTTTGTATAGAAGTGACAGCTTTTCAACAGAAATATTCTTAAGTGTGTGTGTATATATATAAACAAACATTGCTTTATGGTTTTTCTAAAGGATCATATTGACTTGTAAAAGTTTTATAGTTTTGTATGTTTAGAACTTAAATCTTCAAACAGATACATCAAATGAAATCAGTGAAATTTTTGATCCTATGGAGAAAGTCCTATAATATAATGTATTTGAAATAAAAGCAGCATGACCCATGTCTGTACCAGAGAACAAGGCACCAGGTCAGATTCACTAATCCATTGAAAGACATCACTATATAATTTTACCCTTAATAAATTTTCCACCTTGGCCAAGTCTCCACTTTTGACTCCAGTCAAAACACTGGATTTCAAATATCGTTTTATTTTAATGGTTTATGAAAGTAAAAGATAACAGTATGTCTAAAATTAATTGACATAGTGGGGTTTTAACTCAGATATTTGAATCTTACAAAAACATATTTGATAATAATTCAAACACAATAATTTCTTAGTATCCTTATAAAATTCTTCTGAATTCATCCCATAAATACTTAGTACTACAAGAGTCTCTGGGTAGGATGCCAGAACTGACTCTCACCTATCAAGCATTTATTTGGTACTTTCTATAATCCGGGCATTGTTCTTGGCCCTGGTCATACAGAGAAGAATGTCAGACTAGCCCCTTTGGCTCACCAAAAGCCATCATTGAGTGAAGGAGGCAGACCCTTAGAGAGAAGACTGTGACCCAGGAGATAGGTGCTGTGCTGAAGATAGGAACTGAGTGTCATAGGGGATGACACAGAGCATGGAGGGATGAGACGGGAGAGCACCAGAGCGACCACTCAGTTAGTGTGGGATGCACCGGTGGGAGAGTACTTAGTGAATCGGATAGCGGGGACCTACATGCAAAGTCATGCTAAACAGCATGCAAAAGAGAGAATTGAAAGTCTGTCTACTGCGTTAGACAGCACCAGAGTGTAAGCTCCATGAAGGAGAAGCTGTGTTTAGTTTATGTGCCATTGTTCGCCTGTTGGCCTAGTACCTTGTCTAGAATATTATTTATTGTGTATGACATACTGAATGAAAGAGTTAATAGATGACTGAACTATAACTCTTGTTCTATGACAATGAGTGTTGACACTGAAGATTTCATTGGGTCAGGAGTCTGCTAATATGTGTCATAAGGAATTAAAATTAATTTTGCAGGCTACAGAGAATCATTAAGGCTAAATATTTAAACCAAACTAAACTTTTGAATTCTTTCTTTCTGTCTTTCTGTCTGTCTTTCTGTCTTTCTGTCTGTCTTTCTCTTTCTTCCTTCATTCCTTCCTAGAAATATTTATTGAGCATCTACTATGTTCAGTGTTAAGACAATAAAGGACAAGTACACTATGGGTCTTGTCCTCATGGAGCCTTTATTACAATGGGCATACTGATAATAAACAAACATAAAATACAACAAACATTCCAACTAAAACCTGTGATTGGTTCTATGAAGCTGGGGGTCAGGAGATTACACCTGGTAGCTGAATCCTGCCAGTATCCTGTTTTATTTACTCTCTGGCTTATACAGGAAAAGAAAAAAAAAACCCACTATAAATGAAACAAACAGGGATCCAAAAGAATGGAGCATAGACCATCCCAGAGAGAATTCCAGGAAGGCCTTTTTAAGTAGCTGACACTTAGCAGAAGTGTAAAGGATGGGAAGAAATCACCCAGGCAGAGACGAGGGGAAAGGAACATCCCGAAACAGGCAACAGTGGGGGTGAAGGCCGGAGGCTGGAAAAACCTGGGATGTCTGAAGTCCTCAGAGATGACCGTATAGTTGGAGGGAATGATCAAGGGGAGAGAAGGGGCTGTTAGAAGATGATGTTGGAGGGATAAAAGCAGATTGATCAATCAGTCTATCCATCCATCTATCTATTGAGATAAATCTCTGGCAGATGAAAAAATTCTGTTTAAAGATAACCCACCCAGGCCTTAGCCTATCAGTAAATACCTCTCAGATTTTGACTATGAATATTGTTAATAGAAACAACCAGCATATTGATGAAAAAGATAGGCTTTTCTCCAACCACTGCAATAAAGCTGGCATGAAGAAGGTTATTTGTGAGGCAAAGCCAATTAAATCTGCATTTACGCTGATTTTGCAGCAATTCCAGAATGTTTTTTTTTCCTTTTGAATGGCAGTGCTGGCAAAATGCTAACAAATTCAATGTACCATGCACCACATGAAGCCCAGAGAGTATTTCTAGAAAATGATGATGGTTTTCTAAACTAGTCGAAAAGGGGAGGGTTATTTTAGCCCTAATGCACTCCACTATATCAAGTTGTTTGCTTGAATTATTTATGTGTGTATTGCAGTTTTTAAACTGGGAGCATCAGAGACATTTACGCCAGTGAGAAGTTAAGGACCTTGTAGGTCGTTCAAGGAGAATGTTAACTAGGGCAAGCGGCAGCGGCTGGAGAAATATGTCCAATCCGTTTCACAAGTCACAGGGGCTGGGCTGTCAGGCACACCTGGATATAAAGATGGATTTGGCTACTTTTTAACTGTGTATCCTGAGGCACTTATAACCCTCACTTCGAGCCTCATTTTCCATATCTCTAACCTGGAGATCTAAATTCTGATTTAGTGCATTATGATAAGATTTAGCAATGTGCCTAAAGAATGGAAGACATAGTAAATGTGTAATGAATCATAGCTATTGTTGTGGTGTTTTTTTTATTCTTTTACTTGAGAAAATCCCAATGAGCATAGGAATTCACAAACTCAGTACTGGAGTTACCACTAGGCACAAAGTGTGTTGGCTATTCTGGTGGTGAAGACACAAATTGCATGCAATTAAAATCCATAGGGAATATAGACTAGTATTCCATGAATATCCTTGAGTGCTTGTTAAAAAATATTATTTCCCAAGCACCAACCCAAAACCCAGTGAATCAGAATCTCCGAGGAAATGGCTAAAAGCTATGTTTTTAACAGACAACCAAATGATAATACTAATCATTTGGAAAGCTTGAGAGGTCAGCTGTATAAACAAACACATACAATACAAGACAGAATAGATCTTTGTCTTGAAAGGGGTATAGATAAAATGCACCAGGAAACTCAAGATAGGAGAAAGTTTCCTAAATGAAGTTCTCACTTTGTGACTTTGAGAACATGTTTGTGAAAAAGGATAGTTGTTACAATTAAAAATAAAAATGAATGAGGTTAAATGACTAAAAATAAATCTGAACCAAGATGTGAGTGTTGAATCTGGATAAGAAGGTATTTATGCTCAGGCAAGCTTCTTCTAGGATTTGCAGTTGGAAAATCAAGTTCTCTCCATCTGCTAAAATATCATGAAATGTGAGTCATGTGTGTTCTGTAAGAAAATGGAATTTGTTTTGTTCAAATCTAAATAGTGAAATCTTGTGGGCAACCAAGGAACTTCCTTTGGTTAAGTATAAATAGCAAGCTGCCTCTCATTCCATAAAGAAGCAAACCATAAGTCAGTGGCTGTCAGCAAATCAGTGTGCCCCAAAGTGGAGCGTGCTGAAATCCATATAGCCACTGAGGACAGAAACACCTAGCCAAGATTTTTAAAGAAACCTTGAACAACCCTGATTGCAGTTTTAAAGACAAATACATAGAAGAAAAATAGATCTGGAAACCTGCTCTATGGAGAAGAATCAGGAAAAATAGTAGAGAGACTAGTGGTTGTAGCAGAACCAGAGTAGAAAGTACAACATTGATGCAATGATAGTGTTACACTTACTATGTCCCAATACTAAAACCTTGTGCGCAACCTCTCCACCAGTCATCTGCCTTCTTGTGGATGGGTCCTCATGCTGTCTCCACCTTAACGAAGGAATGAAATCAGCTTTGAAGCATCTAAACCTCTTTTATTAGGTCACAAGCTAATGAGTGGTCAAGCCAAGATTTGAACCCATGCTGTTTGACCTCTGAGACTGGATTATTTTTATCCCAATTTAAAATTGCATCCCTTGAAGGAGGAATGTTACCTTTTTTTTTTTTTCGATGTTTAACTGCTAACAGTTTTTGGACTCACCCCTCCCTTTTGCCCTTGTGTTCTGCTCCTGGACAAACTGGTAAGAAAGCCTGAGTGCTTCCTCCTTGGGCTCAGAAAAATTCAATTCATGCAAGCACCTGCCCTCTGGGAACTCTCGTTAGTCCTAACTACAGTAAAACAACAGTAAAAACCAAAACTGGTCTCCTTTCTCTGTCATCTCATGTCATTTTGGATCTGCTTGAGAGCTCTGCTCTACTCTCCCCAGAAATCTCAGTTATGCAAAAAAATTTCCATACCCTCTCGGGGGGTGTGTGTGTGTGTGGTCAATCCTGACCTACAAACTAAATTTTGAGTGGGGGTCCATCTGCCTCTGCAGGACACCATAACAAATATGTCATTTAATATACCTTCAGCTTTTGTTTTTCCTCCTACGAATTATTTTGATATCCCACACCAGTCACCCATCCCTTCTCCCTGTGATACTCAGGAGAATTCTTTCAATAACAGGAATAGCAAATATTGGACACAGCAGGTCTTCTTTTTGGAACAATGGAAATCATCCCTAACTAAACACAGTCTCATTTCCCCCTGAGATCTGTGGCTGCTTTGACATTCTTCTCATCATTTTTTTTCCCCCGGACAGCCACACTTGATTAGTTTTGAGAAAAGAGGTGACATCTTTTTACCAGTCTAGACTTATAGGTTTGTTTTAGAATAGGCAGGGAGCTGGGGACATTCCTCAGCCACATCTGGATATATGAGATGCCCAAGATACAGTGGTTGTTGGAAATACTAAGGAAAATGGTGGAAAGATGATGTCACAAAAGCCACTAGAAGAGGCAGGAAAAATAAATAACATTAGGAATATACCTGAGATAAAATAGTGACCTCAGGGGCTTCAGTTTAACAAGTTGAGTCTTGTGCCTCTCCAGTAAATATTTTCTCATTGTCTGATTAAAAAAAAAAAAAAGCAATCAATGAAGTGACAACAAAACTTATTTTCCCCAACAAGTGCTGAATAGTGCCCATTAGAGGGACCCCTGTAGGTACCCTCAAATTCTTGAAAAAAAATAACATGACATCAAGCTTAGGGTGTGACACACTTGGCAGAATATCCCTTGAAAATGTTTTGCCTTTCAGCTGCAAAAGTTCTTCTAACAAAGGGGATGTTAGAAGAAGCTCCCAGGCACCCCTGGCTATGTCTCCAGCTCATTATCTCCTCATTACAGGGAAGCTGAAGGGGATGAGAAAATGCATTCGGAAAGACGCATTCATGTTTTATTGATTGCCAGCAGAGCTCAAGCCTCCCAATTCTCACACTTTGGGATATTTTGTTAGGAAAAATAAGCGCAGTAGGCCCTTGTTTACATGCCCTCTTCTTTCTGGTGCATTGATTCCAGCCCAGCACAAAATTGAGCATCTTTCCCAATTAGACTCTCATGAGCCACCTCCACACATGAGCTAAAGTGAGGCTTTCAGTAAGCATACGACTTACTATCCAGAGGATTTGAAACATATCCTATTAATTGAATCTCCTCTTTTGATGAGTGAGGAAACTGAGGCCCAAAGAAGTAAGTTGGCTTGTCCATGGTCACACAGCTAGTGAGTGACAGAGCTTAGGTTGGAACTCAGGGTTCCTGATGTCTCTTCATCACACCTTTTTAAATTATTCTAACAAGCCTGTATATATTCCCCATTTCTGGGGAGAAAAACGTGATGGTTTTAAACCCCCTGATATTGTCAAAAAAAAAAAAAAACACGTAAGCTAGAGCCCATCTAGGTATATTTAATCATTATTTTTGTGGAGCACTCGTATTAAGAGTTTAAAAACTGGGGAGGCAACTGTTTTGAGTCTGATCAGACAATAAGTTAATTAAGGAACTTAGAATATTTCATTCTGACCTAAAGACATAACTTCTTGGAAGCACAAGAGTCCTTTAGAGGAGGAAGGAATTAATTAAGCCTAAAGGATATAGGCATGTAGAACCAATGAGAAAAGTACTATGAGTGTTAATTTTGAAACCAGAGTGACTAGTGTAAATTTGGGCAAAATAATTAATTTTTTGAGTTTCACTGCCTGTGCCTACAAAATGGAAATAATACCTACCTTATAGGGCTGTTGTGAAAATTTTATCAGACCATATAGAGACTTTTATGTATCAGGCAGCGTTCTAAGCATTTTACATGTGTTAATTTATATTTGTCCTCACACAATCCTATAAAGCAAGCACTATTATCTTGATCTGACCAATGGAAAAACTGAGGCACAGAAGAAAGAGCTTCTAATCAAGGCATCAAAGTTGTTGACTAGGGCAAACTGGATTCAGATCCTGTGATGTTAGTACTACTATGCTAGATAGATATAGCATATTTTAAGGGCTTTTTACTGAGTGTATAGTAAGTGCTCAAAAAAGTAACTTCTATGAGTGTTATTATTCTTTCTATAAAATGGATGATAATGAGGTAGGAGGAGAAGGAAGAGGAGGAGAAGACAAAACAAAGGAGTAGGTG
This sequence comes from Camelus ferus, assembly GCF_009834535.1. Classification (NCBI taxonomy): domain Eukaryota; kingdom Metazoa; phylum Chordata; class Mammalia; order Artiodactyla; family Camelidae; genus Camelus; species Camelus ferus. Next base: position 41,569,358 of record NC_045704.1, read on the forward strand.
ATAATTAAGGGACTTGCCTAAGGTCACGTAAGTGGTGTTTCAGCAAGGAAAGGCTAGATTTTGTTGAGTAACAACAATCCTCAAAATCTCAATAAATTAACATTAAAAAAGTATATTTCTTACTCATGTTATATGTCTACTATGAGTTAGCAGAGACATGTGGGGAATGTCTGCCTACCATAGTCACTCAAGGACCCAGAATAGTAGAAGCACAATCCCAAAATGTCTTTCACAAGTGAGAACAGATGTGACAAACCAAGTATTGCCCAATATTGATACAGATAACTTCTACTCACTTTGAATTGTCCAAGACAAGCCATGCATCACTCATAACTTCAGAGTGTTTGAGGCAACGTCATCATACCATGTACTCATATGAAGACATTGAACATTTATAAACAGCCTTAATGACTTCCACAGTTAATAAGCAGGCGAGCTAGAATCACAACTGGAAAGTCTGGGTAGATACTAGTTTTTAAGGAACAGCTTTCTAACCATCTGTATTAGTTCTTTATGGCTACTTCATAAATTACCAGAAACTTAGTGAGTTAAAGCAACATATATATAATATCTCACATTTCTTAGATCAGAAGTCCAGGTGATCTCAGCTGAGTTCTCTGATTACTGTCTCACAGGGCCAGAGTCAGGATGTCTGCCAAGCTGGTCTCTTAGTCTTGAGGAAAGAATCTAGTTTATTGTGACAGCAGGTAGAGAGTTAACATTTCCACACTACATCTCAAGTCAGGGCCTCTCACTGCTACTAGAGGCCACACACATCCCTTTTCTCCTCAAACCAGAAGTAGTGGGTCACATCCGTCTCAAGCTTCAAATTTATCTGGTTTCCTCTGCCACTATCCACATAAAATCCTTTGTTTTTAAGAATATATAAGGCCCCCAGATAATCTCCCTAACTGAAGTCCATTGTGCCATATAATATAACACAGTCATGGAAGTTATAGCTCATTATATTCCCAAGTTTGAAGGTTGAAGTGGAACATTTCTGGTGAGCCATTTTTGGAAATTTGCCTGCCACACCAGCACTGAACAATAAATTGCCTTCCAAAGCAAGTACTCTCTTTGCAAAAACTACATCCTGGACTAGAAAAGCATCCTTCAGTTATGTTGTAGAGAGTATACTTTGGCTGCTGGAGCCTACATTAAATGCCTTTCTGTTGACTTTTTTTCACATAGCAGAAATAAATGGAAGCCAGCAGTATTAGTGTTCTGTTGCTGCTGAAACTAATTACCACTAATGTAGTGGCTTAATCCAAATGTACTTTCTTACAGTTCTGGATGTAAAAAATCTGACACAGGTGTCACTAGGCTAAAATCAAAGTGTAATTAGGAATGCCTTCCTTTCTAGAGGCTTTAGGAGAATCTGTTATTTACCTTTTACAAGTCCCAGAGGCTGCCCACAGTTCTTGGCTTATGGCCCCGTTCCTCCATCTTCAAAGCCTACATTGGAGGAGCCTACAAAGTGGAGATTTAACACTTCATCTCTCTGCTTCTTCATTTGTAAATGCAACTCTGTTTAAGCAAATATTCTCTAAAGTTTCTAAAAGATTCTTTGTTTTTAATGACTCATGTAATTAAATTTGATCAGCCCAGATAAACCAGGATAATCTCCTCACCTGAAGATCCATTGCTTTAATCACATCTACAAATCCCTTTTGCAAAGTAAGGTGACATACTCTTAGATTTCAGGGACTACAACATAGAAAACTTTGAAAGTCATTTCTCTGCCTACCACGATGACTTAATTTTAAAAAGTCAAAATGTATTCTAAGGATTTCTATGCACTTCTCAGGTAAACTAAGGATCTCCAGAAGGGTTTGAAATTATGAACCAGAAGGACACTTGCAATCTTTTCCCATATGTTTCCTCTGCTTCTCCTGAAAACTTGCTTTACTTTTCTTTCACAGCAGAACTACCTTTTCTTTTCATCCAGTCCACATGACAGAATAGCCTTGCAGGATCTCTTGATTTTATGATACAGATACAAATTTAGCCGCAAGCAGAGATTGGCTTGACTATTTCTCAGACCATATCTCCAGAAGAACTAATAGCAAGGGTCCTACCCCTAGTCTAACAAACCCCACTAAGTGGTTAGGATGCCTTTTAACCAGTGAGTGTGTAGACAAAATGTGTGCTCCATATGTATTATTCAGTGGTGAAAAGGAGTAAAGTATTGACTCATGCTACAATTTTGGAAATACTGTGCTAAGTGAAGGAAGACGTACACACTGAGAAAACCCCACATAATTAGTCAGTCCGTTTATATCAGATCTCCAGATTAAGCAAATATGTAGAAACAGAAAGTAGATAAATGGTTGTCTAGGGCTGGAGGATTGAATGTAAATGTGGAGTGATTAGTAATGGGGATCAGAGTCTCTTTTTGAGGTGGTAAAATGTCTTCAAGTTGAATGTGGTGATAACATGTGTGATGGTGATGGTGATGATTGCACAACTCTGTGATTATACTGAAAACTTTTGAATTGTGCACTTTACATGTGTGAATTCTATAATATGTGCTTTATATCTCATAAAGCTGTTATATATTTTAAAAGGATATATATGACAACTTTTCATATAGTCAGTACTCTCTTATCAGAAAATTATAGTTTAAAAAATAGGTATTTAATACCAATGCTAAGACATATATGAATTAAAGTTTATTAAGTTTACACATTGCATGTACTTACTAGACCTTGTTTTATTTTATTTTCTCTCCTATACCCATAGTCAACTGACTAGTTTTTGTATGAAAAGAGTATTAGAAACATTAAATTAGAAGCTAGATAAAAGACACTGTGACATTAATGAGAAAGAAGTGAAAATTTTCCAACAGTAAGGATATAACAAAAAATAAATTCTACAAATTAGTAACATAATTAGGGGTCATTTATTTACAGACTAAGCAACTGGCCACTGTACAATTGATATCCATGAAAAAGTTTGCAGTATTTAAGGTTTTTAAACTTAAATTTACAATTCTATGGGTACTAAGGCAGGGAGGACATAAATTTTTCCAAGCAATCTGCTGCCAAGATGATTGATTTCAAACAAATTTAGACCTTAATGGTGGATGTTTCAGCTACCTAGAGTATATTTTTATATAATAATTAATTCCCCAGTTATCCCAAATGAATTAGGTAACATTGTTTAATGCTTCCTTCTGGCTAATAAAGGTGAACCAGGTAGGAATGTAGGAATGTAGTCTCTATATCACACATATGTGTCCAAAGGAAATGCCTCAAACTCTTTGTGTGTGTGCTGGTGTGTGTGTGTGTGTGTGTGTGTGTGTGTGTGATGTGCAACCTTGGTTGGTGTTGAAATGTCCTATGAGGCACCAAACACTTGTCCCTAATGACTTTGTAATCCAAATCCAATGTCAGCAAAGGATATCTGGCTCCTCCAAGTGTGATTCCATCACTCTTGTATACAGGTGACATCCAGCACTTGTGATGCTCTTCCTTACATTTCTTGATTCTCTGTCTAGTTCAGTCTTTCCCAGTTAGCTGGATGGTTTAGAGTATTCAGTATCCAGTATGCTTGTTTCAGGATGTATCCTACTTATCTCTCAGGCAGTAATGACAAGTTAAAGTCATTTAAGGAGAGGGAAAATAAATAGGGTTCAGAAACGTCTGTCCTGGGAGGCTGGGATTACATGATCACATTCCAGTTTAGGGCTTCCAGGTGTTTGTGAGCAGAAGAACCCAGCATGTCCGGGAAAGAAGTTGAGAAATATACTTTGAAGTGTTCAGTATTTTCATATTAAGTTTCATTATTTTCATTTTAGACTGTGATTTGTACTTGAGGATTCCTTCTAACTCTGGCAGTTTGTAGTATGTCACACGTGGTCTATGACTCAGGTGCACTGATCTGTGAGCATTACCGACCTGGCCACCAGGGGACCTCAAAAATTGTGCTGGACTTGGGCCTGTCAGCATGGTTAGGAACATTGTCTGCCTTGGATTCAGCGTGCAAACTGGTCAGCAGTACTAAATATTTCTCTCTCTCTATTTTTTTTTTTTTTTTTTTTTTACTATTGTGTGAGTTGTGAACATGTTTTCACTTCTTTTAACTACATTGTTTCTCACAATGTAATTATTTGAAGATAATTGCTTTCTTGTAATATTGAATAAAAGGCTCATTATGGAAAATTAAAACCACTCAGGAAAATACAAAGAAGGGAATAGAAATGTATGCATATTAGCCCTCCCCCAAAGTCAAATTATTGCAGTTATCATTAGATGCACATCATCCCTCAAAAACAACAGCATTTTAGGGTGGAAGTATTTGTCAGGTGCATCTAAAAACACTAAAAATTTTGGAAAGTATTGCTGAGGTTGTTTGAAAGAAGGAATGAGTGCTTTATTTTCCTATAGGGAAGTTGGATTTTCCTTGAAATAAATATGTAGTGCTTAGATTCCATGTAGTGCACAGAATCACAGCCCCTGTGCTGAACTACACTAAAGCACTGAGAAAATTGAGTGTCTTTAAAAATTTCCCGGGGGAAAGGTATAGCCCAGTGGTAGAGTGCACGACTAGCATGCATGAGGTCCTAGTGAAGTTCAATCCCAGTACCTCCATTAAAAACAAATTTAAAAAAAAAGAATATCCCAAATAGTTTACTAAAAGTTTTCTTTTTCTGCTTTTTAAATTGAAGTATAGTCAATTTACAATGTTGTGTTAATTTCTTGTGTATAACATATTGATTCATTTATATATATTATTTTTCATATTCTTTTTCATTATAGGCTATTACAACATATTGAATATAGTTCCCTGTGCTATACAGTAGGACTTTGTTGTTTATCCATTTTATATATAGTAGTTAGTATTGTTTTAAGGTTTTCCAAAACAGAGTGTACATAAATATGTGTGTATGCATATGTAAATAAATACATTTATATTTTGAAGTGGTAATTAAAATTATACCTATGTCACCATGGAAAATAGAGCTTTCTCCAGCCTTCTACAAGTAGAAATGCAATCTTGAAGATGTTGCTAAATTGCTTTCAGGAAATTACATCTCTTAACAAATGGGTGAATTTTAAAAAAAGTCTGTGTCACATTGTTCTAATAGCTGCTTATATTTCTTCTTCATTTCCGTCATGGACAGACCCTAAAATGACCCCTAGTTATGCTCCTCTTTGGTATTCACACCAGAAGGGATGTGTAACTCCTCCTTGAGTGTAGGCAGGACTTGCCATATAATGTAACATAATCAAGAGGGTAACATTCCATCACCTTTGCCATATTCTGTGGTTTAGGAGCAAGTCACAAGTCCTGCCTCACTCCCACCTGACTTCCTTTGAGCTGAAACAGCGTTTATTTCCCATCTTTGGAGTCAAAGTAAAACATTGGGTTTTCCTGGGCCTCCAGTCTACTGATCTTCAGACTGGAACTTATAACACCATGGGCTCTCCAAGATTTCCGGCTTGCTGACTGCATGACATAGGCAATAGCAAGTTTCTAGACAGAGGTACCAACTTCTCAGCCTCCATAATCATAGTAGCCAATTATTTATAAACAGACAAACAAACAAATAAATATTCATTGTATTGGTTCTGTTAGTCTGGAAACACTTGACTAATGCAGACACCAAGCACTGGTCTCTCTAATCTCAAAGCAAGTGCTCTTTCTATCACTTTCCTGCTTCCCTATAAGTACAAACATGGCTCTTTTTAAAATAAGACTAAAGGAGTAATAAAAATCCCATACTTATCATACACCATAAAGTATATTTTTGCATGTATCATGATTGTTTAAAAACATTTATTCTTTATAGAAAGTGCCCTTTTCTTCAAGCCTTCAAACATCGAAATGTAAAAGAAATAGGAGAAGAGCTGTGGCAGGGCACTCATTGCCCCCAGCCCCTCCTGAAATTCCAGAGCCCCACGAAAAAAAAAATCTTAAAGGCACAGTAAATAGTTCAGCTGGTCTTCATCAAAACCCTGCGGGTATGGAAGAGAGGAATTATTACCTTTATTTAAAAATATCAAGAAGATTGGGTTTAAGCAAGGCTCACATGGCAATAATCTAAGATATTGTCTTCCAAGACCTAAACAGAGGTGTCCTAATCTGGGTACTAGAATCATGGCCTCATCCCTTCCTCAATGGTCTGTTGTAAGGAAGTTGATCATTTCCAATTAAATCCTCATGCGAGTCACTTCTAAGCATCCGCAGAATGTTTATCATCTCACGTAGCTGGAGAAAACCATTCCAGTTATTGGTCATGTCTGTCTGAAATACAAATAAAAATAGTTCATATTTCATATTGACAGCAAGACAATTATGTGAAAGCCAATGTTAAGCCTAATGCTTAAGAGAAAATTTTAGTTGTGTTACCTTAGACATCTCACTCTGTGTCTCTTGCTTAATTTGTTTATCTGAAAATGGAGATGACGATGGTTTGTCATGGAATTGCCTTGACAATACAAGTAACGTATGCAACTGTACCTGTAATATGGTAAGAGTCAGTTCCATTAGCTCTTAGTAGATATGTGAATTATTTTTAAGATAAATACTATTTTTAATTTTTAACCTTGAATTGCATGTACAGAAAACATAGTTAGAAAATCAGGCAGATTGCCTCAATGAAGAATAGCACTTTTTGTAATAATATAACAAAATAGAATTTAAATTTATTTTCAGTGAGACCAAGCTCTACTATTACATTAAAGTATCAAATGCCAAATTACCTCAGTCAGACCCCAGTGAAATGTCTTGTGCTTAATAAAATAAGATAGTTGGTTTTCGCTTGTATATTAAATTACTTTTTGCACACAAACTAGCTTATGCTGCCCTGCAGGTAAATGGAGCACTAGGTGGGGTTATTACAGGTAAACCATGTGCCCTCTTTCATAAGCCTCCTTGTCCTGTCTGTGGCTCATTACTTTCCAGAACATAGTGAAGCCCACTGGCTTACAATACAGAAAGCAAGTCAGTCGGAAAGCAGTAGAGCAAGAATGCAGGGTCTCCTTGTCATTTTCATGATGCCTCATCTCCTTGTGTGTGGTAGCATGCATTGTGAAGCCCGAAGAAATGTCTGTCTGAACTTAGGGGAGGTCTTGTCCTCATCATTCTCTGCAGATTCCCTTGTTGGGATCTGGAGATTGTTAGGTCACTGGCAGACTCCGTGTGCTTTCAGAGGAAGAAAGTGCTAACAAATGAGGATCCCCATTGAGTTTTTAGTTAACTCATTAGCCGTCTTAAACACCTGGGCTGAGCCCCTACCGAGATGTACCCCAGTTCATCTGTACTAGGTCATACCTCACATAGTTGGAGAATGGCAGTATCCAGGGTCCTTCAAACCTGGCTCCCAAATAGGAGCTAAAATACTAAATTGAAAATGATTCAGTATAGCAAGATACCTAGATTTTAATTCTTTCCCACGTAACTCTTTGAGTCCCTACTGCTAAGCTTTTCTGGGCCTTGATATGCTCACTGTGAAGATGAAACTGTTGCAATCTCCATTTAAACAAATAGGGAAACCGAAGGTTAAAGAGTTGAGGTGTTTTGTATAAGGTCACACAACCACCAAGTAGTTGAACCAAAGTGTGTTAGCACCAGAGCTCTTGTCCTTAAACCCTCCCTAACGTTTCCTACTGCAGTGAATGTTTATCAAATCATCCTGAACAGCTTGCAGTGTGAATCACTGGTTTCCACAGAACACAGCCTTCTAGTTTACTAACTCTGTGCTCTTAGGCAAATGACTCAACTTTTCTGAGCCTGTTTTCTCATCTGTATGATGTAAACAGGATATAATAAATAGCAGGTAAGTCATCAGTTAGTTTCAAGGACTAAATGGATTATTATTTATAAAGTGCTTAGAAATGTGCTTTAATACATATTGGACTTATTATTGTTGTTGTTGTTGTTGTTGTAGTTGTTGTTATTCCCTGATGTTACCTGGTGGCTTAACACAGAAATAAAGAATAGAGCCAGTACCAATGGACAGACACATGTGTCAATCACATACAACTTAGCAGTTTAATAAAAGGAAGGATCACTTAAACACTATATTTAAAATACTGCAGACTAGAGTCATAATGTCTCAAGTTCTGGAAAAGTATTTAGAATCACCTAGGACCTTAAAAATTATATCCATACCCAAGCCCAATTTAAGACCAATTAAAATTCTGGGTGTTCAATCTCAGCATCCTTATATTTTTCACACCAGTTGATTTGGGGTTAGAAATGGTCTAGTTTACAAAGGGTTTTGAATTTCCAGAAGAGTTATTATTTGGGGAGGGAGATGGGAATAGAAAATGTTCTAGCCAGAGATTATGTCTTTTCACCTTTCTGTTCTGACTTCTGCTGTCCTCCTGGATGGAAATAAAAATTTTTCTAGTTTCCTCCATTTCTTAAAGTTGATTTAAGCACTCTTCCTCTGACTTGGATGTTTCATATTCCAATTGCCATCTCTTCTCTGGCAGCCACCACAATCCTATTAAAGAATGAACATTTCCCTCCTGACCCTAAATCTCTCTTTGTATTTGTCTGGCTAGGTATTCAAGACAGACATTGAGAACATTTAAAAATCTTGGTTGTTAAGGTCACCTAGATACTGTCAGGTAAAAATAAAGAGTAGAAGAAAGCAAAATTTAATTTGCTTGTCCTCAATATAGTTTATTTCTTCCAGTTTTAGGCATGACTTTCCTTTTTTTTTTTTTTTTTCATGGTAGTAAGGACCAGAAATGTATCTAGCTCAAGGATGGAAACTGACTTAATTCCCCAGTCACTGAGCCACATCATATCCTCTGTGCAGAAACTACTATTAACAGTGATCTTCTTTGGATGATTTGAGGGCTTCCTTACAAAAGAGTTCCCCATATCCAGCCTGATAGGTGAGCTGGGCTAATAGACTGTAATTACCAATTAGCAAGAGAACCATGTTAAGATCTGAGTGTTTACACAGTCTGTAGTCCATTAAAGTCTGATTTTTATATGCATCCCTGGTCAGTTCTCGACTACTATGATTGTGCTAATTTAAGCTGTTCATTTAACTTAGGCATTTACTCTGCCAGGAATGATACAGAAAGAGAAGGTCATGAGATGAAGGCACAGTGCCTGCCCTCAAATAGGCCATGGTCCACTGTGCATTTTTGGGAGGGAAACAAATGCATGGCTGTAGGGTAACTGCTGAGTGTGGAGAGAGGCACAACTCTATGGAAAGACACAACTCTATGGAAAGACACTGGAACAGTAACTAACACCCTCACTCAAGACTTGTTTGAGAAGGCAGTCTTGAGCTGAGTCTCACAGGCCTTCTCCTTATGAAGAGGTAAGAGCACAGCCTGTTCAGAGACCCGGAGAGAAAAGAAAAGGTTTGTCTGCAGGGTGGCCGTAGTGGTGCATGACTTGAGTGAGTCAGAGACAGACGGGCTGAAATCACACCCTGGGCATTTTTGTGCCAAGAACTTAGCTTTTATCCTGAATGTTTTGTAAAACTACTTCAGGTTTTAAACAGGAGAGTGACATAGTGTGGCCTTTTCACTTTAGGTGGGGAGGGAGGTACTTTTGAGGACTACATTTAAAAGTCACATGGGATGTCAGAGAGAAATAATCAGATTGTTGAGGGAATTCCACATTCTATTACAGAAAGGAGCAGATGAAAGAATGGAGAAAGATTTTAGGCTGGAGTGGGGAATACCAATGTAGGACATCTGGTGCCATGTGGAAGAGGGAGAAAGAAATTTATTTGCGATTTCTGTATACTAGTAGAGCTATCAGTTATTAGAAACATATTTCCATTCACCATAAAAAACTACCTGTAGATGTTTAGAGTTGTCCCAAGATGGGAAGTTTTGCCACTTGCTTCTGGTTGGGGCTATAAGAGCAAATATCTGATAGGTACTTGGGTAGGTATATTTAAGTCTTTTGCAAAGACTCTGTGCCCTTGTAGATAGCTTTGGTCACCACATGCAGCCACTGGAAAGTGTGCTGATGAAACAAACCAGTGAAAGGTCACTAGTGGGACAACCTGCCTTAAGGGCTGAGATGGAAGATAATGAGAATTCTTTGTACTCATTGCAGACACATTCTTTCAATTAGAAGCAAATAACGAAGCAAAGGTCCTTGAAAAATCTGTGGCCTTCACCTTGTAACCAAAAGTACACGATCCAAAGAGTTCTTGATTGCATCCTCCTGGCAAGGGACCTTAGATCATTTTTTTTTTTCCCACCAACTATCGTGACTCACAGGGCACAGATTCATCTTTACAATTGCACTACTGAACATCCTTCTTTTATTTTTCTTTCCAGAAACCTGGAGGTAAAATGTAGTTCCTGAAATGCCACATTTTAATAAAAAAGGATATTTTCCAGTTTTAAACTGGAACAAAAAATAATAATCATGTGCATGTTTGTATGTATAGTAATTTTTATGTGATATGTATAATGTATCTTTAATACATTATCTTATGATCTATAATATTCTTTTTTTATTAAAGTATAGTCAGTTACAATGTGTCAATTTCTGATAGACAGAGATCTATAATATTCTAAAGAAAGCATGAGTAAAAGAGAGTATTTATGGTGAATATATAGGAAAATAAGATAAGGGGTGGTGTTCAAACAGCTCTTCCTTTAGTTTAATATCCATTTCAGTGACAAACATGGGCCAGTTTGGTGCCCAGCTGAACTGAGATACAGAACCATTTTACTTGACATTTCACTTGACATTTTGAATTAATTTGCTTTTGCAACCATGGAACCAATATAAAATTACATGTTGTTGACTGAAAATTTTAGAGCAATGTACTTGGGATCTGTTAGGTTGAACCATATATCAAGCTGCCAATATTTAAACATTTCAACCTAAAAAATGGCAATTTCTCTGGTTCAGCTTAAGAGAAGCCTCCGTTTCAATCTTTGCTGTACCACAAAGGGACTTGAAGGTTAAACCTCTTGGAACCTGACTCTTTCTTATCCAGTTAAATGTGGACAATAGTAGCAACTTGTTCCAGGTTATGTGTGGATTAAATGGGGCACTGGGTGGGGACACACTTTGAAAAAGGTAAAGTGATTTGGATTTCATTAGCGTCCTCAAAAACCCCAGCGAGATTGTTGTGTTTCTAAACTTTCACTCCCTACTGCTTAAGTGATTTCTTGGTTAGAATACATAGAGGTTTATATGTTTTTATTTCTTTCTGAATGTGTTATGACTTTTCTTTCATTTAGTGTTTATTCTCAAAGCTGTTTTCCTCCTCTGGGTTTACTGTACACATTTCTTCTGAATGGGTAGAATATTTATACATTTCATCAACAATATGTACTCAGGCTTTCTGCTTGTTCATCCAGTAAAACGCTCAGTAGAAAATGTGCTTGAGGACTGTTCCCCTCACCATCGGGGAACTAGCACTAACTCCCTTATAATTTCTAAGAGTGTCAAACATTTGTTTTATTTGGGAGTCAAACAGCTGTGCTGGCAAAGCTTTTATTTTTGTTACTGTGTTTTGGCCCTTTATATCTGAGTGATACATTTTATACCAACATTGGTCTGATAGAACTTTCAACAACTTTAGTCTGGACTATGGTACCAGCCTCCTAAAGAGATCTTTCAACCTTCACTTTCTCTCCCCTTCAAATCCGATGTCCCACTTATCAGTAGAGTTTAACTCCTAATTACAAATCAGATCACAATATCCTCTATTGAATAAGAATCTTGCATGACTCTCCAGTGCTCAAAGGAGTAAATTTTCATCGTATGGTTCATTATACAAGGACTTCTGAAAATACAGGTTGTTGACAGATTACCTCCTGCTTTTCCCAGCCCTCTTCTCCTGAATACAACTTACTAAACTTCAGCCATTCTCTGAATACTCTTCCCAAGATTCTCTTCTGACTGTTCACCACCTGGTTCTCTACATGCAATGACTGTTTGGTGTTCTTTGACTAGCAAAATCATCCTTATAAGACAGCTCAAATGCCATCTCTCTATGAAATTCCCTTCTCCTCCCTGAGGCAGTTAATTACTTATTCCTCTCTGTTTCCCATGGAACCATGCTCTCACTTTCCATTTGATGATGCTTTTCCTTAGTTACCTCTCTCTTCCTCTTTAGTCTGTGACCTCTTATAAAGCAAGGACTCTCACTTGTTCATCCTTGCTCCCTGAGAGTCTTGATGTTCACTGAACTCTTTTTTTTTTTCTTTTTAAGAATAAATGAAGGGTAAGTTTCTCTTGCTTTTATGGAAACAATTAGTCCTGCCTAAATGATCCACAATGAAAGTTCCTGATTACTCAGTGAACGTTCAAAATGTCTGAGGGTCCCAGGGAAGAAAGTTACTGAAGACTTTTCAAGAGCAAAAAGAATTTTTGATATAAGACTTCTTAGCAGGGTGTGACAGGGCATGTGCAGGACCCGCGTCCCCACATCTGACCAGGAATAGAGAGTGTAGGGGGATGACCTGTTTTGGTATCTGGGAACAACATCTGACTTTTGAGGTGATCACTGACTCAATGAGATGCTTGGTGTTATTCAATTAATAACAGCCCCAGAATATTCAGATCACTGAGAGTAATTGTCTAAGTGTATTCTCTCCCAGAAAGAGCATATATAAGCATTAGTTGGTTCATTCCATAGGATTTGATTTTAGGCAGGACAATGTCAAGTTACTATAGGCCCATCAATGAGAGACCAGAAAGATGAGGGGTGGATATGACATCATTAATGTAATAGTTTTAAAATGGAATAATTATATGAGAGCAAATCAGAGAGTTTCCATTAACATTTAATATTATATATAAACTATACTTCAATTTTAAAAATATGATATTGTGTAAAATAAATATATAAATTTTAAAATGCTGCAAAACAAAAAAAGAGAGAGTTTCCATATATTCAGATTTGCACCCACATATGTGATGCGTTGACACATGAAAAAGTGAGGGATGCATCCCCCTTGTTTCAGAAAGAAGGGCGCTTGTTACAGGGAGGGTGCACTGTTAACTGCATAAAAGGCAGACAGGCTTCATTAGCAAATAAGCAAGGAAACTGTGAGATGCAGTCATTTCCTGAGATGAACAGTCATGTACAAGATTTATAGTGGTGCGGTTAGACTAAACTGATGTTTCATAAACAGTATTATGTATAAGGGTCACCTCTGATCAGGGCTAACTGCAAATTCTTATTCAGGACTTCTGGAGTGGGTCCTGAGAGTCTTCATCTCTAGCATATTCTCAGGTAAAGCTGGTAAAGCTGGTCAAGCTGGTCAAGCTGGTCAGTGGTTCCTGCTTTGAATAGTAATGAACAGGGTAATACGGACAAGTGGCAACATTTCATACCTCTTAGCAGTATAGACTCCAGGATCAGAAAACCAAGATATTGAGCTTTAATCAGATATGCCTTTGGGGCATTTGCTTACCCTGTCTGTGCTTTACTTTCCTCATCCGTAAAGTGGGAATGCTATTGCCTTTTTCGTATTGTCTTGGTCCAGGTTAAATGAGAAGACGTATGCAGAACATTCAGTGCATTGCAGCAGCTAGTAAACTCCTAGCTTATAATGTTAGTGATTATATTTTAGATTTGACAATACTGTGCCTTCCATTTCTAGGACTGTATTATTCTTAATTTATTTCCAAATGTATCAGAATAGTAAGAAGACAAAAACTGCAATGTGAAAATCAACAAAGGTACATTTTACTGTTCTGATGATACAACTTTTTAATAAAACTCCACCAGCCTCAGCCCACTGCAAAATTATCCTTCTAGTGAGCACCAATTCATCCTCCAAGACTGAATTGAAATACCTCCTATTCTTTGCCTTCTTGTTCACAATCAAGGGATTATCACTCAACTTTTTGGCCCCTGTACCATACCTACTACAGGAATATTGTAAAGCATCCATCATAAAGTTATGAAAGCAATTGCTTTACCAGAATTATATCTCCTCCTCTGAACTGAGGATTCCTTGAATTCAGGGACTAAGCTGTTCATAGATTATATCCCCAATGTCTATATCTAGTGTATATCATGGTAAATAGTGGATTCTTTCAAATAATTGATGATTAAAAAAATACAAATAAGTAGTCAAATTGATTAATTAATTGAGAAAAATCAGTGTGTGGTGCTCACATTTTCCTTGAAAAATCTCTTTGCCCTGTCCTGAAATTCTCTGTGTAATTGGAGTGGAGTTTTGCCCCTCGATGTGCTGTAAGAGTTGCCATGAAGATGTTTTCCAGAAATATTTAAAATTTGTCTTCTTTTTGAGAACTTTGCTTTTTAACAAAGGTTTATAGGAGAGATACAGACACATGTGAAGGTATATCTATGCAAGAACAAATCAGGGACCAGTAGGTGGGAGAGAGATTTTGGGGAAGTTCAGGTCGATTCAGATGCTCTCCAGATGACGTATGTTCAACTTACTTTGTTCACAAAGTTACCTCTGCACCAGTTCAAGAGTAAACATTAAAAAAAAAAATTACTCTATTTGTGCTACTGCTGTTGTTTGCTAGGAGGCACTCTCTTTTTGGCACCAACTGCTGACATACTTCATCCACTCAACCAAGAGAGCCTTATGCAGAGTATAAGTGAACATCCTTTGAGAAAACCCAAGTGGCTGGGAAGTTAGATCCTCCAGGCTGTTAAGAATTTTAGAGGTCACTTTGCCCATCCTTCTGTTCCCAGAGGACAACAGCTATTTTGAAATACAGGGCAGTCCCGTATTTCTATCATCCTTATGGACTGAGACATTCTGATTTATAACTCTGTGCAGATACTTTCAAACAATACAACAGAAAATAAAGAGAAGCGTGGTACCACCCTCATCCTGTGCCAATGGCAGCTATTAAAATTGCAAATGGAATAGAAAGATCAATTTTTCCAACTCCTTGTGAAATAAACTAAAAAGCAGTAGGAGAGATTTTTTGTGATACTGAAGGTGGTGATACTAATAATTATAACAGTTACTACTTATTTAGTGCTGGCTTTCTGTCAGGCACTGTGCTAACCTCTTTAAGTGCATTATCATTTTTGGTTTATTGTTACCAAACTTGTAAGAAGTAGATGCTCTTATCTCATTTTAGGTAGTAGGAAAACTGTCTTCGAGAGGTTCAGAGATTTAATCAATGTCATATCTTTGTGCCTGCAAAGTTCCGACTGCACCTTAATACTCTATGCCTCCCTGCCCATGGAAGCTCTGTGATATTCATTTCCAAAATAGCAGCACCCTTTATGCAAAATCCTTAAGATTACAGAAAGATTTGGAAGAGAGAAGCTTTCCAGATAAAATGTTTGTCTCTTTGAATCAGCAATAGTGGGGTTTTGTTTGTTTGTTTGTTTTTCGTGTATGTGGGGGGCGGGGGGTTTAACTTCATAAGCAAATGCCTTATAAGTAGAGTCAGAATTTTTCCCCACATGTCTCTCTGAAGCTCCTCACAGAGCTTTATTCTCAGTGCTGGCCACTAAATTCTTTAAATAGCCCTGCCTGTGCTTTGTGACTTTCATTACTGTTCTCTTTCTAGGTTCTGTAGGCTGAAACTCTTGTGTGGCCTTATTTAATACTTAGCTTGTAGCTTTTCCCCTGTCCTTGAGTTAAGGGGCCCCTAAATTGTAGGTATTTTTTATTTTGTTTTGTTGCTTTTAATTTTTAATTTTTGTGTTCAGTGCAGCTGAGCCCACTGAGAGGGTCTGGCAGGCCCAATGCCCAAGTTTGTAACTGAAATTGGATGGCCTGACTTCATTTTCAGATGATACTTTTTTTTTCTTATTTCTCCTTTTAGAAAAATCAATAAATGGTTTATGATGCCTTTCAAAGAGATTGAATGAGTGGAAATCAGGTTTAGTCATATTATGATGACAACTAAACACCTTGGGTTTTCTGGGACAAATCCAATTTCAAATATCCTGTCTTGTCCCTCAGTTGTGTATTAGCTTGATACTTCCTGATTTTTGATTAGGGAGATACACTTTGCTCAGCTAGCATAACAGAAAAGGAAGCCTTTTTGAACGTCAGTTTTTGGGCAAGCATTTAAAATTGGAGATGTATGTGTGTGTGTGCATGCACATATATGTATAAATATATGTACATATATGTATATGTATACTTATCTGTATCTATAGGTATAGACATAGATATTTGTTTGCATATACATCTAGATACAAAAACAAATATTGTCCTTATCATGTTCCCATTATACAGGTGGGAAAGTTGAAGCTTTCAACTCCCTCAAGGCCTACTGCATTTAAATAGCTAAAATGAGATTCCATTTTAGATTTCCATGTAATCTGTCTCTAAAGCCTATGGTCATTATTCCCAATCTTCCTATGTCCTCCAATTTACTTTTGAAATGCAGATTTTCTTTCTTTATGTAGCTTATTCCTACTGAGAACATGCCCTAGGTCATCTGACTACAGATGCCAAGTGAAGGGGTAACATGCCTCCTTCACAACCCTCTGTCTGTTCTGCCTGGCCTCCTGCCCTTCCTGGTCCTTTCCTCACTCCTTAAAGTCTTGCTGCCGGGAGATGTGAAATCAAACATCAGACACCTGAGCTGGCGCCTGCCGGAAGAGCCACAATTCTTTGCCATGCACTAATTACTTGGAAGGTTTGGGAGTGGGTGCAAGAATAAAAATGACCACAGAGCAGTTAAAAAGAGATGTGTTTCTCTTTTTGCTGCTCCTCTGTCATTTGCAAATGTCTGTTGGTTTCCTTTCAGCCTGTTTGTGATTAAGGATCCTGCTGAGATGACACTTGGTGTTTTGAACAGCCAAGTGTGCCTGCATTTCTGCAGGTAATTTAGAGGTGGATCCATGGGAAGATCATCTGAAAGGCTCTCCATGACCTTTTTAAAAATCTGTAACAGTCACTGTGAGAGTAATAAGGTAGTATTTCCCAATGAGGGTGTAACTGATGAAATAGTATTTTGCTTTTTATTACTATGTGCTTCAACCATCCAGTTTTACTAACCTTACAGCTTCTCTTAAACACATCCAGGAAAACTATCCTGGTGATATTTAATCACCAAAAAGCTAAACACAGAGTTTAGATAACTTACTTAGCAGACACACCATCAGGTATCATCATTAGAACCTTTATGTATCACAGAGAAAAGAGCTGAAATTAAAATTGTTCTAAGGAAAATAACTTAACACAGGTTCACAAGATTGAAAATTGTAAGAGTGACCCCTAGTGACTATGTAACTGCTTAAATCTTTACTAAAACTCAACATAATGTTAAATCTGAAGGAAAAAGAGGGTATAGTTTCTTTATCATAAAAAACCCAAAATTATTCATTTTTAATTCAGTTATGTTTCAGAGTTATACTTTGAAAACAGTATGATTTTATGGCAAAACATTGATTTATTCTGGGTAAAATATACATGCACTTTTCTAGTCATCCTTCAGTTCAAATCCATGAGCCTGTGTTGTGAAACTACTGGGTGTGAATTCCTGAGAAAATTCCTAAGAATGCAGAGATGAAGATCTCCTCGTGGTTTCTATGGTGCTCTCAGACTCACAAGAAAAATGACAAGCAAACGGGATGGTTACAGGGCAGTAGGGGGCTGGGGACATAAATGTGACAACAGAGTGTAGTGGCAGGGCCTCTAAAAATAGAACCATTGTATGATGGCTGGGTGGCTATTCCTGAGAAGGGTGAGTCAGAGTAAGACTCCACCAATGGGAAACATGAGAGAGCAGCTCTACCTGGGCACAGATACATGAAAACAACGTAAATTACAAACACACACATATGCTCAGGACATTTAATAATGAAAAGGTATATATTGTGGTTATACAGACATATAAACATTCATTCAGATATATCAACAATATGAACCACCGTGTATAACATTTCCTCTTAGAACCATACCTTTTAAATACTCATTACTAAGTGAACTAGAATGTCGCCGAAGAAAGTGTTACATCCCTAGGTTGTCCAGACTCCAGGTCAGAAATCCAAGTCTGGAATGATAGGCCTTCTGTTGATGACTGAATATTCACTCTTCTGATACATGAAAACACCTAGTTCACCCTCTCGCTTCCTGTCTTAGTCGGCTTGAGCTTGCATAACAGAATTCCTCAGACCAGGTGGCTTAAAAAATAGAAGTGTGTTTTCTCACATTCCCAGAAGCTGGAAGTCCAAGATCAAGGTGTGGGCAGGTTTGATTTCTCCTGAGTCCTCTTTTTTTTGGTTAGCAGATGGCCACCTTCTTGCTGTGTCGTCACATGGCCTGTTCTCTGTGCGTGTGCACACCTGCTGTCTCTTCCTTTTCTTATAAGGACACAGATCCTATCTGCTGAGAGCTCTAGGCCCTCATTTAATCTCCAAAAACAGTTACATTAGGAGTTAGGGCTTTGCCTTATGAATTTTAGGGAAACAATTCAGTCCGTAATACTGCCGTGTTTCCCTGATCAGGAAATGAAAGAGCAAGAAAATGCTTCTTCCAAGCTCTTACTTTACAGAAAGGTCTTGAACACAATCAGAAATATGATTTTTGGTAACAGAGAAAGCATTTGTATTATAAATTATAGTGGAGGCTGTGGTGTGCTGCCCAGGTGCCCCCTTTAGAATTAAGACACTCGTTTTTCCAGCAGCTGGGAGTGCTGCCTGCTGACGGTTCAAAGCTGAGTTCCTCTCTAGCATTTCCCAAAGCCAAATGCAGTTACCTTGCCCAAGGTATCCTTTGCTTGGTAGCCATCCCCATCCAAAGACTAGTCAATACAGGATTCTGTAAGGCCTGGTCCTAATAGTCAACATGGGTGGGACAAGTCTCAAGGGACATCCAAGGTCCAGGTCTCCCCATGATGATGACTTAATCCTTCAGTGAGACTCATGGCAGCCCATCTTCCACCTCATGTGCAATCCTGCTTTCAACCCTCTGTCCTAAAGTATAGAAGACAGAGAACACTCTGCTGCTCCTGAGAACACTGAATATGTATGTGTCTTATCTTTCTCAGGGAATCCAAGTAAATGTAGTTCAAACATACAATGCCAAATGGAACTGAAATAACGCATTTTAATGCTACCAAGCCTTAGAAATCAAGTAAATAGTTCATATCCATATTATGTTTTTAATTACTATTGAGTGTTCTGTAGTTATTACCTTCGTGTTATATTCTTTTGTGATATAAGGACCATGAAGACAGGAATTGTGTTAAACTGATTCTCTAACGCATTCACAACAGCAAGCCATATACCTGGCATATTGGGCATACTAAAACACTGTAGTGAAATAATGGTTTATTGTATCCTCTCTAGAAAGCAAATAAAAATCTTGGTATAGCTTTGACTGTCCAATGATTATATATCCGTCAAAGCTTGGGTCAAAAGCTATTCCCACATGATGTTTTTATTGATTTATCCCAGGTAAAGGAATCATCTTTCACCAAACATTCTCTCTTGTTCCTTTGCAATGTCTTTAGACCATCCATTGTAGTTATTTGGCTCCCTTTCTTATATGTATACATTTTTTCTTATTGGACAACAAAGTGAGAAGTTGAAAGAGGGGAATTGTGTCCATTCTCCATTATAAGTCAAGAAGGTGTGGAGGAGGTAGGCCAGATGTGGATGGAACCTTTTAAAACACAAACATTTGGATGCATCCTGGGATTTGGAGCTCTCTTTACATTGATCAGAGAACAGCTTTTATTGTGGTATCCTCTACTATGTCTAAGAACAGTTTAACTTCATGCTGCAGTTAACTTCTGACGGTCTTAGACTTTTATCCCTTCTTCCTGTCTTATATTTCAAGTAGTGGAACTTTTAAGCCTCAAAACAGAAGGATAGAGGTGGCCATGAGCTCTTTCAAATAATGCAACCGTATCCCTGATACTAACCTGTTCTCAGAGCTAGTAAACCCCACCTGCCTTTATTCTGACAGTCTTAAATATCAAGGACACTGTAATTTTATAGCAGCCACTTCTGACTGCCTGATCCCACGCTCTTAAATCTGCCAGGCCCATCAATGCATCAAGTGGCAGGAAGAAGACCAGTACAGACTTTACATCAGGAAGTGCCAAATGCTCTCAGTGTCCCCTGCATCGACTCACACTCTCATCCAGTTCTAGTCTAACCGCAGGCAATTCTTGGGACCTGATTTTTCTTTCTCACACTCAGAACCAGGTGTGCCATGGAGTGTTGGTGGTGGAATGCTCAACTTTCTATAGGACATAGTTAGAACTCACTCTTTTTCTTGTGCTGTTTGATATTTGAGACAATGAGCTATTTTCCACAAATAGGAAAAATGGCCATTTATCATTTAGCTTCGATCTTAATTTGGGTTCCTAAAAACAGATACTGAGATGGAGATCTGTGTGCAGGACTTTTATTGATGAGTGTTCCCTTCCATATTGTCCTAAATTTCGGGGAGATTGTTTTTAATGATCCTGCATGGAAAAGACATTTGATGCAGGCTGCCCCCTGGGTAGAGGATGTGATCTTGACAAGACGACTATCTTCATCTGAGGCAATTCTCCAAGATGCTTGACAGCTGAGAGCTGTCTGCTGACAGCAGTGACAGTAACTGAGGAATAAGTCCTTCTGTCTTAAAAGGAGATCTAAAGAGTATTCCACGTGGTCTACTACATTTGGCCAAGAGCCTGTCTGCAGAAGAAAATATCTTAATACTTTACTATTTGGAAGTACATCATAGGACTGTGTTCAGTCTGGTGACCTTCCTGTGAGAATAAGATAGTATTATCCAAGTGTGATCCTGGAAGTACCACCACTGTGGAGAACAAATTGACTGCTTATTTAAAATGTTTCCCATCAGAAATACTGAATAAGATTCTCTGGGGATATGAGCAAGTATCTTCTATTAATTGGCACCTCCCCAAATAAGATTAAACAGGCTGTCCTAAATTCTACAGGAAAAGGCTGCAATGTAAGGGGTTGTCCCCCCAGGTCCTAAATCAAAGCCATCTTTATTCTTAGCAGCGTGCGTGTGTGTGTGTGTGTGTGTGTGTGTGTGTGTGTGTGGTGTTGAATGAATGATAATAATCCATTTTGATAATGCAGTATACAGAGTAATTTAAGAGCATATTGTATTTTAAAGCTTATTTTAATGAAAAATTTGATATTTTGAAGATCCAGGGTATTTTGTGTTGTTGTTAAAATATACTTCGAATGAGTGTTGAAAAATCTTTGAAAGTAGAGTAAATCCATTGGAGAATAAGGCATTTAGCAATTTGAGCAGCCAGAAGCAACCTCCAGTATCTAACGTCCTTTGAAAGGCTTTAAACAAATGGGAATTTGATTGAATGGTAGACAAAAATGAATAGCCAGCAAGTGACACCCAGCTAGTGATAACCTAGGATCTACCTCACAAAATGGTTTTGTGCATGGGGACTGTGAAAGTTGCTATAAATGTTGCACTCCAAGATAGGCCTTGTTTTTTTTTTTTAATCATCAGAAGGAATCATCTCTGTTAAGTCTATCAGCCCGTTTGCTTTCACATGCCAACTCAATGTTGATGACTCCAAATTTACATCTCCATCCCTAACATTTTTCTCAACTCCAGATTTATTAATTCAAACACATATTTGAAATCTTCATTTAGGTATCATATTACCACCTGATCATTGGTGTGGCAAACAGCAAATCTTTAGTCCTCTATCCTCATCTTCCAAACTTGCTTTTTCTGTCAGTCTTCCCCCATTTCAGCGAATAATGCCATCATATTGAAATTGCTCAAACTAGAAAATTGGAAATCAACTTTGATTCATTACTGCCTCAGAACTCCCTGGCGCCTTAAAGAAGGCAATGTCCTCCAACTTGTCTTTCTTTCCATCTCCTCTCCACTCCACACCCATATTTTCTCCCCGTAGCAGCAAGTGCCATCTTTTAATAATACAATCCCCTTTAAAATAGCACCCAAAGTAATAAAATACCTAGGAATAAATCCAACCAAGGAGGTGAAAGACTTATATATGGAAAACTATAAACCACTGATGAAGGAAATTAAAGAAGACTTAAAAAAATGGAAAGATATCCCATGCTCCTGGATTGGAAGAATCAATATTGTTAAAATGGTCACACTGCCCAAGGCAATCTACAGATTTAATGCAATCCCTATCAAATTACCCAGGACATATTTCACAGAACTAGAACAAATCATAATAAAATTTATAGGGAACCACAAAAGATGTAGAATTGCCAAAGCATTACTGAAGAGAAAGAAAGAGGCTGGAGGAATAACTCTCCCAGACTTAAGACAATACTATAGAGCTACAGTCATCAAGACAGCATGGTATTGGTACAAAAATAGACATATGGACCAATGGAACAGAATAGAGAGCCCAGAAATGAACCCACAAACTTTTGGTCAACTCATCTTCGACAAAGGAGGCAAGAATATACAATGGAATAAAGACAGGCTCTTCAGCAAATGGTATTGGGAAAACAACAGCATGTAAATCAATAAAGCTAAAACACTCCCTTACACTATACACAAAAATAAACTCAAAATGGATCAAAGACTTAAACACAAGACAAGATACAATAAACCTCCTAGAAGAAAATATAGGCAAAACATTATCTCACATACATCTCAAAAATATTCTCCTAGGTCAGTCTACCCAAGCAATAGAAATAAAATCAAGAATAAACAAATGGGAGCTAAATAAACTTATAAGCTTCTGCACAGCAAAGGAAACCATAAGTAAAACAAAATGACAACCAACGGAATGGGAGAAAATTTTTGCAAATGATGAAACCGACAAAGGCTTGATCTCCAGAATATATAAGCAGCTCATATGACTTAATAAGAAAAAAACAAACAAACAAATCCAAAAATGGGCAGAAGACCTCAACAAGCAATTCTCCAAGGAAAAAATACAAATGATCAATAGGCACATGAAAAAATACTCAATATCATTAATTAGCAAAGAAATGCAAATCAAAACTACAATGAGGTATCACCTCACACCAGCCAGAATGGCCATCGTTCAAAAGTCCACAAATGACAAATGCTGGAGAGGGTGTGGAGAAAAGGGAACCCTCCTACACTGCTGGTGGGAATGCAGTTTGGTGCAGCCACTGTGGAGAACAGTATGGAGATTCCTCAAAAGACTAGGAATAGACTTAGCACATGACCCAGAAATCCCGCTCCTGGGTGTATATCCAGAAGGAACCCCACTTCAAAAAGACACCTGCACCCTCAGTGTTCATAGCAGCACTATTTACAATAGCGAAGACATGGAAACAGCCTAAATGTCCATCAACAGATGACTGGATAAAGAAGTGGTATATTTATACAATGAAATACTATTCAGCCATAAAAATGACAATATAATGCCATTTGCAGCAACATGGATGTCCCTGGGGAATGTCATTCTAAGTGAAGTAAGCCAGAAAGAGAAAGAAGAATACTATATGAGATCACTCATATGTGGAATCTAAAAAAAAAAAAAAAAAAAAAAAAAAAAGAACATAAATACAAAACAGAAACAGACTCATAGACATAGAATACAAACTTGTGGTTGCCAAGGGGGTGGTGTGGGGTGGGAAGCGACAGATTGTGATTTCAAAATTTGTAGATACTGACAGGCATATGCAGAATAGATAAACAAGATTATACTGTATAGCACAGGGAAATATATACAAGATCTTGTGGTAGCTCACAGCAAAAAAAAAAATGTGAAAATGAATGTATGTATGTTCTTGTATAACTGAAAAATTGTACTCTACACTGGAATTTGACACAACATTGTAAAATGATTGTAACTCAATAAAAATGTTAAAAAATGATAATACAAATCAGATAGTGTCATGGCCCATCTTAAAAAATCTTCAAAGGCTTTCTATCATTTTACAACATACCAGTGCTTACCATAACCTATAAGTCCCTACTTGGTGGGGTCCCTGTCCATTTTCCGAAATCTTTGTCATTGTTTTTCTTGGCCATTTTTGAAGGCACACTGGCATTCTTACTGATTCTAGAAGACAGAAAAGACTAATTCCTGTTTTGGGACTTTTTTTCTTTCTTATCTCCTTTTTCTGAAATGTTCTGACTCCAGATCTTTTCCAAAATGTAGACATTACTATTCAGACATCTGACAACCGAATCTACATTAGTCTGGTCACACACACTCTCTACTTTTTCCAACACACCACCTTGTTTTATTCATCATATTTACCACTATACTATTTATTATTGTTTATTAAGATTATTCTGCTTCCACAATAATGCAGACTCCACAAAGCCAATGTCTTGCTTAACTTATTGACCACCTGTGTTTTCAGCTTTAGGAATAGTGCTTTGCAAATTGTAAATGCTCAATCAATATTTTTTGAATTAATGAATTATTGGTGATCATGACAATAACAATTAATAACATGTATTAGGCACTTAATATATACCAGTTATCAGTAATTTAAATGCACTCCTTTATCCCACTCATGATCTTCAAAAGAGAAATAGAGACTCAGATAATTAAGTACATTCCCAGACAGGATAGAAAAGTGAGGTTCAAATTCAAATCTTCATACTTTAATTTCGGTGTCCATTAGAAAACATTAGACCCCAATCTGTGGTCCTCCTTGGCCTGTTCTTTACCCTACTTCTTCACTTCTTCATACATAAATTCAGTGCAACTATACTTAGTAATCACCTTTATGGCAGAGCCTATATGAGGCACCAAAGACATAGAATATACGGTTGGATCTGATTCATAAATTTGTGTTAAGAATTAAATGCAATAATTTTTTTGTAAAATGTGGCTACAGTCTGGTCTTCATGTAGTTAACTTCTTCCACCTGGTGGAGGTTTCAGTATCAACAAAACAGCTCAAAGGATACGGCCAGAATATTATCTAGAGCCCATGAGGAGGAACTAAAGTCCCTTGACTTTGTTTAATGACTAAACTATTATTATTTGGTCTCGTTTGACTGCTTTGCTTTTGCATTTTCTCACTTTTCTGATTAAATTTATTTTTGGCCGAAGTTTTCCTAGCGACAAAAGGCAGGCAGAGGACATAGCAGGTTTTGATCCCATAGGATCATGCTCTATTTCAGAAATTACAAACATAAAAACAAATGAAGTCATTATAGGAAAGAATTTTGGTAGATGTACAAGGTGGTATGAGTTTAGAAAATGATTCTTAGAGTATTTTGCTTAAGAGTCATCTTAAACTTTGAGGAAGATTTAGCTGAGCAGAGAACAAGGAAGCCTCGATATTAAAACATTCTTGAACAGAGACACCAAAGAAACACTCAAGATCCCAAATAAAATTGCCCCTGAGTAGATGGTAGTAGAAGATTTCTCTGCAGGAGATTATGACCCTCCCTCTTCTATGCAGGCCATCAAAGCTCCTGTGGTTGATAAAGCTCAGAGTAGAATCCAAATCCATTTAGAGGTGTCAGATTTCCCTATAAAAGAGAACAAAAGAGGAAACTCTGTGGCGGTCCACATGGATTCCTCTCTTCCAAAGTACCCTTTAGATCTAAAATGTTCTGCCCCTGATTGAACAGGGAGGCTTGTTCTATGGCTTTATAGAAGCAACGACTCCATTAATACCTGTTCTGGACACTGCCTCTGTGAAACTGTCTGGCATTAAACTGTCTGATCTCAGTCCTTCCTGTTCCTGCCCAACTGTGGTGACTTGTGATGATTTTTTTTTTTTTCTAGTCACAGATTAGTTCAGCTAGGATGAATCTGATTTTCACTTAAGTCTGTGCAGATTTCCTTCTGTGAGCCGCTGCTGGGTCTGCTGGGTCACTGCCAAGGACGCTTCCTCACCTGGAATCTTGTTTAGAGTTTCAGGCAGAAAGTTGGCAGCTCAGGTGTTTGTAGTCATAGTAACTCCAGGGGAAGATTAGGGATGTACACACATGAATACGTCTGGTTCTATGAATGTGTGTGGCTGTCTTTCTCTAGCCACCCTTCTATCCATTCATTCACTCGTGCACTCATTCTACCCAAAAGATTCATCCAGAATCCCCTACATGCCCTATGCTGTATTTGATACTGGAAATGCCAAGCTGAAAATTATTTAGGTGCTGCCTTTGAAGAGATCTTTCATCCTTTGATCACTGAGGAAATGTTATTGGGACTTTTATATACCAACCCCTCACTAGACAGGTCCTTGAAATGCAAAGGGAAGATAAATAGGAATTTGTGCCTGTCCATACGGAATGGGTTATCTAGAAAATCCAGGAAAAAATGAGCACCCACTATGCAGTGCTCAGTGACATACAGATTATTTCTAATATACTGATACAAATTTTAGACATAAAAACAAACAACTTCAATACAATGAGGGAAATGACACAGAGCTCTGTAACAGTGGCCCTGAAACTCTTGTGACCTACCAGGCAAAATATTCAGCGGTATCTGGAAACATTTGTGGTGGTCACAGCTGGGGGTGCTACCAGTATCTAATGGGCAGATGACGGGGATGCAGATAAACATCTTACAAGCCATAGGACAGCCCCGTACGACAGAGAATTACCCAACCCTGAATGTCAGTAGCGCCTAGGTTGAGAAGCTCTGTGTGTATATGGACATAAACATGCACAATTATGAATGCAAAGGAAGGTTTGATTCACTGTCTTGGGGACTAGAAAAGTCTGTCCAAAGAAGAAAGCATTTCAGTTAGGTGACTGTGGATTTCATCACAAATTAGTGCTAGTGCTCACGACCCTGTGTACCCTATAGTAGACGAAACACTGAATTAACAGAAAATTCTCTTTTTTTTGTTATTTGTTTATTTTCACCCAAAATTACTGGGGAATATTTTTCCATGTGATTTTGTTGGCCATTCTAAACAACCTTGTGAGGTATATAAAACAGATACATTTTTCCTGTGGAGCTTAAAACTCACAGAGATTTCATCTGATTTATTTATATCCCTCTTTCCCCTAAGTCACAACCATTAGTAAATGGCATTGCTCATCAAGTCTAATAAAGGCTTGAAATATACCAGTCTACTCCAGCAGCAAAGAGAGAGTGGAGTCCTCGGAAATTCTTCATAAAGTAAAATGATAATGTGCTATTGGACGGAAAGTGGCATTTTGGGGGATTAACTATCAAGACACCTTGTGCGTTTTTCTATCTCACTAGAGTCATTCCACATTCTAAGCATACCCTGGTTACGTAATATGACGAGCCCCATCATTTTGAATAAGGTGGACAATTAGTGATACCTATTCAGACCTTTAAAAAGGGCACTGATTCTACCGAGCTCCCTGCTCCAAAAAAAAAAATGGCCAAGAAAAACACAGAACTGTGCAGAGATAGCTTTTGTCAAGAAAATAAATACAGAGAGAGTGTGGTTGAGCTTTATTAGGCATTTCTCAAATAGACTTCCCACCTGCAGGCAACACCAGCATTAATCAGATAATTAATTATTCAGATACCCTGCACCAACTAGAGGTTTGGCTGAGGCTCAGATTCGTGTGACCACTTGACCATTCGTAGCTCCTTCTACACAAATCACTAACTTCTGCTTATCCTACCTTCCAAATATTTCTCTCACCTGTTCTTTAATCTCTACTGTCAGTGCACACCTAGTTTGGGCCATTGACTATCACCTTTTTAATGTTTTCTGTACTCAGGTAACCCAGTAAACTATTATTTTACCTAATACATTTATCTAAATTCACAAACTTGAGTGCATTTATTTAAAAAGAAATGTTATATTCCAATAATAAATGAAAAACTAGCACAGGACAGAAAGGGAATATAACCTTAAAGTAATTATAATTAAAAAAAAAATTGTTTAGCTGGAAGCCTTTGCCTAGAGGTCAGCTCTGACTGCTGAGATGGGGAATTAGCAACTTTTAAAGAGGTGTAAACAGCCATCACCGAAATGAGGCCTTCTATTTTGTGTAAGCAGGAGGGCTGAAATAGCACTGGAAAAGGAAACTCATTATGTAAATAGTGTTGTTTTCAACCTTTTCTGCACTCTGTAACTTACCCCCATGCCTCCCCAGTGGTATGGACACCTCATTTTGGGAAATGCTCATCCAGGGCTTGTCATCTTAGCCTGGCCATTTAGCAAGGCATTTAAATTGATCCCTCTGTCCAGGCTCTTCCAAAATACCTGCCACACTAGGTAGGAGTCCACACAAGCTTTCTCTTCCACAAAGGCAGAGACTTTTTTTTGTCTTATTTACCTTTATAACTTCAATATCCATTTCAGTGGTCTCATTGTGTGGTGTCTGTCTCCAATATAATTTGTTACACAGAACTAGACTTCTTTTTTCCCCTTAATTTCTGAAAGGTTTACCAAAGTTAACGCTGAAGTTCAAGTTAGTACTGAAAAACAAGCATTGTGAGGCGGCGGATTGAAATACATGAATGTTGTTTCTTTCTTTAGCCAATAATAATGACATTTATAATACAAAACCTGCTCATAATGTTTATAAGATAAAACAGTGCCAGAAGTGTGCTAAGTAGTTGTGAATACTAACACAGGAAACAAACCAGGAAACTGGGGTACAGTGAGGTTGAGTATCTTGCCCCACATTTCATACCTGGAAAGCCAGCTGGATTTGACCACAGTCGGGCTTCGGAGTCATTGCTTCTAGCCATCTTTTGAGCAGTTCAAAATGGGATCCATTCAGGTTAGAATTGTTGCTTTGGTTAGGCACAGATTCACTTATATTTTCATCCTTGTCTGACTTTAGATAAACTGAGGAACTCTGATACGGAGCACCAGTTCTGTGCGGAACACACACAAATACAAACTACTCAGATTTCTGTCAGCTTGGGTAACAGTGGACCTACTATTATGATTGTTAGTTTTACACTTACATATGTATAATATTAAATGTAAATAGTAATAAAATAATTTAATAATTTAAAAACTTTTGTGTATTTAATATATAGAAGAGGACAAGAAGGGAAGACTAGCTTTCATAAATTGTATATGAATAGTATCTGGCTTTTTATACTGTGAGACAGAATATCTTCCTGTGTTGAGCATTAGTTCAATAAAATACCACTGGCTTATGAAATACACTTTGTGTAGTTTCTATAAAATGATCTTTGGTGGCTTGTGCTAGAAATGGAAAAAAAAAAAAAAGGATTACATGTTTTCAGGCCCACAATGAAAAGTGTTTATAATATCAACAGTTCCTCTTTCCCATTTTCAGGGCAAAAGGAAATCTAAATTCCCCTTGCAAGACATAGCTTGTCACAAATGCTAGACTAAACATTCAGAAATAAAGGTGAGCTCCAGGGAGAGCACTGAGTTTCCAACGGCTAATTTGTACACCCAGGCTTAAGTGCTGCTTTCTGAAAGACAACAAAAGATGCTGTTCTCCAAAAAGAAGAGTTTATTTATTTGGGTTGTCAGCTGTACGCTTGTTTGATGTTTCTTTGACTCTTGATCTTTGTTGGACTGAAAGAGAAAGAGAGAGAGAGAGTGAGAAAAAGATTGAGAAAAGTGCCTTATTAAATTGGTAAAGTTCTGACTCTAATTTTGGAAGAGAAAATGCCTTAACCCAGCTAGAGATCAAGGCCACCTTGGTTTACCTTCCTCTAGCTTTCTCGATTTTCTGCTCTGGGCTCTGTTCCAGCTCTCCCTGCAGGCTCAGACCTTCATGGTCCCTGAGGCAATGCTGGCAAAGGCAGGAGATATTAAATCCTTTCAACACACTCCCACTCCATCTACCAACCTATAGAGCATTAAAATTAAGTTGCTACCTCATAGGTGGGATCTGGGGACCCAGCTTTGCTTACTAAATGCTAGATCATCAGAATCGACATTTAGGTACCAGGGTTTTCCTGAGTTCCCGAACTCTCTTCCTTATTCCTTGGACTTAGTTTCTTAATAGCACTGCCATAATTTACAGAGAAGCCGTATGGAAATTACTTTTTTCTATAACTATTGGCATTTCTCTGGAAACCCAAAGGTATCCAGGACCTCTCCAGGAACAGAACTGGAAAGCTGTAAAGAGTCCAGGCAATCCTAAATCTTTGTTCTTCCCTCCTCTACTTACCTCTAGACGCGCGCCATACTCTCACTTGTGCAAGGCGCTTTTCTCTGTCGCTCCATGTGCATCTTTCTGTGTTGAACCGCCTCTGTTAAATGGCAGATGAAACCAAGTCCACTGACAGGCTTTCAGCCGTAATTCCGGACTTCCCGAAAAGACAGCCTGATTGGTCCACCTTGCCTAAGGTGGAACACTAGTGTTTTAAGTAATTTCTTGAAGAAGAGCTTCTCTCTCTGTCTACCATATCACTTCTTCCATCTGGTAGAGAAGCCCTCTACTTCTGCAGTTCTGTCCTGGAACTCCATATCATTGTTGTCATCATCATCGTCATCACCATCAGTTGGATTATGTGACAGGATCATTTTATGCTTCCCCGCAGCACTTGCCTTCTCTCCCCTAGTGCTAATAAACTACTTTAGAGCGGATGTGTATTAGGTCAATAAAGTGTAGTGGCAGTGATGATGATGGTACTAACATCAGCAAAAATGTGTAATACTTCCAGATCAAGTTGTGATTAACTGAACAGCTGTCTGCTTAGGCCAAATTCATGTCCCTCACAAAGTGTGTAGAGTGATGTCTTAAAATATGACCTGACATATAAGTGCTCAGTAAATGTTAAGTAATATTATTGCTTATTTTCCCATATAAAGGAGCTGAGATGTGAAAAGAAACCTCCAAGTACACACCCGTGTGTGTATATATGTATATGTGTGTGTATGTGTATATATATGTGTATGTGTGTGTGTATTGTCCTAGCATCCTCTCATTTGTTTCCAGCCTAAGTCATTTCCCATCAATTCTAGTTGGTCATTTAGGAACACAACACCTTGGTGTTTTTAAGTTGGTGTTCTGGGGGCACACATAGTGTAATACAGAGTTTTCTAAAATTATTTAATATTGTTAATTTGTTCTGCTGAGAGGATAGTGAGAAAGGGAGATCTTTAAAGAAATATATATTTGGTTACAAGAGAAAGTGAAAAAAAATTCACTGGGTACTTAGGTTTGCCTTCTTACTCTAACCCAAACATACTGTCTATTTTTCTGTCCCCATTGCTTTACAAGGCTTTTCTCTCTCCTGGAGTGTCTGTGCTATCAGAATCTGTCATATTTTGTCATAGATTCTATACTATTAGCTTAGATGGCTTAGATTATATACTATTAGCTGTATAAATATTTCATAAGCAAAAACATATAAATCATTAATTGATCTTTTAAGAGTATACCAAGTGCTATGAAATTGAAGCTCAGGAGCAGTTGATTGTCATAATATGCACAAGAGTGTTCTAATTTAGTTTGGCAAGTCAAAGAAAGTACCCTGGTGGAAATGCCATTTAAGCTGAGACCTCGGGAATGAGTGCAAGTTACCAGTTAAAGGAAGAGGTGACAACCAATTTGAAGGAAAAAAATGTACTAATATGCTAAGGCTTCTTCACTCATATACTCATTCAACACTGAGCTCCCACTTGGCACTGAGCACTATTGGGTACTGGAAACTCAAAAGTGAACAAGTTGGGAAATACCCAGCTCTTTTGGAGCTTAAATTCAAGTGGAGAAGACAGAGAGTAAACAAGTAGCAAAATGAGGAAATGATGCCATTTCTGACACTGACTTGTGTAATTAAAGGAATTTACATCAAGGCTCTGTGCTAGGTAATATCAGCAGAGGAAGAAGGAGGAAGCCGTATGCGACAGGTAGGTCTGGAAAAACATCTCAGTGGAGCGAAGTGTGAGCTCAGAGGTGGGTGAGGATGCAGCATGCATTGTGAGCCTGGGAGAGGTTTAGTGTGGTCAGAGTGGAAAGCATCAGAGGCAGAGAGGAGCAAGACAGGTCTGGAGATGTAGGTTGTGTAGGTAGATGTGAATTCTGAACCTTAATCTTAAGAGAAAAGAGCAGCTATTAAAACAGGAGCATTACATGATCACATCTGCATTTCAGAAAGTAAATAAAGAAGATTTTCTTGTGGAACAAAAGTGAATGTTAAAATCTCTCCTACACAGCTGATGGGAGGGTAAATATTAGACACTGACTGTCGCACTATGCATACATGTAACGAGGTGACTTATTAACCTGCCCCTAGGTATATTACACAACAGCAATGCATGCATATGTGCACCAAAAGAGATATGCAAGAAATTTATAGCAATATTCTGTGTACCATCACCAATCTAAAAACAAACCAAATGCTCATCAAGAGTAGATTGGATAATTAATTATGGTATAATCATATAATGAGAATAAACAAATTACTGCTACATAACAACAGGAATCTGACAAACAAAGCATTGAACAAAAGAAATCAGACATAAAAGGATACATGCTATACAATTCCATTTACATAAATTTTGAATCCAGATCTACAGTGTTTGAATTCATGATACAGATTGTCTTTGGGGAGAAGAATGGAAATCATTTTGTTGGGGGTGGTTTTTAGGTGCAGATGGTATTCCATT
Organism: Camelus ferus; assembly: GCF_009834535.1. Taxonomy (NCBI): domain Eukaryota; kingdom Metazoa; phylum Chordata; class Mammalia; order Artiodactyla; family Camelidae; genus Camelus; species Camelus ferus. The sequence continues at coordinate 41,601,698 of NC_045704.1, forward strand.
TCTTGATCTGGGCAGAGTGTTACATGTTGTAGTGATTCATTGAGTTGTACAATTGCTCTTTGTGCATTTTAATTATGTATTTTGTAAATTCAATTTAAACCTTTACTAAAACAAAACAAAACATAAAAAGGTGGTAAGAATGATGGCAGCGGTCCAGGTGAGGACTGGTTATTAGCCAAGACCAGAAAGTATAAGAATAAATAGGTAGATTCAAATGACATTATGTAGAAGTGAAAAGGCTTAGAAGTTAATCAGTGAAGAATTAGAAGTCATAATTTTTAGAATTTGAACTTACACTTAAGTTTTCTTTCTTTCTTTTTTGTTTGCAAGCTTTTGAAAGGTGTGTCTATAACTTGTCCCTCTTACCTTCCTGGTACCTGGCACCACAATTGGCATGCGATGAATATTTGATAAATGTTGAATTAATAAACACCACACTTTTTGATAAGAGTGGAGGATCTCACTTGGTATCAGAAGATAAAGAGAAGGAGAAAAGCAGGGCATGTAGCTGTAACACTCTTGGTTGTTATTTCAACAAAAGAGAAATTGAATCTAGAATTTCTTGAAACAGCCATATTGATGTTCTCCTTGGGTCTCATGGACACAGCAGTGAGTCCTGACACAGGGTCGGGGACCGTCTGTTGATAGTCGGCACTGATCCTAAGTCTTTCAAAGTTTCCTGTGGAAAGCTAAGATGAAGTAAAAATAGTATTGTCTTATTCTAAGTCTGACTGATGGGAACAGTTACATAAAGGTTTCTCGTTAAGCACATCAAATATTACCCTTTATATGACTTTGGTTTAGTTTGCTAGTCTGATTAAATTCCATTCACCAACGGAGGAAGCGATAGGTATTTGTCGATCTGAAGCCGCTCTGAGTCTGACCTTCCTAGACAATGAGGATATTTCTGGAGAGAGAGGGATAGGAAAGCCAGGGCTTAACCACTGGCTTATAAATGGTCACGAAGAACAAACAAAGATTGAGTTACAGCATGGAGTGCAGTCAGATTCAGCAGCACTGCCTGTGTCTGAGCCGTCCCATGTGCTTTTATAAAGCTTCCCCCCAGCCCATATTTATAAAGCTTCCAAATGCCAGTTCTCGAAACATTTTTTAAGTCTTTCATGGCAAGTAGAAGTTTTTCTACAATATCTTAGATGCTGAATCACTTTCTTAAAATGTGAGTATTAGAAAAATCAAATGTTTCTTTTAAAACAAAACAATCCGAAGCTTGTAATTACGAACAGCAATTCTGCAGCATGGAGCAGTAAGGCCAAGGGATTTTGAGAGTGGCCAGCCAGGTCTCACATCTCTGTACTTTCCCTTGTCACAGGCCTGTGACACCATCGAAGATACTTAGCTTAAAGGGCCTTGTTATCCTTAACTGTGGAATGGTGAGCACAGTACATACTTGATGGTTTTATCAGAACCCCAGTATTAAAATGATGCATGTTTAACCCCTAAAATGATTCCTGGCCTTACATATATACTAACATACTAGTTTCCTTTATCCCTATTCTGGTATTGGATTTTGATTTTGATTCACATATATGGACAGTTGTGTTTTCTCCTACATCAAAAAGCTCTAGCTGGTTTTACTTTGAGGATGTTATAATTAATTTCAAAGGTTTACTTCCATTTATCATTTTCTCATCATCAACTATTGGTATTTTTACTGTGTCAGTAGCTGTTGATACTTCCACTCGTTCTTCCTTAATCTGCTGTGAAATCAGGTTCTACGTTTACTGGAACAGTGGGTAAACTAAGAGCAGAGCCTGGTGCTGTGCCTGAAGCTCCCTCAGGAGTACTTGCTTGAATTCTTAAAGCTGGTCCTTTTGGCCGTTTCTCTTGGTTGTTCAGAGTGCTGTTTTATATCCTTGAGGATTCTTACTGAATAAGTAAGGTCTTATTGACAAATTCTGGAAATTCTTTATTGAGTCACATGCATGTGCAAGAGGGAGGAAAGTCACTTGTAAATATGTGTAAGAGTGAATCAGAAGTATCCTGGAAATAAGAATATGGTGTGTTTGGGGGGATGGACATTCTGCTATGCTCATTTGAGGGAGACACCACCTTTAAGAAAAAGTACACAGACCTACTCTGATAAGAGGGCAAATGGCTGAAACCAGCTTTACCAGGCAGACAAAACGAGCCCATAGAGGAATTTGACTGGGGCCCTAAATTCTAAGATGTTGGAAAAGCTCAAAGGCCAAAAGGGAGGTAGTGAGGCAATCCAGCTGGTAGCAATAACTGGAAGTTGCAGGCAGCCTTAGAATATAAGGGGCAGATGTCATGTTCTAATTCCCAGGAAATGGCTCCATAATGGGAGCTTAATCTCGGGGTGAGGGCTTCCTGTCTGAGAGGATAGGCGATAGTGTAAAATACATCCCACCATCAGTGATACCTCCCAAAGCATTGAGAGATGGAGAGAAGTAGACTTGCTTCCTCCTCTATCTGATCCTTCAGTTTTCTACCAGCGCATCCCATTGCCTGAACAGAACTGGATATTAGTCTGGTCCATGTAATTTACAGGTATCAGAGCAGAGCAAGTAAAGAGAAAGGAGCAGATATGAGAGGAAAAAGGAGAAAATGTCAGCCCACTGGTCAGAGCTAACTGGTTGTAATTGAGAGATAATATTGGGGCACCGTCTTGTGGGAACTATGTTTAAATGGCTCCACTTGTAGGGAAGTGAAATGGCAGAGTAGAAACGAGGGTTGTCTCAATGATTCCTCAAAAATGGAGGGATCCAGCTGCCTTGGATTTCCAGCTTTGTGTGCAAGTTATTATTCTCCATCCTCTTGGTGCAGTCAGAGCTCAATCCAGGAAGACAGAAACTACTACGTTCATGACCTTCCATCTATGAAGTGATTGATATTAATGCCTCTCTGTCTGCAGATGCACAGGGAGATCAGTATCTGTTCAGCTATAGATTCTTTTCTTCAGATTCCCAATCTCCGGAACAGGGATAAAACCACAAATCTGGCAGAATATCTAAGAAAAGCAGTTAGTTCATGTAAGACACATTTAAATATGTTGAATAAACAATTTTGTGTTTTCTGTGGGGCATATTGCACTTGAGCTTGAGAAGTACTTATTAATAATTTTTTTTGGTTAATATCCACTTAAAGCACTCCAAATTAGCATTTCAAACTCAGACAGAGTCCATAGGCCAGAGGGTTGGCAGGAGGATGATGAAGGAAGATGAATCTCAACATTCCTTTAGAAAGCTGAGGTTTTGCAGAGGGTTGGTTTTGGCATCTCTACTGGAAACTTGTGTTTGGAAAGCCATCTAATACTGAACCAGTTCTGACTTTGTCCAGGATTTGGATATGTGACACTAAATTACCATGATGTTATTGGAATGAAACTTACCTGGGCTAGGATTCAGAAGATACAGATGATGTGCCAAACTTGCCTTTTAAGTTCTGTGACTTTGAGTATGTCACTTAATATTGCTGAGGTTTGGAAGGTAAGGTAGTGAGTGTGTGTGGGTGTATGTGTGGTGGTGGGAGTCAGGAGGGAAGATTTATCAAGTACAAAGAACAAAAGTCTTCTACTATAGGGAACACTAACCCTTCCTGCTGTGCCTCATGTCCTCAAAGCCATTTTCAAGGGACACCCAGATGTGCATTAAAATGTGGCATTTGCTCCAACTAGTTATCACATCAGCTTGTTCCCTAAACTTATCTTGACCTTTTTCTTCTTCAAGGACACCCTTAGATTGGTAAACAAATCTTACAATATAGTGATTATTCTTATAATATTAGAACTCAGGCAAATATAGGCACAAATCCAAGTCTACAACTCTATGACCTTTGGTAAGTTATAAAACATTCTTAAGCCTCTGTTTCCATATCTATCAAATAAAAAAGATAACAGCTCCCACATTGAAGCTGTATGCACTGAATGAGAGGGAAACTGCATTAGCACTCTTAGTGCAGCGCCTAACACAAAGCCTCAATCAATTCTGGATGTTATTACAATTGTGAATTATTAATATTTTAATCAATGTAGTTATATCTTTTCAGTTCATGGTCTCTAACCATGTAACCATCTCCTGGTGAAATACTTTCCCCTGGACTGTGTGTCTGGCTACTTGATGATTCTTAGATCTTACACAGGAAATACTGTAAGTCCTTGGGAGCCTCTCCTGGGTCTAGTCCCCACTTCGGTCCTACCTACTTCCCTCTTTTTTCTAGGTGTACAAACTGGGTTCCTCAGAAGGGGAGCTGTCAAGCAAAGGATTCATGGGAGTGTAATTTAATCTGGAAGAATTTTCAGGAAAACATAGTTGGAGAGTAGGGAGTAGGAAAAAAAAAGAAAAGAGATCACACAAGGGTGTGGTATCAGGCAAAGCCCCAGGGAGGGAAGTGTTGGCTTAGTCCCACATGGGAGCGTCGGTTACACATTGGTGTGCAGGTAACCTGTCTCCCCAGGAGAACTGGAATTATCCCAACTAGATCCCCAAATAACTGGCTGTATTCATCACTTGTGGGTTAAAGGCTGTCCTCAGGCATTTAAAGCTCTCCCTGTACTAAGAGGAGATGACTACTGACAGCCAGAAGGCAAGCTTCCTACCTAGAAGCCTAGGTGCTGACTGTTATTGGTGAAAGCACTCTTGAAAGGGATCCACAAAAGTAAATCTTAAACACTCACCACACATGCAAAAGAAGTTAACTATGTGAGGTGATGGATGTGTTCATTATCTCGATCTCAGTCATCATACCACAATGTGTGTGTATCTTAAGTCATCATCTTGCACTCTTTAAATATATAGAATTATAGTTTTCAATTATTTCTCAGTAAAGTTCAAGAAAAAGGGGAGGGTAAAGGAATCCATGGGAACATTATCAGCATCTTTCATAGCAATGATGCTGATAATAAAGAGTTTCCCCAAACACAGTGAAATAAACCAAGTATGAAGGGTCATTAATGGGGTTTGTACAAGTTTACTTGCGCTCTAGTGCTTTTAATAAAAGCGAAGGAAAAAAAAAAACTTTGGTTACATTTATTTTCTTACATATTTAAATCTCTTCTGAGTCACGACAGCTCAGTTGTCAGAAGCTTGAAAAGATGAGTTGCGTAGAAAAATCCCAAAGTAGTGAAAAGAGAATTCTTGTCCCTCCTCTGGGGAAAAGACACACACTTTTCCAGCATTATAGTGCATGATAGTTGCTGTAACAATGCTTGTTAGAACCTCTTCTCCATAATATCACAGCCGCTGTCGATTTGCAATTACACATGTAAGCAGCTGAGTAGAGAAAACCTGAATTTCTGCCATATGTTCCTCTCTCTCCAGCTCCTGCTGATCAGTTGAATCTCTCACAGCAAGGTATGGATCAAAATTGGATCTGGATATAATGGGCCTTGGAGTTCTCCTTTATCACTTGCTAGAATGAGGAAAAAGTTGAGAAACACCTAAATTCTTGGTGTCCATTGATTCTGACATGCAAATAAAGCGAACTGTTGTAACCAGGGCCATATTCCGCTCCTTTGGCCATCAACCCATCACCTTCTCTCATGGGAAGATAGAATCAGATAGTGGAATCTTGCTCCTTGACTCCTGGAACCCCGGCCTGCCTTTCTTCTCATCTGAGTTAAGACATTTTGGTTGCCTGGATACAGCTAAGCTTGTGAAAAAATGTCACTGAGCTGCTGTCATGATGGCCATTTTATTACCATGATTTATAAATGGATTATCTGTGAATGTGGCTCTAGTTCTAATCATGCCCCCTGCAGGAAAAGGCCTGTTCACATTGGCTTATTTCAATGACAGGTCCAGCTACCCTGATATTTTACGATTACCAGATGCTTTAGTGCAAATGGTATCCGTCCTCCAGAGAGAATTAGTTAACTTCTAACAGCATTAACCTCAGAATGTGTATTCTGCCCACCCCCTCAATCTTATTTCGGATTCCTTCTTTGGGGGAATCAAAGCTCTCCATTCCATTTTCCTCTCATTCTGTTTCAAGAAGGAAGCAATCAACAACAAATTGCTTCCACAGTGTTCCACATGTGGGAACCAGCCTTTGATGTTTCAGAACAAATGGATCTCAAGTGGAGAATGAGGGAAGATGTACAATTTCCTCTTTTTAGGGCTTCAACAAAAGGAAGTGTGCCTGGAGTCTGTCATATTATTACCATCAATTTATTGGGTCTCTGTCACATGCTGGTATTATTACCTGTATTGATCCTGATTCTCAGAACAATCTTTCAAGAATAGATGATCTCCACTTACAGCCATCCAAGGATTAGCTTGGTTAGGTGACATTGTTAAGTGACAGGAGTGAGATTTCAATCAGTTTTCTAAGATCTGAGCTTTCACTTATTTTCGTCATTCTAACGTTTGCTACATAGATCACTAGGCCTATACTATCTTCAAACCTCTGCCTCCCTCTACCCCCTCTCAAAAACAGGTTAAAAAGAAAAAAAGAAAAGAAAAGAAATTTCAAGGAAATAATCGTTTAATTTTTTTTTAATTGAAGTACAGACAGTTACAATGTGTCTATTTCTGGTGCACAGCACAATGTCCCAGTCATGCATATACATACATATATTCATTTTCATATCCTTTTTCATTAAAGGTTATTACAAGATATTGAATATAATTCCCTGTGTTATACAGAAGAAACTTGTTTCAAGGAAATAGTCTTGAGCAATCACTGTGTACACTAACATTCAGAAAGTTCTGGGAGGCCCTACTTTCCGTAGATCATTTTGTTTAACTGATCTTTCCCCAAACTTAGTCAACCATGAAATGAGTGTTTGACTGACGCTTGCCAACAGAACCCCGTGGATAAGGTTTTGGGAAAAGTTCCACTAGATTATATTTCTGTGCCTATATTTATAGGGTTTTTTTTTTCTTATTTTAAATTTTCTTATATTTTCAGTTGTTCCGTAAGGAAATTTTATACTGTCAGTAGAATACATAAACTCTAGCATTCTTTCTTTCTTCCTCTTGAATAATATTTTCTCTCCCTCTTCTCCAGCAGCTTATCCTTCTGCTCATGACTGTCATATTCATCTTTTCTTTCCCCTTCCTCACTGTCATGCCCTGTAGTTGAGCACCATGCTGTGTGAGTACCACACTTGTCTAACATCATCCTAACTACTTACGGAAGATCAGAGAGATTAAATACTTTCCACAAGGCCACAGAGCTAGAAAGTGGCTGAGCAGGGGGGCAAACCCTTGAATTACTTTTAAATCTTGGCCACAGAAGCATAAGAAAGTGGGCCTAGGCATTATTTAATTCTGTTCCATCCTTTGCTCTTGGAAAACTGAATCTTTGAGGATTTAAGAGACAAAACTCAAGGGTCAGAGCCAAACAGCAGTAGAATAAGGAATAGAACACAATTTTTCTGATCATCAGGCCAGCTCTGTTTCTGGAAAGAACTTAGTGACGCTTCTTACAACATATCAAATCGATTTTCCATCACCTCCTTCTTATTTTAGGAGTTCACATATGTGAATCAGGTCATCTGCTACGTGATACACTCAGCACTCTAATGCACTATGTAACTAAATGAAAATTCCACTTTTAATTAACTAACAGTGATTAGCATATCAGTTACTCTAACTCATTACAAACAAATTGGACCAAAATCCTGACCATATGAGCATGAAATAAGCACTACTAAATTTCTATTTAGATAGAAATTCAACTAAACTGCTAGTTCTACTATCAAAAAGCAAAGTTATCCTTTACTAAGGTTTCACTTGGAATCAGCATTAAAAACTGCCTTTAGCTTTTTGCATGATGTATTATTCTCATTTCTGTGGAATTGTCTGATCACCTGAATGATAATTAAATAAAACCAAAATGAAACATATGCTCAAACTACATGATTTTGTCAGACTTAAAAAAAAGTTGATATATTTTAAAATTCGAGCATTTGCAAATTTAATATTTCCTTTAAGAACAAAAAAGAGACTATATAGTATGTTCCTTTTTACAAAACACAGATCTGACCTAAATTGAGATGTATTTATTTTTATTTAGTAATACTCTAATTTTTTAGAGGAAATTAACTTCTTACAAACAGTAATGCCCTATAGCATCACGAGATTATTTGTAGATTATAAATTGTGTCTGCTACTGAAGCACAGAAAAAGGGACAGATAATGCCCGGGTCACTCAGATGATGATGAGTCAAAAAAAATAGAGAGAATTCAGATTTGAAACTATAGCTTGACAACAACCAGTAGGAGACCTATTTTGTTTACTATGTAATGGGATTCAGTTAAGGAAAGAGAATATGAGTTTTGAAGCCCAGAGATCTGAGTTTAATACCAATTTCTCCACTGAGTCTTTTGGTAAGGTTATTAATTTCTGTGCCTCTTTAAATGTCTTCATCTGGAATACATAGAGAAATTGCAATTCCTCCCATATAGTTTTGCCCTTTAAATTAAAGATAATTGAAGTAAAGTTTCTATGATGAAGTTCACACAGTAGGAATTCAACAAAGGAGTTGCTGTTACATTATCTTATGAGTGGCCATGGCATGAAAATGGTTTAATAAGTCCTGGTTTAGTGTCCGGTGCATTAGGAAATGGGCACAGAAGGGCCTATGGGTTGAAGGTCTGAGGGTATTTGGTTGTGTGTCCTTCTTAGAGTTTGGACAGACAATTGAAACCTAAAGAAATCCATTTATATTTACTTTATTCATGGGTTGTAATATCATTGGTGCTAATCAGATTGGAAACACTGCATTATATTTAAAGCTATTATAATTACTTAATAAATCTGTGATTGATGAAACCATGCCTGTTAAACAGACAACTTTCATGGAGTAAATTGAGCTAAAAATGAATGGCCCTCAGCAGGTTATCATTTTTGAAAGTGAGCAAAAGCAGAGCAGTATATGAAATTATTATGAGATGGTTTGGCTGTGTGATTGCCAATACACCCATGTTCTGATTTCCAGATTGCTCACATGTCAAATGACACTAATAAAAGTAATAATATATGCACTGCATATATGCATACGCAAACACAAGCACACATTCACAACCAGCCTTTGGAAAATACTAATTGCTGTTAGAGTGTTATCAGAATCCAAGTTGAGAGTTACATCTATTTATGTGCCCCAGATAAGAGCATTTGAGGGGAATATCGGTTTAATATTCCCCACCTTCTGTTTGCCAAGATGACAAAAATCATATATCCAAGCTACAAAGCCTTTAAAATTTATAAACCAAAAGAAGAAAGGAACTAATAAACTGAAATTTACTACAATTGTTACTATCATGGAATCTGTTTGATTCAACACGGTATAGGATAGTAAGTCCATTTACAGATGGCCTCTGTGTTGGCTCAGAAGTTTACTGCCCTCTTGAGTGTCAGACCTGCCTATGGCATTGTTGATTATTGGTATTAAAGTTTACACACACACACACACACACACGACACACTTTATTCAATTCTTGTAGATAGTGTTCTAAGCTTGTACTTTAAGTCCATATTTGATATTTGATAAATAAATAAATGGTTTGATTCACTAGATTTTCAAATATAAATTAAAATTTGAATACTTCTAGAAATAACTCCAGTGTCTCCAAAGATCTGATACATTAGAGTAATTCTCATGTTTTCATTTTATTTTTCTTTTATTTACCTATATAAATTATTTTATAGCTCCAGTAATTAAGATTTTTCAGCACTTTGTTTTGTTTTCTATTTTTCTATATCTGTTATTTCTCTTAAATGAATAGGAAGTTAACCCTTTAGAGAAAGGGAGGTGGGAGGTGACCGTGTGTTGAGAACCTGTAGTATGCCAGGCATGAGACAAGACACGTGACACTGAGGGTATCACTTCATCGTCACAACCGTCCTGTGAAATGGGTGTAATTTTCCTCATTTGATAAGTGAGTAAGCTGATCCCAGAGAGCAATAAGCAGTGTCAGAGCTGAGCGTTGAATATGAACTTTAGTGATTACAAACCTCCAGTGTTCCTGTGCTTGTTCTTCTGGACATCAGAGGTCATAATTCCTTTTCTCTTTGACTTGAGTCATACGAAATGTCTTGCTCAGTTTTGTTTGGTTTTGTTTTTTTCATACAGGGCCACAATAAATGCCAGTTAATGGTGATAAAACAGGACTGGGTCAATGAATTCACCATCCAAGCCTGGCTTTGTTTTATCGGTAAAGTTAATGAGAAACCTCAGTGGAAAAAAATCAATGTATCGGCTCTTCTCTGAATGAGAAACTCATGTGGGAACTTGGCAGTCATACAGAGAAGATTCTTTTACTTGTATGATGTAGTGATGGCCTCCCTGTAGGACCTTCTCTCTCAAGTTCTTGCCTCAAAAACAGCGAGCTTTCCTGACACCATAATCATCAACATACGTTAATGATGCTGATTCCTTCCTTGTTAGGCTCACTATATTGTAGGTTGCCAGAAACGCCCTTCTGGTCCAGGGAATCCAGTGAACCTAAGTAACTTGGAGTGCTTCTTGAAAATTGTCTCTCATATGTTAATGGTCCATGGGTTCCAGTCTTTGGGAAACTGACTTTCCTGTTATAGTGCATGAGTTAGTATTTATTGTCAAAACGATCAACCCATTGGATGCCCCTGCTTGTAATTTATTTTCAAAGATAAAACATGATTTTAGTAAATGCTACAAATGCCACACAAGCTGACACTTCAGTCACACACACAAAACACACACACACACACAATGCAGGTTTCTTTACTGGCACCACTTGAACTGTCCTAGGTTCAACTATGTTAAAAATCTTCTAAGCAGTAAAACTTTTTTTTTTAACCCGAACTCGTTAAAATTGCAATATGAATGCATGGGGAATGTATCTTTGCACATAGAATTTTCTTCTATTCTTGGAATAAGCCTGAATTCTCACAAAGTCAGTATAATTACACAGAAGGCATATATGAATGTGCGGGACTATGATTATCCACAAACTTTGAAGATTTCTAAACAACACGTGCATAGATCTTTATGTGGCAACATGGAGTGGTGGGGGAATTATCTCTTACAATGAAATGGAAAGGCAGGGACAAGTTAGCCATCAAAAGGAACAAAGAGTGAATGGAACAACTCAGCTCCTCTCTAAGGACTCGAGCAGTTTTGCCATGATGTGTTCTGAAAAGTTCAGTATTGACTAAACCTAACTGGGCCCACTGTCTTAGTTAAGCACCATGAGCCTTCCAGCGACCCCAGCATTAAAGCCCTAAAGTTACCTTAATCTCTTCTTTCTTTTTGTAGTTTTAAGTAGTCTAGCAGTTTCATTTTATAGAAGAAACTGTACTGTCATGGCTAGCTCTGCTGAGCTCAGACTCTGAAGTCAGACCAAACTTCATTATATCCTGAAGCTACTTGCCAATATTTTAAAATGCTGACTTTCCACAATATCTCCTTCTCAGCAAAAAAAAAAAAAAAAAAAAAAAAAAAAAAAAATTGGCCAAAATATTCCCCTTGCCACGAACCTGTAGGTGAAATTCCAAACTCATTTTACCTTTGGATATTAGGTTTTATTTTGTTTTATGTTAGAGGTGAATAGTGATACTTAGCCCACAAATATACTGAGAAATTAAATAAGAACATCAATGTTAAGCTTTCCATATAGAGCCTGGAATCGGGCAAGTTCTCTTTACCAGTAGGTGGTACCAGTTGAAGTAGTAGTAACAGAGTACTGCTAGTAAAATCAGTATTATCTTATTTGTGCAAAACTCAATTCTTTCCATTTATGAATTACACTGATTCTACAGAGAGCTCCCAACAGAAGGAAGGGAATGAGTATAGACAGTCCTGGAACTGCATTATAAACCAGTACGGTGTTTCACTACAAGTGAGCACCGAATCCAGAAAGGCTTTGTGTTTGAGAGAAAGCCTGAGTGCCTGCATCTGGTTATATGCCAGTCTGCCCCTGTGACAGACACTTCTGCTGGATCGGACCCACATTCACTACAGATAGCTTTCTTCAGTTCTCAGCTGACATTCTGAAACTGTTCCCAGAGACCAGTTTGAATCGTGCTTTTAAGAAACCACATGAATGACACAGTATTATTTATTCAAAGCAATCTGTATAAGAATGAGGCAAAAAGAGGAAAAGAGATACTTATCAAGCACAAAAAGAGATGTTTATAGGACACTGATCAATAAATTAGATGGTACCCGTAGTAGGGCAATTTAAATGGCAAAGTATTAAATCATACCATTGGAAGAATATTTAAAGGCTGCATGGTTAATTAGGTGATGAAAAACCTGAGTGGGAAAAAAAAACTGGCTACAACTATGTGTAACTTCAGTAAATTCAGTTATAGTTGATATTAATCTGGCAGGCAGATTAAGAAGCAATAAAAGTTAATTGGTCCTAATCCAAGAAAGAATGCTCCAATAAGACTTAGTCAATGATATAATGTGCTACCTCAGAAGGCAGAAAGTTTCCATCAATATTATAGAATTTAAGTATTTATTGTTTATGGATAAACTGGAGAGTAAAACTGCATATGGCAGAGCAGAGGGAGAAGCAAACTTTCGATCCAAGATGACCCTGAATGTAGGCCTGGTGGTTTTGGATTTGATGAGCACTAGTCAAGTTGACCTGGCAATCATAGTAAATCCTTGTGCGATAATTTTCCAATGAGATCAACTGGGACTGCGTCTTCAAGTGCTAATTATAATCTTAGACTCACAGACATCTCAAGCTGGAAGGAACCTTAGAAATGATCTGGGCCAGATTCCACAGATGGAAAGTTGGAAAGTTGAAAAGGAGCCTGAGACTCTGGAGCCTGAGACTCTGCTCTGGCTCTGCAGAGAGTGTCTGATCCTGCAAGAGAGTGCCTGCTCCATTCATAATATCTGCCATGGACCAAGGATGACATGAGCAGGATGACTGAAATGTTTGTGTTCATGTAGCATCCTTGACCCATCTGTGCTGCTTCCTCACTTTATAACTGAAGCTCCGAAAATGCCAGAGAGTTTCCCAGTGTCGTGGATGAGGGCATCGGGTGTTATCAGAGATGTATAATGAATAAATGGACTCAATGCAACGTTCCTGCCTACCTCTTAGCTCCTTCTTCAGTTTGTGTACCCCACACATGCAGAACTTGACATGAGAGCACTAATTATATGCTTGAATGATTCTATAACACTGTCACTTGCTTGGCACTTACAATGTGTCTGGCACTGTTCTAGGTGTTTTCCTATGCTTAACTCATTTGATCCTTGAGGAATGTTTTATTTTTGATGACTCCCATTTTACAGGTGAGAAAACTAGATGCAGCAAGGTTGACTGTTTTGCCCAAAGCCCCAGTGATAAGCAGCAGAGGTAGGGTTTGGGCCCAGGCAGCCCACGTAGCCCAGACCCAGTGTCCAAGCTCCTAACGACTCTGTTGATTTGCCTTTATGGGATGCTTGTTTAGCTCACAGGTAATCTGGGGGCAGAGCCCCTGTACAGTACATTAAGGACGCCCCTGGATGTACCCTGGGGGTTCTTCTGGATGCTCCAGTGTCGTACTTCCCTTACAATAACTATCAGAAAATGAGATTTCTACAAGCCACTTGGAAGAGGCTATTGATCATTGTCAAGATAGTTTTTAAAAATAAAATAAATTCCCAGTTTCTTCAAGCCAAATAAAGACTGCTTTCTTGAGGAAATAAGACAAATGAGGACAAAGCCAGTCCTAAAATTATTTTGACTTAATGAAGAGAGACATTGGCAGAATAACATATACCCTCCCTCCTTTCAGTGTTCACTCATTTCCTTAAGACGAACTTCTCTTTCTGACCTGCTGTGCTGGGAAAATCATGTTTTTAAGTTCTTAAAAGAAATTAGCAAAATAAGCGGTTTACGATAGAAAATTTTCTTTATAAAAGACGCATGCCTTAGCTACAGCATTCCTCTAAATTGCATGCAACATGCTAATTACAAAGAACCCCAGGTTTTGCTAAGTATAGGCTTTTAATGAAAGAAACATAGTCATAAGACTAACTGCAGCTGTTGAGGGGAAAAAAAATAAAAGGTCAAAATAGTAGGATGGGCTGGAAAAGGATGAGAGAAATAAATCTGCTTAGGATAAGATTTGTGGACTGGTGCCAGCAAAGTCAAAGGGAGGAGGGTCCTCAGTCCAGCATTTTGCCCTGGTTTGAGGACAGTGTGTGTGTATACATGCTTTCAGGATGACATGCAATTCCCAACTTTGCCAGCACCAGTTGGCAAGTCAAACTTATGCAATTTAAGCCTGGAATAAAGAAACCCCTCCCATTCAAAGAGCAATGGCGTCAAGGCTAGGAGAATTTAAGGACACTGTATTAACAAAACTCATGAAGGGTTTTTAAAAACTGTGTCTTGATAGGAATGCCTGCAGGATCTGGAAAACACACTAGTGACACAAATGCCATCAGATGGAAGGGGGATGAGACAATATGTATGGGAGAAAAGGGAGGATTAAAACAATACTACCATGTGGGTTTACTGGTGATGACCATACGGGTTTAGACATATAACCAAGGAGAATCCTCGCTGTTTCCCGTGGTTGCAGCTACTTCAGAGTCTACCACACACTCTTTGATTTCTGTCTCCCCCTTTTTTCATCTCATCTAGTTTTGTTTCTTCAGAATACTCACCCTTATCAGAAACATCTTGTTCCTGTGTATATTTATTTGACAAGTATCTCTCTCCCTCACTGGAAATTAAGGTTAGGGAGAGCTGGGAAATCACAGACAATAATGCCTTTCATGTGGTTCGTTTGGGATGAAATTTTGAATGAATGAATACCCTTCATTATTAGGAAGGTTGTTCCTTTGATACATGCAGAATCCAGTCATCTCCTTGAGCACAGCTCTGTCTTCATAACCTCTGTCATCAAAATTCGGAACTTAAATATTGCTCTTAGTCGCTCTGGGTATGAGAGGGCTTCTGATGTTCTTCTTTTGTTTGCTGCAGTCTGTTTCCTCCCCCAAGAAACAGGCAAGAACTCCTCCTACTCTTTCTGTTGGTTCATTGGGTCATGATGGAAGCCTGTCTTCAGTAGGTTGAATTGAGTACTGCTAGTTCCTTAAAGGAGGGAAAAATCTCTCCACTGTTCAGCCAGTTTTTTCCTAAATTACATCCTAAGCTGGGTTCTCAGGGACATTTTTGAGAAATGAGAGTACAGAGCAGGAATAAGACAGCTTGCTTTTATCATATGCTGTAAGGCTTGGAAATGTTTGATATAAAGGCAGTTTCAACAGTAATAAATAGTATGTGTGTGTGTATGCATATACATAAAATGTGTGTGTATATATATGATTAAATCATTATATATATCATTAAATGGTGTTTATATTATATATATGATTAAGTGGCTTAAATGATATTTATGTAATGATCAAATATATATCTATAATGACCATATATATACATGATCATATATATATATATACATGATTATTGTGTGTATATACTTATATGATCCAATTGTTTATTCACTTACTAATAATTATCTTATTTGTTCATGCATTCACTCATTCATAAACAGTAGGAGTGGTGGTCATAATAGTGGTTATTATTAGTAACAGCTGGTAAAGGGATGGCTCACAAGCAACTCACATTGAAAAAATATCTGGCTTGAATTTGCTCAAATGTGTGTCCCTGAAGATGAAATTCATTCCCATGCATTTCTTTAAAGAATTTAAGGAAAAAGGCTTCCAGAGTTTTCTTGGAAAAAAAAATGTGGATGTTTAAACAGTTCAGGAGATTATCAGTGATGAGACCACATGGCATGAGTGATACAGACTGTACCACAAAGCAAGTTCCCTCTCATTGAGCTTGATTTTAAATGCCTGGGAAAGAAGGAAAGACCTCTGTGTGGTTATTTACTTCCTGATGCAAAGCCTCCCAACCCCTACAAAGTATATGCTGTTTCATTTTCCTGTACTTTGAATAATAAACTCCATTACCTGTAAGTTATTCTCTCTCATTCACTTATGAGAAGATATCTTTGAATTCTTGAAAGTGGGAATTGCTGGAGTCTTTTAATAGAGCACTTTGGAGATGTTTTGGAAAAATGGAAATAATCACTTCCATAACCAGCCTAGCAGGGTAATGTCATCAATTTTGTCTATTAAATGCTGCTGTATGTCTGTGGGTTGAACCATTAAATTATGTCTCTATAAAGCTGAATTTATTACAAGGGTATAGTGTGTTGAAGCCAGAGATAAGGATTACAGTAGATACCACTTGCTGAGTATATGGTCATGGAAACTCTGAGTCTCACTCTTTATATGAAATATATGTAATATAAGTTTAAAATATAAAATAATATAGTATACTAAAATAATAATTGCCTCTCACAACTGCCAGATTTAGCCTAAAAAAAAAAGCAAACAAAAAACCAGGACACAATTAAATTTGAATTTCAGGTAAATGTTGGAAACAATTTTAGTGTATACCCCGTGGTATCCCAGATGAAATGTATCTGACACCCAAATTTAACTGAATGTCTTGTATTTTAACTGATAACCCTAATCATGAGAGTAAGTGGAGAGAACTTTCAAAGTAACTCAACATCCGTTTTCTTTCATTCTCCTTGGGTGTTTGTAACTAGCAAAATAGAGTCGTGTTTATGGGTACAGTCTCTGCAGGAGACATTCTGGGCTCGTATCTTCTCCACTCAGTCTCTTTTCAGCCATGTGAATTTAGACAGTTTATTCAACCTCTCAGTGTTTCAAGTTCCTTCTTTTTAAATGAGAATAATAATAGTACTGACTTCATATGGTTCTTGTGTAAATTAACTACAAATGAATATATATTAAAATGCTTAGAATCTTCTTTTTACATGAGCTGTTATTAGTATATCTAATATCCTCTTCAGTTTTGGGATTAGAGTATCCACAGAATAAATATGTGGAACTGAGAAAGGAAGAAAGAGAGGAGAGAGAGAAGGATGGGGAGAGAAATAAGAAAACAGGAGAGAGGAAAAGAGAGCAAAGATTCACCTAGAGCACAAAGAAGTGCTAGAGAAAAACAAATACTCAATTATGAAGACTATCCACACTTTCTACTCACAAGCAGGTAAGTTTGGCTCTAAAAATGGTGCTTTATTTCTTCCCCCGCCAGAGGAAACTTGCATCAAAGTCGATTTTTAAAAAAAGGAAAGAAAGGAAAGAAAAAAAAAAAAAGCTGCCAGGATCTTACCCAAATAAATACATTTGGAAAAGAATCCATCTCTTGGCTTATGTGAAAATAATGAAAAGATGTGCAGTGATGACACATTTCAGGAATAAATCTGAAGAGCATTGTTTCGTACAGTTTCACAAAGGGACCTTAGGGAAGGAGAGCCTATTCAGTAATTAAATCGCTCGTCGCCCTCGCACACTGGCAGATCTGTGGAGATGTCACTTCAGGGAATTTGATGACTGCTCTCCCCTGGGAGCGCTTCGCTTTGGGGAATCTGAAGCTTTACTTAAAGAGGTCATTTGCTCCATAGATTCGAAGAGCGATTACGGCAGAGACAGGTTTTCTTGTTATTGTAAGACATGTGGCATGCCTTTCATTTATTCTCGTATCAAGCCAAGTTAGATTTGTTCCATGGATGTAGGTATATTTTAAATGTTTAAGAATAAGGCTTTCAGATATTTTTAAAAAAGAAAAAAGAAAAGATTCGAAATGGGTGCTATTCTTGCGTGCTCTCAATCCAGCCATCAGCCCCGCATAGTATTCACATTGTCTAGAGGACAGAGGGAGGGGCCTTCCTGGTCAGTGAGTGCACATCTTTGAGAAGGGCTGCAGGGTCTCTTGCTGGAGAGCATGAGACTGGGGGCCTGATGCCACATTGACCTGTGCAATAGGGCTGCAGGGTCTCTTGCTGGAGAGCATGAGACTGGGGAGCCGGGTGCCACATTGACCTGTGCAGTCTTGCGGATGAGGCACTGACATGAACAGCAACAGGGTCACAGGGGTGGTGAACCAGGAAAGGAAAGGAAATAAAGAGACAGTCGGCAGAGTGGATGACTGGGAGAAGTTCAGCTTTTCTTTCTTGCGGTTGAAATGGTGGTAGGTTAACATCCTCAGTTGGATTTTCGGAGGTAACCAAGATGCACATGAGCAGGCAGCCTAGGTGTGTTGTCGGGAACTGATATTTTGCGGGCCCTTTTCTTTTCTCGTCCATTTTACTGAAGAGGGAAATACTTGATAGGAGTGATTCTGTAGGGGGATCAGAACATCAGGCTTTAGAATCCCACAGACCCCCACCCCTCAATTCACACAGCTCTGGATTTAGCATCTTGGAAAGTGTATTCAGCCCTTCTCTACGTTTATTTCCTTTTTTGTTAAAAAAAAAAAAAGACTAAAAGATTAAAAACAGCAATTACCTTAAAAGGTTATTTTGAAAGTAAATAAACAACATTTTCTGAGTGCTTACCACAGATTCTGGCACAAAATAAACCCTTAAATAATGTTAGTTGCTGTGACCACCACCACCATTTAAATTCCTGAGATGTTGTTATACAGCATCCTTCTCTCCTATACGTACATTGGTGGTGGTATGTAAATAAATAGACAGACAAACATAACCGATCACAGGACACACCCTCAAGAACTTACAACTTAGTATGTGAAACATGCCCTTCACAACACTGCAAAAAGTTCATGGAAACAATGGAATGCACATTATGGGATTTTTATTAATACAGATTTTAATTCAAAGTTGTAATATAAATGGAAAGCCAAATAAATGTTAACAGAGGCCAGTGAGAGAAATAGATGAGGCGTAATTAAGGGAAAAAAAACCTCAGTAACTAGAGAATTGTTCATACAGAAAGATTTCTAAGCCACCATAATCAGAAAGCCCTGTATTTTCCATTTCTTAAAATGGGTATGTTGAGATAGATACATTAGAGCTTATGCAATCAGGTGGTGCCCACTTGGTAAAACAGTTTGTTTAGGTTAGAGACAAAGTCTGGGATTCAAGGAGCAATGTAAAGGATTTGAGTCTGTGAGAAGATCAAAAATTTGAGAGAGAACCTTGCAGTGCAGCTGTTACAAGCCAACTCTATGTCAACATGACGTTCTAAACCACGGCCCCTCGGCACCTCCATATATAACACACCTCCTCTGGACCTCTCAGTCCCTCTTCTCACAAATCGTGACTGTGTTGCTTTGTAGCAGGCTGGTCACATACGTACTCTGTACTCTTAGATCCTAAGGACAAACGGAATATACAGTCAGGATATTTGCAGTAGTTGGTAAACCCTGGAAAAGTATTTATGAAGTGAAGATAATCTCTCATCAACATTATAAGCTGCATTGACCACACAAGTCACAGAGACCTAGAATCTGTCTTAATGAGTGTTTCTAAGACAAAGGGATGGTGAAAGATTCCTTTTAAATATTTCACAAGATGCTTAGGTTTTAGGTTTCTAGCTTTTAACCAGTAAATTCAATATGAATAACATAATCTGCAAAAGATTTCTGCCAGTGGAGGGACGGGGAAGAGATATAACACAAAAATCTCTTTGAATTAGTTATTATTACTTTGGGTCTCTAGAGCTGGTGTGTAACCTAGTATACAATTTGTCAAAATCCATTGTAATAATATGGAATCAGTCAGTGATGAGGATTGAAGTTTGAGCACTTTGAGCCTCCTAAAATGATGAATTTGAAAATGTACAAGATTCTCAGCCTAGATTTTGATAGATTGTTTACTGGTGATTAAATTTAAGTTCATAAGTTTGGTTATCAAACCAGTCTACACCCTCTTATAATACCTTTAGGACGCAAGAGGGAGTTTAATTTCTATTAACCTGTAGAGAACAAAACAACAACTACATTCTGACATTTCCCTTAGGCAATGGAAACAATAAACTTAACTTTGCTTTTGTTTCTGTCAAGGACAAAATATGAAAAGGCAATCCATTTTTATCAGGAAACTGATGATATTTATAACTTCAGCTACTTTTAGATTACCTTCATTATAATTTTATTCTCAATTATCCTGTATTAGAGTATATTTAAAAATTTAAGCTGGAGTCTCATTATTTTGGAGGCAGACAGGACATGAAACATATCAATAATGAAAAAGATGATGGCTTTGAGAATATTCTATTCGGAATGAACTGGTTTTTTTTTTTCCACCATAAACACAAACAATATATATTTTAGCCAATGTGTATTTAGTTTGAAAATAGCTATTTCCTTAAATTACAGTATCTATTTGCTCTTTTACTTTCCAATTTCCTGGTATAAGGATATGAATAGGAGATCTCAAATCTTTATTATTAAAAAAATAATCAATGACCCATTTGGAAATATGCCTAAAGGATAAGAATTCATTTTATTCTTATATTTACCTAAGTATTTATTATTTTATCATTCTTATAATTTATTAATATTTCAAAACTATATAGAAACTTATCAAAATCTCCAAGAAACTAGTTTGTATCAATTTACCTTATTATTTAAAAACTTAAATTTTAAAATCTACTTGAATACTATTATTAGGTACATAAAGTTTAATAAATGTTACATTGTTATTGGGTTTCTGTAAGTTTTCTAGAATAATGTTCTTCATTTAATCACTTATCCCTTGACAATTTTTTTGTAAAAATACTTTTGCAGAACTTTTCTCTTCCTACAGTGACCTAAATATTATCTGTAACTTTTTAATGTCCTGTACATTTTAATTGTATCTTTCACAAGCAACTTGGAGTTAAATAATTTTACCAAATCTATAAGTCTTGGAATTTAGGAGAACATTTTAAGTGATTTATATTTATTTAAACAAATGTTATAATTAATATACCACTATCATTTCATTTTTAATTTCTGTATGTTATTTTTTCTTTGTCATACTTTTTTTTTCATTAATTTTGTATGTTTTGTTATATTCTTCTTTAGTTGCTATTTACCTCTTCATAAGTTTGAAGACAGTTTACACATTTTGAATTTATTATTAATGGTAATTATCTTTATGTGTTTTGTAAAATAATAGTCAAAATTAATTTATCTAGTTTTCAAAAATTATTTTTATTATAGATTTGGCTTCCTTCTATGCAAATTAAGTAATTTAATTAAATGGGGGATATACAGTTTAGTCTTATTAACTAACTAAGCAGGCTTTGGAATCAGAGACTTATTTTGATTCAATATTTGCTAACTATACCTTGGATAAATTACTTATTCTTTCTCAGTGTTTTTTACTTGAATAATAGTTGATAAACCCACTTAACCTTACAGGGTTGTTGAAAGAATGAAATGGCATGAAACACATTAAATTACTTAATGCACAAAATAGCATACCCAAAGCTCTATTAATCATGATTATTATAATTTTAAAATCATCCTCACAGTTATCATCAGTTTTTTTTTTCTTTTTCTCATCCCCTTTAATCTAGTGTAGCTTTAACAAATATTATCAGGGGCTTAACATTAGTTTTATGCTTTTGTCTTATTTGTTCTTTGAAAGCAGGAATATAGTTTTATTTCTCATAAATCAATCTTATTTTACCTCTGCTCTCAAATATCAGGCACTTATAGTTTTATACCATTATATATCTGTGTCAGTCAAATATTCAACATTCTCCTAAAAAATAGGAGATTTTTTAAACATTTGAAAATGTTATCTATTTGTCTTTCTTCTTAAATCCAGGCATTCCAAGAAAGTGAGTAAATACAGAGTACTATGTGTGTTTTTTTTTCCTCGTAATTTACTTAAAAGAAAATTGATAACTAAAAGCAAAAAGTATAACAGTGTAAGCTAAGTTTATAATGGTATTTGCACACAGGAAAAGAGAGTGAATGGGTAAATTGAAATTATACTATTGTAAGTATTACTGTTGTGAAGTGAAAAGCAGGAAAGAGGGAGTGTCAAGGTGAGGTAGAAAGCCCTAGGAGATGCAGTAGTATCTAATGAGTTAAAGATGCATTATTGTTAGACCTCACTAAGAAGCCAATAGAGGAAATGAAACCGAACACTAAAACGTTGATTGATCAACCCAAATAAGTCATTAAAGGAGCAACAGAAGGATAAAGTCAGAAAAAACAAATGAAAAACATTTGATTGACTTATACCCAGACATATCAATGACTTCACTGAAAGCAAATGAGAATAAATGCCTTTAAAAAGAAAAGACAGAGATTGTCCGATTGAGGAAAAAAACAAAATAAAACAAAATCCAGCTATTTGGTGTCTATAAGAGATGTATTTTATGATTAAAGACCTGGCTTAATTTCAAGTAAAATGATGGAAAAATATACCATGAAAACAGTAAACTTAAAAAAAAAATTCTGGCATAACTGGTTGAATAAAAGGCAAAGTGACTTCATGACAGAGTATTAAGACAAAAAGGAAAATTACATAATGACACAAGAATCAATTCACCAGGAACACATGACAATTCTTAAAAGCTCTTTACCTGATAAAAGGTAATCAGAAATCACTAAGCAAACTATGAGAACTTAATGAAGAAATAGATAAATTCTTTAAAACTGGATATTTTAACACCCTTGTTTCAGCAATTAGTGAAACTAGTTGACAAAAAAGTCAATAAATATATGAAAGAGCTAAACAACATTATCAACTTACTTAATGAGTTAACATGTATAGAACATTACAATCAAAACTCACAAAATATATATGCCTTTCAAGATCTCATTTAATACTTTCAAGATGCTCATAAAATAAATCTCAATACATCTCAAAAGTTTGAAGCCCTATAAGGACTTCTACGTGAAAATTTAAATTATAAACCAATAACATTAAAATATCTTCAAAATCTACAGGTATTTACAAATCAAATACAAACTTGTAAATGACTAAGTCAAACAAAATACAATGAAATTTTAAAATATTTTGGACTACCTAAAAGTGAAAAGGCAGGCATATCAAAATCTGTCTGTTATAGCTACACCAGTGCTTAGAGGGAAAATTATAGCTTTAAACAATATTAGAAAAGAAGAAATGCTTTTAAACAATGACCTATCCTTTAACCTAAAGAAGCCAAAAGTAAACCTCCAAATAGTAAAATTCAAGAAGTAATAAAGAACAAAAACCAATGGAATAGAAAGCACAACTAATAAAGAGAATTAAGAATGTCAAAGCCTGACTCTTTGAAAAGATCAATAAAATTAAATTACACCTAGCCAAAAGAGAGTGAGAGAGAGAGAGAGCAAATTACCAATATTAGGAATAAAAGTGAAGATATCAATACTCATTCTACAGACATGAAATGATAATGAAGAAATACTATGAACCACCTTATACTAATGTATTCTACAGGTAGGCAGAAGAAGTTACTGAAAACAAGTTACCAAAACTGATGGCAGAAAAAAATAGAAGCTCTGAATGTCCTAAATGTATTAAAAAAATCAAATTTCTGTTAACAGAATTGCCTACAAAAAATCTGCATGAATATGCATGTTTTCAAACAAGGTGGGGGGAAGTAGTACCAATTTTGCTCAAACTTTTTCATAAAATAGAGGAGGAATGGACACTGCCCAACTCATTTTATGAGGCCATCATTCCCTTACACACAAAGTTGGACAGCGACAAATCAAAAAAAAAAAAAATTACAGAGTGATATTCCTCTAGAATGCAGATGTAAAAATCCTGTATAAAATATTAGCAACTCAATATAAATATAATTTGGTCCAACATCTGAAAACCAATCAATGAAATATACTGTAGTCTCAGAATAAGAAAGAAAATACCATTTTAATAGAAATAGAAAAAAAAAAGCTCTTGATAAAATTCAATATGTATAAGCCATCAAAATAATAAGCAAATTAGGAACAGAAAGAAACTTTCTGAACCTGAAAAAGTCATTAAAAATGAATCATACACCTAACAATATTTTTAATGATAAAACTTGATTTTCTCCTATGATCAGAAATAAGGTAAAGATATTCCTTCATACCACTTCTACTTGATACTGCTCAGGAGGTGGTAACTGTGCAGTCATTATCATCATCACCGTCATCATCATTTAAAATAGTAAAGATGATTATAATGATGATGATGATGATGATTAAAGGCTTAAAAATTGGAAGGAGAGAAATAAAACTCTCTGTTTACATTTTACATGATGCTGACACAATTCTCTGTATAGAAAATCCTAAGGGATTTATTTTATAAAATCCTGGAAGGATTTAGCTTGATCTCCAGATATAAAGTTGATATGCAAAAATAAAATGTTTTTTTATGTTTCAGCAATGAGCAGTTGGAAAATAAAATTTTAAATACACATTCACAAATCATCAAAATATTAAATACTTAGGGATACGTTTAACAAAGATGTGCAAGGCCAGTACAATGAAAAACTGTAAGTCATTGTTTACCAGAAACAAAGAAAATATAAATAGATGTAAAGTTATGCCATGTTCATGGATTATAGGACTCAGTATCATTGAGATGTAAATTTTCTGTATATTGATCTATAGATTCAATTCAATCTCAATTGAAATCTCAGCAGGATTTTCGGTAGCAGTTGACAAATAGACTCTAAAGTTTCTATGGACATATAAAGAACTTCAGATAGTCAGAATAACTCTGAACCCAACAAGGACTGACACGATCTGACTTGAAGACTTATTCTAAAGTTTTAATAGTCAGCATTAGATGATGTTGATATAAGGACTAATATACAGATCATCGAAATAGAATAGACAGCCCAGAAATAGACATCCATGTGCATCGTTAGTTGATTTTTCAGTTAATAACCAAAGTAATTTAATGGGAAATAATAGTATTTTCAACAAACAGTACTGGAAAAACGGAATATCCATATATTAAAATAATTTAATTGACCTACCCCAGCTCACATCATACATAAAAATTAACTCTTAGAAATAAAACTTACAACTAAAACTATAAAATCTCTAGGAGAAAACAGAGGAGAAAAATTTTCCAAACTTAGCTTAGAAAAATATGTCTGATATGGAACACAAAAAGCATAAAACATACAAAAATGTTTATATTCAGCTTGATCAAAAGTAAAAACTTCTACTTTTAAAAATATACCATCTAAAAACTAAAAGCTCAGTACTGGACTATTACATTAGCATAAACATTTGTCGAAAGCCACCGACCTGTGTACTTCATGCATGTTAATGGTATTTGTATATAAATTATACCTCAATAGAATACACACACACTCACACAGCACTGGGCTACACTTGTGGCACAGTCTCTGTCTTGTCTGTGTTAACCCATGTTCCTAGAAAGGTGAAGCTATTTAACAAAGACAAGTAGAGTAAGTAAAAATAGTCATAGAATGTCTACTACAAATTCCAAACGTTTAAAAAAATAATGTTTTTCTCCTTACTCTGTGGTTTAAAAAAATAATTCAGAAGTAACCTCAGTCACTTAGTCTTCATGACCATGAGAATTTGTTTGGGTTAATGAGGCAGTTGTGCTTTTGCCAGTTCATGTTTAATTTGCTCTATTTTCTGATTTTACATGTTAAAATGGAAAGAGACCTATCTGGAAAGTGGCATGTGTCCAAGGGCAGGGAATATGGGTTTCTGGCAGACTTAGACAAGTCTCTTTCCCTTATATGGAGAGCAAGTTGGTTTGCAGCCTCTGGGCAATTTAAATCATTCTGCAGAATATTGTAATGTCTGTATCTCCTGCCCTGAAATGGAAAATTCTACCTTCCTATATAATTTTTGAACAAAAAGGAGTGTGATAAAGCCAACATTTCTATCTGGCTTCTTTGTCTTGTACTTTTTGGAGGGAACTCTTGCTTCCAAGAAGCAAGGGGCTATTACCAACCTTTTCTGAAGTGTAAACATTTATTTTCTCAGGATTGTTTTGTCTGGCTTGATCTCAAATAACAGGTTCTAGTTGTTAAAAGGACAATATGCAGTTTTTATACCTTCAATAAACAGCAAGCATTTAGTACAAGGGCCTGTTATCAGTATGGATCATAGTGTCTGCTTTTAAGTCAGGTGTGGAAGTTGGGAACAGGCTCATTCCTTATTTTAATAATACTGGGTTTGTTCCATTTGTGCAGCATTATTTTTATGGATCAAACATTGTGTTTTTCATCCCGGTGTTCCACATATACTTTTACTTGTGTAGTAACAAAACCATCTATGAACTTGGGTTGGCTATATACCTCACCATATTTATACTTGAGTGAGTACAAATATCCTTTGGTTTCTCTTCTTTAATTTTATTTATTTAGAAATGCTTATTTTTTCAGGGATACCGAAGAGAGTCTATTATGAGATTTAAGCAAGTAAATAAAATTCCTCTGTGATAAACCTCTATAACACTAAGATCAGCTCACGTGTACTGGATCTTTATTGCATATGCACCATGGTCTGGGTACTGTGATTCCAAATTAAACTGATCAAACTGATCCTACATAAAACCACAATGAAGATTTTTCTGTTCCCTTCCTCTCCCTCATTTTGGGAAAGGCTCACAGAAGGAAAATGGATCTTGGCTCGAATGTGCTTGGCTCTAATGGAGACACACTTGGTACTGTAGGAAAGACTTTGGAGGATCTCTGAAAAGTAGGGGAAATTACTTAAATTCTGAGTATCCATGTTTATATATTAAAGGTTTAAATGTTATATATTAACCATGTACTATATATTCCTACCTCATGGGGTGATTGTAAAGAGTATTTCAGATAAGGTCTGACACTTAGCACAGTCCTTAGCAATATAGGCAGAACCCCAAACATGATACCTTCTTCTATTTCTCCATTATTAACAGTTAATATTTTACTTGATTCGTATATTTATGTCTATGACATAAAACTAAGGAGATAACCCCTTAAATCCAGAGATACTATTAAAAGAGCTGTTTTATTCCCGGTTTCCTGTAGAGACACTTTGTCCAAATAACGCCTCCCCATTCTTATAACTTGAGCCAGGACTCACTGAGCTCTCCCAGTAGGGGCAGACCTCCTCCATCACTTAATGATATGTGAAACTGAACTGTTTCCACAGCTAGTTACCAGCACTTCCTGCACTTACGGACTCCCAGATGAGCATCCCTCTTTTGCTCTCACTGGGATTATAAGACCCCATTAGAATAAAACATTGGCATATATTTCAAAAGATGCGTCAAGGAAAGTTTTGAAATGAAGTGAGAAGAGAATGGCTGATCAGGGCCTCTCATTCCTCCATGCTAACTGCGAAGATCCTCTGATTTTCTTCCTACAAGACTGCCTTGGATCCTAGGTGTGACTGACACCAACGTATTTAGTATAACGTGGAGAACATAAAGGGGGATTCTAGTTTAATCAAATCCGTATTATTGAGATGTAACTTTTGATATATTTATTACAGTGTTTCTGAAGAAAAAATCAAGATGATTACAGGTTCTGAAGGTATCTTTTCAGTAGAGCACATGTCAATCAGGAGATCATTTCAATGCATTCTCTATTAAATATAAACATGTAGCAACGATGAAAGCATAAGTACTGGGTATTTATTGTGTATAGTTTTCTTCATTTATTTCAGCTGTTGTAGATTATTTTAAGTATTCACTCATTTACGGTTTTACTTCTCCTTGGCTGAGTAGGGGTATCCCTAAGGCCTCAGTGGAGCATGCAAAATACGCCAAGTATCTCAAGACAGGAGTTGAAATTGCTGTGTCTTCTTCAGATATTCTGAGTGATGGCATCAACTGCTATTGTCTGGAACCGTTGTTTCAAATCTGTACTAATGTGATTTCAATGACCTGTGAGCTTTATTTTAAATTTTAAGTGTCCAGGTCTCCTCGGGAACCAGGCAGGAAAAAACACGGCAGTGATAAAATGTTTCCTAGCACTTGAGATAAGCAGATCTTGAAATCTGTATATTAAGTACTGGACTTATTTGTACTCTCCTGATGACCAAACTTCATAAAAAATCAAAAGAATGCAATGTTGTAGATACAGAAAACCAATATACATATCCTATTCAAGAAGAGGTGCAAATTTTTTAATTTATTTTTAAAAATTTTTATTGAAGTATAGTTGATTCACAATGTTGTGTTAGTTGCTGGTATACAACAACATGATTCATTTATATATATATATATGTATGTATGTGTGTGTGTGTGTGTATATATATTTTTTCTTTTCCATTATGATCTACTACAGGATGCTGAACATGTTTCCCTGTGCTATATAGTAGGACCTTGTTGTTTATATATTTTATATGTAGTAGTTTGTATCTGCTAATCCCAAACTCCTAATTTATCCCTCCCCTACCCCCTTTCCCCTTTGATAACCGTAATTTTGTTTTCTATGTCTGTGACTCTGTTTCTGTTTTGTAAATATGTTCATTTGTATCATGTTTTAGATTCCATATATGTGATATAATTCAGTATTTGTCTTTCTCTTTCTGACTTACTTCACTTAGTATGATAATCTCTAGGTCCATCCATGTAGCTGCAAATGGCATTATTTCATTCCTTTTTATGTCTGAGTAGTATTCCATTATATCTATATCTATCTATCTATCTATATATATATATCTACAATCATGTGTTGATGGACATTTAGGTTGCTTCCATGTCTTGGATATTGTGAATAGTGCTGCTATGATCATTGGAATGTGTGTATCTTTTCATATTAGAGTTCCCTCTGGATATATGCCCAGAAGTGGAACTGCAGGATCATATGGCAACTCTATTTTTAGTTTTTTAAGGAACCTCCATACTCTTTTCCATCATGGCTGCACCAATTTATATTCCCACCAACAAAGAGATGCATTTTAAAAATTCTCTCTCATAGCAGTATTTTTTGGGAAAAATAAAATTTCAGATTTTTGGAAGAGAAATTTATCTTTGTATATAACATGATAAGTCAAAGGGTAAAACGTTGCCATAGGACAATATGTACATGTTTTGCTCCCAAAAATATTGCTAAAATTATAAAAGCTACTAATTATTGAGTACTTGATAATTTCTAAACACCATTCTAAGTACTTTTTATGCATTCTCTGTGTGTATATATATGTATATATGTATACTGTACATATTATATGCATGCTATATGTGCATATAGATATAAATAGATATAAATATGTGTATTTCTCCAATATATTTCTTAAAATCCCTCAGCTATTCTGCAACAGAGGAAGAACCAGAACTTAAAACCTGTGTGTTCCAAGCACCTATCACCTATAGGTACTTGATTTCTCACCTCTAGCAGGGGCATTTGGACTCTACTCTTTAAGCCAGAAGATGTTTCTCCATATTCAGTTGAATCCCCAAGTGTAGGTGTGAGAGCTTCATCTGACCATCCCTGAGATTTTCACAGATCTCCTTTTGTGCCATGGTTGTTTATGGTACACAAAATTTGCAGATGGAGGCTAAGTGGAGACTTGTGGCCCAAGCTTGGTGTAGGCAGTGTGATGACTCCACTCGGAAGAAAACAGGAAAATTCTGACCAGCTCTGGCTCTTTGTCAGTCCAACAGTGTCCTTCAAAGACCTCCTCAGCATGCCCACCACCCCACAGCATGCCCAGCCCCACTCCTGGCCCACCCTGGCCATTAGTGTTCTACCCTATATTATAATGCTGCACTTAATGCCTCCAGCCCTGATCACTTTTAAAGTAATAAGAACTGGATTTACTTGGGTATGTTAAATAACTCAAGTATTTTTGGCAACAAGAAGTTCTTCCTGTTTTCACTAATTCGAGTGAATTTCAGTGGGAGGTCCAAGTGAGAAAAACATATTTCCTAACGTTCTGAAATAGCTCTGGGTGCTTTCAGGCCCCTGGGGAAATATTCCTGATCCGTCACCACCAGTAAAGTATGGTTCCAACATATTAGGTTCCAAATATAGAAACGAAAATTAATTCCAGTGACAAGCTACTCTTGTCATCCGCAAGTGGTTTATTCATGTAACCTCCGTCTGCTCATGCGGATGTGTCTTATACTCAATCCAGTGGGTACTTCATATGCACTTGATACTGTCCATCATCCTAGGAAGAAGGAGCAAGCAAGCATACATAAGACAAACAAAAAAACAGAAAGATAATAAACTGTTCTTTCATTGCTTTCTAGATCAGGAGGCAGTGTTTTTTGGTTTCATCCATCTATACCCACACCCAGAAAATGATGACACGTTCAAGCTGAGAAATTGAGGGAAGTTTAATCACCGACTGTTGACGAGGGTGCTTGCAAAATGAGGGAGACTGGAGATGGTGAGGCACCCTTAAGAGGACTTTGACACCTTCCGCTTACACAGAACCCTATTTTCCAAACCCACTCATGCCAACCAGAGATCTTTTCTAAATGATTTCATGGATACAGGCAAACATAAGCCACAGGTTTAGGTGAAATGGGGAGAGATCTGGAGAGTCAGGGGCTTCTTCTCAGGTCTTTCCCTCCTGTATCAGACAGTTTCAGCTTTGCAAATTCTCTCTCATGAGCCCCATCCTCTCTGATTCTTATGCCATAATTCTACTCTTTACAAATCATTTCCTACACTTTTGTCGTAATTCTGTCTCAAAGATAGCTTCACATCAATAACAAAGAAAATAATGACCACAATGCCATTGATTAAGTTCTAACTGTGTGCCAAACTCTGTGCTAAGTGCTATAAAAATATTATCACTTCTGTTACTTAAAAAAAAAAACCTGTGAAGTAGGCAGTTTTAATCCCGTTTTGTATACAGGCACACTAAACTGTAATCACACTTCACTGTGTTGTGCTTTGCAGACACTGCATGTTTTTTACAAATGGAAATTTTGTGGCAACTCTGCATTGTCAGATGATGGTTAGCTTTTTTTTTTTTTAGCAATAAAGTGTTTTTTAATTAAGATATGTACATTGGTTTTTCTTAGACATAATGCTATTGTATGTTTGATAGACTACAGTATAGTGTAAACGTAACTTTTCTATGCAGTGGGAAACCAAATAGAGTGAAAATCACAGTAGACTCTCTCTGTTGTGATATTCACCCTATAGGGGTGGTCTCGAATTGAACTCACAATAACTCCAAGGTATGCCTGTACGAGG
Organism: Camelus ferus; assembly: GCF_009834535.1. Classification (NCBI taxonomy): domain Eukaryota; kingdom Metazoa; phylum Chordata; class Mammalia; order Artiodactyla; family Camelidae; genus Camelus; species Camelus ferus. The sequence goes on from NC_045704.1 coordinate 41,632,605, forward strand.
AAGATGAGGAACAGTTTTCCCAAGTCAGACAGCTACCAAGTTGTGAAGCTAGTTCTCGAGAACATGTGAAATCCAAACTATGGGCAGCAGGAGAGAAAGTTGGGCTCGATAATTAGGTCTCCTCAACCCTAAATTTAAACCAGGGGCAGTGAAAATGCACCCCTATACCTGGGCCTTCAGGTACTGTGCCCTCTTTGGGTGACGTCTGAATATGATAAATCCTCTCTGGAGGGAACTTTCACCAAGTAGTTAATGTTCAACCTTTATTGAGTTCCCATGATGGGAACCTGTTTAAAGCTTGGCCTGGCTCTGACCTGGAGGAGTCATGGGTTTTATGTTTGGGATATGAGGACACTGAATTTTGAGTCCTTTGGGTCCTTACTTCTCTGTGGGGAAATGGAGGCAAGCATCAGGGCCTAGAGAGCTGGTGAAGTTCAAGTCAGAGATTCTGCACTTTGCTTTGCGTGATCTCAGTTTTAACCTCCACGTTGGTGTGGTCCAGCCTAATGAAAGTTCCTTTTAGGGAGACATCAATTATCTGAATGGTCGGCAAAAAATGGTGTTTTCCTATTATGGCCAAATTATAATCAAAGCATCCAATGGTTTGAGCCAAGGCAATGATTTGAGAGCATCTGACCTATTTTCTAACATCTAAGATAATTCCCGCTTAACAATAGTTCATCTAAAGCCTAGCAGAGAATTCAAATTTTGTTTGGCATAGTAGTAATTGAGTGAAAGAGTGTAAATTATGTCAAAATTAGAAGGTGTTATAATTAGAAATAAAGAGCTAAAGGATATTTCCTTTAGTTTTAAGTAGTATAACTGGAACTTTTCACTCTTTAACATGGCTTTTATAAATGCATGGTAAATAGTTTTATTTGCTGTCAGTAATTAATAGCTTATTAATGGTTTCCTCACCTCTGAAGATGAATTTTAAATTACAAAAAAAAATTACCCAACAGCTTTAAATGAAAAATTAAACTAGATATTGAAATAAATTTGATACTTTTTTATTACAAAAAAAAGTTGTAAAACTAGTCCTTGTATTTTGATCTTTCTGACCCTGAAAGCCATGTTCTTCAACTCTAAGATGTTCTAAGTCCTATTGAAATGTTACCACCCAGTGGCAAATATTCCTAAATCACAACTCTCTGCATATCCCTCTTTGGATATAAATTTTTCAGTGGTTCTGTCCTCCAAATAGGAATAATTATAAACTTTCAATAGAAAAAAATTGTATTTCCTGTTACACTTTTTTATGTGTAATAATGTTTCCATTACACTTTTATGAAGCAGCCAAAATGGAAGAGGCACACTTTCATGTATATAATCATATATTCCGTGGTTTCCTGACTCCTTCCATTCGATTCTACGTTTTTACCTTTTGGATCCTTGCTTTCCAGCCAGGCTGTCAGTTAAGATATTTCAGATACCCAAGAAAGGAAATATATTTCTCATGCTATCACGTTCTCATGACTTCTGCTCTCCACTCTCCTACAGTCAGTGTCTCCCTCACTCCCTTCCCCCTCTCTCTCTCCCTCTATTTCTCTCTCTGTCTCTCATGGAATTTTCTACATTCTTACGGTTCTTCTCTTTTTTTAAAGAAGCAGTTTACACATTTAGAAACTCTTTTCTTCTATCCACCCTGCCATTGATTCAACAAAATTTATACATGACTTGCCTATTAAATATTTAAGAAACATGTATATTTATTTGTGCCTATGTTATTTCCCCCACTGTGGTATAGAGTTGCTGCTTACTGAGTCACTGTATCTTCTTAGTTTCCAACTCTGGAGTTGAAGATTGACTTAGCTTTCCATCTTTATCTCCCATGGTGCCTAGAAGAGTGTCTTACACTTGCTTCTAATAAATATTTGTTAATTTATGAACCAATATGGAAATACTTTTTCTTGGAAGCTATTTTGAGGGTTTTTTTCCCGGTGAGTCTCAGGCTTAGAGTCACTCCTGCTTAATAGCTTCTTACTCTGCAATTCTCCTCCCCTGCATTTGCCTCTGTGTATCAAAGCTTGGGTCAGATCTTAGTTGTTTGGCTTATAGCTTGGTTTTCAGATGAGAAAATAAACTGCCCTTTTAGCTCCTTCACATTCTCTCAAGATCTCCTGTAGTAGTTAATGTATTTCTTTCAGTTGAAAATATAAACACAAAAATAAATGACCCTATTAGCTTGTAATTGTCATCTCCTGGGGTTGCTTTCAGTGCCTAATGGGGAATTTTTTCCTCTAAGAGAGGTCTAAATTGGTACTATTGCCCCATATTAACCACATGCTCTAGTAAATATCTGTGCCAATGATTAATAGAAGAGACCGCCAGTAACTGTAAAGTGAGTGGCACATTTATAGATGAGTACCCTGTCTGTCTTGCCTGCAGTAACTTCCTCTTTGAAGGAATTTTTCAAATTAAGCCTTTAAAAGAAAATAAGTTCTCTAAAGATAGCCAAACACAAGAAAACATTACAGGGGGAAAATGTATTCTGTTAGGTATGAAATATTTCTGAAGTGGGTGCATTTTATTTATTACTCTAATCTTCATATTCCCTATTCTGTATGACAGGCATAAATTCAAAGGTGTCCTTGTCTCTTACCATTTGCGAATGTGCTCAATTACATGTACACAGGAGAATTACTGAATGTGACATTAACTGGTTTCCGGCTAATGTATACAAGTAAATCTAAGTCAAATTTAATAGTGCTTTCAAAGTACCAAGTCCTGTGTTGATATATAAGACAGGGTAACATGTGAAGCACTTAAAGACAGATCAACACAGTTGTGTGGGAATTTGGAAAAAATACTGCCTTGTATTGTGGAATAAGTAGGTTTTTTGTTTGTTTGTTTTGTTTTGTTTTGTTTTTGTCAAGAAGACATAGGTTTAAATCTAGGCTGAGTTACTGACTACCTGATACTTTGAGCAGTGTAATTGCCTGCCTTTGCCTCAGTTTCCTGAACTATATTGCAAGAGACAACGTTTGATACAATGAATTGCTCTGCAGACTAAATGAGATGGCATCTATGCAGTAGTTAGCAGAGCACCTGTGAAAGCTAGGTGAGCAATAAATGCTATCTGGGATCCCTTTCTTTCCTTTGACATCCTTAGAAAACTTCCTGTAAGGGAGGTGGACATTTGAATTGGATCTTGAAGCATGAAGAGGATATCAAAGTATAGGCAACAGCATTAGCAAAGTTTGCAGAGTATGCATGTTTGATAATAAGAGTTTTCATTACCACCCTCATTTATTAAACATGATATGTCACTATGTGAAAGCTCAGATAGACTACGGGTGCACAAGGATACTGCAGTGTAAGACTTTAAAATTTGACTTTTCCTTCTCTCTCTTTTCTCTCCCTCTCCGTCTCTCCCTCTTCCATTCTTTTTCTCTTGATAGACAAGAGAGGAAGAAAAGAAGGAAGGCAGAGACACAACTGATCACAGTTGTCTCTAAACTTTTGCATGCATATTAGGAGGTGAATCACCACTGACTGTCTTGATGAATAAGCATTATGAACCATAGCATTTGTGAGAGCTCAATAACCCATTTACATCACTTTATTAAAGACATCATTATCCTCTCTTTTCTCATGCCTGTGACCCAGAGCCTAGCTTTGTACCTGACCTTTTAACCAGCAGTCTCTAAATGTTTGCTGAATGGGTAAATTTAGACTTGGGTTTAATTCTTCTTATCTCTTTAAGTTCATTAAGTGCAAGTCAGTTATACTATTGTCATGAAATCTCTAAATGGTCTTAATATCTGATATACATGGTAAATAGGGCATTTGTATTCAGCCAGTGTTTGGTCTAACTTGCTATCTCTTCAAATGAGGCTTGTGTGGTCAAAGTCCCTTCAGAACTGAACAGCATTGATTTCTTTTTCCCTCTTACAAAAGCAACAACAAATATATAAACTCTACTTCCTTGGTGAAAGGTTTATATGCAAGAGATACTTCCTGTGTCTGTTTCTAAACACATAATTCCCCAGCCCATTAGCTGTACATTTAAATATTTTACAGATTCTATTTTTCTGCTAATTAACCTTCTGACTGTGATCAGTTAAAATAGTCACCAAAATTAACGCATCAATTTAATATGTTGAAAGAATCTAATCAAAGCAGTTATTTTCAGTGGAAAGCCATCAAATTCACTTTAGGAAACTAGCAAATCACTGATACTAAAAACCTGACAAAGATAGGAAACACACACAGAGAAATTATAGTCCAGTCTCATTCATAGAAACAAATATATTGATATAAAGAAAATATTTGAAAACCCTTCTCATTTGTGGATATGGGAACATCTATATAATGATTTCATCCTGATCAAGTGGAATTTGCCCCACACTTCCAAGAATATTTAGAATTTCTAAATATGTTCCTAAATATCCATCTAGTTATAAATGTAATAGGAAGAAAAAAGGCCCAGGGTCATCTCATTTGAGGAATATATTTCTCATATAGACTCCTGTTTTTAAAGTAAAAGGATACATGTCTTAACTCCTACTTTATAGTATGACAATAGTGACATTTGGATCAAGAAGAATAAAAAAATAAGTTTGTATCAATATTAGTTATTAATACTGTTTTGGAAATTCTGAATAGGAATGATCTGAAAAGGAACAAGTAAACCAGAGAGTAATTTTAAAAGATACAGTATTAGAATTTATAAAAAGTTTATATGCTTTTTTAATATTTGCAAAATAGGAAAAAAAAAACAATAAAAACCCAATGCATTTAATTTTGGTATTCTCACCACCACAAGAGAAAGTGAGGTCAACATGGGGCCAGTTCACCATGGACTGGAATTCAAGGGGCAGGCTGCTCACATCACTCTGCGTTACAGACTCCAAGTCAATGGAAAAACAGACACAAAGGTCAGACACCTGGTAACATGTAAGTAGTGGCTTATACCTAAAGACACATGGAAGTTTCTCTTAATGAAACTTTCCTTTCCAATCACAGTTAAAACAGCAGGACAGATCTTGGCTTTGGTCAGCCACTACTGTCCCATCCTCATAGACTGACAGCTTGGAGGAGGAGACAAGCCATCTTTGACCCCTGGGCGGGCAGGTCCTAAGGGAGCCAAAAGTCCAAAACCATTTATGAGCTTTCACTGCATGGTTTTCCATCATCCAGCAGGAAGGGGAGAAAGGGAGAAAGGGAGAGACAGGAGAGGTGCGGGGAGAGAGAATGAGAATCAAGGATGATACAGAAGCCGAAAGGCTGAAAGTGTTATTCCAGCACTTCTCCCTTTTGGGAGATAAAACATGGCAAATGAAGTTGGGGCAATCAGGATCTGTCCTAAACCCTCCAGTTTTACACAGAACTCCACTTTGTGCATAAGGGATGTTGACATTATTGGAGAATTCTCCTTACTGGGAAAGAGTCAACTATGTCTTTACCCAAGAATGCTGTTGAGAAGTATGAATCCAACAAACTCTGTGTGATGGATTAAAATTTCCGCAATTTATTTGACATGTCTGTCATTAACGTGTTTAGTGTCTGTATCCCCTGTTCTTTGTATTTTTTTTTTCCTGAACTAGGCCTGTGACTCCCTTTTGACCAACAGAATATGGCAGAAATGAGATTATAGTACCTCTGAGGCTACATAATAAATCTTGAAATTTTTGCTCTGGGAGAAAACATCCATTACATAAGAAGTGTGACTGTCCTGAGACTGGTATGCTATGAGGAAGCTGAGACTAGCCATGTGGAAAGGCTGCTCGGAGAGAGAGGGAGGGAGGCCCGGACGCCTTGGATATGATAGTCATTCTAGCCCAGACATCAGACTTGTAAGTGAGAGAGCAATGCTGGACATGTCAGACCCAGTGGAGATGATATAGGGAAGAAACAGAAAACTCAGGTGACAGCCAGAAGAAAGCCTCTAAACATCTGGTCCCAATGGGACTGTCCCAAACATCTCTACTTTTCAAGCCACCCCAGTCAAGGCCTTAGTCACTATGGAAAAAGAGTAAGTTGTTTTTACTGTGCCCCACCTCAGTTCCCAACCCCAAAATTGTAAGCATAATAAAATAGTAATGTAACCCGGGTCAGTTATTTAAAATGTCTGATTATTTTCTCATCTGTAAATTGGAAACAAAATACTAGTATCTTTCTCATATCACCGTTGTATGCATTATGTGGAGTCCTGAACATAATTCCTGACACAGAGCATGCAACAAATTTATTATGTTTCAATAATCTGTGCCTCTGAAAAACTGAAGGGTCATGAGAAGAAATAGCACCATAACATCAGTAGAATTCTTAAATGAAATTTATGCTGAAACTAGAAATTGTCTCACTGTGGAATATCAAGGCAATTCTAGACTAAAGTGCTGAGAAAAATATGCTTCATGGTACCATGGCAATGTTTCAATTATACTCTTATCAATTAGTGACACCATTATGTTCCAGAATGATCATATACCTCCCCAAAAAGGATAGCATTGTCATCTCATGGCAGGAACCATGACCCTGGCTTATTCTGATGCAAGGAAGGAAAGAAGGAAAGAAGAAAATAAGGAAGGAAGAACGGAGGGAGGAAGGAAGGGAGAAAGAAAGAAGGAAGAAATCAAAGAATATAAGGAGGGAGGTAGGAAAAGGGGGAATCTGCCAGTGAGAAAGTCACATTCAATCTGAAAGCTCAATTGGGATGTGCACTTAGATCTTTAACAGTGAAGACTATTTAGCTTAGTATTACTCAGCTAGGAATTTATTCAAAAGAAATGTAGGAAATTCTCTGCATAAAAAGTTGGTTATTATAGTTACTATATTAAAGAAATCATTTAAAATATTCAAGATAATTTATGGTTAACCTAGTCTAAAGAATATTGTGATTTCATTATCCATTGTATTTATTGAGTATTGAAGACATAAATGTAACCATTTTTTAAACTTGGCATACCTAGTAATAAGTGTAAGGATGTGAAGTTTTTTTTTTAACATTTTTTATTGATTTATAATCATTTTACAATGTTGTGTCAAATTCCAGTGTTCAGCACAATTTTTCAGTTATTCATGGACATATACACACTCATTGTCACATTTTTTTCTCTGTGAGTTATCATAACATTTTGTGTATATTTCCCTGTGCTATACAGTGTAATCTATTCTACAATTTTGAAATCCCAGTCTATCCCTTCCCACCCTCCACCCCCCTGATAACCACAAGTCTGTATTCTCTGTCTGTGAGTCTATTTCTGTCCTTTATTTATGCTTTGTTTTGTTTGTTTGTTTGTTTTTGTTTTTGTTTTTTAGATTCCACATATGAGCGATCTCATATGGTATTTTTCTTTCTCTTTCTGGCTTACTTCACTTAGAATGACATTCTCCAGGAGCATCCATGTTGCTGCAAATGGCATTATGTTGTCGGTTTTTATGGCTGAGTAGTATTCCATTGTATAAATATACCACCTCTTCTTTATCCAGTCACCTGTTGATGGACATTTAGGCTGTTTCCATGTTTTGGCTATTGTAAATAGTGCTGCTATGAACATTGGGGTGCAGGTGTCATCCTGAAGTAGGGTTCCTTCTGGATACAAGCCCAGGAGTGGGATTCCTGGGTCATATGGTAAGTCTATTCCTAGTCTTTTGAGGAATCTCCACACTGTTTTCCATAGTGGCTGCACCAAACTGCATTCCCACCAGCAGTGTAGGAGGGTTCCCCTTTCTTCACAGCCTCTCCAGCATTTGTCATTTGTGGATTTTTGAATGATGGCCATTCTGACTGGTGTGAGGTGATACCTCATTGTAGTTTTGATTTGCATTTCTCTGATAATTAGTGATATTGAGCATTTTTTCATGTGCTTTTTGATCATTTGTATGTCTTCCTTGGAGAATTGCTTGTTTAGGTCTTCTGCCCATTTTTGGATTGGGTTGTTTATTTTTTTCTTATTGAGTCATATGAGCTGCTTATATATTCTGGAGATCAAGCCTTTGTCGGTTTCACTAGCAAAAATTTTCTCCCATTCCGTAGGTTTTCTTCTTGTTTTATTTCTGGTTTCCTTTGCTGTGCAGAAGCTTGTAAGTTTCATTAGGTCCCATTTGTTTATTCTTGCTTTTATTTCTTCTAGGAGAAAATTTTTGAAATGTATGTCAGATAATGTTTTGCCTATGTTTTCCTCTAGGAGTTTTATTGTATCTTGTCTTATGTTTAAGTCTTTAATCCATTTTGAGTTGATTTTTGTATATGGTGTAAGAGAGTGTTCTAGCTTCATTATTTAACATTCTGCTGTCCAGTTTTCCCAACACCATTTGCTGAAGAGACTGTCTTTATTCCATTGTATATTCTTGCCTCCTTTGTCAAAGATGAGTTGACCAAAAGTTTGTGGGTTCATTTCTGGACTCTCTATTCTGTTCCATTGGTCTATATGTCTGTTTTGGTACCAATACCATGCTGTCTTGATGACTGTAGCTCTATAGTATTGTCTGAAGTCTGGGAGAGTTATTCCTCCAGCCTCTTTCTTTCTCTTCAGTAATGCTTTGGCAATTCTAGGTCTTTGATGGTTCCATATAAATTTTATTATGATTTGTTCTAGTTCTGTGAAATATGTCCTGGGTAATTGAATAGGGATTGCATTAAATCTGTAGATTGCCTTGGGCAGTGTGACCATTTTAACAATATTGATTCTTCCAATCCAGGAGCATGGAATATCTTTCCATTTTTTAAAGTCTTCTTTAATTTCCTTCATCAATGGTTTATAGTTTTCTGTGTATAATTCTTTCACCTCCTTGGTTAGATTTATTCCCAGATATTTTATTACTTTGGGTGCTATTTTAAAGGGGATTGTTTCTTTACTTTCTTTTTCTGTTGATTTATCATTAGTGTAAAGAAATGTAACTGATTTTTGATAGTTAATTTTGTAACCTGCTACCTTGCTGAATTCTTCAATCAGCTCTAGTAGCTTTTGTGTGGACCTTTTAGGGTTTTCTATATATAGTAACATGTCATCAGCATATAATGACACTTTTACCTCTTCTTTTCCAATTTGGATCCCTTTTATTTCTTTCTCTTGCCTGACTGCTGTGGCTAGGACTTCCAAGACTATGTTGAATAGGAGTGGTGATAGTGGGCATCCTTGTCTTATCCCAGATTTTAGTGGGAAGCTTTTGAGTTTTTCACCGTTGAGTACTATGCTGGCCGTAGGTTTGTCATATATACCTTTTATTATGTTGAGATATGTTCCCTCTAAACCCACTTTGGCGAGAGTTTTTATCATAAATGGGTGTTGAATTTTATCAAATGCTTTTTCTGCATCTATTGAGATGATCATGTGGTTTTTGTCCTTTCTCTTGTTGATGTGATGTATTACATTGATTGATTTGCGTATGTTGAACCAGCCTTGTGTCCCTGGGATGAACCCCACTTGGTCATGATGTATAATCTTTTTCATGTGTTGTTGGATTCTATTTGCTAAAATTTTGGTGAGGATTTTGGCGTCTATGTTCATCAGTGATATTGGCCTATAATTCTCTTTTTTTGTAGTGTCTTTGCCTGGTTTTGGTATCAGGGTGATGGTGGCTTCATAGAATGAGTTTGGGAGTATTCCTTCCTTTTCAATTGTCTGGAAGAGTTTGAGAAGGACTGGTATGAGTTCTTCTTTGTATGTTTGGTAGAATTCCCCGGTGAAGCCGTCCGGTCCTGGACTTTTATTTGTAGGGAGGTTTTTAATTGCTATTTCTATTTCCTTTCTAGTGATCGGATTGTTCAAGTGTTCAGATTCTTCTTGATTCAGTTTTGGTGGACAGTATGTTTCCAGAAACTTGTCCATCTCCTCTAGGTTATCCAGTTTGGTTCCATATAATTTTTCATAATATTCTCGTATGATATTCTGTATTTCTATTTTGTTTGTTGTAATTTCTCCATTTTCCTTTCTTATTTTGCTAATTTGTGCTCTCTCTTTTTTCTTCTTTGTGAGTTTGGCCAGAGGTTTGTCGATTTCATTTACTTTTTCAAAAAAACAGCTTTTGGTTTGGTTGATTTTTTCTATGGTCTTGTTAATCTCTATTGTATTTAATTCCTCTCTGATCTTTATTATTTCCTTCCTTCTGCTGCTTTTTGGGGCTTTTTGTTCTTCTTTTTCTAATTCATTCAGGTGGTGGGTTAAATTGTTTCTTTGAGATTGTTCTTCTTTTTTGAGGAAGGCCTGTATCGCTATAAACTTCCCTCTTAGCACTGCCTTTGCTGTGTCCCATAGGTTCTGAGTGGTTGTGCTTTCATTATCATTTGTCTCAAGGTATTTTTTAATTTCAGCTTTGATTTCCTCATTGATCCATTGTTTTTTCAATCACATATTGTTTAATCTCCATGCTTTCCTTTTTTTCTCCTTTGTTTCTCTGTTGTTGATTTCCAGTTTCATGGCATTGTGGTCAGTAAAGATGCTTGAGATAATCTCTATCTTCTTAAAATTGTTGAGGTTTCTTTTGTGCCCAAGTACATGATCGATCCTGGAAAATGTTCCATGTGCACTTGAAAAGAATGTATATCCTATTTTTTGGAGGTGTAATGCTCTGAAAATATCCACCAAATCTAGTTTTTCTATTGTAGTATTTAATTTCTCTGTTGCCTTGTTTATTTTCTGTCTGGAAGATCTGTCTAGTGATGTTAATGCAGTGTTAAAATCTCCAACTATGATTGTATTCCCATCAATATCCCCCTTTATCTCTGTTAGTAATTCTTGTATGTACTTAGGTGCTCCTATATTGGGTGCATATATATTAACGAGTGTAATATCCTCATCTTGTATCACTCCTTTAATCATTATAAAATGTCCTTCTTTATCTTTCTTTATGGCCTTTGTTTTAAAGTCTATTTTGTCTGAAATCAGTACTGCAACATCTGCTTTTTTGGCTTTTCCATTTGCATGGAATATCCTTTTCCATCCTTTCACTCTCAATCTATATGTGTCCTTCTCCCTAAAGTGGGTCTCTTGTATGCAGCATATTGGATGTGAAGTTTATGTATAGTGATTGGAAAGGAATTCCCAAAATAGCACCAGAGTTTTTCAAGGATTTGTAAAAGGATTGCTAATTTGTTTCACCTTTTTCTTTTCTATATTTCTCAAATGTCTACCATGAATGGTACTTATTTTTTGTATAAAAACACAAACCAAAACCAGTCTGTATTTTCACTTACATAATGGCAAATTATGGAATCATAAAATAGCTTATGATATAGATGGAATGAAACAAAGTCCCTGGTGAAATTATCATCTTTTTCTCTATAAATCTCATCTCTCATATTTGAGAACCTTTCTGACAGCTTCAATGAAGATGTTAAAAAATAAAAAGACAAAAAAATAGGAAAAAATAATAGGGATCTTTTCTCCTTTCTGCATCAGGTGTGTCTTGGGAGAAACTGTCAGAGAATTTTAGTCTAGCTCTGATTTATCTTCATTTTCACCTCCAGATAAATAACTACATATTACTGTCAATCATATCATGGAATGAAAAAATAAAACCCCACTGAGTATATTCTTACATGCTCCATTATTCATGCGAAAGGGGTAGTAACATTTGTGAGAAGTTGTTTATCCAATAAACTCTTTTGCAGCCCGTGCATTTAGGCAAAACCACAGCTTGAAAATTATCCATGTTACTTGAATCAGATGCCTACAACATTCTAGGGGATGGACAGACTTGCCTGCATGAATGTGCTTCCATGGTCCTTCCATACCAAGAATCCTCACTTCTCTGAATGTACCTTTCAGGAATGATAGACAAATATTTGTAGGAAACTTGCTTGCCAGTACAAAATTTTAACAGTCCCTAAAAGAACTAAATTTTAGGAGACGTATGTTTGCTGCCAGATTTTAGCTGCATAATTCTGCACTTTTTTTTTTAACCTTGATGATATGAATGCAAAGGAGGGAGATAGTCTTTAAGGGACATTTCTTTGTATGTGTTGTATTAAAGATACTGAGCTTAGTTTTTTAATCAGATCTCCTTTTTTAATTAGTTATTGCTTTTGAAGTTCTTAAGGTTGCCCTGTACTTTACAGGGCCGAACTTACTTTTCTTCTGTCACTGTTTAAAGGAGTCTGAGCAATTAGCTTAGCATTCCATGCTTATGTGAAATCGTACTTATTCTTGTACAACTTGGTACCCAGGAGCATGGATTCAGTCTGATTTGGAAAGTGCCTCATAAAAATGTAATCAGAGACTGACATGGACTTCCCACAGGTGAACAGTATTAAGACATTAACATGAGTTCATACCCAAAATGTAGTTGAAAACTTCACTGTGGTAAGTCACTTGGGAAAAAAAAATATTTAGGTACTTGCTAGAAGTATGGAAACACTTATGTTAGCAACTCTTTTTGAATAAAGACAGTATTCACAGTATTAGCCAGCAACAGTAAGAAGAGGTCTTACTACCATGTCCCTCCCCTGTCTTTCAAAGGGCACGGGGGATATGACTGTTATACAGTCTTCCTACTCTCATGTGCACATCAGATTCCCCCCAGAGCCTTTCTCTTCCAATATCTCTAGGATCTAGGGGGTACAATATCTTTAGGATACAAAAGGGTCCAAAACTATAGATTACTACTGTTTGGCCCAGTGGGCATGAAGCCAGAAAATCTGGTTCCAGCCCTTCTTCTTAGGTTACTATGTTTTGACTTCTGGCAACAAGCTACTTAGTCTTTCTGAGCCTCAGTTTTATCATCTGTAAGATGGGAATAACACCTGCAAGCCCTCAGGATGGTTGTGGATGTAAAATAAGATCACAGCTGAAAGCCACTTTGTGCACTGGGATCTCCTGACTCATTCTGAGAGGATCTAATTGGGTTTGCTTTTAGTCGATCTGCTCCCTGATACATTTTAGTTACAGGGAATTAGACTGGATTTTAGAAAAAAATGGAGAGCCTCTCAAATAGGCATTACACAGGGATGGTTTGGTTTAGAGATCTACTCTTAATAGGACAAAATTCAATGTTTGCAAAGTGCAGATTGTTTTCTGCACTGCTTTTCTTTTTCAATTCCACACCTGAACCATCATCGCTGGCTTACAAGCCCTAATTACTGTGGGTGGAGAGTAGAGTGGCTCCACGCTGCCATTGATTAGAATGAGATTCAGTTATCAGATGAAAGTTTATTCCAGTGTGTGTTTCTAGCTAGCTGGCTTCTCACCACCAAGCAATTTGCCCTCAGGGAGAAACACTGCCCCTGGCCGCATGAAAGACCATCTTAACTTCTGTATGTGGGGGCTGAGCACAATTTCTCACTGCATAGGAAAAGTCCAGAAGGAACACACTGAAAGGAAATGAGTTTTCAGAGTGGAAGAATAAGATTGCAGTGTGACAGGAGTACAGTTTCTTTCCTTGAGTAAAGGAACAGAGAACCAATTCCTTCCAAGTTGCAGGTGACCCCTACCTCTGATGGAGGATAGGAAAGTGATCGCTCTCCTCTGCCACCATGGAATGGGCCCTTCATTTTGAAACCAGGCTGGTGTGCTGATTAGTTCTGCTAAGTAACTCTGAAGAGACCCATTTGTTTAGCACTATGTGTAATTTTAAAGGAAAGGATGTGTCAGCAGCAGGGAGGAGAGTCAAATGAGGTCACTGGTGAAATAGCGGGAGAAATTCGCTGGTGCCTCTGCCTTGTCTTTTTCTATTCCATCTTCACTGACCTTTGCACTGGAAAACTGATGCACCAACTAAATGGAACCTTCATTTTCTCATTTTGTGAATGACCAGGCCAGCTCCCCAGTGCCTTCAGAAATGGATCTTCATTTCTTTGTTGGTGAGGACACCACATGTAACCCTTAATGTTAAAGGCAGTTTTCACCTGCAGAGCCTCCATCAGTATAAGCTGGTTGTATCAGAGAAGCCCTGTATGTTCAAAAGTCTCATTTCTGATACGCTGTTTCTTTGTGTGCATGATGGAAGAACTGCCGCTCTTGCAGGAATCGGGAGAGATAGGCAGATATTTTTGAAATTCTAAACATGACAACTCAAAAAAGTGACTGAGCACTGCCTTTTTTACCTGTAGGTTACCCTCAAATATAAATTAGTTCATACTCTGGAAGGGTACTCGTGTTTCAAACAATGTCAGTGGAATCTGATTTCACTTTAAAACAGCAATTTAGTGAGTGTTACAGTCTTAACTTTGATACTAACATTTCTGTGTGTGAGAGAGAAAAAAAAAAATCCTAAAAGAAAGTACAAATAGTGAACCTCATCCTTCCCTTCTCCAGAATATTAAAATGTACCCCATTGTGATTGTGGTCACTTTATATCAGAAGTCTCTTGTTTAAGCTTTCTTCCTATCAACTTTGTGAAAATTTGTGGCCAAATACCCTGTCTGTTCATCTCAGTTTTCCCAGGGTTCTAGGAGAAGTTTGGTAGATGGCAAGCCCTTCAAAAATGTGAATTCAATAAATATATACTGAAAAGTGCATGAGTTTTCAAATATGAGCAAATGAATTAAACAGGAAACTGAAGTCTCCATTCACCTATTTTTCTTCATATATAACAGCCTTATAATTTCTCGTACAAAACTCTTATCTTCTTATTCCCTGCCTGTCATTTACTGCTTCTGGTTATCAGCTTATGGGACACTTGTGTGTGGAGGTTTTAATAGGCCTCACTGACAACAGCATTTCAGAGCCACTTTAAAGAGTTTAAGAAATGAAATTTAGGGGGAGGAGGCAGGTCTTGGTGGTTTTATTTTATTTATTAACCAGAAGTATATATGGGGGTTCACAATTTCATTTTTTAAATTTGTTTGCTGCCTTGTAGCATTTGATCTTTTTCAACATTTGCTGGGCCATGTGGCTTTCAAAAAAAATGTTTGAGCATGGACATACCCCCTAGATGAGGACTGTCTATGTGAATTCTGTGTGTACTCTGTGTGGAGTCCACTTTATCTATCTGGAAGGCAAAACAGAGATATAAAAAAAGAGGTTGGTATATAATCCAATGTCTTGGCAAGGCTGACATAAATCTTTCTGGGATCCCCATTCTTCATCCATAAAAAATGGAGATAATACCTTCTTTGGGAAGATGATGTAAAACTTAAATGTTACAATATCAATAAATTCAGTCATTCCTTTATTCAGCAATGTCAAACATTTAGATGGTTCTAGGCTTTTTATGTGTGAGCAAAAACAAACCCAGAATCTGCTCTGCTTCTGTGCAGTTTACACTCCAGTTTTTTCTAGGAAAAAAGCTAAAATCACCCCAATACTCTATATGGTTACAAACTAATACATGTTCTGGAGAAAAGAACTGGATTCTACGAGAACAATGACTCTTCCCACAGAGTAGTTTCCAAGGCGTGTGCCAGGATGACATGCCACGGCAGACCCCTTTGCCTTAATCCAAGATGAGATGTGAATGATGAAGAGAAGCTTTCCAGATGGAGGAGGAGTCAAGAAAATGTTTCAGGCAAAGGGACCAGCAGGGCCGAAGGTCCCAGAGTGGTGGCACGGAAGGGAGGGGAGGAAATAGTTGGGCATCATGGCAGGAGGGTACTGATGGGGAGGTGACCTGGTGAGAGCTGAGACTGAAGAGTTAGGGAGAGGCCAATCTTTTAAACACTGTAGACCATACTAAATATTTTGAACTTTCTATCAAGACCTGTAACAAATGCTAACTCCCTTTCAAATGTACTGGTTTTCCTAGTTTTAAATAGAAACAGAAATGTGTTTCTTGAATCATGTCCAGTGTGATTGCTCAGCCCAAATGGATGATCTACAGTCCAGCCTTTCCATTCTGAGCCCTGGTCTCTAGGATACTGTTGGCTTGGCCACCCAAAGTGGCATGTTCTAGTTCTTTCAGAATCCCAGGATTAGAAAGGATGTCCACCATCCTCTGCCAGGGGTCCTTGTGCCTGATCGGAATGTGCTGAACACAAAAGGGCTATCCTACCATTCAGATTTCCTAAGTTCAAAGCCTCTCCCTCTGCCATTTAGTTCCTTCTCCACATTTCTTCATCTTGGGAAGAGATGTCCCATGGATCACAAGCAGGACGCATGAAAGGACAAAAGAATTAAAAAGGGATTCAGTGGTTTAAAAAAAAAAGAGAGAAAAAATTTGAAAGTAGGACATCAGAATAGCTGTTCTTCCAAACCCAGTTAGCCACCAAATCTAAAGGATTCTATCATTATAATATTTTCTTAAATGCTCCCTCCTCTCCATCCCCACTGTCATTACCTGAGACCAGATTCATTCTTTTCACATTGATTTCTGTGATAGAACATCAGCGCCTGTGTTAAGCAGGCCAACTCATGTTCCTTACATCATCAGACCAACTTTCCTTCAGGATAAAACTGGACCCTGTTACTCCTCTGTCTTAACAGCCTTCAACAGCTCCCTTAAAAATGCGTGGCATTTAGTACGAGGTCCTATGCTGGTACACCTGTATAATGGGATGCTCAGATGATTTCCATTGTGTGGCATAGACAAACCAGGCATACCCAGTACACTGGACCTTTTCTCCTTCTTTGTTCCAAACACTAGCGGATTCTGGTACGGTGATGGAGAATGGCTGCTCCAGCTCATGGGATAAACTGAATAAATCATATTTCATTTTGATGAAGGTGATTGATACCAGGACTGTACTAGGAATTGTGCTAAGCATTTTACCTGCCATACTTTATTCAGTCCTTATGACGATGCTTTGGAAATGATGTCATCATCCTTATTGTATACATGTACAAACTGAGGTTCAGGGTATTATTAAACTTCCTGGTCAGTAAGTGGTGCAGTTTGAATTCAGACACAGGCCACACACTCTTAACCACTGTTCTGTATCTCCATGTCCTAATTGTTTCCTTCTTTTCTTATAGACAGAAGTTAATTAAATACAATAAAACTGGGATTATAAGCTGTATAATTATATCTGATTGTCCAAATTCACAGAGACTATTCTCAGTTTTTTTTTCCCTAAATGCAGTGTTATTTGGCTTGAATTAAGGTTGCTATCACTAGATCCTTGAAAACTTTGTTTTATATTGAAATTCAACTTAAAAATGCCTATAATAACAGGATCTAAATTTAGTCATGGCCTAGCCAAGGATCAGGTTTTCAAAGCCTCTTGATTGGTTTGCATCATTCTGAAAGAATCTGAAGTTAATTCTCCTGCCCCATTCTCCCGCCCACCCTCCCAGACCAGTCTCGCCAGCCCTTTGAGGTTTTGCTAAAAGCCCAACACACTGTCTTCCAGGAACATTATCATGTGGTTTTAGTAACATGAACTGAATAAAAATGGGCACATTACACAGCCTTGGTTCCTCCAACAGTGATTGGAAATAGATCGAAAGAGCTAAGGCACTAACTCAACCAGCCATTCCATCATCAGCTTGTCTCAGGGTAGTAATAAACTTCTTGGTCTGCTAAATTTATGGAGTAGAAGTGTGAGCACGGCCTCCCAGTGGTACCCATGGCTTTGATCAGGTCAATAACAGTGGTCCGGAGGTCTGCATGCTGACCATAATAAGCACCAGTGTGGACTCTCATCAAGGCACTTTCATTAGCAATTGCTCCCACATTAGTTCCCTATCTGGAAAGATAAATCAGGCTGCCTAAGGAAGGGGTTTTACATGAGATTGCATGAGAATGTTTCCTATATAGAAGATTAAGATTATGTAAGATTATATATGATTAAGGATTTAACTCCCAAATTTAACCCTCTGTATTTATACATTCCACTAGCTTAGCCAGTAACTCTGGACCATGAAAGATCTTGCATGGTACAGCCATGAGCCACCTTCTCATCTGACTGAAGGTCTGACTTCTACGTCTGCCAGGGCTATGGTGCCCTGTGCTGCAATGGAAACAAAATGTTTCATATTATGTGACTTTTGTGATGAATAAGCTCAGATGTCCTATTGTACTCTGCATGCACAATGGATGCAGTATAGTTGACTTTATAGTAAATTTGAAAGGCAAGTTGTATTGGTCCTCAGAGCATCATGCTCGCTCTGTCCCTGGACCATTGCAGGTGCTGTTTCACCTGCCCTGACCACTGTTGCTCTCTTCATGATGTGGTTAACTCTTACTCTTCCTTCAGATGGCTGATCAGGGGCACTTCAGGGAAGCCTTCTCAGACCTTGCTGACTAAAGCTCCATCTCCTACTTCCACCCCATATGAGCGCTCACTTCAGTGTAGTAAATATATTGGGTGACTCCTGGATTCATGGCTGTGTGTCCAAGATGGTACCTCTATGAGGGCCAGGACCTTTGTGCTGTGACTCACTGTTACACCATCAGTACCAAGGACGGTCTTCAGGTCACAGTAGGAAAACAAGAGCTATTGTAACCAAGAATGTAAGGAGAAAGATAATTTTAAAAACTAAGAAAGATATATAATATCTTTTTAAAAAAATACGTGAAGAGAATTACTCATCTTACATTCTAAAAAGCATATATTTATTCTTCATTTTTTTCAACAAGTATTTTTCAGTCTTCTACTCTTTTCTAGGTTTTTGCTAAGACCTGGGTCTACAATGGTAAATAAGGCAAACATAAATATATTTCTATATAAACAATCTTTTTAAAAACCTCTCTCATTTTCTCTTATTCCCTGACAGAAATAACACTGTATATTTATTCAATAAAATAGAATGGTGTAAATCCTTACCTTCTATTTATATATCAGTGTTTGGTGGCAACCTTTATGTTTGTTCCCTCTAAGAGTACAGGAAATTAATTCATGGAAGCGGATGTTTTTCAATTGCTTAAAAATCCAGAAACAATTTCCTTTGCAAGGAACTTCTGGCTTTGTAATTGATTATCAGGATATATGACTTCTATATTTATTTTCACAAACACATGTAAACAAACAAACAAAAAACCAAAAACAAAAAATTCCACCATCTTTGTAGACTAAGAATGATGTGTTTTAAAAGGCTTTACTTTTTTAAAAAATATTAAATAGAAATTTCCTCTTTTACCGAATCAGATCTTTTGGAAACCACTGCCAGATAGTGGTTCGTTATACTCTAAGGGAAATAAGCATGTGCAAGAGAAAAATGAGGTATTTGGAAATTCAAACATATGTATGTATTTCTTGTATATGATGTGCTAGTATATTGCAGAGGACTGTCTGGAGTGACAGTTGGGTGTCAGAAGGAAAAACTTGTAATTCTCGCAGCAGCATGTGGAATGAAGACCAAATGTAATAAAGTACATCTGGCTTGCATTCCAAAGAGATCTAAAAAATTAATTTTTCTGCAAACTACACCCACTTTGTATTGAGTTTCTCTATATAAGCAAGTTAAGATTGACCATAGGCAGCTTTTACTCACATGATTGTTATTGGTCACTTGCTTGTTTAGGGGAAATAGAGAAACAGGACAGCACATCTCTGATAAGAGTTCATTGAGTTTGCACACCTTTAAACAAGACCAGTATCCACTGCTGGCAGGATAGTAAGATTGTCATACATTCCAGCCTGGAACATTCACTCCTGAACAAAAATAGCTCTACCTTAAGAGCCTAAATATGAAACAGTTGAATGCAGTTCAGCCATATGCCACATCTGCTTAAAATTTTAGTAAGACATGGAGAATGGTATTCATTTCACATTTGTTCAACAGCTGGAACATTATTGCTATGGCTTGAATGTCCTAGATTAGAGGATCTCAAAGTGTGATCCCTGGACCAACATCATTAGCATCACATGAGAACTTGTTAGAAATGCAAATTGGAGACCCCACCTCAAACCTATTGTATCAGGAACTTTAGAGGTAGGGTCCAGAGATCTGTGTCTTAACTGCCTCTCTCCTAGTGAGTGTTCCTCATTGCTTTCTCATGAGTACTCAGGTTTGAGAATGCATACTGCTCTAGAAAACAAGTCCAGTCCTGGCTCACTGCGTCCTTCTAATTCTTCACTACTCACAATTTTTTGCTTCTAAATTAAGATGTGCTAAACCACCTCTAAGATTTATTAGGGATGCATGTGGTGGAAAAAGCCTAGTTAGACAGAGTTGGCATCTGAATTTCCTTCTTGGTACTGTACAGCTTTGAGTTAATAATAATGAAAACTAGATTTTATCGAGCACTTACTAGGTGCCAAACCCTGTGCTTAGTGCTTTATCTTTGTCTCAGTTTGTCCTCACAAAAGTACTATAATAGTGTCCCATTTTATGAATTAACTACTGAGATTTAGAGGTGTTGTAAATTTCATAACTGGAAAAAATACATATATTAAACTTACTCAAGAGCCCAGCTCAGGCTGTACGAGTTAGGAGCAATTCTTCTGTAGATATAAAACCTCTGTCATCCTGAATAAAATGGCATCAACCAACCCCCCCACCCCCGTAGAAAATTAGTGAGACTAATGGGAGGAGTGGGACACACTGTAGCTACTCGAACACTAAATCCTTCTCTTCTTTCCATTCTTTTAGCATAATATTCCATAATATTATATGAAATACATTATAGAAATTAAAAAGATGTTTAAGCGGAAATTTAGAAATGTCACCTCCCCCTGCCTATTTTATTTGTAATTTTTTTTGAAATATTTATTTTACTATACTTTACAATTCCAGGTGTTCTTGAAGAGACAGAAAAGATCTTACCCTTCCTAAGTGAGAAGACTGTGGAGGACATACTCAAAATTGGCTGCCAATGCTCCCTGTCTGCTGATACTATGCCTCTTGTGATTAGGCCCTCTCCTGGAACATGGGTGAGAATTTTGACTTGCTTCTAACAAGTAGATTATGGCACGATAAATGTGATTTCACTTCTATGATTACAGTACATAAGATTGCACCTTTCATCTTCCCATCAGTCTCTCCCTGTAGACTCTCCCCCTTGGTGGCTTTCGATGAAGCTAGCTGCCACGCTGTCAACTTCCCTATATTGCAAAGAACCGAGAGTGGCTTCCAGCTGACAGCTGAGAAGGAACTGAGGCCCTCTCTCCAGCAGCACACAGGGGACTGAATTCTGCCAGCAATCATTTGGAAGTAGATTCTTCCTCAGTTGAGGTTTCAGATGAGCCCTCCAGCCTGCCTGTCACCTTGATTGGAGTTTTGCAAGACATCCTGGAGCAGAAGACCCAGGTAAGCCAGACTCCTTATCCACAGAAACAGTGATGGATTGTGTGTGCATTACGTGTCTTAAACCTCTATGTTTGCTATGTAGCAATACATGATGCAAAGATCAGTTTCCACTGTAGGCCATTCAGTCCCCATGCCAAGTGCTCCTTTCTTAAAGTACTCGACCTAAGAATAATTTTCAATAAAAAAGGGAAATGACATTCTTTAGCACTAAGATAAAGACAATGTTCTATAGATATGACAGGAAAAATTTTTAGAAGAGTATAAGTCTGCTGAAAGGAGAACCTCAGGGCCGAGCAGGTGGTCTCCCAACAGAAATCTAATGAGCCTTCTCCTGGACTGAAATTTTTCACCTGTACTCAGAGATATGGGCTAAGGATCCTCTACTCTGGAAAGCCATTCCAGGGAACTCCATTCTGAAGTGACCCTCTTCTGTGCTGCATATAACCTGACTCTACTTCTCTGTCTGGTTGTATTCCCACCTCCCTTGTTTCATCCATGAGACACTGCGTCTTTCATTTTGCCTCCTTCCTCAGTGTGTTCCTCCTGCAACCCCCCCGCCCCTCCCCACCTTCATTCTTCATGGGAAATTCCATGTATAATACATTCGCAGTTTGTGATCACCGTATGTGAACTCATTTAAGAAAAAAGTGGCCTATATTGGTTCTTTCAATGAAATGGTCCAGTAGGTGTGTGGTGCTGGTGTCAGTGACAGCTGGATCCAGTTGATTAGACTACATTGTCCTTTTGTCTTCGTCCTCTTTCTCCCATTTGTTCTCCTCTCCTTCTGTCATCTCTTCTTCTTCTTCTCCTCCTCCTCCTCATTTTCCTCCTCCTCCTTCTTCCCCTGACTCTCAGCTTTTTACCCCTACCCACTTTTACCTTCCTTTCTGCTGTCTTCATCCTCAAGAAAAGATTTCCCAGGTAGCTCAGGGACGCTTCCAGTAACTCCACGCTTGCTGCGCCCTTCCAGCTAAGCTTCTCTTGCCTGGCACTCTAAACTGTCCTGTAAGGGGTTCACCCTGTCCCTAGTTATATTGTGGGGCCACCTCTCAGTGGATCTTGTTGGCCAGTCCTGGTAAGTCATCTACATTTGTCACTTTGAGTCACATGACTGATTAGCACACCAGAATCACATGGAGTGATAGAAAGGAATGTTCAAAATGGAAGAATTTCAGGAAAGACTGAAATGTAGCTGATGACCATTAACTACTACTTTTTTTTTTCTTTTTACGTATTCATAAGTGAAAACCCAGCCAGTTCCAGATTCAGCCTCACCACATCATTGACACTTCCTGTATGCTCATGTCACTGCATCTCTGGCTCTGAGCTTTTATGAAATAATCTCCCTCCCTTAAGGACGTTGTGAGTTGTCTATACCTTCATTCCATGGTAAACTAACCCTTCCTCTCAACTCTCTCAAAAAATAATTCTCCAATTATTTTAATTTTAAATGACTTTAAAAGCTCAGTTCCTTGAGCTGGACGTAAAGACTCCACCTGATTCTTGCCTATGGAGGCTGCTCACTCTTCCCATCCTGCGTTACTGTACAGAATTACTTGTGATTTCCCAAACACCACACCACGGTCCTGTCTCTGCATGTGCTACCTTCTTCTCCCAGATTGCCCTTCCTTGCCTGTCCTTCAAAGACCAGCCTGTGTTAGGTATCCTCTCCTCTAGTAAACTCTGTTCTAAATTTAGAGACTCTCCTTGGTGCTTCCATGTGACCTGACTTCCCTCTTTAGGCTGGTTGTGTTACTGTCTCCCTTGCGAAAACAATGAGCTTCAAGAGAACAAACCTGTCTCTTTTCTCTCCTTAGGCTTTAGAATTACCAGAGTGTATTGCCTGTAGTAAGCATGCAGATGTTACTGAGGTTAATGAATCTATATTCACATTTAATCCGCACTGTGACCCTGTGTGATAGATGTAATATATATAGCATTTTATTCTGATTATAAAGCAATATACACTCACTACAGAAAGTTTGGAAAATAGCAAATCATACAAAGTATAAACTAAAATCAGCTTATACTCTTACCATGCAGAGATAATCACTGTTAACGTTTTGGTGCATTTCTTTCTAAGCATTCTGTTTGCATTAAAAAAAAAAAAAAAGATAGCTGTTAGGTACTATACATTTCCCAGGGCTGTTTTCCATCACTCTCCATTATGCAGTACAGGGTCCAACTTCAATCTCCTTTTGTTTCCATCCTTTTGAAAATGTCCCTCCTCCTCTTACAAAGTACTCACCCTTCCTCCTCCTGCAGCACATTCTTTGGGTTCCCTCGGTCAATAACTCAATTTCTGTTCTCTTTGTGACTCTTTCTCTGAGATCCTTAAGTTGAGTTATCTACTACTTCTCTGTGATGGTCCACTATCTGGCATATGTGTCTCTTGTCACACCTACAGACCTTTTATTTTAAGTATGTGCTCATTGGACGTTTCGCCTGTTTGACACTGAGCACCTCACCCTTGCCTTTTCTCCTACTCTGTTCCTTCTGTTCCCTCCTTTTTCCTTCCCACCCTCATTCTTCACTTGTGATTTGACATCACTTTTAGTCCTGTACCTGATACAGATGAGCTAAGAGAAGCATATGTAAGTTACGTCCATTGCCCAAGGACACACTGATACGCTGCTTTCACTTTCTTGAAGGGGAGAAAAAAAAATCAATAGTCTGCAGTGTCTTTCAAATAAACTAAACACACATGAGCCAGTTTTACATCTAGACTGAGTATTTGCAATATTGACGCTTCAAAATGAAATTGAGCGTTACTCATCATCAGAATGTCTTAACACCAGTGAGTTCATGCTTTCACCAGCCATGAGCTACAGCTGAAAATCCCCTGAAAATTGGCTTCATTTTAGTGGCAGCTCTTGCAGACACCAACACATCTCACAACATAGAAGCCATGCAGAGTGGTTTGCATCACCAGCCAGGTGTGTGTGCTAGTTTTGTTAAGACCGACAAAAGGGCAAAGGAGAAGAGAGCTCCTGTCAGATGGAAGGTTTGTTTCAATTGTTCCTCTCTCCCTCCTCCTCCTCCCCCTCCTCCTGACTTCTCATCACTGAACTGTGATTGTACCATCCTCTCCGTGAGGAAGACAGGATAATAAAAGCACTCACTTGTGTAGATACAGAGCATGTGCTCATCCAGAGTCATCCCAGCAGTGCCCAGTAGAGCCTGCCACAAACCCAAGAGCAACACAATCTGTCTACCAAGAACATCGTCCAGAGGCTGCCTTCCATGCTTTTGGGTTGTTTTCTTGTTTGTTTTTTTGAGAAAATGACACAGCAATAAAGAAAAGCAAGAGATACGTGGGTTTTGCTCACCCAGTAATAGCCAATAGGTAATTGTAAGTGAATTTCGCTAAAAACAAGTGGAGAGAGATTATACAGGTGTGTGAGGAGAGACAAGAAACACGCTGACAGAGTCCAGAATTAGAATCTGAGGGCTTGATGCTGAATTTCCTGTTCTGACAGAGTATCATTTTAACCCATTAGCAGAAAATAAACTCCTTAGAATGATCTGTATTGTCAATCCAGGTCATCTGTTAACTCTGTCAGTGATGTTTATTGAGTGTCTACTGTATACAGAGGGGGGAACGTCCAGGAGTATCCCAACAATATGGTCACTTAGTGCTACTGTGATCGCCCCCAGATAGGGGGCCAAGAGAGTTTTCTCAGATCATGCCTCAAAGGGGCCTGCCTGGCTGGAACCAGCAACATTCCCCTCCCGCCCCTGACCGGCAACATGAAATAAAATGAATGACAAAAAGGCCAACTCAAGATTGAGGTGGTTAGTTTCTGTAACTAGTACCCGGGAGCTAGGTATGGTTACACCAATGTTTCTAAAATTTTGGATTGCCAAGCTCATACCCCGTATTTCTGAATCTAATACTTTTCCAGTGAGACAGGTGCTGCTGGTTCAAGAATACTGCAAAACACTGTGCTGTATCATTTCCCACAAAACATTTTCTTCAACATGAACAGTAATAGCTAATGTTACTTTGCTCATAGACTTCCCTTTCTGTCATTTTTTTTTCCCCTTCATTAATTGGAACAT
Source organism: Camelus ferus (assembly GCF_009834535.1). Classification (NCBI taxonomy): domain Eukaryota; kingdom Metazoa; phylum Chordata; class Mammalia; order Artiodactyla; family Camelidae; genus Camelus; species Camelus ferus. Next base: position 41,657,678 of record NC_045704.1, read on the forward strand.
CACAGAGGGCAATAAAACTTAAGTTTAATATATTCCTAATTAGCTCACCCACTCCTAGACATAACTTCTCAAGACCCAGTAAAATTGTATGGTTTTAATTATAGTTAGCAAGGCAGATTGAGTGGCATTGCACTCATTTGTTCACATGGCCATTTATTTGTTTATTCAACACATATTTTTGTATTTGTCGTGGTCAGATCCAGTGCTCAGGACTGGAGATTCAGAGATGAAACAGGCATAAATGGTTCTGTTTAGGGGATCGACATCTAAAGGGGAAGTGAAGCAAATGTAAAACTATTAGATACGGTTGCCCAGCTATGGCGGCAAGCACAGAGGAGGCTCTGCTTCAAACCAGGCTGGGGAGGAGGGTCAGAAAATGCTTCAAGAGCAGCTGAGGTCTGTGCTGCCTTAGAGGGGATGAAGCCCATGAGTCTAAGGGGCCAGCGCTTGGCTCCCAGAATGGTGATCATGCTAGAGACAAGGGGGTTTTAACAAGGGCCCTGATGCGATACTCGTGAAGAGGTGAAGTGCACCTTCCTTAGGGATCAGCCTTCTGAGTTTGAATCTTGGCTTGGTCACTTGATCCCTGCATGACTTTGGGTAAGTCACTCAATTTCCCTCAGTTCCATTTTTCTCTTCTTTTTTTATTGAAGTACTGTCAGTTCCAGTGTGTCAGTTTTTAGTGTACAACACAATGTCCCAGTCATGCATATACATGCATATATTTGTTTTCATTAAAGGTTTTTCTAGGATATTGAACGTAGTTCCCTGTGCTATGCAGCAGAAACTTTTAAAAATCTATTTTTATATATAGTGGCTAACGTTTGTAAATCACAAACTCCCAAATTTATCCCTTCCCATCCTTTCTCCCTGGTAAGCATAAGATTGTTTACTAAGTCTGTGAGTCTGTTTCTGTTTTGTAGATGAGTTCATAGTGTCCTTTTTTTTCTTTTTTTCTTTTTTCTTTTTTTGGATTCCACATATGAGTGATAACATATGGTATTTTTCTTTTTCTGGCTTACTTCACTCAGAATAATGATCTCTAGATCCATCCATGTTGCTGCAAATGGTATTATTTTATTCTTCTTTTATGGCTGAGTAGTATTCCATTGTATGTATGTATATATGTATGTATATATATATACATCTTCTTTATCCAGTCATCTGTTGATGGACATTTAGATTGCTTCCATCCATTTTTTTTTCATTTGTAATATGTGAATAATAATAATGCTTGGGTTGTGTTGATCAAATTCAAGATAATGCACTTAATGTCCCTAGTACACTGACTAACCTGCACATAGACAGGACTCTCTAAATTGGAGTGAAAAATGGTAGTAAATAGGAATACATGATAGGGAATAGTGAGTGAATTAAACACTGATGGAAAGAAGTTGAAAGGCAAGATGTGTTCTTTGATAGCAGGGATAGAAAGTGACCTAGAACATCTACACATTTTGTTTGTAAACTGAAGATTCTATGCAGCTCTTTGAGTAGTTGTTGGAATTTTGGTCTGAAAAGAACATAAGGAAACTTCATCCAGTCCTTTCAATGTGAGTAGAGAGAACCCAAAGCCCAGGAGATGTAGATGGCTTGGCCAGCCATTTTCCATAGGCCATATGCTCCATATGAAGACCTGAGTCATGTTCACTCACTCTGTAATTCTAGTTCTTAACACAAGCCTCAAACACAGAAGATAGCACAGTACTCATTCATGAATGCTGAAGGAATGAACAACCGAAGGTTTTGTTTTCTTTTCTTTGTTCTTTAGATTTTTACAACTCATGTTGTCAAAAATGCGATCTGCCTAAACCACGAGTCTGACACAAAGATAAAACTTATGATATGTAAAGAGAGCACATATATCAAAATGCTTTGCTCATTACGCACACTTTTAATTCTTGAATGCAGTTTCAAAGATTCCTGCATAAAAAGGCTTCTGTCTACACTTTTATTTAAGTTACTGGTTTGCAGTCCCATGGCAGGTTGAAATATTCCTAGTGTTTTCTGCATTTTTTTTTTCTCTAAGAATGATAAGGAATAGTTTGCAGAATCTTCATTTATTGAATGACTCAATGCGGTTTGCTCTGCCTTTTTCAGTATTGCCCTTTATCTTACCATTCCATGACGTAAAACCCATGGCATTCAGGAGGTGAGTTACTGGTGTTAGGAACAGGCTCACCGTTGAAAGGAAGTACATGCCCATCATGATGAAAATGTATCAAAATGGCAAGCTCTCTTCTGACTGTGTTCTCTTCCTATCTATGCTTCTGTCATGTTTTGAGACTTTAGGACCCTTTCATGTGCTCTTTGTCAATAAGAGATGGTCTGTAAACTAACACCATCCTTAAATTAATAATGGTCTCTCATTTTAATGTAAATTTAGGAGTTTTTCTTGACTATTTTCCCAACCATAAGTTGGTACCTTTGGGTTCCTTTGACAGCAGAGAACCATTTCACTCTACCATGCGTGTTACACAGCTTTTGATTTTGCGAAGACCTTTTGTGGTGTTTGATAATTTTTGTAAGACATTATTCTGCTTGTAATTCAATTGATAAGAAAAGTGTAATATTTGGACAAGCATGTCCCAGGGGTTTTCATCATTTTCCCAATGTATGACATCCCAGTTGGCGTCTTATGGAGTGAGACCCAGTCTCTGTCAGTCCTACCATTAACTAAGGCCAGTTTTGATTCAGTAATAAGGATGAATGTCCCAATATTTCACCTGATGAAGAAAGAATCTTCATCTCACAGTTGCCCAGTATCAAGATTCTGGGCTCTAGAGTTTTGCAAAAATATTTCACATCTTGGAGTTTATCATTATGTTCTATGCAGTGAAATTTTTATTAGTAGGTAGATAGAGTGAAAGGATGAAATAGGTCAAAAAAAAAAGCAAAGCTCCGTGAGTGACAGTAAAAGGATTTTAAATTAGAATTTGATAATTTTATTAATATTGTAAATGGGAAAGTAAGTGCTTATGTCTTAATACATTCCATCAAAATTATCTAATGCTATCCTTTACTGCTGCAGAGTGAGTGATGGAGTCTCCCTTTTGTGGGTAAGCATACCAGCCATTAATTTTAATGAAAGTAAATTTGTGTGTTTTTTTTCTTTAATGTGGAGATTGTTGGAGTGAGTACACTGAAAACATGCAGTGGCCTGAGCTGAATGATAAAACATCACCTTTCAGGTCAATAATACACTAATCAGGAGGTCTCTGTGTACAAGGATGCTATGGACAGTGATTACCAAGGAGTTATTAAGTCAATAAGTAAATCCCTAATTTACAAATGAGTGACATTGGCACTAAGCAACAGGTCAACTCTCATGAACTCCAATATTTCAAATCCTGACATTGTTCTCATGAGGAGAGGCCTACTTCATTTTGTACAGCAATAGAAAGGAAGCGTTATTTCATAATGTTCGTCAATACAGCATAAAAAATCCTTCTTCCTACTGAGGAGATAGCATGCTCTGTGGTCTTTGTTGTTTGGGGCTTCCCCTTACACAGAGGTGCCCAGTACACTCTTCAGCTACTTTGATTCCAAACATCAAAAGTGAGGTCAGGAACAAGCATTTTAACAAGTACTTTAGAGGGACTGAATGCAAATTTCCAAGGTTCCGTATCATGAGCAATACTTCAGTTGTGCCAGGATTATCTTTAACATACAAATTTGTTCTACATCTCTCCTCCCACCCTATCTACCCCCACCCTGACTCTTCCCCACCCAAAATCCTTCAGGATAAATATTGACAAACAAACCTTTATCTTAGAGCTTATAAGTTGGAAGTGGGCAGATCACCAAGATATGGCTAGTTTGTTCTACACATTAAAAAAGTGTATTTGAATCTGTTGTCAACATTTAAAAATTAGAGATTTCACAGAAAACAACAGATTGAAAGGTGTTCTTCAAATTATTAGTTGAACATGGCTTGTCCAGATTAAGGACAAGTCTTGTCAAATGGAACCCACCTTATCTATTCTTTAGTCCCAATCACTTCTGCTCAGTGACACCAATCTGTCTCTCTAGCTTTGACGTGATGAGATACCTAAGATGTTTGAGATTCAGGGACCACCACCCCCCCTTACAAAATCCTTTCACCATGTGAGGGAAAAATAACAGATACAGAATCTAGGAAAATGAGTGGCACAAAGTAGATTCTCAATAAATGCTTGTTGAATGATTGAATTAGTGGATACATAAATGAACAAATTTGAAGATGATAGTGATTCCAGACTTTAAGGAACTTACAGGCTAGTAAAGACACGTTTAGGTCCACCATGGTCAATTATGCCAACTATCAAAAGGTGCCCTTCTTTGGCACAGATAGATGATATAACGCAACCTCTCCAGGCAGAGAAATTGTAAAACATCTTCTTACTGAACTAATTTGATCCAGCCCCATGCCAAGAAGCATTGACTAATAACTAGGGCTGCATTTGAACATCTACTCACCTGTCATAGGATCCTGACCAGGGCAGCTGTATGTAGTAGCCCTGTGTGTTCACAAATAAACAACTGACACTAACATTCTTTGATGAGTGCAAGCAGTTGAGTGTGTCCCAGACGGCAAGGAGAGCTTAGATAAGGGGCTCTCTATGGAGGTCAGGTTGTCCGTGAAGAATACAGGGCAGAGCTGCTGTCTCAAAATAGTTGCAGAGGATTGAGAGAGACTCGGCAGTCCCAGGATACGACCCAGAGGCTCAGCGGGCACCCCCACATGGGGCCTGTTCAGGGGACTCTCGCTGAATGAGTGTGTGAGGATGGACGACGGGTCCAGTGAGTTACAGAGACTTATTATAGGAAGTGAAAGAAAACACACAACCAAGAGTTAGGTAGAAATCAAATCACAACAGCAACATATAATTAACTCCTAATGAGCAGTTATGGGTGCCAGGAATTGTTCCAAGCCCTTTAGATACATCAGCTAAATCATTCCCTTTAACAACCCCTTAAGAGGTATGATGAAAAGTACCTATAATCTGGTACTCTCTATGCATCATAATTTTTAGAAGCCCGTGAGTTGAGTTCTATTGTTATCTTTATTTTGCAAAGGAACAAACTTAGCACATTTTTAATTCTGCCCATTCCTAACCTGAGGCTCAAAGCGGTTAAGTGAGCTTGACTAAGGTTACACATCTAATAAGTGGCAGAATCAGGATATTTATGACTAGATCTCTGCCACTAGCAAATAGGACTAGCCTGTGTATTCAAGAAATAAATCACTGTAATTTGGCCCCAATGAATGAAGAACCTTCCATGGTCCAGTCAGCTGTGCCAAAGTAAAGAACTCTCTGGTGCAAACCACAGTTACTGGGACACAAGATTTGCTAAGGAACTTGAGTACCATTATCAGAATCAGTGGGGCAGATATTCATGCAGACTCCTAGTGGGTCTATGTTAAAGACAAGAAATATGCTTTGTTTTGTTCTGTTTTCATTAAGCTCCGCTGACAACTCTAAGAACTAGCTATGTCTGAAACCATAATTTTATAATATTGTAATCTAGTGCAGTACCTCTATTTGTATTTAAATAAGTAAGTCAATTAAATTTACTTCAAGTTGAAGAAATAACTCTTGCATTTCACCAGAGGGCTCATAAGTTTGGTGAAATAAAAAACATGTACCCAGGGGAAATAATAAATAAAAGTGTGGTAGCTTGTGTTCAGGCCACTAACAACTGCATATAAAGGGGAGTTTGGAAGGAAGTCCGTGGCATGGAACGGATTTCATGGACCCTAGTTTTTACTCCTAACATGTGCCGTGGCCTGGTGCAGTGTTAGGATGTGTTCCTAGGGAAAAAGTTCCTTCCATTGCATTGACACTGCACTGCTACGGGGCAGGACAGTCACTGGGGAGAGTCCTAACAGAGACTGGGGAAGGTACATGGATAGGGAAAAGAATGACATATGTTTTCATTCATTCTAGCATTTCCAGACGCACACCTGGGAGAGTATCCCCAAATCTTGAGTTCTGGCTTTAAAGTCTAAAGAGACCAAAGGGTTTTCATTCAAGAGCTCTGTACACATCCAGTGACCTGAGCAGTGGTTTGATGTGTAGTGAGGGAGGCAGTGTGTACTTGGGAGGCAGGTGGACAGGTTCATGTTCAGTCCCTGGGTGTGTCCCCTTCCCATGCCTCAGTTTCTCTCTCTATAAAATGGGAATGATAACTGCACCTCTCACATACTGCTGATGTAAGGATGTGATGGTAGGTGCTGGTGAAGTACTCGGTGGAGTGCCTGGCACATAAAAGTGCTTTAGGGATGTTAAATCTCCTGCGACTGTTCCGTTTTCTCCTTCCCCCCTACTTTTCCTCCTCTCCTTCTTTTATTCCGCCCACACCTCCAAAATTCATTGGAAATAGTGCATCATAAGGTTACTGTTGTGGAAAAGGAGAAAGGAAAAATGGACATGGAGTTCAGTGAGATCACAAGTAGCATGGGCTCAGGAAGTGAGGGCAGGAAGAGAGGAGGAGGGGGAGAAGGGCGGTGAGGGCGGGAGAAGGGAGATGAGGGGAGGGAGAGAGGAGAGAAGAGGAGAGGAGAGCAGAGGAGACAAAAGAAGAAAGATTGGTCCAAGTCTTATTCCCTGTAATTATTCCCTATAGCAAAACTTACTTTTATTTCCTTCCCCAAATATTTATTGAGACACTTCTACGTTCAGAACTGCAATCAAGCCTTAATTTACAAATGAATTTGTCTCAGTTGGCCCTGGTGGACTAGTTGGGAAGACAGCTAAGAAAATAGGCTGTTCAGTACATGGGGAGGAGTGTATGGGTTGGAATGTGAGATATGCAGTGAGAACACATAAGGAGGGCATATGAGCAGTTCCTGGGCCACCAGGGAAGGAAGTAGCACCTGACACTGCATCAGAGAACTGGTGAATCTGGACCAAATAAATGAGCAAGTGGCAGGTAATGAACTGGATTTAGGGTGATTGCTTTTGTAAAGTTTGACAGACAAGAGGACATGAGGTGCTTTCATAGGATGGAAAAGTTTGGCTTAACAGAACAGTGGAGTGAAACACAAGGAGTTGTGAATGGAGGAAAAGCAATGACCATCTCAGGAAGGCTGCAGAAGCTTGGGGTTTGCACTCACAGCTGTGATATAGACAGGGAAGGTTTTAATCAGAAAAGGGATTGCTTCTTAGATGACATAGATCACTCTGGTGCCCTGTGAAGAAAGGGGTACTATGCAGGAAATATTTCAGAAATTATTCAGATGAAAGTTCAGGGTGGCCCATGCTTGGAAGGAGGTGATAGTTGAGATGAAGTGAAGAAGTCCAGGGGACGGAGTAGCAAGTATTTAAAAATGTGTTGAATGTAGAAGTTGGAAAGAAGGAAGAATGGCAGATAACATAAAATATATGCATGTGTTTCTAAGACAAATTTAGGGAAAAAAGAATCAAGGTATCACCTTTCACTGGGGAGTTACGAATAAGAATGACTGTTAAAATTAGAGTATTAAGAGAGTGAATTGACTTTCAGAATATGTAATCAAATAATGGAAGGGATCGTTAATAAAAATAATAATTGTCCCTGAATATCTAGAACATCATGAATAGAAGTTTTGAGGCTCAGACATAGAGCTTAGGATTCTTCCCCTTTCTCATTCCCTATTCTGTTTCTTGCAGAAGGCTGAAATGTGTCAAATTTGTATTTGTTTTAACCTAATTGATGATGATCTCAATGTTTCCAGTAGTCCTTGAAAATACCTAGAAATTTCTCCAAATTTGAGCTTTAGATAATCAGTCTTGCACTGTCTTTAATTTAATTCAATGGAGCTCTTAATGAATACCAATTTGTAAAATGATCTGCAATGCTAGGAGCTTTTGCTTTACTTTGAAGCCACAAATGTAGTTTTCTTTCTTATTTATTTGCAAACACTATCAAAATTTCTCTGAAAAGTGGAATTTTTGGTGTTTGGAAATGCTTTGTTCAGGTCTTTTACAACATTTATTTAAAGTGTGGCTGGATAATAGTTCTTCTGATTTCAGGCACAAATAACTCTGATCTTGCACTCTCCCTAGCCCATAAAACTTCTGAACACAGAATAAAGGAAACAGTCATTCATCAAGCTACCTAGAGAAAGAAGAGATTGCCAAATTACTTCTCCAGTCTATGTTAATGCTGACTGTCCCATCCATGAACTTTTAATGATGCTGCTATTCTTGCATTCAGAGGCCATTTTTATATAATGACCTCTAACTGTTTGAAAAAATAAATCTTCACCCATGGACTTTGTAGCAGATAGAGGCAAGAAAAATTAACACAAATAGCACTTGCTAAAATAAGTATATGCTTTTTCTCTGATGACAAATGTGCTCTGAGTAAGGCCCCTGAGTACTGCCCTAGATTTTCTCAAAGTGTATTCAACAAAGAACTTCTTATGGCCCTACTATGTTCAGCACAGCAGAGGAATACAGGGTTATTTATAGGCTATATCTGGGGTTTTTAGTTGTTTAATGCTAAAGATACTATGATAATATGCTGTAACAGTGCCTTTTGAGATTCAATAATTAAAATACTATATGTGAAGGAGAGACACCAACATTAGATACTGTGTGTGAAATGCCCACTGATATGCTTGTCACCAAGTATTAATCATGCAATACTAATAATGTTAATTCTTGCAGTAACAGCCTATATCAGGAACTTAACTGTGATGATATATTTTATGTGTCAACTTGACTGTATTCCTGGGTGCCCAGGTATTTATTCAGACATTATTATGGGTGTATCAATGAGGGTGTTTTTGGATGAGATTAACACTTAATCAATCAGCTGAGTACCTCCACACTCCCGATGAACAAACAGACTGACGTGCCATTTACAGCACTGCTTTTGCATGGATATGAACAACGTCACTCAGAAATTGGCATGGGTGAGACAGTTCAGGGTGGGTTGTAAAGTGCCCAGATATAAACACTTTCAATTCATGCAAGAAAAAAGAATACCGACTGAGTAAAGTAGATTGCCTTCCTTAATATGAGTGGGCCTCATCTAATCAGTCAAAGACCTGAATAGAAAAAATGGCTGACTCTCCCACATGAATAAGAGGGAACTGCCTGACTCCCTTTGAGCTGGGACAGTGTTTTTTTCCTATCTTTGGACTCAGAGTAAAACACTGGCTCTTCCTGGATCCCCAGTCTGCTGTTTTTCAGTTTGAAACTTATACCATTGACTCTCCTGTTTCTCAGCCCTTTGGACTTGGACTGTGACCACATACCATCAGCTCTCCTGAGTCTCCAGGTTGCCAACTGCAGATCTGAGGACTTGTCAGTGTCCATAATCATAAGATTCAATTCCTTATAATAAATCTTTCTATATATACCTTAAATCCTATTTGTTCTGTTTCTCTGGAGAACCTTGACTAATCTATTGCTATATTATAAGCACTTTAGAGTTTAAGTAATGTATCCCAGGCCACATAGCTGATATTTGATGGATGGGGTTTTTAACTTATACCCAATGACTCAGATCCTATTGTTCTTAAAACATTATACTGGATTTCTACATTTATAAGGTATGGTATATACATGTTATTTATTTGTAAGTTTTACCTAGAAAATGACAATGAATCTTTTGAATATGGCTCACACCAAGGTCAGAAAAATAAGTATGAGCAGAGTAAATGCAATTAAACTTGGCTAATACTCCTGAACATAATAGAAAGAGATAGGTAGATAGGTAGATAGATAGATCAACCTGTTTCTCTCTCCTTAGACAAAAGCCTACTTAGGCTTTGCGAGTGTATACATAACAGCTCCAGCAGAAAATATTCTTGTATACGTTTATTTTACTCAATCAACAAATGTAAGTTGGATCTTTTCCATGTTGCAAGCATGTTTCTAGGCACTGACACCCAGCAAGTGGTATGCAAGTCAATGTTTAGCAACCAGTTCCCCAGGGGGAAAAAAAAATGCATGTGTAGCTTTTGCTGATTCTCGTATAAATACTACTAACATGACTGATTTTCAGCTCCTGCCATGATGTCAGCTGGCTCATAAAATTCCTGAAAGTTGAGCAATCCACTCTCACGAGCTTGGACAAGTCAGCTGCAGAGCGCTGGTGAGCCAGGTGTGAGCAACACAGACAAGGACCTTTCCCTGGTGGAGTGAACATTGTAAGAGAAAGAAAGTAAGCCCACACCTAAAGTTAACACACAAGAAAACACCAGGTAGTGATCATTTCTATGAAGGTGAGTGGGATGGAAAGAATGGTGCGGTGAAAAGAGAAGAAATCCTAAGAAGTAAAGAGATGTAAAATTAGTCTAGAACAAGAGAAAGCACTTGTTCTGAAAATCACGTGTACTGTATTTCCAGGAAGGGGCACAGCCACTTTAGAGGTCCTTGTGTTCACCTTCTGGGTGGGGGTTTCAGTCTCTCACTCCATGGGCACTTAAAACTCTCACTCTTGCTTAGTGGTTACTTGTGAACATGTGCTTCCCTCTACTTCAAAATGTGTACTTAAGTTCCTTGAGGCGTGACTCAGTTGTGATTCAAGCGAGTCTACTCCCTTTGTCTGGCAGAATACTTAAATATTTTCTGGATAAGGAAATGTAGAAATTCCAACATTTAGTGTTCATATCATCTGGACCTGAGGTCATTTTTGGTGGTACCTAAACAGGCATTACTTTTTTTTTTTTAAATGAATCGCTATTGAAAATATAATCTTTTCTTTTTTTAAAATTTTTTATCCATTATCCAAGGAAAAAAGTCTTAGGACTTTGGAAGCAACCCTTTAACCACTTCAGTATTTACTCATCTTACATTATAAAAAGAATAAACCTTAGATTCACATCCCTAAGCAATTAATCAGTTTAACAATGATGTTTTACTTTTGTCAAATTTATGGTTTTATAGTTACATTTCTGGTTTAAGTCAAGATTTACTTTACAATATACTTAAAATGTTAATTTTGTTTGATTTTTAAAGAAGTCTATAATTATGAGACAGTATAAAGAAAAATAGTCAAGCTCTCCTGCCTCTTCTTACAAGAGCACTAATCCCATTCACGAGGGCTCCACCTTGTGACCTAATTATTTCCCAAAGTCCCCACCTCCTTGTACCATCATATTTCAACATATGAATTTTGAGAGGGTACAAACTTTCAGCCCATAACACCAAGAGAATACAAAGAATTAAGCTCTAAGGCCAGAATTCAAAATAGAAGCTCCTGTTTCCAGATCGAATGCTCTTCCTAAGACATGAAGTTTACCTTCCAAAAATGCTTTCATTTTTCCCTTTACTTCTCTCTATTTTAAAACCAGACTATTGTATCCATAGCCAAACTAAGTGATCTGAATCAGCAAGTTCACTTTTGAACTGAACGGGGGTAGCTTGGTTTGGTGAACTGCCCACAGATAATTTCTTTTGTCAGCCTTTGAGAGAATCTTTGACCATTGTTCAAAATTCATTTTGTACTGCCATTCACTGTGGAACTTGCTGTCTAGAGTTGCCCATGAACTCAGCCAAATGGCAAGAATCAGGCAAATGGCAAATCAGTACAGTGATCCTTTGATATCCACAGGGGATACCAAAATCCACAGATGCTCAAGTCCCTCATATGAAATTGCATGGTATTTGCATATAACCTCCTCATGTTCTTACAAAGACTTTAAATAATCTCTAGATTACCTATAATACCTAATAAAATGTAAATAGTAAATACAATGGAAATACTATGCAAAAGTTTGCCAGAGTGCAGCAAATTCAAGTTTTGTTTTTTAGAAATTTCTAGATTTTTTTTTCCTGAGTATTTTCTATCTATGGTTGGTTGAATCCATGGAGGCAGAACCCATGGATACAGAGGGCCAATTGTACGTGCTTTTTAAACTGGCTGGTCTCATGGCTCAAATTATATATTTTAAAACTGCTCTGCATGTTTTTGGATGATGTCACAGTCTTGCAGGTCCCCCTTGGTTCCTGAGCGTCAGCTGTTCTGGTAGATGACAACTTAGCACTCAGGTAGCACACAGGACCCTCAAAGTGAAACACTTACTCTATACAGCCTATATTTCACATGACACCATCTCATATAAATTCTCCAAATGGATGAAAATCTACCCATGTGATTTGGCAGAAAAAAAAAGGAGAAACATAAGTTTGTTGATTTTTCTCTCCTTATAATACAAAGTGGACAAAATATCAGATTTAAGTTCTAATTCCATTCTTTCCAATCCCCAAATTTGAGATCCTGCTTATTTTCTTCCCTGTATCTGTGCTTCTGTCTTTTCTCATCTACAACAGATATAGTAATACTTGCCATCAGTAACACACTGGAGATTTTTGAGCAGTGCATATTAGATGGCAAATAGAAACATAAATTAGTACGGAAAGTACCATTGGCCCTTGAACAATGTGGGGCTAGGGGCACTGACTACCACCACACAGTCGAAAATCTGAGTATAACTTTACAGTCAACCTGTGTATCCACGGTTCCATAGCTGTGGATTCAACCAGCCTCACATTGTGTAGCACTGTAATGTGTATTTATTGAAAAAAAAAATCCATGTATAAATGGGCCCGCACAGTTCAAACCCATGTTATTCAAGGGTCAACTGTATTATGATCTTCAGTTAAATATCTCCATAAGGAACCAAGATTTCAACCAGAAGTAGACACGGTAAAATAATTCTGTAGGCAGTCTAGTCTCTCCTCTAGTCACTTAGCACTGGAGCAGCAGCAGTGGTACATATAGTGTTACTACTGGGAACTCGTGACCAAAGCACCTAGCATTTATTGTTTATCATGACCTCTGTTTATTATTAAGTATGACTAACTGATAATCCTGGCTCTGCCACTTACTAACAGTCAGCTTGCACACTTTGTATAATCTCTCAAAGCCTTAGCTCTTCACCTATAAAGTGAGGATAATCATGGTACCCGCTGCATGAAGCTGACTTGATGATTTAATTGGTTAGTGTGTGTAGATAGTTAGGACTGTTCTGGCACACAGGAGGTGTTCAAAAATGGTAATTAATTAATCAATTAAGAGACTGAAAAAGCACCTTTGCTAAGTAATTTGTCTAAAATGTATTTTCACCACAATGACTTTCTTTGATGCCCATATGCTGCTTCTTTAACTGAGTTGTTAAAAATCAGAGTGACTAAGTGGAGGAATTAGGATTCAAACCCAGTTCCATCTGGGCACAGAGCCTGAGGGCTAAACCCTTGAACTCTTCTTGCTGCGTGGGTCACAAGAGTTGTTTTCCTTGCGTCTAAGTCCATAAGACATAAAAGTTATTGAAAGCAAGGGTGATGAAGCCCCCAGTGACCTCTTTATATGTCATCATTAGTGACTTGGGGACACCTGACTTAAAAGCATTGGGCCAATAAAATGGAAAAAAAACATTTTTATGTAGACTATCCCCTAGCTGAGTGCTTCTGAAGCTTACCCATTGTTAATTTAAAGATCTGCTTGGGGAAAAGAGCTGTGAGACAAGTCATATCATTTAGAATAAGCATCATGCCAGAGGGCATATTTCTGCATGAATTCCCTCAGTGGCCAGCATCTGTAGTCCTCATTCTGCGTTTCATGTTCTTGCAAAATGAAAGCTTATTTTCATAGTTGTACAGTGTGCCACTTTCTCCCTTGGATGGTAAAAAACATGATTTCAGTTGTTGGCTTTGTAAGCTATAATCATGTAATTGGAAACAGCTGTGCACACAAGAAATATAATTCAAAGGAGCTTAATTAATACATCTTCATTGACAAATTCCACTCATAATACTGATATTATTGTGTGATCCTATGATCAAAAAGGGAATTTCTGAGCCCTGGCCGTTTCCAGATTGTGCACTCAACTACTTTCTTTAAAAAAAAAAAAAAAAAAAAAACTGAAAGGGATATTTTGAAGATTATTTCATCTGTTCTCTCAACTCTCTTCCTGACTTCTTGCTGCAATCCCCTTCTGTCCTCAAAGCTACAGGGCAATAAAAGCAAGCTTCAGAGATTGGTTTCACTGGGTAGTGGATGCTGTTGTAAGTCTGAGGCGTTCGTTCTCCTAGCTGTTTTGTTGTCGCTTCCCCTGAAACTGCTCTCTGAGAACTGCCTATTAATGGGAGTTTGTATCCAACGACTGGCCGATGGTCGGGAGGTATAAAGGCCCTTCCTGCTTGCCTTACTGTGGCCCATCTCTGAAGGCCATACCAGCTTTGGGAATGGCTGAGACCTTCCTTGCAAATGTATCACAGCCCAGCACCTCCCTCTTCCCAATCCTATGCCCTTCACTCCCCCATAGATTTATATTCAGAGAACACTTCTTAATAAACTTCCTGCTGGAAAACTTCATCTCAGCACTTGTTTCTTGGAGAACCCAACCTCAGATAGATTTGGGGCTTATTCTTATTTTATATTATCTCCCTTGTCCTAAACTTTTGATACATTTCCATTTCTTTGAATTCCTAATGCTGGCCCATTTTCTGTATGGTGTTTGTTTCTTGACTCTAATTTAGGACATGTCTTTGATTCTCCTGTGCTCTCGTTTATCCAACCTAGTAAATGTTATTGTTTGTTGTAAAAGCCCCTATTCTGACTCCATCCTATTATTGTGTGTCAAACCTGGACAGACTTTAATGAATCAACTTCCTTCCATCTGCATATCAACTCGCATGCGTGCGTGCACACAAACACACACATACACACAATGTTTTATGGAACAGAGATTCAAGCGTGATTCATTAAAAATAAATCTATTGCCTGAAACTTTGAAGAAAATTAATTTTAGGAGGTAAAGTTTTAATTATTGGAAAATATACCAAAGACAAATCAGCAGTTAACTTGTATTAAGCACTTACTGTATTCTAGGCTTTGTGGTAGTGGCCTCACCTGTATTAATTAATTTCCTCTTCATACCTGCCCACAGAAGTATGTTCTCTATTTTACACATAAAAGCTATCTTAAAAGGTGTCCTTAATTGCCGTGGTTAACCAGAAGAAAAAGTCTATTCAGGATATTTTAACTTTTTAAAAAATAGAGATAACTTAGAAATGGTAGCAACAGATTTCTTTTGTAAGACATTTGTTTCAAAATGCTGTTGAACTATTTTAAATTCTATAAAGAAACATAATTAGCATATACTTCTCTGCAAAAGTTCACAATATTGAAAACATATGCTTCTGGATGAACATTTGTCAAGTAAGCCTGTATGTTTTTTGATCTTTTACAATGCAGATATTTTTAATGAGTGACAGTGTATGTGCATCATAAACTTTGTCATTAGCTAATACTATATTCAAATTCAATTTTGATTTCCAGTCACCTATCTGAAGTTAGAATGTTTACCCCAACACTTTAGAGATTACTATTGTGAAACCCTTGACAACTCCAGTTCTCAGTTATAACAGTGTCACATAAACTTTATTTTACTTTTTTAAAAATGACATAGAATTTTTGTATACTGTTATTTTCGATTTTAATGCAATCATTTATATTAGAGTCCTAATGGAGTATTATGAGCAGATTGGCTTTTAAGTTGGATTCATAAGGATATTGAGAAAATTTAACAAAAACAAATGTATTATCAGTATTTCAGTGTCAGTGGAAAAGAGGCATCAAGTTGTATGCAGATCAAAATTCCTCATGTTAATACTTTAATCATGAGAGTTTTTTTAGTCCACAAAAGTCTATTTACGCTCAAAGATAACATAGTGTTTCTGACTTAGATATTATGATTGACATCTCATCTTGTCACACTAGAGGCAGAAAGTTACATCTCAAGTGCCTTTTGATGATGACAAAATTAGCTAATATCATTGCATCCTGTTTTGAGTCAATGCTTTTAAAGATGTTTCCACTCTACCTTTTGATGGTGCATAATCAAGGCAATTATATATTGTGAATTTCTTGGTACAGTTCTGATTTCAAATATTTTTCCCTTTGTTCTCTTATTAGTGAGACCACAAATTTCAGATTTTGATTGAACAAATTCTAGCAGTTATGCACAGTCCATACCTAACCTGAACCCTAAAGTAGAATTTAAAAGGAAATCAAGAAAAGGAAAAGGCTTTTCTTGGAAATAAAAATGGAGAAATTGCCAGGAATCGAGTTCTCTCCAGAGTTACCCTTAATGTCCATTGCTTTACTGTCAAGAGAATATCAAGTGCTTAAGAACAAATCTAACAAAACTTGCAAAACCTCTGCAAGTAAAATTATAAAACTTCAGTAGGAGATGTTTCAAAGGACCTAAATAAGTGAGAAAGTAATTCTAAGTATATGGACATGAGGATAATATCATAAAGATGTCTGTTCAACAAAACTAACCCACAAATTCAATAAAATTCCAATCAAAGTGTTGATACAGTGTTTATTGGTGTTACTTGGTAAGGTGATTCCAAAATGTAGATGGAGAAGTTACAGTAATAGCAGGATTCTTCTAAAGAAGGTGTGAGTAGGACCAGTCAGCATCTAGTGGACTCTGCTCTACCTTTGTAAGACTTCAGATTATTTTGTTAGTTATTTGTGATTATTTTGCCATGGTGGATTTTAAGGAGCCATCTGATCATTCTGGCTATTTTGCAGAGGAGGCAAGAATAGAGAACAGTGAACCAGTCGAAGCTCCTAGCTATGGATGATGGCAAATTGCAGAGGCAATGATGAGAGCTGGTCCGGTCCAGTCTAATATAACAATTTGCAGGTAGATCACCAGGATTCACTGATGTACTGTGTATGAGACAGGAGGGAAATAGAAGAAACAAGAATAAATTGTTAATTCTGGTTCCAAGTAACTGGGTGAGTAATGATGCCATCTTTTGGAACAGAGAAGGCTTGGAGTGGCATGGAACCTGGGAAGGATAAATAGTTCTGTTTTGGCCACACTGAGATTTCTAGTACAGAAGAGAGTAGGCAGCTTGATATATGAATCTGGAACTTAGGAGACAAGTGGAGCATAGAGATTTAAATTTGAGAGTCAACAGATAATAGATGGTATTTAAAGAAATACAACTAGATGAGAGATCCCAGAAGGAGTAGAGAGAAGGTTAAGACTGTCGCTGGATCCTTGAGGGGACCCTGTAATTTAAAGTCTGAGAGTCATCATCAGCCTTTTCCAGAAGGGACCCGCCTTTCCATTTCTTTCCTTGTGTACCTCCCAGGTATTGGGAGTTGTCAGTGGTATTAATCAAAATCTGGGACACACCTGGGCCCCATTTATAAGTCGGCCATTTCAGTGCTATGTAGGTAGGAGGTGAGGTCCTGGCCCCTTTCTTGCCTTGTCTGCCACCCTATGAAGCATGTGTACCTGGCAGGGTTTGTCTCCAGAGAGCCTGGGAGAAGGAAAACGTTTAAATAACTGATTACTAAAAACCCAACCCTTGAAGCCTAACAGCCAACATTATCTCATTTCCAGTAGTTTTGTGTTGAAAGAATTTTACTATTAGGAAAGTCCAATCTGTGTAGTTTTGATAGGAATATGATTTTTCTCTCAGCTGCTAAAAAGATTCTCTTAAAAATTGAGTCTTCATCCAACTTAACTTTCTCCCTTGGAGAATAATGATCAGAAAAGCCCAGATCCATTCTCAACTTAACTTCCAATTTCTTTATCCCCAACGCAGTTTTAAATGGGATGATTTGTGCTCTCAATTAGCTGTGTATAAAATATTCTTCTGCCGCCAAAATGATTCTTAGAATATTTTAGTTTAGTTTAATATACTTTTAATAGGATCCAAATCACAGAGTGTTAAATGTGTAAACTTCCTTGAAAAATGAATGAACATCATTAAAACAGAATATATATACACTTTAACTGCATCATTTAATTTCTTTTAAATATATTTTGGGAGAGAGTTATGTTCAAATTTTTCTGTGACCCCTGACTTTTCTTCACCTTTGCCCCAGGCATCCTCATAGATAACAAGATCTGTCCCTAAATTATCTTAAGACTACAGCAGTGTTACTTTTTTCTTTTCTTTTCTTTTGAGTGTTCTTTAAATGACTCAGTAATCTTGATGCAGATTTTTATCTGTTTCTGACATCTTTTCTGCCGTCATTTATATAAAGTATCACCAGTTTTGTGCCCTTGGATTAGTCTCCCTATTTTTCAGAGTGTCAGGTTTCTGTGTAGATTTGGAAGTGCCAGTCTGCTTATTCAGTTCTGCCTGTGTTATACAGAAGGGCTTCAGAATGTTGGGAAGAGACCCTCCCCTCAGTACACACACACTGAAAAAATGGATTGTTATGGGATTTCTTAATAAATAATTCAGAAATTTAATTCTGAATGGGAGTGTGTGTGTGTGTGTGGCGGGGGCGGGGGGGAGGTTGTTCCCAGAGTAAGAACACATCCAGCATCCAGCTTACCTATTGTTCGTTTCTCACTTTCTCAACAAGAGACCCTGTATGGGATGCCTTTGTGACCGATGTTCAGTTTCTTACTATACTAGAGTTCTTTTTCACTCAGACTTTTATCGTCACCCAGGAAGCAGTTATACAAGAAATTGTTCCTCTTGTAGAATATGTTTAGGGCACCTTTTAGTTATCAAACTACATTCAGCATCAACTAAGATACATCCTGTGGGAGGAAGAGGAAACGTTGTGTCCGTTAGATACAGCATTACTTTCAAATTTTTGGTGAACCAGAAAACCCATTTTCCAGAAGAAAATTTTAGATCAGGAAGTGTGTGTTTGATGCTTATTTAGTCCTCAAACAATAGAGTCTTTGTAGTTCAGGGACATTGGTTCAATGATTTGGGTCAGTGAATGCTATGGATGATGAATAGTCCAGGGAGAGTGCATAACGATTCATATGAAGTGAGTCTGTTGAGACGGCTTCCTAATAATTGCAGTGATTGCTGGAAATTATTGTTAGGTTCTATAATAATTTGCAACTAAGGTTAAATACGGTTGTTCTTACCATCCGCAATCAAAGCCTCCAGTTCTGGTAAAGTAGCTGAATCTTGAGGTTTATTCTTTGTGACACATGCTCTCTACTTAGTGAAAAATGTAGTGAAAGGGCCATAGTTCTGTTTGCAGCAGTAAGTTAGCACCACTCCAGGCTTCATGTTTGCTGTGAACAGGTAAATGGCTAAATAAGTGACTGATTTTAACACAAGTGTAACTGAGTTTACATACATATCTAATTAGCATGGTTAATTAGACTAAAGATTTTCTACCTTTTACCATGGTCACAACTCCAAAAAAATGCAGTTGTTTACTGGATGTGTGTTCCTTGTTTATCTTTTAAAAATAAGCTTATGAAGATTTTTTAAAAATATAAAGTGAAAAGAGAAAATTATTTTATTTATAAAGAGCTATGAAGTGTTCAGGAATTTCACGGCATTCTAAAGAGAGGCACTGGTATGTGTTTAGTACCTTTATAATAAAACTTCATAGTGTTCTAAAAATTACCATTTTCCTGATAATGGACTGGGGAATGCTCAGAGATTTCAGGATATATTTTAAGGCGTGACATTGGCGTAAATAGAACCAGTATTTGTGTTTTTATTAATTTTAAAACAAAAACTTCAATGTGGTTCTGAAACAGTGTATTTAGTATAAAGTTATTCAACAGAAAAAGAAAAATAGGAAAGTAGTAGAGTTGAGCCTCCCCAGGGAAATCTCTATGCATAAGTTAGCGCACTGTCCAGAAGTTTTACTCACCTCTCTGTTGGTCTGTCTCTCTCTTCCTGTCATTATCTTTATCTGACACTGTATTCCTCTCTGATGTCCATCTATGTCTGTCTCTGAATATGTCTTATCTACCGAACTGCCTCTCTCTCTTACTGCCTCTCTCTCTCTTCTGTTTTAAAATGTGTGTATGTTTGTATGTGCATATATAAATGGAATCATGTCATATATATATATTTAGCAACTTTCATTTCCAATTAACATCATTACATGGACATATTTAAAATATTATTTATAAATAAATAATCATTAAACACTGAACAAATGTAAACTACTTGAGAAAAAAATATACTTACTGCAACATATCATACACATACAGAAAGTTGTAGAGACTGCATGGGCTCCTGCATGTCACAGAGCCTTGTCAAATATGAATCTTTTTTCCATAGTTTTTTTTTTTTCCAGATATGAAAAGTAACCAAAAACTGCAATTGATAGTTTCTGAATATCCTAACCTGGTATGAATAGCATCATATCTCACGGTAGTTTTAATAGGGATATTGAGGGTAGGGGAGTATATATGTGTGGGTGGGGAGGGCTATGTGGGAACTCTGTACTTTCTGCTCAATTCTGCTGTAAACCTGAAACTGCTTTAAAAAAATAAAGTCTATTAAAAAAATAAGCATTTCCCTGCTCATTAGTGGAATTGAATGTCTTTTATCATATGCTATTATTCAATTTCCATCTTCCATGGATTGCCTGTTTATATGGTGGAAGCTAAATACTTTCCAGTCCCAAATAAATTAAATTCATCTTTAATTAAAATTAATTTAGGATCTTAGGCCAAAGACCTCAAAAGCTTTGAGAGAAGGAGAAAAGTTGGCTGCTGACACGACTGCTTGAGAATTCAAAATAGAGGACTAACCTTTAAAAACGTGTTATAAAGATAAGAAAGAAGACTGAAGAATATTTACGAGATAAAGAGACACAGCCATTGAAAACAACATAGTCATTAGACGGGCTGTGTTAGAAGGTCCTTCCTTTTCAGATTTACACACATTCTTATAAAACATCATCTTGGCTGTTTTCTTTTCTCTTTATCTCTCTCTCTCTTTTTTTTTGGCAAGTGATTTTGTTGGGACTTGCTGATTTCCAAAAACAAAACAAAACAAAACAAAACAACACAGTAGTTTATCATTGTATAGGTCCTAAACTCAAGACTACTTGTTGTGGATAATTATATCTACTCATTCATATTTATTATAGGTAGTTGAATTTACTTACCAAATAGTATTTGCCCATGTTTAACAATGATTACATTCCACTGGTCTGTTATGATGAACTCGCTGACTATAAAAGACTGATCATATTACTTTGGCTTTACAGTGCTAATCCTTTTTCAGTTCCATTCACTATAAGTATATCTTTCCTGTGTGTAACTTGTCTTTTCACTTTGACCATAGGGTCTTTCTTTGAATGGAAGATTTTAATCTTAATGGACTTCAATTTATCATATCTACTTACATTTTGTTTGGTGCTTGTGCAAATGTGTGTGGGTGTGTGTGGGTTAAGAAATTTCTTCTGTACCAATTGGTCATACAAATATTCTCTCATATTTATGTCTAATTTCTTTCAAGAATTTTATTTTCAAAGGTAGGTGTTGACTCCACTGTGAAATCATTTTGGATAATGGATGGAGTAAGAACCTAATTTTATTTTTTTATTCCATATGGATGATCATTTTATCCGTGTGCCATTTATTGAATAATCCATCTTGCCCCACAGACTTGTAATACCAACTTGTTAGGTATTGATTTTTCATACATGTAGTCCTTCTCTAGACTCTGCTACTGCAGACCTCTGGACCCTCCTTTTGTGCTATTTTTTTTTTTATCTTTGAACAAAAACTATCCTATGGCTTTTTAATAAATCTTGACACAACAGTGGGGAAGAATATACAACACACAGCATCCATTTTTCTTAAAAATGTGTGCCAGTGTTACCAGTCCTTTGCTGTTCCATGTAAACTTCAGTTACAACATGTCATCTTAAGGAAAATCCTTGTTGAAATCTTGATTGAAATTATGTTCAGTTATTAGGTTAATGTAGGGGAGAGTTTCCATTACAAAAGTGAATCCTCCTATTAATGAACTTAATGTTCATTCATTTAGTTAGTTCTTTAATGACTTTCAATATTTGTAAAGATCTCAGTAAAATCTTACCCAAACTTATATTTACTGATACTTTTTAGTGTTACCAATGAAAAGTGTTTTTAATCTGTATTTTCTAAGTGGTTAGCTATTAATATATAGCAATACAATTGATTTTGATATTATATGATTGATTCATTTGTACAAATATCTTTTATATAGGTCTCAATTATATAATATGCAAATAATTTTTTCTTTTTTGTAATATGATCAGTCTTTTATAATCAGTGAGTTCATTATAACAGACCAGTGGAATGTAATCATTGTTAAATATGGGTAAATTCTTTTTAACTTCTTTTATATTATGAATTTTTCTTGGTCTCCTCTATGAATTTCAATAAAAATGTTTGTTCTTGGCTTAAAATTCTAAAATTTTACACACGAAATTTGTGGTAGGTTTTTATATTTTTAATATGTTAAGAAAATACATATCTCTTTCTAAGAGTTTGCAAAATTTGCTAAATTTTAATATGAATGATGTTGAATTTTATTGAATGCCTCTTTTTTATCTTTTGAAATAATCTATTATATCTATAATATTTGCTCTTTTTTCTTCTGGTTTTAGTTAATGCGATTCATTGCATCAGAATATTTTAGATATTTAGCCATTCTTCCTGGGATAAACTTTATATGTGCATAATTCAATATATATTTTTATAATGATGAATTTAAAGAGCTGTTTTTCTTATTTAAAACATACTAATATGTCAGTAATTTGTATTATTCTTGTCCTAGTTTTAAAAACAAAGTTCTACAACTGACATAAAAATAAATGGGTATCTTCCTTTAATTTTTTTTCTGAAATATTTTGTAGGGCATAGGAATTACCTATTCCTTGAATGTTTTGTAGAAATTCCTATAAAGTCATTAAAGTGTCTGTGTGTTTGTGTGTGTGTGTATGTGTGTGTGCGTGTGTGTATAAAAACCACAGGAATATACATTTTAAAAATTTGTATTCTCTATTCCTTCCAAGTCAATTGTGGTTATGTCAACTGAAAAAGAAATATACAACCCAAGTTGAGAATTATGTTTTATTTGGCAGACAATCTGAGGAACTAAGCTCAGGAGACAGCCTCTCAGATAGTACTGAGGGACTGTTCCAAAGAGGTAAGGGAGGAGCCAGGATATATTGGAGTTTTTATAAACAAACCAGGTAGTTGAACTTCAAAAGATTTCTGCTATTTGAAGAAAAAAGCAGACATTTCAAGTTATTGAATAGTGCTTTTCTCTACATGGGAAGATGCAAGAGCCTAAGCTTAATGAAATCTTTCCTTTGATAAGCGCCTTAACCTTATAGGGCCAGTATCGCGTTTTTCTCCATCCTGAATCCCCTCAGGGTGCACAGCTCAGGGTGGTTGCAGTGGCTGATGATCCGCAACATCATTTGTTTGCTGATATGGTGGGCAACATTTTTGTCCATAGTTACATACATAAATATATTTTTAGTAAACATTTTATCTAAAATTTCAAATTAATTGCCTGCAGTGTTTTGCTTAGGGTTATTTTATAGTTTATAATATTTCTCTTTAGTTGTAACATCTATCCATCTATGTATCTAAATATTTATAGCTACTTTGTTTCTATTTATTTGGACATTTTCTTCCTTTTTTTGTCTTGTTCAGTCCTGCTAAAGATTTACGTTTTATTCGATTCTTCAACAAGCTATTTTTTGTGTTGTTAATCCTCTATTGTTTCTGTATATGCTATTCATTAAGCTTGCTCATATACTAATATTTTCATTCATACACTTTCTTCAGTTATACTATTGATCCTGAATAATTTGTTGAGATGAACACTTATCTTCTTTATTTTCAGTCATATTCATTTCAATAACTGAATTTAGGACTCTATATAGTTGTGTTTACACAGTTTGATATATGATATTGTCATGTTTCCCTTTTAGAAATATATAATTTTCATTGTGTTTATTAGGAAAAATTAAACATAACTTTTCTATTGTTACTTTCTAATGAAATTACATTGTGGTCAGAGAGGTTGGTCATTTTATCAGTCTCTCTGTAAGAAAGTTTAGTTAATTTTCGGTTAGTGGGCCACAGACTATTTGGACTTCATTTTTCTTTTTTCTTTTTTCTTTTGTTTTCCTTTTAAAATATCATTTGGCCTTCTGATAGGTCAATAATCTATGCAAAAGCATAATTCAGTTCTTTCTGTTTTTTGTTTTTGTTTTTTTTAGTTTGCTTCCTGCTTCCCTTTCCTCTCCTCCTCCCTGCCCCCTTCCTCCTCCTCTGTCTTCTTTGTTTTCTTCTCAGAAATTCCTTAATTTCAGCTTCATTGTTCTGATGTCTTTCTATTTTAACTTTATCTTTGTATCTATGGTTTTATTACTGTGTTTTGATGCACACTAAATTGTATTTACCCTCTCTCTACTAGAGCATAGTTTTAAATTAATCATTCGTCTTTTCTTTCTTTTCTGAAAAAAGTCAACTCTTCAAATATCACATCTTTTAATTTCCTCTGTTCTGTCCCAGAACAATAGAGTTCTTGAGGAACCTCTCAGTCACTCTTCTATGTGTCCTTAAATTCAGTCCTGCCTAGAGAGCTACTTCTATTTTCTTTTCAGTTTATTAATTCTGTCCTCACCTGTGTGCTATGTTGACATTGTTTTTATCTTTTATTTCAGTTGCTCCCTTTGGTATTCATAGGCATTTTCATTGAGTTTTCCATATACTCCTATTCTTATTCTTTTGTAAATTCTAGTTCTTTTTTTTTTTAATCCACGTTACCTCTTCCTTCATTTCTCTGAAGACCTTGAACTTAAGTGATTTTAAATATTTTATGTTGTTCTATTACTTTCCATTTTTTGAGGGATTTGTTTTTTTATGCTGACTTTATTTTTATGATTCTTTGCATTAGTGGGCCTTGATTTGGGGAGGGCAGGATTACCTTGACTGAGAATCAATTCCTCCCCCCACCCCACCCCTTCATTGTCTCCTAAGGGTTTGTCTACACCTCCCTTCTGCTTGCCTCCTTCAGTCCTTTAAGGCAATCCCACTTTTTAGGTCAGAGTCATGAGCTCCAACCTCTCTTTGACAATGGGATGTGATCACCTGTCAGTCTGCTGATTGTAGATTGACTCAGCTCTACCTGTGCCTCCTCCACTCCTTTGTTCTTTGCTACATCACATAAGCCAAAGCTGCAGCAAATCTCAGACATCGCTAGCCTCTGTTCAAGGACAGAGATGTGCCTTTCCAGCCTTCTGGTCTCAAACCATAAGTCTGGCTCCAACTGGACCATATGTGGGTCACCTTATTCCCCATTGCCTGACTGGAGGTGACAGCCTCTACCATGACTGCCTCTGAAACAAAAAGCCTCCACGTCCCACCCCCAACAACTGCTGTGGTGCTTACTTACCTTCTTATCTTTCTGTTCTGAGGTTCGCTCTGTGGAGATGTTCATTTTGGTTTTCAATGTGACAATGTATTTTCAGACTTTTCCCAAGTACTTTATATGTAATGGCTATGAGGGAAGCACAAAATTTGAATTTATCATCTTTTTCAGACTAAATGTAAAAATATGCTTTAAATATACTACCCATATCATTGATCCCATTATTTTTTTCTGCTGAGTTTATTTCATTATTGTTTTGTTCTGTATAAGTATTCGAAGGAGCACTTTCTACACTAAAAATAGTAAAACCTCCTCTGTGGTATGTGTTTTATTTTTCTGTATCTTGTTTTATATAAAGACATGGCTTATTTTTTTTTTTTTAGTGATTTCAGTGTTGTCAGATTTAACAATTTGTATACCTTTCGATTTCTTGGTTTCGTAATATGCATAGAAAAACTCACCATTAGCAGAAAAAGAAAAAGAAAAAGAAAAAAAAAGTCACCTGATCCTTTTCTCCAGTTTGTTTGTTTAAATATCTGACACCTGTGAAATTTACTTTAATGAATGGAGTGGCATAAGGTCCTGACTCTCTCCACAAAGTCTTATGAGTATACCAGCATTATTAATGAATAATCCATATTTCACTTTTCTTACTTAAATGGCCATTATCTCATATATATACTAAGTTCACAAATACACTGGTTGTGTTTCAGGCTTTGTTATCTTCTATTGATCTGTCTATTTGTGTCATTACCATGCAGTTTTTTTAAAAATATATTTTTATTGAAGTATAGTCAGTTTACAACATTATGTCAATTTCTGGTGTACAGCACAAGGCTTCAGTCATATAGGAATATACATATATTCATTTTCATATTCTTTTTCACCATAAGTTACTACAAGATACTGAATAGAGTTCCCTGTGCTGTACAATATAAACTTGTTGTTTATCTATTATATATATGTTATACCATGCAGTTTGAAATGATACATTTAAATATCTAGGAGAACCGGTACCCTCTTCTTATTCTCATCAGCCTTTTTTTTCTGACTGGATCTACAGCCTTGGTCTTTTAGATTAAGATTCACGGTTTTCATATTTTCCTTCCAAATATTTTAGGAAATTTATGGAGACATCCTTACATTTACATATCAGTGTATGCATTTAAGTTGAGTATTCTTATAAAGTTTATACATCAAATGACCCTTTTTGTCTGTCATGTCATAAAGGCCCTGGAAAATTCTTGATAAGTTAGGCATTGATTAGTGATCTTTATCATTTTCTTTCTTGTTTTATGTTTTTAGCCAGTTATTTGTGTATAAGGAAGCCACTGATTTTTATCGTTAGTAACATCACTTCAATTTCTTATTTGGATTTTTTTTTTCATTTGCTACCCATGGTTTCCCCATAATCACTTGCATAATTTCAAAATAATTATAAATATGCCTGCTGTTTTCCAAAATGTACGTACCACTCTTCTTTGATTCTCTTTCCTAATTTCATTGTCTTGTACTTTGAAAATAGTACTAAATTATGCTGATTATTTGAACAATCTTTTTTTTTTTTTTTTTTTTACTATAGTAGAAATGTTTCAGTAATTCACGGCTAAGCACAGGCAGACTACTGACCCATGAAATGTATTAAATGCCTTCTTCATGCTTGTTGAGCTGGCTATATTATAAATTATACTAATATCACATCATTCTTACAGGTTTTAATTGAACTTGAATTGGTTACTGTTCATTACTCTATTATTACATAACTAAATTCAGCATGCTAGGCAGGTTATTTTTTTGTTTGATATTCAAAAATGAGATTGGCCTATGGTTTTCTACTTTTGTGTTATTTTTGGCAGGAGTTGGTGTTTCGGAGAATATACCTTTTCAAATATTATTTCTGTTGCCCTATTTAGGCATTGCCTTTAGTTTGAAAATGGCTTTATTCAGAATGCAAAGACACGCAATTGAGATGCACTGATTTGATTTTATACTTGTTCATGCAGGAATTCCCAATGAGTGTAGAATATGAGGAAAAAGGAATTTGCTGCACAGGAAAAAATTATTTGCTCAATTATTCATTCAACAACTTAAGTCTCTTTCTTGTGTCAAGCACTGTTCTAGGAACTGGGAATAGAATAAAGTCATCTCTTCAGATTGGCCAAGTTTCTGCTTTCATGAAGCTTACTTTCTCAGGGGCAAAGGTAGTAAATAGGGGAACTAATATCACTATTTTGAAGTGATTATATTTATGTACGAGTCGTTAAGAGAGAAAATACACCAGGTAAAGTGAGCAAAGGTTAAGAATAGAGGACGCGTCCATGTATGCTCAGGAAAGGCCCTCACAGATGATGTTTGGGATACGATATACAAGACCGGAACTAAATTACTCAAATGGTATTTTTACACATATAGAAAGGACAAAGAGGGCACTTAGAATTATCTCTCCTTACATTCTTTTGGCATACACAATAAATTTTAAGTTCCTTTGATGATAAATATAGAGAGAAAAAAAAAAGAAGAGAACAAAAACTACTTTCACATGTAACACAGACAGAAATGAATGTTCCTGGTATTTATGCCACAATCTATGCATGCAAAGAGCAGAATCCCTCAGAGTGATCCCCTTGGTGGAGTTTACACATATTTCAAGAATGCAACTACAGCTCCATATATTTAGGGACTTGCTGAGTATTACTCCCCCAGACAATTTATCAGACACAAGGAATTCTGCCTCACTGTTTTGAATTCATGCTGGGTTGGGAGCGCACATTAGCTTGACAGGGAACCCAATTCACCAAACTTGGCTCTGAACTGACTAATTTTAGATGTTCATAAAAGCAAGTCGTGTTGTGCCTGAGCTACAGTAGTTTACATAATTGTCCAGGCATCATTGTGTAAAAACGTTTACTTTTCCCACTGCAAGAACCCAGAGAATGACTTTCAAAAGCTTCTAGGAATACCCTCGTGAACTCCCTTCTCAAAAAAAAAAATTAATAATAATAATAACAATGATTCTAGATGTTAGGCTGTTCAAGAGAAGAGCTTGTGTTTTCTTATTCATTTTTTTAATACCTTGTGCCTAGAAAAATATCTGGTATATTGTTTACTTCTCAGTTACTATGTGTTCAGTGAATAAAATATTTGTAATTCAGCATTTAATGACAACCGAAAAATTTCTTGAGCAGAAGCTGCTGCACCCTGCAGAGTGAACTGTGCTTAGTTTACTGCACAGTTATCTGATGAATAAATATTTATTCAAATTACAAGTAAAGTGAGATAGGACTACACAGAGGGAGTTGTGGTTGTTTACTCTGTGCAGTGGAAGTAGAATAATGGCGATGCGTTCTTTGGTTCGGAGGTGCACTGGAAGAGAGTCAACTGGTATTTAAAGAACATTTGTTAGGCCCTGCTCTGGGATTTGTGGATACAACAATGAGCTGAAAGGCCCTTGCCCTCTGGTAGCTTCTTCATATTCTGGCGGCCTTACTATCTTGTCTCTTCTTCTTTCTCGAGGACCACTTCTTCTTCCTCTTCTCCCCCCTCCTCCCCATCTCATTCTGTTTCTTTTGCCTGATGTTATCACTTCTACTTTCAAACACAGATGGGATGCTTCCAGGAATCTGAGTTGAAGAGAACTAAATATATAAACAATGGCAGGGATCTCGTTTGCTTTGCCAGCTACAGAGTTCAGTCTTTAACAGAAGAGCGTTTTCCACAGATCGCACAGCATTTAAAGCGGATTTTTCCTGCTGCTCCTGCCACTATTGTTCTTCTGTGCTACTGCAGATTCTGCGGACACAGGAAAACACTATTAAATAGACAATTTATGCAAATCCTCAGAGTGAGATGAGCTTTTGCATATGCCATCTGTCAAAAAGTTCTAATGGGAGAGATTCTGATAACCTTCCTGCTTGAATAGGGTGAGGTCAAAGGGACAATAGAGCTGAGAATTATTTTCTCAGCAAAGGTTGCATGGAAGCCATGACTCCATTAGTCTACGACTTTTCCTCATTTGTGGTTTTCCTGGGGCCTGCTCTCACATTCCTATCCACCTATAGACGTTATTATCAAGAGGTACCCTCTTGTGACAGTTAGCTGCTTCACTGTGATATTTCTAATTTCTTCTTGTGTACTACACATGGGTTTCAGAAATACTAAACCCTCAGCCTGATGGTTTTTTAAAATAATTTTTATGAGCAATGAGAATATTAATAGAATAGTTCACCTGTTCTAAAACTAGCTTCCCCAGAATATATAATTATATGCAGTAGCATCATCCATCATCCAAATAGCCTTCTATTTATTTACGTATTCTTCCTTTAAACAAATACTTGAGTACCTACCACACACTGGGCATTGTGTGAATAGTTCAAATATCCCTACAGAATTGATTAATCATTAATTTATTTTCAAGGATTAATGAAGGGAACAACCCAAGTTTGTATGTATACTTTTACGTACCTCTTGGACAAGTGATACCTCTCTACCACACTTATTCACAAACTGTACTCTTCACAATCCATTTTCATTGCCGTGAACTTGGAGTGTTTTAAAATTTGTTTGCATATGTATACCATGTATTTGCATATGAAGGCAGTTGCTTTCAAATTATCACTCACCATTATGGAAAACTACAATTCAAGACACATTCACACAGAGAGTTATTGGGGAAATACATCTGTTTTGAGTCTCTTGAAACTGTGTTCGACATTGGAAGTATGGCTTCCTTAGATTTATTTGTTAGCAGTAACTTGATACAGTGACTAGAACACTGGTCTGAGTGAAAGGTGTGTGATTTGATTAGCAGCCATCTAGGAGTCACCTAGTTTGCAAGCATCCCGAGGGAAGAGTAACTACCTTATTAAAAAGTATATATCCCTAGGGCAAGTATAATGCTCACTGAGCATTTGTTGAATTAAATTATATTACAGAAGATTGCTATAAATTTCTCTGGGTGCATCTGACTCACTGTCTGTAAGATCAGAGAGCTGCCCTTGATAACCAGAGATATACTATCTCATTGCCTTCTTGCCCAAGTGCACTACTAATCTCCTAAACTCAGACCTTAAGTTAAAGTGAATCTGAAAATAATTATAAATGGTTATTCATTTGCTTCCTAAGCCAATGCTTAACATACAATTATGTGAAGGAAATTTAATAAACACAATTGGATTTTACTCATGCTTGAATTTTCAGTATTTCATTCCTTCCCATTTTGTTTGAGTTGCCCTCCCCATGTTTTTGAGAAATCATGAAAACAAAGACAACCAAGCTTAATTCTGGGGAGTGTGGTGGAGGGGGTGGTTCAAAAGTAAAGTTGTCCCAAGTCCCAATGCAGATATAAATCCTGTCAGGCTTAGAGAAGACAGACCTTGATTTGCTGACTTTTATCCCTCTGATACTCTTGCAACCCTTTCGTGAGATTATTCAAGTTCTTTTATATAGTAAGTTTGACTCAAGGAAAAGTCCTCGGTTTATGCAAATAATCTTTCCAAGACAAATTGATTTCCTCCCATTGTCTAAAATGCTTACAAAGGTGTTCTGATTTTGGAAGCCCAGACATTAAACTTCTTGGGCTCAGGTCCAAATTAGAATTTAAAACTATATGAAGCAATATAACTAATGTTTTTTCGTAGTCACAAAAGACATTTTAAAAAATGAAGAAAATTCAACCTCAACATATTAACAAACTCTTAACCGTTCATTTGGAATTCAGTGTCAAGTTAATTGCACTTTTGAATGCGTGTCTGATTATGAGGGATGCAAATTAGACTTTCGTATTGTTCTGACGTTTGTACCTGGGGAGTATTCTGTTTGGGTGAAAGAATTTTCAGTTTGATTTTTTTAAATTTTGGAACTCTTCTGAAGCATCAGAATTGTTAGGTTTGCGTGTACACTACTTAATATGCAGGCAGGAAACAGCATGAAATGATTGCTTAATACTCTAATGTCTTTAAATTACAGTCTTTATAAAGCTGCTTCATTGAACTGGTATTTTTTTCGTCATCATTTTATTAGACAAATTGGCTTACATTGAAAATGTATGGTATATTAAGTGCACAGAGCTAAAATACTCAACTAGAGTTTGTACAATGATTATGAATATCCCAGTATCTAATTTAAACTGTTATCATTATAAATAAATCATTGAAATACCCAAACAACTCTTGTTTATTATTCAAATTGTTATTTTTCTGTGCACTTGCCACATTATTTATTCATTTAATAACTGGAACTTCTAAGCTCATGCATGTTTTTATGAACAATCATAAAATGTTGCTTTTGTGATACACAGAGCCAAAAATGTATTTCAAGGTTACTGCCTCTGAACAGCTAGTAGATCTTAATTACTAGTTGTGTGAAACAATGTCTTTGATAGGCAAGTTTTTTTTTTCAAAATTACCCTATATGTATTCAGTGATTCAGACTTCTCGCCAAGTGTGCTTATAGAAAGATGTAAATTAGTTTTTATGAGCATTACAAAGGCAGAAACTGATCTATCTTTGCAGACGGTCTCTGCGATGAATAAAGCCTCTGTGTGAGGAGAGTGTGCTATGGCAATTTGTGTTTATTACACACAAATTATTCCTTTGATTATATATTTATTTTTTACTCAATCGAATATGGACTAATTATCTGCTAATAGCCAAGCACTGTTGTGTTCGAATATGTAATCACATTCAAATCTCACAACTACCCTGTGAGAAAGGTGCCCGTATTTCCAACTAGGGACACCCAGTTTATGATTAAAAAGAGCATCTACTTTGAGGTCACATACACATAATTTTAACCCGGCCTGATCACTTCTAGTCCATATAACTTTGGAAATGGTAGTCAGCCTCACTGAGTTGCAGAATCTTATGTGTAAAACAATGAGAATGTCACTAGGTTCAGGATACTGGAAGGATAACTTTAAATAAAACGCTCTAACAAATGTAGAGCCTTTGGGTGTATTTGTCACATGTAGGAGGTTATCCAGAAATGTTAGTTGCTTCTCCTGCTTCACCCCACCCAGGGCAGAGAATCTAAATCAGATTGAAAGTTGCCCCAAATCACACGACTCATGAGTGGCAGATCTCCAGCCACGGCAACTACAAGCTCAGTGCTTTGTTCAGTGAAATCAAGTGCCTGCCTCATTTAGGATTATTTGGTCTTTTATTTCAACATTTCGAACTGAAATACCCTATATCCCTCTATCCTTTATTGAGATGATGGCAATGCCAGTGAATTGATAACTTGCAGTAGAAATGCACTTCTTAGAAAATAAAAGAAATTTCTATCTGCCCATCTATCTATTCTGTCAGTGGGAAATAGTGTGGATATAAAATAATCCCACTCATTAATAGTAAACCATGTTTTGCACTATTGATACTGTAATGTTTTCACGTTGATACGATTCTTATTATCATTGAGTTTATATTCTCATTGGGATAATTGTGTTTAATCAAGTAACACATACAAAAATGATAATCCAAAGTTGCCCAGGACAAGTTTCATAAGTGAAAATATAGTGTGCTATGAATATATATTGCATATGAATATATTAGGGACCTTAACTGGACTGGGGATCAGGAAACAATTCTTCTGGAAGAGAATTTTTAAGTGGCTTTGAAAGACAAGTAAGAATCATGGAGACAACATGGGTTGGGTAGCAGAGGGAGCAGTGAGGCAGAAGTCAAGCAGGTCTGAAGACCTGGAGGCAGGGTGAAATATGGTTTTTTTAGGGAAAAAACTAAAAATGGGACTTAAAGAAGGCTGTTGTGGGTGGAGTTGAAGGAGCAAGAGTGGATAATGTATGGTGAGGATAGGGCTAGAGAGATGAGCAGTACCAGGTCTCACAGAGACTGCCTTGAAGACCCTGACAAGGAGTTCAGTCTTTATCCTAAAAGTGTTAATAAGCAAAAGAGAAGGAGTTTTAATCAAGGTGATGACCTAACCAGATTTCTAAATTTGTTTTTTTATGTTCTGGCTATTGGGTAGAGAATGGTTCTGAAGGTGGATGTAAGAAAGCCAGTTTGGAGCCTTGGTAAAATCAGTGAGGCATTAAAAGTTGGTAGCTTGGAATAGATGGTGAAAACTTTGGCTCATGGAAAGAAGTAAACAGATCTGAGAAATTTATAAGATGTTCTAAGGAAAATCAAAAGAGCAGTGTTTTGGTTACCTTCTTTATCTAATCAGCTTCCAATTATATCTCCTGTTCGATATCATGGTAAATTGCTCACTTGACTTAACGCACCTCAGTAAACCCAGTCTTAGTATCATTGGATTATTCTCTGTGGTTATGTATATTAGCAAAAATATGCAGATAATCTAAATATGAAAAAATGTAGGTGTATGCACATAATGATATAGCATGAGAACACTGAAATATTTTTCAGAACAATATAATGACATGGAAAAATGTGCAAGGAATATTCTTAAGTGCATAAACTATTTTTAAAAAAAAATTTGAAATATGGTCTCTCCCCCAATTTTTAGCTTCCCCCAACACACACACACACACACACACACACACACACACACACACTGAGGGAAAAGAAAACTAGAAGCATATGCCAACATTGTGATGGTGAGTCACTGGGAAGTGGTGGGATATAGATGATTTTTGTGTTGCGGTTTTTTTCTCTTTTCCATGTTTTCCACATTTTAGACATTGAATATATATTACCTTTCAAAAGAGAGTAAATACATAACATAATGAGTTACTTGTTAACTGTTTAGAAGCCTGTACAGCTAGGGCAAGAATAAGGGACACTTGGATTCTCACTACGTGGGCCATGTTGGTCCAGTAGGAATCTTTAAATAATACAGGCCAGTATCCCATCCCTCTTTAGGTGGCTAGGAGTTGATAAGATTATTTTTTCTAAGCTTCAAGTATTTGATGATGAAAATCAGTTGGTTATTGCTGGGTGCTCATGAATAGATGGCAGTTTTTACAGAGCCCAAAAAAGTAAATCGGAAATTAGATGTGAACATCAAAGTTTTTCTAGCTCAGTTAATTAGTGATACTACACCAGGTGATAGGGGTATCTGCAACTCATTTGGAAAATATCTCGAAACGTTTAATGTAACTGAATAAGAATATACAGTTGTTTCCTATATAATTAGATATGTGATTATTGAACAGTTTTCAGACAGCATTGGCTTATACTCTGGATCACCTACATTTTCAGGGTTGAAAATACAAGTCTATCAATGCCTAAAATCATGCCATTCATCTTCATTATTGTCAGCATTGTTCCATTATTTTGATGCATGAAGGTGCCATGTCCCTGGCTGGTGTGGGGACTTCCATGCATGAACATCAGATCCCACAGCTTCAATTCTCATTGCATAATGGCATTCTTACCCTTGAACTGATTTAATATCCATTTTACCAGGCTGAAAAGGAATGTATGAGAAGCCATTTTTCCAGTTATTCCAAACACCCTTAAATACATAAGCTCTAAGTAAAGTAACAATATTTTTAATGCATGTACTGTACAGGTTTTTTTTGTGTGTTTTTCAAAGTATTTCTTCACTCACTTCCTCCACATCATTTTAAAACCTGTTATGCTGAAAAAAAAATTACCATGTTTAATGCTGGGGATGCAATGTGGTAGAATCATGCTTTCATAAGCTTTTCTTGACTGATGTCCATCGAAGAGACAGGGAAATTGTTATTTACCCTCATTTTACAGATGAAGAAACAGAAAGCTAGAGAAATTTCCTAGCCTACCCAAGGACACACATAAAAATAAGTTATCCAAATTCTTCATGCTCTATGTCCTCTATTCCATCTCACGTCTTAGCCACGTATGGACTTAATGTATTACAATGCATTAGCTCTGTATAACCTTGCTCATCAGAGAACAGTACAAACATGAACTGGGACATTAAAATTCAGGAAGAATGGAGTACTCTCCTGTAATGAAACTCCCATTTCTTTACTTGATGGTCACAGAAAACAACCTCTATTGTTCAGGACAATGAAAAAGAATCATAGTGGTAATTAGGCAAACTGTTACAAAGGTTTTAAAGTGTAAATTAAGTGGATGATGTAATAGCAGTGCCTCGAAGAGAAGTTTAGGATATGCGATGTTGGGGGAAGTTAACAGATTCACAGGGTAAAAAGGTGAAGGCCGCTGCATTACTGAATTTATTACATGGTTTCAGAGAAATTGATTCTTCTTTCTGTGTCCATTAAAGATAGTCTGTGTATCCCTGCCCCCCACATCTAACACAGCCCTGGCTTTTTGGCAGGGAGGCACAAATATCCGATGAATTCGAGCAAGAGTAAGAACAAGTGAGGGAGAATGGATGAAGGCAAGAAAAATGATGATTCAAATAATGTTTTGTCAGCTCAGGAAATGAATGGAGACTCCAGAGTCCTCAAGTAGCTCCCAATCCATTTTCTTGGTGGTCTGAGTTCACTTCTGCAGCATCTCTCATTTTTCATGTTGTCTATCCCAACTGCTGGAAACAGAAGTGGACATTTCTTTCTTTCTTTCTTTCTTTTTTTTTCAAGTCTACATTTCTTGCTGCCCAATGATTCCCCCAAAGAACAGAGCACACCTGCAGCAACACTGGAGTCTGGGAGATCTGGCACTGACTTAAAACCACTGTAAAAGTGGATAATCCACTTCTGAGGGTTGGTTATGGGGACATGAATTGATAAGGAAAAAGAAAAGAAATTGCTTATTGAATTTGGAAATCTACCACTGGGCTAGGAAATATACTTCAGTACAGAGGGGAAAATGCCGAAGTCCGTATATAGGATTGGTACTGGAGACGTTAAAGGGTCTTCTGCCAGATCTTGTTTTGGAAAATGAGCAGTTCAGAATTTGGCCCGGCCCAGCCCTTTGTGCTCTGGATGTTTGTGACTCAGCTGTTTCTTCCTTGAGAGTCCTCGATTCCCCATTTACCATTCATTTATTATGCTTGTATACAAAAGCACACAGTAGGTGAAGAAGATTGTTAAATCAACTGTTTGCTTTAGCACCTACCTCCCGCTCTCTCTCTGTCTTTCTCTGTCTTTCTCTCATGAATCTGTTGAAATGACCCATAGTAAAATATTAGCCCAGGACTTTTAAATAGTAAGTGTTTAATACTTTCAGTTCACTCAACATGTATTTGATAAATGAATATTACACTGTTTCGGATGCTGAAAAATAAAAACACAACTGCAGTATGTTCTCTAGTATTGAGGAAAAAACTCTGGCTGTACTTGAATTCCAAAGATCTTTCCAGACACAAAGCTCTGTGGTTCTGTGAAGTTTTAAGAGTATGGAGAATTGTTAAGCATGTCTTTTAGAACTTGGCATGGATTTGTTTCCAGGTAAGAAAATTGGTGTCAAATCAATTTGACAATGTGTTAAACCACTGAGAACTGATACTTGACTGATTAAATCCTCTAATTACATTGCAGAATAGAATAAGAAACCTCAAATTACTTCAAAAGTAACATACAATTTACAAATTGCCACTAATATCCCACCACAGACTCAAGTCTAATACTTCTCTCCTGGATGTCTTATTATGAGTCCTACTGAGCTTAGCACCCTTCCTTGAATATCCATATCCATCACTTATCTTAAAATATTTGTATTCCTCTTTTGCATTTAGAAAAGTCTAAATAACCAGTGATGAACCAAAACATTTCCAATCCTAGGATACCATCTCATATTTTCCCAATGAATTAAGACCCTGTGATCCCCCACAATAATTTATACCCATTTAAATTCAAATGTGTATTTATACATCCTATTCATCCCATAAGCAAGTGAGATCTTCAGTGATAATAATGATTCTTGCATACTTCCATGATGCTTAAAGCATGCTGAATACAATTCTAAATTTCCTCTTTCTCTTTCTCATGCATGTATACACACAAATGCATATATATGCATATACGTACACATACATCCATACATACAGGTATGGAAAATGCATATATATGTATATATGTAATATCTCTATTTTACAGATGATTATATAGTCACACACACGCACACGCACATATACAGCTAATTAAGCATTATCAGTGAATTACATGCTTATCCATGTAATATAATCATATACATGGATAACCATTCATAAACATATACAAATATAGATTTATAAATGAACATAATATAAACTAAATAATATAAGTAAAATTACCTCTATTTTACAAATGCAGGAACCAAGGCTAAATTATTTAGCATATGTAAATGAGGAACTAGTAACTAAATTATTGAACAAAGATGGTGAATAATTTCCCCTCCGTCACAATGGTAGAGCAAATGACTGAGCCAGAATGTAAACTCAGAATTCTGCCTCTTAGGATTTCACTCTGCTTCTCGTCCTGTTTACTGTTGACGCATCAGCAAAACCACTGTCTGACCTAGAGTAAAATAATCAATATGTATGCGTTGAATGAATATTATTATGTGATTTTTTATATTCCATAGGTCTAATTTCATGTGACCTAATCATAATAAAATGGCTTGCTTGTGAATTGCTTTAATATGGATTTCCACTGAAAGTAAATTATTTAGAGGTAACTTATATTTAATTGGTTTCAGTGCTCTTTCCAGATAAAGTCAAGGCATTTAGGCTCCAGTAGTCTCCAGCACACACTAATATTTCAGTATTGAAATACAGTTTTCATGCTCTATGGTAATAACTTACTTTTCGTAATTCATTCCTGATTGTATATTAAATTTTCTTTAAATGTGTGCCTTTTGTGACTCCAGGGACTCCTTTGATTTCAATTGCAGAAATCTGTCCTAAGTGTCACACCATCCCACATCCCTTTACCCTCCCATACCTTGTTACTCATCCTTAATCAAGTGGATGACAATCTTATTGAGCCCAGAATGACCTGGCTTTCTTGCAGGACACTGGGTCTCTGGTAAAATCTTTATAAGTACAAAACCTAGTCGATGGGCTCTATTTGTCATGTTTTAAATACAGCTTTCTTCTCTTACATTTGTGTGATCCATTGACTATGTACATCAAGGAGAGTGTGAATCCACCTGGAATATTTTTCTTCTTTAGACAGTGCTCAGAAAACCCCCACAACTCCCAGAGTGTACCATTCTCAGGGAATGCCTGTCTCAGATTCCTCCTACTTCTCCCTTCACATTTCAGAAAGCAACAGGGGTGTGTGTAAAATGGGTAAAACTGCTTGTTATGGAGAGTAAATCCTGCACATTGGGCAGTGATTTCCTTCCTTCAAATTAGAACTTTTTAAGTCTGGAGGTTCAGGTACACAGTAGAGATGATACAAATCTTTAACCCTCTTTCTCCTTGAGTACAATTACTGTCTCTTAGGACCCCAGTTAGTAATTTGTTGATTAGAAAATCATCATTCTAGTGATGGGTGATGTTCCTAACTTCCAGTATGAGTGCATGTGCATTTGTTCATCTGTGTTACATGAATATATCAGTGGAAGGTGAGCAAACATCACTCAGGCATCATTAATTTTTCTTTCTTCTAATCTAATCTATTCTAATCTAATCTAGATCTAGTCTTTTCTTCTTCACCATTATTCCTTTGTGATATTGTATAATAGTTTCATGAAATTCTCTTCTTGAATTCTACCAAAAGTGAAAAACACATTCCTAAAATAGTCTTTGGTTCCCAGAATATCAGATACAAAGATATTTTCATCTTCTGAGTATCAATTTCCTTTTCCTTTATTTTCAGGTTTTGTTTGTTGGGTTTTGTCCTTTCGTTTACTCCTGTTGAATGAGAAGAGATGTATCTAGATAAATAATTTTCACCAATAGACATGGGGTACAGATTCCCTTTTTTCTGCTTGCTGTTGGGAACTGGGGAGAAAACTTTGTCCCCACCCTCTGGCTGAAACTCCGAACTTGTATAGTGCAGATCATTAGAGAAACAAAAAGATCAAGATATCAAGTATTTTTCGTTGTCCACTTTACATTATAATGGTTTATTTGTGAAGATTGCATACCCTTTTGGCAAAAAGTAACTATTAATCTCACCAAAGTCTCTTTATTTCTTTTCTGATGTTGGGTGAGTATCAAAAAATGTAGAGAAGTATGGTCTTTACTGTTGATAGTTTTTGTTTTGCTTAATCTGCATTGTCTTTACAGTAAGTAGAAAACCGTTTCATATTTAGGAATAAGCTGCTCTCAGCTTTTGTATGTAATGTTATGTTCTAGAGCTTTTGGGGTTTTTTTTCCCCAGAATTTTCTCAAGTACTATTTTGAAAAGGTTGAAGAACTATTTTCAGGATCTTCTAGGAAGATACAGCTTTAAATTAGTACTCTCCAGAAATAGTGTTAATTCCATAAAATATTCTATTGCCTAATAGAGGGAAAACATAAATCTTCTAATAGCTCTTTTGAACTATCTAATAATTTGATAATGTAATTCAGGAAAATATTTGGTCTCTCAGTCACTCTCATTATCTTTCTTCTAACCAACATTCCATGTTATCTAATCATCTCCCCCAGAAATTAAGAGATAACTGATGATAAAAAAGAAATTGTGAAGTTATTGAATTGTGTTGGTTTGACTAACAAGGCTTATACATAATAGCTGTTCTCTCCCATTTAAATGCTTTAGCTGGCTGATTTTGGAAATCAGTAAAGTAATTTTATTAAATCAGATTTTTAAATTTAGCCATAAAATATGCTTCTGTAAGTTACAAAAACTTTGAAATCCTGTTAATGCTTAGCATTATTATGAACAAAAATGTTTTCGGTAATACCAAACTTTTGTCACTTAGAAAGTAAGCAGTGGATTCAGGTTTACAATTCTGAGAGCCAAAACATGAGGAAGTGTGTCTGGATGGGACTGGAGTCCCTTTCATCAAGAAACAAACCAAAAACCAACAGACAGACAGGCATACTACCACAACCTGTTTCAAGCATATACTGTGAAATATCTCTGTGTTTCAAATTGCTTAAAAATACTGCCTTTTTGAGTTAAGATGTGGAAGAATATGAAAGATCTTTATTCATGTTGTTTAAAAAAAGTCACAAAATCCAGGAAAAATAAAAACGTATGCTTATATAGGACATTGAAGTGTGGTAGAAGGGGGAAAAAAGCATTGAAGAAATGCATTCTAGAGGGACTAAACCCATCAGCGGTAGGAAGAGAGTCATGCCATTTTCTATACCTGAGAGTGAACACCTATCCTAGGCACTGGCAGAAGGAGGAGTGGTTGCCGTGGACAGAAAGACTTTGCAAGGACTGATGTATTGGGATGAGTGTTAACAGGTAGTGGGGGCTGGTAGGATAGTTTGGCATCTGAATATTCCAAAGGTAAAAACAAAATTCCTGACCTTCCGATTCTAGGAAGATAGAGGAGATGTATTTTTCTCTATTTCTCCCACCAAGCATAACCAAAACCTTCTGTATTATATGTTAGACAAATAAAAGCTTCTGAAATGTGGAAAGAGGAAGGCAAACAGGCAAGGGATTTTAGGGCTTAAAGGATGACATGATGGTGCCTTCCCTGGGTTTTATTTTTGCCTCATAATCCCTAACATGGAGCTGAAAATGCTAGTACCCTGGCAATGCCAATGCACAGACCCCACTCCCCCCCCCCCCCAAAAAGGAAAGAGAAAAGACCTAACGAACACCTATTCCTTCTAGCCAATGGACCAGGAAAGGGACAGCCTAGCAAGGGAAAAACAGTTTTAGATAACTGATCTACTACCAAAGTCCAACACCACACACATACTCACTCACTCACTCACTCACTCACTCACACTGTGGTTCTACATCCACCCCACCTCCAGCAAAGTGGAAAACCTAGACTTCCACTCTCGCCAGCCTGAAATAAGGTACCCCAATCCTTCTGCTGGGATGATGACAGAGAAGGCTGATAATGTTGCCAGTATTTCCATCCCTGTCTGATAGTAATGACACCTTCAGCCCATGGTTATTGGAGACTATGTGTGTGTGTGTTGGGGGGGTGCCTAGACTTCCACTCACACCTGGCAGTAATGAGGAAACCCTCTTCCAGTTGGGGTGGCATCAGAGAAAACCTAGTTGAGAGTCAAGGTATTCATCACTGTCTAGCAATAATGAGGCCATCTCCCTCCTCTGCTCCAGGTCATCTGAGTCCAGGAAGAGGAGAACCAAAAGGCCATTACTAAAGTATACATATAGACATATTTGTAATCCTGAAATTTCATACCAGTTTTCTGTTAACATAGACTTTATCATTTATAATTGTTATTTGTTATTTATTATGTATTATTTCATAATAGTTCATCATATCAAAGAAACATGATGTATTCATCCATTTACCCACTGTTGAAGGTTACTTTATTTCAACATTTTAAGCTGTACTTTTGAAAAGAATCTTTCAGTGAACATATCTGTGCCCAAGTATCTATAAGGGATGTGTGTGAGTGTGTGTTTGTGTGTGTGTGTGTG
The DNA here is from genome assembly GCF_009834535.1 of Camelus ferus. Lineage (NCBI taxonomy): Eukaryota > Metazoa > Chordata > Mammalia > Artiodactyla > Camelidae > Camelus > Camelus ferus. The sequence continues at coordinate 41,699,183 of NC_045704.1, forward strand.
TGAGTAGTAGGGATTTGAAGCCAGATTGACGAGTTCTAAGTCTGGAAATGATGATAAAGAAAAAACAAAGCAATACAGTTCCCTTTGATGTGATCATGAATGGTACATCCTGCCTGGAACACAGTGGAATTATTTCCCTAATTTTAATTATAGGACTTCAGGTAGAGAGTTCTAGTCAAGATACTTTAGTTTTCAATGAATCGTCACAGACCAGACAATCTTCATTTAAATGAAACATTAAAGTTTCCAGCAAATCTTCCAAATTTTTTTTGGTAGCAGATAGCAGGGATTCTTCTCGTTAAAGTCTCTGGCCTTTCTCAGATAAACATGTTCATAAAAGTTCCCCATTAATAAGGAGGCTCATATATTGGCTCATGTACATAGAACTATGTTTATGCTGTCTAGCAGACCACATCTATAATATTTTTGCCAGTCCTTGCACAAAAAATGAATCAAATTCCCAAATCCAAGGTATAAGCAATACAAGCCATGTCAACCGTATCTGTCAATATTATTTGTCAAAATTCTGAGGAAAATACTAGATTTTTTTTAGAGTACAGCTTTTTATCCAAGCTTACTATGGTTCTCTAGAAAGATATATAGCCACCTAAACTGACAAATTTGAATTGTTGCACATTAAAGACAAATATTCAGATGTTCTATATATCTGAGATTATTCGTTGAAAATGTTTAAGCTTAAAGACCACTTTACCTGAAGACATTTAAAGTAAACAATGTAGAAAAAAAAAAAAGAATTAACCTACGGTCCCTTTGAAATTATTTAAGAGTGAAAACACTGAAAGTTTCAAAATAGATATGCACACACAAATTACAAGCATGCATTTTGGGGAACATGCAAGCTAGATTGAAATTATGGAAATGAAAGAACAAAATACCAGTTTCCAGGGGATATGAAGCAAGACAAATTGCAAAGGAAAATATGAATAACCAAGTCAGGCAGAAACTGGGGAAAAGGCAAGAGCTACTAGTTAATAATTACTTTGGGTACAGTATTCCCAGATGATTATTGCATTTCTGCACAAGGTCAGAGCAGCATATAATGGGCACCATTTGTATTTGGCCATCCACAAAATTAAGTAGCAAGTTTCATAACAACATTTTCAAATGCTTTGGAATTTTAAGGTTTTAAATTATTAATTTTTGTACTTATTTATTATTGCATATACTTTAGTTCACAAAAGCTATCATGAATTAAATTCTCATTAAAATGCATTATCAATGCATATTCTAAATAAGTGTCAAAGAGGGAGAGTTATGTAATACCTTGAGAAGAAGGGGAAATATTTATACCAGATATTTAGACCGAGAATAGTTGTTTCATTTGAATACAGAGTAGGGCTTTGAACTTTTAAAAAAAATAATATAGGAAACATGGCAGAGCTATACCTCCTGAAACTCTTAGTAATCATATTTATAATCTGCGTTTAAGAACATGGGACTCTGGAGAAATGTGAGTCATGGTGAGATTCAAAACATTGATATTATGATGAAATTAGAAACACATGCAAATTGATTACACAGTGAGAGACTCATTGAAATTTGCTATTGGATGTCCAGTAGGGGTTAGATATTAAAATCTGCAGATAATACAGAAAAGATGAGGCAGCAAGCAGAATTCCATAAAAAGATCCTTTTCAATGAACAAAAAAGAAAGGACAACATTGAGATGAGGACATTAGTTTTTGCTTTGCTTTGTTTTGTTTTATGTTGTAACTTAACTTGCTTATCTGAAAATAAACTAACATTGTTGAAAAAACTTTTAACTGGGAAGAAATGGACACAGTTAGGTTTGGAAATACTAGGTCAGAAAATTTCATGCCTGTAAATATTTTAAACCTCCCTGACATGGATTATGGCTCTGCAACACTTTCTCCTTTCTTACTGGCATGTCAAGGATCTCAAATAAAGAGGAAAGATCAGTAGATGAGATGCAGTGAAAACAGTTGTTGTTGTTGTTTACGAATTTAGAGAAAAGTTCATAGTTTCATTGCCAATACTCTCATAAGTCATCATAAATTTTAATTGTTATAGAATGTGAGTTGTTAAGACAATGGAAAGGTCTGAACTTAAAGAGTTAATAAGGCAGAAAGGTATAACCAACAAAAACAACGAAAGTCTATAAAACAGATTTGATTCCTAACTTCTTGAATAAGCATGGTTTCTAAATTGGGGTGGGAAAAGCACAGGGGGGCATGAACAGTAAAAGCCATTGAAACAGAGAGGCAGAAAATAATAATATCTAGGAGAATAAAGTCAAGAAGAGCTGGGTGTCCAGGGCTGGCCATGAAGGAGTACCTTGACTTGGACTAACCCTCCCTTTGGAATTAACTACACATGCTGTGTAGGATGGGACAGGACCAGCAGAGGTCTGTATAGTGGTTACTGTATCTAAACCAGGTGGTCGGTACCATAAAAGTGACAGTCAGGCTGAGGAAAATTGGTTCTGGTTATTCTCTGAGGCCCGTGGCCGAAAGGATTTCCTGCTGTGTCATCTACAGAAGTATGAGAGAAAAAAAATGAGTCAAGAAGGAATCCAGTTCCTTTGGCATTAGCATCTGAAAGGAGCTGCCTACATCCAAGTTAAGAACCACCACAGGTAAAGCAAGTTAGAGGAGGAAAATCAAAAGTTGTCTTTTGGGCATGTTATAATTAAAAAACACACACACACACACACCAAGTGAAACAGATGGTAAACTCAGTCCATTTATCATTTATTTAAATGGATAACATCGAAAGGGAAATGGATGCTGAACTCAACCATTTGTCATTTATTTCAACATAAAAAGATGAAGTACATTGATTGCTCTCATTTTGCCTTTCCTAACCATTCCCTCAAGCCATATAGGAAGTGAATTTAATAGAATCAGTGATATTTACTTCTTTTTGAGCATAAATCTTCACTTGCTCAATTTCAAATGAGTAGTGTGGTCCCTTAGAATTACTTTTTTCCTCCAACCTATTCAAATATTTGGCAGGAAAATGGCCTTATCAGGTCATCATGGAGCCTCCACTACTGCTGAACTAATAATATATTTTTGGAAAACTCCATTTAAACGTTGCAGATGAAAATCTATGCCTACTCTCGATGTCACTTCCAAACACGTTGGAAGATGAGACACAGGGGAGGCCCATATGTTAGAAAGGCATGCTTCATTTAGCCATTGCAACATGATGGCTGAAGGGTGCTATAGATGGAGTTGCTCGGAAAAGATTACATCTCTTGGCTTCTGGCAAAGAAAAAAAAAAGCATAAAAAAAGGCTGTGCTAAGGGCTAAGAGCTTTATTGAAATTCTACAGAAGGCTTACAGAAACTGTGAGCTTCTGACTCGTTATCAGGTACCTGCATTTGGGCATCCTGACACTCTATAATTGAAATTCATTGCTCGACCTTTAGTCTATAAAAATGGTATGCTGTCATTAGCACTGACTGCTTGCTATATTCTCCTGTCACTCCTTGGGCCAGCTTAAACCATCTCAGATGAAATAGCCTATTTCATGTCAGACCTCAGAGTTTGCCACTATTAAAGTGGGAAGCTAAAGCAATGTTTAGCAAAGTGGTAAAGACTAATGCAGTAGGATTGCTAGAGAAGTAGGAGTCTTTCTTTTTTTGAATTCCCTTAAAAATTAATGCTCTCATGTGGTACCATCTGTATTACACTGCTCCTGTCAGAATGAGAATTATTACTGTTTTAATTGCATTTTAATTTAACCTGCTAATGCCACACTGTCTACCTTACACTTTAAGAAGTATTTGAATGTTAGTTCAGCAATGAGACAGGTTAATGTAAGAATTACAAGGTAATATTTCACACTCATCATGTGAAGAATTGAGGCAATTATGTGGATAATTCAGCCAAAAAAACAGAGCCAGGCTGCCATAATTTTTTGAAATGCTTATGAGTAAGAGAGGAAATCCTGGATTTGGGAGACTTACTGAGTTTATTCTGGGAGTGACTGTATGTGTAACTTGGTATCAAGGTTATAGTCAGATGGTCAGAGAGAAATTCGTTGTCCCTATTACTCATGTTATAAGGGGAGTCACCACATTAATTATAGAAATAGGGAAGCCTGGCTGTTGACAACTAGAACTGTTGAGCTGTTCCAAATTACCTGAGCACATAGAGCTTATGGGAATTAACCTTGTCAATGACTGAGGAAACAAAATAAAAACACCACTAAAAATGATTCAGGTTCTCTATTTTCTGCTTGTGGCCTCAGTTTTCCTTCATGTAAGTTGAAAGTGTGATACTGTGATTCATTATAAGAAATACGGGTCTTCATTCCCATTTCTGGCATAGAGCTTCTAAAACACTTGAATTTTCTTGGGTGATGAGAGTAAAGTTGCTGTTTGTTATGTTGACGAGATGACTTTTGGAATGCCCCTCCATCACCTAAGGACAGAACCAGTCACCACAGGAACCAACCATGTGATTAGAGAGTTGGAATTTTCAGTTTCACTCCCCTGATGTCTGCAGAGGAGAGAGGGATTGGAGGTCAACTCATTCCCCAGTGGCCAATGATCTAATCGGCCCGACCTGTGTAATGAAGCCTCCATAAAACCCCAAAGGACAAGGTTCAAAGAGCTTCTGAGTTGGTGAGCATGTGGAACAGGTGCTGAGAAAATGGCGCCCTGGAGAAAACATGGAAATTCGTTGCCCTTTCCTCATACCTTACGTGTCTTCCACCTGGCAGTTCCTGAGTTATATCCTTTCATAATAAGCCAGCAATCTAGAAAGTAAAAAGTTCTTCTGGTATCTGGGAGCCACTCTAGTAAGTTAAAGGAACCCAAGAATGGTGTTGTGGGAACCTAAAACTCTAGCCAAGCAGTCAGAAGCACAAGTAATAACTTGAATTTGTGACTGTCATTTGAAGTTGTCAGGGGAGTAGGGGGAGTCTTATGGAACTGAATCTGTAACCTGTGTAATCTGATGCTGTCTCCAGGTAGACAGTGTCAAAATTTAGTTGAATTGTAGGACACTCAGCTGGTGTCCAGAGGATTGCTTGATGGTGTCAGGGGGAAATCTCCCCATATATATGCACAATTGGCATGATCAGGAATTGGTGATCAATAGGAATAATAGGAAGAAAGAGAAAAAATGGCTTTTCTGTTGGTTTATTTTTCTATTTTTAACCACTACCATGAAATGATTTTTATAAAAGCAAAGCACAGTATTAAAGGAGTGATGGAAATGGTTTTCTCAAATTAATACTGTGTTCTGTTTCAGGTCACTCACAAACTTAACAGATGCATAAGTGCAGGACATTCTCTTTTGATCTTTTTTCTCCTTTCCTTTGAATAATTTTTTTAATCACAAATTCTCTTGATATAGTCAAACAGCATTAGACTGAGTAGTAGAATACCCAGATTCATGTCTTGGCTTCATTGCTAGTAAGCATGGTGACCCTAATATGGGATGCCTTCCTGTATTCCCATAGCCAGCACTAGAATCCTTACTCTAAAATTAGTAGTTTGTATTTGGTGATCTTATTGGTGTTGTTTGCTCTCCCAGGCTCTGACTGTCATGATCCCTGGGAATTTTCTTGCCCTTGACTAATAAAAGGATTGATTTGAATCATCCTTCCTGTTACTGAGGGTCCCTTGATTAGGGGACCTTAATTCTGGTTAGATGCCTCGGTGGAGTCTTACGATGGTTCTGTAAGCACCCTAACAAGATTCTCCATGGCATTACCCCCAAAATTGCCATTTTAGAGCCAGAAACACACAGGAAGACGAAGCCACCATGGGTGAGCAAGCTTTATAATTAAAATTTGATATAGCCATTGGATTTTGCTATTAAGGAGGAAGTTAAAAGGTTGTCATGCTCTTTGGATGTGATGCATAGAGAGGCTACAGGAGACACAGATGAGACACAGGTGCTGTAGAGACTGTGCCTAGATATATTTCACCACTACACAATAAATGCCTTGAGTGCAGTGAAGTCTTGTCTTATCTCAGAATTCCTAGTACTAAGAACAACATCTGTACTGGAGTAAGTGTTCAATGGGTATTTGAAGAAGAGAAAGAAACAGAGAAAGGAAGAAAAAAAAAGAAACAGAGGAAATGAAGGTAATAGAAAGGGTGAAAAAAGAAGAGAAGTGTAGGTGTCAGTGTAAGTCATCACACATCTTTGTTGGTCATTGTTCCAGCCTGCAAAACTTGGAGAAACAAAAATCTGTTGCTTAAAACACTCAGAAAGTGGTATTTTGATATGACAGCGTCAGCAGATTAATACAGTAATCCATTCAAAAACTAGAAGATACTAACTTTGCTGGACTCAACCAAAGAAAATTATTTTTCTCTCTGTCCTCTTGTCATAATCGTCCTTCTAACTCCCATCAAGTTATCTTTCTCCACTAAAGCTTTCCCTGACTCTTCAGCCCAAACCAGTCTCATCTTACTCTGATTTCCTGTAGCCTTTGGTCTGTGGCGGTAGCTGTTATCCTTACCTCATTTGGGGATTTCTTTTCAAAGTTCTGACACCCACACAGTGTTTTTGAACAATTGGATCAGAAACTCTGATGGTGAAAAACAGCCATCATGTTTTAAAGTGCCTCTTTATGGTTTGCTTTAGGTAATTAAATTGACGTGTTCATCATTCTATAGACTTTACTAAAAATAAATCCCTAATTGTGCTATGCCTATATCTCTGTGCCATGAGATAAAAAATTTAATACCTAATTCAAAAATATTTTACTTTGTTGATTACTCACAACTGAAGTTTTATCTAGTAGAGGAAATGCATGTTGCTCAACATGTTGTAGAGAAAATAGACGATTTTTATATCCTAGGAAAAACAGCTACCAGTCATAAACAATTCTCTTTGAACTGTCTTCATAAACTAGGTAAATTAGGTTACATTTAAATGAAGTGAAGGGAAATTGTACCCCTATAAAATGTCTATTGTACTGCTGTGGTTGAGAAAGTCTATCAAAAATGTAATAAAATACATTAAATGCAAGTTCACTGACATTATAAGGAGAACAAACTGGAACAATTGCTGAGTCTCAAGGAAATGTTTTCTCATAATAAGGAAAAAAAAGAATAATACTATAGAAGAAAAATTTATTGAGCTGAAGAAACCCATTACTCTTCAGGATGAAAGGATCTATTGAAAGCCAGAGGGTGAAAGACCTCACTCCTCCTTCTGAGGATTCCAAGGATACAGAGGAACCTACAATTATCTAACAGAAAGGAAAGGAAAAAAGAATGAGACACAGAGAGAAGAGAGAGGAAAAGAGGCTGGGGAGAGGAGCAGTAAAAGAAAACCAAAAGGATGAGAGAAAAAGAGGGAAAAGTTAAAGGGAAGGGAAAGTGAAGGAAAGAAGGAAAAGCAGTGTAGAAGAGGGGAAGGGAGGAGGAAAATGTCATAGTTACTATTTGCCTTTCTTTTATCTGCTTTGCTCTATTTTTTTTAATTCCCTGCACATATTAACCTTTATAATTACAAAAACATATATGTTATTTTTAAAACAAAGAAAGGAAAAGAAAGAAGACTGGAAGAGAAGGAAAAGATAACCACTAGTGAGAAATTCCACTTAACCAGTCTTAACCTTGGTCATCTAATTTTTTAAGCTTTTTTAAACAGCTCCCAGACAAGACTGCCTGCGGCATTGACAGAACATTCCTCTGTGAGGAAACATTTTCTCACTTGTTGGAATTATTTTTACAGAGATGTTTCTCCCAGTAGACTTTGATTAGTTTGAGATAGGGATTGTGGCTTGGTCAGTGCTGTGCACCCACAACTGAGAAAAGGTCTTGAATATCTTAGGGTTTAACAGGTGTGCTGCAGGTAGGCTGGAGGAAGAAGCCATGGCTGCCAAAAAGAGAAAGGAGGCAAATAATTAAGATATATATAGATAGATTTGATATCTATGTATATTTGAAGTGGATTGAATAAATTCTTTGAAAAACTTGATTAAATATTACATGCAGAATATTAAATATTGTTTAAAAACTATGCATCAAAAGAAGATTGTAATTAAGATGACTGAAAAAAACTCTTTTGAGAAAAAAACTCTTTTTTTGGCTATGTCTTATGAGAATAGTGTGGTCCTCTTCTTAAATGGTTTAAGAAACATGATTCATTAAGAAATAGGTATTCCATCTTATTAATGGAAAGGGGAAGAGATGAATTTTTGTCTGTATGTCTGAGTTTAACTTTGTTTTCCATCTTGAAGGATGAAGGACAACTTCATAGAGTCCATCTTTACCAGATGATGGTGCTGCTGATGGTGGTGGTGGTGATGATGATGATGGTGATAATGATAAAATATTACAACGACCATTTATGGATTGCTAGCAATGGCACTGTGACAGGACTGTTGATAGGCATTTGTGTCATGTAATAGCCACCTCAACCCTTGTAAAGCTAGTGTTAGAATTCCCATTGGAAATGGAGTCTTAAGACATGTCTAGTCTGATCCATGTAACAGTTCATGGAGCTAGGATGGAAAACTGGATCTGTCTGATTCAGAGGTCATATTTATCCAGTTTCTCACACTGTCTACTGAGGGGGCACTCCCCTCTGTATAACTAACCTCCTTCTGTAGAGGTTTTGTTTTTATTTTTATTTTTTTTAACCAAAATGCTACTTTGATTTCCACTTTCCTGTATCAAGTTACAAACAATTTGTCATTCCTGCAGTCACGCTTTTATCTCCTGTGGGCTCTGTTAAAGAGTCATAGCATCAATATGGTTTTCCACTCCCTAAGCAACTTGTGGATTTCATACTCCCATGAAGCAACTTGTCACATCTTCAGTTTTCTCACATGTTTCAATTCAAAAGCAATCCTAGTTCTGCTTTTATTTAATTCTTTTTTTTGTTGAAAACGCCCATACCCTTAGAGCTTTAGTGTCCAAACCCCCATCATTACATCGTCCCTCTGCTTTGACATAAACGATCTCTCAGCAAAATCAATCACTTTTTTTCCTAACTTCCACAACAAATTTCCTTTTGAATTATGTATTGGAGGGGTATTATAACTGCTGCTTGAGTCGTTATGTCCTTGGTGTTATAAATGAAGACTTTCTCCTTTTTTTCCCCACAGTATTTTAGTGTCAAAAGAATAAGAAATAATAGTAAAACGGAAAAGCCTACTAAACTGAGAAAGGTGATGGGTTTGATCTCAGACACTCTCCCCACCCGAACCCTCCCACAGCCTTCTACTGCATAGCCTTAGATGAATTACTTAGTTCATCTGAATCCCAGATTTCTCTTCCATGGAAATGATAATGTATGTCCTACCTGCCCCATGAGACAGATTTAAAAAACAAAAACAAAAACAAAAACAAAAATACTGTGAACTCTAGTTTGAAACTAAAATTTCATGTAAATGAGTTACTAAATTGAATTCTCTGCCTTATAAATGATAAAATTTCATACTAAGACATGTGTTTTCTTTTCACTGTAACTGATAATTTGTTTAAGCAACCCATTTTCTGATTGTCAAGATTCTTTAAACTGAAATCCACTTGGACCAACATTCTATACTAGTTTGTAAATGACACACATTTTAACGGGATATTGATATTAACTCTCCTAAATAAAAATGGTAACTGCCAAACTCTTCCTGAGATTATAAACAAATTTTCTTAGAGACACTTTGCAACCCCACAAATACAACTCCTTGTAAGGAATAGAATTGCATAGAATAATACACACACAGGAGAACATATGACTTTAAAAATAGTTATATTGTTCATGAGTTATATTATATATGTATATATACCTACACATACATACATACATATAAACACAAGAGGATAGATACACACCCCCATAAGAGCAAGATTATGGGATTATGGCCACATGGAGGCCTCTGATGGAATCCCTAGCATAGAAACTACCTTTGCATTCGAATCATCTGTGCACTAAAAAAAAATAACAATAGCAAAGAGGAAATAAAGAGAATTTTCCTCCAAGTTTGCAGAAAGGAAAGGACATAACAACATACTGTAAAGGAAGTCATCTTTTACCTAGTGACCAGAAGACCTGTGGCATTCTTAGCTAGAATGTTAATTATTGTAAATTCACAGTCAACTCACAGACCTCAATTTCCTTGTCTGTTAAATGGGTGGAGAGCTGGGAAAGAAGTTACAATCAAATCTATTTTTAGAAAACTTAAAAATTAAAATTAAGAAGATGATTGGAAATCAACAAGGATTCCCCAAATCCTGAGTGAAATTAGAAAGCCAAAGAACATGTTCTATTTACAGTCCTTGTTGCAAGGAAAATAATTATATAAGCTTCTAAGTTGACAAACTTATATGCCAAGTGCTAAATTTATAGGTTGCTTCTGATTTTACCAAATCAGAATCCAATGAAAAATGAGTGTGACCAAAAAAGGACTAATGTCTCTAACTTACCTGTCAGTCAGACGTAAAGGCAGCATGGAGAATCTAAATGAGAAAATTCTTCAAGATTATCTCTTCCAATATCCAGAAGTTATTAAATTGTGTTATAAAATGGTAAAGTAAATATAAAATTCCATTGCCTATTAGAGAGATTAGTAAATAACTATCTGTAGGGTGGGTGTATTAATTGATCAGTTAATTAACAACATTTAAAAATATTTCAGCTCTAATATGAATGCGTTGAAAGAAAAAAAACAAATATTTACTTAAGCTGCTTACCTGTCACTTGCTTTTTATTCATTATCTCATCTAAGCCTCATGCTAATCCAAGGCTTACTGTTATTTTACAGGTAAGAACATTGAAGATCAGCCGTAGTAAATGATTTGTTCTCAGGCATGCAATGTGGGGTAAATGCTTCAAGTCATATTCTAGAAGACAGCTTCATCTAGCACAAAATATCAAATTTATTTCTCTACAACCCAATTTTTAAAGGTAAGAACTAAACATTGGCTTAATTGTCTTTATTTATTTATTTATTTATTTATTTATTTATTTATTTATTTATTTATTTATTTATTTTTACCATTGTCTCATCCATTTGTGATATCAAAGGGGTGATGCTTTTCTAGATCTTTTTAATTTCCTAGGAGTGTAGTCTGATGTTGGCAATGTATTCAATTTCTAGCCGTCATAAACTTCAGACTCTGCAATTTTCTGTAGCTTTTATCTTTATCCAGTTTTTCAAGCAGATGCCAGTTGCATAAGCAGTATCTACAGCCATTGCTCAGCAAATTCTTCCTCAGTTTTACAGCCTGGAGTACTTTCCATGTGTCTTACTTATGGTCAGTTTTGCAGGAATCATAATGTTAAATTTAGTCCAGAAGAATATTCATCCCCCTCACCCCTCCTTGTACGTCTGTGCTTGAAGAAAACTTGCAGCAGTGATATATTGCCCGTATGTTGGAGTTTCTTCTGGCAGGAAGGATACAGGTAACTTTATTGGAAATATAAAGCTTCATTGAGTTTCCCTCCCTAAGAGAATAGCGACATCCTTTCCCTGAGACGATTGGATGCACCCCACTTATAATCCTTCTTCACATAACATTAGAAAAAAGAAGCTTAACCAAGAAAAATATTGTCAGTAAATATTAGACCTATTTATTTTGGATTGAGACAAATAGTTCTAGTCCCTTGAGGTATCTCATGAATTTTAACACACATAGCTCCTCATGGGTATGTCTATAAAGAAGGGACTAGAGAATGGTGAGTGTTATATATTATCTTCCATTGTTTCCTAAACTACTGATTCTCTCCTATGATAGACATCAATATTTGATTGAACCTACTGTCAATCAACATTTGAACCGAATATTAAGCCATATCCCATGGTACTCTTGATATCCCAGCATCAACTTTCCTTGTTGTTCTGTTTCTGTCCTTCTCTTGTATGTTGGATCTTTCTTTACTCTTACTTCTAAGATGATAAATCCTTGACTATACTGACATAGCTCTTTCTTCCTGTTTATTTACTCTTATCAGGAAAGCTTCCCTGAAACTATGTTTGTGTGAGTGTGCATGCTTATGTTTGTATGTGTGTAATGTTCCTAGAGTGCCAAGTACGTGAGGTCTTAAAATTATATAAAATACCTTTCCAGAGATTTTCTTCTCTTTTTTTTTTCTTCATAACAAAACTTAATGGATAACCCAATCTCCATAGACACAGCCATGATTGAAGGTATGGCCTACTATAAAGGAGGGTTATTTGCAGTATCATATTATACAGAGATTGAAGAAAACTGAACTCCCAACTCTTAGGTAGGAAAAAGCATAGGGTAAAGTGGTTTGATGGCATCCAGTTGGAGTGTTGTTTAATGTTCTTTCGTCCTCTGCCATACATTATTCATAAATACAGTTTTTATATATCAGTGAAGGTTCCATGAAAGCCAAGAGTGTGTTGATAAAATATTATTTGATCACTTCCTATTTCCTGAGTAATCCAACTTTATTTTGAAAATATAATGGGCTGTACTGGCCAATATATAGTTGCCCAATAACATTCAGGACACCTAGTAAAATTTGAATTTCAGGTAACAAAAATTAATATTTTCAATATAAGTGTATACGGTCCATATCTGCATGGGAAATTCTAAAATGTCATTTGTCATTTATCTGAAATTCAAATTTAACTGGGAATTTTGTTAAATTTATTTACTGAATCTGGCAACTCATAATACCTTTACTTGTTCTAATCTTTTCATCTTCAGAATATAAATTGGAGAAACTGAGGCAATTGAGATGATGTAAAAAATACTTTCAGTTTACCATTATTTTGTATCTAAATAATTCACAATGGCCTCCTTCTGTGAACATGTGTATGTGTACATGACCATTAATGTCAGTAAGTCATTACATATGGTTTTTTGGTTATTTGTATCAAACAAACCAAAAAGGAACATCTTGTGGGAATACAGATAAATTTAATATAAAGAAGCTGAAGTTACTTAAAAAATAAAAAGTATAGCTATAAAAGCAACTTTTACAAGGAAAAGTTACCAGGACTGCACTGAGAATCTCCAGGTTCTACGGTTACTTCTCCAGTTGCTAAGCTCCAACTGCTTTTTCAATCCCTGTGCATCTTTATTCCAGTTCCAAGTTTCTGAGAGTACATAATTGGCCCACTTGGGGTCATATTTCTGTCCCTGTGGATAGTGCAGTGTATCTGTCTGACAGGGAAGAAAGTCAGGGAAGTATGGTAGGCAAATAAGTATAGAAGTCACCATGACACAGATTAAATGCTGAGGAAAATCTGTTCTTCTCGTGTGAAGGGAGCTAGTACATCTAAACTCACTGCTAATGGAAAATGAAAATTAATGACCACATCCCAATGGTTACTTTATTCTCAGCATATTTTAGAAGGTTCAGCATTTTATGCATAAGAATAAACATAAGGATATCATACCCTTAGCAATTAGATTTGGATAAACAGTGGGAAAGCAGTTTGGCGGAAATACGAATCTTTTATACCACCCTTATCAAGGAAAGATTGCCTGATGATTAAGGGGAAAACATATAACAAAGTACATATAACATTAAAGTACAAGATTAAATCAGGGAGTTTACATTCACCTTTGTTTTCTTTTTTGTTATTGTTGTTCCTCAATAATTCACCCTAACATCAGAGCAGAGCACCTTATATATGGAGCTTAGCTTAACCTTGAAATGCCAGAAGCTTAATCCATAGACTGACTGGCTATGCAGTGGAGCCCCCATTATTACAGGACAACTCTCAGTCAGATCTGGATTTGAATTCTGTTTCTGCATATCTTATGTTCTATGAAACTTTGGCTGGTGTCTTTTTCTCTCTGATCTTCAGTTTCTTAATCTGTAAAATGAGTACAGTGAAGCTGAACTGGTGATTGTGAGGATTAAGGATGATGATGTTTGTAGATGCTGATGTTTGTAAAAGATTCTAATACAGGGCCTCCCAAAGAGAAAACAAAACAGAATGAAATGAAACAACAAAGAACTGTTCTTCAGTAGTTCTACTACTGGTAATATCCAAATGGCTCCAGTCAAACCAGCGTTCCTTCAAATAAAAGTAAACCCTGGACAAAATAAATAATGCCAATTCATTGAAGGCACTAGAGCACAAACAGAAGCAGGAAGATAATGAAGGACAGTTGATATTTCAAAAAAGAGAATACCACTTAATTCATTTTTAATTTTTGTGACTTTTAATACTGATAGCATACCTTGGTCTGCAACTTGCTGGGTGAGCAAAAGTTGAATAGAAAAACTGAAGATAAATGTCTAGATGACCCCTAAGGTATAGTTAAAAGAACTGAACTAAAATTTTAACTATCCCTCTCCTGCAGGAAAAATAAGTTTGTCAGTTTGAGTTAATTCAAATTAATTACCTACTAAAAATATAAAACAATATTCTTCAAAGACTTCTACAAAGTATCATTCACAATGTTTGGGATGCAATCCCAAGTTACACAACACATAAAGAGAAAGAAAAATAAAACCACCTTTCAAGAGAAAAGAATCAGTGGAGACTGGACCTGAGATGATCTGGATGTTAGAGTTAGCAGATAAGGACTTTATAGGAATTATTATAACTAGGTTCAAGAAAGTAAAGGAAAATATGTCTATAATGATTGAAAAGATAGGAAATATTTGCAGAAAAATATAAATGATTAAAAAGGAACTGAACAAATATTCTAGAACTATGCCAATCCCAGATTTTGAGCATCAAATAAATCTTTAAGAAGAATCCCATATACTCAAATGCCCATAGGAACAAGGCTGAGAATATAAATGAATGACATACTCAGGGTACAACATGGTAAGTACTGATAGGGCTTGTGGTAAACTAGAGAACATTGTCTCCATATCAAAGGAAAACTTGTTACTTGATTTCAACTAATTGTTGCCTTAAGTAGAGATTGATAAGCACTTTCTTTAAAGGGCTAGACAGTAAATATTTTGTGGGTGATATGTCTCTATTACAGCTCCTCAACTCTGCCATCATACCATAAAAGCAGCCATAGATAATATGTAAATGAAGATTGTGGCTATGTTCCAGTCATACTTTATTGACAAAACATGTGGTGGGCCAGATTTGACCTGTAGAAAGTACTTCATAGAACCTTGTCTTACAGAAATTTGGGTACAAGTTTGCATGACATTTCAAGAAAAACTGGGCCACCAGATCCGGACTGTTCTAGAACATATATGCACACATTTCTGAAAGATAAACATTTTTCAGTCCACAGAAAGGAGAATGGGGTTTCAATTTATGCACAGGAACAAGATTATGAAAGATTGGAATGTACAAACAAGTTGCAAATATTTTGGTTTAGTTTCAGAACAGAAATTATGTGGGCTAAGGTTAAGAAAGCCAAATGATGTTTTATGTAATCAATAAATGATACCCTTTTTCTCCCACTTTAATTAGACAACAGCTAAGATATTAGACAATATCTAGTTAGACAACAGCAACCACTAAGATGGGCAAGAAATACATTTAGGTGGATCCTTACATGTTAGCTTCATAATCCAGTAAATGCTGGATTGGAAGACATAAATTATAAATTCAGCTTTGGGCATTTTATTATTTCTTCTACTTTTATCACCACCTGGACACCCCACCTCACAACACACATGCACAGGCTCACATAAATCTAGGCTTTTGCACTGTTTGGAATATATAGCAGAAAGCCCAGGATCTCTGTCTCCCAGTTTTCACGAGAAGAGCATCACTGTAAACCAAATTCCCTGCTTTGGTGATTTGGAATTGATTATCTCCACTACAGAGAAAGGTAAACCAGTACTACATCTACCAGCAGGATGATTCCTTGTCTCTTAAGGAGGAATAACAGAGCAAAGGGATAGGAGTGTTTAGGGAAGGTCTGTCTTTTACACTACAGGAGAGAAAATAAACATTCCTCACCCCCAACAACATACAGATTCCACATATAAAATCCCTCCACTGTATTGAAGAACTTATTCCTTGCTATGCTCAACATAAAAATAATCCTAAGTAGAAGATCAGTTATTTTAAAATGATTTATACTGTTAACTCCTCATAGAAAGAATCTCGTGACTTTGTTTTAAGTGTATCAGTGCAACCCACGTTATAAAATATCCGTCTGAGCTGTGTGATAATTTTTAAAATACCGTGCAAAAATTCCATCCCATCTAAAACAATTTAAAAGGAAGAAAAATCATCATAAAAGATCTAAGAGTTACTATTCTCTTAGACATCCATTTAAAGTCCCCCAGGGGAGCTTTTAATTTAATGCTTCGCATTAAAAACTAGCCTTGAATTTGTGCATTTACCTCTGAGCCACTGCAAATAAATAAAAAAGCGTGCCATACATCTTAGTCAAATGTTCTCCATTACCAAATGGACCCAATACCTCACTCAGCCTTGTTCTTTGTCCCCTGGATTCCAGAAGCATTTTTTACTTCTACTCCCACCGGTCTGTGATTGAAATTCTGGAGCACTGCAGTTACGTATACATCATAAATGATTTTTTTTTACTAGATTAAAATTTTCTCTGCCCTTTAACAAATTCTGGTAATGAGGTTTCTTCAAACTGCTAAGCTTTCCAAATCCATACCTGATACAAAAATAATGAGAAAATCTGACAACTCTGCATGGCAAAAATACAACAGAGAAATCACATCTCTGGCATTTGTGGTAGACAACAAAGGTGTATATTATAAAGTGATGTTTTGTCTGTTGTACAGAAAACGTGAGCATAAGTATACTAGTGCCCATACTTTACTTGTTCATTTATTCATTCCTCAAACAACATTTTAGTGCTTCAAAAGTAACGGAAGATAAGAGTCTGCATGGTGATACAGACATGCAAACAAACAAAAAGATAACACAGATACTAAGTATCAAAATATTAACCAGATAAATAATGATTTTCTATAATGGTATTTCTAGGTAATATTTGTAGGTAACACTAGAAAATAATGTTGCCGAAAAATAATGATTTCTTCCATTTATTCATTGCTTATTAACTATTTATAGGCATTTAGAATGTACCAGAATTGCTACTAAATTCTTGAGATGAAACAATGAATAAGACATTAAGGATTTTTGCCTTCACGCAGCTTACAATCTAACACAGTGGTTCTAATCTTTTATTTTTAATCACACACTGAAGAGCAAGACTTTAAAAATGCTAACACAAATACATGTATATCTATTTATTTATGAAGAATATATGTATATATTTACACACTATAATATAAAATACAGTATAAAACAATCCAGAATGCAATCAGATAAAGATACTACTTAATTAACAAGATAAAAGTTGTTGTCTGAATAAAATATTAATATAATATTATAAATATATTTATACAGATAATTATGTAATACCACTTCCATAGTAACATTTTTGGTGAGAACAAATGTGTTTGTATGTGTTTAATTACTTTTAAGATATGTTTTATTTATCAAGCAAAATCAATCAATAGTTGATTAAAAACCTAATGAATTTTGGAAATATTTATTGAAATAAAATTATATTTTCTAGGTTTATTCCTTTTTTTCCCTATCTCTTTTTTGTAATGTGTACCTATATGAGATTTTAGCAGGATTGCTGAATTGTTGCACCTCTTTGCTTTCAGGGAATACACTACATCTGCCCTCACTGCCTCAAAATACAATTATGTATTTATTTTCCTTTTTCAGGGCTAGGTCTGTGTATAACTGTCACCAACTACATTCCCTTAAGCAAGAAGAGATTCTAAAAATGTTTATAGAATAAGTGATTAAATATATTTTCATTGATAGTTTAGATTTTGAGTATTTGAATACAATATCTTCTTAGAGATAGTCAACTTTGAGAGTACTTTATCAGTTATGACTCTTTTAGTCACTAGTGACCAAAAAAAGAAAAATACTACTAATTCAATTGCAATAACAACAAAGTCACCCAGATACGCTTAAGAAAAAAGAATTTTTTATTGGCTCACAAAGCAGATGAGCCCAGGTTGAGGAGGTGACCCTGTGCAGGGCTTCTTATAGCATCATCAAATCCAGTTTCTTTTTGTCTCCAGTTACTGTTTTTCAAGTTGGCTATATTCTCTTTTCATTGTGAAAAGATGGCTAGAGAAGGTCCAATCTTATGTTCTAGAAACTGGAAATCTGGTGAAGAAAGACTCTTTTCTGGGAGTGCCAGTAAACCTGATTTGATGGTTGTAAGTCATAGATTCACCCTGAACCAATCCCCGTAGGGGGTTATAGTTACACCAACAGAAGAATGAATGCTGATGAGGGAGCCAAATAATATCCCCATAGGCATAGAAGAAAATAGCAGCATTTCCAAACCACATATACCATCACAGCCCTCAAGTTTCTTTGTAATTTTCAGAATTCTTTCAACTTTCTGCAGTTGTGGGTGTTTTTCACTAATGATGTTTTACTGCCAAATTTGCCATATGTTGATCTTTTCTAACAACCATCCTAAGGCAAGGAGAGCTAAGGGGGGTGGGCAGAAGCCATCTAAACCCACTTGCACTGAAACTGGATGCTTTACTGCCACACAGATGACACTGACGTATGTTGTAGGATTCCTTTCTGAAATGATGGAATTGTTTTGACAAGTCTTAGAGTAATTTTTACAATTCCAATGGCTATTGTTCCCAGAATACATTATTATGTACACCTAACTAAATCTCTTGACCCCCCCCAAAAAAAGCAAAACAAACAAAACAAAAAACAAAAACATCCAAAATAAAAAAAATTTTTTTCATCTGATTGTGTCTATCTCAAACTTTATATGCTTACATTCTGACACCCTTTTATTAACTCCAATGTTAAAATACATCCCAAGCTTTAGTAAGTTTTCAATATAATGAGTTGTAACACAGATATAATCCCTTATTCCTATTAAGTACTTTCAATTTCTTTCTCCCTTCTCAGTTACACACAATCCATGCAGTAGCTTCTCAAAGCATTGAAATATCTCTTCCTTCAGCTCACATTTAAAAAAAATTTTTTTTGCATTGACATCTAGGTCTTATGTATTCATTGTGTTCATTTCTGGTTCTTATATCTTCAGTATTTTCAGAAGGCTCTTATAATGATGGTAGGGAAAGCATTGTATCTGGTGTCAGAGAGACTTGGGTTTTACTTCCCTCTCTGTGATGTATTGAACCTCCTCGGAACCCTCAATGTCTAAAACATGAGATGAGAATAATGATATATATTTAAATAGTAAGAATTGGATTGGTTTTACTACAGTAACAAACAATTCTAAAATCCTCAAGGCTTAGAATAACAAATGGTAATCACTTGTTCCTGCTACATGCCCATCACAGGTTGGCTGAGAATCTGTTCCATGTTGTCTTCATTCTGAAAGTCAGGTTGGTGGAACAGCCTCCACCTAGACTTATTACAGGGAAATAGAACAAGCTACATAATATGCTTGCTCGTAAAGCTTCAACCCAGAAGTGGCAGGTGGCTTTTATGCTTCTATTTCCTTGGCCAAAGCAAAGTACAGAACCAAATGTAGCAAATGTAGCATTAGGAGGGAAATGCCCCATGTGTGCTTGGGAGAACTATAATTATTAAATGAAGACTACTGCTGAATCAGCTATCTCTCTTAAAGGGTTTTCAAAATATAAATTTAATTTTAGCTAAAATGACTGCCAAATGGTGGAGACTCAGATTTATGAACCCTTAGAGCATATTTTTCTGTGGACAAATTTTCCCTTCTTTGAGATGAGATTAATAATTCTTAGTTTGCTAGTGTCAGAAATCGCCATTGTTGTAGGTTCTGCATCCAAAATGAGTATCAGTTTTTTTTCCTCCTCTCCATCCTCGTGTCACAATGATCTACTGGGGCAGGCTCTACAGTGGCTTTCTGACAGCTCTTGACATCTCTCTTTAATTGCTACAGTGGCCAGACAGACCATTTAAAAAGTGCAAGCCTGATGATGTCATCTTCTGGCTTAAAAGTCTTTGATGTCATCTCATTGCTTTGAGAATAAAGTTTAAAATCATTCATCTGGGTTATATGGCTCTGAATAATCTGGAACCTACTTTTCATACCAGTGTCTCTTGTAGTTACTCTACTCTCCCGTACTAGATGCCACCTGTGTTGCCTTTCCCTTTGTTTCTTCAACTGGACAAAGTTATTTATACTTCTGGGGCTTTCATGTTTCATTATTCTGCAGAGGGGACTTAAATCATACTCTTCATCTAGATTACTCCTAATCGTCCTTTAAGTTTCAGCTGAGGGAGTATGAATGTACAAGGCCTTCCTTAGAGTTTCATTGCGCCCTGAACTTTCCTTCTGTAGCACTCATGTGGCCATGATGATATTTATTTACATCACCATACATGTTTACTCCTGGCCACTGATCTTGCCCCTGTCTTTAGGGACACATTTATTTGGTGCATTTTGAATCCCCTGTCACTAATAAAATGCCTGGCATTTATTGTGTTCAATAATTATTTGTTGTCTAAATAAATGAATAAAAAAAGAAAGAGCAAAAGTAATAGTATATTTGAAAGGACTTTTTTAATGTAAAAGAAAATGTGGAAATGTAAAGAAGAACTATAATTATATGAACAATAATTATAAGATAAAACAGGTTGTGTTCTACATAAGACTTTTTTTAATTCATTTTTTTCTAAGTGTTTATATCTTTCTAAAGATGAGGGGAAGATAACTGGAGAGCACAGTTTTAAATGTTTCCCGTGAACTGAGAAGTTGAAATATTTTTGTATAAGGAGAAATGGAAGCCTGATGTTCAGGAGAGTGTCCTAAATGTAAGAAAAGGGTCATGGAATTATTTTTCCACGTCCCCAAACAGCAGAGATGTAGTTGACTTATTAATAATTTTTATTGAGTCTCTGCTGTGTTTTAGGTGCTAAATGAGGGTCTTCCACAAGAAGACTAAACAGCATGCAACCAAGTGCAGATGTGATAGGGAGAGCTATGCAAGATGAAGACCCAAGAGAGTTTCCCTGTGGTAGGAGAACAGAGTACAAGACTCTTTAACAACAGATCAGTGAACCACAAGCCTCTTAAGAACATGAAGGAGGAGAAAGGGAGCTGGGGATGTTTCAGAGCTTTGTGGACTGAGTTACCCTATGTGATTAAAAATATGCCAATTGTACTTTGAATGGTGATGGCCATCCATACAAGGCTGAAATGCACACCTTGACCTAGTCAAATCTTAACTCATTCATTAACTCTGATTGTGACTGACGTCCTGGTGAGCTGGTAGCTAGTCTGTATGCATTCGGGCTTTCTTTCATTCATTCAACCAAAATTTGTTGAGCATCTATTGAATTCCTGATTCTGCCATACACTCTAGACATAATCAGTGAATAAAAAAGTGGTGGTTCCTGTCCCTTGTGCATTTGTTGTGGAGGATGAAAGAGTGCATAGTGGGAGGAGACTGTCAAGAAGGGCGTTCTGTGGACCTGGGGGAAGAATGCAGAACTCCAGAAGAGACAATACTCTTGGCTGTTTCCTAAAGGTCTTTCAGTGTTTGCACAGAAACCAGAGGATCTTCATACTCCAGGAGATAGAGGACCTAGTTTACTACCTAAGAGTCTTGCAGCTTTGTAGCCAACAAGGATTTAGTTCCTGGGAGAGGCAGTGCTCTCTTGGAAGGGTACAGACAGCAGCAGCAATGTCAAAGATGACTCTGATTCTTCTTTTGATAGGCAGCCAAGGTCATCTAGAAAAGAGGAAGACAATCCCTCTGCTTTGCAGAGGACTTTATGGCACTCTGGATATTTCCCAGAATACCAGTGGAGGTTTTTGAGAGTGGGCTAAACTACTGAAATGGGAATAAGTCGGAGGATTTGCATTGCATTTATTGACATTCTTAGAAATTTGAAGAGACAGTAAGAGAGAGAGAAAGATACTCACTTGTAATCCCCAGATCTTAAAGTCAGCATTTGCATTTATAAGCATTTCTTCTAATGTTTCTCAACATAAAAACATGTTTAACATCATGATGATTTTGCATTCTGACCTTTGGGCTTACCATTATACAAAAAGAATTGTTCTTGGTTTTCCTGCCTTCACAGTTACCATAGTGAATGGCTACATTATTTTCTCTTTTGAAGACAAACAGTAATTTATTTAAGGAGTCCTCTGCTCTTAGGCATTTTAGCCATTTCTATGTTTCATGATTATAATTATGAAATGTAAATTTTATGAAAATAAATTTTAATGTGTGTATTGTATTACTTCTTTTGCAGTTATTTTTAGTATTCTTTCCCAGAATTTAATTCACTGGGTCAAGGTATTTTTGATTTTGTAAGTCAAACTGCTTGCCAATAAGGTAATTTGACTTTAATACAGCATCTTCACCAAGCAGATATTAATTGTTTAAAGTTTGCCAATTGAATATATGTTAGATGAAATTTGATTATCACTAAAACATTTATTGCCTAGATTAACTAGTGGTTTATGGAACATAATCCATCATCCTCTTAAACTTTTGGAACCTGATTAATCTCAGAAAAATCCCAGTTTCTTCTTTTCCTAGAATTGCTGAGCTGACAAAATGTAACATTTTCCCCCTGGTACTGTCTAGCATTTCATTTCAGCTCTCATTATTTTACCTCTGAGATCAATGCCCTCCCACCCCAAATAAATAGAAAGACCCAGTGAGGACGAATCCCTGGTGTATTTGCCTCTGGATTGTTTTTTCTTTCATTTCTTCAATTGGCACATTCATTTATACTTGCACAGCAGATAGTTGTGGTAGAAAGAAGACCCAACTGAGAAGTAAAATAAGCTATTTCTGTTGTAGGTTCTCCTACATTGCTGTGTCATATTTGGTATCTAATAACCTCTTTGGATACACCTGGGCCTCAGTTCATCTAAGAAATTAGATGGTGAGTCTATATGGTTTTAATGGTTTATTTTCTGCTTTGAAAATCTACATTTGCTGATTTTTTTTATTCTGATACTTTTTTTTCTGTTTAACACCTTTGAAATGAGAAAAACTTTCCATAGATGTAAAAAACAACACTGAGGCGTGAGCAGTTGAAGCCAACAGCCCACAAACAAGCTTAGTGTTGTATACAGATGTCTCATTATGTAATCATCTGCATGACTGAAGCAAGATGAGGCATTTGTGTAGTGGTGCCCCATGAGGATGCATTTTAATTTGAACTTAATTTTTTAATTGTCCCTTAAAATGATTTCACCAGATTATATCATGATGCAAGATTGAAGCAACAATCATTGTGGGAAAAGATCGGTTCCTGTCACATGTCAGGCATGTGATGGGAGAATTTTGAAACAGTCAGAGCTCTCAGAATAGGTCACAGACTTTAAAGCTAAGAGAAGCTGGTTTGAGAAACCTATGTAGCGTGAAGATCTTACACTCCTGTTGCTGTAAAAACCTCCAGCTGATCTTAGAGAGCAATTCTTTAATTTTAAATGGTATATAATTCAACCAAAGAAAAGAATAAAATCAAAGATTTAGTTACAAATGAAAGACAAACAAAAGCCCTGTGTTCTTCTATGTTTCTTAAAGTGGTACTATCAATGTAAGAGTTTTAGAAGATACAAGAAACAAAAATGCAGTTGTCACAAAAAGTGTATTGGCATGCACATGAGTGTATAAAATAACCAAAGGTGAATCAGAATAAGTTACAAACACTGAACTAAAGGAGATTTAAATACAATACTGAAGACAAAAGTCATGGGAAATTTATGAATTAATCCATTGGTGGTCAGTAACAACAACAAAAGTTAGGGATCAACATAGTATTTTTTTTTAGCAAACTCTGATTTACTTGATGTTGCATCTAAAAAAATGTTTATATGATTCTTTCTCCTGAAGAATTATAACCACATATAAACTTCACATTTAAATTGTTTTAACTTTTCAAGAATCTGAACTTTTTTGATGTTGTTAAATAAAGCAAGCTATTTATAGTATTTAAATTCTTGCATTCTTTTTTCTATAAAAAGAATGTTCATATATTCTCTAAACATAGTAAGAGATTAAGAAACTTGAAATTAATTGTGAGAGATAACCATCCATAATGTTGTCTGGAAGTGGTGATCAGTAAGACCAAGGGATAAGGTAATACAATGAAGGATCCTACATGAAGGTGAGTCACTCCCAAGTGAACTTGTCTCTAATAGACCAATGGTAAATTGTTTTAATGAAAGTGTGTCAATAAACTGTTTAATGCCTTGGAAAGGGAAATATGGGAAGAACTTGATAAATATGGTAATAATTATGCTTTCCATTCGTACCTCTTCTTTCTCTGAAACAGAAAATGTTAAAATGGGTCTAAAAACATCACCCAGTTGTTATGATTATGCTTTTTCCTACATTCTCTGATCTTTTGACACTGGCATACCCAACACTCACACCATCACTGCCCCAGAACTTTCTCAGGCATCTGCCTACCCCCAGCTTACACATTTCTTCTCCACTAATTTCTGGGTAATAAGCTCACTCCTGTCTTGATTTTGGCTCTTTGTGTGGGAACCACTCTCCAGGTTTTTCTGAGGAGATTCTCTGTGCTGCGGTAATTAGAGGAATAAATGTGCTAAATATATTTTTGGCAGCAAAAGACTCTGCCAGATAAATAAAATAGCCCAGGTGTAACAGAAAAACGGAAATGGGTACTGTGAGAAAGCACTGCTGGATTCGTTTCCCCAGTAAAATTTCAGATCTGTTCCATATCTTTTCCTATACCTGGATGGTGACATTCACAGGGCTTTGGAAAATTTAATTGGAGCAATCCCATTAAACGGAGAATGCTTCAGAAGTCACAAAGAGAAGTCAGTTTGGATGGGAGGAGTGAAAGCATGCCAATGCAATTCAATTACCTGAAAAATATGTTAAAGACTAATCTGATCTTTCTTTTCCCCACTAGTATAGCTGTTAGGAAATTTGCATTAAATGTAATTACCCCAAAATGATAAAATTGGGATTAATATTTAAAATGTAAAACCACAAATTAATGAAAAATTCATGAAAAGTTGAGATTAGATAAAATATCTTATTGAATCTGAAAGTGGCTTTAAATGTGTCCAGAAAGAATCATCTCGTCTGTCCAACCCACCCTGACCTCCTAGAATCAGGATTTGGTCTTCTTTATCTTTATAACCCTCTGGAGTGGGCACCTGTGATATTATGTGCCCACATTTCTTCATTTTCTAGAAGCATCCACTTTCCCTACCATACTGGTACCTTGTAGCCCCAAGCCCTAGTTCAAAGGTCAGCAAATAATCCAAGTTGAACTAATCAGATACCTTCCTGGGTACTTGAAATGGATGAAAATACCAACTCAGTGTGGCCATACCACTGGGGAGCTGTCATCTTGGGAACTTTGTTTGCTGTGTCCTAACATGTGGATTGAGTAAAGGGGAAATAAAGGCTTCAGTAGGTGGGTGGAAGATCTCGAAGAGGATGTGTGTGTAAAACAGTAAAATAATGATGAGTAGAAACCTGACCTGATGATGTTTCTATCCAAGGATCCAGGTTTTCCTGAAATTAAACTGTGATCTTGCCTTTAGGCTCTCTGGGACATTTAAGGACATTTACAGAAAAAACCTTTAAATTATTTATTTTACAAATATTCTGCAGGTTTTTTTTTTTTTTGAAAACCTGAGTCTACCATGGTGTTGAACAAGCCAAAAGTGTCAGCTTATGTAAAGTAATTTACTGCTTTTCCTCACTGCATCCCAACCATGTGGTCTAAATAAATACCTCTCATAAAGGAGTTAGGTTGAGTTTCTCTTATCTGAACACCAGAGACTAGTTAATATATACTGAAACAAAGCAGATACTCATTTAGTATTTGAAAAACATTAAATGAATGAATAAAAACAAGTAAAGTATGAACATGCTGAAAGCACATGTTCTGAGTTTTAAAACTGAGTACAATTTTAAGAAGCAAGAATAGTAAGAAAGAGTATTTCAGGTGGAAGAAATCCAATCAGTCAAGGTAGGGGAGCAGAAAGACAGGCTGTGGTGGAAAAGCAGTTTAAGTGGAGGACAAGTTTCCGGTAAAAATGTGATAGGATACAAGGAGAAATACATTTTGGGGGATTATGGTTGGGGCGAGAGGAGAACAAGTATGTTTTTGGGGGCTTGAGAGTGGTGGAATCAGAGCAGTATTTTAGGACTCTTCTGGAATCTATATCTAACACGGTAATACGGACAGAGAGTAAAGGTGCCAAAAATAAAGATGCCCTTCGAATAGTTCGGTTATTACCTGCTTAGGCTCTGAGCTAGCAATAAGAAATTAGATAAATGATTGTTTTTGGAAGGAGCAATGAGAAAAATCTGGTGACAGAGTTGGAGAGAAAGAGAAAGTGTAGATTTGTAGAGAATTTCAGGGTCTTATGGACGAGTCTTCAGTCTATAGAGAAGATCTCAGAAATCAAAGCAAATGCCATTTTTGAAGAAATGTGTGTAACTTTTTAGACCATTTTAGACACGCTGAGTTTGAGATGTCAGAGGGAAGGTGACTAATAAGCAGCAGGAACCCATAAATGTTGTTTGATAAGAGGCTGTTGAAATATGGAATGATAACTGAAATTCCAGTATTGAATAAATTAGGGAGCCATTATTTATTCCATTCTTTTCTAAGATAATGTAAACTTAGTACCTTTCTATAGGATGTATAGAAACTGAGAATTCAGAATTATATACATATATTTCTGAAACGCATTTCATTTATGTTTATTTTTATTGAAATATGATGTGTCAAATCCAAAACTTCCCTCCTTATAACAATGTTATTCATCACTGACATGATAGAGAGCCCTAATTCCTACTCTGTAGGAGGTATATGTGTGCCTCTGGAAGGAGACACTTCTAGAAGGGCTCTCTACAAACACTTGAATGAACAAAAGACTAGAACTATAGGAGAGGAGAGACAGGAAACGTATTGTGTAACTCAAAGTCTAACATACGGTTGATGTTTAAGAAATGCTTACTGTTAAATATATTCTTCCATCAAACTCAGTCTTAGGCTCACCTAGAGCCAAACCAAGACAAGTAAGTGCCCTGACAGGTTAATAATTTTACTGCTGGGTTGGAAAACATACAGATACATGAGCACATAAATACTTATGTTTCTATTTATAGGACTTTACCTCTTTCAGTATGTTTGTAATTCATTCACCTTCTTCTTCAGCCACCTTTCCCCAGATGTCATTTGCCCAAGAATATTAAGGAAGAAGGCATCATTACAAAATAGGACTACAAAAAGAAGATGAAGTTCATATTCCCCAGTGTATAGCATTTCCCTTAAAAAGAAAACCTTTAGCCACATCTGTCTTCTCTGTATGCCACTTCTTCTAAGCCACTATGCCCCCCAACATATTGTCTTCTAGGATTTAGCCTTCCTTGCTTCTGCCCCCTCATTGGGAAATTCCCTACCAGCTCCCATTCCTCTCACATGCAGAACAGAGTTAACTCTGTCCTCGTTTCTATAGCCAAACTTGCCTGCTTCCACCCACAATTTTAAAAGATTTCAAGTGTGGCATAAACCATTACCCAGAAGATAATGAGTTTGTGATCAGCAAAGCAAGGAATCTTTAGCTTCCAAGATCTGCCTTTCTTAAAAGAGAATGGGAATTAAAAATGACAAATGCCTTTTTTTTTCTTGACTAAGCTTCAAAATATTTTAAAAGACTTATTTTATGCACTGAAAGAGATAGAGCCAATTTATTTTTCATCCATTATATTGGAGTTGTGTATAGAATACTGAATCAATTGACACTATATTTCAGATTTAGTCCAACAGTGTTTTATTTGCCCTTCTAGCCCATCCCTCAGTCACCCTCTAGGTTCAGTTAATAGGCAGCACTGACCTGCAGAGTGTGTGATCGAGAAACCAGTAGTGTCAGATGAAACAAATGTTGTTCCAGTTACTGGGTTTTTAATAGCACGTGTTTATTTGAATGTACTCATCTTCCAGATCACGACCAACCCAACAACTTTGTAAGACAGAACAGACTTCACCAAATAGGTAGCGATATACTTCCTCCAACTGACGGACTTTCCCATCCAATTAGGGAAAATGTCTATTCCAAAAGTGTCAAAGCACAGTCTGATCTTAAAAGTTGTATCACGGAAAAGAGATAGATGGATTCTTGGAGAATATGTGCTTATAGCAATTGGCATCCTCCCTGTCTTTCTTCTCTTCCTTTTTCTTTCTTTCATGTAAAGGTATTTTTCAGAGAATGTGGAAAGATGTGCTTCCATTTACTAATTAGGCTGATAGAGGAGGATGTGAGAATGTCAGTGTGAGAATATCTAGGTTTTATGATTAAAAATATATTATATTTGGTGATATAATCATCCTAGAACTGGGGCACTTCATATCTGCTGATGCTGAGGAAGGAATGATTCCTTTTTATATGACATTTTATTTATTCTTTCCTTCAACTCTCATCTATTAAGGATTTACTATTTGCCAATTAATGACAGTCATGGGAGAATAGATTATTTCACAATCTAGTAAGAGAGCATTTTTTTTAAAAAGCCATAGCTTAATAATGAGACAGCCTAATGAGTACTGTGATGGGGAGGTTCCAGTCTAGGCACCAGGCTCAGCCGTAAAGTTTGTGGGACCTGAAGCAAGAGTACACATGGAGGCCCATGTACCTTGTTTTTTAAATATTTAAGATCTAAATCTAAATACTTAAATATTTAACAAATCTAGCTAGCAACCATTTAATAAAATATTGAAACTTGACAAATGTACAATCATAACAAAAATAGGACAAATACTTGCTGACTTGCTTTTTGCTCTCTCAATCTTCTCTTCCAATCAGTTAGAAAATTCATAGGACTAAGTTCCAGCTTTCCTCTTTTTCCTTTGGAGGGGAAAGGGAGACTCATGTAACTCTGTCCAAGGTTAGCTACTGGCCACCTGACAATATTCTCTCCCCCATTCCTGTTGGGTTTCTTCTCCGTGGACCCCGTCTAAGCCAGGACACATCTGACCATTCGGGGCTAACTTCTGCATCCCTTTTAGGAACCTGATGCAGAAAATCCAGGTTCAGATTTTAAATTCTCATTAGTGGCACAGAGAGAGCAGATCCTTGGCTCACCCCCTTCTCTTTCTATCTCAGGCACTACTCGACCTCTCTCCTGGTCTCCTACATATCTATATGTGACCAAAAGCACACTCAGAAGTTGTAGCCACACACCCCCCAACTCATAATGCAAGAATTTCCCCCCAGGGGGCAGGCTTGAGGAAATAACCAACATAGGTCCCAGAAGTACGTGGCCCCATCTGGGCATGGGATTCTGGGAGGGTGGTCTAGAAGGGGAAGAGGATGGGCTTCAGGAAGGAGTGTCCCCTGAGCCTTCAGACTCTTCTCATAAAGGGGAGCACTGATAAAGTGAGATTCTCTGATACCAAAGCCCTGTGCAGGATCTAAGACTTCGGTCAAGTACAGGAGCCACTAGCAATGTGTGGCACTTTTAAATTTAAATTAAGATTAAATAAAATTAAAAATTTATTTTCTCAGTCTTTGTAGCCGTATTCCAAGCACTCACTAGCTACAAGTGGCCAGTGGCTACCATACTGCGCCATGCAGACTTGCACCACGGAGACACAGAACCCCTCACGACAGGAGGTCCTATGGATGGCACTGAAGCAGACAGATCTCCCGCAATCCGGCTTGATGGGGGTGCTCCTGAAACATTTTTTTTCAAATGAGCTAGAATCCCATATCCACAGATTATTGATTTAAACAAGTTGTCACATCAAAAGGAACTGAGAAGGAAAAAAAGGTGGCAAAAACATATGAGGATGAAAGAGTAATTTTACAATTTATCGAGATGTTGGAACTTGGCCTTCATAGAAAACTCTAGATTCTCTGTCATATCCTCTGGCATGATCATGTAGCAGTTGAACGTGAGACAGCCAGTGAAGCAGCCAACCTTAAATAATGCACAGGGAAGGCATCAGGTGGTCAGAATCACACTGGCTCCAGAGAGCTAATATCAGTTAGAAACTTGGTAATGGAGCAGCAGAAAGATCAACACCGTCTGGCAACTAACCCAGCTAAGTGGAGCAGAGGCCAGGGGGGGAAATAGTTCATTTTACCTCCCCACCGTGATTTCAGAGTCAAAGGTAATCGTACATCTTGGGAAATATAGACATATAAAAATACTTAGTTTGGTTATTTTAGTACTACTGAAGTCTAGCTGCATTTAAGTGCAATGTCACTGTAGGTGAGAACAAGTCGGATGATGTCCTTTAAGGGAGAAAATGTGGGGAGAAGAAGGGCTGATGAAAGGAATACAATGGAGCCGGAGGGCCATTGCCGTACACTCTGAACTGTTCAGCTGCGTTCCCTTGTGTAGGGTGAGTATTAAAGCCCAGACAGCTAAGATTGAGGGTAAAGCCCTAGCTGTCTCAGCACTGGCTGTTTCTGCACTCGGAGTCTCTGTGGGTGTAGCTGGCCTGGCCCGTTCCTCTACAATGGCCCTGGACCTCTTTCAAGACCTCAGACTGTGACACTCTCTTGATGTCTGCGTTAGTTAATTTTACGTGAACGCTTGGCTGGAGTACGGCACCCAGATGTTTCGTCAAACACTGGTTGAGATGTTGTGGTGAAGGTATTTTTTTAGATGCATTAATATTTACAGTCAGTTGACCTTATGTAAAGCAGATTACCCTCCCTCCTGTGGGTTTTCCAATCGGATGAAGGCCTGAAGAGTAAAGACAGAGGTTGTCCAATCATGAAGGAATTCTTCTCAAGACTGTAATGTTAGAAACTCTGCCTGGGCTTCCAGCCGGCTACCCTGCGGAATTTGGATTCGAGACTGCAAAATTAACTCTGACCTGAACTTCCAGCTTGCTTAGCCTACCCTGCATAGTTCAGACTTGTCAAACCCCACACCCCTAACTAATACAATGTCTCTGTACATGCTGTTCCATCTTGCAATAATATTTTCACCACCATAACCCCTCCACACACACACCCTCTTTGTCCAACTCTTGTTCATCTTCAGGACTCCCTTTAGTCATTTCCTCCAGGAAGCATCCTATGACTACCAAGACCGCCATAGGTGCCTTTCACAAGTGTTCTCAGAATGTCCCCAAAGCTCACTATCCTAACCCATACAATGCAACTGTGTGACTACTGTAGGTTTTAAGAAGGCAACAATTTCTTTTGTGGTTTTCCCAAACCACCAGTATCCTGAGCAGAGTAAAACCCTATTAAACTTGTGATGGTAAAATGAGTGAGTTAATGAATAAATGAATGAGCAAACACAGAAATGAGTAAAACGTCAGGCTCAGAAATACAAGCCAAAAAAAAAACCCCATGAGGGAAACAAAGATTCTGCCAGAATGTTAGGTGGCTAAGGGTGTGGAGGGAGATCAAAGACATGACCACAGAAAACAGCTGTGAGTTGGGAAAACACTGATGCGGCAGATAGGAATTCTGATTATTACCACTTCCTAATACCTACTGTGCCCTTGACACATGCAGGCTTTGTGTAAGCACTTACAGAGCACTTAGGTGATGGGCAGGATCTAGCCAGGTCTGACCAGTCCCGATGCCGGTGGTAATAACAACCTGATAATACTGTTTCTGACCCCCTGAAAGAAACAGATCCTTAAGGAAAAGATTCTCAAGTTGCCTCCAATGGTGGCACTGAATGCTGTTTTCACTTGTTAACTAAGGCTTTAAATGGCCAGTAATTTTTCTTTTCCAACCAATCTTCCACCTGTAAAGCCTGCCCCTAATTCCATAATCAGTACCATCCATTATGGTCATACACATATGAGCTTCCCTAAACAAAGCAAAGCCCTCAGAAAAGCAGTTATTCTCACATAAATGGAAGGGGAAATGATTGTTTATTATGAAATCTTTATCAATGTAAAATGGACTGAAAGCAGGCATTATTTAGCATGAAATTATGGAGAATGACCCTGAAAGATTTTCAAAAGTAATCAAGAACATTCGATCTTCACCCACCAATTCATAACAGCTGTGAGTTCACCTTTCCATACAAGAAAACACACTTTGAATTTATAGTATATTTCTATGGCACATTAAGTTCTGAGAGATTTGTGGCCACCAAGTAATGCAAAATGGATAAAATCGTGCCAGATTTAAGAATTCTTCATGTGATTGGATGAAATTTAAAAATTACATGATTTCTTGAAGAAATGAAACAAGGCCATCAAAAAATATTATATGTAAGAGTAATTTGACAGATGTGTCATATATATAAAATAGAAAATGCTTTGATGATCATTTTAAATGCAATAAAAATAAAGCCCATTGTTAAAATTAACCCATTTCTATCACTTCACTTATACCTAAGTATGAATTTTATTGATTAAATAGATAAAGGTACACAACCAAAACATTATAAAAAAGAAAAGTAATTGAGTCGATACGTAACTGATCTCAAGATATTAAAGTTTTGTTAAAGCATAGAAGTGATTAAAATAATCACAAAATGAATAAAACAAGTATAAACATTAAACAATTAAACTGCCAAGCAGTGACTTGTAATATTAGTAACAAATAAGACAACAGATAAAAACATTTACTATATAAATAAATGCTTCTATCAATAGAATAAAGTGTTAATACTTTACCTAAAAAAATGGACAAATGAAATGAGAAGAAAATAAATGTATAAAGAAATATAAAAGATGAAAATGAGTGTCATTAAGAAGCAAAATCATGTTAGAAATCAAATTAAATTAAAAACAATAGATACCATATTTACTCATCAAATTAGATAAGAAAAAGAATATTTGAGTTCTCAAGCTCATGTGACTGCAGTGAGATGGATAAGTCATTGCTGACAGGAGCACAAATCAGAAGGTTTCAATGAATAGTATAAAACAATATGAATCAGATTCCTTAAAAACCATCACACTCTTTGACTTATTAGTTCTACTCCTTTGAACATATTCTGGGGAGGATATTAGCAGTGCTGAATAGATATTCATCTATGTCCATTATAAAAGTTTTATAATAGCAAGAAACTAAGAACCTAAATAAAAATCCAACATTAGGAGAATATGTACAAAAGTAATTATTAATTATCATGACATTTCATGACTATCATTGAGAATAGTTGAGTAAAGAAGAAGGGTCTGGAAAAAAAAAAGAAAAAGAAAGATAAAAAAGACGCATTCTGTGTCAAATGTGTTAGATACAATCCTTGTTTCCTTTTAGTTGTATGTGCTGGCTGTCTTTCAAAGAATACTGTTTCTTCTTTGGGTCTATAATTAGGGACTTTAAGCTTCCTTGAAGACAGTGTGGTGTCTTCCATGGAAGCCTCTGGCACCCTGTGTTAGAGATGAAATAAGTTTCCTAAGAATACAACTCATGTTTGCTTAGCTCTGGCATCTTTCTTTATGTAAGTATATTGTCAAGGAGTATTGACATCTCGTGAGTCTGGATAACTTAGGCCTCATACCAGTATATGGTACAAGCTTAGAACTTCCAAATCTTTGTAGGGAATTTTTTTTTAAATATATGTCTTCACAGAGACTTGGGCAGAAACAGTTTCCTTATGACTTATCTGGACCATTGCATGACATTTATAGTCCTCCATTCACAAAGACTGTATCCTTTTCATGTGCACCCCCTCTGCAGGGGCCTTCCCTCCATGGCACTAACTCATGAGAGCCCAAAGATATGCCCCCTGTCCCTGTAGGGGACACTGAAATGCCAGACTCTGGTCTCCATGGTTCTGATCTGGACTGTCCACCTCCCTCAGCCTCATTGCTCCCTCTTCTACTTGTCTGCTTACAGATTTACCCCTCTGGTTGGCATTGACCTAGTATTACAATATCACGTCCAATGTTTTGTTGTGTTTGGAATAGGCTAGTTCATATCACAACCTCTTATTATAGCATGATGTGGAACTCCCAGAAAAAAATTTGTACAAAAAAATATTTTGTGGGGTGAAAAAAAAAGCAATTACAAAAAGGCATATGCAGTGGCCTATGTATGCTGTGTATCTTTGTGTGTGTGTATGTCTGTGTGTGTGTGTTGGCAAGACAGAAAAGGATATAAAGCATAGTCATACAAAATCCCTGAAAGATATAATTACATGGGGTGCATATCTTTCTACTACCTATAATTTCTGTGATACGTATATCACTTTTATGAGGAGGGAAAATAAACATGAAAAATACAGGAATATATTTGTCTTTGGTTTTGCTCACTATTTCAAGCTAAAATTGCAACAATGATTTTGAAAGAAGAAATTTAATTTGTTCAGGCTTTTCTTACGGATACAAATTAGAAAAAGAAGAATTATGGTGTGAGAATGGAAAAAAAGTTAAATTATATACCTTGGTGGGAGTACTATAATTTTAAAATTCACACTTGGGAAAGGTAAAAGGACTCTGTTTCTATTTGTTATGTAGGAAGCAGCTAAAATCTGGGTGAGGGGAATGATGGAACAGATCAGAAAGCCCTGGTAAATTCTGATGTGCTCCACATGAGGGAGTTTGGACCTGGCCAGAGTTGTATCTACTGAGGAGATGATTTCTTCACTTGGCTGGAACTCATTGAGTCTCCAGCCTGTATCAAGCAGTCTTGTATTAGGGATTTAGGAGTGAAAAACAAACAAACAAGCAAAGCAAGCCCTGTCTCCATGGAATTTACCTTCCGGTGGGATCAGGAAAATGCCCATGGGAGCAGGTGGAGGACTCCACATGCAGGGCACTGGGATTTCAGGGCACTGCAAAGCCAGAGGTAGAGCTGATCCTCTAGGACATGTGCCTTCCTGGTAAAGCTGACCCTCAGTTTGGCTCTGGAATGCAGAAGGGTCTAGCTCCCCATAAATGCTAGGGTTATGGAGGAAAACTAAAGGGTAAGGGGCTCTGTTGCAGCAATAATTCGTGTTTCTCTGAGTTCTAAGACCCACTGAGAATAGACAGAATTGTCAGCAGCTGAATGGTGCCTTTAGGCTCTCTGCCAGCCAAGGGAAGACACACCTAGCTCTGTTGTGTGGGCTCCTGCTTCATGTGGCAAAATAAATGGCAATTTAGCCAAGTAGTAAAAGGAATCTGCGCACATTACATACAAGAAAGCATTGAACAGGCACTCCTCTGCTGGGTGCAGGAACTAACCTGCATCACCGCGAATGCCGCGTTATGTTAGAGCACCCATTTTCCATCTAAACAGGAAGCTGTCGTCAGCTTCGCTGTGTATGGTATTTATTCCTTGACTCACCCATGCAATGAAAAATTGTATCCACAATGCAGATTTAAAGGCTTGGTAGATTTTTACGAATTTGCAAAGAAAGTTTAAGTGATGCCTCATTTTTTTAATTTGCAAAAGGATGTAATAATGCTCACTTTGTAGAAACATGATAAGGATTGGAATGAGAAAATGGGGGTTTTATTAGTATTATCATGATTTTCAACATTCCTAAGGGTATTCCAATTTCTTAAAACTATATTTGCCCTTAAAAATATAACTAACTTGTTACCTTTTCACTATATCTCAAAATAGTGTATACAGATGAGGTCAAAATGACTTTCACAAGGAAATATCCAGGAGACTTAAACTCATTCTGTTTCATACCACAAATTTGTCTCCCATGGACTTGTACGTAGAGATCTTTTATGCCATCTCCCTGCAGTCACAATCAAAATGGAAGAACAAAAATCCACTTCCTGCAGCCCATTACCTCAATAACATGTAAAGTGATTTAGAGATTTTTTTATCAACATATCCTAAGAGATGCCAGTAAGATGTGTTGACACTCCACATTCCAGTCAGATTTCCAACTTTTCAATAAATGCAAAATTTTTATGGTTATTTCAGTTCTCAAAATGGATTCAAAAAACCATTCCTGCAAAAAGTGTTACTGAAATATACTTGACAGTCCCTAATGCCATTAATATAATCTAACTTACCACGAATAAAAGCTAGGTTCCTTTAATAAAAATGGAAGCACTATGGACAATTACTCCAGCAATGATCCCAGCAAGAAAGATACTTAATTATGTTAACAAAGGATATTCATTTTTCCGTATTCCCCCTTTTTCTAAACGGCGTCACCATCTTGTTCACAAAAGTCGTTCGTTTCCTCTCACCCTGCCTTGGAAATCATTATTATTAACTGCTGCAGGTCGGCTGGGTGGGATGCACTCAGCTGTTCTCATGCTCTGATGTCTCTTTCATAGCCTAGAGAACTGACCTTTATTGAATTTTAATTTTAGCTAAAATCTTTAATGCTTTTCATGGCTCAAGAAAAAAAACAAAAAACAAATTCACTGAGTGAGCAAGTGAGAGCAGCAGGTCTTATTGCAGTTTTCTACTTCTCAAAGTGATCAGAGAAAATAAACCACCGTCTGGGAGCTATAAGGATGCTCGTTCTGAGTCTGTGTATTCTAACCTGAAAATGTCAGGTCGCTCTGTGTCCATTCAGTGTCTTCTGTCAGGGCCATGAGTAGTCAGCATGTACCAGTGAGGAATTGTGATGCAGAAAAGTGGGGCATTTAAACCAAAGATATTATCCTACATATACAAAGCCCTACCTGTGTGTTTGTTTATTTGCATTTTGGGATCATGATTGTTTGCAAACATCAGGTAAATGGATAAGAGCCAGAGGCTCCACCCAGAGCAGATGCACTTTTTTTTTTTTTTCTGAGATTCTAATCTACCACTGCTCCAGAAGCGGGAAAATATAAGTCTTCCAGGCTAAGTAATACAGCAAAGGACTTTCTGAGGGATGTTTGCATGCTTATCCTCAGCTTAGTTTTGCCTAAATATCAGACCATCCTTGTGTAAATGGAATCCGCCAGCAACTGAATGATGCAGGAGCCAGTGAGAACAGTCACACCCCCCCCTCCCAAGCACATGTGCAGACTGGAAGGATCTCAGGGCGGACAATCCCAAAAGGCTAGGCTGAACGTTTCATTTTCAGCAAGGTTTAAATTCCCACTGTGAACGCCAAGACCAAGAAAGCAGACAGCTGATAAATGATAAATGCAAGATTACCACTAAGAAAACTACTTCTGGGCCTGATAGTTGAACTGCTGACACTGAGGAAGTCAAGGGATAGAAAGGATTATGAGTGCATCTTCTTTCTAACCAAAGCATCAGCATTTAAATCCTCAAGAAGAAACGACTGTTTATTCCAGTATTTACACACACACACACACACACACACACACACACACACACACACACACACATTTTGCCACAGGGATTATTTTGACCAAAATCATATAGCATGGTCCAACCTGGAGGAAATGTTCCTTAACAATCCCCTCTTGGAGAGTAACTGTGCACATTATCACATTAAATAGCCAGGTGTCACACCCATCTCCTTAACTTTGTTTAAGCAGCATTTCCCAAACTTAATTATTCACTGAACACTATTTTCCAGGAATACCTATTAAGATTCTATGAAATATATTCGAGTGTTTGCATTTCAGCAGTAAAATTAAGGAGATGGACTAGATGGCGTGTAAGGACAAACCCAGCTCTAAATGTCAGGACCTCTGCTCTCTGTGAATAGATGTCCCTCCACCCCTTTCCATTGCTAACTAGTTTCAGTCATTATCATATTCCAGGGCAGAAGCTCCTCTACTTAAGACCCCCATCCCTCCTGGTTTAACGCAAAGCTGTTCCCCTTTTCCAGCTTCTCCTTGGACTTTCCTCATGAGCCCCTCCTCAGGCAGCACACTTACCAGAAACAACTCTTTCATTAGTTAGAAGACCAGGAATGTCACCTGTCACAGTTCTCTAAATATTAGCTCTTTGGCTGTCCCACCTTGGTGTCCTAATTTTCTTATTATGGATACTGAGTCTATGGATTTGAATATTTTAATAAAAAGGACAGAGAGTTGAAGATGTAATACATTTAGGACTAGAAGCCTCAAGGAAAGGGTCTGACTCCTAGATAACTTCCCCAGTCATAACCGTTTCAGATTGTGTGCTCTTCTTCATCCTTTCTTCCTCAACCTCCGACCTCACCCACGTGGGGGTCCAGCTTTACTGAGCTTCCATTCACTCCTCTGAGCATCACCAGACACTACAAGAAAACCCACCCACCAGCAACACCATAGTTCATAAAGCTCAGGCTATAGAGACAGAGGGCAGTGTGAGGTGAGCCCTGATGTACAATAAGACCTGGACCCATGTTACTCCTCATGAAATAGCTCCAAGGTTTCCAAGCTTCTTGAAGTTTATTAGTTGCATATGACTAATTCCTGCCCACCCACATGATCAAAACTGATGTGTGCCATTTGGGAGCTGGGACAGCAGCATATTATGCAGAAATCTCCAGTGTCCCTCCTTCTTTGCTGGGCTGGGGGGCTGATCTTTAGGTATAGGGACAAAGCAGTTTCCAGTGGCTATTTCTAATTGTGCCTTCAGCTATTCTCAGGAGACCCCATTACACATTCATAAAGTCTTACATTAAGGAATCCTTGAGGTCCTAATCAAGATTCCTCACCTTGAGGGCCCCTCCTGATCGCTGCTGTCAACACTTCAGTGCCTACATTGGCTCAGATGAGGGAAGCAAGACCCCCTTTTCTCTTAAATATGCAGTCATAGCAAGCATTATTCCAGGCATTTCGTCTTTAAATAGAATGACACAGCAAAGTAGAAATGGAATCCTAGAATACACGTTCTGATTTCTCAATAGGAAAATTTGCTAAAGTAATTTCTAATCCCCTTATGATTTCACTTACTTTAGCCATATTCTAATATACTCTTGTCCCAAAAAGATAAAAAAAGGCTGAAATTGTTGTAGCTAATAATGATAAAAAAAAATTACTGACTTTTATTCCACATTCCACTATTAAATACTTGAGGTAAATTTTTTCTATATTGAAAATGTAAATTAATAAAAAATAATAATACAGAACACATTAGCTTAGGCATATAATGCTGTTATAGTGACTTAGGTTTTAAGGGGAAAAAATTGCCCTGCCCCTTATTTTGACAAAAGCAAGTGAGTGTAGGTGAACACAAGGGAGGAGAAAAGACATATAAATAACAATCTTTCAAACTTCTGTTCACGAATATTGTTCTTTGTCATCGCAATTGCACAATGAAATATGAAAGTTCAATTTCCCCTTCATTTCCTTTTAATAAAACTTCTGTTCATTTCATTTCTGAGAGAAGATTGAATCTAAATTACTTTGACTTCTCTTGGCCTAACTTTGGCGAATGCTACCAGACATGAAAATGGGGCCTTTCTGCCATCACCCATGGAAAGAAAGAGGCACGGCCTCCATCTCTGTGTTCCGCTCTGGTCTCCCTCTCCTGTCTCCTGTCTCCCCTGCATTAGCAGTGAGTGCTGACTGCACATTACGTTATAATCCTTGCTCCAACTCTTAGCCAGGCCATTTGCAGAAAGAGAAGATCCACATAGGGCCCCTTGTTGAGTTTTTACCATCCATTCAACAGCCAACTTATTTCCTAATGGTAGGGGAAAATAGGGTCCTTTTTGGTGAGGTGGTATTTGAATTGCCATATGATGTCAAAAATGTTTTTTGATGAACATCCGTATTATGGGTTGAGTTTTGTCCCCTAAAATTTCATATGTTAAAATCCTTAAGCTAATACCTCAGGACATGACTTTGTTTGGAAATAGGATCGTTGCAAATGGAATGAGTCAAGGTGATTTCACGCTGGAGTAGTGTGGGCCCCTAATCCAATATAATTGGCATCTTTATAAAAAGAAATTTGAAGACAGAGACAGGAACACTAGGAAAATATCATGTGAAAATTGGAGTTATTCTGCCAAAAGTTAAGGGACTACCAGACACTAGGAGAGAGTCTTTGAATAAATCTTTCCCTGATATTTGCACAGGGAGCATGGTCCTGCTAACCTTGATTTCAGACTTCTAGCCTCTAGAACAGTA
Source organism: Camelus ferus (assembly GCF_009834535.1). Taxonomy (NCBI): domain Eukaryota; kingdom Metazoa; phylum Chordata; class Mammalia; order Artiodactyla; family Camelidae; genus Camelus; species Camelus ferus. The sequence continues at coordinate 41,738,933 of NC_045704.1, forward strand.
AATGTCTGTTGTTTAAGCTACTTAGTTTGTGGTTCTTTATTACAGCAGCTCTAGCAAACTAAGACAACACAGAATGCCACAAACAACTCATCAACTTCCAATAATACCTTATTGCCTACAAAAACAGAAAACGAAAAAGTTCCTTGATTCGGCTTTGAAAGAGCTCTTATTACCTGGTCTCTGTGTACTTGTTGAACCTAACACTTTTCTGCAAGGTTTGATCTTTACAATATCAGTCCTTATTCTCCTAAACGTGTCTCCTTCTTCTACCTCTGGCCTTTGACTATGCAATTCTCTCTAAAAATGATGGGCAATATGTGGCTTGATCTTTATACAATTTTTACTGTATTCCAGCAATGATATATTCAAGGAAGTGAACTAATGACGGGCTATGTCCTCTAAATTAATTAAGGAGAATAATTAAGGAGGATAATAAAAGTATGAATGGTGTGTTCAATGAGAAAACATTGTAGTAAATGGATTGGAGGTCTCAATAAGATCAAAGAACTTTTGGATTGGTGTAAAAGAGTAGTGAGAGAGAAAGATGGTTAGAGGAGAGTGCTATGCTTGAAATTAAGATTTTACAAATGATGCAGTTATTAGCAATGTCTCAGTTATGACCATGAGAATGTGTCTCTAAGGTGGGAAATAGTAGACTAATAATATTAGAATGAATTCAAGGGCTCATAAGACCAGGGTGTTGAATATATGGTTTATGTAGAAGTTGAATTTTCCAAGAATAATAAGGAACAGTGGTGAATATTATGTGAGAATGTAATGGTTAAAATGAATGAGAGGAAGTGATCAGAAAGGTAATGAAGGGACAGTGAGTAGAATGATCTGCTCTTATGTGTGTCAAAGGAACTCAGGTTATAGGGAAAATAAATGGTCTGGATTAGCAGTGAAACACAAGGAGTTTCATGCCACTTAAAGGTCCTATGGGAATCATGGGATGGGGGAAAAAAAGTTCAAACTCTCCAAATGCCACATGAAAAACAGACAGAATGAGATTACAAAACCAAAATGAATAGACAGGATGGGAACAGCTCAGTGGTAGAGTGTGTGCTTAGCATGCGCAAGGTCCTGGGTTCAATACCCAGTACCTCCATAAACAAACAAACAACAAACAAACCTGATTACCCCCCCAAAATTTTTCAAATGAGTAAATAACATTTACAACAAAAATAAGTGACGAAGAATCACCACAAATACTAAAATTCAGACAAGTGAGGAAACCAATGGCCACAACACCTGCATGACATCTGGTTTGGGAGAAGGAAGTAAGAACAGCTCAGAAGGCAATATTGACCAAAATAGCCAATAGGTGTTCACTGGAGAACGTCACCTGCAACTGGGAGGCAGTTTGACTTTTCCGATCGTAGGGCTTCTACCTAGGAACGTTTAAAGGGGCTCAAGGGGTGAAAGCAGTCTATCTCCTGTGAAATTCCAAACCTGACCTCCCTGCTTAGAGCCACACACTCATTTTTTAATTCCATCTACTCTATTCTATCCACACCACAACCTCTCACACATTGTCAGCTCTTTGACCTTGCAAAAGACCACCCAGAATATGTTGGAATCCAATCCTCTTGTTCTGTGTTTCTTTTTTTCCCCCTTCTGGATCTATTTTAACTTTGACATTTTCTGTGATTAGATTGATTTGGAAGAGAAAGTTTGGGACACTGGGGAATGGAATTCAAGCAATACCGCCAAGTTTAATTACATTTTGCTTACTAAAAGGAAAGCAGACCAAAGCCAATGAATACTAAGGAAAGAATAAATCACTATCAAAGGATGCATATCAGATGGGAACCAATTCATAGCTTATTGCTGGTGTCAACGTTATCAATATGCTTTATCCTGAGGGTCAGGTGGAAAGTTGATCCACAATAGGAATGACCAGGGTGAAAACAACCCCCAAACATCTGATTTATGGGAAAGCTTTCAGCAAATAAGATCTTCTCCTCAATGGCAGGGATCTTTGAAAGCCAACCTTAATGGGTGCCCTTGTACTTATAAACATACATACATCTGTCTGTCTATCCATTAGCAGCCTAGAATGGTGAGAAGGGCACAGACTATGACATAATACAGATTGGGATTTAGAACCTGACTCTAACACTTCCTGGTTTTGGACAAGTTACTTATTATCTATCATGAGTCACAATTTTGTTAACTTAAAATGGCACCAGTAACACATATGGATTGCCATGAAGATCAAATTAAAGAATACAGATAAAGTGCCTTCCCATGTTTCAGCAATCTGTAAATATTAGCTCCTAATGATATCAATAGATAAGCTATTATAGTATATGCATTTGTACAGTGACAGGTTTTTTCAAATCATATTTTATCCTCATGTTCTGACTTGCATGAAGGTCCTCATGGAGAAGAGGAGATTAAAAAAGAATTAAGATCAAAAATATTTCAGAAAACTCAAGAGGGAGGCCCCTGTAGCTTTGGTCCTTGACCCACCATCACTGGCTCCAGGACTTGATGCCTGCCTCAGACATTTGCTGTAATTAGTTCTGAAAGCATCCCTGGGGGCTTGAAAGGAGACTTCTTCCCCCGAATCCACATTTCCTGTGTGGCTGGCTTCCATGAGTTTAGGCCGCTGGCCAAAGGAGGCAGATCTGGAGGGTACACATGCTTTTCTCAGGATGAAGTGAACAGATGAAAAGGAGAGAGGAGGGGAATGTCAAAGGACTTCCTAATGAGATCCCTCCTTGTTATGAGCCCTCTGGGCAGAGGAATTAGTGTGCAGATCATTTGCTAATGAACATGACCACAGCCATAGAAGAACCTTTTAAATGCTCTAAGAATGTGGAGAAATTCTAGTGACTGCCTTCCTTGACTCAGTGTGCTGAGAAAGAGAGATCCATTTCAAAACTTCAAGTCCTGAAAAAGGCAATGGTGCTAGGCACAAATTCTAGTAGACAGGTGTTATTAATAAACACTGTGGGATTCTACCCTTCATATGTGCTCTTCCTCAGAAATCCATGATGGGCATTGGTCCAACTCAGGGCTAATTGCCTCTTTCTTTGTCCTGCCCTCAGCAGACTGACACTGGGGAGGAGTTTTCTCCTTAATTCATGGAGCTCTGTAAGTAAACACTTCCTGATGTGGGAGACTCACTTGCTCCCTCCCCCTTCCATTTTTTTTATTTCTTCCTTCTTTTGAATTATGTACAACCTATAGGCACCAGACATACAGTGAAGGTGTGATTTTGCATGATAAGCAGTGAAAAGTACTGAATAGATCTCTAAAAGCCTATCCCGATATTGACTGACTTCTTATTAGATGTCTAAGCATCTTATTTCTAATTTTTCTTAAATGAAACACACATACACTCACGCTCTTCTACACTTTGACCTTTTTCTGCTCAACCTCTTTGGGAGAAGAGAAGGCATTTTTCATGGTCCCCCAAGTGCTTACAAGTTTATCAGCAAACCATGCACATTCAATCACGCTCCCCTAATGAACTGCTGCTGTCAATTTAGTTCTCATAAAAACACCAGTGAGGCAACATAGAGAGGGGTGATTCCTGAGCCCAGGTCTGTGAAACCCCAGGGTGTCTCCAATTATTCCCAGGTGGGGGCTTAGGGTGTCATGAAATTCTCTGACAAAACTAATTTTAATCCCCTTCAATGCGCAAAATTGCAGGCCACGCAGCACTCTGATTAAGAAGGACATTTCAGAAAATCAAGTGAGTCGCAGTAGGGTATTGCAAATGAAGAAACAAACACAAATCTTTTGTATAGAACTTAATAACAAATTACATTTTTTCTTCTTTTGTCCATATGGCCAGTGGTAGCTCCTGTTGTGATCCCAATACTTGGATAGATGCTAAGGTGCTAAGGAGAAGAAAATAGGGAATCTAATATTTATTGAGAATTTGCAATGTACAAATCATTGTAAGAGATTTTTTTTTGCCATATTACATTTCGTATCATGCCTACAACATCCTTAATGAAGTAGAACCAATATGTAATATTTCATAAGGAAATTAAGAGCTTAGAGACACTAAATAATTAGCCCAAGGTCCAAATTTGATAAAGCATTGAGCTGGAAGGTGAGCTTAGATCAAATTCCAAAGCTTGTATTTTTCTCATTAATATATTTTCATAAACAGGGCCTGAGAACCCACAAAGAGGGTACGGTCTGGCTGGGAATAAAAACCACTTGAGAACTCAAGGATAATTAAATAGACACAGACAACATAAGAGTGTCAAATTTTATGATAAAGAAATAAAATGGGGTGAGATATCAATGTGCGCTTGGGGAAATTAAAGGTTTCATGAACTAACATGCTTAAGACCCTAAAGAATGAATGAAATTGAAAGACACTGAGAAGAGAAGAAATAGGATTTTATGTAAAAGAAAAAGTAGGAGAATTTAGTTGGGTGTGAAAAAAGCCACCAAGGTCAGAAGGAGATTTGATTACCCAGAAAGGCTAATTTGGGTTGAGCAGAAGTAGGGAATCGTTTGGTCAAGTAGCGTATGGCCAGGAGAACTGTTAAGCTTTGCAGACAATTGCTCCTTGCCTTATTTAGTTAAAAAAAAAAAAAAGTGACTGTATTAACTACCTACTCTATGTTAAGCACAGGAGGAGGCTGGTCAAGAGCTCTGCACTAGTTGGAAGTTAATTATCTAGGGACTAGTTGTTGCATTTTCACATACTTGTGACTGAACAAGTTACAGAGCCTCACTTAATCCAAAACGCCCTCGTACCTTGAGATGAAACCATAACACAATATTTGTGTGATTGATAAAATTATAATTTATAGCCCTAATCTCTTGACAGATTTCCAGATCTTTGTATTCAACTATTTGACAGCTCCACTTGGATGTCTAATTAAACAGTTCAAGTTTAATATATCTAAACAGAGCTATTGATTTTACCCCTTCACAAAATAAAACAAGGCAAGGCAAGGCAAAACAAAACAATCTTTTTTTTTTCTCTTTTTTTTGGTTTGCACTGCTACCTAGTTCATATAATTTTGATTTCTTTTTTCAATCTTGACTACTTCTGACCAATCAATTCTCCAAAACATAGCCAAAGTGCTTTTTTAAAAAAAATACTAGATCACCATCTAAAAGTCTTCAACGACTTTCCATCACTCTTAGAAGGGAATCTAAATCTTGTTTTCTTGGCCTCAAGCTCTTAAACTTTTTTTTTTTCTCTCTATTTTCAATATCATTCATCAACCCATCTCTTTTTTTTCCCTCCATGCTTCAGCCACACTGGCCTTATTCCTGTTTCTCAGCCCTGCCAGAGTCATTCCTGCCATCCCATGGTCTCTGCACCAGCTGGTCTCCCTGCTTAAAATGTTCATTTTTATATATTTGGTACAGCTTTTGCCTAGAATCTTCTTCCCACTGATTTATGCATATTTGTCAGTTCCTTACCATTCAAATATTAGCTCAAATATAGCTCTTCAGAAAAGCCTTACCGGTACTCATTCTAAAGTGATCCAGTAGGCAGTTTACTGACCTGATACGTTAGCAAGACCATGAAACTTCAGATACTGATATTTACAAATGTGGTAGACAGGACTGTTGTTGAGCATTACTCACTCCCTTTCCATGGTTTTATGAAGGGAATGGACTTGTCTGCCCCTTAATTTTGAACCCAGGCATGTAGTGCTTTAAGATAATGTTAGATAAGATGCAAGGAGTTTGAAAATATGCTTGAAAGGTGGGGCTTTGCCTCCTATGCTTCTTGCTGTTCTGAAGGAGGATGAGGGACTCGTGAGGAAAAAAAACCTGGATTCATCCTGAAACCCAAAGCCAAGCCCACATGAGTCTAATCTAGGTCAGCTGAACCCCAGCCAGTGTAAAGTCCTGTGAGCAAAAATGAGTTAGTAATTATTGTTTTGAGACACTGAGTTTTGGAGTGGTTTGCTATGCAGCATTGTGGCAACTTCTGACTAATATAGAATTGTCAGAAAAGTTAAAGAGCTGAAACTATTTTTAAAAACTTGAACTTGCTAAATGAGTGAATTTGGGTAAATGGCAAGCAGATATATAATAACTTATGTTATCCAGAGTAACTCCTTCTCCATCTAATAATGTTATTTCAGTTCATTCACCAATTCGCTTTTTTGTATTCATTTATTCAGAAATACATATTGAGTTGTATGGTCATTTATGTGCCAGGATTATAGCAGAAAATGAGATAAAATGTACATTACATCCTTGATATCCAAAATTTCTAAGGAACTTTTCTGCAAACTCTTCCAAAATGTGTAACTGTCTCCTCAGAATGTCTTCCATACTCCAGATACATATTTCAAAATGTCAGCATGACCTCTTAGCCGTCCCCAAGGTATCTTAAACTCAACAGATCCAAATACTAGTTTATTAACTTTCTCACCTTTCAAGCAACAGTCTTCTCCTCTTCATGTCTTTCCCATCTGTAAATCTGTCATCAAGCCTGGAAATCTGGAATAATGTCTTCCTTCTTCTCCAATCCCATTCCCAATCAGCCTTCTCCCACCATCACGTCTGTCTCCTGAATGTCTCTCCAGGCAATGCTCTCTTCTCTGTCATGTGTTCACTACTCTTAGGAAAGTCTTTCCATTACAATGGTCACTTTTTTGTGTGTAAGAAATAAATAATAGAAAAAATATGTAAGGAGCTTGTACAGTTTCCCGTACAAATATATTATTCGTTTTTTTCTCTGGCTAGAAAATTCATATTCATCTCCTAAAGGCCAGTAGAAATGCCGTCTCTCTGTTGATAATGAGTCTAGCAAGGCATTTGAGATGGTGAGTACTCAAGCCTAAGGAAATGTAGACATGCTTCTCCCCAGCAGTTTACCCTATGAGCCAAAAAAGGGGAGGGAAAGGGAGAGACTCAAACAGAATACTTGCACACGGGACCAGTTCTCATTTCAGACTCTAATGAATAACCAAGAAATTAGAACATTGAATTTATTTTTTTCCTTCATCCCCACCAAAGATTTTAAAAAGAATCACCTGACATACTAGTTTATTTGAAATGGGAAACACCAGACCTTCAGAACCTCAATTTCCCTTATTAAAATAAATGAGTTTTGGCTTTCTTTGTGCTTAATCTTGGCTGGAAATTTACATTACCCAATCAGGAGTTAACAAGCCCCGCAGGGGAAATCAAGTGTCGCATAAAAATTCTGCAGGAAATCCACCAATAAATCAGGGCAGGCGAGGCTGTCTATATGGAGATTTCTAGCCCTTCTCAAGTCTATTAAAAACCTTTAAATCCTGCTTTAGACAAAACATAAAGGAGAGTTGGGAGCTCTGTCATTCCTGAGAGGCCCTTCAACTTCTACATACTAATATTTAATCATTGAAAATGTCTATATATCCAAAATTAAGTCATTTAGTCTTGGCATATATAACACATTAATTTTATACAAACTCTTATTCTGACATAAAAGGGAAATAAAATCTTCCAGAGCGAGTACAGAACATTCCTCTTCTACCCATCCTTTGTTGAAAGAGAGTTGTGATGATGGTTTAGAATGGCATTTGGGGAGCAGCTCTCTGGATGGCATCTTTCCCATCGCTCTGCCAACACACCTAGGAAGACACCAACAGAGGTGAGAAATCACTTTGCTTAAAACTCTGCGTGACTGTCAATTTTACTACAAGAATTTGAGAGAAATTTCTGCTCTTGAAGTGAATTCACCTCAATGCTGAAGGCAAGAAATTGGAAAGAAGAAGAGATCTAGTGTATACTTGTTTCCCCAGAAAGTAAGCAGGACAACCCCTAATGCTCTCACCGCTGTTTGGTCCTTATTTTGCAAGTTCATATTCTGCAATGTGTCACTGTTGGACCAGCTGTTACCTACCTCACCCCCAACATTGAATGCCAGTTTGTCATCATTCGATTGTGTGTGTGTGTATGTGTGTATATGCTTCCCCATATGCTGCTACTTTTAATCCTCCTCCTCCATAGGAATTTTCCTTTTTAACATCATAGTGTGAAACTCCAAGAAGACAATTGGGCAGGAAGTAAAAGAAAATGGTGGGCAATTGCACTCCTGGAGATAGAAACAAGTCATGATAAGTGAAAGCCGTGTCAGGGTTTTGGGAAAAAGAGCTCTTGCAACAGGACATCCAGCTGTAAATTTCCATCCTCTCCAACCACTCAGAGCAGTAGAGAACCAGGCACACTGGAGACAGGAAATAATCACTTCTTATATAGCAAATTTGAACCCTGCAACAAACAGGGAGAGAGTCCCATGGACTTTGAAAGAGAGGCTGACCAGCACTCCAAGGAACAAAGAGGTCAAAATAAATACATATGCTCTGTTAATTGTCAAGGGCCAAAAACAAAAGCACAGCAATGGACATAAAACACTTTGGGGCTTCTGCACAGATATGCAAGAATGAAGAAAATAGAGTAGTATCCTGAAGAGCTCTTGAGAGGAAGAGCAGTCTTCTCTTTCTTAAAGTGACTTGTTGGAGCAAATAGACTCTATTATGTGTACATTCACACCAAGAACAGCCATGGACAGGAACAGACAGCCTCACTCAGATGGTTTAAAAATGATACTTCTTATCCCTTTAACCATTTTTCACAAATGACTTAGGGCATATTAAAGTATCCTATGGTTTGTGGCTTGGAATAGAACATGAGACTGTCTTTATTCTCCGTAGTAAGGGAAGTTATCTGTACTGAGACTTAGAAGGTCAAAACAAATGTGACCTCACTTCTTTTCCCAAAATTGTGAAGTTACTACACAGTTGTGTAACTTCCAGGCTTCTACTTCCTTTCTGTTAACAATGGTACTTTAATTTTCATTTTCAAAGTACTCAGATTGGAAACTAAATTATACAAACTTGACTTGGCTGTTATGTAAGTCCCTTATTTTGGGCTGGTACATTAACTTCTCTCAGGGTCCACATCCATGATCAGTGCACCTCAGAAGGAAGTGATGAGAATTAATTGGTGGTTTTAAACTGTAATCTGTGGAATCGAAGGGCTTCTAGGGTTGGATTTGGGAGAGAGGTCATTGGGTAGATCTTCAACCCCCATTCTTGCTTCAAACGTGGCAGTTTGGTATTCATCTGTTTTACATTGTGGTCGTCTGCATAAGAATGAGTCTTGTACTAGTCAGAGTTCTCTAGAGAAATAGAAACAATAGGATATATATCTATATATATATCCTCTTCATATATATATGAAGAGATTTATTACAAGGAATCAGAGTACATAATTATGTAGGCCTCAGAGTCCCACAGTCTGCAGTTTACAAAATGGAAACCCAGGAAAGCCAGTGGTGTAATTTAAACCTAGTCTGAAGGCTTGAGAACCAGGAACACCAAGGGCAGGAAAGATGGATGTCCCAGCTCAAGCAATCAGGCAGGAAAAAAAATAAATTCTTTCTTCCTCCAACTTTTGGTTCCAATCAGGCCCTCAAGGGAATGGATGATGCCCACCCACCCTGTGGATAGAAGACTACTTTACTAAATCCATCATGTCAAATGCTAATCTCATCCAGGACAAAATGGCCATGCCATTGAGTATTTTCAATTATGAAATATATCAATTCTGAATCAACTCTTACAGTTCCGTTCCTTTCAGTATATTCTCCATATATGCAATAAAAGATAGAAACAGTTTACACTGACATATCTAACCTACCAGTGTCAAAGATGTAATCCAGACCAAATTCCTAGTAATAGAGCCTTGGTGATGATAAAATAAATTCTTCTTCCTTTTTCCTAATTTCAAAATTTCATATGTACTAAAATGAATGTGCTGAAAATGAAGGTTACTGACAACGAGATTCTTTTGTTGCTTATTTCTTTCTGGTGCTAGTTATGCTGGAAACGTTCCTTGCCTTAGACTTGACAGAATAAAATGTGGAAAATCCACTTCTAATTCTCTGACTTACAAAAATATTGAAATAGATGGTTAATGGAAAAAAATCAGCTTTTGAACAATTTTCTCATCTAGTGTTGTATTCAAACCAATGGAATTCAAGGACTTTATTCTTTTCTATTTTTATCATAAATTTTACTTTAATGTCTGGATATAGCTGATTAGGAAATGTAGAGTGTAGTTCAAAAGAAATACAGCAGCAGCAAGGGTCTATCAAAAGATCTCCTTGAGATATATTGCCTAAAGCTCTATCTAGACCACTCATAAATTTTTTGAGGGAAATTGATTTTGTTTTGTCTTCACTGCAGCAGTAAATAATTTCATAGCTTGGAAACAATTCCTATGCAAACTCTTCAGTATATATTTAAAAAGAATAGATTTTGCCTCTTACAGAGATATGATATCACTCACACAACTGTAACACTGTATCTTCAATTAAAATAAAAGCCCCTCTAAACCATTTTGGATGATACATACATTATAATGGAATTTTATACTGAAAGGTACAATATAACTAAAATAGAAAGCAAAATAAAAGACTAGACAGCATTGTGTGATCAAATTGCAGCTGCCCATCCATCCATTAAACGTTTATTATTATCATATCTAATTTGTGTTCAGCCTTGTGCTGACTGATGAAGACACAAACATTAATTCTCCATGTTTCCTCAAGGAGGTCATAAGATCATAAGTGAATGGGCACAAACATCAACACCAACAGTATTATACACGATCTACAAGTGATGCATAGGAATATACATATGTTGAAGTGTGGTTGACTAGGGAAGTCTCAGCTGGCAAGCAGACTGCATAAAGTTGCTAAAATGAGAAGCAAAATAGTATTGAGTAGAAGGAAGTGGGCTTTGGCTTAAGACAGAGCTACATTATAAAATCCCATTTTGGCCGCTTGCCTGTTGTGTGATGTTGGGCAGATTCATAATATCTTACAATTTCAGACGTGACGTGTCTGATGTTAAAATGGGAAGAACTTTCCATTCAAAAATTTTGTGAGGATAAAAAGATACAGGCATAATTACGAATATTGCCAGGCATACAGGAAATGGCTGACAAACATTACTTACTTTTCCTTCCTCTTCTTTATAAATTTACCTTTGAAGAGGAGACATGAGTGGGTGTACCTGCACCAGGGTGTGAATTAAAGGATGTAGCAGGATCAAGGATCAGCTGCATGTTCCCTGTAATCTATGAGTATGCTTTCTAGGAGCTAAAAGCCAATGGAGAGGAGTGGGATGCAGATCAGGGAAGGGAGCAAGGGCTGAATGTTGAGAGACCTGGTGTGCCAAGTTGAGTTTTATATTATGTTCATTAATCTCCTTTAAATATAGTAGTAAGATGGCATATACATAATGAAAAAAATCAAAATTACTTTTATGTACCAAATATTTTCTTAATATCACTATTACAAATCAATATTCTTTGTATCGTATATATGTGTGTGTGTGTATATATATATAAAATTAATTCCAACTAGATTTAATTATTCAATATAAAATTCAAAAAGACATTTTAAAAATAGGAAGAAAATATAGGTAACTATCTAGTGCATTATGGAGGGGTAGGATCTTTCTACTACCCACTAAGCAATAAAATAACATAAGAAAGGATTGAAAGATTTGACTCTAGAAAATTGAAAAGTTTTCAAATATTGAAAAAAATAAAAATTAACTCAAAGACAAACTGAGCTGAAGATTAAAGATTTACATGTATTAATACATCACTAAGGAAGTGTTTTCTTCATCTTTCTAGATTATGCACATATTCAGTCAGCCTTGTGTCCTTCTTCAAATTCGTACTAAATATAAAAAGGAAGATCCCTTATGTTTTTCCTACTAATCCAAAGTTATGAGGAGCCACTGGCATTTTAAAATGCTAGTTTTTTTAGACTGAATGATGTCAATGTTTCCATTGAAAAAAAAAAAGTCAGAAATAAATAATCAATGGATTTCACTGAAAATATTCAGTAGGGTAGAGTGAGATGTTACGGATTTATCAAAATATATTGCCTCAATTTCAGGGTTCTAATTAAAAGCAAGTTTTCTACTTGCTTTCTTCCTTGGTTAATTTTGAAGCATTTCAATGGTGCTTATCCTAAAAAAATTTTTAAAGGTATATTGGAATTAATGATCTAGTATCAACCCCCATTAATTGAGCACTGACTTTGTACCTAAAACTGTGCTGGAGGTTTTGATTTGTATTTTGTTGTTTAAATATTATGGAAGCCTACAACACAGATATTTTTATTGGAATGAAAATAAAGAAACTGAAGGTTAGAGAGATTGGAGCTCAATAAATCACCCTAAGTAATGAGCTAAGAGGAATGAGCTTCTGGGTTCTTACCCAAAGTCTACAATCTAACATCCACGTAGGTCCCACACGATAGCTTCAGATTTAATTTATGATCAAGATTACAAAACAACATAGGAGATAGGATAAAACCCAAGAACCTTTCTTTTCAAAGAGAACAATGACCCTGAATGAGCTAACTCATTTTTAGGTGGCGCCTTTTATTTTCTGTCTCAAAACAAGTAGCTCCATCTCTACGAAAATCTGTATCCCACCTGTAGGATTTAACCAAAGCAGTGTTACCAGGCGGCGAGAGTCTCAGTCTTCGCTGTACATGAGAAAAGTCTGGCGGGCCTCACAAAACTACTGGAGGCATATCTCAGAGAGTCAGATTTAAATACTTCGGGATGAGGCTTAATTAAGCATGGGCACTTTCTTTTTCAAGTCTCTAGGCGGCTGATGGGCAAAGTTGAGAACCAGTGCCCTAAAGCCTTGATTATTTCAATAGTAGTATTCGGGGTTTGTGAGTTATTTTCCACGTTAAAAAAAAAAAAATCCTACTCCTAATTAGACTACAGTTTAAATACAGTAACACCTTTCTTTCTTTCTTTCTTTTTCTTTTTTTTTTTTTTTTTTTTGGTTGAAGTGTTATAAAGTCATTGTGGTTAGCTCATGCTGGTAAGACATTCTGATTGAAAGGTATGTCTCTGATGAATAATCCTAGGAAAACAAGCTATGAATAAATACCGTTTGTTTGATAAGCAAACTCAGATCATGGTGCTGACAGAAAAGTAATAAAAACAATAATTTGATCATGAAACTTGAAAACTACCTCACACAAAATTATAAATGATATCCCAATTACTAGATCCAAGCAGGCCAGGAATTTAATTTTATTTTTTTGGTGACAAAATTTGCAGAAAATATTAAACAAAAAATAAGTATTTTTGTAAGGACCTCCAGATTATTCATGAAGAGACCCTGCAAATTTGTAACTGTAGAGTTGATAAACTGAAGAATTCTGAGAATATTTAGAGCAGATTTCCCAATGGCCCTCTGCATTGCCCCTCATACTCATTCCTGGATATTTGTGGGTATTATTTTTTTTTAATTCTATCTTCAAATACGTTTGAAAATTTTGAGCTAAAGAAAGATGAATGTTTCTTGGCACTAGGACTTGTCAGAGACTTGAAGATGTTAATATATGTTATAACTCTCTAAGGAAAATGCAGTGTTTCCCCAATATATTATACCATGGGATTTTTTTCCTACCACATTGTAGGACAAATAATTAGATCCCCACATTCTTCTGTAGAGCAACAGTGATACCAGCAAACCCCACAAAATATGTCAAGCTATATTATACCTATTATATATTTATATTATATATATAATATACCTATTATATGCCAAGACTGGATTTGAAATATCTCATGACCTGAATTCAGCTTTAATGTGCCTTTAACTTCTAGATTTTATAATAGAACAAGCTGTTAATAAAAGGGCGGGGTGGGGGGGTTGCCTGGTTCTGTTATGGCAGATGATGCTAAGATAACTATTCAAAGTTTGGAAGTTGCTTGATACAGAATATTAAGGCACTTGATCTTAAGGGGCAAAATAGGGTGGATATATTCTTGAAGATTTAACAGAGGTGTGATGGATGGATGGGTGGAAGGAAGTAAAGGAGGGAGGGACGAAGGAAGGAAGGAAGGAAGGGAGAGAAGAGAGAGAAAGGAAATAGAGGCAACTACTCATGTTTTCTGGTGGAAATATGGAAGGCAAAATCTCTGTGACAGGTACAATTGCCTGGAAGCCAATAATTCATAGTTCTTAAAATTTTTCTCTGCACCATTTTGAAAGCATGCCTCAAGATTATTGTATCTGAGCTGACAATTATCCCTTCTTCCTTCCTCTTTATGCTTTTTTGTGGTTAAGCAGTGGCAGGAATGAAAATGAACAGAACAACAGATTTCAAAACTGAGAGATAAAAGAGATGGCTGACAGATCTGATGGCCCTCCTCCAAATCCACATAGTAAAATCCCGTGATAGAGCTGCCACCAGAGAGACCAAAGATGAAATTTGCCTAAATAGTTATTAATAAAAATTAAACTAACTAGTAGGTGTATAAATACCTACAGTGGGCCAAGTTTACCCTGTATCTTTCCTAGACCATTGTTTGGTAAGCAAACTTAGATCATGGGATTGATAGGAAAATTAAAAAACAAAAAACAAACAACACAACAAAAAAAACAGTGCATCCATAATGAAAAACTTGGAAACTGCCTCTCACAAAATTGTAATTTGTATCTCAGCTGAAGCCTTGCACCATTCTGTGAGAAAGTAACACTGTTCTTTCCATTCTGTAGATCATATGAAATCATTTGCTCAGGTACACTCAACAGAGCTGGAAATGACAGGCAGGTATTCTGACTCCAAATTCTGGGCATTTTCTTCTACATCCTATTATGCTTTGCGGGCTTTCCCCCTGTTTCTTTATTTCTCATGGTGTCAGAGGGCATGACATATGCACCATTATTTATCTGGCCCTCTCTCATTTTGCCTTAGTGTTTCCCAAAATGTATTCCACAGAGCATTTCTTCTTTAAAGCGTTCCATGAAAAAAGAGAAATCTGTAATAAAATCCATTTAGGAATGCTTCACAACTCTTTTATTATTTTGAGAACAACAATGCGTATTAGCACATTAAAAGCTCTGAGAAGTCCTGCAAGTCTGAGAAGTAAGGAAAGTTGCTTGAGCCAGTTTCCCGTAGGGTTTTCCAAATGTCTATGACTGCAGGGAGCTTTTTGTACTTTCCCCAGAGTCATTATTCAAACCCCACACAACCAAGTTTCTGCTTTGGTATTCTGCCTATATATCAGATTGTCTTTCACCTACCTTCTGCATAGGACATAAACATTGAGAATAGTTGTGTACGATAGCAGTTTGATGTTTGCTGAACACTTCTATCAGTCAGGATGTGGTAGATGATCTCCAGACAAGACTGCAGATAATTCAGGAGGCTGTAGGTGCTGGCATCTCCTCCCATCAGGTGATTGAGTCTGTTCACCTCGGCCTTATGTAATCTAATAAAATGTGGCAGAAACAGCATTGTTTCAGGTCTGGGACTAGCCCTTACAAGGTCTGGATGGTGTCAACTTCTACTTTCTCATAAAACGACTTGGATCCAGGCTATAGAATAAGGAGGGCCCAGAAAGAGAGCCACATCAAGGGAAACAAGGTTCACCACGAACAGTCAGAACCAGGGGCCCAACCCAGAACTCTCCAGTTCTGCAAGCTCTCAGCAGGACAAACCACAGCAGCCGCCGGAGCCAGCAACTCAAGGGCCCCTCAGGCAAACCTCAGCCTCGGGAGAAGTAATGAACTGTCCTTGTTTTAAGCCACTGGGTTTGGGGGTTGTTCACTATGCAGCAATAGGTAAGCAAAATACACACAGTTTCTCACACAACAGGGAAGAATCCAGGGCAGGCCATGCATTTGTGACATTCTACTGCCTTTCAGCTTAGACTGTGCAGGGACATCGGAAAACGGGAGAGCCCCAGGGTTAAAACAATTGCACAATTGTGAGATGAGAGTCCTCTCTCTCTTGAGGTGACACACACAACATTTGGTATATGCTTACTTTTCTGCCATGGTTAAACGACCTCCTGTCTTAACTGTAACTTCTCCTAAATGCACACTCACCAGAACGGATAGCTCCAGCTTCTACAGGCCGTGTGTGACCTGTCCCCATCTTCACGTATCTCTTCCCAACCAGTCCCCCATCCCTCCTGTCAGACATTTGTGTTACTTTCCTGTGAGCTATTTGCCACTAAAAACCCAGAGTGAGCCCGTTGCAGACTTAGACGTATAGAAAGCAGTTTTTGTTATTGTTATTCTCGCTTTTGCTCTTAAGGCTGAATTGCCCAGCTGTTTTAAAGCAAGATGGATAACTAGCCTCACAGTGGTTTTTGAAAAATAATTTGTTCTAATAGCTGTCTTAGATGAGGGATGCCCAAATTACGAATGTTCAAAAATAGTTTCCAGAAAAATCTATTTATGAACTTAAAAAAAAATCTTCACTTTATTCATAGACCCCATGAGGATGGGCACACAGCCAGCATTTGAAGAAGAGATTCTCGAGTCTTCATAGTAGACTTAGACTTGTCTTCCCCAGCCTAACCCAACTGACAAAAATCAACAAATCTTCAGTCTAAGCTAGTGGTTTGTGTCCTCTTTATCTCCTCCTCTTTTGCCGCTTAACATATATCCAGGGGGTTGTAAAGATAAATTTTGTTGGGATATGGACTTATGGACAATAAGAGCTGGAAGGAATCATAAAAGCTACCTACATCACTCCAAACCTGCGGTAGAAATGACATTGTGAACCCTCCTCCCCTCTGGAAAATGTTAAATCAAATGTAAAATCAACTAAACTGAGTCTCCCTGCCCCCCCTTTCCCATTCCTAACCCGGTCCCAGATGCCTATGTAAATAACCCCAATTAGAAATGCATTCATCACATAAAAACTCACCAAACGCATGCCTACAGGAAATAACACTCCAATAAATCTTGCAAAATGTCTGCAATTCACCATCTTCGAAGTTATGAGCATATGGAAATGAACATAATGTTTGCAATTAAAAGACTTACTTGACTTCAGGTACAGTAAAAACATGCCTGAACCTTTAAAACGTATTCCAAGACCATGAATAAGGCTCTATAAAAGTTGGAGTATGCTTTATTATATAGAGATTTATCATTTACTTCTGAAAAGGTGTATTCTTTCAGTGACTCGCTTCCTCCTCCAATGTGCTTTGTATGCATACATTGCAGAGATGAAATCTCAAATTCTTCCATGTATTTCAAAAAGACCTAGGTAATAATATTTTGTTGATGATCATGAAAATGACTCTGCGGTAGCTATTATGAACTGTTAAACTTGGAATATTAATGCCTCCCACTCATGATTATTTTAATGAGGTAATCCATAAATTCTCCATCAAGCTGTAATTCCCTTTGTAGCACTTATTTATAAGGGTGTGTTTCTACAAAATAGTTTTGAAAATTAAATCATTTTCTTCTCCATTGCTTCCAAATAGGGATTTCTCTCATTTAAAAAGTCAGCAGGGCAGAGTTGGAAAATTTAACCTCTCAGGGTCTCAACTTATACACCTGAGTTTCTTGTATGGTGGGGATTAGCAAATTTTTTTCTTTTAAGGTCCAGATAGTATATATTGTAGATTGTTTGGGCCATAGAGTGTCTATTACAACCATTTAACTCTGCTTCCTAGAGGTAAAACAGGCATTGATGATCTGTAAAGAAAAGGGTGAGGTGAATCCTGGTAAAAATGACAGCAGACTGGACTTGGCCCAGGGCTCTTAGTTCGCTGACTTTTTTACAACATCCGATGCAAATACTTTTCCAAGACCTCTTTGGACCCTCTATTGACTCACTATGTCCTATAAAGCTTTTTTTTTTTTTTTCCTTTTTTAATTTGAGGATGAATCTGACCTTTACAAAGCAATCTGGATTTATTGAACTAAACACATATTTGAATTTCTAGAAAAATGAAAAGGTTCTACTTTCACAAGATGCTTCTTCAAATCCTTCAATCCTAGCCTCGTATCCTCTTATTTCTTTCTTTCTCTGGGCTCCAGTTCCTCAATTTTTCCACAAAGAGTATTTTCAGCTGCTTTCCCCTTCTTGCCAATTCCCTCTGAACACCATTCATTTGTCTAAGTTCAGATAGTGTAACACCCAGAAGGGAAACCAACATCCCAAGTGTAGGATGGCCACTGTCACAGAGTAGAAGCTTGATCTCCCCACTTCAGACATCATTTGTCTCTTAACACCGTTCACAAAGCCATAGTCTGATCACCCATGAACTGGCCATCCATCATGCTTTTAGGGAGTTATTTAGAATGAGAGATTTGGCAGGTGAGAAGAGAAGTGCCATGTGAAATGAACAGCACAACAGAAAGACATTTGGTTCTTGCAGTGCAGTCTTGAGGATTAAAATAAACCCTAGTGCAAGGAGGCCAAAGGAGCAGCTCCTGGAATCTCATGGGAAAGGGAGCTGAGACTTAGAGGAGCTGGAGCACCCTTGTCTGTACACTAACATGATGTTTTCATGGGCAAACTAAGGCCATGTCTGTCCATTAGGGTTATAGACTCTGTATTGCCCATGAGAAGGATGGAGAAATAGCGTGGATACACAGAAGATTTCTCCTCCACCTATAGCTGGCTGAAGGTGATACTTGTTTGTCTCTATGGCTAAATGGGACTATGAGGTTGGAGTTAACAAGTACTTGAAACCTTTTATTTTTCTGCAATTGCATGCTTGCCTGTCCTGACATGGTGCTCTCCGTCTCCCACTCTCTTGGAGAGCTTCATTCTCAAATGTGAACACCCTGGCATGGCTGCTGCCTGGCTTCTGCAGCACCAGGCAAGTGGATTAGCAACCCCGTAATAACTTGCCCCACAGGAGTCCTGAGAATGACAGTGCAGGGTTAACTGAGGTCTTGGCACAGCAAGAAGAAGACGGCAATGAGCAGGGCAGAGTCTCCTGCTTGCTGCAGATTGACTTTGCGAGGCCAAGGGCTATACAGAAGGATTGCATGACAACCTGGGACTGGTCTTTTTCTTTCTGACAGCTTCTGTGAAGACCAGTGTGCTCGCTTCGTCCACATCAATGATACTTAACCTCACTACAGCCTTCCCCAGACCCTTGCCCTCTGGTCTCAAAATAAGTCCCCATACCTCTTATTAAAAACCACCTGAGAGGCTAGTTATTAAAATTTTAGGTATAGCACAAGCAAACAATGAAAGGCTCATCATTATATTTTATTTTTATTTTCGAAAGAATCCTAAGAGCACATGGAACAGTGTCGAACTTACTGTTTCTTGTTTATTCTTTCTTAAGTATTATTTTATTTTCTGCTAGGTCGGTCACTCCTCTGTTAGGACTTTTGTCGATGACTTTGAGAAAACATGAGGAACCTTGCTGAAATAGACACGTGCACATCATCACTCACATTTAAGTGGTTCCAGGTCCCTTGCCTGGATGTGCAAAGTGATGATAACACTGTCTGGCACCCAGGTCTGCAGCGCTGTCTTTGCAAGTTGTGGGAAAAAATGACACTCAAGCACGTCAGACAATCTCAAACTTCAGTATCCTTCTCTTCATTTGTAACAACTGGCTCTTCCTTCATCCTTTCTATCAGAAAATATTCTTCACCTCCTATCACATGCCATGCACTGTTCCACGTGTTAATACTTGGGATACAACAGTGTAAGTGAAAGCATACACTAAATGTGCTGCTTCCAATGTATCAATATCAGGACAGGGTCCAGCACTTTTTGTTTTCCATGCTAATATCTCCAGAGTTAAAATATCCACATAAAGGAGACTTCAAATGTGGCAAATGCATGGTCACTTCACATGTGGTAGTGGTGGGGCATTCTTTCTTTCTTCACAACAACTCTTTGTTAAGCAAACAGACAAAAATGGTAGTGAAGTAACTATGTGATCCAAGTCCTTTGAGCCACATAACATTTCCTCATAAAAGGCTGGAACTTCATTCTAGCCATTATGGTGTTTATTCTGGTTCAGACTAATGTGCATTTAGTACATTTAAGTATTTGAGTGTTTCTGCTACACACAATTATTTCTAAGTCAACTAAACTATTGTCTCAGTTTTAAAGAAACATTTTTATTTTGCACCTTCGAATAAAAATATGGGTAATTATCTACCTACCAAAAAAGTCACCTCACTTCTTCCAGGAGAATAAAAGCAGTGCTCTCTACCAATTTATTAACAAAAGAAATAGAATCAATGATAATTGAGAACACATCCTCCCTTGAACTTGACTGTGTTCACTGCAGTAAGCAAAGCATCCTTTGATTGTGATGAATGGGTTTTGCAGCCTTTTTATAATTATGCAACATACAAATCTGCAGTGAAGCTGTGAAGTATGCTCTTCTTAGGGAACAATTCTGGAATTTACCCAAGCTTAGCAGGGAATGTCATGGGTGTGGATCAATCCATATGTGGCTATGTGTTTTTATGCTTCTAACAGAAGTCTTTGATAAGCTTGAACACATCATTGTCTTTTCTTTTTAAATGCAGTGGTTCATAACACAAGCTGTGTTTGTCTGTGGTCACTTCTTTTTTACGGACACCGCAAACACGGATGACTGAATGCAGTTACAGCTGCCATTCACTCGTCGGGTTGAATACCCACATTCAAGGGACAAATCTTGCCATTTCCTATAACCTGTTACAAGAGATACCAGCTCCTTTTATTAATTTTAAAACATTTCACTTGACGGTGGAACAAAGGGAAGTTTTTTGCTCTTGTTTCCTTGTTTTTGATGTACAGTTACAACACTATTTTCACCACTTACGAGTTCAATTATTCAACTCTAATAAAACTCCCTTATGTATAATATTTATGTATATATATTACAAATATCCAGAGTGAAAACATCCATGAAAAAGAAACTTAAAATGTGGCAATTTTATGTACATAAAACCTGGTACTAACGTAGATTCTTATGTTTGCATGAAAGGGACTCAACTCGAACTGAAATTTAAAAAAATGACTGTATCAGCTAACATAATTAAGAAATCCAGTTACAGGTATGAGTTCAGACTTGGCTGGATCCAGGGGCTCACTCTGTGTATTCAGAATAAGTCTTTTCTTCATTATTCTACTCTCTCTCTCTGTTTGCTTCTGTGTTATTTTCAACATAAGAAAGATTGTCTTTACCTTTTGTCTACCTCCCTGACCCCCCAGCAGCTGAAGACATATCTTCTCTGATCTTTAAGTTAATTGGGAAATTGTGCCTTCTCCTAAAATTAATAAAAAAGGTTGTCAGGCAGTGTGGACTCAGATTGGTTTGGTCCGGGCCATCTCTCTATCCTTGAATCCAGCTTTGAGGCTGAGAGATGTGAGACTCTGGTTGGTCAAACCTGGTTACATACTCAACTCCAGGCGCTAAAAGCAGAGTCATCTTCTTCACTATACCCAGAAAGACTAAAGATGTTGTCCCCAGAACCTGAGTGGTCTTACTGGAAGAAAGAGGGTTGAATGCTGAGCAGGTAGAAACATCAATATTCTATGTAATATTAACCATATACTTCCCCCTAAGGACCTCCTTAGTGGTCAAGTCCCAAATGTCCCCAAGGTTCTGCTGCCATCATGTCATGATCTGGTAGGTTTCCATGCGTTAATGTCATATCCAGCTTTACCTCCACATCCCATTTCGGTTCAGGCAGCATCTGTGGTTTGAGATAGACATTTAAAAATAACGTGTTGCACAGTGTACACAGCAGTCATGGAGTTCTGTCCATCTTATATGAGTATATCCACTATAAGCAAGCAGAGCCTTTTCACTTGTATTTCTTCAACGTGACACAGACGAGAAACCACAGGTAGTAGCAGAAATGACATGGGGCTTTGTTGTACAAGTGCTCTCTTTCCAACATATACAGTTAAAAGTCTAACTGAATTCAGAGGAAGAATTTGCACAGCAAATCATCATATTAGTGCACATCAAAAAAAATAAAATAAAACCACAGAAATGTGGAAGACAGGATTTCACTCTGACTATATAAATTGGCTCAGGCAACTTCCTTCCACTCGCTCATAACAGAACCCTCACTAGAGTCACCAAGGTGCTAGAAATGCTGGCGCAAATTTGTCTTGATAGACTGGTGGGTTGTATGTCTCATGCTGCTGCCTCAGCTTAATTTATATGTTTAATGATTTGACTTTTAAACAAATTACATGTGCCTCCTATTCCCAGAAAGAATAGCTTCTGCTCTTGTTCCATAGGCTGAAATTCAAATGTATTCATGCCCCTTGATTGTGTGAACAGGAAGCTATGAACTGGGCAGTTAGCATACAACAGCCTCCATCAGAAATAGCCAACGTCTACCATGGCAATGCAGCATTGTAATCGGAAAGACCAAAATGCCACTTACTGTTTCTCATGTCTTTCATCCTCCTCTCCCCCATTTCATCTCTACCAAAACCAGGGATTTCTCACCTACTTGTGCATTATTTTCTGCTGAGCACTCACAAATCCAAGACATACATCTCACTTTACTCTTTCATGGAATCAAAGAGTCCCTACATTGGACGGGACCTTTCAGGTCACCTGGCTCTGTACTTAAGTTACCACTATAATATTCCCAACAAGTAATTCATCTCTAAGTCTCTGCTTTGTGAAAAGAGAGCTATTTAGAGTGGTTCAAATCGTGGGTGTTGGGGTCTAACACCCAGGGTTTCCAATCCTTGCTTCCTCATAAGCATCTCGGTAATTTACTTCCTCCTCTAAGATCCAATTTCATCACATGGAAGTGATGGAAATAATTGTACCTACTCCCTGGGTTTTTAGCAGGAAATTTATGAGGTAATACCTATATAATGAGTTTAACTCAAGGCCAGGTATGAGCTCAATAAATGATAATATCTACAACAAATGATAATATCTACATATCCAGTCTATCTAAGTGTCTATATTGATAACTCTGTATTCAATTAGTTTCATTTAAATACATAATTAATACATGCTCAAAAAAGACAACCTGGATAATATGGAATTAAAGGATAAAAAAAAATATTGCACAGAAGCTCTCTGATGGGAAACAAAATTTGTTCATTGTGATGCTTTTCCCTCCAAGCTTTTTCCCTCTGAATATTTCTCTTTTACATAGTTGAGATTATATATATATACACACACTTTGGAACACATTTTAATATTGTAACATAAGTCATTCTCCATATTATTAAAAATGCTACACAAGCATCATTTTTAATGGTTGATTAACTTTCCGTCATGCAGTCTTTCCCCAATTTACTTAACCATGCCCCATTTTTTGAACACTAAGGACAAATATTTTTTAAGCTGTATGTGCATAAAAACATGAGAAGTATTCATTTTGACAGAGGGTTTGTGGGAAAGGAAATAGGGTAATATATGCCCAACATGACCGGGAGAAAAGGGGTATGGGATAAGATACCAAGAATAGTTTTTCTTTTTCTAATTCTTCATTATTCTGACTTACGAACAATTCTGATATTACGAATAATAACACTTACTGAGTGTCTACTGTGTGCCAGAAATGCTGTATTAATTAATTAAGTCATCTCAAAAAACTCATGAGGTGGCTGTTAATATCCTGTTTTAAATAGAGGAAATGAAGCATAAAAGATGTAAGCATGTTTCAAAGTTCAAGTCACTAGTGGCAGAGTCAGGATTTTAACCTAAATTTGACTGCCCATAATGCCCTTGTTTTTTTCAGGCCAGGTGGCCAGCCCAGTCTTGGTCTGTCTGACCAAGTAGGTGTCAAGTAAGATCTCTTGACAGCTACAGCAGAGCTACGATTCTTTGTCAGATTCCAAGAGAACATAATACAGATGCTATCAGGAAAAGGAAACCTTTCTTCAAGAAGGAAATGCTGCTCCAGGAATTGAACACAAAGCAAGCCTGGATATTATTCTTGTCAATTCCCGAACATCCTAAATTTGATGCAACATGATCAGGCCCATTATGTGCTTCTATTCCCTTTGCCAATTATTAATGTAGGTATAGGCATGCAACACAATTCTAGCAAATAAGCTTTGGGGAAATTCTTGCTAGGAAGGAATGGAGGCAAAGGTAGAATTTATGTGAAAGTTTCTTCAGGCTGAAGAAAGAGAACTAATGAATAATGATCTTTCTTTCTTGTTCTTTATTGTTTTGTCTGAGTATCACACCGGGAATTTCTGCAATCTCCTTGTTAGTGGAGTGAGGATGAACATAGCATGAAAGACACTAATGTGGAGACATGACACAAACTTGAGTCATTAAAGATCTGCCATATTTACCTTTTCCTGGACTTGCCATTATGGAAGATAATGAGTGTCCCTGGTGTTTAATCCTGTTTTAGGTCAGGTTATCTGTTACTTGCTCCTGAAAGCATTCTATCTGGCTTCAAGAGGGTCTGTAGGGGTCTAACCCCCTCAACTCAATCAATCTATCAACATATTACCCTTGGTAAGTACATAAGGATTTTGACCACACTTCCACATGTGTCATCTAACAAAAACTTATAACTCACCTCTGATAGTTTTGAGGCAAGTATAATTCCATTTATATCATTGAAAACCAGAACCAAAAAGAAAATTGAGTATCTCGACAAAAAGTAGTTTTTAAGAACTGTTGACATCAGAATCTGAGCAGAGATACAATGGCATCAGTACCATAATCTTCATGGTGTACAGTAGCTCATCTTTGTGGCAGACTCCACACCTTCTCAGTCGTTATTCCGCTTGGTCTTTGTCACAATCCTCCCACTTGGAAAAAAAAAAAAAGATTTTTGTGTGTTCGCTCTTGACTATACTGTAGTCCAGGTGGGGATGCAACCCTTTGAAGGTCACGCAACAAGGGAAGTGACATGGGCAAGATCCACTCTCACGGATAAAAGAGATCTGCTGCATAGCAAAATCGTATTGTTCACCACGCAGCCCTCCTTATTTCAGTCTCTCTCATGTAAAGTTAAGGCCATGCGGCTAG
The DNA here is from genome assembly GCF_009834535.1 of Camelus ferus. Taxonomy (NCBI): domain Eukaryota; kingdom Metazoa; phylum Chordata; class Mammalia; order Artiodactyla; family Camelidae; genus Camelus; species Camelus ferus. The sequence continues at coordinate 41,763,676 of NC_045704.1, forward strand.
TTCTGGGCAGTGGGTTGTGAGCAGAATTGGCAAGTGTTATTCTCAGTCCAAGGTGAATAGAAAGGACATGAGTCTTTTACACTTCCTTATCTCTTTCCCTCATGTGCGTGGCGGGCAGTGAACACCAAAATTTTGAGGTCACTAGAGTGAAGCAGCTAAGATCCAGCATGGATCTCTGACTTAATGTGGATGAGGGTTACAAACCTCAAATCCTCATAGGACTTAACTTCAGGTATATGAGGTTCCATCTGATGAGTTAAGCCACTGAAACTTTGAGAGTGTGCGTTACCTCAGCACACACCTCCCATTCTAACTGTTCCAGCTGCTGTAAAGTCGTCTAGTGGCTAGTTGGCATAGCCATTACCTAAGAAGAGGTTTGGTTTAAGTAGACCATTTCAGCATGTAACACCACCTTCCTAGGTTTTCAGCTTCTGCTTTAAAGTTCTCAGATACAAAACGTTGGTGCTTTTTAAAGCTCCCTCTTTCCTTTGTTTTACATGGGTGAATAGTTGCTTTATTTATTATGCAGTTGGTGGTGGTTATGGAGAATTTTTCTTCACTATGCTTGAGATTTATAGAGCTGGGCTGCTCTTTTATTAGGCAATATTTTCAGTTTGGCATTCTTAGGTGCCTAGAGAATTTGGCATAGATATACTTTTATCATAAAAAAAAATCCTCATAATGATTATTATTAACATGCCCTGTTGTTTATCAAGCCTTGATGTAAAAAAAAAAAAAATCACATGTAGTTCTGAAAAGCTAAGTCTTTTGGTCTTCAAACAGAACAAAGAATGGCATAAATATTTCTGAGTCTTGGTGAATATACTGGCCAAGAATGCATGAGCTACTAAAACTACAAACCGGATATTGCTGCCGGCATCCTTGAAACTAAGGTTTCCCCACCATACAATGAATTTAACACTCCTGAAGTTCCCCCATTGTACCTCCAGGGCACAACTACAATTTATTTGAATTTTGAAACCATCAAATCCATACTGACTGTTCCTGAGAAGAGAAAAGCTCAATCTCTCACCCCTAACATTGGTAAGCCTGAAGAAATATTGACAATACCTAATTGAAACTCCCTGAATGACAGGCAAGAACAGAAGAGGCTGAGAGAATGAGAAATGATTTTCAAAAGATCACAAAGCAGTTCGGGCCCAGCCAGAGGGGATTCTATGTGTGTTGTATGTCTTCTTCCAGACCTCAGAACAGGGAACAACTGGGCCACACCACACATCCTCCAACATGAGTTCTGTAGCCACAGTTGTCTTGCTCTGCATCTAGAACTTGACACAAATATTAGGCTGGGTGTGATCTCAAAGCACTACTGCTACTACCATCTGTCAAACACTTACTAAATGCCAGGAAGTCAGCTACAGTCCTTTAGTTCTCACAAAAATCCCATGAGAGATTTTATCATCATCTTAAGGAGGTTCAGAAAAGTTAAGGGATTTACCACGACAAATTAAGGGCTTTATCACTACACCTAGTCATAAGCATATTCCAAAATCAGGTCCTTTCCATCTCGTTCTCCTATGTAGCAATGTTCTCAGGAACAAAGCAAAGAATCATTCCATTTTACACAAAGATAGATGTGGCAAAGGAATGTTAAACCAATTGTTTAAAGTATCACCTTAATTCAGCGGCAGAACTGGAACCAACTATAAGAAAAGTCCCAAGGATCAGAAATTTTTTTTCTCCTACCTGCACTTTAGTTTTCTTTGTTGAAGATAATGTCATATAAAGTTAAGAATGGAATGGATATACACTGAAGAATCTTTCTTTAAATCTTTCCAAACTTTTGTTTTCCCTGGAAAGGGAAGTGCCTACTTAGCATGTGCATTTCACACCTTAAAGTGTATCTGAGAGCATGATTTCATTTTTTAGAAGGAAGAGAAGAGGTAATCTGGCACACAGCAGCACTCAGCTGACGCTGTGTTGTCATCTGTGGAAGGACGACGACAGCCAAAGAACCAGGCAAGATCCAGACACAGGACAGACTCAGGAAAATGCTCTGCTTTCTCATGCCTCTTGATAAACCTCATGAGCATCTATGAGCATCTCCTGTTCACAAGGAAGCTTTCCGCTTGACAATTTATTTCAGAGCTTGCTTACTTCTGGGATGAGGATGGCTGCCAAATCATGGAGTTTATTTAGATAAGTGAGGGTCTTGGAAATCAGCGAGCCTGCTACCTCATTTTGCAGATGACAACGCCCAGAGAGGGGCTGTGGCTTGTCAAAGGCCCTGCAGCTAGACTTGTCACAAAGTCTAAACCCAGAGGAAGGTTATTACAAATCTCAAATCATAGTCAGTCGAATGCTTGGAAACCTGAATATAAAATCTGTAAGCAAAGTCATCATGACCTAGAGGTAAAGAAAGCTGGGAAACAGGGAAAAAAAGTGCTTGTAACGGTGACTCAAAGCCAAAGGCAGAGAAGAGAAAGAAAAGTAGGGGAAGAAATTGCTCTATGTGCAGTTAGTTAGCATTATTCCCTCCTTTGTGTAAAAGCATAACCCTGGAGCTAAGGGCAGTGAGGGGGGAAAATGATTACACTGACTCTGTCTTAAAGGGACTCACATTCTATTATGGGAGAGCAGACCTTAGTCACAAAAATTGGAAGAGATACATTTTGAAAGAGCAGTGCAGATAAATTGGTACTGAGAGTCAGTGAAGAGACAGATTTCAGAGGCGATCAGGCATCTTCAGCTTACTTAACTTGAAGAAAATTAGCTCATAATTTGGAGGCTCTCACATTGTTAGAGTACATGCAATATACCCCCACCTTAGGAATCTTTATGAAAAAGTACAGAGCAGCTAGTTAAATAAAAAAGAAATAAAGATGTTATACCTTCTGTTCTCCACCTCCCTCCAGCCACACATTTACTCAGACTGCCCTCACATGCTTTCCTTTCTTTTAAGCCTGTCTTATGTGTTCACTGTGCCTTAATTAATCCATTATTGATGTCTACTATCTTCTGACCACTGAGGATGCCACTAAATGTGCATTCCATCAACTACCAGCCTTCATGATAGACACATTCTGTAATTAACTTCATTTTTAGATGGGGAGATACAGTGTAGAGACATGAAGATGCTTTACCAAAAATCACACAGGTAGAAAGCATTGGAACCTGGATTCTAATCCCAAAACCAAAGTTCTGACCATAATGGAAGAAAAATCAACTGGACTATGATAAAATTATATATATCATTAAATCTATGCAGAGATATCCAAATAATAAATATAAATATATCTAAAATAAACATCTATCATCATATATCTATTTACCTAGATGAGAGATATAGAGAGAGAGAATTTGCATCTTAAATTATGTTTTCTCCTTCCCATACTGGATACTGGTGATCTAAGGACACTATTCTCACAAAGTTATACCATATTAGGCAAGTCAATTTCCCTTCCTTGGGCTTCAAGAAAAGCAAAAGCTGATTAAACTGAAGAGGCATGTAATGAATAAAATGAAATATGCAGATGTCAGCTTCAGAACTTTCTGGTTGCAAATTCCAGGTTCAGTATATCACTAGTTTGTAGACTAGCTATGTCATCTCTCTGTAACTTAGTTTTATCATCTGTAAAATAGTTACCTGGTTGTGCAGACATTAAAGGAGACCATACGTTTTAAATGCTCAATACAGTACCTAGCATCAGACAGCCAAAATACACAATTGTGGGTCTTCTGATGCTTTGCAAAAATGAACATTTCCAGTTACAGAAAGCAAGAGTATTATTAGCTTCCTTTGGCTGTGAATTTAAGAACAGAGCGTCTTAAAGAGTGTTGTAGAAGTAATAGTCTCAACCACCACCAGTGAGAGAAGAAAACAAGGAGTTTAAAATGTATCAGGAATAGTATCCAGTTATATGTGCTGGCTACACAAATATAATGCGCATAGGTGAATGAGAAAAAGAAACATAAAAAGTAGCTAGTTTGAATTTTGTCTCTGATTCTGAGGAACTGGGAAATCTGATCCTAACTCCTGCTTATGCAGTGGGTCTTCCTTTCAGTGTAGCTTCTTCACAGAAGGCTTCCTGATCTCCTTGAATAGATTACAGGCATACCTCAGAGATATTGCAGGTAAACTTCCAGACCACTGCAATTAAATTGAATACCGCAATAAAGCAAGGCACAATAAGTTTTTTGGTTTCCCGTTAAATATAAAAATTACATTTACACTATACTGTAGCCTATTAAATGTACATAATAGCAACATGTCAAAAAAATGTACATATCTTAATTTAAAAACACTTTATTGCTAAAAAATGCTAAACATCATCTTTTGTTGATGGAGTGTTTGGACTATTGCAAGAATTACCAAAACTTGACCCAGAGACACAGAGTGAGCAAATGCTTTCAGAAAAAAAAAAAAAAATGATGCCGATAGACTTGTTCGACACAAAGTTGCCACAAACCTTCAATTTGTAAAAACACAGTATCTGAGAAGTACAATAAAGTAAGGTATACCTGCAGTCCCCCTGTATATGGGTTTCTAAAACCCATACTTCTCCTTCATATCATTGGTTTTCTGTGACTCTATGCTTCTCTCTCAAGGCATCTGTCAGCTTAGTTATCATGTGATCATTTCTAAGGGCCTCATTACTTCCTGTCTCCACCACTAATAAGTAAATCCTATGGAAGCAGGGACATGTCCCTCTTGTTTCCCATTTGCCCTGATTTTGCATGTGATCGGACCCGGCACAGGTAACAGATAAAATAATAGGAGAATAAACATGAGTGTATGTTGGGGGGAAATCAAAGGAAGGAGATGAGACAGAAATGTGGAAGAAAGAAGAGATTCTGGGAATTGATGCAAATCTTCTAAAGCCAAGTTCAGAGCTGTTCCCTTTATGGCACCAGACTCCTTCCTCCCCTCCTCTTTCCTTCCATCTTTTTCACCTTCTTTAAAGATGTAATTCAGATCATTATGTGGTTGGATGCTGGATTCACATTTCAGAAGTTGTGGGGGAAGCTTTTCTTATCCTTAGACCTGATGTTTTCACCGACCCTATTAAACACAGGCAGTGGAGACGCTGACCTTGGGCACTGCAATCACCAGCTCACTTTTAGCAGAGCCCATATAAGGCACAGCTGGGGAATGAAGGTGATTTGCTTGCCAGCAGTTGATGTCAGCCCCCTTGATGAGGTTAGCACATCTACAACACTGCATCAAGATTGGGAACAAGTGCTTTCAACCGACAGTACTTTTTGCCTCTAAATCGGCTTCAGTCATGGGTCCTCTTGGCCGCCCCTAGGATCAGGTGCCAATCTTCTAATTTTTGGTTTCTGGCCCAGTCACATCTTTATAGACTATCGAATATAAAATTACCTTCGGCAGTGACTCCTGCTCAGGGAACATCCCTTTACACCCAGCATTTTCTCTGGGTCTTGTTACTAACATGGACCATCCATGTCTGGATAGTAGACACCATCCTGGTTCAGCCATCACCTTTGCTGTCAGGGGCCCAGCTTCCTCTGGATTCTTATATTATTACCAGCAACATGGCTGGAAGGAACCTCAGAGACAGAATCACCACCCTTCCTCCCCACTTTTTAGTAATGATTAAGCTAAGATCCAGAGAATGGAAGTGATTTGACTAAGGCTTCACATTATGATACATTGTGACACAGATCCAGATGCAGGTGTTCTTGACTGGAGTGCTAAGTGTCACTGTGGGAGGATACCAGCACTTTTTCTTTCTTTGTTCCGTCCATTCTCTCTCTTTCTCTCTCTCTCTCTCTCTCCCTCTCTCTCTCTCTCTCTCTCTCTCTCTCTCTCTCTCTCTCTCTCTGTCTCTCTCTCCCTCACCCTCTCTCTCTCTTATTTTTGTTTTTTAATACACTGTAGTTGATGGGACAAACCCAAGTAGCAGGGCTATTTCCATGGCCAAATATCCAGGCCCTCATTATGCATTCCACCGACTCTCCTCCTACCTCTCTCCCCTCCGTTAAGTCAACAAGAAAGGGAGGAGGCTGCTCCTCCCCTCCTCCTAGTTTCACCACCAGATTTAAGTTCAGAGTCAGCACAATACCCACCCCTACCCCCACCACACAAACACATATGTCTTGATTTAGATGAAAACTTGAGATGTACTGACTAACCCCTAACTGCAGGCACACACAGGATGGAGCCTATTTAAATCTTATTATAGTTCATTTTAATGTAAATTTAGTGATCACTAAGGGGTGCCCCAAAGGCAACTCCCCTCCCCAAATATCTTGGAAAAATAAACAGAGAGAAACAAGATCCACATTTTTTCATGTCTGTTAACTTTGCAACATGTGGTAACCAAGTAGGGTACTGTAATAGGAAACTGTTACAATTAAGCCCTTCTCTCCCCATGCCATGCTGGAGCTGAGAGTCTGCTGGGAGTGATAAGAAAGTTCTGTTCTACTGGATGTTTAGATGTTGTCTTTTGAAATTTACAGCTATAGAGTATAAAACCTTTTTTATTAGGGTTGTGGGAGATTGAAAACCATATAAACAATTATATGTGAATTGGAAATTCAATATTAAATGTTGAACAAAGGGTTTATTTTCTCCTAATTCCAATGAAGCTGTATTTTTCTAATGGACCTCATGATTCAAACATATTTAAATTGAAAAAAAAAAAAAGCCCACCTTCAATCTTCAAGTCAGTTATAAAACCCTGGTGTATAGAGAAACTTTATAACAGCATGGGAGTTTATAATCCCCCAGCAGGAGGATTAGAAATTTGCAACGAGAGAAGTCCTTAATCTTGCACTTACATAACTACACATTTCTTAGATTTAAATTGTACAAATCAAAAAAATGAAGATCATTTTGTTCTTTTCTAAAGGGTACTCATAGATAAATGATGACTGGTTAGAGCCTATTGAACATTTGAAACATTTGTAGAATGTAATTTATTCATACCAAATACATTAGAAAAGTAACTCTAGTGTTAAATTACAGCATGAAGAAATTAAAAGGCAGAAGTGAGCAGCCGGGTTTAAATGGATGCTCTGAGGTTTGTAGAAAATGTCAAAAGAGTTCAAGTGTTTGTAATGTGAAAGTAAATATTTGGGCATACTGTAGGAAGGCTTTATCCTGACGCAAGGAAATACAGTTACTCATGAGATATGTTTTAAAGAGAAGACTGTTTAGTCTAGCTCATTTAATTTCCATATGTTTTATTAATAAATAATTATACCAAAAAGGTATGCCCTTGCTCCCTGTCTTCCTCTAGTTCTCCCATAAAGTTCATTCCTGAGTGAATCAAACCAATCGTGATTTTCCTTTTTCTTATTGCTTCTTCATTATTTATCAGAAAATTCACTGGATCGATTAAATATATATCCATGAGGACTTGAGGGTAGGAGGCTTACTAACGGTACTTGGTCCATACAATGTAGAAATAGCTACGCACTGAGGTCATCTGGCCGTAATGCCTCCCCAATGTGTGAGGGTGACATAGACACAAAGAGGTCAAAGGCAGGCAAAATATTGCTTTTCACATAGCTGCCTTTGGCCTTAAACTTAGTCAGTGGAGCTGGGTTATATGGAGAATTATTTTGCTATGGCTTGATATTTTGAACAGTACTTTTCTTTAAATTCAAACTTGCCTCTTGGCACTTACTACTTTAGTAAATCTAAAATAACAATAACAAGAACCAAAATGTAACAAAAGCATAGAACCAAGGAATAGAATCAGAGAGGAGTGTTTAACCCTGAAGGGTGTAATGAATATGCCCATAATTCTGTCCATGTACTTACCTAATATCCACATTGCCACATAGTAGGTGTCCAGGAATCTACACAGCAAGGTCTTTTAAATGGATGCAGAATAAAGATAAGCAGTGTGTATCCAGGGCTTTGAGGGCAAAGCTTTCTTAAACAAGACATCAAAAGCTCTAACCGTATATACAGACCAAAAACAAGCAAACAAAGAAACATCCACTTAGATGGAGGGATGGGAGAAGAAACAAGCATATGTAGCAAAGCATTAATATTTGAGGAATCTGAGTAAAGTGTACCCAGTAAGATTTTTTTTTCTTCACTAGCTTGAAAGGCATATATCTAATGTAACCAATGATTCTTATTTACAGTATATAAAGAACTCCTACAAATCAGAAAGAAAACAGGAAAAAATATTTTTAAATTGCAAAACACACGAACAGATACTCACATTCACTAGCAATCAAAGAAGCAAAGTTAAAACAAGAATGTAATAACACAACACACCCAAAACAATAGGAAAGGAAAAAGAGAGCAGGAGAAAGGGGAAGGGAGGGAGAGAGGGAAGGAGAGAGGAAGACAGAGAGGGAGGGAAGAAAAGAGGGAAGGGGAAGAAAAACGAATAGTGCCAAGTGTTGAGAAGGACTGAGAGAAACCAGAAATATAATGTGGTGCAACCACTTTGAAAAACCACTTGGCAGAACTTCTTATACCTTCGTACCCAGCAATTCTACCATAAGCAGTTCGACCCTTACGTACTCCTAAGACTATCCAGGTGTTCACCAAAACATGTGTGCAGAATATACATTTTCAAGAAAGTTCATACCAACACTGCTTTTCATAGTAAAAAGCTGAAAATAATCTAAATGTCCACCTTCAGTACAGCAGATAAAAAGATTGTGGTGTATCCACACAGTGGATCACAATATAATAAAAATGAAGGAACTTCAGCTATACAACACAAGGTGAATGAATCTTACAAAGATTGAGCAAAAGCAATTCAACACCAAAGAGTAGATACAGTCTGATGCCATTTATATAAAATTCAGAACTCAGCAAAACTAATCAGTGATATTGGAAGTCCCAATAAAGGTGAATCTTTTTTTTTTTTAATTAAAGTACAGTCAGTTACAATGTGTCAATTTCTGGTGTACAGCACAATGTCTCAGTCATGCATATATATACATATATTTGTTTTCGTATCCTTTTTCATTAAAGGTTATTACAAGATATTGAATATAGTTCCCTGTGCTACACAGAAGAAACTTGTTTTTTTATCTCTTTTTATATATAGTGGTTAACATTTTCAAATCTCAAACTCCTAAATTTATCCCTTCATACCCCCTTTCCCCACAAAACAGAAACAGACTTGCAGACAATAAATAATAGGGGTTAATTTTGATCTTGGACAGGGAGGGTATTGATTGAAAGGGAGTAGAAGAGAAGCATTTGGTGGGGGAGAAGATGCTGATAATGCTGTTTCTTGATCTTGATAATTACCCAGTTGTGTTCGTTTTATGAAAATTCACTGACTTATGATTTGTGCAATTTTCTGCATATATATTTATATTTCATTGAAGTTTGCCTCAAAAATAGAATTAAAGATTGTTGCAGAGGCCGTATTCACCCAGGAGAGTATTTCTTGAGTTTAGGTATTAGATGGATCATTTTACAAAAGGAAAAATATTTCTATTTAAATAAAGACCTAAGGATTCACTTTATCCAGAAAACTAGTGTGAGTGATATTTAAGAATATAATATTCAAAGTGCAGTAAACCTGTTTTCTGTTGCTGGAACCACAGCAAAAAGAAATTTTATCATCCTAAATTGTAAAATGCATTATTTAGATTATTACTAATTTTTTTTTAATCTTATGAGTCTTTTGGTCCCCAGTTTGAGAAGCACTAAATGTAGCAGTGAGGATAGACTAGGATCTATCCTAGTTTTCCTAAGGAAACTAAAAAAACAAATTTTATTTCTCGTTCAGAACTCATATCTATCATGGGTCACCTGACTCTGCTCTAAATCCTATCCTAGGACCTAGGTGATTGGAGGAACCACCAGTCCTGCTGGTCACTTTAGCAGAAGAAAAGAGACAGTGTGGTGAATCATTTACCACTGTGTTCCCCTGAAAAAGTGATACTGCTCACACTTCACTCCTCAAAATACCTACCAGCAGTGAGGGAGGGACCTACAGTTCTTCCCTTTGCTTGGAACAAAACTGCTATTGTTGGAGGAGCCACACTGACTTATCAATTAGTTCTCACATCTGTTAGCCTAAGTAGACCTCTTTAACAGTGATGTGATCAAATGACACCCGGAACACATCCCAGATACATGCAGGTCAACTGCAATCACCTACCACTAAAGTTCCAATGCTTGGCAGAGTGCCTACTTACAGCCTTTGCTCCCTGAATGTTTGCTGAATGAATGAAGACAGCTGAGGGTATAATCAATTCTGTGCACAGGCTATAAGTATCAGAAAAAGATACAAAAAAAAAAAAGAGTTAACCTTTGAAAAAGGCTGAGAAGGCATTCATCAAAAAGGCAAAAAAGAGAAAAGCAGGAAGGAAGGTCAAAGACAAGGAAGTAGATAAAGACATGATGGCAAATTCAAATGTCTGTAATGACCAAGTCTATATTGTAGTTAGTAAAAGGCACCCAGAAATAAGACAATTGGGAGGAATGGGGACTGGGCAAACAAGTGAATCCCTTCCTCCTCTACACACTTCAGCCATCACTTAGTTCTAGCTAATTACTGCCATGCAGAAATATGAACCCAATGTTTCCAGATCTTTTCATATTTTCAGATTGTTTCCAAAGTTTTAGCTTTTTCAGTAAAACATCCCAATTTTCAGACACCAAATAGGTCAAACAAAACACTTCAACTCATTAGATTTAGACTGTGGGCTGTTGACGTGTAACTATCTCACTCTTGTTACAAATGAAATTTAGGGAATAGTAATTGTGGAAAACAGTGATTACACTGGAGCTGAAGGTTGATATCTGGTTGTGGAAGACTTCATAGGAAAAGCCCCAACTATTTTCCTCTGCAATTTACAGAGGGATTAATAAAATACTTATGTCTTGAAAACTCATGTAAAAATTGATTTTAATTGTTTGAAAATTTACCCGCGCTTCAAAAGTTTCCAAGCAATCTCTGTTTCTTCTCTATTGGACAGAGTTAGCATTGCTGATTTTGTGGGATAGTAGTTCAAGGGTATTGAATGTCTAGAAAAACTAGAATGTGCCAAAGTCTTTCATTGTTGTTGGTTACTGTTGTTAAAATATTCAAAACTATTTGGCTTTCATCATGATCCAACATTTATTGAGCAAATATAATGCAAAAAGTTTCAGCCCAAGTTAAGTAGATATAGTAAGCTCAAAATGTTCCCATAACCTAAACATTTCTGAACCAAGCTAAAAAAGAATGCCTCTCATTAAGTATTTAATTTAATTATTTTCCAGTGCTTAGGGCTAATAGTGCCTGAGTGCATAGTTCTTAATTTCATTAGCAGGCATTTATGAGTCCCTGCTGTGGGTGGATATGGAAGAAATATAAACTTTAGGGTATTTTTCTTTCTTATTAAGATAAAATGCAAAACAATTCATTGTAATTTTCAGAGTCAAAATAGAGCAATCTTTTGTGGCTGCTTCTGGGGAGAATTCATCACTCAAAAAAAGAAGGCATTAGTCCATTCAAAAAAAGAAGGCATTAGTCCAAATTTTTAGATCTAAAATTCATCCAGGGGACATACTTTAATTTGTACACATACCCAAATTTCTGGGATATTAACTTCCCGATTCTAATGAGAGCCCAAAAGTGACCACTTAAGCCTAAATTTAGAATTCACTTCTATTGGTTCCATATTCTCCACCATCTCCAGTAATGGTTGAAGGTGTTGAAAATGCCAGAATGAAGTGAGCAAGGAGAGAAACCTAATTTTCTGTGCAGGATTCCTGTAGTCTGAACAGAATGGTGCATTCCTGTCCAACTGTACACATCTGGAATTTCCTTTGATTGGAAAAGCACATCCTGACTGTGAAAGGAGGGTCCAACCCTAATGTCTCCTTCTCAACTTGTAAGACTCTCGATAGCCTGCAAGGCATTTAGCCAGGCAAAGGTAAATTCCATTTCCCGCATGGAATCTGTGGGAATGGAACCTTGGGTTTATGCAGAAAAACTGCACTCTGAGAAACAGGGAGGGAGGAGGGGTACTAATCACAAATGACATGATAGTACCCGGAAGTGGTAAGCGTTTACTTAATCCAACAGTCTGCTCACATCCAGATGTTCCACACACATGTTCAGCATGGTTTAATGAGCATGGATAGATGTGCCCAATAAACCACTGAAGGGCAGAGCAGAATTTTCCTCAAAAAAAAAAAAATTCTGCCTATCCTACCTATGCACAAAGTAGAGAAATCAGAATAAGAATGGTTCTGATATGGGTCTTATTCTGCTCCCAGTTCGTCTGGATTCTGAGATCAGAATGAAGGGTATGGAAACCCAGCTTCACCATGTATTAGTTTAAGTGACCTTGTGTCACTTAACTGTACCTTAATTTCCTCATCAGTAAAAAGGGATTATAACAGTACCTGCTTTGTGTGATATTGTCAAGTGCATCACACAGCACTTGATACAAAATAAGAACTCAGTAACTGCTGTTACTATCATTGCTTTAATACTTGGTAGTGGTATTGTTACAATTTTTTTTCTATTTCCAGAATAGGGACCGTTTCATCCTAACTATGAATTTAAACTTGGAGATTTTCCTAAATATTTGTACTTTCCTTCTTTTTCTTCAGGAAATGTAAGCTTGTTTATCCCAACTTTTATATAGTCCCACAACTAAAAGAGGCTATTCCAAGTCCTTCTGGTTTCTATAGGTTTTAAGACATTTCTTCGGGAAGGTACAAATGCGCATGCACACACAAACAGCTGCAGACCCAGGGCTTTTTTTACCCCAGTCATTTATGCATTCATTCCACAAATATTTATTTGCATATGATAGCTCTGTACTATATCTCAAGATTGCCTTGGCTGCAACCTATAGCATCTGTAGGATTAAATTTTTAATATATCTTAGGTGTGCATTATGTGTGTGGGGGGGTCAAGGGACATTAAGGGGATATAATTTTTATAAGATTATTTATTTTTCAGCTGGAGAACTGCTGCAAAGCAAAGTTAAATGAGTGTTATGAAGGCTTTTGAAAATTTGCCTTCAGGGCAGAACCTCAAGGCTTTCAGCAGGAGCCTTCTGTAAACCACCACCTTCCCCAAACATCTCTCTCTCTGATCACACCAAAACCTGGCTGCTGGTTCACCACTCCTGCCTTGTGCTGGTGGCCTGATCCCGGGTTAGCCAGGCATTGCTGTGTAGCTTGATGATGGGCAATGGACGTTCCTCAGGCTTCAGTCTAGCCACACTGACTGGCATCTGGTTTCCTTCCTGACATTTTTGACTGACATCCCATTCCTGAGTTAAGTTTCACATGTTTCTCTAAGCAGTATAAGGTCTCACACCAGCCCCACTTATCTTCACGGACTGTCTTCTCTTCACACATTTAACTGCAAATCAGGGACCACTTTGCAGTTATGGGTCTTCAGATCTGTGTGTCCAAAAATCCTCCACTTGACAGCAGGAAGCTCTGGTTCCTCCTCCTTCTTTGCCCCTCCTCCCCTCTATAAATTACCCTGGAACAATTTGGATCTCTAATTAAAGGAATTGTATTATTCCATAATTACTGGCCTACTGGATGCACTCACCTCCTTTGGAGCTCATGCCCAGAAGGCTGTTAGCTGAGTTTAGTGTCTCAACAGTTAATTGATCAGATTCCACCAGTTTTCATTTTCCATTACCCACTTTCATCTGGGGTTGGTGCATTTTTTAAAAAATGTGAAGTGATTCTCATTTAATAGCTGTTGTTCAAACCATTATAAAGAATTGTTTTCAGTTTTCTTTACCAAACCATGACTCCCCTCCCATCAATTCTGTGAACCTTGATTTATCAGCAAGCCTTGCTGTTGTTTCACACCGCCCACCCCACCCCACACACACACAGACACATACACACAATGAGCAGACAGGGCAGTGCAAAAAAGATGGGGTGTGTGGGCAAACAGATCTGGGTCAAATTCCAGCTCAGCTCCTTGCTCTTTTTACATCATAGAAACTGAGGCAAGTCTCATAGCTTCTGGGAGTCTCACATCACTCATCTACAAATAAGGAAAATTTTCAACATTGCAGAATTTCACTGAATATTAACCTGTATATATACACATACATATGTGTCATTAGATTATATTATTTCTGTGTGGAATCAGATCCCCAGTAAATACCTGATTAAAAGAATCACTATTGTCATTATTCTTCACTGTGGAAAAGGAAAAGGTAAAATGTCCTTGGGTCAGAGGTAATGTGACCTTAGGTTTAAGTCAGTTCTGCCAGCTGATGTTAAAAAAACAAAATAACAAAATTGGTAGATAGGTGATAAGCAGATGGATAGGTAAATGGATAAAATTAATTTTTAAAATTCTTGAGACTGATGTATACAAGCTAACCCAGTAAAATACCCACCAACTTCAAGACTGCTTGGGGCCACCATCTGGGACCTTGAGTGCCTACAAAATTGACTTAAAGTCCACGCTGTCCCTTGAACATTCAAATCAGAAAGGAATCAGTCCTAGAGCTTGGTTTTCTCCCTCTTCTCCCTTCCTCTGTTTGTATAGAGTCTACTAGCTGCAGCTCTTGAAATTACGGTCCCTGAGGATTTCGGTTGGATCTTGTTTGTTGCTGTAATGTTGCTGCCAATCTCCCGCCCCTAGCCAGCTTTGTGGGGCTATGAACTCAAGGCTCCCCCTTAGGTTTACCTCCAGCCCCACCAATGCACTAATGTACCCTATCACTCACCCTCAGCCAGCGGACTAAAAATAGCCTCTGTTTTCAATTGCTTGTTTGAAAAGGAATAAGAAAAATTGAGAAAGAGAGAACAGAAATGATGACAGCTCTGCATTCCATCCTGATGTACCAAAGATATTCTCCAAGGGAAATGCAGCCCTTTCAATTACTTCACCTAGGCTCCCCCAGCAGTTTGCCCATGCCGGTGGGTAGCCTGGTTTCTGCCAAGCTTCTGCTCTCTCCGACTTGATGTCCTTCTATGCCCCAGAATCTTTTCCTGTCAAATATGAGAGTCTAATTTACTGCCTTTCAGGGAAGTGGCAAGAGAAGCTTTTCTGACAAGAGCTTATTAGGGGGAGCTCTGGTGAGACCACGCAGCTCAGAGAAACACAGTGACTGACGGACTGGGTTTCAAGTTAGATACTTTCTGCATGTGTACCAGGGCATCTGTGTACTTCAGGTTGCGTAGCATTCATGGGGACTATCGTGTAAAACTCTGCATGTATCCTGACAGTCAAGGACCTAAGTAACTGCACAAAGCCACCTTATACCTTTCGTCCCACTCCTGCCTCAGCCACTGTTTCCTTACAATGCTGTGTTCTGGCCATAACAAATCTTCATGCCTACCTCCCCCCACAATTTTTTTTAACAATTCTTAAAGTGCCCCTTTCATCCTTTCATTTTTGCACTTCTGTAATACATGAACATCATTATTTCTGTGGCAATGATGATGATAGTGATGCTGATCATGATAAGTGATAATTTAGGTGCATGTCTTGTGTCAGTATTAAAAGGTAAAGTTCTTAGAGAATGAACTGAGTGTTTCTTGATGTTCCTGCCTCTTCAGCATGTTGAATGGCACATAATGGGTGCTCGACAATTTTGGTTGAATTAAATTGAGTAATGTGTAGAGAAAACTCAGACAAAGCAATTGATGTTCTTGGTGCATTTGGTGTTTGAAATTTCAGAGGTGTTTTCATTGCGGTGACTTTTCTTTAGACCTTTTCTCCATCTTTCAAAAATAGATTGTATCTTTGGAAGCTACCAGGGTATGGGTAATTGAAGGCTTGCGAATGCAAAAGATACAGGCTTTACCCTTTGAACAATTTCTTTACATCAATTTTCTTGTGCTATTTTATGGCCGGGATTTCTTATCTAAGCCAAAGCTAAGAGCGTATTAAGCCGAGATTATTCATAGGTATTTTGAATACCATTTGGCATTCAGAATTCTGATTATTTCTATTCTATCTGACACACTATTTCTTTCTTTTAAAAAAGTAAAATAAATGTAGCAAGATGCACTCTTAGAAGGAGAAAAAAAGATAGTGGGTGTCTAATGATAATAATTGCCATTAAGATGTCCAATGTGCTACATCATTTGGAATTTCCTTGAATTTTTATCCCTAGAAAATTAAAATACAAGGAGGCAAGGAATTTGGGTTATTATTCCTCAGTACACCAGAGCATCCTGTTTTCAAATGTGGGTGAGAAAGAGGAGCCAGCTATGATGTCACAGGGAGATGGAGAAGGAAAAGTGGCTTTGGAAACAGTCATGATATGACCCATAGAGTGTACAGTTTCAGTGGTGGAAGAAATATGCATGCGTAAGTCTTCCCTAGCCCACAGAACAGAGCAGTGATTTGTTTTTTTGTGTGTTTTTTTTAAATCTCTAGGACTTTACTAAATATACTAAGAAATGGTTTCTGGAGTCTTAGCTCTGATAATTTTCAAAGTGATTATGTGTCAAAGAAGACACCTAAGAGAGGCAGTTTGTATTTTTGGAACAGATGTTTAGAGATTTTTGGGGAGGTTGGGGGTGAGGGTTGTCTGCCTGCTTTGAAGCTTTGGAAAGGAATGGTTATCCTCGCCCTTATCTCTCTTCCTCCACCATACTCCTTAAGGGTGTCTACTATAGCTGGGGTCCAAATGGAGAAGAACCCACAGACCAGGTGCCATGTTTTGTTACCTTAGAGGAAATAAAGTAATACCTGAGCAACTCAGCCAATTCACTTGTGGCACACTCGGTTTGGCTTTTTTTTTTTTTTAATTGAAGTATTGTTGATTTACAATGGTGTGTTAGTTTCCTGTGTACAGCATAGTGATTCAGTTATATGTATATATATTCGTTTTCATTATAGGTTTTTACAAGATATTGAATATAGTCCCTTGCGCTATATAGTAGGATATTCTTGTTTATCTGTTTTATATATAGTACTTTGTATCTGCAAATGCCAAACTCCTAACTTATCCCTCCCCCTGCTTCCCCTTTGGTAACCGTAAGTTTGTTTTCTATGTCTGTGAGTCTGTTTCTGTTTTGAACAAGTTCATTTGTGCCCTTTCTTTTTGTTTTTAGTTTGATTTGTCTTTTTGAATCAAGATTGTAATATAATCATAACAATGATATATTATACAATATTTATATAGTATTTGATCTAATCCACTATTTATTAATGTGATAGATCCACCATGCTGCTTCCTGGGTTTCTCAGTCATTTGGTGCTGACTTTAAAAGGTTTAGACAAACCATTCTCAGCCAAGAGTGACTTCTCCACCGAGTGATTTTTGGCAATGCCTGGGAACACCTTTGGTTGTGACATCTTGGGGATGCAGTTAGCATCTAATGGGTAATGCCAAGAATGCTGGTTAACATCTCACAATGCATAGGACAGCCCCTTACAACAAAGAATGACCTGATCCAAGATGTCAACACTGCCCAGGTGGAGATATCTGATTGAGAGCCCTTCTGCTCAGATGATGGTCCATGGACCAGCAGCATCATCATCACCTGAAAGCTGAATAGAAGTGCAGTATGTCACTTGGCCCCCAGGATTGAATCAAAATCTTTAGATAAGACTCCAACAGATTCATATGCTCATAATTTAAGAGGCATTAGGCTACAGTGGTGATTCTTCATACTTAATGGTCACAGAGTCACCTGGGTAGCCCTTAATTAAAAACAAAAATCACCCATATCTGCCATCATGATTCACTGGTCTCAAGTGATGCTCCTGGCATCCTAGAAGCTTCTTAGATAATTTTAATGTGCCACCAGATGCAATTCAATTCTGGTGCAATTCAGAGTGAAGAAAACATGCTTAGAGTGAATGGATGTCTTGGGATGCTTGGGACAACTTAGTTTATGTCATTTGTCCTAAAATATCATAGCACCCAAATTTGTCTCAAATATGTCCTGAGCTTGGAGTGAGCAACAGTTTCTTAAACATAAACCAAAAATTGCTAGTCATATTGGATCAAACAAGATAAATTGGATCTTATTAAAATCAAGAACTTCAATTTATCAGAAGATATCATTAAAACTGTGAAAAGACCATCTACAGAGTGGGAAAAAGATATTTTCAATATCCAACTCCAACAAATCAACAAGAAAAGGACAAGACAACCCACTGGGGCAAGACTTGAATGTGCAAAAGACTTGAATGTATGCTTCATAAACAAAGCTGTGCAAATGGACAATCAACATATGAAAACATGCTCAGCTTTATCCACCTTTGTGGAAATGCAAAGTTAGACCACAATAAGCTATAGATACAAACAAGTTACAATGGCTAAAACAATAAAGACTGATGATTACAAGTACTGGTGAGTTACAGAGCAAGAAGAACCTTCTTGCCTTGCTAACAGAAGAATAAATTGATACAACAACCTTGAAAAATGTTTTGGCAGTTATCTTTTTTATTTTTATTTATTATTTTATTAAAGTACAGTCAATTACAATGTGTCAATCTCTGGTGTATAGCAAAATGTCCCAGTCATGCATATACACACACATATTTGTTTTCATATTTATTTCCATTAAAGGTTATTACAAAATATTGAACATAGTTCCCTGTGCTATACAAAAGAAATGTTTTTTAAACCTATTTTTATGTATAGTGGCCAGCATTTGTAAATCTCAAACTCCCAAATATATCCCCTCCCACTCCATTTCCCCAGTAACCATAAGATTGTTTACTATGTCTGTGAGTCTGTTTCTGTTTTGTAGATGTGTTCATAGTGTACTTTTTTTTTTATTAGATTCCACATATGAGTGATAGCATATGGTAGTTTTCTTTCTCTTTCTGGCTTACTTCACTTAGAATGACAGGTTCTAGGTCCATCCATATTGCTGCAAATGGCATTATTCCATTCTTTTTTATGGCAGAGTAGTATTCCATTGTATAAATATACCACAACTTCTTTATCCAGTCATCTGTCAATGGACATTTAGGTTGCTTCCATGTGTTGGCTATTGTATATAGTGCTGATATGAACATTGGGGTGCATGTATCTTTTCGAATTAGAGTTCCCTCTGGATATATACCCAGAAGTAGGATTGCTAGATCATATGGTAAGTCTATTTTTAGGTTTTTGAGGAATCTCCATACTGCTTTCCATAATGGCTGCACCAAACATTCTCCACTTAGGCTACACATAAGAATCATCTAGTGAGTTCCTAAAACTCCTGGCAATCCAGTCAGTAAATTTTTAAGCTCCTCAGATAATGCCAGTGATGCCCAGGGCTGTGAACCACTACCTTACTCCCCCTTCTCTGCAGACATCCAAATGGCTGATTCAGCACCTTTAATCCAGTAGTGCTGATGGGGATTACTTGGATCCCTCAGTTCCCTGACGACATCCATCCATTCTTTCACTCTCTCAGTAAGCATGCACTGTTAGTCCCGTGTTAGGTTCTAGGTATTAGGGCAGGGCCATAAAAGTAGATTGTAAGCCTCCGGGAGCAGAGACCAAATCTTTTTAGTTCTATGCTGCAATCTCAGTGTCAAACACTGGTATACGTAATGAGCCTCAAAAGAACTCTGGAGAACTTTTAGGGAAAGTAAGGGTGGAGAAAGTATTTTAGATGGAAGAAGCAACATTATAAGGGTACCCATTTCTCTTTATCAAAGTGAAGTGACCATCTTCTAATGTCAGGGCATCAGGAGCTTCCACAATTCCAGAAATGGAAACTGTAACAATAATAATAATAATAATAATAATAATAATAATAATAATAATAATAGTAGTAGTAGTAGTAGTAGTAGTAGTAGTAATAATAATAGTAGTAGTGGTAGTAATAATAATAGTAGTAGTGGTAGTAATAATAATAGTAGTAGTAGTAGTAGTAGTAATAATAATAATAATAATAATAATAATAATAATAATAGTGATAGCAACAACTCTGTCATAAACAACTAGATTTCACCTGTTGTTTTTCCTCTTTCTCTCTCATTTTATCCTCAGTGCTCAGCCCAGTGCCTGACATTCTAAAATTGGTCAGTAAATATTTGTGAATAAATTAATAATTGAACAAGTGAAAGAAAATAGCCTCTCAGGAAAGGAAGGATGAATCAACATTTATTGAGTACCAAATAGGGTCCACACGCCAGACACCTCGTGTTCGTAACACCATTTAACAGTCAGGGCGCATTGTAAATAGGAGGCATGATTATCCTCGTCTCAAAGCTTAAATAAAATATGAAGCCCAGAGAGTATGGGGAATGTCCCAAGAACACAGAGCTATTTGGCAGAGCCCAGATCCAAAGCCTGATCTGTTGCAACCTGGCGCCCCTGCTCTGGGCATCGAACTCCACTGAGCAGCGGGGCGGCGCTAAGCCTGGGACATGATCCATCCAGGCCGAGCTGGTTCCTGCTCTCCTCTGAGGCCGAGTGCCTTCCCCACACGTCTACCACCACCAAATCTGCGTTTCTCTCATCGCTCATATGTATAATTCAGCATCAAATTATCTCATTAGCAACATGCTGATTAAGAGATGATAGTGGTGCCACTATGGAATGAGAGGTGTTTCCATGGAAACTAAGTGGCAACCCCCTCTCCCCAACCCTGCAGTTTTATTTGAGTCTCCTGAAGCAGGAAAGAAAAAGTACAGAATTTTGAGAATAGCCCATTCTTGCTGAAACGCAAGCTCAGACGCTGCCAGGAGGGAAGTGAGTAGAATACCCACCCCTTGGTGCTGTGGCTGCGTCTTCCCTCCCTCTTCCTTTTCTTCCTCCCTCTTTTTTCCCCCTCCCCTTCTTCTTCCTTAACAGTCTCTGGACTCTCCCTTTCTCGTGAGTGTTTCCCCTCTGACCGTAGTCCAGAGCGTACTGTTGAAGCCACAGGAGTCACTTCCGCCTGGCGGGAGAAGTAATGGGCTCCAGAGACTTTATGGAAATTTTCGGCTTCTAACTGGTCACAGAACTAAATAAAGTCTTTATCTAGAACTGCAGGTTCCGTCAATTGTCTGTCTGGATTCCTTTATCCTATAGTTTCTCCTTTGTTCAACTTTTGTATTAGTCTAGCTTCTCCAGAGGAACAAAAACAACAACAAAATATATATATAAAAAACAGAATATATTGATTTCTATGTATCTATTTATCTATCTCTCTCTCTGTCTGTTTACACACACACACAGAGAGAGAGAGAGATTTATTATAAAGAATTGGCTCATGTGATAAAGGAGGCTAAGAGGTCCCAAAATCTGTAGTCAGCAAGCTGGAGACCCAGAAAAGCCAATGATGTAGTTCCAATCTGAATCTGAAGGCCTGAGAACAGTAGAACTGAGGGTGTAAGTTCCACTCCAAGTCCAAGTTCAAAGGTAGGAGAAGGCTCAAAGACAGTCAGGCAAAGAGAAAGAAGTCTCACTCACTCAGCCTTTCATTCTAGGGAGGCTTTCAAGGGATTGTTCGAGGCCCATCCCTGTTGTGGAGAGCAATCTGCTTTACTCCAGCCACCGATTCAAATGTCAGTCTCATCCAGAAACACTGTCACAGACACACCCAGAAATCATGTTTAAACCAAATATCTGGGCACCCTCTGGTCCAGCCAAGTTGACACATAAAATTAACTATCACAACTTCCAATTTAGCAGTTTGACCATTGTTCTTTTTAATAATCTTACCACTTGTTTTCTGAGAGTCTGTTCAGTAGCTTCAGTCAGATTTTCTGTTGTTTCTCTGTCGGTCTCAGAGTCCAGAGTCCCTGCAACCCCTCAATGCTAGATTGTCACTAATGCAGCCCTGCAGACCACTTCCACTCTCTTTTGATCTGACTCACTGCAGGCTTCAAAGTAGGGAGAGTTCTCCTCCCTTGGTGTCTATTGGAACAATAATTCCCAGTGTGTGTTCAGAATGTGGTAGGTTCCTTGGCAAGTTGGTAGGAACATGATAGGCAGGTTAATAGTTGCTGAAGAGATGGATAAATGTGAGATAATAGTGCAAAATAGCTCCATGTCCAAACTGTTGAGAAGCACCACACATCATATCCTTCTCCTGGATTTTTATGACTTATTTTTTTATAAAGCATATTACAGGGTAAGGGATCTGAAAGGCACTTATTTGTTGCCTCTATGAGTATCTATTGAGTGTCTACTTGTATGCGGCACTGTTTTAAGTGCAGGAAAGATTGTTATATAGGAAATAGTGCCTGCTCTCATGAAGCCTGCACTTTGATTGGGGGAGGAACCAGACACTAAATAAATACTATGAAGACATAAAACAGGCAAGGAGCTAAATCACTGGGGAGCATGCTGTTCCATAAAGGACCATTAGAGAAACATCTCTGAAAAACTGGTATTTGAACAAAACCCTAAATGAAGAGAGTGGGCAGCATGTGGATATATTATAAAGGAGCCAAACAGCAGTCCTGAAATGGGAGTAGGGTTCGTAGGTTTAAAAGGGAACAAAAGTTGCCTTTGTGTGCCTGGAGCTTTAGTGAGGTAGCAAGAGGCCAGACTGTCTGTTGTTTCAGAGGGCAGCGTAAAGATTGTTGGGATTAATTTTGTGTGGCTCAGGAAGCTGTGGCTGGAGGGCTCTTAGAAGAAGAGTGACATAATCTGACTAGCATCTTAAAGGCATCACTGAATGCGGCTTCCCCATGGCAGGGAGGCAGGAGGTGAGTTCAGAAGTGGCCATACTTCTCCAGTTGTGACACAGCTGGGCTTTGGGCTAAGTGTGTAACAGTGGAGGCGAGGAGAAGTGGGTAGATTCTGAAAGGACTTCATTCTCCAAGGAGAAACTTGATTAATTCCACACAGTGAAGGGCTCTCACATTTACTTGACCATTGGTCTTTTCTCTAGTTGGCTCTCTCTTCAATTATTTTTTGAGTAAACAGTTCAAATATAAATTATTTTTAGTATCTGAGTGTCTGATTAGTATTGTACAGTCTGTCTTTATGTCCAGGATGTATTTCTATTTCAGATTTGTCTTTCCTGCATATATACAAGTACCTTTACAAGGGGTAACATACATCTACCACTAACAGATTTAGGTAGATTTGTTTTTCTTTCCTGTAAGTGAAAATATGTGAGTGTGATTTCTCCTAATAGAGACTAAAGGCTTCCTGTGAATGGCTACATTATTACCTCTGTCTCGTGTAAAGGTCTGTCTATGTTCAGCCTTCAGATTCCTATCCATCCTTCCTGGTGGCTTCCTCTGTGGAGCCTTTCCTGAACACCCAGGAAGATGCAGGTGCTCCCTACTCTGAGTATGTGGACAGACCTCCCCACTGCACTGCAGGCTTCTTGAGGCAGGTTTTGTGTGTAACCCCTCACCTGATGCATGGTACAAAGCAATTAGGAACAAATGCTTGATGAGTGTCTGAAAAGGTTTTATAATTTATTTGTTTAAGAAATATGAGTTCATTGGCTTAAGAAATGTTTATTTAGTGCTTTCTAGACTTGAGGGATTTGATGCTTGCACACACAGATATGAATACACTCTTACATTATATATATGTATATATACTTGAGTATATATACATAAATATGTATTTAATATTGAATTAATATGATCAAGTCAATAGAATTTTTCAACCATGATGCATACAATAAAAATTACAAGGTGTTGATGAGCACAGAAGGGCTTAAGGCAATGGTAATTCATTCAAAGGAAATTCTCCCAAAAGTAATAGGAGGAAAATCTAGAAGGCAGGGATTGTCATGCGTTTTTAAAAGACAGATAGTTCAGAATGACTGGAAGTGCTATAGGGGGATGGTAATGAATAAAAGCAAAGGGGTGGATTAGAGTTTGGAATCTATACAATGGGTACGATGGGTTCAGACTGACGTAGCTTGGGAAAAAAGTTACTTTGTCAAATGGTTGAATTCAATTTAATTAGGCTTTCTGCCCAGTTTTTTCCTACAGTTACTATTTTCTTCTACCAGCACATGGAAAAGTATCAGAAGATAAATATATTGAAAAAAAAGGCTCAGGGCATTCATCAGAGAACATGGAAACCTATGTGATTAGGGAACATGAGCTCTGTCTCATAAAAATAATACAAAGAGACTGGTGAATTGGTGTGGCGATGTCGTTCAGTGGTAGATGGGATAGGACTGAATTAATGCTGCGAAATGTTATTTATGTTCCCAGATTTCTCTCAGTTGGTTTACCAGAAGCTCTTGTGTTACTGTGAGGGGGAAAAATTGATACTGGGTGCAAGTGAGAAAAGGACAGCTACGATTTATATGAGGATAAGTCATGATTACCTTCATCATAATTATCATCAGTATTCCTTTGCTCAGCCAATTAAATATATTTCACCTTTTTTTTTCCTCTTTAGACCTAAAATTCAATTCAACAATAGCAGTGAGCCTGTGCATGTAGGGAATATATTAAATATAGTAAAAAATGATTTATATTAAATATAGTAAAAAATGATTTATATTCAAGTTGATATCTAACAGCAATAGCTAAGTTTCTTCTGTCTTACAAGCAGTGTCTTTCGTGAATGGTTTTTCAGGTTATATTTCTCTCTTTTTTATTTATGCTTTATATGGCCAATAATTTTTTGAGGACACAGTATGTTCTATTGTTAATGTCTACTTGAAACATTCATTAAATAATTGAACGTCAAAAAAAAAAGTTTATCTCCGTATGAACTAATATGTTTTCTCTTTCTATAGAATATGCATTAATCAAAGCATTGACTGCCTTTTGGCCTTGATATGTAGGGAGCCCAGAACTAAATTTACTGCTAAAGTCACAATATTAAATTTTTAAGGATATTTTTCCTTCCATTTCAATGCTGTTTTTCTTTATGCATGCTATTTTATCATATGCCACTTCAAATCAGCCTTGGAAATGGATGGAATATAAATGAATATATTAGCAAGCACCAGCATAAATAAATGGGAGACAAGAGAGAGTAATACGGAAATTTTAAGATCCGAAAGGATAATTCTTCCTGTGTAAATTGCAATCAGCAAATATAACCCGAAGTAATGCATTGTCCAAAAACAATGATTTGAAAGTAAAAACAGAGATATTTGACAATTATGAAGGAAGTGAGGGAATGGGGGATGCATTAATAATTTATGTGAAGAAACACTAGAAATTATTAAGATGCCATAATTTACTAATATCATTGGCTATGTACCAAAAAGAATAATTTGCAACGTTACATTTTGGCCAAGTAGGGAGACAGACACTGCTCTACATGGTTAGGTGAAATGAAAATTGGTGCAACTGTCTTGCAAGGCAATTTAGCAATATCTGTCAACATTTCAAATATATATATTTTTGACCCAGCCAATTTTATTATAAGTCTGTACACTACATTCTGTACTTTACTCAAGTGTACAAAAGTATATGTAAAAGGATGCGTATTGAAGTTTTTGTTCTAATGGTAAAGTTCTAGGAAAAAAATTTTTAAAGTGTTCATTAATAGTGGACCAAATGGATGATGGCAGTATACGTAATGGAATTGTACTTAGCAAGTAAAAAGAATGGATTAGACCGTGTATAAGGGAAATTATTTAAAGTATATGATTTAAAATGCTTTAGAATATATATATATATGTTTACTTTTTAATACATTTGCTTATAATAAATCATTGTTGATATATATAAATGATGACAGACAGACAGACAGTGGGCTTGTATGTGCAAGATAGTCTCAATAGCGGTGCTTCTGGAAGCAGAAACTGGTATAAGGTATTGATAGATTGACTTAAATTATTAATCGATTTTCATTCTGAAGCATTTGCATTTCTCCACAAGTATCTGTAATTGTTACAGTAATCATAACAAAAACTAGTTTTAGAAAAGAACTTAGACAAAGCAAATGTATTCTAAAACCCTGAAAGGAACCACATCGTATCACTTCTTCAGCAAAGTCCAGGGTAAAGAGGATTAATTCATCATGAGATTCACCAACATACAGATTTCTATGTGCTAATAATGTGATTGCAACATATAGAAGAAAGTATGTTTTTAAAAAAGATTTATTTTTAAAAAGATCGACCATATCTTCTGTTGTTCAGAGTGGACTCAGCCTTGTCCATTTAACACGGATGCTTGTGATGGTGCTAAAAATGCCTGAGACTAGGCATTTTGTCTGAACGAAAGCACACAGCGTGAACCCAGGATGAATCTCACTGTCTTCCCTGTTAAGTCTCTTTCTCTTTCTTGTGCATTCTCATCTTTTCTGTCTCTCTCTCACAGCCTCCTTTCCTCCTTACTTCCCCACCCCTGTGCCCCAATTTATATTTCAAAGGTCTTGCAGTTTCACAACTGCACAGGGCTTGAAATATTTAACACCCTCTGTTTTATAGATGAGAAAAGTAAGATCTATAGAAAAAGGAAACATCTTAGCCACTACAAACAAGTAATTGATAGATTCTAGCTGTCTACCAAGAGCCTACTGACCATACATATGTATTAAGATAGGAGTGTGTGTGTGTGTGTGTGTATTCTCTATCTCAATAAAATTAAAGGGTTTGAATTCCCATAAAGCAATTAGTCAAAGGAAGATGGCTGTGTCAAACTAATCTACATTATTCCACCGACCAAGGGTTTTGAAAGCAGACAAACATGACATTCAAACCCAATTCCTTCACTTATTTACCACTAGAGACTCAGTTTTCCCAACACTAAAGTGAAGATCGTAACATCCAACATGTGGAGTTGTTGAGTTGATCAATGAAATAGACTGTATATTAAAGTCTAGATTATGCACTTACCCTGCTATTCTTATCCAAGAAACCAAAAACCCCCTGGGACGGGCTTTGGGGGTTCCTGGATGAACTTCAGGCATGCATAAACCGTTTGATAGTCCGAGCGTTCTTCTGCATGGAAGCGTTCCTTTCTCTGGGAAAAGGTCCCTAACTATTATTAGATTCTCAAAGTTGTCTGTGTTCCCGATTATTTTAAGAAAACTGACATAAGTAGAAGCTGTAATTGCTGGCATTAATAATAATAATTATAAACACAGTAACATTACTAATATTTCACTACAAAAAAATTACATTATTATGATTATTAACACCCAAGTCCTTGAATATGAGCCAGAATTGGTGGATGAATTGCATTTAAATCATTGGGTGCTTTGCTTTTACCGGATAGAATGTTCTAATTTCTTCTTATTACAGGAGCCCTTGAGATCTTATTTCACTGCGATCCACAAAGAGGAACTCATTTCCCCCAGAAAGGCTCACTAATGAGGTCTGCTTAATTTACAGCTCAGTCCATTTATGTGGTCTCTTAGTTAAGGGGGATGTCTGTTTAATTCAATAGAATCCTGCACGTGGTACACAGACAAGACGCTCTGACCCTGTCCACTCCACGTCCATTTATTACCCTAATGCCTTCAACACACACAAACAAACCATGTTTTACAAACCGCTTAGAGATCTGATTAAGTCGCATCATGCATTTTGTTATAACAAGAAGGGTGATTTAAAATCATTAGGCCTAAAATTTAGGCCTCAATGTGCTTTGAAGTCAAGAGGAACAATTTGTCAGCTGGTTGATCTTTTGCTTCTAAAGCTAGTTAACTGATCAATCTAATGTCAAAGAAGCAGAGACAAATGGGACACATTTTACTACGTGGAAAACTGTACATGAAGATAAATCCGACATTCTGCTTCATTTCATCTGCAGTTATCTTTGCAGTAATTGCTTTGGAACACTCAAGGTGCTCTTTGCATAAAGGATGTGTTGGAGGCTTTAAGTGCTTTCAATTCTTGCATCAAATCTTGCTTTGCTCCATTTTGGGGTAGGAAAGGCCATAATCTCTCACTTGAAATGCACACTTGGCAATGAACAAAGGTTGGGATTCTTGACTGGTTGTTTACTGCATAATCAATTCACACATTTCTGAAATTCTCTGACATGTTTGCAAAGGAAATCTATTCCTTGGTGAATTTATTTGATTTTTGCTATGAGCATGGTGATGACACTGGATCTAGAGTAAAAGCTTCCCCATGAATAGATGTGGTTACACCAGCTGTTATGGTTTTACCTACTGCTTCATAAAACACTACTCCCAAGCTAATTGGCTTGAAACAACCACCATGAGATGATGCTTCATAACTTTGTGGATCAGGGATTGAAATTGGGTAGAAATGGCCAAGGTCACTTACTGGTATTCAGCCAGCAGATGGACCGTTCAAGTGTCTGGTGCTTTGGGTGGGCTCAGGGATGGGTTGGGACAGGAAGGCTGAGCTCAGCTGGGCCTGTCAACCAGAGCACCTACAACGTGGCCTCTCCAGCAGGCAGTATTAAGCAGGCAGACTTCTTATTTGGCCACTCAGGGCTCTCTGAGGGTTCCAATGGGCCTGGCTAGAAGCTGCAACCGTCCTTATAACCCTACTGTCAACGTCCCAGATCATTTCTTGCTACTGGTCAAGCAAACAGCTAAAGTCATCTCAGACTCCAGGTGAGGGAAAGTAAACCTCAACCACAAAGGCAGGAGCCACAAGGTGTCTACATCCATCTTTCATCTACCACACCAGGACATACTGATTCTTTACAAGCTCCACTAGCAAACTTGTGTCACCTCAAGCTTCTATGACAAGTGCTAGAATTTTCAGCAAAAGAAACGGTGTTTGATTAGACAGCTATTATTCTAATAGCCTACAGTGGGAAGTTGCATTTGCTTAACTCTTAGCAATCAGGCTGCTTTAGGAAAATCAATAAGTAAATTCCTTGCCTAAAATAAAAAAGAGATTAGAAACTTTTATAGGGGAAATGTATTATAGTTTTCACCCTCTTTGAAATTCCCTCCTCCATTTTTAGATTGAGAGATTGCTTTGGAAAATAACTTTTTTTCCCATGACTCTGTAAACAGAAAATTGTTTTGGTGATTTTTTTTTCACTGATTTTGAAGGAAACCTTTTTTTCAAAATGTTAGTCTCATGTTGATTTTAGATTTCAAGCCATCTGTTTGTCCATCATCCTAGGAGACTGGGATATATTTTACAGAGCACTGGACACAGAACAGGCACTCCACAAATAAACTCTTAATCCGTCAATACTTTATTAAGCATCTGTTAGGCACTTTCTGCAAATGAGAAAATCAAATGGGAACAGAAGAAACAGTCTAAAGAATCTTTGGTTGGTTGTTTCCGTTTACTGATGAATATACTACATGTATAACAGATGAATATATTGCAAAGCAAAGAAAAAATGATTTAGTTTTGTTTTTAGAACAATTTAAATGATGTAAGTTGGAATTGCATTTTTCAAGTTGGCTAGCAGGGCCACTTTGGACAGTTCTTACAGCTTCTGTTTTCCTGCCTCTGAAGTGAGAGCAACAACTGGTAGAATTTCAGTCTTAAATAGTAGTGACGCAAAGCTTCGCTTCTCAACCAGTCCTTCACGTGCGTAAAAATCACCTGGAATCTGGTGCAAGGGCACGTGGTCCAAAGAAGGAGGGCCTTGATTCTGCATTTCTAACAAGGTCCCAGGGGAGGCCAATGCCACAGGCCCTGGACCACAGCTTGACTAACAAGGCTGCAGAGCATCTAATATTAGCCATTGTTAACATGCACTGAGAAACGTCCATTCCTGGTCTCTGCTTCCTTCGCCTCCCTTTAGACATTTCTAGGAGACAGGAATGGATTTTTGTATTTGTCCCCAGTCTCCAGTTTGATGAGTTCTCAGTTTATTCCTTGTGTAAAATATCGTGGCTCCTGCACTTCGTTTAACTCTACTTGACATTCAGTGATTTGTGATTCTTCTCTTTACCAAGCATGTTTATAAAACAATGACCTTGGGATTGAAGACTCTGCTGCCCAGACACAGGGAGCAGGCTTTCTACGGAAGAACTGTGAATGGCCATTTTATCCTTAGCTGTTTTTCTCTTTTTCTTTCTCTTTTTTTTTTTTTCTTTTTTTTTGCTTTGTCTTCATATGCTAATAGAGTCAACATTCTCACATTCTCATTCACCATTTTAAAGTTTCTTAGGAAGCTTTATCTCAGAATTTCCTATGGTTTTTATGCTCATTAGTCTTCTAGGTGAATCAGAGATTTCCTGTTATAACACCACGAGGTTTCTCAATAGACACTCTTGGCTCCTTGTTGAGTCTTTTGAACGACTTTATTATAACAAGGTTGACTTGGAGCCAGAGGAGGCAGAACTCCAGTGCTGGGCTTTCTTTTGAGTTTTATGGGTTTTTCTCAGAAGTCTAATGCCAGTTTAATGAAGTTTTATAGCTATTAATACACCACCATTCTTGCCGCTCTAAGAAATATGTAACTAAACAATAACCTGAAATAGGTAAATTCATGATCAAGTTACACTAAAAACTAGTGTCTCTGGGTCATAGTTCATAATTTCCAAATGCACGTCATTTGGAATGATTGGTAACTTCAGCCTTGTAACTCTTTCAAGGAGAAAGGCTATGAGCCTAAATCACTACATTAAGCTGACAGTGAGACTCATATTTTCTGAGCTAAAGATATATTTTTATGGCCACACAGTGGACTCTGTTTATCACTCATCATAAACCATAGGAAACCATTTTTGTTTTAAATTAGGTGCTCAGACTTTTGTCCTGTAATCTGTTTCTCTATTTCCCCTTTTCACTTTTGTTGGTCTGTTTTCAACAGCTCCCAATTGTCTTCCATTTCCTGAAAATGGCTCATAGTTTATATCTCAGCTTCTTTAAAGGCATTTCATCATAGTTGAGGTCACCTTAATTTACACCTTAAATTATGAATCCAAATCAATGCAACTGATACTGAGTAATCCTGCTAGAGTCCAATTTTAAAATAAGGAGCAGTCTTATCCTAAAATGCCAGGCATAGGAAACCCATGAATTTTGTATATCTCTTTAGTACTTTTTCTTACTGAATTACACTTCTTCCCTTCCTTTGAGCCACTTAGTCAATTACGCTTCATTTTACTGCCTAGTCTGGTTCTAGAGGCTGTGTCCCTTCTTAAAGACCATAAGTAAGTCACTTTTTTCCCAGACTAGGCAACAGCTCCAAATCACTTGAAATTTAAATGACTGGAATTTGGGGCTTAATGGTTTTAAAGCCATCTCAATTATACTTATTAAAATGGAAGCTCTTGCCAACATAAATTTCTTCCTTCCTTCCTTCCTCTCTTTCTTTCTCTCTTTCCCCATCCTTCTTCCCCTCAATCAATCTTCCAGCTCACTGGGGCCCATATTTTTGTTGCCTGATTTTACACAGTCAGATCAGATCAGGGATACACATTGGGCAGTAAGCTGCCACAGCCTGATAGACTGGGTGGGAGAGGAAAGGTGATGAAAAATGCTGCACCTTTAATTCATATGTGATTATCAAAATGCACTTGGCAATCTGTAGATAGCACATAAACATAGAGTGTTGCATTTTACGTAAAATTATTGTTTTCTCATAATCACTAGGGCAATTGAAAGGAACCTTTAGTTCAATGTCTTCTTACGTAAATAAATAAAGTGGACCTATTCTTAAGTATCACAGGAGATAAAAATCTACATGCTTTTCTTCTGAGTGCTCTTGAAAGATGGTTTTGTTTCTTTTTTCCTTTGTTTCTTCTCTCAGCTCTGTCCACCTTTCTATTGCTTATATCTGTTTCCATGCCTGTCTTATCTTTCTGGACCTGAACTATTTAATACCATAGCTATTAGCTACATGTTGCATGTGGAACATTAGAAGTACAGTGAGTCCAAAACTGAGATGTGAATACTGGATTTCAAAAACCTAGTACAAAAAAACAGGATGCAGAATACATTAACGACACGTATTAATTACATGTTGGAATGATACAATTTTGGATATACTGGGTTGATTAAAATATATTAAAATTCATATCATCTGTTTCTTTTTACCTTCCTACAAATTGTTTTGGCTCTCATTTAAAGCTTGCATTTTATTTCTGTTGGACAGGGCTATTCTAAACCATAAGCCCCTCAAAAGCAAGAATTGGGTCTCATCCTTTTCCATAGAACCAGTGAGTAGATCTGAAGGTACTTTATGATCACTAAATGACTCAATGGCTGTATTGATCGATTTATTATTTAATTCCAATTTATATTTCACTCCTGAATATAGCTATATTCTTCCAATTATATATCTGTGTGAAAATCACCTTCTATGTTTTAGCTCAGAGTTCCCCAATTTCTGGCCTCTGGTATTCCTGAATAGGTTGCAGTTAGGCCAGAAGATTGATTCTGCCCGTCCTTAAGAGCTGCCTAAGAGACACAGGGCTATCTCGGCCCTCAGGTCTGTTGCTTTCTATCGCAGGCAATCTGATCCATTTAATCCAGAGTCTTGTGCAAACATGATTATGTCCTGTGTTTATCATAATATGGAAATTACTGGGGAATAAAGTCTATATTTTATATGATGGAATCGAACTTCTTTATATATAGAAGAAACAACTCAAAAATTAATGTAACCATGAATTCTATTACAATGTTTTTTCTTCTTCTTCCTTCTTTCTTTTTTTAAACCATGAGAATTGGTAGATACCAGACTGAGGGTTAATCTCACTTTAGAATGTTACAGCTTGAGGATTATTTCAGATTGATATAAAATTCGCCTTCAAACCTCTCTGAATGTGGTAGGTATAAATAGCATTATTTCTCTGGAGTAGATTATCATTCTGGTTTGATTAAGCACATACTAGGCTATGAAGATCCAGTTTATTGTGTACTCTGAGACAGTGCAGTGTTAAAACCTTTGGCATAATCCTTATGCCAACCTGATGGGGTGAGGATGATGAGACTTATTTTGCCACAGAGGAGACTGAGGTTTGCCCTAATTCACACAGCTGTTCTGTTACATTTTGGGACATTGAACCTCACCCTGTTTGTATCTGGTGTCTTTTACCATATTTCATAAGTGTGCTTCTTGGAGGAAACAAGCAAACTAAAAGAGAATTAATTACTGTTATAATTTATTGAGACGCACACTTGAGTATGTCCTCCCTGTGGATTCACTTTCCTTTTTATTTTTCTGACTTGGAGATTTTGTAAGACCTGAAACGATCGTTTGAATCCAAAGTCTAGTCCTAAATACTGAAAAGAAACTGCTGTGTGTTTTACAGGGAAAGCAGGGAGGAAAGAGAGGGGAGAAGACCAAAATCAAAAAGAGGCAGGGACTGGCCTCCAACCCACAGGGCCCTGGGCTTTCATGGGAGGCCCTTGCCTCACAGTCAGCGAGGAGGCAACAGAGCGCTGGACCTAAAAGGAAGCAGACTGCTCCCTCCTGCAGGCAGGGGAAGGAGTGTGCTGGCCCGTGGGATTGTCTCCGGTGCTGGATGTGATACGTGATTTATAATAGGAAATATACATTTGGTCTTTGTTCTCTTTTCTGGCACAGAGTTCCCCAAACCCTTGGAATTTTCTAAGTGAAGAAAGCAACAAAGGGGACTTTTGTTATATGAGTGAGATGGCTTTTGGGCCCCACCTAAGAATAGGGGCTGGTGGTAAGGAGAACCAAACAAGTGATTTAAAGGTCAGAACTTCCCATCTCACTCCCCTGAACTCTGGGGAAGGGAGAGGGAGGCTGAATCACTCCCTGATGGCTGATGATGTAATCAATCATGCCAAGTGTAGTGAAGCCTCCTTGAAACCAAAAGATTAGATTCAGAGAGCTTCCAAGTTGGTGAATACTGGGAGATGTGGGGAGAGCGGCGTGCCCGGAGAGGGCACAAAGGCTCCTCGCCCTCTCCCCATATTTTGCTCTGTGCATCTCCTTCCCCTGGCTGTTCCTGAGTTATATCCTTTTATAATAAACCAGGAGTCTATTAAAATGTTTCTCAGTTCTGTGAGTCACTCTAGCAAATTAATCAAACCCAAGGAGGGGGTCATTGGAACCTCCAATTTATAGCCAGTCCATCTGAAGCACAGGTGACAATCCAGACTTGGAATTAGTATCTAAAGTTGGGGGCAGGGGGTCAGTCTTATAGGATTGAATCTTTAGCCTGTGAGATTTGGTGCTGTGTCCAGGTAGATAGTATCAGCATTGTGTTGAACTGTAGGGCACCCAGCTGATGCTGGAGAATTGCTTGTTGGTGGGAGAAAACCCTCACACACTGTAACTGGTGTCAGAATTATACTGGGACATGATGGTGCACTGGTAGGAAAGGAGATGAGACAGCACCAGCAAAAATGCTTCCTTCACCCCACAAAAGCTTTGGTGCATCACTGTCTCCTTTTGCACTAACTTCAACCCACCTAAGCCAGTCCGAGAGAATGGAATGGGGATCACAGTGGGAGCCAGACGAGGCAAGTGGCTGCTCTTCCACCCAGCAGGCTCCGTGGCTTGCTTAAATGTCCCCACCGTTGACATTCTAGCAAAACTCTGCGAGATGCTTGTTC
The DNA here is from genome assembly GCF_009834535.1 of Camelus ferus. Taxonomy (NCBI): domain Eukaryota; kingdom Metazoa; phylum Chordata; class Mammalia; order Artiodactyla; family Camelidae; genus Camelus; species Camelus ferus. The sequence goes on from NC_045704.1 coordinate 41,797,850, forward strand.
TCTCTCTGAAAGAACAGTATCTCCTCTTTGGAAGCAAAAGTATAGAGAGAGGATAGGCTTCTCTAGTCTCGGGAAATGCAGTCCTTTTCAAGTCAGCTACATTGCTCTGTGTGCCCTCTCGTCCACCCCCAGTGCTTAGCACTGTTTATCAACCTTAATCAACATGAGTGACAGAAAACCTGATAATAGACCAGGGCTGCAACTGCTGGTGGGGGTGACCTCTTTTGAAATGTCAGGCCTGAATAAGCCGTATTTACATTTCTTTGGGCTCCAGTTTTTCAAAGATTGTCATCTTCCACAGAGAAGGGATGAAAGTAAAAGTTATTTTGGTATCCATCCAAAATTGTATCTTAGGACAGCTTTGCAAACTGTCCCCGTGCCTCCTCCAAGCTGAGAACTCCTGTGTCAGGATCAGAAGCCACCGGTGAAGCAGCTGCTATGAGCATCACACACCTTCAGTCTTGGAAATATAAAAATCCATTAAAAAAGTAAATAAATAAACAAGGACACCAGGAGCATTTTAATTAATTCAAAGAGGCCACCTTTACTATACTGTAATACAAACCACAGGTTGAATTCTAGGTCAGAAGAACTAGGTCGGACCCCTGTTCTGTTATTTTTGTTGGTTACCTTGGGGAAGCCCCGTGATCTCACTGAGGATATTTCACAGTGGATATAAAAGAGAAAACAACACTTTGTTTCAGTGAGAACTGTGTGACGGACAGGCCGATGTCGGTCACAGTACCTGGCACAACTGCAGGGGCTCAGGACGACGAGCTTCTCCAAAATGCACCACTTTTGCATAATTGCAGAGGATTATTTTGGTCTAAAGGCAATTGAGAGCCTGTATTTTCAAGAGAAACTACTGCCCTTCCCTTCACTATCTAGATGAACTTAAATTGGGGATTTTTCCCAGAAAAGAGTTATTATCAGAGATAAATTTTATCTGAGTGGCCCCATCTATATGGCAGGGCAAACATCTAATTTCCAAACATCTGTTCTTCTTCTTTTCATCCTGTGAATAACCCTTCTGTCCTTGGCAGCCCCAGGCCCCCAGCCCGTTCCTTAGCTGGGGATGGCGTATAGACCTCATTTACCTTTCTGTCTCTGAACCTCTCACATATGTGGGGTTTCTGACCTTCTTATGTATGTGAGAGTCCCATACGTATGAAATTAAATTTGACTGTCTCCTGCTTGTCTGTCTCATATCAACTTAATTCTTAGACCAGCCAGAAGAACCAACCTAAAAGGGTAGAGGGAGGTTTTCTTCCTGCCCCACATGTTACGTGGCACATATTAAGTACTTCAGAGACCTTAACTTTCTCCCAATTCTTATTCTCTCCTTACCTTAATTAGGACCCTCTCACCAGAAGAAAGAAAAATCATCCTGGAAAAAACTTAGCTCACTGCAGCGTGTTCAGGCCAACGTATGATTAAGCAACGTGCTGTGACATTGGCTGCTGTGATTTAATGCCTGCCTTCCCCAAGTGCGGGGCCTGGTCCTGCAGCATCAGAGCTTCTTAGAAATGTGGACTCTCAGGGTTCACTCCAGGTCTGCTTAGCCAGAATCGGCATTTAAAGCAAACCCCATGTGATCCCTTTGCATGTTAGTGTTTAAGAAGCACCATTTAATGGAAGAGCACCAATTTAGGAATCTTAGGAATCAGGAGACTGGCCTGTTAGTTTGCTTGTTTTTACAAACAAGGACTCTAAATTCTGTGGTTTAATTTCCTCTCCTTTAAAGGGTGTATTGTTTTATATACTGTTGCTGAAAAGGTCAGTTGTGCTCTGGAAGAACAAAAGCAAATCCTGGCCTTCACTATATATTACAAATAATGTGCCTATAATGCTTTCTGGATATATATGCATTTAGGTAAAACTGCAAAAAGTAAACCAAACACACACACACACTCTCTCATAATTGTCAGCAGCTGTCTCACTCAAGAGAGATGAGGAAGCAGCAAATTTCACTCCCTTGGACACTCCCTGTAACATTTATCACTTTGCAGACGTGTTTCTCCTATTTTCCTGCCCAAGAGATAAGTATTTGCAATTCTGTGAAGCTGCCCTTTATCCAGGGCTTCAAGGACAGGGACATAGGAGAAAGGGCTTCGCGTCTAGTCAGTGCATAAGACACGGTTGAATCTGTAATCAAGTCATGTAATTGGGACCTATTTGCAAACACCACTGCTGTTCAGGGATGGGTGTTATTGTAGAGGACACTTTTGAAAACGGGTCCCCAGAGGACAGACTTTTATCATCTTAGGATTTGAGACGCTGTTTTGTTTCTCATCTTTCCTTATTCAGTTCGCTTTCATTCTTCATTCTTTCAGGGATTTACATTATATATTTCCCTCTCTGGTCAAAATAGCTGCACTCCTCCTAATTTAAAGATGTTTCATCATTAAAAATTACATTAAACAGCCACCCATCCTCAGGGAAGACTTAATTTCCACTTTCTGCTGCAGTCAGCATGGTTGAGGTTCAATCTTTCCATAAACTTGGAATCTATTTAAAGCTATTTCCATAAACCTGGAGTCATTTGATACCTTTTCATACTCTTGCTAACCAACTAACTACCTATTTTAAGAGCCAATAAAATTGACCTGATTTCGGCTAAAAGAGGGAAACACATTTTAAATTCTGCAGAACCGAGAAGTTATAGAAACTGAGTTTATTGGGTGAAAGCAATAAAATTGCAAATGCAAATGTTTAGGAGTGTTAGACTATTGATGTTAGATTTTAAAAGGAACTTGGGGGATGGATAAGAGCAACCACTCTGCTCTCCCCCCAAGGCCATCTTCACAGTTGCTTTTAAAAGCCAAACCCACTTGTGACTCACATCAGCATTTTTTTCCTGAAGAAAAACATACTATTATTACTAATGTTATTTTGCTGTATATTAAAGTAATGTGTACTCAGTAAACTGAGAAAAACACCTAAAATCTATGAAGAAGGAAAAAAGAATCCCTCTTTAATTAAAAGCAACATTCATATCTCTGACATCTTTCTCTTACGTGTCTGTTAATTGAATACAGTATAACCTCTGCTAGTTACAAATGTTAATTTATAAGTTCACATTTAATGAATTGGTAGGAAATGCAGTGTCACACCAATACCGTCCTCCCTGTGTCACCTGAGGGTCTCTTAGCGTAAATGGGTGGTCTGACTTATTTCCACCCTCAGGAAGGAAGAGTCCCGGTGTTCCTTCTCCCATTTTGACTCTACTGCTGCAGTAGGTCCTTATTACAAAAACTTGTTAGGCATGTGACAAAGAGGACTCTGTGACAGAGAGAAATGAGGTTGGACTTTAGAGGAAGTGGTGGGAGAAGTTTATCTTACAGGTAGTAAATTTTGACTGAGACCTGAAAGATGATACAGCTCCCCAAATGCAGGTGCTTGACATCCACTCCAGGAACAGGCCTCTTCAGCACCTGCAGGTTTAAGCCAAGCGAATGCAGACCTGCACATCCCCCATTTCCCCTTGAGAAATAAGCACAGAGAGTGGTGGTCCAGGAGCAGATCGTTCCCTGCGGGAGAGTAGGTCTCAACCCTGACTGCCAGGGAACTTTAAAACATTGACAGCTGGCTCCACCCCCTAGTCAATTATATCATAAAAACAAGGGGTGGGGAGGGACTGGGCATGAGCACTTTTCAGAGCTCTCCAGATAAAGCTAAGAGACCAGGAGGCTTTGAAGCCTGGTCCACCAGCCAATGGACTGAAGACAGGAAACAAATCAGTGAGTTACGTATGGAGCAATAGATATGTTCATGGGATTCTGTGAGGAGAAAAAAACAATTTTTTGGTCCAACTTTCTGTATTTTATAGAAGATGAAAGTAAGGACATGATAGAGTAAATGAATTTGGCCAAGGTCTTCCAAAATTAAAATCACCTGGATTGCTTTATTTGTACTCTTTTCTCTTGGCAGCATTACCATCATCATCATCATCATCATCATCATCATCCCAGGGCAAAGCCAAAGACAGATATTTTCATTTCTAATAGCCAGAAAATGGCTAAGAGGCACTGTTTGTATTTTGGTGAGATTCAAGTTGGCGAGTTCCTCGTCTCATGAAGGCTTTGCTCCCAAATGCATCTATTATACAAATAACATTAGGACAACATTACAAGAAATAGGAGAAAAAAATCTACAGTATTACTGCTCTAATTCCCTTACTTTGGCATTTGAAGTTTCTATCTTTCCATTTTTCACTTGAGCCCTTCACTATAGCCAAGCACATTTTGCATAGTTGAAGTCATAATGTGGATATAATTTTGATTTTTTTATGCACAAAATATGTTACAGGATATTTTCAGCCTTGCCATATAATTTGTCACAGAAGCCCTAAGAAACTAACATACCTGTTAAAGGATTTGCACTTTATCTTGACTTGCAACAAGCAACCACTGACATGCTTAAAATAAAAAAGAACATAGTCCTATTGCAAAGATAACTCTGGCTGGAAAGCCAGTGTGAAAGTGGAAAGCTGAGAGTACTGAAGGCAGAGAGATTTCACTCATTCATTCATTTCTATATTCATTCATCCAGTCTCCAAATAGTTATCACATGCTAATGAATTCGTATACACGGCTCTGTGCATGGTTCTAAGGATGGAGAATGAAATGGCCTTTGCACTCATGAAACTTGGAATTTAGTGAGGAGGTTGACAAGAAAAAAGTGGGCTGCCAAGAAGAGGGTGGTAAAGGATGGGAGTGGGGTTGAAGTGGAAGTAGGTGGTTTGAGGTAGACATGGTGTTACAGAGCCCCCAGCCCAAGGGAGGGCATGCCATGCAAGGTCTCCAGGATGAGCAGTGAGTCTGGGCAGGAAAAGAGAGACTGGCGTCCAGGGCAGAGGGAACAGCATGTTCCAAGGAGGTGGTGCTGCTGGAAAGGAAATTGGAAGAGTGGCGAGGCAACATAAGGGAAGAGGAGGGGCAGGGAATGAGGCTGAAGGCTAGTGGGAGCCAGATTATGCCACAGCTTGTGGGTCACAGTTAAGAGTCTGAAGTTGGTTCTAGATATAAGAAGAAGCCAGTGGAGCCCTTTATGCAGAAGAGTAACTTAGCGCAGTTTGTGTTTTATAATGATCCCGCTGTCTTCAGGGTGCAAAATAAGAAAGACCCAAAATGGGGTGTTCAGGAGGATACTTGCACAGCCTTTCAAGCAAGAGTTGATGCGGCTTAAAACTAAGGCGACAGAAGTAGAAATGGAGAGAGTTGGTCAGGTCCAAGATGTATTTTGGAAGCAGCATTAACAGTGCCTTAAGAATGTAAGCTGTGGGTCAGGTGAAAGAGGGCAGTGGTTAATAGGTCTTGTCAAATGGTTTTTCAATTACACTGAAACCACCACATTTTAAGGATGGCTATTTCACAGTAATGTCCTGGTTTCTATTAATATATATATATAGATTATGCATTAAAGGCTTTATGATACATTTCTATGACGATCTGAACAGAATACATCTGTTAAACCTAAATGTGTTTCCTTTCATGTGAATTTTGCCTTTTATTTCTATTTCTGTCGGAGATGTGACACTTCATCAAGTTGTGTGAGGTAGTTCTTCATCAGATATAAAAGTCACATTGTGTCAGTTATATTTGGTGTCAGTGTTTTTTCTTGCTTTATATTTTTAGTTTTCCATCATTGTATTTTCCAACATAAGAATGTTTAAAATTTGTACAATATCGAATGTATCTCTTCCTGTCGGATTTTTCCCTATTGATTTAAAGCTTAGGATGTTGTTAGCCTTCATAAGATCTAACTACTTTCATTTTATTTTATTACAAATGTATGAGTGGGAGTGTGTATACATACACATACTTAACAAATACATTTATTGTTATTTTGGCCTATACTATAAGATGTAGGTATAAATTAATTTTTATTTTTCAGTAGCTAACCAGTTTCCCCTGCATCATTTGTTAAATGTTTATTCTCTATCCTATTGCTATGCAATTCCATATATGTTGCCAGATGTTTTCCTTGGACTTTTCTTCTGTTGCTTTGGTCTAGATTCTTGTGTTTGTCGAAAGGGGAAGCACGCCCCTACTTTTTATTACTATCAGCGAAGACATTCTGCTGGAGAATTCTTTATCAAAACAGTACTTGATAGACATTACTTGTGGATTCTTCCAGGAGAATAAACCTCTTGTATTTTTAGTTATTGTTTAACTATATGTGTAAGTATTTAAAAATTACATGATGCATCTATTATTTTATTATTATAAATTTAAAAGATTGCAGATTTTAAGCTCTATGAGGACCTACCTGGATTTACTCCCATTGCATCCCCAGCCCTCAGCATAGAATAGGGCACCTATTAAGGGCTCAAAAATACTTCATAAATGGATAAACCAATCAATACATTTGAGTCAACCCCATCTACATCTCAAAATTAACCCGGAGAAGCAATTTTTATATTGTTCCATTTTCTCATGCAGAAACATAGAGGGATTCATTTATGTAAGATGCCTTTTATAGATCTTATTCTAAATAGATCACAAACATTTTGTGTTATGTTTACTATAAAAGTTACTTTGTTTTCAGTGTTGAAAATGGGATTTAACTTTTTGTTTCTATCATCTAACAGATTACTGCTTTTTACGGAAAAGCAATTGATTGTATTTATATTTTCAGTCAGCCAGTATGATAAGCATTATCTGATTTGAGTGACATTTTACTAAAACCTAAGATAGCTTTTATTGTAAAATACACCATTGATTGAATAACAACTTAAAATATAACCACATTAAGTAGACACATGATGGTAAGACTCATTTCAATTTCAGATTTGTTTTTTAAGAAAAGAGGCCTAATATTAATGTCATTCAGTATGTTCTGTTTAATTCTTTGGACTGTGTGCAAATAATCTGTAAGACACGACATCTGTACTGCATGACATTTTCCTTCTTTGTACTGTATTTGTGCATCATATTTTACGATACTGTCCACAATTTCAAAAGTTGTGTTAGTAAATACATTGTTTTCCTTATTAGGAATAACAAAAATCCTACTTTTTTATTTAGCAGATATTCAGGGTGTCCCCACCATGGAGACATAGCAGACAAAAAAACATGCTGATGGGCACTGAAAACAACACAGGGAAGGGGCAGATAGTAAGCCCCAGCAGGGAGAGCAGAGCTGTGCAGGTGTTACTTCCACATGAATTTAAGGAGGGCAATCCCAGTGCCAGTCTCCAGTAAGACTGCGAAGAGGTTTCTCACCCTGGAGGCACATGTGAATCATCTGGGTTCCTCTCTCAGAGATTATGGTTTCTTTGTTCCGGGAGGAGCCCTGCACAGGTGTGATCTTCGGGCTCTCCATGTGTTCGAGAATCAAGTCAGAGCCGAGTTCCACATTGTGGTGGAGACGCTCTGCTGGTGGGGATACGTAAGGTGTACTTGCATTGCAAGGATGCTTAGCGCCAGTGCCGTTAGTGGGCTAGAGTACATTTTAAAAGCCCAAGGAAGATTCAGAATTACTAGACCACGTCTGCTATATTTTTCCTAGCCTCACAGTTACAATTTAGTACTTAAATTAATTTATTGCAATTTAATATTTTTTTTGTGTGAGAATAAAAGGCTAGTTTTGTCTTTCCTACAAAATTCTAAGCACCATACGAGGGAGGATCCTGTCTGATTTATTCCACATCACACCCCAGTAGCTATGGTTTCCCAAACAGAACGGACCATGGCTTTATTTTTTAAATTATCTCGTATGACTCTTGTTCCAAAACCCACATGTTTGAAAAATGCTGCTGTAACAGAAATTATTTCTAGGGCTGCCACCCTTTATGTTTCCCAAGGTCCTTTCATTTGATGGAGCCATGCAGCTCCTCAAAAATGCAAACACACAGAAAGAAGAGAAACCACACTCGTATTAGAAATTGAGATTTCTCAAGGAGGTGACAAATGCAGAATTGTCAGGAGACAATTTCCGATTCCGAAAATAATTGACTACTTCTTCACTTCATGAGCAATGAAAAAGCATCTATGTGATGCCAGGCATTGCGCTTGGTGCTAGGTACCAAATACAAATAAGCATTTATCAAGGGCTTACCACATGTAAGAAACTGTGCTAGGTTCTAGAAAAGCATTCACCAGTAAGTAATGTGTGAGTTGGTCCTGACTTTCTGGAGCTTGTACATCTTTGCGGAGTTCACATTCTTACGAAAAGACAGTCATCCATCCCCCCGCTTCAATCTTTTCTCCTATCTTTCTTTTTCTTTTAAATCTCTGGCCACTCTCTTGTACTTTTCCAAGATACTCCCCTTAAAATTGTATCCCACAGGGCCCTATTTTCTTATTTTTTTTCACCTTCTCTCCTTACCCCCTCCATAATTTTCTCTCCCTAGATAATTTTATTCATTCTTCTGACTTAGCACACGTATGCTAATGACACTAAAATCCTTTTATTATATGTTTAATGAATCTTCATAGTTCATAAACTCATGTCAAGCATTTACTGAGTCATCCAATTGCTTAACCAATTGGTCTGACACCGAGAAGATTCTAAATGTTTTGTAAGAAATGAGTTTACTAAATGCTCATTTACTGAAATGTGCTTAATGTCAGAATTGTGCTCTAGTTGTATGAAAAATGAATCTTTGTCCCCACAGAGCTCACATTCCAATAAGGGGTGAGGGGATTCAACGCATAGTTGGAATAGCTAATGCAGCTTTAAAACATAGGTTGTGTAAAGAAATAGACACGGACTAAAATGCACAGTTGAGAATAGATTGCAAAAAGCATTGGAAACTCACCCACTTCAATACTATCTACACACAGGAAAGAAGTTGAGAAAATTATTGATCTTTCCCTATGGTTATTTGTTTTCATCTGGGTAATTGCTCCTGGAGGTGGATGAGGAGACAAAGTACCTGAAATGCCCAGACCCTCACTTTCCCTGCCCTGGGGTCCCATCAGGCAGAACATTTTCTCAAGTCAAAGAGGAGGATGGGGCTGTCTGCCTAGAAGTGATGAAGCCAAGAATCGGGTCCAGCAGACACCTTTTATTTTCAGAGCCTATTTCCCGTTGACAGGTCTTGATGGCAGCTCCTTGCTTCAGACTAAATATATGCTCTTGTTCATTAATATCACTTGCAATGACAACAAACAGTAAGTGAATCTGCCCCATAGACGGTATCCCAAATTCCCAAGCATGCAGTCCCCATTAACTCATTGATGCACAACATGG